>NW_027464615.1:0-1350000 GCF_043290135.1 Rhipicephalus microplus | reverse complement strand
CCGTCCCCGTTGAGGTGCCTTCTACCTCCGTCTGTGAACTGGCTGTCGTCTCAGCGCCTGACTCAACGTTGGCAAACATATTTCAACCATTCATCGCTGCAGATTTGACATCTTCGCAGCGTTAACAACTCCTCACCATTCTTGAGAGCTACCGCCACTCTTTCGACGTTGAACAAACATCTCTCGGCGTGCCTTAGCAGTAGAACACCACATCAACACTGGGTCCTACTCACCGCTGCGACAACGACCATATCGCGTGTCCGTGTGATGCAGGGTTCTTGTTGCTGATTTGTTTTTCTCCCGGGCTGAGCCTCAGAGAGTTTTGTTAATAAGGACAAAGCCGTTCGGTTTCCAAGAAACACACAAAAAGTTTAATTGAAAAGTAAAAAGACAAAGATTCCTCACAAAACAAAACACTTAATAAACAGTTGACTGGACATGACGAAACACATCTGTAAACACCCAACAAGAACGTTCAAAGTCAGTAACTAAACCTAACGTTCGAAAGGGGCTGAGTGATGGGAGTAGCGCAAGATATCTGTTCGGTCTCACCCACACGCTGAATTCCGCCGACGATGAGCAAACCGGAACGCGGTGATTCCGGCTTCAGGACGCGGGCAGGACGGGGATGAAGGAACGCTGGCTGCTGACGACACGTCGAGAAACCAGGCCGGAACGTGGTGGCTCTGGCTTTAGGAGTGTGGACCCGTCTGTGACGAGAGAACGCAGGCTGGTGGTGACGCGTCAAAGAACCAGGGTCGACCTAGTCAAGCAGCTGGGCGCACAGCTCGGGCCCGGAGCCCGACGGCTGTAGCTCGCCTGCCGGAACCAAAGTCCGCAGGCCCTGGAAAGGAGTTCAGGACCGGATGGCCACGGTCCTTTGGAGCGGGAACACGACGGCAGGAGGCCCCGGCCGGTTGAAGACCTGCAGGCTCGGGTCCTACGCCCGACGGCCCATCTTCAGCGCCCGGTCCGGTGACGACCTTCCGCTTGCCCCGTCTTCTTCGAACTCCCCTTGCTCTGGTCTGCTCAGGCTCCTGCTTCAGCTCTGGCCCACTTGTCTCGTTCTCATTGGAGATACTGCTGTCTCGTGGTGTCAAGCCATTGGGCCTTGAAATCTCCGTGTTCGCTGCCCATTGGATGTTTTACCTTTTGTTTACTTCACGTCCTGCCACGCATCCTCGTGCTCGACGCTCTTTAACGTCGTCATTCTTGTTTAAGCAGCCCCGCACGTGCACTCTGGTATTTCTCCTTTTGTTTTTTTTTTTTTTCGTGACGCGCACTTTTCGAAGGCGCGCACTTTGAACGCGCACCACACATCACATACGCCCCCCTTTCATTCAAGTTTTTTTTTTTTTAGAAAAAAAAACTGCCGATGAGTGCGCGTTCTGCACTACGTCACAATTACACCACATATTTGCACCACGCAGTTCAACACATCACCGATGGCACCACACTGCTTCTTCGTTGACATGTCTCACGTCGAAACACCGAGTCCACAGAACGTAACATTCAACCAACAACAATAAGAAAAGTTTTTTTTTTCGAGAAGAAAAAAAAAACTGCCGTTGAGTGCACGTTTCGCACTGCACCACAATTTACCCACATATGTCCGCCACACAGTTCACTGCATTGCCCAAAGGTCCACATTCACTAACCTCAAAATACGCAAGAAGTGAGAAAAAGTATGGACACATCTAGCGGATTGTGAAAATCCCCAAATTAGTATTACACCACCCCTTTTTTTTTATCATATATACCCTATCATCTCAAAAACTATACATCATGTTAATGTTACATTGCATGTAACTTCTTCAAATATTTACAAGCAACACCCTTCCATGGTCCGCAAGCAAGATCCAAAAGAAACCAGCGGGAAATCGAATTTGACGCTTAAGTTATAGCGTCCCATACAAGACGTTTAACTGCTCTAACCATTTGACAAGAGTAAGGAATCGGAAGCCAGTGGAAGAATTCTCGACCGTAAGCTCGTATGAACCTAAAGCTGTGTATCACCAGGTTCCCAACCTCGAAATCACAAGCATACACGCTGGAATGTCTGTATGCCAGTCGGAGGCGTTGCCTCCAGGCGCACCAGTACAACCACGCCTGAATCATTTCATCCTTCCCACGAACGCCTTGCTTGAGCTCGTAAGCCGCTAATCGTTGAGACATCTTAACAGAAGCGACCTCTTCAACCGAAGATGCCAAAGAGCACCAGTCGGCGTCCTTCCTCGTACAATAACCTGCTGGACCATTACTGCCTTCTGGTTCACTTTCCATCCCTTCAGCTTTCTGTATTGCTTGTTCATCAATACTTTCAACCCTTCTGCCTGGGTCATCGTGATTACCCTCATTGTCACATATAGCTGACCTACATTGCAACTCTACTCTCTGTTCTTCAACAAGTGCTTTTGCATTTTGCTCCAATATTCTTCTAAAAGCATCATCTACAATTTCCCGAGAACACAAGCCATCTCTCTGTATGGGCAAGTTATAATCATGGTGAAAAACCATGTCCGTAGCGTCTGTTGCTATCTCCAGTGGCCCAAAACAATAGGTAGCTGCTACATCAGAGCTTTCATTATGGCATTCGCCGGCATTACCTAGGAGACCTTTTATTGCTCCTTCAGCGGAGCTATTCAGAGGCAATCCTACCTCTGAATAAAGTGCGCTTGACCTCTCACAGGTTTCAAAATACCCTTTACTCTGAATGGAACGTTCTTGTTCCATGCTCACGAAGCATTCCTGCGCTTCAATAAGCTTATCGAGTCTCCTAGTCTTTTGACTGTTTACCTCCCTGTCATACTCTTTCAGAGTTTCTTTCTCTAGCGAAAGGTCATGACGAGGTACAGGGTCAGTCTCACGTAAATTCAAATCGCTCCCGATGTAACTGCTTTCAGAGCACACCTCATCCACTGGTTGACTACTCTGGCTCTCAGACCACGTATATTCAGCGTTTTCCCTCTCAAGCCACTGCTGCAAATCCTCATATTCTAGTTCCAACAGTCTCTTCTTTTCGCGCATCTCTATCTCGAGCAGCCTTTTCTTTTCACGCATTTCTAGCTCAAGCTGCTCCTTCTTAGCGCGTGTCTCTCGCTCGAGCTTCTCTCTCCTAGCCCGTGTTTCTCGCTCGAACTCCTCTCTCTTAGCGTGTGTTTGCAATGCAATCTGCTGCTTTTTAGCGTCACATATCGCAGCCCGTTCCTCACGCTCCCTCTCCATCCGCTCTGCGTACCATACTCTAAACTCCGCTCCCGTCAGTCCCATTTTATCCGCCAACTCAATTAACTCCCACGTGTTCGTCATCGTGTTAACCGCGTCAAAAAAAATCTACTGGAAAAACAAACGACTTTGTCCTGTCGCTGCGGACGCCAATTTGTGATGCGGGGTTCTTGTTGCTGATTTGTTTTTCTCCCGGGCTGAGCCTCAGAGAGTTTTGTTAATAAGGACAAAGCCGTTCGGTTTCCAAGAAACACACAAAAAGTTTAATTGAAAAGTAAAAAGACAAAGATTCCTCACAAAACAAAACACTTAATAAACAGTTGACTGGACATGACGAAACACATCTGTAAACACCCAACAAGAACGTTCAAAGTCAGTAACTAAACCTAACGTTCGAAAGGGGCTGAGTGATGGGAGTAGCGCAAGATATCTGTTCGGTCTCACCCACACGCTGAATTCCGCCGACGATGAGCAAACCGGAACGCGGTGATTCCGGCTTCAGGACGCGGGCAGGACGGGGATGAAGGAACGCTGGCTGCTGACGACACGTCGAGAAACCAGGCCGGAACGTGGTGGCTCTGGCTTTAGGAGTGTGGACCCGTCTGTGACGAGAGAACGCAGGCTGGTGGTGACGCGTCAAAGAACCAGGGTCGACCTAGTCAAGCAGCTGGGCGCACAGCTCGGGCCCGGAGCCCGACGGCTGTAGCTCGCCTGCCGGAACCAAAGTCCGCAGGCCCTGGAAAGGAGTTCAGGACCGGATGGCCACGGTCCTTTGGAGCGGGAACACGACGGCAGGAGGCCCCGGCCGGTTGAAGACCTGCAGGCTCGGGTCCTACGCCCGACGGCCCATCTTCAGCGCCCGGTCCGGTGACGACCTTCCGCTTGCCCCGTCTTCTTCGAACTCCCCTTGCTCTGGTCTGCTCAGGCTCCTGCTTCAGCTCTGGCCCACTTGTCTCGTTCTCATTGGAGATACTGCTGTCTCGTGGTGTCAAGCCATTGGGCCTTGAAATCTCCGTGTTCGCTGCCCATTGGATGTTTTACCTTTTGTTTACTTCACGTCCTGCCACGCATCCTCGTGCTCGACGCTCTTTAACGTCGTCATTCTTGTTTAAGCAGCCCCGCACGTGCACTCTGGTATTTCTCCTTTTGTTTTTTTTTTTTTTCGTGACGCGCACTTTTCGAAGGCGCGCACTTTGAACGCGCACCACACATCACAGTCCGCTACAGAACGCCGTCTCATTGCTGACCAAGTAGACGACATGCTTCGGAGAGGCGTCATTTGACCTTCACAGAGCCCATGGGCGTCTCCGGTGGTTCTCGTCAAAAAGAAAGACGGTTCTATTCGTTTCTGTGTCGATTTCCGGCGATTGAACATGATCACGCTGAAGGATGTCTATCCACTACCGCGCATTGACGATGCTTTGGACAGTTTGCAGGGTGCCGAGTTCTTTTCCTCGTTAGACTTGCGGTCAGGCTATTGGCAGGTGCCTATGGCGGAGGCCGATCGCCCCAAAACCGCTTTTGTCACGCCAGACGGCTTATATGAATTCACCGTCATGCCCTTCGGACTTTGCAATGCACCTGCAACGTTCGAACGAATGATGGACAACATCCTGCGTGGACTAAAATGGAAGATATGCTTGTGTTACCTCGATGATATCGTGGTCTTCGCCCCTAACTTTGACACACACTTACGTCGCCTTCAGCACGTCCTTACTCGCTTAACTAACGCCGGTTTGCAATTAAACCTCAAAAAATGTCGATTTGCCATGCGTCAACTGAACATTTTGGGCCACGTTGTTTTTAAGGAAGGCATCCTCCCGGATCCCGAGAAATTGCGAGCTGTTACGGTGTTTCCTAAACCTGCCACCATCAAAGAACTTCGAAGTTTCATCGGCTTGTGTTCGTATTTCCGGCGATACGTCCGAAACTTCGCGTCTATTATATCACCTCTCACGCAACTTCTCAGCAGCTGTAAAGAGCTCTTATCGTGGTCCCCTGCCTGCGATGAGGCTTTCACCACCCTGCGACGGCTTCTTACGACGCCACCCATTCTACGCCATTTCGATCCTGAAGCTCCAACTGAAATCCACACTGACGCCAGTGGTGTAGGTCTGGGTGCTGTGCTCGCACAGCGTAAACCGGAACATCAGGAATACGTCGTGGCATACGCTAGTCGCACACTTACCAAGGCTGAGAGCAACTACAGCGTCACAGAAAAGGAGTGCTTCGCCATTGTGTGGGCCCTTGGAAAGTTTCGCCCATATGTATATGGTCGTTCTTTTGACGTCGTGACCGACCACCACGCGCTGTGCTGGCTTTCGACGTTAGAAGACCCATCTGGCCGCCTCGCTCGCTGGGCGTTGAAAATTCAAGATTACGACATACGCGTGCTTTGTCGGTCAGGACGGAAGCATGCTGACGCCGACGCCCTTTCCCGTTCCCTCCTGTCCCAGAATGCCACAGCTGACTCCGCTTGCGATTCCACATTGTCACCGCTTGACTTTGACACCATTGCTATCGAACAACGCAATGACCCGTGGACTGCGTCTCTCCTCAACCATCTCTCCGACACTTCTGAACTTCCAAAGACGCGAACGCTTCGGCGCCAAGTTCCACACTTCTCGATACGTGACACGCTTCTCTATCGACGCAACTACGCACCAGAGGGACGCAAGTGGCTGCTCGTCGTTCCACGAACCCTTAGGTCGCAGATTTGTTCCTCTTTTCACGCTGACCCACAATGTGGCCACGCAGGAGTCTTCAAGACCTACGTAAGGCTTCGACATCGCTACTACTGGCGTGGCATGTATACCTTCGTCCGCAACTTCGTCCGCTCTTGTGCCGAATGTCAGTGCCGAAAATCTCCACCACACGCCTCCGCCGGTGAACTGCAGCCTTTACCATGCCCTTCCCGACCCTTCGAATGGGTTGGAATAGATATTTATGGGCTACTTCCATTGACTCCGACTGGCAACAGGTGGATAATAGTTGCTATCGACCACCTAACGCGCTATGCTGAGACCGCTGCTCTTAAAACGGCTACAGCACAGGAGGTTGCCACTTTCCTACTGCGTCATTTTGTGTTGCGTCATGGAGGCCCTCAAGAACTCCTCAGTGACCGCGGCCGCGCCTTCTTGTCCGAGGTCATTGAAAAATTGCTCGCTGAGTGTGCTATTGTACATCGCACATGTACCGCTTACCACCCACAAACCAATGGGGCTACCGAGCGCTTTAATCGTACTCTCGGTGACATGCTATCTATGTATGTGACGCCTGACCACTCTAACTGGGACTTAGTTGTCCCATTCATTACATACGCCAATAATACGGCAACGCAAGCGACAACAGGCTTCTCCCCTTTTTACCTCCTCTACGGCCGTCACCCCTCCCACACCATTGACACCATTTTGCCAAATCGACCAGACGCGTCCGAGTGCCTACCAATCTTTGACGCCGCCAGACACGCAGAAGAATGCCGCCAGTTAGCTCGTCGCTTTACCTGCGATGACCAAAACAGGCAAAAAGCAATTCGTGATGCCCAGACCTCAACTCCCGTTTTTCTTCCGGGTTCTCTTGTATGGCTGTCAGTGCCGCATCGCACACCTGGGCTCTCTTCCAAACTTCTGCCAAAGTACGATGGGCCATATCGTATTGTCGAACAAACTTCGCCAGTACACTACCTCATTGAGCCTCTTACGCCACCATCAGACTTGCGACGTCGCAACCGCGAGGTTGTACACGTCCAGAGGCTCAAACAATACCACGGTTCAATGCCGCCTGCCCAGGACTAAGTCACCAGGATGGCTCCTTTTTTCTCCGTGGGGCCATTGTAAAAAAGAGGAAGTACTCCGGCGCAGAGGCAGCAGCATCGAGTGTGCAGCAGCGTCTCGAGCTCGGAAATTGCGGCTGGTGCATCGCCTTCCAAGCCTTCCAAGCACCAACCTTTCTGCTTAATAAATCTCCTTAATAATATATATTATATATATATATATATATATATATATATATGTATGCAAGAACTTTGTCTTCCTTTCTTGCTGCGCGAGCTCTTCTCAGAAAGTTGAATTCGGCATTTGCCTTCCTCCAGGAATTTTACCGATGCTCTGCGATGAAATACGTGGTGTATGCAGTTGACGTATTATGCAACTGGCTCACTGCAATATGGCTTCATCCACACAGCGTGTACAATTTCAGATTATTGCGGGCGAGTTCACGAAGAACAGTAAGGTGGCACCTCATACTTCACGTCACTTCGACGCCGTACAACATTGTAGGGACCAAAGTACTTCTTGACTAATTTTCAGAAAGGCCGCGTCGGCGAATGGGGCTCCAGACCCACAATTTCTTGCCTGGTTGATAAGTGACGTATCGGTGTCGCAGGTTATAACGTTGTGCGTCGTAACTCTGCTGCCGGGCGACTCGCACGCGTGCAAGCTGCCGCGCCTCTTCAGCTCGTTGAGTAAAGGCATAGCATCGGAATCTGTATCGTCGCCGTCGTGGAGCAATATGGCATCAAGCATTGTCGTTACTTCACGGCCACAAAGAAGACTGAATGGCGTGCTTCGGCTAGTTTCCTGCTGCGCCGTATTACAGGCAAACGTCACGTATGGTATAACGTCGTCCTAATTTTTATGATCCACGTCGATGTACATACTCAGCATATCGGCAATTGTCTTGTAGAGGCGTTCTGTTAATCACTTGGTTTGTGGGTGGTAGGAGGTAGTTTCTCGATGCGCTGTTCCACTGAACTCAAGCACTGACTTAGGGAGCATGGCCGTGAAATTGGTACCTCTGTACGTTATTATAATCTTAGGAGCACCATGCCTCAGAACGATATTTTCAATGAAAAATCGTGCCATTTCTACTGCGGTTCCGCTCGATAGTGGCTTTGTTTCTGCGTAGCAAGTAAAATAGTCGGTAGCGACAATTACCCACTTGTTTCCAGTATGTGAAGTCGGAAATGGTCCAAGGAGGTCCATTCCAACTTGTGTAAAAGACATGGTGGGCCCTTGAACTGGCTGAAACAATCCGGGTGGTTTTAAAGGTGGCAATTTTTGTCGTTGAAAATCGAGGCATGTGAGGACGTACTGCATTACAGTGCCTAGAAGCTTCAGCCAGTAGTACTTCTGTTGGAATCTGGCCAATGTGTGCGTGTATCCGAGGTGGCCGGAGGTTGGCTCATCGTGGCCAGCGCTCAGGATCTCATCGCGAATGGATGTCGAGAGGACAAGTAAGTGGGCATTTCCGCTGGGGGCAAAGTTCTTCTTTTATAGGACACCATCGCGCAAGCAAAATGACGGCACGCTCCTTGCAAATATCTTGGGAACTCTTGTACACTGGCTGTTAGGAAAAGTAATAAGAGGAAGCAACTTGCTGTTTTCTTTCTGCTTAAACGAAATGGTGACCGTGTTGACCACTCCTAAAAACGTCATGTCATTCTCTTCTTGGACGTTCTCTTCTGGGACCATGAGAGTGCTGCAGTCCTGACTTATAGACAACCATCATATCGAATTCTTGAAGGCGTAAGCTTCAATGCGCTAGCCGACCAGATGGGTCCTTCAAGTTGGTCAGCCAGCAAAGGGAGTGGTGGTCGCTGAGTACGTGGAAGGGACGGCCGTAGAGGTATGGGCGAAACTTCATGGCTGCCCATACTACAGCAAGACATTCTTTTTCCGTTGTGGAATAATGGGACTCGGCGTGAAAAAGCGCACTACTTGCATATGCAATCACTCGCTCGGCTGAGTCTTGCCACTGGACGAGTAAAGCGCCTAAACCTACGTTGCTGGCATTGGTGTGGATCATGGTAAGAGCGTCCTCGTCAAAGTGAGCAAGCACAGGTGGTGTCTGCAGGCGCTGTCGTAGATCGTCAAATGCTGCTTGTTCCTCTTCGCCTCATAAAAATGGAACATCTTCTCTCGTTATGCGTGTTAAGGGCGATGGTATGTGCGAAAATTTGGCGATAGATCGGCGGTAGTAGGCGCAGAGGCCAAGAAAACGTCTCATGGCCTTCTTATCCGTTGGCAACAAAATTTTTCGGACGGCGTAGATTTTTCGGTGTCCGAACTAACTCCTTCATGGCTGACCACATGTCCTAAGAATCCGAGTTTTTTGAAACCAAAATGACGTTTTTCAGGTTTCAGCGTTAGGCCGGCGGACCGTATTGCTTGAAATACTATCTGCAGCCATCTTAGATGTTCCTCGAAAGTTGCTAAGAAAACATTGACGTCGTCGAGGTACACCAGGCACGTCTCCCACTTAAGGCCTGATAGGACGGTATCCATCAGTCTCTGAAATGTTACTGGAGCTGAGCACAATCCAATGGGCAAGACTTTAAACTCGTAAAGCCCGTCAGGCGTAACAAAAGCAGGCTTTTCTCTGTCTCGCTCATTGACCTCGATTTGCCAATTTCCGCTTCTCAGGTCCATCGACGAGAAGAAGCGTGCATGCCTCAGCCTGTGAAGCGAATCGTTAATACGTGGTAACGGGTATACCTCTTTCTCTGTCACGCGGTTCAACTTGCTCTAGTCTACACAGAAGCGTAAGCTGCCGTCTTTCTTCTTAACCAGCACTACCGGTGACGTCAAGGGCTTTTTTATGGCTGAATGATGTCATCGTCGAGCATTTTCTGGACTTGTTCTTGGAATGCTCCACGCTCTTTCGGTGCCACGCGGTATGGGTTTAGTCAAATTCATCTGGCCGTCTCTTCTGTTATAATTGGGTGCTTTGTCAGTGGCATTTGATTTACCCTCGAGGTCGATGAAAAACAATCTTCAAACTGGCCGAGAACATCTAGAAGACTCTGCCTCTGCGCTAGCGATAAATCTGTGCTCACGTGGACTGGTGGTGGTGAGCAAGCGGCTGGTGTCTCTGCCTGTTACACTGCGAAGCACTAGCGGAACTCTACAATTTCTTCAAAGTATACAACTGTGGTACCCTCTGTAATGTTTCGACGCTCGTTGCTGAAGTTCGTCAACAGGACCTCCGCTGCCCAGACACTCTACTTACGAGGCTTCTGGCAATGGAGCTTCCTCGAGAGATAAAGTGTAGGTACTTGTTCCGCGACACCTTCTCCAGTATGCTGCGTGTTACACGTGACAGCAACGAGGCGGCATGGTAACGGTGGCATGGTCACGCCGTCAATGACGCGCATAGGCTTGCGCGGCAGCGCTGCGCTATGGTTCGCTGAGAAGGCCAGTACACCCTTCGGTATATTTATGATGGAACTGTACTCCAGTAAAAAATCCATACCCAAATTGCCTGTTTACAACACTCAGATAGAGTAACGAAGGTTGCGACAAATGATGAATCCCCGATCTTCATTCGTGCAGTGCACTTCCCGGTAGATGTCAGAAGCTGGCCTTCTGCTTCTCTAATTTGCGGTCCCGTCCATTGCATTTTCATCTTCTTGAGTTTGGGGGCAGATTCTTACTTATTACTGAAAAGTCCGCACCAGTGTTGACCAGTGCCGTCACATAGTGGCCGTCAATTGAACGTGTAATGTCGGCGGCGACAATGTCGTCTTTCGACGATTCATTCGAAACTTGTGGCGCTTCGTCAGTGGTAATAGGGGATATTCAACTCTTAGGCAATTCGCAACCTCCCCCCGTAAGGTCACTGCTTTTAGTTTCCCCGGTGTGGACTGGGAGATCTTCCTCTTATCATGTCCGTGGAGCTACCTCTATTAGATTGGGGAAAATGACCAGGAGAGGGCGAGCGTGACCGGAACCCAGAAGAAACGTCCCGCGGGATTGTCGTGCTCGTATCGTCGTTGCGTGTTCCGTCGAAATAGCGCTGAGGGTACTGGACGGCAATCCTTCGTACTAGGTTACGCGGTGAGGACAATACCGCACGATGTGGCCTGCTTCCCCACAATGGAAGCACAAGGGCCTCTAGTCAGGGGTACGCCAGATGTCGGTTTTGTGGAGTGGAAGACGCATCGGCGTCGACGTTTCCGTATAGTACCAAAGCACTGTCGGCGGCTGTTGCTGGTGCTACTGCTGTGATGGCGGCACGTTAGATAGCTGTCGACGGAGAATTTCTGCATAGTTTGCCCTAACCATGTCTATTTTCGGCTCGGGAAGTGAAAGCGCTTGCCTTATCTCCTGGCACACAACTTCTGTGACCAACGCAATGGCGCAGTCATTCGGTGTGGCCGTCAGCTTCTTCACCTCTTCTTGCAGGATTTCGCGTATCAGGTCACGCAAAGAACGCTCGTCAGGAGTCACAGTAGCCACGGCGGTTGTGCTAATTTGTCTGCTGTTGTTTGGCCGGTCGTACTGGCGGTAGCGTAGCTGATGCGCGCGTTCGATTGTGGTCACCTCCTTCGAAAATTCATCGACGCTTGAAGATGGGTTCCGCACGAGACCAGCAAAGAGCTACTTTTAACACAGCGCATGAGGTGGCTGACCTTTCTGCTTTCTGGCATATCGGGATCGGCTCAATGGAAGAGACGAGACATGTCCTCAACGAACATAGCAACAGATTCGTTTGGTTTTTGAATCCATTATTCGAGAAGTCGTTGTGCACGCTCCCTCCTTTCAGTGTATGCGAAGGTGTCCAGGAACTTCCGCCGGGTATCGTCCCACGTGATTCGTGAACCATGTGCGAGCCCCGTCCTGAAGAGGGAAATACAGGTACCCCAACTCCTGTTCCACGTTCCGCCCGTTAACGTTGGCTATGCGCTCGTACTGCTCAAGCCAGTCATCTGCGTCCTCATATGTGTTGCAGTGGAAATCCACAGGCAGGGCTACTGCTTCCGGGTGCGGTCATTTTTTTCCGGCCAAGGACCGAACTCAGGGCTAAGGCCTAACAGGCGGCGGCTGGCGCGGTGAACGGGTGTTTCGGTGAGCGGAAGTCTTTGTGCACACGATCCCGGGCTGTTAGAAGGTGTCCTGGACATGTACCCAGCACTATCACCAGTGTCACGACGCAGACACAGCAGAAGTCGGATATAGCAGAGCTCACTTTAATTACATGCAAGGCGCTCGTAACGAGGACCGGGCAAGAACTTCGTCTTCCGTTCTTGCTGCGTGAGCCCTTCTCTGCAGGTTGCATGTGGCAATATGTATATATATATATATATATATATATATATAAATATATATATATATATATATATATATATAAATATATATATATATATATATATATATATAAATATATATATATATATATATATATATATATATATAAATATATATATATATATATATATATATATATATATATATATATTGTCTTTACGAGATTAGCGGTCTTTACGAGTTGAACGTAATGCCATTCGGCCTATGTAATGCTCCCGCCATACTTGAAAGGATGATCGACACTGTTCTTCGTGGCCTCAAGTGAAAAACTTGCCTATGCTACCTCGATGATATCGTCGTCATTTCTTCCACTTTTCCTGATCATCTGCAACGCCTAGATCAAGTGCTTACATATCTCTCCAATGCTGCACTTCAACTAAACACAAAGAAGTGACATTTCGGCAACACAGCTATAAAATTTCAGGACATCTTGTTAGTAAAGATGGTATCCAGCCCCATCCAGACGAAATTTTCGCAGTCCTCAACTTTCCGCGACCGTTTCGTTCCAAAGAACTACGCAGTTGCCTTGGACTCGCATCGTACTTTCGCCGCTTCATTCACAACTTTGCCACCATGGCCGCTCCTCTCCGCAAGCTCCTTGCTAGTACCGGTTCCTTCGATTAGAACAATAAATGCGAAGCCTAATTTCAAGACCTCAAGCAGGCACTTACATCCCCACCGGTGCTTTGTTATTTTGATGACAAGGCACCTACGATACTACACACTGCGCTAGTGGACAAGGAATCGGCGCCGTACTCCTCCAGCGCGACCATGCTTTTTGGCGAGAAAGTTGTCACGTATGCAAGCCGCACTCTGACCTCTACGGAGAAGAGGTACTCGATAACCGAACAAGAGCGCTTGGCTGTTGTCTGGTCCATCCAAACATTTTGTCCGCATCTACTCGGTCGACATATTACTGTAGTGGCATACCACCATGCTCTTTGCTGGTTGTCCATAATCAAAAACTTGTCGGGACGACTTGACCACTGGATTCTCCGATTACAATCTTATGACTTTGACGTCAACTACAAGACTGGAAGACAACACCAAGATGCCGACGATGTGTCACGATGCCCTTTGCCGCAGTCCTCGGTGCACGTCACATCCCCTTGTCAAATTGGCTACACGGAGAACGCCTCGTCGATATCATCCATTTCTTCCCTACTTTCATCCACCCATCTGTCAGTACTTACCACTCACCAGCGAGCCGATTCTTATTGCACTGACATCATCAGTCGGCTTACCGGCGCTTCATCTTCCCCTAATTCCAGGCTCCGGAAACAACTCTAACTATTCAAATTGGAAGACGATGTGCTATATCGATACATTTTCCACCCGGAAGGCCACCGATGGGTTCCCGTCGTACCACGTGCTCTACGCACTGAAGTTCTGCGCGCTTCCCACGACTACCCGACGTCAGGATACTTGGGTTACTACAAAACATACGAGCACATCCGCAGTGGATTCTTCTGGCCAGGTCTTTCCACAACAGTAGCTAAATATATTGCCTCGTGTGCACTTTGCTAACACCGCAAGCGGCCCACTACTGCTCCAGTTGGGACCCTACAACCACTTCCTTGTTCATCATAGCCGTTCTCTGTCGTCGGAATCGACCTCTTCGGGCCCCTCCCAACATCATCAGACGGCAAGAGATGGATCGTCACCGCGGTTTATCACCTGACCCGGTACGTTGAGACGGCCTCGATCACTTCAGGAACTGCTTCGGAGGTAGGAACTTTCTTCTTGAATGCCATTTACCTACGTCACGGATCCTCTCGTGTTCTTTTGAGTGACCGGGACAAGACATTTCTTTCAAGCACGCTCAGTGAAGTTCTTCAAGCATCAAAAACAGTTCATAAAACAGCATCTAGCTATCACCCACAAACCGATGGCTTAACGGAAGGATTTCATCGCATGCTATGTGACATGCTGCCCATGTATATCTGACTGGACCATCGCAATTGGGATGTCATACTTCCCTGTGTCACGTATGCATATAATACGTCAGTTCAAGGAACCACAGACTATTCTCCAATTTTCCTAGTATACGGACGCCAACCGACATCACCACTTGACGTTTCATTCTTTTCTGGCCCCGTAAACTCTTCAACATTCGTTTGCGACCAGTTTCTGTCCCGTGTTGCTCAATGCCGTCGTCTTGACCGTGTAAACACCGAAGCTAGCCAAGAAGATCGCAAACATCGTTACGATGCCACTCACCGCGTCGTTCTCTACCGCCCTGGCGTTGATATACTTCTGTGGACTCCTGCGCGAACACCTGGCTTATGCGAGAAGTTTGGGTCACACTATCTTAGCCCCTACAAAGTTGTCGAACAGATGTCACCGGTGAACTACCGTGTCACACCTGTTCATGCCCGCACTGACCAACGCTGCCGCGGGACAGAGATTATGCACGTTTCGCGTCTCAAGCCCTATCGTATGCGTTCCACAGCGTAATTCGCGGCCACGCTGGCCGCTTCCGTCGACGGGGGAAATTAGTGTAGGAATTCATTGGACGTCATTTTCCTCATCTGTCAATAACCATCGTCTGCCTTCGTTCCGTTCCTTTTCATCATCAGCGCCATCTTGCTGTTGCTTGAATAAAGCGTCAGCTGAACCGTGGTATTTTAATATATATGAGCCCTTAAGTATACACTTGTTTCCCTTATTCATTAACGAGGGTCTCGTATTGGCAGACTTGGTGCCTCTAGGTTGTATACGGTGGACTATTGGTCAGCTGCCAATAAGTAATAAGTTCACGTGCTACGTGACGCCAAACAGGCTCATAAAGAGTGTACCACACTCGCCGCCATGGCTACTAGTGGCGCTGACTGACACTCCCACGTTTAAATTGACATAGATACCCAATAAAGTGGCTGGGGGGATGGCTGTCGTGGTAGCTCAGTGGTAGAGCATCGAACGCGTTATTCGAAGGTCGCAGGTTCGGATCCTGCCCACGGCAAGTTATCTTTTCACCCACTTTTCTTTCTTCTCATTTACATTACAATTGGCCTAATAACTTCCCCTATACCTTCCTTGGCATCATTGTCTGTTAGATCTCATTATTATTGTGTAAAACACGAAAAACGAGCCCTCAAGTATACACTTGTTTCCCTTATTCATTAACGAGGGTCTCGTACTGGCAGACTTGGTACCTTTAGGTTGTATACGGTGGACTATTGGTCAGCTGCCAATTAGTAATAAGTTCACGTGCTACGTGACGCCAAACAGGCTCATAAAGAGTGTACCACACTCGCCGCCATGGCTACTAGTGGCGCTGAGTGACACTCCCACGTTTAAATTGACATAGATACCCAATAAAGTGGCTGGTGGGATGGCTGTCGTGGTAGCTCAGTGGTAGAGCATCGAACGCGTTATTCGAAGGTCGCAGGTTCGGATCCTGCCCACGGCAACTTATCTTTTCACCCACTTTTCTTTCTTCTTATTTACATTACAATTGGCCTAATAACTTCCCCTATACCTTCCTTGGCATTATTGTCTGTTAGATCTCATTAATATGGTGTAAAACACGAAAAACGAGCCCTCAAGTATACACTTGTTTCCCTTATTCATTAACGAGGGTCTCGTACTGGCAGACTTGGTACCTTTAGGTTGTATACGGTGGACTATTGGTCAGCTGCCAATTAGTAATAAGTTCACGTGCTACGTGACGCCAAACAGGCTCATAAAGAGTGTACCACACTCGCCGCCATGGCTACTAGTGGCGCTGAGTGACACTCCCACGTTTAAATTGACATAGATACCCAATAAAGTGGCTGGTGGGATGGCTGTCGTGGTAGCTCAGTGGTAGAGCATCGAACGCGTTATTCGAAGGTCGCAGGTTCGTATCCTGCCCACGGCAACTTATCTTTTCACCCACTTTTCTTTCTTCTTATTTACATTACAATTGGCCTAATAACTTCTCCTATACCTTCCTTGGCATTATTGTCTGTTAGATCTCATTAATATGGTGTAAAACACGAAAAACGAGCCCTTAAGTAGACACTTCTTTCCCTTATATATATATGTGTGTGTGTGTGTGTGTGTGTGTGTGTGTGTGTGTGTGTGCGTGTGTGTGTGACATTACTCATGGCATTTCAAGATTTCGCGGCATGCAATGAGGACTCCGCAATTGGAAATATCTTTCTGTGTTTCAGTGTAAGTGAAACACAGAAATATTCATTTGTAATGTTCTACTGTCGGCCACTAGCCTGTCTTACTAACCGATCAACGGTTGTAAGCCTGACAAATCTAACACAGACCGCATACGCTACTGAGAATCCCCGAACAGGAATTCTCAGAAAAAAATATTATTAATTTTAAACGCCCATTCTCTTTTTTGGGCAACACTGATCCCCTCGAAGCAAGACACCTTCTTAAGAAACCCATTTTACGCGTGCCGACTTGATAGGGCCTCGGGACGCCGTCTCACGCGGCAAAAGAAAGAAGCCAACCGGCCGTCCCACCACAGGCCAGGCCATCGACGCCTGATCAGTGGCGGTCAGCCAAAAAACGCCAGGCCTGTGCGGAAGGCGTAGCACAGTCGCAGCAAAAGCTAGAAGATCGGCCTTTAAGAGCCGCTTCTAAACACTCATTGGGAAACTGCTGCAAGCATGCTTGCTGGGTACCCACAATGGTTATAATAATAATAATAATAATAATAATAATAATAATAATAATAATAATAATAATAATAATAATAATAATAATAATAATAATAATAATAATAATAATAATAATAATAATATAATAATAATAATAATAATAATAAACTTCTGGGTAGTAGGCCGACATTCACTATGCTATTTTATTGCGAAGAATTTCTTAGTGAACTTGGGTAACCTTAAGCATATCTATCTATCCATCTGTCTATCTTGTCACCTGCAACTTTTAGCTCTCCTGGCCGTTTAGCTAATTGTATCGATACCAAAATTAGTGCGGCATATAATGCCTTTGTAACGACCATCAGTGACTAGTCAAAACATGAAACTAATAATACGTATGTCGTGAATGTCATGATTTATATTTCATAGACTTGCTGCTCTTGCGATTGTTTCGTTCACAAGACATGTACGAAACTGGTATGGCATGACATGACTGCACGGCAAACACACGCGACAGACTCTAATATGGAAATCATGACATGTGTGTAATGTAACAACATGACTACATGCCATGCTTATGATGCGCTCACTGCCGTTTCGCTAGCTTCACATATACCAAATTTGGTATTATGTCGCGTGAAGGGATGACGAAAGTTTGTGACTAGTGGGAACATGATAATCATGAGGTACGTGACATATGAGTACATTACTACATGCCACACTCACTATGCGCTCGCCGCCGTTTTCCTATTTTCACATATACAAAAATTCGTATTGCGTCACGTGAATGAATGACGAAGGTATGTGACTAATGCAAACGTGAAAATCATGAGGTGCGTGTCATATAAAAACATGACTACATGTCACACTCATGATTCACTCACCGCCGTTTCAATAGCTTCAATTACACCAACTTTGCTATAACATCACGTGAGTGAAATAAAGGTATGTGGCTGGTGCAAACATGATAATCTTGAGGTGCGTATCCTATAACAATGTGACCACACCCCGCACTCA
Organism: Rhipicephalus microplus; assembly: GCF_043290135.1. NCBI lineage: Eukaryota > Metazoa > Arthropoda > Arachnida > Ixodida > Ixodidae > Rhipicephalus > Rhipicephalus microplus. The sequence goes on along the minus strand of NW_027464615.1, from coordinate 1,332,068 downwards.
TGATCACCTGCCAACGTTTCGCTTGCTTCACATATACCAAGTTTGTTATTACACCACGTGAACGGATAATAAAGGTATTTGACTGGAGCAAACATGATAATCATAAAATGTGGGTCATATAAGAACATAACTGCATGCCATAGTCATGATACCCTCGCCGAAATTTAGATCATGTCACATATACCAAATTTGGTACTACGTCACGTGAATGAATTACAAAAATTGCGGGGATGCTGATGCTTGTTGTAAAGTTGCACCGCGTGGCGCACGCGTCTTGTGCAGAAGCCGTATATCGGGGTCACGGTTATTTAGCAATAGGTGGCGTTGTGTATTCGCACGGTGATCACCGCTATCATAATCATCATGGGTTTTAGAGTGGTAGCGCCGGCAGTGGCTCCTGGCACCAGGCAAGGCTTGGTGGCGGCGCGCGAGAAATAAGAAGCTCTCTTCTGCGCGTGGCGGTTGCCGCAAACGGTTGTCTCTAGCGTGGGTCTCCGGTGCGTGGCACTGCGGGTTGCACGTCGGGGGCCCTTATGGTAAGTCGAGCGTTGGCAACACCGCCTTCGTTGTGTTATTAGGTTTGTTATGTTTCGAATTGTATGGTAATATTGTGTAAGGATGTCCTAGCGTGTTAATCATGATTTATGTCAGAATAATTTGGCGGACAATATTGTCGTTCTAAATTAGGTAAATAAATGTGTGTGCTGTTCTTTGGTTTGCACCAACCACGTCTGCTGTGTCCGTTCACTCCAAAAGCTTGGTGCTCGCCAATATCGAGACCCCACCCTGGCTGCCCAATGTGGGGCTCCTGGAGCGTCGGATGGCAGCTTTCGTGGTTCGGTACAAGCTTTTGTTAGATCCGGGGTAGAGTAGGCCTACAAAATTTCTTTGCCAGCGTCGGTGGTGTGCATTGTTGAGAGCGAGGAAATAGTTATTTGTAACGTGTTTTAACTTTTCAGCACTCGAGTTTTTATTTTTGTTTGCTCGCAAGTGTTTTTGTGGTTGTTGTTAGTTTTCAAGAACGTTGTTTAGTTGAGACGAGAGCCATGCGGTCTGCTATATTCTTGGGTGAGCAAGGCTTAGAGCATGTGGATTGTAGGCCAAGCCCAAAGCAGGTGTGTACGGAAGCCTCGTGGGTGCTTTGATTTTCGGTAAATAGGTTCTTTTGTCTTTTCTGGGCTCAGGGAGCCGGGCGTCGTTGCTGTCTGGTATTGCGGCTCGACGCCGGGGCATCGTGACACCGTCCGGGGCGGTGGACGCCGATCGCTCAGTAAGCTGCTGTGTGCGGCGAGCGATAGGGCCACCTTACAGAGTGGATGTCTCCTTGCAGCTGCCTTTTCTGCGCTGACTGGGTGCTGGGTGGATGCCAGTTGTTTCCCATCGACTCATTAGGCCTAAGCCTCTGCGCAGCCGCCTGTCGCACGCGGCACCACTAGGTAAATCGTGGCGTGGAGGTGTTGCACTCTGCTTCCTTCACTTTTTTTTATCTTGCGATGCTTTAGTTATGAAAAGTGACTTTTGTTTTTAAAAGATGGGCATCTCGGCCATTGTCGAGATGCCCATCTGACCATCGTCCTAGCAGTACTGACCATCGTCCCACGTGGGCAAAAAGCCCGAAGCTCCCTTTCCTAGGCCCTGCTTCATTGTTTTTCTCGAGTGTTTTAGAATGTACGCAGCGGAAGTGATGTAATCCACGGCTGGCTGTCTTCTGCACATCGTCAGTGCCGCTGGCCAGGAATGCGGTCGTAAGGTTGTACGATGGATATGCCTGGGACTTGCGCAACTGCCTGCAGTCCGGCGCCCTCGTGAGAGCTGGTCGCAACCGGAAGACATGTTGGAGCGAGTGACGGATCGTCGCGTCGACGGCAACGTTGCTGTTGCGGGACCGCTGCTTAGGGGAAGTCGTCGAGCCTGACAGTGCAGCAGTGTCGACCGGTGACGGTGTCGTCATGCAAGGACATTATGAAGGGACATGCGTTGTCATTTTTTTTATTGTTAGAGCTTGTGTAGCTGATTTCTTTGTTTTTCGGGATATGGTTTGAATTAGGGTTGAGAAAATGGGCGGGGGGGGGGGGGGGTGCTGACACCCTCAGTAAAGTTGTTTGTGCTGCGTGGCACAGTGCCTCACCCAAAAGCCACATTTCAGGTTACACCACCGAGTGGTAGGTAGCGTTGCGATCGCGTTGATCACCACTATCATCATCATCATGGTTGGTAGAGTTGTAGTGGTGACCCCTGGCGGAAGGCAAGCCTTGGTGGCGGGTGACAGTTGAGCGAGTTTCTTCTGCGCGTGGCGGTTGCCGTGAAGGGCAGTCTCTAGAGTGGGTCCCCGGTGCGTGGCAGCGTGGGTTGCGCGTCGGGAGCCCTCGTGGTAAGTCAAGCATTGGCGACGCCGCCTTGGGTGTGTTATTGTTTGTCATAATGTGTAGTGTATGGTAATATTGTGTGAAGATGTTTTAGCGAGTTGGTCACGATTGGTGTTATAATTATTCGGCTGATGGTATCGTCGTTCTAAAGCAGTGAAATAAATGTATGTTGCTGTTTGGTTTGTACCGACCGTGTAACCTGTGTCCGTTTACTCCAAGAGCGTGGGGCTCGCCAATAGCGATACCACACAAAGTATGTGACTGGTGTGAACATGATAATCATGAGTTGCGTGTCATATAAGAACGTGATCACATGCCACACTCGTGATCGCTCGCCAACTTTTCGCGCGGTTTACATATACCAAATTTGGTATTACGTCACGTGAATGGATGACGAAAGTATGCGCCTGGTGCGAACATGTAATCATGAGGTGCATGTCATATAACAGCATGACTACATTCTACACTCATGATGTGCTCACTGTGGTTTCCCTAGCTCCACATATACCAAATTCGGTATCACGTGACGGGAATTAGACGACGAAAGTATACCCCGTCCAAACATGATAATAATAATATGGAAGTCATTTACTGCATATTTTGCCTCCGCCTCAAAATATTGTGCTGATTTTAAAGTGACATATCTTCCTTCCTCGGTCGTGCTTCGCATATTGATTCTCACTGTATGTAGGGCCTGCTAATTAGGGGTTGAGCTCCTCATGCCATGGGTCGTGCGTCCGCGATGAATGTATTAGTAGTAGCTGTAGTAGTAGCAGTAGCAGTCAGCTTAGTAGTAGGTAACCATCTCTTGTTTACTCTATGCAATATTCGCTGGATGGCGGTACTTCTATATGATGAAAAGGTGCGAGATGGCGGTACTTGGAGTGTTCGCTAGATGAAAGACGCACGCATGGATGGACGGATGGACAGACAGATGCACAGACGGACAGATGGACGCACAGACAGACGCACGGACGGATGCACGGACAGATGCACGAACGAATGCACGGACGGGCGCAGGCACGGACGGATGGACAGACGGATGGACAGACGGATGGACGCACAGACGGACAGACGCGCAGATAAACGAACGCACGGACGGTCGCAAGGACGGACGCATGGACGGACAGAAACAAGCATAAAATCACGTTAGACAATCGTGTATTAAGTGGTGCAATGCTCGCTGATTCTTTCAATGGGTATTTCAATTTTGGTATACCACCTATTAACAATACTCTGCAAATCAACAGCTCAATTATTCTAAATGCTGAAAGCCTATTTCTCAACCCGGCAGACGAACCAGAAGTTTTCAGAACATTTATAAATCTTAAAAATAGTAGTGCATTAGATATCGACAATTTTCAGATCAGTCCCACAAAATTTGTTTAAGAGCATTTAGTTCCAGTACTTGTATATCTATTTAATTTAGCAGTAGAGTCCGGCGAATTTCCCCGTGATATGAAGCGCTCTCGTGTTTTTGTTCTGGATAAAGCTGGCAACAAAAACTTGCTGCGAAACAATCACCCAATATCGATTATACCGGTGTTTGCTAAGGGTTTCGAAAAAACGCTTCACTCCCAATTATCCAACTTTTTTACTAAAGGTGACATTATAAGCGACTCTCACTTTGGTTTCCGTAAAGGAAAGTCTACGGAGTTAACTTTGTTAGGACTAAAAAAATTATTTAAGACAACATGGAAAACAAGCTATATACATTAGGTTTCTTCATTGATTTCACTAAGGCTTTTGATTCTATTGATCATAGCACGGCACTTCAGAGGTTAGAAATCTATGGCGTTCGAGGCACTCCCCTGGCTTTATTAAAATGATATTTAGCAGAGCGATCACAATATGTGTGTTCAGGTAACCATCACTCATCTTCATTGCCTGTCAGTAGAGGTGTCCCGCAAAGAAGTGTATCAGGGCCCTTTCTTTTCAAAGTTTTATCAATGATATTGTGAATATTAGCAAGTCAGTAAAATTTATAATATATTCTGATGATGCCACAGTATTGTTTTCCTATGAAGATACATATATGTTAGTGGGAAGTTGTAATCGTTTCTTTTGTAATATTACAACATGGTCACTCTCAAATAACCTTAAATTAACCCGAAGAAAACGAAGGTAATATTATTTGGAGCTAGGAATAAGATTCTGGACATTAAATAAGATATTATTTGTGCAGACCAAAAATACACATTGTAGAAGAACATACAATTCTCGTTGTAACATTTTTATCTCATCTCATTTAGGTTGAGACTCACATGTAAGCCACTTATGCAAGAAACTTTCTTTTACAGTGGGAGCTCCGTCACGATGTCGTGAAAGGCTCCCTCCACAAATAAAAGTCAGTATATATTCAGCACTCTTTCAACCACACATACATTATTGCAGTCTGGTTTGGCTTACTACAACTCAACGCAACATAAACAGAATATTGCTTTTGCAGAAAAAAGCTGTCCGTCACATTGCCAACACTGGTTATTTATCACCGAGATCAACATATTTTCGCAAGCACAGTATAATTAAAATCCAATATATGTACGAGTTCCGCATCCTGCGATCATTTTACATGTGTTCTTCTTCATGTAAACAATTTATCGATTTCACGGCTGCACTTCAACGTAACAGTCACACTAGCAATGTTCTGAATGTTAGAGGCTGGCTTATACCGCGCTTTCGCACCAACTATAAACTTCAGTTGTTGAAATATAACCTCTCATGTATTCTTAACAAGCATTAACATTTACATAGACCTGCGCTAAAGACATTACGTCTTTGCGTAATGTCTTTAGCGCAGGCTAAGACATTGCGAAAATTTTCAGCTCTCTCTTGTTGCCATGTAATTGGTCCTCTGGGCCTTATTCAAGCTGTTTCAGTCCAGCTTTTAGCCCAGGAGACCATCCAGAATGTAATGTTTTTGTTTTAATATGGGAAATAAAGAGAAAGAAAGAAAGAAAGAAGGAAAGAGAGAAAGAAAAAGTAAGAAAGAGAGAAAGAAAAAAAGAAACAAGGAGAGAAAGAAAGAAACAAAGATAGAAAGAGAGAAAGAACTAACATACTGACGGAAAAGCGAACGGACTGATGGACGCTTCGCCCCACTCATCGAGAATATGCTGGGATTTTTTTTTCATCTTCTGAAAAGCGTGGTACATGCTATACACTTGCGAAGAAGTTTGTGCCTATTGTTAATGCAGTGGCTGACGATGATGAGGAATTATACCTGAGGAGGTATGCGCCACAGTTAATATAGGTGATCAAGAACAAGCTTTCGTAAAGAAGTGGACCTTTGGACGGCCCACTCATTGAGCTATCCGCATTGTGTGACTCGTGGTTGCTGTTTTTTTTCTGTTCTAAAACACTTTGTTACTTATAGTAACGCGACTTCTTTCCCTACATCAAGCCTGCCGAACGTAATTTTGTGACATCAAGCCTGCCGAAGGCAACTTCTGTGGCTCAGTGGTAGAATACTGGGCTTTTACGCAGCGCACCCACGTTCGAGCGCCGCTGTGTCCTTCGTACTAGGTCTTTTTCTGTTAATTCCTCCTATTGTGGTTATGAAAACCGGTGGCGGCGGCGGACAACTATGGCGCCGCGTGTGACCTGAGTGGTGATCTCATAACAGCTTTCAAGCACTCACGACGCCACTCGCATAGCGCAATGACTTCTGTATTTTAAGGGGCGAAGCTCCTTAAAGTGGCCCCCCCTCTCCCTCGCCGTACTTGTACTGCGTAGCCAGTCTTACCCTTTCACCTGCAAGGTGGTGCCGGTGGGAGATTTCTCCTGTTCGTTTTTTAACAATAAAAACTTGTCAGTGCACGCGTTACCTAAAAGCCGAATTCTCCTTTCGCTTATTCCCAATTAGCAGCCATTAGCATGTACATTGAGCGCTATCTGACAAAAAAGGGTTGCTAGGTTATACTCACTGGGCGTAACTTCCTTGGTTGTAAAGAGGTTTAGCGAACGTTGGGCCGCAGTGCCGTGAATACAGTGAACTAGTATATATGCATATACCATGAACTCGAGGTGGTTAAAGGTGAGAACAAGAAACGAAGTTTAAGCCAGAAGAAAGTGTGCGTGTGCCACCTCTCGTTTAGTCCTTGGAATGTTCGCTGGATGGCGGTGCTTTTATATGCGGAGTGAATAATGAAAAGATGCGAGATGGTGGTACTTGGAGTGTTGACTAGATGAACTTACGGACACACAGACAGATGCATGGACGGATGCACAGATGGCTCCACGGACGGATGGACGCATGGATGGACGCATGGGCGGATGCATGGACGAGCGCAGCGATTGACGCACAGATGAACGTGTGGACGCACGAAGAGGCGCATGGACGGGCGGATGGACGGTCACACATACGGACGCATATATGATGAAAAGATGTGAGGTGGTGGTACTTGAAGTGCTGACTAAATGGACGAACGGACACACAGAGAGATGCATGAACGGAGGCATGGATGGCTGCATAGACAGATGGACGCATGGACGGACGCGGGGGCCGACGCATGGACGCACGCAGGGACGGACGCACGGATGGACGTGTAGATGCACGAACAGACGCACGCACGGACGGGTGGATGGACGCACGAACGGTCACACAGACGGACGCATATATGATGAAAAGATGCGAAATGGTGGTACTTGGAGTGTTGACTAAATGGACGAACGGTCACACAGACAGATGCATGGACGGATGCACGGATGGCTGCATGGCTGCACGGATGAATGGATGCACGGACGGACGCAGGGGCGGATGCATGAACGAACGCAGGGACGGACACACGGATGGACGTGTAGACGCACGGATGGTCACACGGATGGACGTGTAGACGCACGGAAGCAAGAACGAATGGATGGAGGCATGCTTGGCCCCACTCTCCATCGTTCTCCCCGTGGATATGCTCCCATTTTTTTTCTTTTTCTTTTCCCGTCTCTTTTCTGCCTGACGTTCTCGCCCTCTATTGTTTGGCGGAAAACATTTTAAATGTGAGAGCGAACAGAATGTACCGTCATTTCTGATGAAAACCCAGACAGGGGCCGAATCTGTCGAAACAAACGCTTCTGTTGTTACTGTTCTCACAGGGGGATCTGCTTGACTATATATATATATAGGTTATAACACAGCGAGAGTGTTGTCAGCCAGGATAAATATATTTATTTCCCAACAGTTTCGGGAGGGGTCCTCCCTTCATCAGGAAATGAGTTCCCCTGACGAAGGCAGGACGCCTCCCAAAAACTGTTGGAACATAAATATGGTTGACAACGCTTCCGTTGTTTATAACCCATATCTTCACGAAGACGAACTGGCTTATTGAAATATTACTCTCAGTATATTGCCACGTGCCCACTAGATACGGTGAGCATGAGCCATGGCTGCCTGCTAGAATGGAAGATGTTCTAGGCCAGCGCGCGCTCTGGCTAGTTGTTATTATTGGGTGAATCATCTTGCCAGTTTTCTGTGCGTCTCTCCCGCCACCGCAGTCCTTTTGAGAGAAAGACCTTGCGTAGCACGTGAACCTGGTGAATGTGCTGGGTAAGCTGCAAAGCATCAGACGTGATCAAAGTGTCGCAATTGTGTGGAAGCATCGCATGCAGCATAGTCTGGACCTTACATCTATAGACAAGATGGAAATGCGCGAATCGCGCAATTTCTTGGGCAGCAGTATTGTACGCAAAGTCACGTACGGTAGCACCTGGTCCAAGGTCTTATGCTTGACATCTACGTACATGGAAAACATGTCAGCGATGGTTTGGTTGAGTTGTTCTGTCAAACCGTTCATCTGCGGATCATATGCCTTGTCTTGCGATGGCTCGTGTAGCTGAGCTTGAATACGCCATGAATAAGCTGGGCCATGAATGATGCTCCTCTGTTTTTGATTAGGCACGACGGGGCGCCATGTCAAAGAACTATGTGGTTCATGAAAATTGGGCAACATCGCAAGCCGTAGCGCGTTGTAGTGCATTATTTTCGATGTACTTTGTCGAATAGTCTGTGGTTACTACGATTCACTTGTTGCTGCCAGATGACAGAGGAAAGAGCCCCAGTAAATCTATTCCTATTTGATAGTTTGGCGCTCTAGGCAGTTCGATTGGTTGAAGAAGCCCCGTGGGCTTCAGTGGCGGAGATTTCCGGCGTTGGCATTCTCAGAAGCTTTTCAAGTATCGCTTAACAGATGCGGAAAGCTTAGGCCCGTAGTACGCGTGTCGAACTAGAGTGAGAGTTCGAGAGGAACCCAAGTGATCAGACGTAGGCTCATGGTGACAGGCGAGAATAATGTAGTCACGCATGTCAGTTGGCACGACAAGAAGACAGGTTCTCTCATTGCCGTTGGAGTTTTTTTTATACAGAACACCATCTTGCAAGCAGAACGACGAGAGACTCCGAGAAAGGCATTGAGGTATAGAAGAGTTACATCCTTCGAGGTTTTCGATAACTGCGCGGATTTCGTCGTCTGCACGCTCTCGTGTAATCAGATTCGTTGTAGTAAGGGCACCAAGCAAACCAAGATCATCCTTGGTGTCGTCGCCACGAACTTTGACAGGTGCACGGGATAATGAATCAGCCTCTTCGTACTTGCGACTCGATTTGTAAGTGATCGTAAAATAGAATTACTGCAGACGAAGACTCCATCGTGCCCACGAAGAATTCATCGCGACGAAGACTCCATCACACCCACACGGGTCTCGTAGGTTGCCTAACCCACAAAACTAATGATGGTCGGTCAATATCTTGAAGTGGCGTCCATAAAGGTATGGTCTAAATTTCATCGTGGCCTAAACAACAGCAAGAGACTCCTTCTCTGACGTGGAGTAGCTGACCTCGGTGCGGGAAAGAGCGCGGTTTGCGTACGCTATCACTCGCTCCGTGCCCTGTTGTAGTTGGACGAGGACAGCACCAAGACCCGCGTTGCTGGCTTTACTGGGAATCTGAAAATCAGCATCTTGGTCATAGTGAGTGAGTGGTGGTGTCTGCAAAGGCTTCCATAGTTCAGAGAAAGCTGCGTCCTGTTCTTCCCAGACAAATGGCACGTCTTCTCGAGTGAGTCGAGTGAGTGGTTCAGCAATCCTAGAAAAATTGGCTATAAAGTGGCGATAGTACGTGCAGAACCCTAGAAAGCGACGTATTGCCTTCTTATCACGTGGAACAGGAAACGAGGCCATGGTGGTGATTTTGTCAGGGTCTGATCGAACACCACCACACTGACAACATGGCCGAAAAACTTTAATGCATTAAAACTAAATACAGCCGTGAGGATTCTGTAACGGATCTTATACGTTCTAACGGTTTTCACACACCTCAAATGAGGCGCAAAATATCCCGACTGAAGTTCCTCTATTCTTTGTTAAATCGTAAATTTTTTATAGATCCCAGTCTTTACATAACCCTTTCTGACACTAGCAAAACCCGTCATTTTCATCCCCTCGCACTCTCCCCTTATGATGCAAGATCTAAACTCTTTATATATTCTTTTTTTCTCCGCACCATAGAGGAATGGAACGTAATACCTATTGATCATCTGGACTCAACTGAATCAATACAGAATTACTTCTTCACTATTTCCTAATTCTACTTTATTTAGAGTTGCTTTTCTTGTTACCCGATGTGTTTATGATATTCAATTGTGCTTTGTAGATGTATTTATGTTGTACCCTGCCCCTCCTGCATGGGCCACATGGCCTGCAGTAATTTGTAAATAAATAAAAAAATAACCAAAGTGACATTTTTCTGGTTTCAGCAGCAGGTTAGCAGAGCGGAGCGCTTTCAGCACAGTCTTCAGGCGCTTCTAGTGCCCCTCAAAGGTCACAGAAAACACGACAACATCATCCAGATAAACTTGTCACGTGTGCCACTTTAGACCAAGAAGAACAGTATCCATAATTCTCCCCGAACAGTGTCCATTATTAAAGGCGGTTTTTTTCACGATCTTGTCCATCTACTTTGATCTGTGGGTAGCCTCTTTTGAAGTTTATCGATGAAAATTACTTGGCCCGCCGCAGTTTGTCGAGGGAATCATTGATGCGAGGGCAGCGCATAGACGTTTTTTTTATCACGCTGTTAAGTTTTCTGCAGTCTACGCAGCAGCGCAGTGATCCATATTTTTCTTCACGAGAACGACCGGAGATCAATAGGCACTCTTGGAAGTTTGCATAATGCCAGCTTGCAGCATCTCTTCGACATGAGTATTTATCATGTCACGTTCTTTTCCCGAAACGCGGTAAGGGTGTTGTTTTATGGGTGAGGCATCGGTATAAGTAATTCTTCGGTGTTTGGTGATCGGTGCCTCACGAACCTTTGAGTCGGATGCTAAGCACTCATTAAATTTATGTAGCACTTCACGTAGCTCAGTCTGTTGTTGTTTCAAGAGGGTCAAATTGACATCAACGCTGGCAAGTAGTGAAGTCACGTCGCTTGGTGTCGGTCGAAGCCCATCGTCGGTTGATTTAGATGCGAAATATTCAGCAATATCTGCGACAGGGTAAGCGAAAGCGATGGCGGTGTGATAAAACAGGTGCAGGTACTCGTTACTGAAGTTAGTCACAAGTAGGACAGAGTGTCCGTCATGAAGCGTGACGAGGATGCGTGCAGCGCAGACACCTAGCGCGAACAAAAGCACCAAGTTGCCGTCGCCGACAACCTCACCATCCCGTAACTTGTCAGACACCAAGTCAAGTAGACGCTTAAACGCGCAAGCAATGTGATACTGTCGACAGAAACGCGAAAGGTGCTGCAACGACTGTCGTCGGATTTGTCGGTAGATCGAGCTGTTGAAAACGTCACGGTACGCTCCCGAAGATCGATAACAGCACCGTGATCCCGCAAAACGTCGACTCCCAGGATTAGGTCTCGGGAACAGTCACGAAGTACGAGGCAGCTGGCGAGAAATGTACGTCCCCGAAAGCTTACCCTGATAGTGCACATGCCGATCGGGCTGACTACACGCCCACCGGCAGTACGAGTTTGTGTTTCGTACTAAAATGTTACAACATTCTTTATGCGAGCTGTCAGTTCGCCGCTTATGATTGAATAGCCCACACTTGTGTTCAATAGTGCACTAATGTCATGATGACCGTCGACTACCACCCGTATCTCCAATGAAAATCTCCTTCCGTCTTTGATCGCTGTCGTCGGTGAATCGCTGCGGGTCCCTCTTGCGTCGATGGGAGGCCTTGCTTTCGTCCAGTGTCAGCGGCCTCACTCCCGAAGGTCGCTGTTGTTAGTTTTCCCGCCGGAGGCTTGGTAAGCGTGCCTGCGTCGCTTCTGGGAGGCTCCGAAATTTTGGAGAAGATCGCCTTGGAAACGGGGACCGCAACTGCCGCCGCAATGGCATGCGCTGCTGTGAGAGGTAATCTTCGATAGCTCTCGGTCTTTCACCGAATCTCGGCCGTGGCGAGTCGACGGCGAAACCCTAGAGTCCAAGGTGGCGATAGGGACATTCCCGGTACACATGTCCCGCTTCACCACAGTGATAACACTGTGGTCGTCTGTCCGGTGTGTGCCATACGTCAAATTTTGTTGGAAGTGTCTGGTGATTTCCCGATTTTTTAAGTGGTGAATTGTATCAGTGAAGGAAAGGAAGTGCATCCTGAGGCGTAGGATTAACGAAGGGCATATATATATATATATATATATATATATATATATATATATATATATATATATATATATATATATATATATATGTGTGTGTGTGTGTGTGTGTGTGTGTGTGTATAGCATCAAACGCGTTATTCGAAGGTCGTAGATTCGATGATTCCTGCTCACGGCTGGTTATTTTTTCACCCACTTTTCTTTTTTCTTATTTACATATTTACATTACATTTGTTCTAATAACTTCCCCTATACATTCCTTGGCATTATTGTCTGTTATATCTCATAATTATTGTGTCAAAACACGGAAAAACAAGCCCTTAGGTATACATTACTTTATTTTATATATGTATATATACATATATATGTGTGTGTGTGTGTGTGTGTGTGTGTGTGTGTGTGTGTGTGTGTGTGTGTGTGTGTGTGTGTGTGTGTGTGTGTGTGTGTGTGTGTGTGTGTGTGTGTGTGTGTGTGTGTGTGTGTGTGTGTGTGTGTGTGTGTGTGTGTGTGTGTGTGTGTGTGTGTGTGTAAGTATGTACATTTCATTCCCTACTGTCTTGCTCTTAATGGACGCAAAAGACACAGTCTTGAAGAAAGCCTGTAGGCTTTAGGAGAGACCTTCCCAAGGATTGTGGTTATAGAGCACAGCAGATGAAACAGCTAATTCCACCGAAAAGCGGAACTAGGCAATTCTTCGTTGTGGGTAAGAGCTATATATCAAGGAGCAAGCAAGCAAGCAAGCTTCTCCCCCCATCCAGCTGCTTCCGGCATCAACGCCATTTCTGCGACGTGCCGGACAACCTGAGGTGGACGTTTTGGTGAAATGCAGTGGAACTGTACTTTTCGCTACCGACACCGGTATCATTTGCGTAGACTGACTTCAAGGAAGTAAACGTCGTACAAATGCCGGCTAGAACAGTGTATGTATTTTGGCATTTGGGATGCCACACCATGTCGTACGAACAGCTGCACGACCACTTTAATAAAATGCTAGTCGAGCTGAAGTAAGGCGGGCTTACACACGTGCCCAGGCGCAGAAACTTCCTGCTGCGCGTGCGGAGAACGCAGCAGCTCAACTCGAATTTGACCTTATTGACTACATTTCGTATGATTCCTTAATCTCTCAGTCTTGCTTCGTATACGTGTCCGATGGGTTCCTATCGCATTCATTGCTTCGGTCTTGTGCCGAACCTTTAATTTTTATGGACTTTTTACACAACTTTCTTGTCTCTTTTATTACGGATTTTCTAAAGCTCTGTCACTACCACTGCTCAAGAACATTTCCAAACACCTGCTCTAACGCATTAATCATCCTTTTTCTGGCGCTTAGTTTGGCAGAGAGACATTTTTGTTAACTATATTGATTAGAGTTCTCAATAGTCAAACCAAACGTACTATTCCAATGTTCTCAAAGTGTAATATGTGCTTTGTGTTAAATTTTTATGACCACTCTCTACAATGAAGGTTAGTGCCATTTTTCTAACAATACAGGCGGATACTGTCCCCTAAAGTGCGGCTCAAGCAGTTCAAGCCCTCTTTATTGGCAATCCAGCTTGTCCTGTCTTGCTCTTCTCTTTCATTTGCCCTGAACATTCACCCACCACTGCAGGCTACTCAGTGGAAGAAAAACCGAACCATCTGAACAGTTATTTTTGTAGCTTCCTTTAACTTTTATGACACCACTCTAACCCGTTGCTCACATACGTCAAAGTATGTGTTTCTGAACGTTGGCATCACCATGCAGTGAAAGCCAATCTGACTTAGATCCCGGCATGTGTCTCAAATGGCAGAATGTATAATCAAATAAACAACTTGTAATCCTAGAAAATAACCCAGTGATATTAAGACAAAGATACAACCTTTTAAACCATGACATTTTATTCTCAATATAAGTGAGAAAAGTCCGAGCTGACACTGGGAAATTTTCTATTCTTTTATGGTGGCCGTGAATCACTGTCAAAGAAAAGCTTTGTTCTGTTCCGCGGCAGCTCTTTGCGTGAGTGCAAGGCACAGAAAAATGGTGACTTCTTCAGACACGTGTGCTCAAAATAAACATGATCTCTATTTCAGTTTTGTACGCCAAACCTGTCAATACGCCAAATTTTCGTTTGCCTTGAAAGCCCGCCCTCCCGCTCCCCTTCTCCTTCTGATTTCTCGTTCGACCCCCACCATCTCCGCTTCTTGAAACACATCCTTCCAGTTCAGATGGTCTCCGGCCCCAGATGTAATGTAATGGGAACTGTGAACACTTGTGAGAAGCTTTTTTGTTGCACTGAATTTTCAGCGCACAAAATATTCATAGACAGCCTGTTCTCTCAATTGAAACCTCTTCATACACTAATTTGTTCTGCTGATACACTTTGTCTTGATTTTTGAAATGTTACGGATAACATAATCACTTCTACATGTTTGAACGGCAATCAATTTCTTCTTATAAAACAATGGCTTTTCGTACATTTCTTTTTCGTGTAGTTGGATTTGTCTTCAAAGTTCGGTATACGCTTTCTTGTCATGAAAACCATAAAATGTTTTCAAGGGTCATGAAAAGTTTGACGTACACCAAAGAAAAACAGTCCCTCTGACGACTGTGACTTTTTTTTAGGTCACTTGAAGCCGTACACGTAAATACGTTTATTTTTTACTCTTAAATGTGAGTTTAAATTTTACCTCGTGTATGCTTATTGGTATTACTTTATTCAACTTTTAACTAAAAGCAGCTCACAATTTTGGTGCAAAATAGTGATCTAGAAACTGAATATTTAATTGACAGTCTTGTTGACATGATATCTTCAATACTAAGCTGCATTACAATAAGATATTCATTACGCTTACATAGTGTTGTCCTCGGTTCAGCCAATGTTTATTATATTGAGTTGTGTCAGGCGTGTAACATTTCGCGTGGTTTATAAGAATATTGATAGTAGTCAGTCGAACTATCAATGTACAGTACATGGAAAGGTAGTAAATATATAATAAACTGCCTCGCCGCGGTGGTCTAGTGGCTAAGGTACTCGGCTGCTGACCCGCAGGTGGCGGGATCAAATCCCGGCTGCGGCGGCTGCATTTCCAATGGAGGCGGAAATGCTGTAGGCCCGTCTGCTCAGGTTTGGGTGCACGTTAAAAAACCCCCGGTGGTAGAAATTTTCTGAGCCCTCCACTACGGCGTTTTTCATAATCATATCGTGGTTTTGGGACGTGAAACCCCACATATCAATCATCAATCAAATGTATATATACAGAATATTTAATAGATATGCTTCAAAGTTCATAAAAATATGGCAGATCCCATGGACCACGGGAATCAATGTTATGCGAAGCATATGGACGGGAGGTACTGTGTTGTAATATTATCATTGTGCGAAACGTTTTGAAGTGACGCTAAAGGTACGTACAAATGCATATGCAGACACACGTTAAATAGCCACATGTGTTTATATCCCCACTTGTTTGGAGTTGGCCTCTAGCCACAAAGTTTCCGATAAATAAAAGCCGAGCTAAGCAAATTGTTTCAAATAAGTTATAGAAACGTATCGAAAAGTTTTCGGGTACAACATGGTCACAGTAAGTACAAAACTGGGTTGATTGGCCCAACATGGCAGAAGCCTTTCCCTGCAGTTCACGTAGTCGGGCTTACAATAATATTGATGACATTCTGGCATGTTATATTACACGTCATAATGAAGGCTTGCATCAAAATAAGATTATATTTTTTTCATACGTGAGTGTCTGCAGCCAAGTTTTGGCTACATCAAAATCCGACTGCCAAAGCCCAAAACAAAACAACGTCTTCCGGGTAAACCTCCGAGCAGAAGCCGATGAATTAAAATCTTTTCTGCGGCCAAATATCCAGTAAGATTACCCTTGTTGTAAATTCTTTAAGATAAACAGTACGGAAGAGTAGCAGTGGCATTTATTAATGTGACTACTATAAAGTGCATCATTGAGGACTCATAAAAACAACACATAGCTAAGTACTCCCCATATTAGAAGGACAGCTAGACCGGTTTCGTTGGAGTGCCATTTCTAAACGGCAACGATGAAAACCATAAGATGGTTTTACACAGCTTCAAGAAATTGGTTAAGATGTGCTTGGTGATGTCACCATGTGGAATATTGCAATTTCAGTTGAGGGTCAAGAAACGGTGGTAGACTCTGTAGTGTTCTTCACTGATTACCCTGAAGATGTCTTTTAGTCCCCACGTCTTCGTGGTTGCCTTTTGATATGGCCGAACGGAACGCCTAATAAGAGAATACCTGATAATAAAATATCTCAGTCATAGAACTGCTCTTAAAGTAATAGGTAAATAAGTGTTTCGGACAGTTAAAATTAAAAGTATGTAGTTTACGTTTTTACTTGAAAATATACACACCAGTTCGTGATCTTTTTTTTTTTCGACGTATATAGTCAGTATATTGTCATTATAAGTATCGAAAACATCACAAAAGGTCAGTAACAATTCCCTGCCCAACTTTACAGGTGACGACACTTAACGTGTATGGATGGTCACCAACGACTGTGAAATGTTTGCGTGAAACGCACTGTCCTACTCTCGTCCACTTTCGGAAATGGAGAGCAGGCACTGCCACCTACTGTTCAAGGCAGCTGTTGTGAGTAGCGCAGCGTCAAATCCTACAGGTGAGGTGAAGTTTTGAAGTGATTACCTGAGATTCCTCACCAAACACGAGAATGGACCGTCGGCGTCAATATAAGCACTGCATGATAATTACCATGGTATGACATCGTCAATGACCTTATCATGTCACGGATCACTAAAAATTGTTGCCTCAGCATGACGCTGCACAACGTGACCTCACATTGTGACTTCATCAGATGGCGGAGTCGCTCGCTCAATGACGGGCCAATCTCGAGGGTACTACCATATGGTGTGAGGTGCAGTACACCTCCAATGCACCAAAACCCGGCGGCAACGTAAAACCACGACAGGTGGGCAAAGCTTCCGGAAGGGGTGATCAGTACAACCGACTGAGACAAAAAGAAAGAAAAGTCGGTTTTCGCCTATGAATTGTCGTGGGCGAGTGTAGAAGGAGCACTTTATTTTATCAGAATAACGGTAGCATACCCATAGATTATTTTCGTTACGCATCCTCTCCCTCTGCAACGAACATTCTGCCCAGCCATAACACGTGGCATACTCCCCGGCTATGACAGCGTTCTCCGCAATGGTGTCACCCTCTTGCACCAACGTCATGTCGGACGCAACACGAAGCCCAATAATCAAACCTAAGCAAGTATTACCTTCCACCAGCTCACATATGTGGTTATGGAAGAACAACAAAAACACTTGCTCTCACCATAACCTTTACCTGCCCACTCAAGTACATGAGATGGTTTTACAATATTGTGTCTCTTCTGGACTGTTACTTGCGAAAAATACAGATGGGTCACAGGGTGAAACAATATGTTTGAAATGGGTGCAGCTGTGATTACTATTTTACGCACACCAACAATGGAGCGATAGAAGTGATGGAAATGTTATCTATCATTCTGCATTGCAGTGCACTGCATATTCTTCGGTTTTATTCAGTGGTGTAGCTTGAATTTTCTATTGTGGGGTGCTTTGACGGGGGACATGGGCTGTTTCGCTGTATACATGTGCTAAATAATGTATATGTGCGTTTACTAGCTGCAAGAACCATGATATACGCACCAAGATTTATGTATCCTCTCTAAATACTTTTAAATTGCCTAATTTATGTGTACAGTTTTATTTTTCATTTTATGGGCTGTAAGGCAGTGATTTAACAGTGTAGATTACTTGGTCGCGTGACAACGCAAAGCTGTGATTGATTGATATGTGGGGTTTAACGTCTTAAAACCACCATATGATTATGAGAGACGCCGTAGTGGAGGGCTCCGGAAATTTCGACCACCTGGGGTTCTTTAACGTGCACCCAAATCTGAGTACACGGGCCTACAACATTTCCGCCTCCATCGGAAATGCAGCCGCCGCAGCCGGGACTCGAACCCGCGACGTGCGGGTCAGCAGCCGAGCAAAGCTGTGATGCACGTCATGCTGAGCGTTCTCTGCTCTCGTACGCTTGTGCAATACCAGCACTAGCAAAACAAACGCACCACTAGCATCGGCAGCCTTGCTACTTAGCTGTGACGAAATTCGGAGGTCAATCGCCTCACTACATATCTGTTTTGACGTCACTACAACTTTCGCTGCCCTTCCTATTGGGGTACTTCAGAATTGGACGTGCTAGCGACGGATTTCGATCGGGAGAATGAGCATTGAGGAACACTCTGAATATGAAATAAATTATAGTATAAACGTTTGCTCACTCCAGTCATTCGTGCGGAGTTTCTTCTCATACAGAGGAAACTCGAAAAAGGCTTGTTTTAGCCTCGACCTTTCATGACCCTACCTCTTTATGTCTTACTTTACTCATATTTAGTGCAGAATGAACGCAAAGGCACAAAACAATTTTCCAAATACGTTGTCCAACTTCAATATGAATGGGTCTCTAGCACCCGAGTCAAGTTTTGGTGTAAAGGTATGACACCCCAACGCTGAGATGAAATACCAAGTGCCGATATGGACCCTTTTTATTGTTTATTCTTCAAGACGTATCATCATCGTAATAATCATCAGCATGACTACGTCTACTGCAGGACAAAGGCCTCTCCCATGTTAAGCCAGTTAACTCGGTTCTGTGCTTGCTGCTGCCATTTCATACCCGCAAACTTCTTGATCTGATCTGCCCACCTAACCTTCTGTCTACCCCTAACCCACTTGCCTTCGCTAAGAATTCAGTTAATTACCCTAATCACCAGCGGTTATCCTGACTACGTGCTACATGCCCGGCTCATGTCGATTTCCTCTTCTTGAATTCAACTATGATATCATCAACACTGGTTTGTTCCCTAATCCACTCTGCTCTTTGCTTGTCTCTTAAGGTTACATCTACCGTTTTCCTTTCCATTTTCCACCTACTGTTTTCTAATCCTTTCCGCTCACTGCGACGTCCTCAAATTAAGCTGAATCCTCTCTGTAAGTCTCCAAGGTTTGTGCTTCGTGACTAAGTGCCGGCAAGATGCAGCTGTTATACACGTTCTTCTTGAGGGATAGTGGCAATCTACCTGTCCTGATCTGATAGTGCTTGCCAAATGTGCTCCACCACAATCTTATTCTAGTTACTTCAGTCTCGTTGTTCAGCTCCGCGGTTATTAGCTGTCCAAAGATGACATAGTCCTCTACAGCTTCAAGTGCTCTATTACATATCTCGAAGCGCTGTTCTCTTTCAAGGTTGTCGTACATTTCTTACGTTTTCTGCAGATTAATTTTAAGGCCTACTTTTCTGCTCTCCTTGTCTAACTTCGTAATCATGAGTTCCAATTTGCCCCTGAGTTACTCAGCAATGCAATGTCATCGGCTGCGCACGTTGCTAAGGTACTCTTCATTAACTCTTATGCCTAACTGTTCCCATTGTGGGTTTCTGAAAATCACCTGTAAGCACGCGGTAAGTAGCATTGGTAAGATCGTATCCCCCTGCCTCACAGCATTCTTGATTGGTATTCTGTTGCTTTCTGTATGAAGCACTATGGTAGCAGTTGACCTCTGTAGATTATTTATGCTTCGGCAACACCCCGAGTCCGCAGCGTGTGCATGACTGTTGATATTTCTACTGAATGAAACGTCTTTTCGTTATCTTTGAAGGCAATTTATAGTGGTTGGCTATATTCTGAGCCTTTCTCTATAACCTGATTGGTAGTATGCATGGGGTCAATTGTTGAGTAGCCTGTTTGAAATCCAGCTTGTTCTTTTGGTTGATTTAATTCTAATGTCTTAATTCTCTTAACAATTTTCTTTGTAAATAGGTTGTATACTACGGAGAGCAAGCTGATTAGCCTGTAATTCTTCAACTCCTTGTGATCTCCTTTCTTATGTATCAGGATATTGTTGGCATTCTTCCAAGATTCTGGTATTCTTCACGTCACGAGACACCTCGTAAACAGGATTGCTAGTTTTTCTAACACAATCTGTCCTCCTTCTATCAGCAGATTTGATGTTACCTGACCCTCACCAGCAGCGTTGCTTTTTTGCATGCTCTCCCAGGCTTTTCTGACTTCTTCTAACATTACTGCTGTGGTGGCATCTGGGTTACTGCTAGTTCTTATGGTCGTGGTTATGCTGGCTACTGTACAGATCTCTGTAATACAACTTCGCTAATTTTACTATCCTATTCTTAATGGTAGTTACTTTGCCATCCTTGTTCATTAGCTCGTACAACTGTTTTTTGCCTATCCCAAGTTTGAAATGAGGGTGCAAAATCAGCCCCATACATTGGCATGATAGGAAGGGGGGTACTGCAACAAGCCTTCGCCCACCCTGGATGGGTACCCCGGGCCCGCCTATGATGCCATTGGACTGTTAGTCGGATCCTAAAGGGCCTCCTACCAGGAGTTGGCGAGCGCAATGACCACATGGGGCGTTCACTATCGCATCTGCCAAAATTTCCAACGCTACGCACCGCGTAAACAGGTCAAATTTCAAGATAAACGCTGCCTGCGCTTCCTTTCGCGAGTGCGCGTCCAAAGAATGAGGACATGTAGTAGACGTAGGAGTCGCCCTGCGTAGACAGTTGTGCTGTGACGTCAGTCCTCTACGTACACAGTAAAACTTTTTGCATCCAGAAGGGTGTAAAAAGGGTGCTTTTACGAGAAAGCACCCTTTGCAACACCCTTTAACACCCATAAATGGTCGATTGAAAAAAAAGCACCCCTTTGTTTGGGTGCTTGCCTCAATAGCACCCTAAAATAGGCTCTAAGGGTGCTTTTGTGCCTGAGAAGGGTGTAGGTGCCGATTCATCAGATGGAATATGTAGCATAAGAAGAACACATAATTATAATATTAGGGATTTTACGTCTCAAAAAGCTCGATATGATTATGAGGGTCGTCGTAGTGAAAAGCTGCAGAGATTTTCACCATTTGGTGTTCTTTAATGAGCGCTCATATCGCACAGTGCAAAGGCTTCTACCTTTTTGCCTCCGCCTTAATTCGACTGCCACGGCCGGCATCGAACCCGCGACCTTCGAATTGGCGGCCGAGCAGCGCAGCTACTGCACGAATATGTAAACCTTGCGTTAAATGACGGCCTAATTGACTTAGAATGTGTGAAGGTGCTCTCCGAATACAGCAGAATGTCAGCAGAAGCAAATCGCGTTTCATCTATAATGGCAATTAACTGCAATCCATGTTACGAAAGCTTTCCTTAGCGTTGGTTATAAGCTGCATGTTTGCTACGGATTATATACAGACAAATAATGTTCGCCCGAATATGGGTGTGTGTGCGTGTAAGCGCGTTTGTGTGTACACCCGTGCATCTGTGCGTGCGCGTGTATGTGCGAGTCCGTGCTTGTGTTAAGCGTGCCTGTGCACATGTTTACGCCCATGCATGCGTGCGTTTACGGTCGCGTGTGTGTGTGACCGTATGTGTGTATACGTGTATGTGTGTGCGCCTGTGAATAAGTATGCGTGTGTATCAGCCCGTGCGCCCTCGAATTTCGTGTGTGTGTGTGTGCGGGGGGGGGAGGCACTGCTTCTTATTGTTTAAGGTCCCACACCTGTTCAGACTGGGAGTCTATATGGGAGGTGGCTTAAGGAATGGCGGTTGTCAACGCACTGTACATGGACTATTCAGTACATGGAAAGCATCTGCACATTTTCGTACCTGATCGTTGCTTACGAACTTGCTGTGGTAGCTGATTAGGTCCGCTGAGGTGCTTCTACGCTCGAAAACGAGGGTTATGACCAATTCCCACGGAAAGCTGTCACTGCACTTATGCACAACCATCGTTTATATTAACAACGTTTAACAAGAACGTGCCCTGCCTTTGCTACAGGTGCTTAGCTAGCTCATTGGGTAACCATATGGAATTATGTGCTGATCATGTGGTCAGCAAAAAGTTTGTTATAACAACCTCGGCACGTTTCGTGGTGCATGACAAGCCTTCTAAACATCCGCGACTGTGGATTAATTTGTTCCAGCTTCCACTACGCATTCAGTGTTTGCGGCACCATACGCTGAAGTGCCAGACACAGACAATGCAAAAAGAAATTCCTCTGGAAAAAGGTGTAGTGATGCTCTCCCGCTAATGCCACCGAGGACGAAATAATTATTGTGTCTGGCCATTCCATGGTGCACTTTGTTTTCCGCAAGTTTTGCTTCACTATTTTTCGCCCACTGCAATCGCATTCCGTCAAAATACTCCAAGAACCCGAGGCTGGTAAATAACCTGCGTCGCTGTGCGACTGGCTGGAAGTAGAGTTGCCATTTACAAGGAGTCATTCCGCGACCAACGGCCGTCCGCCGTATGCGCCATAGCGTTTGCTCTTCGGCGCCGTCCTGGCGGGTTTCCCGCTCCTCCCCCCCCCCACTCACCCCGGCCAGCGTTGCTCCCACAACGGCGGCGTAGATAAGCGAATAGTTGCGTCACCGAACACCTGCGTCGACAGCTGCGGCGCCGCCGCTAGTGCCTCCTCTTTCTCTCTCTCAACGTCGCTCTCTCTGTCTCATCGTCTTTCAAATGCGTTGCGTTGGTCTGGGGTCTTGGTCGCTGTGTGTGTTCTAGCGAACAGGCGCATATTCAATGGTGGTCACGCATGACACCGTGTTCGAAGTGACGCTCGGATTAAGGAATATTCATGGAGTGGCGGACACGAACAACGTGAGCCTGTTAACGGTGAGTGTACTGCTTTCGTAAATAGTAATCATACAGTGCTAGCTGGGCGCCTGCAGCAGCTCTGCCGAAGTAGGCTTCCAGCCATTTACAACAGCATGCGTTCGCGGGCCTGTTGCAGATGCCCGATTAAACGTGTGACTTAACGAGTTCACACTGCTATGCGCGATGTTGTGTAAGTGCCTGCATCACTCATACAGTGAGTGATGTGATCACTTAACAAGGGCGGGATTAGTTGCTGATCGCACATTGTCTCTACACTGCACAAAGTGATTGATATTGTTTTAAGATGTGCTTCGGGCTACATCGTAATAACATTTCTATTAATACTCAAATGTGCAACGTGCTTCTGTAGGTGTAAGCGCAAAAAAAGAAAGAAAAAGCAAAAATTATGTACAGAGGCGCACTGTACGAAATGGCTTTTTTTTTTGCTTAAAGACGGTATAGTTGGAGGTGCTGATATGCCGCGATGCTCCCAGCACGTGCGCCTCGGTCTTTTAGGCTATTTAGGACAAGTGCCACCAGCAACAGGGAAAGATCTAGCAGACTTCCAAAGGCGCGTTGTTGTGGCCATCGCCGTGCGTTGTTTTCCCTCGTTTCTATTTGCTGTTTTCGTGCTTCGCTTTCATCTGCGATAATGTTCGGCGTTATAACAGAATCGAGAGAGTATACGTGACTGTTGGAGCTATGTGCGGTAGCTCTAGCATAAGCCGTGGCTGCTGCAACGTAGTCGGCGTCCGCGCGCGTTGGTGTCATTCGAGCGCTCTTACTTGCGTGATTGTGTTTAACTGAGTATTTAGGCACGGGTTACGTTTGTAAATCCCGTAGTCAATAATCGCTAATAGCGTGCCCCTGATTGCCATCAGAGGATGGGCTTGGTTGTCGAAATATCCCACACGCTTTTTCTGAAAGCAAGCTTTGAATTTTTTTTTAAAAGAAGTACTTTCATTCGTGCAAGGCAGTGCCTATTGCAGGCCCGCAACTCTTTAAAAACTGGACGAGCTATCACATCTTTTATCAAATTACAATGAATTAAGATGATTGAATTATAGATGACGAATTTCTGTGCTAGATTAGGTGCACAAAACACATGTTCGCAGCCCTACGTCTAGAAAGCAGGCAAATAGGAAGCACAGCGTCAAATTTGGATTAGATTCCATTGACGGAGCGTCTTGTGAGAGTAGAAAGAACGAGAAAATTGTTCATTTTTGATGCCCTTATAGAGGCAGTCAGAATTGCACTGATTGGGGACTTGTAACAATTCCTCAGATTGTTACAGGCGTGATTAAAATCAGTAAATCTTTAACTTTTTTTTGCAGACCTCTTCGCTAGTGCCACGCCCAAGATCATTTGTTCTCATGTAAAAGAGAAAGCAGACATGTCTTCACTGTTTGTACATGAAGAGGTAAGTTTCTTGTGCATTTTGATTAATGTTACATGTTCTGAACGTTGTACTTTAGGAGTTGTTTTTCACACTGGCTCACTGCCCTAGAAGGAATTTAATTCTTATGTGAGTTCAGGCTTTCGTAAGTGCCATTTTTGAGCTGTAGTCTTACACTTCACCTCATTTCGGGAATTTGCTGTATGCTGGAAAACAAAACTCTTATCTTTATCATACGAAATTATTTGAATGTATGGGTTGTACGCTTCGAGTTCAGTGTAATGCCAATTACACGCCATTTCGAAGGATACACACTACACATTCTTTATATATGGTGCTGCCAGAACAGCACGAACATCCTTTTATGAGAAGTCATATTTGCTCTTACTACAGGATGAGAGGGTGCCGCTGACGTCCTGCGTAGTCTACCCCCCGGCCCCAGCCTAGAGCAAGCCTACTTCCTGAACCTCCACATGGATAACCGAAAAATCTTCCGTGTCAGTAATGACGAAGAAGGAGTGACAGCACTGATGAGTTGATTTTTTTTATTTTCAACATTGTCTACGGCCGCAAGGCCTTTAACATCCACCGTGATTGAGCGGCTTTTTCTCGGCGTGAGTTTGGAGTTTATCAAAGAAGTTGTTCAGGCAGTAAGACGCGAAATTTTTAGTGTCACAATGCCTGAACAACTTTTTCTAGTGTGGTCATGGTAGATGAACAAACATTGTTATTTGTGTAAGTTATTTTGTTAAATATAGCTGGACCATTCCATACCAAACGTCCCAGCCACTTTGGCGACCATCTGAATTGTATTTGAAGAAAAAAAGGGCTGACTTACTGCGTTGAAAACAGTGAACTGCTAGAATATTTCAGCGAGAAAAAAAGTTTTGTTCATGTGGCTGGCTTATAACTTCCTGGCATAATGCCGTCTGTGTGCTGTTTGTGGAAAATTTTGTTTTAAAACTACCGCTTATTTTTTCTAAAGCAAATTCGGTCTACCTGTTAAGTGAATGTGCTTCTGTAACGTATTTGAAGCTCAATAATAATAGTGCAATTTTTTTGCCACATTCGCTTCCAAGAATAAAGCCAAAATGTGTTATGTTTGCATTTTTTATTGCAATATTGCACTTTGTATGAATATCTGAGCAGTGAATACTTACTCCACAGAAGGTATATTTTGAGGAAAAAATATCTTTAGACCTCTCAAGCTGCTGAAATATACGAGAAAATATCACGAATTTCACAAAATTGTGATTTTTGTCCGTATTGAGATGCAATTTGCTCCATGTTGTGATACAATGAAAACTCATCATTATACCTAAATTGTAATAAAATGAAATTTTTTCTGTAATAAAAATCTTATCGCAAAAAGGTCAGGAAAGAGCGCTGTCAACTGAATTTCATTGAACGTGCTACGAGTGTTTTTATACTGAGCACAAGACCAGGGCTCATCTGCAACAACACATGTGTGACCATGACAAAATAATTTTAACCGAGAAAAGAATACTCTTTTTCGGAAAAGATAAGTGAATGTGTACTGATGCATTGATCCTTGGCCTTCCTGATAAAAAGTTCTAAAATCTCTTATTTTTCTGCTTGCTTTTGTTTCAAAAACCGTGTTTTATTAAACCTAAGACTACACTTACATTCTTTACGGTGCCCGGCCATGAGACTACTATAGCCCTTGTTAACATTTAAAGCATGTTGTCTTGCTTGATCATTGAAGCATTGCCCAGTTTGTCCTATGTTTACTTTTCCACATGTTAGCGGCATGTTATACACATTAGATTGGCATTCAGTAAACCTATTCTAGTGACGAATGGTGCAAGATTGACTATTCCTGTTGCTGTAAGTACATGCACTTTTGAAAGCTTGCAAGGGGTGGAAAACAACAATGCCATATCTGCTTGCTCTTTTCCTAAAATTGTGCCCCGCCGCGGTGGTCTAGTGGCTAAGGTACTCGGCTGCTGACCCGCAGGGCGCGGGTTCAAATCCCGGCTGCGGCGGCTGCATTTCCGATGGAGGCGGAAATGTTGTAGGCCCGTGTGCTCAGATTTGGGTGCACGTTAAAGAACCCCAGGTGGTCTAAATTTCCGGAGCCCTCCACTACGGCGTCTCTCATAATCATATAGTGGTTTTGGGACGTTAAACCCCACATATCAATCAATTTTCCTAAAATTGTGAGACACCTTATGTACGTAGTACCGTGTGACATGCAAAGGTGATTGGTCATTCTCTTTTTCTTTTGGTCCTGTTTCCTTTAACTTTACTTTCTGCAGGAGGGTTTCGCAAACAAGTGTGATGATGCTGTTGGGGTATTGGCTGGTGCTATCAGCCCAGGAGTGCTAAGAATGTTCTGCCTTTTCATAGTGGACATTCAAAATTAGTAGAAAGAGGAATTGATACCACATGTACTCAGGCCACCCTTCAGAAGTCATGTTAGCACAAGGGTGAGGTCAGGTTTTAAAACCAGATTAAAAGACTAAAAGATGCTGGGTATCCCAACAGAATCATCACACCCGTTTGCAAAACCCTCCTGCAGAAAGTAAAGTTAAAGAAGACAGGACCAACAAAAAACAATGACCAAAACCTTTGCATGTTATACCACATCATGTATCTCACAATTAAAAAAATAGCCTGCAGATATGATATTAGCGTGTTGTTTTCCACCCCTTGCAAGCTTTCAAAAGTGTGTGTACTAAACAGCAACAGGAATAGTCAATCTTGCCCCATTCGTCACGAGAATAGGTTTACTTAATGCCAATTTAACGTTTGTAGAAGTATTTTTTATCAGGTAAACCAATGATCAGTGCATCACTACACGTTCACTTATCCTTTCCGAGAGAGAGTATTCTTTTCGCAGTTAAGATTATTTTGTAGTGCTCACACGTGTCGTCGCGCATGAACACGGTTCTTGTACTCCGTATAAAAGCGCTCGTAGCACATTCATTAAATTCAGTTGACAGTCGGTGCTCTTTCCTGTCCTTTCTGTCTCTTCCTAAAGTTGTCGCGCTGTGACTAGCACACAACCACAATGAACCAACTCTCCCAAATTAAGCTCTTGTTACGTAACGCGTAGACCGAGCTTCGTATGGAAAGAAGGAGCGGTGCTTTTAAAATAAAATTTTTCACATACAACACCTAGACGGCATTCCAGGAAGTTCAGAGGGCAGCCACGTGACCAAATATTTTTCCTCTCCTAAATATTCCAGAAGTTCACTATTTTCAATGCAGCACGAGTTTTTAGAATACATTTGAGATGGTTGCCAAAATGGCTGGGACATTTGGCATAAAGTGACCCAGCTGTGTCATTAGCCATATTTATGCATTACCTCTTTTGTTTTTTGTGTGTTTCGACTCAGTTTTGTGTTCGTTTTTAGCTTATTGTGTTTCTGATCATTGTATTGGTTTCTTAAGTATTCGCTAAAGTTATATGTGCGAAAACCCGTATATGTTTGCATGTACATCATTTCTCATAACCAATTGTTATACATCCAGGAATACAAAGCTTAATCCACTGTGATTGTATACATTTGAAAACACTATCCATATATATTTGTGTGCATCCCTTCTTGGGAACGATTGTGTACATGAAGGCGGATATAGTGAAATCATGGTGACCGTATATATTTGAAAGAATCATAAGTATATATTTGCCTGTATTTCATTCCTATTAACCGATTGCGTACATGATGCAGTATTAAACTGGAAACCACTGGGATTGTAGATACTTGAAAGAAGTATAGGGATATATTAGCGTATATTTCATTTGTAGTCTCTATGTACTTGAAGCAGTATACTAAACTGAAACCAGTGTAATTGTATGTTGCAAAGAATTGTCAATGAAGTGAAACTGAATAAATATAATAAACATTTGAGGTGTTGCATGTGTAGTGTACGTATACGTGAATGTATATCTGGTGAAAAAGTTGTGTGGCAGAAGAAAAGTTTATGTTTTATTTGCCTATTAAATAAACGCAATATGCAAGGGCAGCAAGGCTTCATTTTCTGTAACGCGCATTATGCATATACTGTGAAGTATATATAGATCCAGCACAAGTTCATACACGATAGTACGCGTTTATATTTTTGCCCAGACGCAATGAATGGAGCTCGACAGGTGACGCACCATTGATAATCAGGACCACTTTCTTCAAGTAGTGTGTAATCACTGCATGCTGATATCTATTAGTGCAGTCTAAAAGAATACTGCCACCCCTGCCAAGGGCACTCAACACTCTTGTGCACCATTCTCGCACCCTCCTCAGAGGGTCCTAAAAAAGTGATGGACATCGAAGGCACCCTTCCTTAAGGGTGTTTTTGTAACACCCTACAGTTTTTTTACATGTACACCCTATTCTAAGGGTGCATGAAAAAGCACCCTTTTTGGAAGGTGCTGAATTAACACCTTTAGGGTGTCGTCCGTGGGACAAGCTCATTTACATCCTTCTGGGTGTAAAAATTTTTACTGTGTAGTCAACTGTGCTCTGACACAACCAACAGCAGCACGTGACATGGCAAAAATTATTTCACACGATGTGTGTAGAGTTAGTATGAGGAAAATATTAGCGGCGTGTTGTGTGTAGCTCAATTAATGCAGTTGATGCAGAGCGTGGAGCCAGATCCCGACCCATCAACTAACGAAGCTGATCGGTTCCTCGAAAGTGAATGCGGGGGATCTGCGCGCGGGAAAAAAGGAGACTCGTCCGTTCACATGGCTCACGAGCGGTGCCGTCAAGGTCGCCCCCGTTTGGGACTAGAAGTGGTAGGCTTACTCGGCAGAGCATCTGGCAAGAAGCAGGCCAGGCGCCGCCATCTGAGTTTAAGCCATTGTTGGCATGCACGCGTGCCACTGAGAATGACGTGGGGACACGACCACTGGGCTGACCGAGACACAGTGGCGGCATTGTTTTGAGTAAGGGGGTTGTACTCAATGGGCCCAGGTCATCGTACGCACTCAAGACAACCTGATAACACGAAGACGTTCATTATATTGGACGAGGACAAGAACACACACGAAATCTCACAAAGAACATCAGGACGATACGAGGTGAAGAAAGCCTACTGGCAAGTTCCTGTCCACGCGAGACCTAGGTCTGCATCTTAACACTCAACTCACTTCCGTGCCACCAAGTTTTCAAGACGACACTCGCGCGCACCGTCGTTGCGGTGACCGTAGCACCGGGCAACGTGGCGTTGAGTCCGTCGCGGTAGCGTCCACGGGAGAACACACCTCGTGTAGCTCGCTGACTCGAGATTATGTTGATGTCCCGCACCCTGACATCTTGCTGGCGTCCAGGTCACGCTCGACGGAAGCGAGTGCCCAGGACACGGGGTCGAAAGCCCCGACAACCATCGAAGCCGGCTGTGCACGTTCGCTGCACCAGTCTTCTTTCTTCTCTTCTTCCTTTTCGTTTCGGTTCCGCGCTCATGGTTTTGCCCCTACGGCTCGCTCGTCGCAGTCATCACAGCATGGAGACGCGCATATCCTCCCCCGCAGTTCGTCATTACCGAGTGTTGTTAGGATGTCGGGGCGCCTCACTGTCGCATGCCCTCCTGGAAAAGCACACAGAGCCTAACGGTGTACTCACGGCTCTTAAGGATGCTTCTAGGAAGCAACATTTAATGAGAGTTGACGGGAGTCGAGCGTGAGAACGGCTGCCGACAGAAGTCGACCGGCGGAGGCAGCACGGCCTGACATGGGATAGAGCATGACAGGCTGAGAACCTATCCCCTCTAGTGTTATATTTCATAACGTGATTTTTACCACTGTAGTGCCTGTTACGAAAGTGTTTCTGCGATTGGTTGTGAGGATGCGAGTCTATACGTGTTATTGGTTTGTGTGAAGACACTTTGCACAATCGAGGGTTGAAAAAAAGATGTCTGAATCTGAAATGAGAGAGCGGAGGTTCGGGCTTCGACTTGGGCAGACGCCTGAGGCTGCAATAAAGCGTTTTTTCACTGGACTACGGCTCTTCCTTCGCGCTGCCACCGTGCACTCGAGTCATCGAGGGGACACATTCTGAACCTCAAACATCTTCTTCCCTCCTTAGCTTGTACAAAAGCTAGTCGAGGAGAAGGAAATTAACTTCGGGGTTGGTTGTGTTATTGACCACCTGAAAAGGGGACACACTGGGGGCACGGTGACCATTCGACGCAAGTGGCAACACGCTCACCTCCGCGCCGGTGTCGACAAGGAATCGAACGTCACTGTCACAGTCGGCGAGGAAAAATACTCCTGGACGACGTTTGTGGGCATCTTGGAAACAGGTCGTCCTCAGTTCCGGCTGCTCCCGTTTCCCGCATAGTCGCAAGGACGAATGGATTTGCGAGCAGCACTGTGATGCTTCCTGCGACACCAGCAGATTCTTTGTTGCACTACTGGGCGCTGGCGCTCCTCTAGAGTGCTGCGGGCCTGCATCGCTGCGATGGTATGGACGAGGCGGGATATCTGCTCCCTGATGCCATGCAGTGTGGTCATAGGCGCGGTGGAGGCGATGTCTGGCTTTAGCACCATGACGGACGTTGGAGCGACCACCAGCTCCGAGCCCGCGAGCTCGGCGAGTTGAGACAGGATCTTGTCGGCAGCCCAGGCGAGGACCACGCACACGTTGACCAGAAGTCGCTGTAGAAACCACACGCGAAGCAGTCGGCTCTCGGCATCGGTGGTGGTTGCACCGGCTGTGTGAAACATGTGGCGCAACGTTTGACTCGGCGTCCGGTTCCCGAGCTCGTCGTGCAGTAGCTGCTGCAGTCACTGGGCCTCCGATGGCGTTAGGCGGCTGATGAGCAGCTGTTTGAGCGTTGTGTACGCGTTCTCTGCAGGTGAAGTGGCAAGCAGATAGCGTATATTACTTGCTTTTGCTGGTGATAGTCTAGCGACCACGTGGTGGTACCTTGTTGGCTCAGCGGCAGTACAAGCGGTGAATTAAGGCTCCACCTGCATGAATTATAGCTGAGGGGCCACTGTCCGAAACGGCGGGAGCCTAATGCCGATGATGGGAAGTGCCGCTGCGTTAGGGGAAGTCTTCATGGTGTCGATCACATGAAAAAGGTGATAAGCCTCGCTCTGGTCACCGCTGTTGGGACGCGTGTACGCGTGGGAGAAGCAGACACGACCACGCGGCGTGTATTCCAAACATGAACTGGTTTTATTGCGTTTCTCGGGAAGTTTTGAAGCGAAGCTGAGGATTGCACTGCCTGGCGCCACCCTCGACTGCTCTTCAAAACGTTGAAATCAATTCTTGCAATTGATTTCAAGGTTGCCTTTGACAACGTTGGCACTTCACGCTCTTCGAAAACTTACGTGTGCTCAGGGGCGGCTGAAAGCTTGTCGCATATGTGCGGGACATTCTTACTGACAGCAGGGCTACTATCTGCGCAGGGTACCCTAAATCGACGCCCATAATCACGGGTGATTTTGGCACTCTCCGAGGTGTGGTCTCCTCCCCCCCCCGCTCCTCTTCAATGTCGCCCTTATGCGTCTCCCAGAGGTCCTAAAACAAATTTCAGAAGTATGACACGCCATCTATGCTGATTACGTTACAATCTGTTGCCGCTCTGGCTATCTGGACCAGATAGAAGGAGCCCTCCAACAAGCTGCTTCTGTTGTAGAAGAGATAGGGCGCAAAAGTGGTCTGAAGCACTCCCCCCCCCCCACCCCAATCCGAAATCCTTGTGTATAGAAATGAGGAATCTGAGACTACCTCCCTCAATGTCAAACTGAATGGAATCCAAATAAAGGGGTTGAAGCCATCCAAATTTTCGGAGCCCCTTTCTGTATTCAGGGCAAGAACTTATTTGCAATACATAAACTAAGAACATCCTGTCTACAGATTTTTCGTGTGATTAGGCGTGTTTCTACTCAATGACGAGTGATGAAATAGCACGACATAATTCACTCATCCAGGCCTTTCTTATCAGTTGTCACATAACCTATGATTTTCTTTACCTGAACATATTCTGACTAGACGAGCACAAAATAAGCATAGTCCTACCTATGATTCTTAAGAAGGCGTTGAACCGTTTTCTGTGGACACTCACGGAACGTCTACTTCAAATTTGGTTCCACAATACGGCATCTGAACTAGTTCAAGCACACCATACGAATGAAGTCATTTACCTCGCCATCACTAAAACAGGACGGCAAACATTATCAAAACTTGGCATCAGAGTTCCCAATCACAGATGGGGGAAGCAACGTATCTCACATAAATGGAGGCAGGACGTCATCATAAAAGTACTACCACGCAATATGCACTCACAGTTTCACGAACATCGATGTCGGGCACGGGCCAAAGCTCACGAGAAGTACTCAAACAACGAGGGCACCTTCTTTGTCGACGCAGCTGGACCAGTGAAAGGCAAATACTCGGCAACCATCATTTATCAAGGAAAACGGATTGACTGTATATCAGCACAGGACACAGACACAACTAGCATGGAAGAAACAGAAATTTCTCTCGCTCTACGAAACACCCAGCGCCCCTTCATTCTCGCATATTCATAAGCAGCCTACCGATTTTTTTTAATGCAGCATTGGCCCCATTTCGCGCCAAATTATTGCACTACTTCTGACCGCACGTTTAGAGAGATATTGGAAACTGCTGATGTGAATACTCAGCCACGGCGGAATCAGAGGCAAATAGCTCGTCCATGCCACGGCCTGAGAAGGACTCTTCCAGACCTCCCAACCTCAGCATGTCGCATCCACCCTCAGCTCTGCGTATGGACCCGCTTCTTACGTATACAGAAATTCTGCAGCACCAAAGACTCGAACAAAAGAAACTTCCACCTACAGGGCGAAACATCAGTAAGGAATCACAAGCAGCGTGGCGTCCCCTATAGACCCTGTCCTTCCGAAATCCGTACGTACTGTCAAAGATAGATCCGGACGCACACCCACCACAGTGCAGCTTCTGCGCCAATAAAACAGCTATCCTGTACCACATGGTATCGGAGTGTCCACGCAATTCCCCTTTGCAACCGAGAACCCAACACAACATGAAAAGGTCGAAGGCAGCTCTGTCGAGCTCGGATTCCACGACGAGGACAGCAGCTCGTGCCAATGAGATCCCGGACTAATGATCACGCTCACCAATTTATTTATTTATTTATTTATCTATTTATTTAGTACGTAATGCCAATTCTTTTAGGGATTATTGCAGGAAGGACACAAACTGTAAATGTATGAGGATAAAGACAAAGGAAAAAAATAACGCGAAATAACATAACCGTTTTTTTTTCTTTTTTGTGCCGAATGGCAAAGTTAAAATAAATATGAAGATTTCCATATGCTAAACATTTATACACAACTGTGAAATCTCTTAACGCTGATACATCATAATAATATACTTGAGATTATACAATCATAGTTATGCATGAGTACGTAAGCTTTACAAAAAAAAACGAAAAAAAAACATAAATTCTATGCAAAGGTAGTGGAATGGGGATAGCGAGATAAATACTAATAGTAATCTACATCACTAAAAAAGGCACGAAATATTTGTAGTTTTATGTTTGTGTATCATGTAAGTAATTTCCAAGTAGTGATAAAAAGGTAGTTAGTGAGGTGGTATTGGTAATAGTGAAAGGTAAGTCGTTCCACTGTCGTATGGCTAGCGGAAAGAGAGAGTACTCAAAACAATTTGTATGAAAGCTATATTCATTTAGGGTGTAAGAGTGCTTAAGTCGAGTTATTCTTGTGTTTTAAATAGAGATGTACTTAGTACTATCAACAATTAACTTGTTATCAATTAATTGATGACACAGTTTCAATCGGGTGAGCGCAGCGCGGTTTTCAATTGTGAGTAATCCAGCCGATTTGATTAAAGCACTTGGAGAGTCTGAGAGTTGATATTCATTGAAGATGAACCTTATTGCTTTTCTTTGCCCTCCCTCTATAATGGTGATCAGTTTGTTGGACGATGAAAACCATGCCGGGGTAGCATATTCTAATACTCATCTAACGAGTGCATTATAAGCTAGTAATATAGTCTCACGGGGCGCTTGACGAAGGCGTCGCTTAAGAAGAAAGAGCCGCCTAAGTGCTGTTGAAGTTATGTTGTTCACATGGCAATCTCATCTAAGGTCACCCGTTATTGTTAGTCCAAGGTACTTGTGCTGCGCGACTACTGTTACCAGGTCATCGTTTATGGCATAAGAAAGCTCCTGTACGTGCTGTTTTCTTGTTATTCGCAAAAAAACTGTTTTTTTAACATTAAGGCTTATTTGCCAGTTAGCACACCGTGCGGAAACTGTCATCAGTGCATTCTTCAATGTTACATGGTTGACTGGAGAAGTCATTTCTTTGTAGAGTATAAAGTCGTCAGCAAAAAGTCCTATGTTGACGGGGATGTTAGTGGGTAAGTCATTGATAAAAATGAGAAATAGTGCAGAAGTTAAAACGCTACCCTGAGGAACTCCGGAGGTGACATGAATAAGTTCAGAACTGGTGTGGTTAATTTGTACAAATTGCGTCCGGTTCAATAAGTAGCTCTTTATCCATACAATAACGGGTCCCTTGCCTAATGTGTGTTAAAATTTTAGCATTCATTTTTGGTGTGATACGCGATCAAAGGCCTTTGAAAAATCAAGAAAAATAAGGTCTGTCTGATTTTGTTGATAAATACTACCCGAGATGTCATGTAAAGTTCAACAAGTTGAGTGACTGTGGATGATCACTGTCGGAACCCATGCTGCGCTGGCGATAGAATGCTATTCTGGTCGAGGTAAGGATTTATGTTTGAGGATGATATGCTCAAGTAGTTTTCATGAGGTGCTGGTAAGGGAGATTGGCCTAAAGTTAGAAGGTTCGGTTTTATTTCTTGACTTCTGGACTGGGATAATTTTTTCGATCTTCCAATCATTTGGTAGAGTACAAGTTGACAAAGATTTTTGATAGATGATTGTTAGATAATAGGATATTTGCTCAGCATATTAATTAAGGAAGGCATTTGGAATTTTGTCTGGTCCAGGGCTTTTTTTTTTTGCTGTCTAGTTTCAGTAGTAGATTTAACACACCACTTCTGCTTATGTTCAGCGGTGCTAGAACTATGTTAGAGGAAGTTTTAAAGCTCGGTAGGTGACCATCATCTGCTGTAAAAACGGAATGAAATTATTCATTCAGTACGTTAGCTCTGTTTTCATGTTCCCGTGCAGACTCAGCACTGGGGTTGGCCTTTGGCAAAAGGTAATTCGAGAATTTTTATGGAGAGAACTTCAGAAAGTTTCTGAGGGTGTTACGAAAGTAATTATCTTTAGCTGCTTTTACCTTTGCTTTCAAGAATTTTATGGGTAGTGTGAGCCTGTTTCTGTGAGTTGTCTGAGAATTTGTTTTCAAATATTTTCTTGGCCTTTTCCCCTTTCTTTTTTTGTTGGGGATGTCCCGTGTAATCCAAGGATTACGTTTTTTTTTTCTTTGTACGGGAGGGCACATATGTGTGAATGCAGTGCAGTACGATTGATTTGAATTTTTGCCAAATAATCTCTATGTTACTATCGGGAGCGTCGACCAGATGTTCGAAAGCACTTAGCTTGTAAAGAAGATAGTCGAGTCTGCTGTTATCATCTGCCTTGCTGAAATCGGAGTAAGTGGAGATTTGTTTTTGTGGTGAAAAGGCATCGTGTACAAGGAAGGATCATAAGATGTTTTGGTGGTCTGACATGCCATCAATCAGTTCAATTTTTCCATCGCCTGCTGAAAAGTGGTCACTTAAAAATACCAAGTCAAGAATGCTAGAAGTTGTTGCTTGTGTGTGTGTGTTGGTTCTGTCACGATTTGACACAGAATAAATGCGAGCATCAAGTCTATAAGCATACCAGAGCATGCGCTTCTGCTTTCCATGGTGTGTCAGTTTATATCTGGCAGGTTAAAATCGCCAGGCATGATTAGCCTAGATCCAATCACGTGTTTGTGCATGTACAAATACAATGAACGCATCACCTCGATATCCGCAGAAGGGCTTCGATATACACAGCCGACAACAATCGGGTGAGGACTAAAAATTAGTCGACAAAAAACTGCTTCCACGTCTTCTGCAATCGGTAGAATAGTGAAAGGAATATTCTTTATGAATATGGCTACGCTCCCGCCTCTAGTTGGTCTGTCTTTGCGTACTAGTGCATAGTTTGGGGACGTTATTTCGAAATCTTGAACATCTTTAGTCAGCCACGTTTCAGTCACTGCTACGAAGTCGGGCTCAATGATGAGAAGCAAGGTTTCAAGCGATGTTAGTTTTGAAAGTATACTGCGAGCATTCGAATTGAGGAAACCTATTTCTGGGTTGAATTTAGGTGGTGAGACCGCTATGTGCGTCTTTCTGGTTCTCCGTTTTTTTAGCACCAGGCATGTCAGACGTGTTTCCAACGAGGATAACTATATTAATCTTAGCGTCCCATCGATAGGTGGAACCATTAATACGAAGTTTATCGAAAGAAGAGAGATTTTAGCTACAGACTGTTTCTTTGTTTTCGCGAAGTTCCACAGCTGTTTTCGAATCTAACACACTCTAGGGAAAAAATTCTCCCCGATGGAAAAGTTGGACCCTTTGAGCTTGTTACAGTTTTTTAGAACCTTCGTTTTATCACGAAAGTCAAGTATCTTCATTATGACAGGCCTTGTTTTTCTAGGTGCAGGTTTTCCCGGTCGGTGTATTCATTCTATTGAAACTGATTGGAGTCTCAGAGTGTCTTTAACGATTTTGTCGTTAATTATTTGTTCAAGAGATTGGTCGTTTTTCCCTTTCTTTTCTGACATGCCATAAATAATTCAGTTGGGTCGCCTCTTTCTGTTTTCTAGGTCGTCTAACCTTAGTTCTAGTGAACATACTGCTCTTTGTAAGAGTGCGACCTCGTCAGCACACGTCGAAATTGCACTGTCCAGGGATGTCAATTCTTCTAGATTTTTATCGATTGAGCTGAGCTGGTTTTCTTTGATGTCTTTAGGATCATCAGCAATTTGCTGCATTTGTTTTGTTAGTTGAGGCATATCATATTTGCTCGCATTGACAATCCTAATGAACGTTTTATTCTCTCTCTCTCTCTCTCTCTCTCTCTCTCTCTCTCTCTCTCTAAACACAATATTAAAGGGAGGGAAGCAGCTCTGTCCAGCTCGCATCTGATGACTCAAAAAGCTCACGTGAAACGTGCGTGGACAGCGAGCCACGTCAATAGGATTCTGAATTAAGAATTCTACCCACCGATATTCTTATATTCTTACGCAGAGCATCAAATAAACGTTTTATTCTTTCACCAGACAGAATGCTATTGTCTTTCGACGTGCTTTGTAGGGAAGCATGCAGATACACAGCCAAACTTTACTAATGGATATTCATCGCAACCAGATAATGATGACAGCTTCGTAGTATCACCATGGAATGATACAGTATGGACTCGAAGTACCAGTAGCCACAACTTGGCATTTATTAAATTGGCGAATTTCTGTCCAGCCCTGCTCTTAGGAATCAACTGAGGCTGTATGCGAGGGCTTCTTATGAGGATATTTAGCAACCCAGGTCTTTTTTTATAAATCCCGTCGAAAATGCATAGAAACCTAAACACTTGCACAGCACTATGATCACACTGTAAGTATTCCAGTTTTATGCGATTCACATGTGTAAAAATTTGGGGTAAATATCGTGTGTACAATGGTTAGAGATCTTTTTGCATTAACGCACCCCACCAGGGCACTGCGAATAAGGAGCGGTGTTCTCGTAAATTCTTTGTTTCCATTCGTTCACAGAACACCAACGTGAGTTTTTGCATCCTTTTATTGCAGTATTACGAAACAAATGAGACGTCGTGGACTTACAACACAACAAAGCGCACAATTCATCTCTGTGTCGGGGACACGACCTATAATATAACGGACAAAAATGTTACATATATTAGGCATTCCAAACAAAGTGACAGGTACGGGTCGTCATCTATCACGCTCCTATTTTTTTTACCAGCTAACCTAATTCACCGTTTTTATTAGTGAAGTTAACGCAATGCTCACGGGGAAATTTTTCCATAAGTGGGAGCATCAAAACAAACACAGAAGCCACATGGGAGACCTATACAATGCTATGGATGTATATGAAGGTGAGTAAGAAAACTTTCTGACTTCTCTTTTGCCTATTAGTAATACTGATTCAACATCTCGCGTGTCACATTAACATTATGCAGAAAAATATATTAATGATGAACCATTAGCGCAACGCTATTCAACCAACTGTTAAATAGTCCAGAGCAATCGCTTGAACACGTTTTGCATTTGGTTGCATGCAGAAACGCTCGTCGCCACGCACCCATAATAAACCTACTTCATTTTGCTCTGCTACCCTGTGACTTTTAGGTAATGCTTTGGTAGGGTGGCAACAACCGATATGGCCAAAAGCAAGGCCTTCAAGATGAATAGAAGTTTAGAGTCATTTGCGCTAGAGAAACAGGGCTTGCGTCGTGAAATTGTGAGATAAGCTGGGTTACAATAGCACAATTTCGTTCGGCCGCCGCACTTTCAATGCTGACTCTGGCACTACTAGCGTATGCTATATTTAGGAAGTGGCAAAAGTACTATACTTCGCAGCATTATTTTTCTCACAGTGCTGTATAATCTACGTCAGCTAAATCAATACACAGATTATATAAAACGTGAAGCTCGCAGGGTCCTTTATATTAAAGGAATTCATGCAACTAAGAAAGCGAGAATGTTGCACAATAGTTCTGCACAAAGCAGAAATGGATAACCGAGGTAAGCTTTTGTTTTACTTGACGTTTCATGAGCGTTCCTCAAATTATTTTAGATTAGAAAGGGTGGATGCTACTTCACTTTTCTGTGAACATATATATTGTGAAAGATCGAACACCACTTAATAGGCTAGATGACGTTTTTGTATTCCATGAAAATGTGGCACCTCCCCATTTAACTTAGCCTCTTCTGCCTTAACAAATTAGAAGCTAAAAAGGTTTCCGAAAAAGATGCCAGAGAGCCTTTCAAAATGGGCACCTATTAGGGACACGTCCACCGAATGGACATTCCCGTTTCTGCGGAGTGCATTCAGGTCCTCAAGAAACTGGTGAATTTTGACATCATCACACTCTTTAACACGTGAACGCAAAGGACCAGCTCAACATAATCTCAACGCAAGTTGAAAGTGCCCGAAAAGTACACTAGCTAGGCAAACCAAACTTGTAAATCTGTCTTTAAACGTGTCTTAGATGCTCTAAAATGATGCAGCGAATGCTAGCTGACCTTACAAAAGCGTTAGGCCGGCAGCCGTATTTCCCCTAATACTAAGGCTAACGTGGTCATGGAATCAGAGTGAATCGTCGCTCTCCGAGATATGGGCTGCCAAAAGTAAATCGATGACGACTGCGGTCGTTGCGTTCAAACTCAACGCGTCCCTCTCATCTGTATAGGCAGTTCTCAAAATCTCAGTGCATTCAAAATGTCTTTACGTAAGATGTCCCAAAAGCAGAGAACACGCAGCTTGTGAAATTCTAGCCAAACATTGGCAGACGAAATAGACAGACCACCGGCTGGACACGTATAAAATAGCTTCCTAGGAGTCTTCTAGCTTTCAACAGTAAAGAGACACGAAGCTGTCTTTCATTCGGGAATTTTCTAGCTGTTCGCAAGATTGACTTCTCATAAATAGTTATACTTTTTTGCAACATTTTATTAGAGCATGTGGGTAGGGGGTAAACTTCTGGCGTGGGAGCAACTCGGCGATCGTGGAGTGTAGGACCGGAGGATGGCAAAGAGTACAACGTATAAAAGTGACGTCATAGGGAAACACCCGAGAAATTGCAGCATAGCTTTGGGCTTTTACATGACACCAAGGAAAGCGTAAGCACAATGTGCTTCACAAAGATTTGCTTACCACCACACCGTCCTTTTACTCACCTCGAAGTTCTCACGATACTGAACTTCTCCAGAAGCCTTTCTGCGGCATCTGTAACAGCCTATGTGCCTGACAATCTTCCCAGTACTGCGTGGCATTGGCTAGAATAGCACGTATGGCTGCGATGAAGGAGCATATCTCATATTTTCTCATGATTAAAACACATCTCATAACAAGGTCAGTGCAACTAAAAGCAAAATCTTTGAACTTGTAATAGTACATCGGCTATGCTCGAAGTATGTCTTAAGTACAGACTAACTACAAATGCCACGTAAATGCAGTTACTGAGCTGTTAAGTCTGCATGACTGAACCGCGACGTGGTTACTTCTGTATTTTCGCAGAATAAACGATTACTGCTCCATGATGACTTGCCTTCACCAAAAAATAAAAAGAAAACTGATGCAACGCCTACGATTAGCCTAAGACAGTTTCTGCGGGGCCCGCAGCAAGGCAAATTTAAGTGCCGCATCGCTTTAGAAAAAGCTTTTCGATGCGTCCACACATAACAATAAACATTTATTAAGTTTTGTCCAGCGTTTCAATCGCAATACGTACTTTTCTCTACTCTGCTAGTGTACGTAGTTTGTTTGTGTCACAGGAGCACCTTTGAAGGATCAGTGGCATCAACTTGACGCATGTCGTGTTTTTTTTTTTAGTCAACGCGTAGTTGCCCATCCCGTAGCAACGAGTCAGCACTAATATTGCAACAAAGGGACGAAATAATGCGTGTAATATTGATTAGTAAAACTAGTATCAAAAATAATTTGAAAAGAGTGCAAATATCATCATTTTTCGCTCTGACAGTGCTACCGAGTGGTAACTCCCTGCGGTCCCGCCCCATCTGACCATGCGGCCACAAGAAATGATGAAACAATTTTCAGTTGACATTTCGCCTGCTCGGGCACGCATGTGTATAGGCATGTCTTCGCCACCCTAATTGTCGTCACCGCCGTCATCAGCGTACACAAGTGACGGTGAAAACATTTAGTGATATGTAATCGGGACAATTCGGAACGTGACGGATAATTTTCCCTTCCATCCTCTTCTGATCAGTGATTCTGAAATCGATGCCGTACCGAGCAACGAAGAGGCAGGGGCAGATGCACGCTTAGGCCGCGCTGGCTG
Organism: Rhipicephalus microplus; assembly: GCF_043290135.1. Classification (NCBI taxonomy): domain Eukaryota; kingdom Metazoa; phylum Arthropoda; class Arachnida; order Ixodida; family Ixodidae; genus Rhipicephalus; species Rhipicephalus microplus. The sequence goes on along the minus strand of NW_027464615.1, from coordinate 1,291,008 downwards.
TTAAGACATATGAACGCTGCGTGCATGTTACTTGTTCGCCATGACCGTAGCTTCAAATAAACACACACGCGCTCACGGCTCGATGACAAATGACCCGAAGCGGCGCAAGGGAAACGCGGGATTCACACAAACGTGCTGCACGAAGCAAGCGAACCGAAGCAAGTGAAGCCGTTGCTAGGCCACCAGGCTTCACCGCCAGACCGTACCACACAGCGTAACTGTATATGGGACTATATACAGTTACTCCAGTACCACTTACAGGCAGCATGATGACAAAACTGAAATTGTCGACGACATCGATGCGCGCTCATCATCACTTGATGCCTGACACGTGACCACAATCTCCTCGCATGACCTAGGAGCTTGCTGAAGAGGTCACAATACTGTCCATGTCTCTTCACTAGAAACGCACCCACGAGCCTTGGAAGCTGTTTGTACACGTATAGAATAACTTCCACGTAACGGACGCGTTTCATACTTCGCTGAAAAAACTCACGCATACCAAAATATCGAGTGAACGCCACATCTCGAGTTTGCAATGTGGTCTCACTCCTCCTTTAATACATGCTCTCGAGTCGCGGGGCGCCTTAAAGGGGCCCTGAAACACTTTTTTGAGCAACCTTAGAAATAATTCTCGTGAAAAGCGTATTATCTCACAAATAGAATGCCTCAAAAATGTTAAGCTTCCGTTTAGTACGAGCGGAGTTACAAATTTTTTTGCCACGCTGCAATCACGTTCTCTCTTCTCTCGTCCCGACAAAAGCGCTGCAGAAGTGGATCAGGGAAGGATGCGAGGGGCAAACAAAAAACGTCACTCGCGCCTCGTGACCTTGAGCTTTTTCTTCTTCCTTTTTCTTCGAATACGCGGCTTTCTCAGTGTGATCGCGTGCGCACGCGTGGACAAGTGACGGCTTCTCACGGTAACCTCAGTACCAACCAAGCGCGCCATGTTCGAATCGGCCAATGACTGATAGATGGGCTTACGGGGCTTATTTGTCGAGAGAAGAGAAATGTATTTTTAGCTGACTTTGATAATTCAGTGTGAATCCGATGCCGCGTGCGGCGCTATATTATTTGTCTGGCGTGTTGTCGTGATAATCTACTACCAATCGGCAGCGTTTTCTGACAATGCTCAAAAAGTGTTGCAGGGCCCCTTTAGGTTCCCTCACTCTATTTCTTCTGAAGAAGCGTCAGGCACATTTTTTTCTTAAATTAAAATTAATGCTGCTTTAGAGCAGTACAGTAAATGTTAAAATAAAGCTTCAAGAATACAAAGAAAACCACCGAGGAAAGTTTCTAGGAACGCACAATTCAAGCTATAATCATCTCAGTCTCGGGCGCTCCACGGTGCGTAAGCTTGCTGCGCCACCAAATTCGAACACTGGGGCGGATTCCGAAGCTCAAGTCAACATTTGTACTCGTGTTATCTTTACGTCTAGATAAACAAAATGCTTTGACCCTTTGAAACTCTGAAACTTCATCTTCAACATTAGGGATGCTGAAGACCGTGGTAAAAAAGCCTTAATTAGCTTGACTTGGACCACAAGCCCTTACAAAGTCGTGGCGTAGGCACATTTGTATCACAATGAAAATGTACAAACTGAGTTAACAGTCTTAGTGGTAGTTTTCACAATTCTAGTTAAACATGACGGCACTTTCAAATAATATATAACGTTGGGCGTCCTAGACACTTTCTTCCAAAAAATGCTTGTTTTGAACGGTTATTGAAAGCGGTACGGATTTTTCAGATTGTGCGCTGCCGCATAGGCCGTATCGATATATGATCCAGCCATCCGCAGTATTGTGCTGTCGATCACACCACAATCTCGATTGACAACAACCTTTTAAACATTGGGTTGTTGTACCTGTGTACCAGCAACCTTTCTCGACCATGATAAAAAATATTGTTGAGAACTGACCTTCACCGACACAGAAAGTTACCAGGTGATAGCGATATTACGCGGGTAATTTAATTACAAGTCCTGCCCAAATCCGATCATATTATTTAGTCTACAATGAGAGATTCATTTGGGGCTCGTTATAGCAGTCTTTTATGTAATGTATGTAATCGGAACATTGAATATCCCTGAGATAATAGTAAGGATCCGCCAATAAGGGATCACGAATTTCATTTCCATTATTCGTCTACTTTTGCTACGCTTTGTTTCAATGCAAGCCCCACCAACATTTTTTTTTCACTGTCATATTGGTTGGAATGTTCCATTTTATGTCTAGTATCGGTAATCTTATTTCTTACTTTGTCTCTCTGGGTATCATTCGAGCAATTTCTTCTATTTCTTTATTCGAAATATCAGTTAAACGTAAAGCTTTATTAAAGGCAGTTTCTCTTTCACCCTTTCTCAGTGTTTCTTTTTCACCCTTTATTTAGGGTTAAAGACAAATAATTGTTATGAAAAACATGCGAGCATCTGTCACTTGTTAATGGGAATTACCAGGCTAAGCTTTCTTTCTATTTATCATCATGATCATCTGCCTGTCTACGCCCCCAGCAGGACAAATGACTCTTTAATGTTCCGCCAGTCAACACGGTCCTGTGCTTGCTGCTGCCACTTGATACCCGCGAATTTGCTAATTTCATCTACCCACCTAACTCTCTGTCTCCCCTTTACCCGCTTGTCTTCTCTTTTAATACAGTCTTTAAAGACCAGCGGTTATATTGCCTTCGCGATACGTGCCCTGCCCATGACCATTACTTTTGTTCATTTCGACTATGACGTCCTTAACACCCGTTTGTTCCTTGATACACTCTGCTCTCTCTTGTCCTTTATGAATACAGCTATCATTTTATTTTCAGTTGCTCACTGCGTCGTCCTCAGCTTAAGTTGAACCCTCTTTGTATTCAACATACTGGTTTCTGCTCCGTATGTAAGTACGGGTAAAATGCAGCTGTTATATACCTTCCTCCTGAGGGATAGTGGCAATCTATCATTGATGATTTCGGAATGGTTGGTGATTGCGCTCCACCTCATTATTATTCCCCTGTTACTTTATTTTTTCTTTCTTATACTACATTTTTTTGCCTTTTATTTGTCATACAGCTTATGAGCGAATAACAGAAAAAAGCATCAGCGGTATTTTGACAATCGGAGCTTCAGTATAAGAGCATTGTAACGACGCACCATATTTACACCATTAGAGTAGTGTCCTCTTTCACGGTGCACTCGAGAGATGCCACAAAGCAAACGCACTTTGCCATCTGGTGGCGCTATCACGTCTTCATCGCCTTGACCATGTTCAAATATACAGTGGCTAGTTAAACCTTACGGAGTTCTGTTCAATCAATCAGTCGTAGAATTTTACTGAAAATATAATTGAAACCAGTTTTGGTGGTTTCTTGGTTTCTTCTTCATATGCACTGTATAATAATGTTTGTTTTATTTTTATTATCAAGGAACACAATATATACCAGCTTACGCTGATGTAGTAACAAAAACATGGTCATGGATCTTAACATTCGCAAATAATTTCACTCGGGCTATCCCACTTTTACAGATGGAGAATACTGGTGGACTGAAAGACTTGAATATATGAGCTCCGATAGAAAGTGCGGAGTGTTCACTGTCATGGTTCGTCTGGGCAGTAAGTAGGCATTTCGTTATTGCCACTTGCAACATAACTTTTACAACTGAATCCCCGGTTGGTGTCGTACCATAGGCTTTATGCGAATTGTAGATCTTGTAACTCATTATTCGTAGCATAGTAGAGCTATCAACGTTGGATAAATTTAATTTAATTCACAGACCTGAACAAGACTGACATTTTCCACAGTGTAATATTTACGATCGTATTGCCTCCTTTTTTCTTAAAAAATAACCACTGCACTACCAGTCCCATAATCGGCACAGTTTCTTGATAATCTGCCGAACAGCCGCCCAGCGAGTGGGCACTTCGCAACACCAGTACATTATCGCATGTGAGTATTTGACCCCCGAAACGTCCTTGGAGCATTCTATTTTGAATATGAATGAGGATATTCAGTGAACAAATTGAGCTGACACGCAGGAATAAACACATAAAAAGAACTTCTTCCCATCCACCAATTGAACCCCACCGTACAGATTTGAGTATGAAAACTCTTACAAATGGCATTTAGTACTTATATGTACAATTCGCCGATATATACAAGCGCATAATACTTCGAAATACTGCGTTCTCAAAATAGACTCCTTAAGATGAGTTAGTTATTTTGTAGCAGGCTTTGCTGAAGTATCCGCCGCCTTCTGATTTGTTCGTCTTGCAAACAGCCAGAATCTTTAGCCCCTGAGGTGCAGAATATGTTGAGAGGTGTGTCTCATTCACAATTTCAATACACTCCACCAAACAGCTACCAAAATCAAAGGTCGCCTTTGAATCTGTCCCGTATAGTAGGTACTCAAAGACAGCCTGTAACCTTAAGGCACTCATTTAGGAATTCATGAAATTCTGACCTCATGATTTTTATGTTCAGTTGCTTCTCACATATGATCTATAATTAAGTGAAGTGTAATAACAGAGTTTGTTGATCTCAGGCTGGTGAAGGACCCATCGTAATGCCTTCATACGCCATTCACGCAAAGAAATCACGTATATATCTTCGGTAACTCTCTCTGCTTCTTTAAAATTGTATTACTTAGGAAGCCTCCTGTTCACCCTCTCGATTTAACAGGCTAGGCTAATAGCTTTTCGCTGTGCCTTTTTGTCTCTATACACTTCTTCATTTCAACGGCAAGCGTACGTAAATTCGGGGTGGATTTTGGCTGTCACCGGTCACCTTCATACTCCATAAAATTTAGAATTGATGACATTGCTGATAGAAACTTATGATTTGCGCACCATTAAAAGCGTGCGAGCACTTAGGAGAAGCATATCTCATGCAAAGACAAAACGAGCCGGTTTTTCCTTTACTATAGTGACATATGCCATAAAATCGAGCCGCATGAATAACCGCCATTCACGGCTGGTCAAGCAGAGAGGTAACAAGCCCTTCTTCCACAGACCATGACTTGGCGCTTATAGGTGGCAAAGGGGGCTGCTTTCCTCCAGCACAAACTATGAATTTTGATACTAAGGATGCAGCAGCGCGCGCTATTTTGAAAGCATGAGTAGATGTCTCGCACACGCACTGTGCTCTTCCCAATTACTTCGTGTTGAGACAACAGGCGGCATGAAAAGCGCATTTCCACAGAAAATGGAAGGCTGCATTTTCTTAAGCCAGCAGTTTGAAATTCAAGGCAATGAATTAGGTCAATGACTGAGATAATCGAACACAAAAGAGCTCATTAGAAGTGAAATCTGAAAAAAAAACTCAGTGCTTGAGATGAAAAACTTGAAAAAAAAATGAATGAGAACGGGTTAAAAAATAAAGAGGGCGTGTTACTGGTGAAAATGTGAAATGAAAGGCTTTGATTGTAGTTTTGACACGATGTATTTATGCGGCGTCAATTTCTTAGGAGCTTCAGGGATCAATCTGTAAGCCATTAATGTACTATACTGTCGTAACACAGGAGTACTCCTATATGATCCACACGCTGCGCTACTTTTCTTGTTCACCCGCACTATTTTTTTTCTTTATGGAGCACGCACCTTTGCATGAATTTGTCTAACATGCGGAGTCTTACTGTTTTCATACAAGTGCAACTTCATCATCATCATCATCATCATCAGCCTGACTACGTCCACTGCAGGACAAAGGCCTCTCCCATGTTCCGCCAGTTAACCCGGTCCTGTGCTTGCTGCTGCCAATTTACACCCGCAAACTTCTTAATCTCGTCTGCCCACCTAACCTTCTGTCTCCCCCTAACCCGCTTCCCTTCTCTCGGAATCCAGTTAGTTACCCTTAATGACCAGCGGTTAACCTGTCTACGCGCTACATGCCCGGCCCATGTCCGTTTCCTCTTCTTCATTTCAACGATGATATCCTTAACCCCCGTTTGTCCCCTAATCCACTCTGCTCTCTTCTTGTCTCTTAAGGTTACACCTACCATTTTTCTTTCCATTGCTCGGTGCGTCGTCCTCAATTTAAGCTGAACCCTCTTTGTGAGTCTCCAGGTTTCTGCTCCGTAGCTAAGTACCGGCAAGATACAGCTGTTATATACCTTCCTCTTGAGGGATAGAGGCAATCTACCTGTCATAATTTGAGAGTGCTTGCCGAATGTGCTCCACCCCATTCTTATTCTTCTAGTTACTTCAATCTCGTGGTTAGGCTCTGCGGTTATTACCTGCCCTAAGTAGACATAGTCTTTTACAACTTCAAGTGCACTATTACCAATCTCGAAGCGCTGCTTGTTTCTGAGGTTGTTGTACATTACTTTCGTTTTCTGTAGATTAATTTTAAGACCCACCTTTCTGCTCTCCTTGTCTAACTCCGTAATCATGAGTTGCAATTCGTCCCCTGAGTTACTCAGCAATGCAATGTCATCGGCGAAGCGCAAGTTACTAAGGTATTCTCCATTAACTCTTATCCCTAACTGCTCCCATTCTAGGCTTCTGAAAACCTCCTGTAAGCACGCGGTAAATAGCATTGGGGAGATTGTGTCCCCCTGCCTTACACCCTTCTTGATTGGTATTCTTTTGCTTTCTTTATGAAGCACTATGGTAGCAGTTGATCCCCTGTAGATTTCTTCAAGAATGTTTATATATACTTCATCTACGCCCTGATTCTGCAGTGTCTGCATGACGGCTGATATTTCTACTGAATCAAACGCCTTCTCGTAATCTATGAAGGCTATGTATAGTGGTTGGTTATACTCTGAGCATTCCTCTATTACCTGATTGATAGTATGAATGTGGTCAATTGTTGAGTAGCCTGTTCGAAATCCTGCTTGTTCCTTTGGTTGATTGAATTCTAATGTTTTCTTTACTCTGTTAGCAATTACCTTTGTAAATAGCTTGTATACTACAGAGAGCAAGCTGATCGGCCTGTAATTCTTCAAGTCCTTTTCATCTTCTTTCTTATGTATTAAGATGATGTTAGCGTTCTTCCAAGACTCGGGGACCCTTCCCGTCAGGAGACACCTCGTAAACAGGGTGGCTAGTTTTTCTAACACAATCTGTCCTCCATCTTACAGCAGGTCTGATGTTACCTGATCCTCACCAGCAGCTTTGCCTCTTTGCATGCTCTCCAAAGCTTTTCTGACTTCTATCATTACTGGTGGGGTGTCATCTGGGTTACTGCTAGTTCTTATAGTATTAAGGTCATGGTTGTCTCGGCTACTGTACAGATCTCTGTAAAACTCCTCCGCTATTTTAACTATCCTATCCATATTGGTAGTTATTTTGCCTTCTTTGTCCCTTAGTGCATACATCCGACTTTTGCCTATCCCAAGTTTCCTCTTCACTGCTTTGACGCTTCCTCCGTTTTTCAGAGCGTGTTCAATTCTCTCCATGTTATACCTTCTTACATCGCATACTTTACGTCTATTAATGAACTTCGAAAGCTCTGCCAGTTCTATTTTGTCGGTTGTACTTGACACTTTCATGATTTGACGCTTCTTAATTAGGTTGTTCGTTTCCTGGGAAAGCTTGCCAGTGTCCTGTCTAACTACCCTGCCTCCAACTTCCACTGCACACTCCGTTATTATACTTGTCAGATTATCATTCATTGTATCTACGCTAAGGTTGGTTTCCTCTCTAAGAACCGAGTACCTGCTCTGCAGCGACACTCTGAATTCCTGCACTTTCTCTCTCAGTGCTAGCTCATTGATTGGCTTCTTGCGTATCAGTTTCTGTCGTTCCTTCTTCAAGTGTAGGCGAATTCGAGACCGTACCATTCTATGGTCACTGCGTCGTACCTTGCCAACCACTTCCACATCCTGCACGATTCCTGGGTGTGCAGTCATTATAAAGTCTATTTAGTTCTTATTTTTGCCATTAGGGCTCCTCCATGTCCACTTGCGGTTTTCTCGTTTTCGGTAGAAGGTATTCAAAATCCGCAAATTATTGCGTTCTCCGAATTCTACTTGTAGCTCTCCTCTGGCGTTTCTAGCGCCGATGCCATAATCTCCTACTGCCTGGTCTTCAGCCTGCTTCTTCCCTACCTTTGCATTAAAGTCGCCCATCACTATAGTATACTGTGTTTTTACCTTACTCATTGCCGATTCCACGTCTTCATAGAAGCTTTCAACTGAAGCGTCATCATGACTGGATGTAGGCGCGTAAGCCTGTACTACCTTCATTTTGTATCTTTTATTCAGTTTAATTACAATACCTACCACCCTTTAATTATTGCTATAGTATTCCTCTATGTTTCCAGCTATGTTTCTGTCAATTAGGAACCCCACTTCCAGTTATCTTCTGTCTGCCAAGCCCCGATAGCAAAGGACGTGCCCATTCTGTAGCACAGTATAGGCCTTATCTGTCCTCCTAACCTCACTGAGCCCTATTATATCCCATTTAACACCCTCTAGCTCCTAGAATAGTACAGCTTGACTTCCCTCACTAGATAAGGTTCTAGCGTTAAATGTTGCCAAGTTGAGGTTCCAATGGCGGCCTGTCCGGATCCAGAGATTCTTAGCACCCTCTGCTGCGTTGCTGATCTGACCGCCGCCGTGGTCAGTTGCTTCGCAGCTGCTGGGGACTGAGGGCTGTGAGTTATTTAACGTATGCATGTGGGAGGTAGTGGCCAGATACTGCACCAGGGTGGCCAATCCTTTTCTGGTGAGGGAGTGGGTTCCCGGCGGTGGTCGCCGGTGAGGCCGCACCCCAGGCCTCTTAATGCAGTTCCATCAACACGCGGATTTTTTTTAATCCGGTTGGGAGCTGCGAGGCTCCGGGATTTGAACCACGGACCTCTTGCATGCAAGGCGGATGCTCTAACCACTGCGCCATCGCCGCACCCCTTATGTGGTAATTATGAGGTAAGTGCAACTTACCACAAAATTATTGCGTAAACGGCACTACTGTTGCTTTCAATGAACTGGAGTTTAGGGTGTGTGCTGGGGTCAAGTTTTGTTTCCCCGTGTCCCTATATGTGTGCCCCGTTTCCTGTACGACAATTTACTAATACCAACTAGCCCAAATGGCTGTATTGCCGTTGTAACAAAGGCAGTGGACACGGAGGTCAAGGCGAGAAAGAGAAAGACGTCGGTTTGCGATTGCTGGTCTGAGTCGGGTTAGCCCTTGCCAGCGCTAAGTAAATCACAATTTCCCTCCAGTCAATTCTTATCTGTAAAACACCGCGTGTCACCATAACTATTTGCCGGTCGACGTATATATATATGCGGTGCTCCAGTACATTATCAACAGCATCCTTCACCTAACTTATCAAGGCCGTGGCACCGTTTGGCACTGCGCCGCGATGATACCTGCATCTGAAAGTTTGCATGAGTAACTGAAAAATTCATCCTGAAAAAGCTACAACCGGTTACAAATCGCTGAAATTTACCTGTTCTGTGCAAGCTTGCAAACGTAAGTCTCATGTCCACGTCGTAAAGACGGCAGCGGGTAGAGTGTTGAAAGTGTTTGTGGATGTATGGGTGGTGATGCGCCGGTTATTTTAAGTATATGCCTCATTATCGCGCCACGCGGACCCTTTTATGCTGACATTTACGAGCACACCAAAGAGCTACACATGACGCAATTTAATCTAGTAACCGACAACAACAGGAGTATATCACAAATTCTATATTTGATGCGTAAAGGTCTTAAATCCTGTTTCTTTTTACAGCGGAGCTCTATCACAGCTCACCCTGTCAGGTAACCTTGCTGTAAATGTGTCATCAATGATGAAATTGCCATTTTGTGCAAGCTTGAGAGGACGCATGACATCTAAAAAAAAACTGAGATCCGACTAGTGGCGCTCGGATTACATCTATAGTAAATCAGAGTGAGCCATATGATTAAAGGGGAAAATGGAAGGAGAAAGACGAGCTCTTCTTTGCGATTGTCTTTTCCACCATGTATTTCATTCAGGTAGGAGGTGCATCTACGTCAGCCGGTGCCGCTCAGGCCAAAACACACCCCGCAGACATTTGATACTCCAGGCTAAAAATATACGCACTCATTGGCACGCAAACATAAACACCGACGTGAAGCTGGTGTAATCGAATGCGTCTCGCTAATCGAGTAGCGGCACTACACCATCGAAGGCGTGCTGATCCTGGGTTAAACAAAACGTCCAGCAGCGAACAAAAGTGAGCATCCCAAAGGCATTCCCCAAGAATTTCACGATGTGTACTTGCATCGCTTTTTAACAGTGAATCTGTTTTAGCCGAACGTTCTCCGTGCAGAGCGAACAGGACACTATCATCATTATGATGCGGATTCAGCTCCGAAGAGAGCGCGATCAAGATCGTGAATATAATAGTGTCCTGTTGACAATGATTCGGGTCACCATCTTCTGTTACTTAACTCGCAGAATACGTGCGCCTGTTTCTCTAGTTTTGATGCAATATCACTGTTGGGTGAGAGAACGAATGCAAGGAAAGAGAGAGAAAGAGATATAAAAAACAAATTAATGAATTTTCGCACTTGCGGCACCAAGCCTGTAGGAACTATTTGTTTAACTTTGGTTTTCTCTTTTTCTCGTCCTCTCTTTCCTTCTGGTTCTCTTTTAGAGTTTTCTCTTAACTTTGTTCTCTTTGAAGTTAATTCCTGTGTTTCCTCGCAATTGTTTTCCTTTTTTCTGTCTTTTTTTGTATTTTTTATTTGCTTCCTCTCTTTGAAACTTTATATTTGGTATTCGCAACTCCTACTGAAAGATCGCCACCTAGCGGCCGCGCCTGAAAACGGTACCAACAAGGTATATCTTGAAAAGAGATATGTTAGCACGTGGCCCGTAAGGTGCCTCAATGCGCGCTCTAGGTGCACGCATTCAGAAGCGCTCGCATAGTTTCTTTATTTTCGCCATGCCACACGCGTGATTTCGAAAAAAAAAGAAATTGATGTCCAGAGAGCATTGCAGTGTGTGGCACTGCGTAGAAGCCCGCTAGAAAGATGGCAAGGTATTGTTCTTTTACGTTTTGACGGGTGTAGACGACCCGCGACAGAGAAGGGCGCAAATCAGAAACGTGCGCATTAGAAAGGAGGTGACGGACACTAAGTTTGTTTCTTCTAATAAATTCGCTCGTAACTACTTCATCCCCTTTGAAGAGTACACCATTATTTAGCGCGTATGCATTCTCTATATTATTATGGCTTCTCTAAGCGCGGAGCATAGTTTCGTTTATATAATGAAGCGCTTTAGAAAATTGTTCCATTATATATATATATATATAGATATATATATATATATATATATATATATATATATATATATATATATATATATATATATATGTGTGTGTGTGTGTGTGTGTGTGTGTGTGTGTGTGTGTGTGTGTGTGTGTGTGTGTGTGTGTGTGTGTGTGTTTATACGCTTGTTCTCTGCGCAAGTCGTAGTGCTACAGATTTTCAAATTAAGATGCTCCAATTCTTCCCCGAGCCTTTTTTTGTTTTAGCATGTGTGTAAATACACGCACACAAACGGACGCACGTCGGCCACGCGTGCGTATAGTGTGCGTGTGTGTATGTCAGTGCGTATATGTGGCATGTCCGGCATGTATAGTGTGCGTAGTGTGCGTGCATATATCTGCTTTGAATATCAAATACTGCCAACCCGAGCAAGCGAGTGTTCGGAGGCCCACGACCTTATTCAATAGAAACATAGTAACATGGATCAGCGAACAAAAAAAAAGGCCTGCGCGGTAGGCGCAGCACAGTCACAGCGAAAGCTTAAAGAGCGGCCTTTCAAAGCCTTTTCAAGACACTCATTGGGTAACGACTACAAGCAAGCTTGCTTGATACCCACTAGGGTATTAATAATAAACTTTTGGGTAGTATGCTCGCATTCGCTATGCTTTTTTTTTGTCATTCTTATGAGAAGCGTGGTATCCGCTAAACACTTGCAAGAAATTTTGTGCCAATTGTCCATGCAGTGGATGACGAAGATGAGAAAAAATTGCTCAAGTAGGTATGCGCCACGGTTAATAGAGGAACAAGAACAAGCTTTTGTGATGGTTTGGAGCATTGGACGGCCCAGTCGATACGCTACTTGCATTGTGTGATGACTGGCTGTTTTTTTGCTGTTGCAAACCGCTTTATAAGTCGTATTAACGCGATTGCTCATCAAGCCTGCCTAACGCAAGTCTGACAACAAATGACAAGCACCGGAGTAGCTCAGTGGTAGAATACTGGGCTGGCACCCAGTGGAGCTGAGCTCGAGCCCCACCGTGCTATCGGTGCTATAGCTCATGAATGCCTAAGCCAAGTTTGACAACAAGTTACAAGCACCGGCGTAACTAAGTGGTAGAGTATTGAGCTGGCACCCAGTGGACCCTGGTCGAAGCCCCACTGTAGAAGGCCCTTTTTTTTTTCGCACGATGTGGTTACGGACCCCGACGGTGGCGGCGGTGGACAACTACTGCGCGTGATCCGAAAAGGGATCTCATAACAGCTTTCGCTGTTATGAGTCGCAGCGTAGTTACCTCAAAAACTATTAAGGGCTTGCTGTATACAGCGTAGCAGCGCAGCACAAAAGTGCTAGCACCTTTCAGAGAGCCAAGTCCGATACCCATGAGCGATTGCCTTCTTTAATCTCGGGCGTGCTAGACAGGTTCTTCAACTTGAACCAAACCTGACGCGGTTTGCCTAAGAGACTCGATGTTTGCAAACAAAACGCAACTATTTCCGCTGTTTCGTGATTGAAATCCTTCATGCTGATGAGAATAAGGCACTCCATGGTCGACGAAGAAACAAGATCTGATGCCACAATCAAGAAAGTTCAACACAGCGCGAAGCGAAAGTGCCACGCTGACCCTGTTTAGCGTAGTCCTTTTGGTTTTTCGACCAGTGTTGCCAGCACGTGGAGCGTAATATGGAGTGGTGAATACCTGTGTTTCACAAAGCCACCACAGCGTATAGGGAGCATACGACTGCCCGGGCTTCTAAAGTGCGCCGCACTTATTAGCATCACCAAAGCACTCGAATAACAAAAGAAAGAAGCCTACATTTAGCCTGAGCGTTCGTTCAAAATGCAACAAATTATTATGCTCTGTGGTTTTCACTACGTTATGGGGGGGGGGGGGGAGTGTTTACGTTTAGCAGAAGGAAAATAAAAGAAAAGTTAGCCCCACAACTGTCCGCATCAGGGTGCGACACCTCAGCAGTAGCTCACAAGGGATGGGGGGGAAGAGGGATTAGAAGGATAGGAATAAAGGTGTAGAGAAAGAGAAAGAAAGGTGAGGTAAGCCAGAGCGACGACATATCGAGGGGATAGGAGAGATAGAAAAGATGAAAACACAGTCACAGGAGTTCGAGGACGGGGCACCACTTGCGAGAGCTCTTGTCGGCGTCAGGAGATGGCGTAGAGCAAGTCCAGTCGGTCAGAGCTACACTGTCGTCAGAGGTCGGCGTCAGGAGATGACGTAGGGCGATCGCAGTCGGCCATAGCTACGCTGAAGTCGGAAATCGCGAGGGAACAACCGGTCAGCACGGAATCCAGTGAGGGAGTCCTCACTACGTTATGCCAAGCAACTACAACAGCATATGCCAGCACCCTGTAGTTCCATCCACCTGATAAATTTTTTCCCTCACCTCCTGTCTCCGGCGGCGTACTGTGTTATCAGCTTTTATAGTTTGCTCTTCTTACCAGTTGCCATCTGAGGCTTTCACATAGATATGCCTTACTTTTTTCCAAGTTACAACTGGGAGTACCTTTATATTAGTAGTTTTTGTCAAAAAAAAAATTGTAGCACTAACTTTTTCCAAACTTATCTTCTGTTTCAGAAAACAGAACGAGAAAATTCTATGATATACGTTTGAAAAACTCCGCAGTAGAATCCGACCCTGACGAGCAATGTCGCAATAAATTTGATAGTTTACGAAGAGGGTTGAAAGTGACTACGTTGTACAGTTCAAACTGCAAAAAAAATCGTTCGGGAAGTAGCGAAATAATATCACATGTGGAGTGATGGACGTCCGTAGTAAGACGACAAAAAAAATATTTCTTTCTTTTATTTTATTTGGCTTATTACTGAAGGCATGAAAATAAAGGTTATCTTTTTCAATCATCATAAATAGCAGATTGTCTTTAATTAACTTTTTAGCATTGAAGAAGTGATTTGCGAAATCAAGATTTTATTGATGCAATGTTTTGCATAATTCTCTTAGTTGGACATTCCACTACTATGGACGATAAGAGCCAAAAGTCAGAGCTTCAGCCAACTCCTTATGCACTGGAACGTCCTCTATAAGCATATTGTGAAGACTAGAAAGTCTGATTTTATCAACTACTGCATCAAATTTTTTGAACAACAAACAAAGCAGATACGGACAGGTGCAAGTACCTTTTCGTGCACATATTTAGCTAGAACCCACACTTTGATATCTTATTTTATCGTTTGGGTTAAACTTCTTACGCACATGCAATACGAGAGGACCATGACCATGTAAATGTTGGATATATCTGATCGGGGTAAATTAAGTGTAATGATATAAAACTGTGGAAGACTACATCAACTTATTTCGGACTGGTAATAATATCTCTGAAACACTAATGTCCACAAGGGAACGTAATTTCGGCTGCTCATACTAGAGAATGGGGATGGAGCCACGGGAGCGGCCGCATCAGCAGCACGTGTAAGTGAGCTCTGCACATATCTGCCTATAACTTTAGCAATTTTGGTTCTAGGAGGGTCAGAGTGGTGTCTATTTGTTCTTGAAGATACAAGGAGTTCAACCGCTACAAATACTGCTATTACAAAATTTAAATTTTAGGAGCGAAAAACAGTGTGAATCTGTGAGAACAACAACAGTCAGACCACGTGTTTTTTTACGATCACTTGTAGCTTCGTTAATATTCTACCGGGAAACTTCTTACTTATAAAGTTGAAGGTCCTTAGGGTAGACCTGACGCTACTGAAATTTTATCAGGCTAGGTTTATAGTTCCAGAGTTATTCCGCAATCAAAATTAAGCCTAATCACTAAAAAGATTAAATTGGTAATATCACCTCGCAAACGCATTTAAATTTTGTCCGCTTAATATAATAATAAACCGCACCCAATCGGCTACCAGGAGGCCCAATTCCGTACACTCTAGGCCCTTAATTAAGGTGGTAATCAGCAAAATGCTCATTCCATTAAAACAATTTTTCAAAAGAAGCTACAAACGCCACCGAAAAATAGCTAATATCTTCTTTTAGAACACAACAGTCTGGTTTTTTCCGTGTAAAAATAATTTTGATAGCTTAAGGTAACCGGAAGATACAGAGTTAGAAAGAATATAACGAAAACCGCTAATAAACGTGTGGCGCCCGCGTCTTCCCTCGCTCAGAAGATAAGGGTGGCTCACTGCTCGGGAGAAAGGTACGCCCGTCAGATCAAAGTCTTGAACCACGTGTGTTTTTTTTTTTCCTTACGATCGCTTTTAACTTTGCTAATAACCTACCGGGAAACTTCTAACTCATACAGTGCAAAGCCCTAATTGTAGACCTGTCGCCGCTCAGGTTTCATCAGGACAGGAGTAATAGTACCGGAACTATTTCGTGACCAAAATTAATCCTAATCACTAAAAAAGATTAATTTGGTAACATCAACTCACAAACGAATTTAAATTTTGTCCGCTTAATATATCAATAAACAGCACCCCATAGGCTAATCGGAGGCCCAACTCCGTACTCTCTAGACCCTTAATTAAGGGGGTAATCAGCAGAAATCTCATTTCAATAAAACATTTTTATAAAAACAACCACAAACTTGACTGATACACCGCTGAAACCTACATTTAGAACATAACAATCCGGGTGCGGCGATGGCATAGTGGTTAGAGCATCCGCCTTGCATGCAAGAGGTCCGTGGTTCAAATTCCGGTGCCGCGCAGTTCCCAACCGGAAAAAAAAATAAAAATCCGCGTGTTGATGGAACTGCATTAAGAGGCCTGGGCTGCGGCCTCCCCGGTAACCACCGCCGGGAACGCACTCCCTCACCAGAGAAGGATTGGCCAGCCTGGTGCAGTATCTGGCCACTACCTCTCACATGCATACGTCAAATAACTCACGACCCTCAGTTCCCAGCAGCTGCGAAGCAACTGACCACGGCGGCGGTCAGATCTGCAACGCAGCAGAGGGTGCTAAGAATCTCTGGACTACAGGTCGCCTTTGGAACCTGAACTTGGCAACTTTTCACGCTAGAACCTTATCTAGTGAGGGAAGTCTAGCTGTACTATTTGAGGAGCTAGAGGGTGTTAAATGGGATATAATAGGGCTCAGTGAGGTTAGGAGGACAGATGAGGCCTATACAGTGCTACATAATGGGCACGTCTTTTGCTATCGGGGCTGGGCTGACAGAAGAGAACTGGGAGTGGGGTTCCAAATTCACAGAAACATAGCTGGCAACATAGAGGAATACTATAGCATTAATGAAAGAGTGGTAGGTATTGTAAATAAACTGAATAAAAGATACAAGATGAAGGTAGTACAGGCTTACGCGCCTACACCCAGCCATGATGATGCTTCAGTTGAAAGCTTCTATGAAGACGTGGAATCGGCAATGAGTAAGGTAAAAACACAGTATACTATAGTGATGGGTGACTTTAATGCAAAGGTAGGGAAGAAGCAGGCTGGAGACCAGGCAGTAGGAGATTATGGCATCGGTACTAGAAACGCCAGAGGAGAGCTACTAGTAGAATTCGCAGAACGCACTATTTTCGGATTTTGAATACCTTCTACCGAAAACGAGGAAACCGCAAGTGGACATGGAGGAGCCCTAATGGTGAAAATAAGAACGAAATAGACTTTATAATGACTGCACACCCAGGAATCGTGCAGGATGTGGAAGTGGTTGGCAAGGTACGATGCAGTGACCATAGAATGGTACGGTTTCGAATTCGCCTAGACTTGAAGAAGGAACGACAGAAACTGATACGCAAGAAGCCAATCAATGAGCTATCACTGAGAGGGAAAGTACAGGAATTCAGAGTGTCACTGCAGAACAGGTACTCGGCTCTTAGTGAGGAAACCAACCTTAGCGTAGATACAATGAATGATAATCTAACGAGTATCATTACGGAGTGTGCAGTGGAAGTTGGAGGCAGGGTAGTTAGACAGGACACTGGCAAGCTTTCCCAGGAAACGATGAACCTAATTAAGAAGCGTCAAAGCATGAAAGTGTCAAGTACAACAAACAAAATAGAACTGGCAGAGCTTTCAAAGTTGATTATTAGGCGTAAAGTATGCGATGTAAGAAGGTATAACATGGAGAGAATTGAACACGCTCTGAAAAACGGAGGAAGTGTCAAAGCAGTGAAGAGGAAACTTGGGATAGGCAAAAGTCGGATGTATGCACTAAGGGACAAAGAAGGCACCTACCAGTATGGATAGGATAGTTAAAATAGCGGAGAAGTTTTACAGAAATCTGTACAGTAGCCGAGACAACCATGACCTTAATACTATAAGAACTAGCAGTAACCCAGATGACAGCCCACCAGTAATGATAGAAGAAGTCAGAAAAGCTTTGGAGAGCATGCAAAGAGGCAAAGCTGCTGGTGAGGATCAGGTAACATCAGATCTGCTGAAAGAGGGAGGACAGATTGTGTTAGAAAAACTAGCCACCCTGTTTACGAGGTGTCTCCTGACGGGAAGGGTACCAGAGTCTTGGAAGAACGCTAACATCATCTTAATACATAAGAAAGGAGATGACAAGGACATGAAAAATTACAGGCCGATCAGCTTGCTCTCTGTAGTATACAAGCTATTTACAAAGGTAATTGCTACCAGAGTGAAGAAAACATTACAATTCAATCAACCAAAGGAACAAGCAGGATTTCGAACAGGCTACTCAACAATTGACCACATTCATACTATCAATCAGGTAATAGAGAAATGCTCAGAGTATAACCAACCACTATACATAGCCTTCATAGATTACGAGAAGGCGTTTGATTCAGTAGAAATATCAGCCGTCATGCAGGCACTGCGGAATCAGGGCGTAGATGAAGTATATATAAACATTCTGGAAGAAATCTACAGGGGATCAACTGCTCCCATAGTGCTTCATAAAGCAAGCAACAGAATACCAATCAAGAAGGGGGTAAGGCAGGGGGACACAATCTCCCCAGTGCTATTTACTGCGTGCTTACAGGAGGTTTTTAGAAGCCTAGAATGGGAACAGTTAGGGATAAGAGTTAATGGAGAATACCTTAGTAACCTGCGCTTCGCCGATGACATTACATTGCTGAGTAACTCAGGGGACGAATTGCAACTCATGATTACGGAGTTAGACAACGAGAGCAGAAAGGTGGGTCTGAAAATTAATCTGCAGAAAACGAAAGTAATGTACAAAAACCTCAGAAAGCAGCAGCGCTTCGAGATAGGTAATAGTGCACTTGAAGTTGTAAAAGACTACGTCGACTTAGGGCAGGTAATAACCGCAGAGCCTAACCACGAGATTGAAGTAACTAGAAGAATAAGAAAGGGGTGGAGTACATTCGGCAAGCACTCTCAAATTATGACAGGTAGATTGCCAATATCCCTCAAGAGGAAGGTATATAACAGCTGTATCTTGCCGGTACTTAACTACGGAGCAGAAACCTGGAGACTTACAAAGAGGGTTCAGCTTAAATTGAGGACGACGCAGCGAGCAATGGAAAGAAAAATGGTAGGTGTAACCTTAAGAGACAAGAAGAGAGTAGAGTGGATTAGGGGACAAAAGGGGGTTAAGGATATCATAGTTGAAATGAAGAAGAGGAAATGGACATGGGCCGGGCATGTAGCGCGTAGACAGGTTAACCGCTGGTCATTAAGGGTAACTAACTGGATTCCCAGAGAAGGGAAGCGGGTTAGGGGGAGACAGAAGGTTAGGTGGGCAGACGAGATTAAGAAGTTTGCGGGTGTAAATTGGCAGCAGCAAGCACAGGACCGGGTTAACTGGCGGAACATTGGAGAGGCCTTTGTCCTGCAGTGGACGTAGTCAGGCTGATGATGATGATGATGATGATGATGATGATGATGATGATGATGACTAGATAATGTAACATTAAGGTAAGCTAGCTGTGAAATGTCGAAATTATACTGTACTTGTTCCATGGTATCGTATTATTACTCCTAGCCAAATATTGGTGCCACTTTAAAGCACCAAACTGAAATTATATAAAACCAGTGTCTTGATGCTGGGAAGTGCTTGAGACCACCTGCACTCACGCTTTAAAAACGCTGAACGCGCACTTTTCAAATTAGAACCCGTGCTCGTTGTAGAATGAAACGATGTGGGTTGTAGTATGTTCCCTCAGACAGACAGACAGACAGACAGACAGACAGACAGACAGACAGACAGACAGACAGACAGACAGACAGACAGACAGACAGACAGACAGACAGACTATTATTATTATTAAGGTCCTGAAGAACACTACAACTCAAGCTTGTATACCGGCAGTCCTCTCCCACGTCAGGACGGGTAGGACAAGCCTCATCGCCGAATCGCGGGCCCTCTGGTCAGCCCTCAGTGTATACAGTTGTTCTGAGCTCTGTAGCAGAAAGCTCCATTGCCTTTTGGTCATGCTTTGGGAACTCTGTAATTAGGATCATGTGCCAGAAGATGTCGTCTAATGTACATGCGGTGCCACAATCTGGGCCTGTTGGATCCATAGAGTTTCATCAATATACACAACAAAGAGCTCTAGCGCTAGTGCCTATGGGTGCTGCAGTACATATATTTCCTCAGCAAGCATGGTAATTAGGGGTTGTACATGAATTTGCCTAATCTTCGTATTTTACGTTCCTGGTTTCACGTGGCTTGAACCTCCTTTGTCACAAAACAATAGGCAAATGTTCGGCAGTTACGCTTCACCTATTTTAGTCATCCTTTAGGGTCATCATATCGAATCAGCTCACGAAGTTCAAAACGGTTGGTTTTTCATTCGAAACAATACCAAAACGCAGCAATAAACGAGGCCATAAGGGCTATTCACCACCCACAAGCACGAAGACTAGGCAAATTCATGTCACACCCATAGTTTCCGTGGTCACTGAACGAACGCAGCGCCAGAGCCCCTTCTAGTTTTTTAGGAACCTCTATGGTTGGATCAATGCCTTCAGTGAAGAGGTTGTGGGAACGAATACTGGGCATGACGTGATTTCAAGCATGCAAAGGGTAGATGATAGTGGATTGGAAAGTTTCACATGAGAAAGCGGCAAGATCCTTCTGGCCAGCTAGTAATGCTTAGTCACCTTGTTGAAGGTAAGAGAACGTCCCTAAAGACAGCTTCGTTAGAGAGTGAGAGAGAAAACTAACGTTTATTTGCACCCGTCTAGAATGACGGGGGAGGAGGCTTTGGCCTCTGCCCCCGAGCAAACCTCGCTGATATGGTCCCGGGCCCATCAAGGTCTGAAGGAGAAAGAAAAGGTGCACGCGATCACCCGAGGGTTCACTCTCCGGTCGATCGACGCTGACCCGCCGCCTTCGCTCGAGCAGCCCCTCTCCACAAAAGGTGAACTATTAACATTTCAGAAAATCACCTCACATTATAAATTCCACCGTAGGATTTACCCAGAGGCAACTAAACAGCTAAACAAAAAGCAGAAAATTATGTGGCAAAAATTGCAAACCAGGGTGTTTCCAAACTCTCGACTGTACAGTAAGTGGCAACCGGAAGTGTTTAACTCCAGATTTGCGCACTGCAACAGCACTGCAGGCGTACTGCTTCATTGGAGTCAGCAGAAAAAAAAACATAACGAGTGTAAGACTTCTGAGCATCCCCACTACCCTAATAAATATTTTTAAATAATACATATAAAGTTTTGTCAGTTAAATCAATTTACATGCAATAGCTGAATTCTTTGGACTAGTCTATAGACTCTCTATAGAATAGTGGCCACACACGTGTATAGACTAGTCTACACAATGTCTGGACTATAGATTGGCTATATAAAATCTGTAAAATAATAAAAAAATATTCTAAGCTGAAGTCTGCAGATTGTCTCTAGAGGAAAGTATATAGGTTTATATAAATGCACCTTTGTTTACTTTTGTCTGCTCTAAATCTTTAAAGACAAATGTTTATAGATTTCAGTAAACTATATCTATAACCGAATATATCGATTCTCTACAGACTTATGGCCTCGCACTTTTTGTAGATTGTGGTCTACTGATTGCCTACATTTTCTGCAGGCTAGTCTATAGCCAATGCCAACGCCTTCTCTCAATGAAAATTGGTTGGAAAATGTGGAGAATCACGCAGAAAAAATGACGAGCACAATCGCTGATTTACAACAGGGATTTAAACAAAAAAGTATACAAAAAGACACAAAGAAACTCGGGACAGAGCATGTGCAAAATATATAATAGCCAACCCATTTTCGCTCACAATGCAAGGGGGCTACTTCAGTGTTACAAGAACATTTGCTGAACAGATGTATGATCTTTAAAAATCGAAAATAAGATGTTTCAGGGCCAATATTTACCTTCTTTTTAACACAAATACTGCAACAAGCAGAGCACATACTAACTAGTTTAACTGAGCTAAAATTCGCTTACACCAACGGTAGTATACATATACGTGATGTGCTACGTATAAACTACGTTTGTAGTTCTACTTACGTGTCTACTTACTCTAGTACCAGAACATAACGTGTTTCACACAAGTTTATTGCCTTCCAGTGCCTTGGAACACAAGTGTCTTGGAATATAGGTTATCAAAATTTAACGTGCCGATCCAATCAATATCAAAAATTATCACGGCAAGGACGCTGTAGTTTACGCTGCAACTTTTCGTTACTGTCTTTAAATAATGCCCCGTTGCGGCAGAAACAGATTATGAAAAACACACTGCATATCCATGAAGTGAATGATTATGTGTTGTGCAAAGCCATGGGATCGTTCGGTACTACTGTAAATCACTGGTGACGTTGAAGTGAATAAAGTTGGCAAAAGTGAGGTCTGTGCACGTTCCCCTGGTATAGTTGTTGGTTGTTTCCAGTCATACGAAATGCTTCATAGAGTCCATTAAGACGTCAAATACTGCACAAGCCAGTCATTGTCTGTGGTCATCATCGTCATAAGCGTCATCGTCATCGTCATGAAGTATAGTAGCTACCTCGCATGCATTGCACCATGATGGCAGAAAGAAAATATGTGGTCTGGAATACGCTTGCTCTTCATCGTCATCAGCACCATTGTCATCGTCAGCGATGGCTACGGTACACAACTCCCATGCTAACGGACAAGCCTAAAATGGCAGCTGTTTTAAATACATGCGTGGGCTACTTTGAGCGCGATGAGCGGGGCTATGTGTGGAGCTCGAGGCGTGCCCACGCCATCACTACTGCACGTTTGCTGGATTACACATGTCCGTTTAGTGTCATAGTGTCCTTCGTACGCGCTCTGCTTCTCATCATGTGCGAGTTCGTAAAAAAAAAGCCACAGCTTTGCCTCAAAGGGGAAGCAATGGACATAATATCAACGCATTGGAAGGTCAAGCGCACAATGGCGAGCAGATCGAAATGTGCCCCTTATTCCTCACGCACAAATGACGCATGAAACGTGCTCACAGGTACAGATGAACGCGAATAAGCGCCTCAGTTATTACTTTGCTGTGTCTGAAAAGCGCGCCCTTTTCGCAAACAGAGACTGTGCAACAATTGCAGCGACGTTTGTGCGTACCATAACTAAACCACAATCGTTCCAGTGCAAGCGCAACGCCAGCCAAGACGTATGATCCTCCCCACCGGGAGATAAGGGCGCGTGGGAGATCATCCACTCCACTCCTCTTCATGGGCCAAAGTACGCGTGAGAGATGAGAGCTGCCGCGCGCTCACAGCACCATCTCGCTGATAATGCTGAAAACACGGAACCCCCCCCTCCCCCCCCCCCCCCGGGAGACACCTGCCACCAACGGTAAGTGGTATATATAAATAGCTTGCCGTTCAAATGTAGAAGGAGGTACTTCTTGGTGGCTCAGTGGTTAACGCCTCGCATTAACGACGCGGAAGTCCCAAGTTCGGTTCTGCACGCCAGCGTCTTTTTCTGGATTTATTTCTTTCTTGCGTTTTCATATATATAGGTACGTATATATATAAGGTACTTTACATCAACGGCGACGCCGGCGGTGAAATCCAGCCGAGAGTGTCCATATAATTGCTATCCCAATAAAATATCATGCTGAGACGATGTGTTTTGTTTGAGCAACGGAAGATTGCGCCTCACAGCCCCGCAGAAGGTTGCCTAAGCCGGCAAACATACACCCTACTCATTAGTACCGTCGCTTAAGATCATTCATTATGCTTAGAACAATGCTGCCTTACACGTGCTGCTGAGAAAATAGCCCAATGTTCACCATCGTGATGAGGCTGGGCTATTCTGGCGCGTTCCAAGGTGACTGCCATGAAGCCTTCTTTCCTCTCTTTTTCTTACCGGAGCAATGCCGATGCAAGCACTGGCACCGAAGGCGTAGCAATAGATAGACCTTTCCCTGTACATCCCCGAAAATGCAGTTTTATGGCGAACACAGTGGCATCGATCACACCGCAAGTCCGGAGGCGCTCCTTACCTATATGCTAGAAATTGAGATTGCATCGCGTAATTGCAATAAGCAGAGTGTAAGGCACCAAGACAGCGTATGCACTGGGGATCCGTCATAATTACATTCTAGCGATACGCTAAAATGGGTGCAAACAGGTGTGTCCTAGAGGCGTCCCACTGTAAGCGCTTTGCGTTTCGCACGTTAGTCTTGTTCCTTGTTTTCTCCAATAACGGAACTTGATGTCTGAAATACTTCATCAGCCATGACCTCAAATTCAGTAAAAACCAAATACTCCAATTGCACCAATCGCATATGCTTCGACTAAGGAAACTATTTATTCCTTTTCAAAAAGTAGTAATATTTGGGCAGCCCTGTTTTCAAACGCTAGGCATTTCGTACCAAACTGCAGGCACTTTGAGCGTTTCTATCGACGTATATGTGTACCTATGTATATAGCTAGCCACGTATGCTTTGGTGTTTTCGTGATCACCTCCATAACTTCGAGTAGAACGAAATGAAAAGGTGGAAGGGGAGGGGATTACCAGTGTTGGGCGAATATGCCCGGCTGGTAAAATGACATGAATGACGCGAAAAACTCGCCATGCACGTCACCAAACTCTTTCTGCCGAACATGTGCGGTGCATACGCCTATGTACCACCGGTCGTGGTAGAAGGCTAGGTGCCGCAGGTAATTGACAGTTTATATCTACCAACGAATGATGAGAACAGGCATTGGTATGTTAAATACGAGATTGTTAAGAAAGACTAACAATCACTGTGTTTACCCGACCAATGCAAAAAATATTAATTTAGCAGATCCCACGTACATGGGAAATTGAGGTTATGCGAAGCATGCAAAGAAAAGGTGACCATGTTGTGTTTTTTTTATTGAGTGACAGGTCAAGAAATGACCCAATACGCTCGTATAAATGTTCTATACGCAGACATATATTAAAGGATCGCAGGTGTTTATTTGACGTGTTTGCACTTCCGCAACGATGCTGACTGGAACACGAGTACCAGCAACACCAGAAGCGATAAGCTGATATGAAGTGCTGGCGCTCGCAAGGATGGTAGCCCTGCACGCTGCTACATAAATCAACTACAGCGCACTGCACTCAACTACACTTGACGTTATCCCGACGTGATGGCTGTATCAAAAGAGTACACATGTAAGCTTTATAAAATCAGATTGCCATTACCACAACCACAGCTGACGTTTCACGAACATTTAGAAAGCAGTTCCGAGGCCTGGCATGGCTCTGTGGTAGAATGCTTCATTTTCACGCCATATGCTTGAGTTCATTTCCTGCTGGAACCCTGACATTAATTTTTGGATGTGTATTCTCATCCATCCTGGGTAGTTTCTATCACCTGTGGCACATACCCGTATACCAAGATAGATAGATAGATAGATAGATAGATAGATAGATAGATAGATAGATAGATAGATAGACAGACAGATAGATAGATAGATAGATAGATAGATAGATAGATAGATAGATAGATAGATAGATAGATAGATAGATAGATAGATAGATAGATAGATAGATAGATAGATAGATAGATAGATAGATAGATAGATAGATAGATAGATAGATAGATAGATAGATAGATAGATCTGTGTGTTTTACAATACAACGTTTCTCACTCGTCATAGTAAGAGTGAAGTGGAACGCGCTCAATTCGTTCCTCGGTGTGTGCCCCTTCTTGTTTGTTTCCTGTCGGCCCGCTGAACGGTTTGCCGCTGCTGTGTCGGATTGCACAGACAAGCAACGCCGTATAGAGCAAGAGCGCCGCTTCGCTGCCTCTTCACACTAACAAGTTGCATGTAACTTTGGGCCTGTGGCGAGGAAATGAACAAACACGGCTCGGGTATGACCCGATTGGGTCAAAAAGTACGAAACCGGAATGCCATGTTCGCATAACGATGCCACAGCAACCTGATTAATGAGTCAATGTCCGGGCACCCTCGTTAGGCCTAGTCCAAGACTTCAGTGTCATAGTGGCGGTCTTGCTTTCTCAACAGATCTCAGCAGCGGCCGCTGGCTGAGCAGACACGATCGATAAAGACTCGAATGAAAAACTCGTGATTCGAATGCTACTACTACGCTTGTAGCCTAATCAATTGCTCATTTCGTTAAGTGGCTGTTACATGCCTGTGAATAAAAATGGGCTGTTCACGAATGTTTGTATGGTTTCCCATCATTATTAATTAGCGTAAGTGTGTTCCCCATCTAATTAATGTGTTCCCGTCTTCCCATGAACTTGCAATAAAATTTGTCACATTTTTCACCACCTTACCTTGGGGCTGCCACAGTATTCTTGTTCATATTGGTTTATTACGGAAGACTACATCGAATTATCGTTAACGCAAAGCATACGCTTCTCTTGAAGCACAGTGAATGGTACCTATGACAGCACGCAGAGCTTGCCCCGGCATACTATTTGTGCCAGCTAGTTGTGAATATACACGTTATAAAAACAAGCCTCACCTTTTGTTGATTCTCAATTAAGTAAACACCACGCCTAAATTTCCTCCAAGAATTCTCGAAACATCAAGAAAATAGGCTCGGTGAATTCTCCGCAAAATTGCACCAAGTCTTATTTAAATATATTTCGGCAGATAAACGCTCCTAGCTCCTAGCCCAGTGAAAGAGAATTATAAAGTTATGTGATGTATATTGTGCTGCACACAGGTCTTGTTCGGAAGTGTATGTAGATTCAGGCCTCCTCTGTTACTCATTGTGCTCAACGGAAGGCATGTATTGTTGCCGGGCCCCTTATAGAGAATGAAAAAAGTGGCATGTGTGTATCTCGTGCAAATGCTGCTACGAAGACACATACATTGGCTTTCTAAAAGGCACAAACCACGCAAATACTTAGAACGTGAACAAGTCTTGCTGTGTGGTTTATATTTACCACAGTTGTGCCGATAAACTTGCGTCAAAGAATTATACTAGCTCCAAGTAGCGACTAAAACGTTTGCTGCATATCAGCGTGGTCTAGCGGGAATAGGGAGAAGTAAGTGAATAAAGAGCTGCGTCAGCATTGCTGAAAGATCAAATTGTTCAAGCTTTGTCAAGCCTGTTTTAATTTATGCATGACACCCTATACTACGTTTGTGTAGTGTGCATGCCATATAACGATCACATTAAAAAAATTCACACTGAATCACTTCACCCTTCATCCGTCGTAGGCGATTGTATAAGGAACTTGCGAGCTCTTCACTATAGTATGGGGGCAACAGCGCCAATACTTTTTATTGTACCAAATTATACAAACATGTCGGTTACTTCAAGTAAACAGCGTCCTTCTCTGAAAGAGTAAATAAAGAGCAAGGTAAAGGCCAAGCTTAGTTCAGTACAGCCATGTGGGTATTGAAACTGCTGCTAGTCGAAACGGGATAAACATAAGCGTCATGGGAAAGAGGAAAGCAGGTTCGCTGTAGGTGATTCCATTGAAACCTACGGCCCCATTATCAGTGTCACTTGCAGGAACGATGTTGTTCATTCCTATCAGTATATCTTGACACGCAGACTCGTAGGAGACTCTCGCTGTCAGCGTTCCCACTGTTTTCTTGTACCTATTGAAGCAGGAGGTAGCGTTGGCTGCTTCGATCGAAGAGTTTTTGACACGCAGTTCATACGTAGTGCCCTTATTACCTGAAACGTACCACGCAGCAACAACAGTCGAGCTTGTTAATATAAGATTGGGCGATTCATCACACGCACATTGCTTTCGTGTATTTCGCCTAGTCCTCTTTGGGTGCTTTTGGTTGACAGGGATGTCCTCATTGTCTCAATCTATAGGCTTAGAGAGGAACCGCCACATTTTGCAGGTATAACGAAAGCAACATCTTTTGATTGGTTCACATGTTATGTCGAAGCTCTCAACAAAATACTTACAAATAACATGTACACTATTTTTTGCTTGGATTCACGATTCCTCCCGGTTGCCATCTGCAGGACAACCCCATCGCTACGGGCATTATCAAAATGCAACATAGCTGGTTGTATTTGCAAACTCTACATTCTGGATGCGACAGCAATCGCTCTCAAGACCTCTAGAGGCAAAATCGCTGTTCGATTTTTTGATGCTGAAATCGAGAGCCTTTTTTTAGCAAAGCGTTAATATAAATACATCATTCGTATTTTGTGCAACCTCGATATATATTATATTGTTATTGAAACCAGTAGGTTATTAAGAACAGTTTGAAAACTTCTAAAGGTCGCGCCACTACTCCATAAGACCACAAGTCATACTGAAATTGTCAAAACTAAACATTTTATATAGCCATGCGTAACTATTTGTAAAATAACGTGGTGTACTATTACAAGCAATTTCGCTCTCGAGAAAAAAACTCTTGAATATGTGTATTTCGCCGATACTGCAGCCGCCAACTTCCGCACTAAGCAAGCGGGACTGGCGTTCCAGTAGTAAGATAGGTAGATGTGTAATTTTATGAAAACCTTGTAACGCAACTCAAACTAAACAGAATAGCGTGCTTGATTTATTGCTTTGAATGCCTGTATTTTTACTGAATAAATTCAACCGCACTACAGTGAGAACTAGGCTAGCCTTCTCGAGAAATACATACTGCCAGCACAAATAAGAAGGGTGATTGCGTATTTTTTGCAGCCAAGCATATTGTAAACACTGGCTGCATAGGGTGACCCAGACAGAATGTTTTGAGGCTACACTTTTCTACATGAAGAAAAGAAATATTACAATGAAGCACTCCTAGCGTTCACATTTCACGCTCCTTTGAAGTAGTTCTTTCTTGCTGATGGGTACTCATGGTGAAGTTTCTGGCGTGCCGCTGCTTTAATTTTTTAGCTAATCTTCAATATTTTCATGTGACACACTTTTCTCGTTTTTCTTTCTAATATTTTCCAACTCACAAATTTTGGTGACGTAGTGCACGAAAGGCTCAGTCTCGTAACGAGCACAATAATTGTGGATGATATGGCCACACATTTGAAACTATTAATTTTGCCGGCTTTCATTCATAATCATCTCAGATGTCTTGAGGTGTCTGCACTGCACCTATTCATGATTTATCTCCCTCTTTTATTTATTCGGAGGTGTCATTGTCGGGTGCCTGCTACACTGTTGAGCTCGCCTTATTATATTCAGCAGGGTATTGTTGGTAACGTGCTGGACAAACTGCCGTGATGATCTAATTGTTTACAATTGATGTGAAAGCCTCATCCATCATTCAAACACAAAACTTGACATAGCTGTCCGCACGAGTATTGCCAAAAATCATCATCACATGAACAATCAATTCATCATGTCGTCACCGTGACGTCATAAACCGGCGTAATGTGTGACGTCATAATCACATCACATGGCGCACATTACGTCACATCACACAATGACGCCGTCCCATGAAGTCATCACTCGGTCAAACGTGGGCCAGTCATGGAGAAAGAACAAAAGTTGGTGACGCGGAGAAATTCTGCAAGTAATCGGATTCAGGGGGCAGTGCAATACTCCGTTAGCCGCAGAAATCTTTCGGAAGTGGCCGGGGAACATCAATATATCGAATCAGAAGTACATAAGGACGACTTCTATTTTCTTCTCGTGTTAAGTGAATGCATAAAAGACCATGTAAGGTTTCTGTTGTTTTTTTTCGGAGAGAATGACTTGGTAAAGCATGTTACCGTTATTATATAAGTGTAAAGCTAACACCTACGACGATTCAACGCAGTCAGGTGATGATATTATTTAGACTCACCATTTCCGGAATCATCAATGGCAACTACACCACACTTATTCTCGTTGTCTTGGTACAACAGTGTCTCCACGTGTAATGGAGCACCCCCTGCAAAAAAAAGCGTAAACATCCGTGGACAGACACAAATTTTGCAATGTCGTTTGCGTTTTTAACCGTGGGCTTGGACGAGTAGGGAAGGTGGGTGTTAACTATGAATTGTGTTAACACTCCAACTTTGGCCCCCAAAAGTTATGGCATGGCTCCAATGATATAATATTCACGCCAAATGAGCATGCGACCATACGCTCCTAAAGGAAAGTCGCATCCTCTGAGCGACTATGTCGGGTCACGGCCGGTCTGGAGGCGCGCCTCCAGACCGGCCGTGGTCGGGTCTATCTGTGAAGTTTTTGACAGATCTAACGAACTTTCGAACGCTTTATAATCTCATGTACATCACAATATGCCTATTCACTTTTCAAACAGCACTACACGTAACACAGTTTTGCAAACGTGTTCTCCTTATAGCTCTTTTCCATATTTGGAACATTGTTTTCATACCAGGGATTCTTTTTTTAGTGACCTAGGGTACACGTTTTTCAACTTAGCGCATGCCTAAACATGTGCTTCATTGGGCAAAGGTATGCAAGAGTCTACCTTATTCGGTATATTTCAAGCTCTACTGTGTCATTTTTGGCTCAATTACGTAAGTCCAACTCAATCCTTTCAAGACAAGTGGAGAACCTTTCATAACGGAGGCAACGAATAAAAATGAAATAAGCTTTAAATTGTTTGAGACGTCGATTTCAAAAACAGTGACCTTAATGTTGTCTTTCTAAGAACACTACACAGTTTTTCAACTTTTACATCGAAAGCTGTATGTGATCACAATAAGGGTCGCGTGCGCTTTAGTTGTCCGCTGCCTCCGCCCCCGTCCGTGCTCGTAACCACTAACGCGCGAAATAAGGAAGAAAGGAAAAATAGGTGGGTGAAAAACACCAAACAC
Source organism: Rhipicephalus microplus (assembly GCF_043290135.1). Lineage (NCBI taxonomy): Eukaryota > Metazoa > Arthropoda > Arachnida > Ixodida > Ixodidae > Rhipicephalus > Rhipicephalus microplus. The sequence goes on along the minus strand of NW_027464615.1, from coordinate 1,260,794 downwards.
AACATTGAATTTGAACCCGGGTACCCTTAGTGCCAGTCCAGTATTCGACCACAATGTTACCCCTGTGCCTGAAACACAGTTGAAAACTGAACTTAGGCAGGCAGGGAAATGAATGGCGTTAATATGAGTCATAAAGAGCTTTAGAACAGCAATGAAACAACAAGGCATCACACAAAGCGAATTGCGTAACGAGTGGATAATAGCATGTTCCAACTCTATACAAAAGCTTGTCCTTGTTCACCCATATATAAACTGAAAAGCATACCCACTTTATCCATAATTATTCATGTTCGTCAGCCACAGCATAAAGCAATCACACAACATTATTTGCAAGTATGTAGCGGGTATCCTGCAAGTGTGCTTGTAGCAATTACCCGAAAATGCTTAACAAGGGCTCTAAAAGGCCACTCTTCTAGCGTTCGCTGTGACAGCGCTGCGCATTCCGCGCAGGCCTCATGTTTTCTTTCTTTTTTTATGAAGGAGCTGAACTAATGCACTCTTTGCGAAATGATATACCTACGGCGACACCGTTCCCAGCAAGCACTTCAGAATAAAGTTTTCCACTTATGACAGAACTGCCACAGGACTAGCAACTTGAGAAGGAGAAGACGCAGTTTTGGGTCATGCTCTCAACCATCTATTAGAGAGCGTAACAAGCACTGGACACGGCTGGCTTCACGCGCTCGTCTCACAGCTGGAGAATGTGTGCACGTGATGCTATCTTGTAACGATCGTCACGCCGTAAAGCATATGATGCATTGAAAAGAAAAAGATACCGTGGCCAGTGGTAAAAACCCACACGGCCATTATACTGAACAGTGCACACACACGAAATCAACAATGCAGGTCTATAGTAGATCATCTAACAAGGCGGGGGCTAGTAGTAGCGGGCTAGTAGAGTCCCGACGGTGATGCAGTCGTCCTCACGTGTAGGTGTCTGGCATGGTAGTGGCGTGGAAGCAGCAGGGGTCATGCAGAATGTCAGTGACCTACCGCTGGGTAGGCCGTCTTATAGCAAAGCACGTCTCATCAACACGAGACAAAGACCTTGCGACGCTCGCTGTCGCGTACGCCGAAGGAAGCTTGTAATATTGAACTACGTGCGTAGATGGGAGTTCTTTTACAACAGCAGGCCATGTTCGAACTCCTGCGAGGCAATGAATGTAAAGCGTTGCCAGCGTGAACTTTGTGCCGCGCTGCGGTTTTGTAGTCCTCCGGTCCTCCTGGCAACGTTGCAAACTGTCTCGCCTGCACGAGCCCTGTTTCTTTTGGTCGGTCCGTCGGTCCGTTCGTATTAAACTGGCACAACCCACCCAGAAGATTGGTCATGAGGTGGGCGGTGCGTTGCTGTATGAATGATTTTGTTTATATTCTCAAAATAGTTACAATAGATTGTTTTCTAAATAAAACATTCCTCTGGAGCACGATATCCTTATTTTCCTTTTCTTCCAGCGGTAGGCTGCTCCTTCATCTGCTCTCACTGGCTCGGCTTTGCGTCCTTCTTAGTCAATGAGAATTCTCGTACACGCTCCACCCATTGTTGTTTTCTGATGTTCATGCTGTTAAGCACTTTCCTGTTTTCAAGATAGTACAAGCTTTTTTTTAAAGTAGAATCGCCTTTCTACCACTGGTTATCAACATAAAATTTGAACTTCCCAACGAATTAAGAAAAAGACAATCCGGTACCAATAGTTAACTATGTAGAGCCATCTTAGTCAAAGGAGACCAACGTTTATGTTGAACGTGACCAGCCAGTTCACGTTCGTAGCAGAAGTAATGTAAATCGCACGCCAGAAGAATTGCACGCCCGTTCGTACACCTGGTCTGCGCCCACCCGCCGCATGTTCAACAGCTGTCGAACTCACTTCATTCCCTCCGCTGAACGATTAAGCACGAAGTTCTAGAAGTCAGGTCGGTGTCCCCTCCGGCTCCTGCTGCATTAGTTACGCTAAGGTTGTGGACAAGACTCCCCAAGCGATACCTGTGCTTCCTTCGAGGAACGCTAAAGCCGCCGCTAGGCTTCCCTTTTGCCAAGCTGTTGGGCTGGCAACATATTGTCCCGGGGTCGTGACGTCGATGAAGGGAGTGGACTGTTGATCGAAGATCAAACTGTTTTATTTTCTCGAACTTGTGGCCGGTCAACGAAAAGTCTTATTACAACAATACACACTGCCACTGATAGCGGCGAAAAAAGCATCGGCCATTGATGACCTGACGAGCTGTGAAAGACGTTGGAATTTATGGATGTGTCCTCGAACATTGCAGCCTTATCACTGGTCGTCACGAAAGCTCTCGAGCAATCTCGAGTGTTCATGTCTTGCGAGCAGTCATAACAGAATGATATACAATAACTGCGAACCTTCTCTAATAAGCTGCGAAAAGAGTGCCGAGCGTTCCCGACAGGTTCTGTCGGTGAAAACCGAATAGAACGAGAGTTAAAATAAAAAACGTGCGTGCCAGTAAGTATACTTCATCCATAGGTCCCCAGCAGCGGACATTTGTCCCCTGGTGCTCATCATCCAGCCATTTCAGTAGCTGCCCCGTCAATGGCATCTGGCGACATGGGTGCAACCTGTCCTAGTGAATCAATGACGCACATCCGACAACCCGCTCTTGTCGCCAGCCAGTCCAGTCGTGCTTTTTCGACGCACCTCCACCTAGGTTACGGACGTCGCGCACAGCTCTATTTTTTTTTTGTCGCCACGCTCCTTCTCCGCGACGTTTCTCGCTGCCATCAGTGCGTCAACAGGTTCTTGCACGAAAGCAGCAAAAGTAGTCATGGCTGTCCGCGAGGCAATGACAGCGACGTTATCAAATTGTGAAAGCCTCCAGGGAAGACCGCCGATTGTAAAAGACGGGTTTGTGGATGATGTTCCCGTATCTGCTCTTGTCGTAAATGGAGTCGCCGTATTCGTTGCCGGCAAAAAACAGCCGTTTGCTACGAAACTTGACGATACCATCATCAGGGATGCCACTCCGTATAGTTAGAGCCTAAATTATTCATCTTATGGCAGTTTGCACCTCGCGCGTGGTCAATCAGGACGCTCTATACGACGTCGAACTCATAATTTCTACAAGCCCTCACGAAGTCATATTGGGGTGGAATTTTCCATTCCGCCACAACGCCTTTATTAGTCGCGCGACAGCCAAACCTGGACTATCAATGCTCTCAAATTTCAAGCCGGCAGACTGTTCATTAGCTTCGAGCAAGATTCTTATCAAAAAACGATACGTAATGGCCTCTAGGCTCGTCGGCAGCAGTGTCAGTCTACTCCGCCAGTCGCATCATTCCCGTCGCGATTGTTTCGCCTCCTGACCGCATTTGTTCTAAGAAGGGCTTGCTGCTTCAATTTGTGGCCGTACAGGACAATTAATGCAGCTACGCTGTTTGTTTGTTTGTTTTTTCAACTCATTCCTGCACATTTTTACGATGGCACGAGGGGCGTGTCAGTCAGTCAGCCGGTCGGTCGATCAGTCGGTAAGTCAGTTTATTTTCCTTAAAAACCATTAGGGGTGAGTTATCATAAATAAGTTACCATTTTAAACATTCGTTCATATTACTAGCAAACATATATGTACAACAAATAATACACGTAACCAACATATAATACTAAACGCACTCAGAGGTTACTGGTTTGAAGATGATCAGTTACATGTTGCGCAGATGAAAATGAGCATATCATGCCGACAATGGCAGAGGGAAGGTCGTTTCAGTCGTTCGTTGCGCGGGAAAGAAATAACGAGGGAAATGTTAATGTTCGAGCGCGTATCAACAAAGCTGCTCCGTTCAACTTGTCCTGAGTGATATACTTATTGCGGGTTTGGTGTAGGGTGATTGATGCAGCATTTAATTGTGAAAAAATTTATGGTGAAGACAAAGAGGAGAAATGCGCTGACAAATAACCATTAATGGAAGGCTGGTAGTCATTTTAGGGACATGACGCTGATGTCTTACGAATACGAAGGAGGAGTGAAGCGAGCTGCACGTTTTTTGAAGCAATTTCGGAGCGTTGATAAGGCATGCTTGATACCGGTTGGAGATTTCGGGTGCATATTCTAATTTCGGTCGTACTAGTGATGTTTAGGCAAATACACTTACATGCATTGGATTGCTTTTCAGGTGAAGCTTAAGGAAACGTAAGGTTTTGTTAGACAATGAAGGGATGTTTCGGACATGCGTACGCCAGAGCATGTCGCTAAGACACAGTTCCACAATATTTATGAGAGTTCGTTCATTTTAGGAGCAAGGTGGTCAAAGGGATAATTATCTACAAGAATAGGAGTAAATTGATGCTAGATGTCGATGGCATGGTTTTTCATTTATTTACGTTCAATGTTATTAACCATGTGAAACATCATGTGGAAACATTAGCAAGATCCTTCTCTAAGGTTAACTGGTCAGAAGTGTTTAGTACTGGGTGGTAGACAAAGCAGATACCTGCTAACATACGTATAATATTGGTTATATGCGAAGGTAAGTTTTTTATATAGATTAAAAATAGTAGCGGACAAAAGGATGCAGCGTTCAGGTACGCCGGCTGTTATTGAAATGGTAGTACGCGGGTTTTTGTTTATAACGACCCATTGTGATCGATTGGTCAGGAACTCTGTTATACATCTTTTGACGGTGGCGTGTACAGTCATTTAGGAAAGTTTAGCTAGCAATCGCGAAACTTTTCCGGCAGAGTGGAACCTCTCGAAGACGCACAAGCGATGGGCACAACCGACGACACGCACCGTTTCAGTTCTGCTATTGCTGACTACCTTAAATCGGTACAGCGCTGCCAGCTACTGTGCCTGTTGGAAGAATGTCATACTTGTTATTATGTTGTGGAAATTCGTCTCGGGTGCACACCCTTTTCGCGAATCACATCGTCTCTGGCACCGAACGACTACTGGACCGCGTTTATACCATATATGCCGCATAGCGTCGTGTAATAAAGGAACATCTCAACGCCATGCTTAAACGCAGTTTTATTCCTCGGCCAGATTGCGCCTGGAACTCCTGTCCTTTTCGTTGTGAAAAAAGGCTGTTCGATCGATTTGTATAGACCATCAATGGCTCAAGAAGATCAATGTCAAGGACGTTTGCCCCTGCCGTGAATAGATGACGCGATTGACAGACTACCAAAGCACGATTATTCTCCTCTCTCAATTTGCACACATGGTATTAGCAAGTACCCATGACTTATAACGCTAAAGCGAAGACCACTTTTGTCAAGCTTGACGGCTTGTACGAATTTTTCATTATGACGTTTAACCTCTGTAATGCCAATGAACACCTTTACAAATGTCAGGAAGTATCTATCATGGTGTAATAAAAGCTCGACAACATTACATGCAGGGCTAGAACTTATCATTTCGTAATCAATAAATTATTGTTTTTACAATTTACAGTGAAAACATGGCAATGCCTTAGAGCCAGCAGACGTATTTTGTCGAATAAATCCCGTACTTTCACTTAAGCTGGGTATTACGACGTCATTCATTCGTTTCCGGAATGCGCATATGTCCTCATTGCTTCCCACAAAAATGCAGTGGACCTTTATTGTGCATCTCCTCATTCGACTCTATCCGTTGATTTCTTCAAGAGGTACGAAGAATGAAGTGGTTTCTGTCAAAAATTAAGGTGCCCTGTCCTAAAGAATCTTTTACTGCAATAAATATTTTGCAGTAGAATAAGTAGAAAGACTGAGAAAACATTTTTATGGAAAAACTATTTGCGTCTGATTTTTTTTTTCAGCTAAAGTACGATATAGTGAGAATGTTTGAAGATAAATGTCAAAAATAAAAGGCAGCTATAAGATACATACCACGGTAGGTGACTTCCATCACATCATAAGGCTTCATAGTGAATGTTGCTGTTGTACTATGCCTGAGATGACCGTGAAGAAACTGCATCCATTCACTGAAGAAGAAATGAGCTACTGAATTTGGATATACATTTATACACAATTTTGGGCCATTGCAATTTACCTCCTGATAAACTTTCGATAGCCAAGAAATCTCCGAAATTCCACGTCTTCCCCCTGAATATTATCAATGATGTATACATTGCAATCATAGCGTCTCGCCGTTGTAGTCGTCATGTACAACCATATTGGCTCCCTTTTGTTCATAAACTGAAAGTACAACACAAAGCAAGATGCACGTGAAATAACGTGAATAATGTTTCGTATATACCGAGCTGGCATTTTTTCTTGAGTGCGTTCGCCGTTCTCTGTATTAACAGAAGTGCCGCGTCAGAAGATTGATCAGAAATATTCCATAGCTTCTCTTCAGTGTAGCTCCGATCACGAAGGCTACTATACGTGAATTGGTGTTTCTAATGCCCACATTCTATCTATCAAAGGTCGGTTAACTCCCTCATGAGTTCCCTCACTCGGCCTCACTCAGGCTCAGGTCGAGCCGTGATTCTGAGTCTGAGAGAGTCCAGGTGAGTATTAGTCCTGGTTGGTGCGGTGCGCGAAAACTTTCCTGAGTGTGAGTCCGAGGGAGCCAAAAACGCAAAATATTTTTATGAGTGAGTCAGAATGAGCTCCACAGTTTTTGCAGGGTCTTTTAGCATTGTTACGGCTAAAGTAGGCTCATACCCGTTGCAATATATTGCAAAATTGCAAAGGTCGCTAGCACTTTGCCTTCAACAGTACAATGCGGTGGCGTATTCGGGCCCCGTGCTGATAGTCCTTAACCATGTTGCAGGTAAAGTAATATTTGCGCGCGTAAGCTTGCGCCTTTAAAACTACCGTAGAACGCCTACTAGATGGGCAGCTGCTAAGTCCCCACTATGCCACAGTTCTTCCTTATAACTAATTAGCGAAGCGCCCATTACTAGTCCTTAAGATACCACACACTCTAGCACAGCTGCACACTCTGTAGTTGGTGGACAGCTTACAACTATCCTCTTGTTGCGCAATTCCCAACGTTTGGCGCCTGGTATGGTTCTAGGCTTCTAGAATGCATTATCACGTCTGCTGAAGAGGCTCCTTTTACTACTTGGTATTCATGTAGCGTGTACTAATTAACTGAATCTATCACCAGTCTTCACAGGATAAATACACATAACTAGTCTCACATAATTGTGCCATTGAAGAACCTAGCAACGAAACCTCTCAGGACTGAGCCCTTCAATTGACGACCTTTTTTTTTCATTAAAGCAATACACACAACATAAGCAGTTACCACGCAGAGTATACTGATTGAAGCGAGCACCGTTGTAAACGTTGATAGTCTACCGGTGAGACACATTATCACTTACATGTGCATTATGGTGCATTCCTATGGTCTCGCTGGTTTGATCTCGAAAAACGTTATTACTTTGTCCCCCCTTCATGGTTGGCTGCACCACAGCAGGACCATCTAGCCAACACCTACCATCACATCGGGGACCCTATGGACACCCTAAACTTGGGTCTGTTTGTCTGCACTCCTAAGATCGGATCTGCGCATGCTAGTCAATGCTGTACCAGCGCTGCCCAAGCAAGGGCGCTCTCCAAACGAGTGGTGCAAGGCGGCTAAGGTGTCACATTTGGTAAATGAGTTAGTTAACTAAACGTCATCATAAAGGTTGCACAAAAAGGCTGCTTTGAGATACGTTCTGTGTAAAGCAATCTTTATCGATGTTTGGAGCTGACTCGAAGATCGCATCCGCGACCTTCGAGTCAGCTCCAAACATCGCAACCACAAGACCAAGGCAACTGACTCTTGCGAAAGTCATCTCGAAGGATATTACTAATGCACAAGGCGACATTGCTAACGAAGGCTTACCTCTTTCATATCAGGGGTGTGCCCTGAAGAAATGGAGCCATCTGATTCTAGGAGCCCAATTAGTAAAACGAACACATACACGTATGGTGCAGTAGTTCCGTTTTGATACATGGCGAGATATTTGTTTTTCCTCTGGTGAAACGGTGGGCTGCTTCCCGCAAATCGACAAAAACGAGTGATCGTCGCAACAAAATCCTGGTTTGAAGAGCTTGCCAGGATAGGCGCCAGTCTGCATAATGATATTATGCAAGCAGAAAAACTTAATTTGTACAGGGAAGGCTCACAAGGACAAGGCCAAAAAGGCCGTTCGCCTTCAGCAAACGAGCCCACGAACAATAGTTTTAACATAGTAAATTTGTTTATTATGCCTTGTTCTCGAGAACGAATAGTATGTGGGCTATCATGTGCTATGGGTTCAATAGCATTTCGCATTGTAATGAAAACGTAACCTCTATAACAGTGAATAATGCGTATACAGCCGCACTTCTGACCCCCGACCAAGCTTTTTATGTTGTTGTTTTTACTGCATTATTTGATTTGCCTACTGCATTGTAAGTACCAGTTAAAAGAACACCGCTGTGTACCTGTAAAAATAGTCGAAGAGAATAACTCGTCACTTCTGTTGCTGAGCGTCTTTCAAGCCATTAAATGTGGCACTAACAATAGCATGGTATGGGCGTAAGGGGAATGTTTCATGTATGAATTGCCCACTCGTCACAGATTCGATAAGTTACAGGTTATTATACTGAGACAAGGACACGCTTAACATCAAAACACATTTAATACGCACACGCACGGCACTCTAATAATGCACAAAAATACAGTTATTCTTGAAAATAATGATGTAAAAACTAACACTAAAAAATAAAGCTCCTGCATGTCAACGCTAAATAATCTCGCCGAGTGTTTTCTAACAAGAGATCCCTATATTGTGGCCTGGTCGTTCCTGATCCGAAAGGATGACCATTGGCCGCGAGGGCCTAAACTAGAGGAGCCTGCGCTGCGATGGGTTTGACGTCGAATATAGAGTGTAGTTGTGGAATTCGGCAGCTTTGCTTTCGCAGCACCACTGGCATCATCCCCTGTGACTGCAGCGGTTTTTAGTCGCTATTGTACGATCCAAATCAGGCATGGGAGTGCCCCTGGGGGCATCGATTTGTAGTTTTCTCACCCGTATTTTCACGTCTTATCGCTCCTTTAAGTATTGAGCTTCAAAACAAAAAGAATCACGCACGGTGTCCACAGCAAAAGCGCAAAAAAAATGCGGTGTTTTAGCAGACATCCTATGAGTGACGTCATCACGTAGGTGGCGTCACGGTATGTTCTCAAGGCCAATACTTGTTTTCTCAGAGTCCGGAATCTGTTGCGTTCCATCCCTGTCGGGATTCTCGACGCTCCTGTCGTCGACCTATGCGCCTACTTGTCTGTCTGTATATCTGTGCGTCCATCCGTCGGTACATCTAGTGAACACTCCAAGTACCGCCATCTCGCATGTTTTCATCATATCTTCATCATGTAGAAGTACCACCATCCTGTGGACCTTCCAAGGACTAAACGAGAGGTGACTACCTACTACTACCGTTACTACTACTACTACTACTACTAGTACATACATACATACATACATACATACATACATACATACATACATACATACATACATACATACATACATACATGCCTACATACATACATACATACATACATACATACATACATACATACCTACATACATACATACATACATACATACATGCCTACATACATACATACATACATACATACCTACATACATACATACATACATACATACATACATACATGCCTACATACATACATACATACATACCTACATACATACATACATACATACATACATACATACATACATACATACATACATACATACATACATACATACATACATACATACATACATACATACATACATACATACATACATACATACATACATACATACATACATACATACATACATACATACATACATACATACATACATACATACATACATACATACATACATACATACATTCATACATACATACATACATACATACATACATACATCGCGGAAGCATGACCCACGGCTTAAGGAGGCTCGCTCCTAAAACGTACTTATTATCATCGTCAACGACGAATATACCACACGTGTTGTTCGAGCTTTGGAATGTGAATGTATCGGTATCAAAAAGAGCGCCACGGTCTGCAAGAAAGATGCAATTACCATGGCCACTCAAAGAAATTCGAAGTAGCTCATCACGCTTCAATGCTTTCAAAGAAATTTTTTTGTTCTTCCAACCCTCGCTGGCAGGCACTTGCTGGGACCTTGCACAGTTACTTATTGTCGCACCGATAGTAAACACCTCACAAAAAGACGTTCACGCTCCAGCGAAACCAAAATTGCAATAAAGCGGTTAAAATTAGGTAGGGTAGTGTGGGCAACTGCCGAGATAACGCGGCTAACAAACAAGTCTTACGAGTGAAGCAAAAAAAATTACAGCATATCCACGGAGTGAATGGTGATAAGTGGGGCGAAGCGTCTGTCAGTCTGTTCGTTCTTGCTTCCATTCATTCGTGCGTCCATTCGTGTCCATCCGTCCATCTAGTCAAGGCTTTAATTACCACCATCCCGTACCTTTCCATCATATACAAGTACCGCCATCCAGCGGACGTTCCAAGGACGAAAGGAGAGGTGCCTACCTACCACTACTATTATTACTACAACTAAAACAAACATCGTGGACGCACGACCCCTGGCTTAAGGAGTTCCGCACCAAAAAAGGAAACGAAGTAGTGGGTGGCTCTCGGTTGTACGCTTCAGACGTATCTGATTACCAGAAAAAGCGTCGGACGTGTTCATGAGCACAAAGAACATAGTTCTGTTATGTTAGAGTTATCACCATGCCTGTATTTCATTTTCTGTTATTGTCATGCCATCATTCTGGCGCAAATACATCTGGCGCAAATACAATTTGAAAGTTCGCAATAGTAGAGGTCCTGCCTAACTACTCGCTTGGAAATATCTGCTTCCAGTTATCTGCCAATAGTCCTCACCGAAAATCTTCATGAATAGGCCTCACTGGGTGCCAGTCGGGGAATAGTGCGCGCCTCACAAATGTTCTCTGACATCAGCAATACCTGCTTGACCTCTGCAGCGTCACGCTGAAGCACCGACTACGACAAACCACAGGAAAGGCCGTTTGGACATGAATACTCGGATTGGAACTCACGTTTATCTTAAAATCAACCTAAAATATGTTATAGGCTACGCTGGGCACTAATAATGGCCACAAGTTCTTACACAGGCACGACCCTCAAACAACAGGAGCCTTTCGAGTTTCCAAATATGCCGTCAGGGGACCTTTAAGGGTCGCCCAATTTTCGCCAGAGAGGCTTATCTTTTAATAGCAATATTAGAGATAGACTTATTTTTTTACGGGTACTGTCAGCCCTTACATAGCGCTTTTACAGGAGTGGAAAAAGAAGTACAAGAAAACACAGCGATCCTTCGAAGAACAGAACATAGTTAACAATTATAATCAGAAGTAACAAATTAGAGGACAAGAATGAAGTTTTCAAAAAACCGCAACCAAAAACGCAACCAAGAACTTAATCATTGAATGCACTAGAACATGCAGAAACAAATAAAAACAATATTAATTACAAATGAGGATATGTGCTAGGTGTTTTAAAACATTATGGATGAGCTTGAAACGGCTTCACTGCTCAAACAATTCCATTCATTGATAGCTTTTGGAAAAAAGCTATACTTAAAACAATCAGTGGAAATAGCAGGTGCAGGAATAAACATTGAATCGCGATGTCTAGAAGTTTCAGTTCGAAAAATATCGAAATATTCAGCATACCTTATATGAACACGGTCATTAATATTGAGGTAGAGATACTCAAGTCTTCTTGTAAACAGATCATCAAGGCAGTTCTTTTGGGCCAGTGGGTGCCTTAAAGGCACTGATGAGCACAAAGAAAAACCTGTGTTGTCGAGAACTTCGTACTTGACAAATGGCCTATACGCCTGTCACAGTCCCTTTGATACTATTCCGTGGTTTCTCCCGGTTCCCCATTTTACACAAGTATCTCGTTCTTTTGGCGGGAACATGTCACGTCAATAGCTGCTTGATGTTGCATACTTTTAGTCACGTGACTAGATAAGAAAATACACGCCATTTTAGTCACGTGAAGTCTAGTCATCTTAAGTCACGTGAATAGTGTTACGTTAGGTTACTTTATTTCAGTTACGTCACCCTGTTACCTCGTATTTCTCGGGTGCATTTCATGTTACAACTCGCGGTTCTGGCACAGAGATTTCACGTGATTAGCCGTTACGTGAACTTACGTGATTTTACTCACGTCACTGGCGGTTACGTGGTTTCTAGCGGGTAGATGAAACGTCACTAGTTGTCGCATGATGTTCTGATTGTGTTCTGAAGATGATCTATTACGTGTTTCTGCTGGGACAATGCCGCGTGATTAGTTCTGATGCCTATTGTACACGTCACCACCTGTCACGTGAGTATACGCAATTCCAGTCACATGATTTTATGCGCGCGATTAGGTGTTACAGGCTTTTAGCGGCAACATATCATGGGACGAGCTGTGAAACGGTTTTTGTGGAAACGTGTCATGTGGCTTAGCCTTAATGTGATATTACTAACAATGGGTATAGTACCAGCACGTGGCTGCTGACCCGCAGGTCATGGGATCAAAGCCCGGCTGCGGCGGCTGCATTTCCGATGGAGGCTGAAATGTTGTAGGTCCGTGTGCTCAGATTTGAGTGAACGTTAAAGAACCCCAGGTGGTCTAAATTTCCGGAGCCCTCCACTACGGCCTCTCCTAATTATATGGTGGTTTTGGGACGTTAAACCCCACAAATCAATGAAATCATCAGTACCAACACGTGTCGAACGTCGTTCAGCGCCTTCTGTTACGTCATAGGCAAGCAGCATACTGATAATTCGTTGCCTGCAAAGTAATAATGATTTCAGTCCGTTCCTGGCTGGCCTCACTCGCTACAACAGTGGGGACAAGAGTAGGCGCTGCGATTTCTGGCCGCTGAATGTAAGCACCGCCATAGAACGTCGACGGTCATGTTCATGGCTACGAGAATCGACACCCCAAGTTTCGACAAAAATCCAGATAAGCGCGAGATTTACTTTACTCAGCTGGAAGCAACTTCATAATAATTAAAAGAACAAGAAAAGAGCGCTTTTCATGTCGACGCTATCAGCAAAGGTAGCAGGCATTCTTGCAGGTCACTGCGCTCTCTATAAAGTAAATGAGCCGAGTTTCTAAGTACCACTCACCTTGCTAAATGTCCACCGTGCTGTAAAATGAAAAGTCCCCACAAGTCATCAGTTCTTCACTAGGGTGCCCCGCCGCGGTGGTCTAGTGGCTAAGGTACTCGGCTGCTGACCCGCAGGTCGCGGGTTCGATTCCCGGCTGCGGCGGCTGCATTTCCGATGGAGGCGGAAATGTTGTAGGCCCGTGTGCTCAGATTTGGGCGCACGTTAAAGAACCCCAGGTGGTCGAAATTTCCGGAGCCCTCCACTACGGCGTCTCTCATAATCATATGGTGGTTTTGGGACGTTAAACCCCACAAATCAATCAATTCACTAGGGTACAAACTGCACCGAATTTTTCCAAGACTGTTGCTGAGCTCTGAAAGCTGACAGGTAAGTGTATAACTTCGGCACGGGCCTTGACTGTACGTTACGTGACCGTACCGTTTGTGGAATTCGAAATCACGCAGTGCTGCTCAGAAGAAGTAAGCTCACGTTGCCCGAAACTGAAAGTTTTGCCATGGCTGCTGAAGCTGCTGTGCAAGAAATTAGCGCCGTGACCACATCTTATAATGAGGTAGCGGTGTGCAGATTAGATGGAAATTCGTACCAGTATGACAACGCCGCCAAAGATAAGACGCGACGTGCTGCAGATAGCACACGCTGTGAAAACTATAATCACATGATTGAAAGCGCAATGGTTTGAATTTGAGAAAATAAGTGATATCGCAAAAAATGGCGCTTCTAATCGAGGCTCAGGCCATCCGGTAGGCATGATGGCACCGCTTACGCAGTTCAGTATGAAAGCGCAGCATATGAAGCAGATTAAAGTGATCTTTCGAGAGAATTCACAGTACAAGAGACTTCGCGGAAGCAATGTCTGCTGGAAGCATTTCGCAAATTCATCTGTTCGTGGGGGGAGGCCGCGGGAGGCCGAGAATATTCTTATCTGAAAGCTATCTGAAAGCTAAAAGGAGGAAGGCCGAGAATATTCTTATCTGAAAGCTGAACGAACGCTTCTCAGCTAACCAGTGGTGATCACATTTTCAGACAACCACTCAGTGCTGCGTCATTGTCAATATAGATGCCGTCATATCTCACCACTTGCGAAACGTGGATAAGTTCATCGTTTTCGGCTCACCACTGACTCACGCTGAAAGCAATTTTCAGCCCGAGAATGAAGTTTTGGCGCTGGTTTTCGGAGTCTTGAAGTTTCGACCACCTGTGGGGCGGCGAGTTCGTGCTGGAGACGCACCACCGACCATTTGTGGGTCTTCTATCAAATTATAGACCAGTGCCTTTAATAGCATCGGCACGTATCTACAGGGGCCCTGTTTCTAAGTCAATATCGGTACCTCGTCAAGCACAGGGCCGGGAAGCGAACCTTCAATACTGACGCGCTTAGGCGTTTGCCAGTGCCGACACCACTCGATTACATGTTGTATACAGATCATCCTGGCAGTTCTTTCGTGCCAGTAGGTGCCTTAAAGGCACTGATGAGCACAAACAAAACTCTGTGTTGTCAAGAACTTCGTACTTGATGAATGGCCGAAACGCTTGTCATCCTGTCACAGTCAACTTACTCTTAAGTCTTGCAGAAGACTCAACCTGCCGAACGTAGGAGGCCTGCATCGAGGTATCGTAACCTGCAAAGCGCGGAGTCGCACTCTATCTGAGCTACATCGATCACACCAGGGAGCATCTGTGATGAAAAGACTTGCCCGAACACCATTCTGGTGGCCGGGTTTGGCTGGTGAGATCGAAAGCGTTCGTGCATGTCATATGTACAAGAACAACCATTTCCACATGTCCAGAAGCCTATCACTCGTTTCGAAACGGAGACGAAGTGTCACGACATCATACTGATTATGCTGACGAATGGAGGGGCGCATGCTATTGATAATCGTCAGCGCACACCCGAAGTAGATCGAGGCCCTCCCGGTCAGTTCAGCGACAATCAAAGTTCCAAGTGCACCGTTTCGCCCAATATTTGAGCGTTTTGGCTTGCCGTAAACAATGGTGTCAGATAAATGGGCCCAGTTTTCAAGTCATTAGTTTGTCCACTTAATGGCAGACAAGAACACAACGTATTTTCGCATGTCCCGTACCACCCACATTGATTGATATGTGGAGTTTCACGTCTTTAAAGCTGTGAATATGAAAAACGCCGTAATGGAGGGTTTCGGAAATTTCGCCCACCTGTGGTTCTTTACGTGCACCCTAATCTCGGCACACTGGCCTACAGCACTTTCGCCTCCATCGAAAATGCAGCCGCCGCAGCCAGGATTTGATCCTGCTAGCTGCGAGTCAACAACCGAGTACTTTAGCCACTAAACAACCACGGCGGTGCCCTTACCACCCACAGTCTGACGGCCTTGCGGAGCGCGCACTTGGCATTACAGAGTACTTCTCGAGCATTCGCTGATAAATTACCTCAAAGAGAAACTAACGCGAGTATTGCTAGGCTATCGACGTAGAGTGCGGCAAGTCTCATTCGGGGATGCTGCCTAATTGCAAAGTTGTTCACACTTGGAAACTTGTGGGTCATCTCCATTTCAGTGTTATTCGCAGCCTTCAATATTCCAGTCGGGGTACTTGGTGTGGGTGCGAAGCTTTAGGCACGGGAGGTGGTGGTGTTGAGGTTTCATCAAAGATGCCGAAAGTTCACGGCAGCCCCGCCGCGGTGGTCTAGTGGCTAAGGTACTCGGCTGCTGCCCCGCAGATCGCGGGATCGAATCCCGGCTGCGGTGGCTGCATTTCCGATGGAGGCGGAAATGTTGTAGGCCCGTTTGCTCAGATTTGGGTGCACGTTAAAGAACCCCAGGTGGTAGGAACTTCCGTAGCCCTCCACTACGGCGTCTCTTATAATCACATGAAGGTTTTCGGACGCCAAACCCCACATATCAATCAATCAATCCTGCATATGAAATACATAGCTATTTTGTTTCGTTGTTTTGTGGGATTAATGTAATGAACATTGCAAGTGTTTCTTTTGTTTTCGCTTTTTTATCTCTTCATTGTAAAGTTGCCCCACCTTATAGTCACTGTATAGGTGTATTATACAAGTGTATTATATGCCCTACCATATGTATCCTTACTGCACTAAGGGGTAGGGTCTCCCTCAAGACGCGTTTGTGTGGCTTTTTTCTCTCATCCACTTCCATTTACCACTATGTTGCACATGTGTGTAAATAGAACACAATAAATGAAACCAAATCCAATTTAACTTGAATGATTTATATATATTGTGCGCTGAAATAATTTCCAGAGTCTTCGCTTATGTATAAACAGGTAATGTGTTGCTTCTCTCAACAACATCCATCTCCCAACAAGAGCGAGAAACTTCGCAAATGTTTTATAGCAACTTTTTAACCGTGCTATTTTGTGCCACACATGGGTCGTGAGAGGTAACTGCGTCAATCAGCCCCAGCTTGCGTGTTCGTGCTGAGTGGACGTTATATGATGTTTCATTAAGTTTAGTCGTGTTACTAAATGTTGCGTGATGTTGTGTGACCTTTAGTCACGAGAGTATTTACAGGAAGTTACGTTATTTGTAGGGACACTACTAAAGTTATGTGGTGTTACTTGAATTTTGTCGCGTTACCAGTTTCATATTGTTACGCAATTTTCAGCCAAGCAACCAACTCGCGTAATATAACTACTGCACTTCAGGCCGGCTGAGCTGGCGCACATGTCGTGGTAGTGAAAATTAGGTTAAAGAAGACAAAGCGAGCTTACACCAGACCATGGCAATAGCTCCAGCTCTCACGGTCCGCCGCCGCGTAAAGCTAGCAGAGCGGTCCTACTAACATTCCAGATGTTTCTGAAAAATTACGGTGCTGTCTGACCTGCGAAATGATATCAGTTCATTTTTCGTTGAAACCATATCGCATGAAATAAAGAACGAAGCACATGCGACAAAAATCGCAGCAGAGGTAAGTGCGTGGTCTAGCATTCTACAACGTGACTTGTGAGGCGAGTTAGAAAATGTCATTCGTAATCGCAATGATTGCAAACACTAGTTTTCGTATTGTCTAGTGTTTGCGCTCAATACCATTACGAACTAGCTCTTCAATGCGTGACATATTTGATGACTGAGAGGATCGGTGTTTTGCGTTCGTAGCCAAAATCACCCTAGTGATTACGGCTAAAAACTCGGATGAAAGGTGCAGAAGCAGCAAGAAACCCACCTTGGAAGCTGACGTTCATGGCATTGTACGTCTCGATGTTGGCTTGACCTTTGCATTGTTATGGTAGAAGCGTCCTACGAGATACTGGACGCAGTCACCGAAGAACATGATCGCTACGGTAATAAAAAGAATACTCGAATGTAAGCATTTCACATTTACTTGACTATAAGCTTTCGATGGGAAAGTAATATCCGAACACGCTTGGCATCGCTGCCTATTATATTGCCGATGGCATTCACTTTGCAGTCATATTTTGTAATCGTTGAACTTGTCATCTATAACAATATCGGATCACTTGTATTCAATAACTATAAGTGGTTCAAAATTTTGGTCGCCTAGTAAATCAATACACGTTCTCCCGTTTTATCTGAGCCCAGGCGTAGTCTGCAAAATATGCGGGTTGTCGATTGACTCCGCTTTATTTCAGCGTTAATTCAACTTATTTGCTGATTTGAATATTAACAACGATTCAGGCAACCTTTTCAATTCTTGAGCCAAAGAAATGATTCATTTTGTTAATGACTGTTTGTTGAAAATCTGTATTTGATAGATTTTTTACTATTTCAATATGGTATATGATTTCGCAAATGCGCATTCAGCAAATACAGGTTAGACAAGCCAATGTATTGTTTTGCCTGTCATAAGACACTTTGAAAAAATTCACTGGGGGGGGGGGATTACACTAATAAATCTAATTGAAGTACAATAAAGTAATTTTTATGCTGTACAAATTTTCAAAAACAGTGGCAAGATTTATATCAGTGTCTCTTTTAGAAAGGGAAATGTAACAACGTTGAAGAAATACAGTGCTACATCATATAACAGTGCCCACTAAGTATTTTTGTGTTTTAGCTGAATGAGTATAATATACTGTTACATCACTCTATAAACAAAGCAGTAGCCAGCCGCGGTGTCTAGTAGCTAAGGTACTCGGCTTCTGACCCACCGGTCGTGTGATCAAGTCCAGGCTTTGGCAGCTGCATTTTTGTTGGAGGCTAAAATGCTGTAGGCCCATGTGCTCAGATTAGGGTGCACGTTGAAGAACCGGAGGTTGTCGAAATTTCCAGAGCCCTCTACTACGGCGTCTCTCATAATCATATATAAGGTGGTTTTGGGACATTACACCCCACATATCAATCAATCAAACAAAGGAGTAACGATCAATGACCCAGTTTCATTTATAGCCTGTGTTAATCGTAACAACTTTATGTCATTACACTATGTACCAAAATGCTGTTATATGTAGCGCAAGCCAGTTTTTTCTTTTTTTTTACAGCAGAAGCTGTTTTGAGATCACAAATCGGGTCACGTGCAGTTGTGCGCCGCCGCCGGTGTCTGTAACCGCATTACGCGGAATTAGAAAAAAAAACCTAGCAACAATGACACAGTGGTGCTCGAACCCGAGTCCGCTGGGTGCCACCCCAGTATTCTATCCTTTAGCTATGCCGGTACAAGTAACTTGCCATAGGCAGGCTTGATGTCGGGAGAACAAATGTGTTAATACGACTTATAAAGTGTTTTAAAACGGCGAAAGAACAACCAATCGTCGAACAATGCGAATAACGTAACAAGCGGGTCGTCCGATGCTCCAACTGATTAAAAATATGGTTCTTGTTCACCTATTAACTGTGGCGCATACCCACTTCAGCCATAATTCCTCATCGTCGTCAGCCACTGCATAAACAATTGGCACAAAATTCCTTGCAACTGTATAGCGGATACCACTCTTCTCAGAAAAATGACTAAAGAAATAGCATAGCGAATACCAGCCTACTACACAAAAAGTGCCTTATCAATGCCCTAGTGGGTAGGAAGCATGTGTGCTTGCAGTAGTTTCCTAATCAGTGTTTTGAAAAGGCTCTAAAAGGTCACTCTTATAGTTTTCGCAGTGACTGTGCTGCACCTAGCAGGCCTGACGTTGTTTTTTTTTAACACTTTGAAGTTTGGCGTTTTTAGCAGCTTTACACGACTCAAATTTATTTGTTAAAATTTTTGCCTAAGTGGCAAAAAATCTCATCAAAAAACTACAGAACCAGAATGCATGATTTGCATGGATCATGAATCATGCCTGCATGATTTATACAACCTGTTGTTGCATTGTACTGCAGGTCTAAACTCCTGCAGCCCGTTTACAATAGATTCGTACATAATTTCCATTTCACTCTGCCAGAGGTATACAGCCTTGCATTTTCATTCTTGAAAGTACCTTTCTGTGGAACGCCACAAACACATGGCAATTGAATTGGGCAGAAGATCTTATGTCTTGCATACGCCATGATCTTTTTTCAGTTTGCCATCAAAGGGACATTCGTGCAGATCAGTACTGAAAAACGTGAACAATACATGAAATAGCAGTTATATTGGAGGACAGTTTCAATAATGATTCATGAAACGTAACACTTTCAGTAAATATTACGTTCGTGGTGTCGAGCAAATCTGATCATCATATTTCCTCGGTGCAATTATGAAGACGTAAACAAACGCTGAAAAATTCTATCCTGCTGCATAGCGAAAACTTTCATCTTACACATGTATGGATGGCTTGCTTCCCTGAAGTCTGTTAATACACCCTCACAGCATCGGACTTAGGCCGCATGCAGGTCAAGAACTAACCAATCAAGTTTTCAGAGATCTGCGTACTCAAAGCGCGAAGTTGTTCCTTGCAAGAGATATGCTCGAAATACAAGCCCTTGGCGTACTGTGTGCAGTGATGGCAGCGAACATGGTCGTCAATCTTCAACAAAAGCTTAGCTGGCACAATATGTCGGCATATATTCATATGGCGACCCATTGCATTCTTATGTTATCGCTGGGGCTCGTGTATGTTCAACAATAAACTGACCTACTCGCGTCACAGTGTTACCAGTTTCAAGCCGTGGTTCCAAATTACAGCAGCTGCTATTTTTAGGCAGTGAAACCCTGTAATTATCAATATGAGAATCATGGAGTTTCTTTTGATACATACTACAACAAACTGTGGCGCTGTGATTATTGAGCCACCGTGGGAATGATGGCTAGTACAAGGATTTTTTTTTTTGCCTTTCGTGTTTTAAGCTTCGAATGCACTTGTACCTTTGTTTCTCGATAGTATTCAGCCTTGTTGAGAGTGAAAACTGGGTGGCTGTGAACGTCGTCAGCCAATTGAAATAATGAGCCTAAAAATGTTAATATGGTAAAGTAGAACTGCTGAATGTTTTTTGAACACAGAGCCAAACGAAGCCGAAATAACACAGCCTAGAAAACTTCATGTACTCCCATCACTCCCATGCTCCCTGAAACGCCACGCACTGGAGCTCCCAAAGACATTAGTGCTAGATTTTTCTCTAGTTAGAAAACTCTACGATAAAAACGAGCATACGTAAACACAACATAGGTCAAGCCTAAAGACGAGAAAATTTGGGTCACCCTTAAGCCTCACATTTGAAAGTTGAACGCAATAGCGCTATCCGGTCCCAAGTGCGCACTAAGAGGTACAAGTATGTACCACTTAGTACATACTTTTTCATTGTTTGTTTTGAGCCGAGATGTTTAAATTGTGAATCACTACATTGCCTTTGTTGAAGTAGAAAGTGGCTTCGCATATGACTTCGTATATGGCTGCTTTCAATGTAATATCGAACAACAAGCAAATAAGCGCTTGAAATGTTTTAAAAGTTTCCGTTCAACCACTACGTCGTCTTAAAGGAATGCGCTGAATTAGGTCTGCGTAGGACAATTCCGGGCTACCATTCTTGCAAGAACACGCACTACATTTCAACACAGTCACAGCATTTCTGTAACAGCACCATCAACAAAATACACACCGAAAATTACACCCCCGTCACTTCCCCTCCACCTGCTTCATGTGACATCATAGTAAGTGCGATCTGCTGAATTTTTCGACACCAAGAAAGTGAGCATGTTTCTGTTTAGATTGAATCCGCATCCACAAGCTTTTCGACGCAATGCAATAGGCACATGACTCCCACAGCAGGCGTCTAAAACCAGAACGTTTTTATAAAAGACTTTCGCTGCTGATAAGGAAACTTTTGGCTTATTTTTGGTAATTTAGCTTTCCTATTAAATAGCCATAAATAAGGGGTTCTTCACGAATAAAGAATTTTCATAGTTTGTTTACACATACATTTTTTCGATAAGGCCGAGGACTAGTTTTGGTCGGGGCAGCGCTTTCGTGTATTGGAAGCATTCTCATGTGTGTTAGCATATTTTCACTGATTCTTTGTACTACATCGTGAGAGAGATTCTCCACTTCTGTTTGTAAGCACCACCTATTATATAAAAGTTCAGCGTCATCTGGAATTTCGCAGCGTTTTACAGTGTTACCGGACACACAGTAAGTTTCCTTTGGGATGAGCAATTCTTTGTAGAAACACTTCGCGTATTGCAAACAGCAGCAAAGTGGGACCATAGGATGGCGACGATGGTGAAGATTTCGGTATTCACAGTGGTGAAAAAAATATTTTGGGGCTCTTGGTTACAATCTCAGCCTATTTGGAAGGTCGCCGCAGTCAATATTTGCATCGTGCGAAATTTAAAAAAAAAATGAAAGCAGACAGAAATGTCCGGCCTTCAAGGACAGTGCAGAACATTTACAGCAAAAACTGGAATAGCACCATTTATAGATGCCGTTGTAAACACTCTTGGGCCTACAAGTACAGTTGCAAGGTAGCCGCTATGCCATAAATCAAAACTGTTAAATAGAGAAGCATCCAATACACCATCATTGGTCATTCTGCAGAAAAGCGAAGTGCCTACTACATATTTACAAGGCATTACGGGTACGAGTTGATGTGGCGGCTGATGACGACGTAAAATCGCGTCTGCGCTTTTTATTGTGCTAACAATAATATCATGAAGAAAACTTGAGTAGCGCGGAGTATTACGTGAGAATTTCGACGCCCACGCATAAAAAAAATGAAACAGAATAATGCTGGGAAGTGAGCTCCGTGTTTAGAGAATGCACGGGGTTGGGTAGCATAAAAAAGGTTGGCAGGTTAGCTTGTGGACACTAAACACGTGTGCTCGTCAATTTTTGTTTCTGTTTACGAGGCCACCGTTAAAAGAAGTGAAAGAGGAGCATCACGGAAAATGAGTACAAACGTGAGAAGCAAGTTGCTTAAGGGGTTCTTGGCTTGTGGATGCTTGGCGTGCTCCATCCTACTGTTTTTTTTTCGTCCACGAAATATATGAACACTAACAGCTGATATTTGTCGTCACCGTGTCCCGGATAGGTAGCTTTGGAATATGGCAACTGCGCGACACGTCAAGCAGGTAATAAGTCATTAGTTGCCCCCATTAACGTTAGGCGTCCCGTCTGTCAAGGATGCCCACTAAACCCGTTTTTGATTCTACATAGAACCAATATGCTTAGCAATGAGTGAAAACAACAGCAATCATGGCCTTATGTGGCAGGCACAGATGTAAACATTCTGGCATACGTGGATAATGTCGCAGTCTGTTGCACAAAGAAGGTGTTGCAGTGGAAACCCCTTGGTAAGGAGTTTCGGCAATGCAACTGATAGTCTGATGAATTGGGGAAAGCGCTTGGGTTTCTGGCACGGAGAGTCGTTATCCAGCCACTTGTCACGCATGCACTGGCGTATTATTGATGAGCTATTTAAATATACATCATTTACTGCACAAATTCACAAATAATTGGGTAGCTTTAGCATGTTTTTATTACGCGAAGCTCCTGCATTTTTGTTGAATTTGAAAGCTACCTTTGAAGCACGCACAATGAAGCTGTGCCTTCGTGTGCCTTAGTCGTGGGAGCATTAAAACGAATTGGCTGTGTATCTTCATGTTTCATTGCAAATGCCGTCGAAAGACAATAGTAATTGCGTCTGGAGAGAGTGAACAAAACGTTTATTTGATGTTCTGCACGAGAAAATTGATGAATCGTATTCTGGAGGCACTGCATTTAAGTTCCTCGATCGGTACAGCGAAGGCAAACGAGAACATCGAGGAGGCCCATGAGACACAAGCGCTGACAGTTATCTTCGAAAACGAAGGAAGGCGTGCGCGCCTGTCTCGGAGGCAATAAGGTGTAGAACGAAAAGCGACGGGAAGATGCCACTCCCATGTCGTCTTAGCAAAGCGTTGTAAACACTTGCCTTTTTGTGCGTAGCGTTGCATTGTCGCGACTCCCGGGTGGCCTTGGCCGCAATCTCGCGCGAGGAAGACGGCAGCCTTCTTGCGCAGAGAGTTGCCAGGAAGCTACACGCCGTGGAGCAAACGGGCTGCGACCTTTCGCTGCACTGGGTGCCTTCACATCGGTATACCCGGCAACGAGGCGGCCGACTGTGCCGCGAGGGATGTGTACGACACCGACACCGCGGCGTCACCAACTTCGTGTGCTCCGCGGATGCCGGTCGTCTCCTCACCGCCCGCTACGTGCGCGAGCGTCATCCCGACCCTCGCGTAGCAGCTGGAAAGCCGCCGCGACTGCTCCCTCTCAAGGGATTTCCAAGACGAGACCGCGGTTTTTTTCTCCGTCTCCACACCGGAGACAACTACACCGCTGAGCGAAAACATCGACACTCCGGGCGTCGCAGTCCATATTGCATGGACGGCGGCGACCTGGAGACTCTGGACCACCTTTTGCTTCATTGCCCGGCTGGTGACGTGAGCAGATAAGTGATGCTCGCAAAGTACGGAGCTCTCGGCCTGCCTCGAACAACTGAGCACCTCTTGTTCCCGAACAGTGTCCGCGCGCATATCAAGCGTGCCTTTTCAACGCTGCTGCACTTTGTTGACGAAAGCGGACTGCGTGAGCGAATTTAGGAAATTCGCGCCCCGTGATTTTGGTAGACCACCTGTGCGCCCCCCCCCTTTTCTTATTCGGTCTGTTCGCTCGCTCTCTCCTTCCTCTTTCCTTTCTTCGCTCAAGTCTATTACCACCCCCCCATTCCCCTTCCCCTGTGAAACACTGTTGAGGTGTCGCACTTAGCTGCAGACATTTGCGGTGTTCACTTTTCTTTTCCAATTTTAAAAAT
Organism: Rhipicephalus microplus; assembly: GCF_043290135.1. Classification (NCBI taxonomy): domain Eukaryota; kingdom Metazoa; phylum Arthropoda; class Arachnida; order Ixodida; family Ixodidae; genus Rhipicephalus; species Rhipicephalus microplus. Next base: position 1,236,521 of record NW_027464615.1, on the reverse strand, counting down.
CACTTCCCCCCCCCCCCACCCCCCACCCCACCAGCTCTGCGTGATAATTGCTATGGTCCTTAGAATTACTTATGTATGTTTTCTCTAGTATAAAGACACACATACAAAATATTGACGTGTTGTTATTGTGCCTCAGATATGCGCAACATTTGTTTTTTGATTGACAATCACACAAGTATGAACGGTGAAACTTGAACAATAGTGATGGGAGCGGCGGATGGGATGGGATTTTGGCAATTCGGGGTATCGTTTCGACGGAGAGACAGACAGACCAAAACTTTTGCGTCGAAGTACCCCAAAAAATACTATCGTCTTTAAAAATGAACACCACGCATGCCTTGTGTCAGACGTAAACAAGTCGCAGCAGACGCAACGGGTGTTAACAAATAACTATCTAAGAGTCGGTTTCTGCGCTGTCGACACTTCCTGCGCATCGCTGAAGCTCAAAGTGTAACAACTGTGACAGTCGTTAATTCCCGCTTCTCTTGTGTATAGCTGCGCGTTCTCTTCAGACGTCCATTTTTGTTCTTCAATGGGAAGGTGCAAGTACCGAGCTGCTTGTGCTTTTTGGGGGCACATTGCAATTTTTCGCGATCACATTCACTTCTTCGCCCTTCCGAAGAAGCTATTTCTATTTGTAATTTGTTGTAGGATGTAAACAACACTCTGGTTGCGTAATTCATGTAGTGTCAAGAACGTTGTTATTTTACTCTCCTACCACACCATATTACATACCTTAACTTGAGAGATAACTTCATTCATCTCCTCAGGAAGCCCATCGTGTTGGTCTTATGGTTCTTTTTGGCAACTAGTACAATTACACTTGCGAGGTACCCGCACCACTATAAGTCGTATTTTTAGTTCTTTTTCCAAGTAGGGAAGCACCTCTTACGTCATTACTCGTCATCATGGAAGAAGTGCAGTAGCTGCGACACGCTTCTAAAGCTTTTATATGAACTTTAATAATGTTGTGGCTCATGGCGATAAATAATGGTACCAGAGCATTTTGTAATGTGTTGGAAAGATTCAACTTGCCACTTGTTTCATAATTCACATTTTCAGATGCGTGGTTGTATTTTTACTCTTATGGTATGTTGCATTATACAGGGTATGAGATATGTCATGCCAATCAACTTAAAAAAGATGACAGTCTTTCACGCCAAGCGCAGCTCGGGCATGGTTCTTCCTGTACTCTGCAGTAGTCACTAGTAAATTTTTTGTTTAGGACGTTTACCTAAGAACTCCTAATAATATTTCTAACTCGATGAATACTCAACTCAGTATTAATATGTCAGTGATATGAAGGCATGCTCAAGTGACATTTAAGTGTGCTAATTTCACCAGCGTACTAATTACTTCTATTTTTCCACCTGTTAAAGTAACCACACCTAATGTAGAGACTACTTATAAATTTTACGTTAACTATCAATCGGCTTATAGTATGTGTAAACCTTCATGTCGGCGTATTTGTAAGCAATTTTCAGAAATGTATTACTTATTGATTGATTACTACTAACTGGCTATCACTTTCAATCTGTCTGTAGTTCTCTCTCTAACTATATTTCTTTTTGATTTTCTCTTTTTCATCCTACGGTACGCTTTACACTCTCTAAACCCTCTTATTTAGCTCATCATCACCCTCTTTCATCTCTCCTTCTATGTTTTTCTGTAAGTTTTCTTCGATAGCCGTGTTAGCGATGCTCACCTTCAGTTCGTGAGTACAGGAGTTCCAATTCCACCTTTTCAACAAATTTAAGCTACCTCGCATTCCTCGTTTTTTCTTTCTTTCTATTTCTTCATTTGTCTCCACTAGAACATGTCTGATGTCTAGGTGAAGTGCTACCGTGTTGGGAAAGGGGAGGCGCGTTTTCACGATTAAAATAAAGTTTGTTAATTATCATATCTATAAGCACTCGTCCTCTTCCCCGTAACTTATTCCATGCCATGCTGGACCTATCCGCTCACGTTTTCATGTAGAAATGAAAAACGTGAAGAACTCAAACTGGGTGGGTTCTTAGGGTTCTATACTGGAGAATGTCGAGCAACAAACGGGCGCTGTCGAGAAACAGAGGCTGGTGAGTGGTGACCAGCTGCGTAAATCTGACGAATGGACGTTCATCAACGTTTTACAAACTTCCTGCCGTGCTCCACAGTTCTGAAGCACTTTTATAGTTATCTTGGGATGGCCGTTGCTTGTTTTGTGAGCCGGTGGCTTACTGCACCCACATGGTGTGAGGATGCAGGCAAGTTTTCCCTCTTCATCCCCTTTCCCGTTTTGCTCTTTGACTCAGTCTCTGAGAGGGCTGGGAGGTGACCCTGCTCAGTGGCCAACAACTATAGGCCGAACAGAATCTGGCTCGATGGACTAGCGCAGTGAACTTATTCTAAGGAGCAAGGTCATTAGACACCTATCCTCGACCATGCCTCTGTAAATAACGCTAAGCCGCGTTCATACTGCAGTCACATCTGTCTTAAGAGTCCTATTACGTAACAGCTGTATCACGTCAATCACCTGCCCCTCCTAGCTACAACTGCTGCACCCTAGCAAAGTTCGCGTGTTTCGTCATTGCTGGGCTGGTTAGACTAAAGGAGTAGTGTGACATGCGTTCTCATTAACTTACGTCGCGTCTGCCCTCCACTCCGGCATACCAAGCGTACAGACACGCCTCTGCATGGCTTTCAAGACGCGGATAAAAACGCATAATCTGGGGAGACCGGAAGCCCTGCGAGCAGAAGATGAAAGTCTGTAAACCGAAACTGCTTTGGTCATAGGTTGCATGTAACGCTAAGATAAATAATGATTGATTGATTTGTGGGGTTTAACGTCCCAAAACCACCATATGATTACGAGAGACGCCGTAGTGGAGGGTTCCGGAAATTTCGACCACCTGGGGTTCTTTAACGTGCACCCAAATCTGAGTACACGGGCCTGCTAAGATAAATAGTCGTCATAAAAATCGCAAGCCTGCCAACATTTACGCCCCAAACGTTCGGCCACTTACTATAAATGCAACAATGTATGAACAAGCTAATTACAATGCTTGCGTACTTGCGATCTTTAGTGATAATTGGTATGTAATGCGCATAGCCTAACCTTGGTTTTATATCATTTATTTTCGGCACCAGCGCCCTTATGTCATTGCGCATGAAGATCGTGTACGCCAGCTTGGCTGCCTTATGGTCGCAACTCCACACGATGGTCGACAACGCGGTACACATTTAGCACATTGAGTGTTTCAGCTCCTGTGGTCCCGTCACTGCTGTATGAGGCTTCCCGAAAAAAGCGTGTCCCAGTATGGGACCTTAATTGTGTCGCACCAAATGGATCTTGTTCCCTGTGAAACCGTTCAACTCTGTACCATGGCACACTTGCTTACGCCGATCAGTGGCCTCGTCCACGCATTAAGGCTATAAACTCGCCACTCTACATCGAATGAATAAATTCATCCCCTTTATGAAAGAGCTTCTGCCGCAGAGGGTAATGATAGCCGACACTTGTTACTACTTTGCTAGCAAACTACACAGTGCAAAGTAAGAATATATTTTTGGACGAGTTCGTTATTATATAACATGGTGATCTCAGCGCTACAAACGATGTACACATGTGAGAGATAGACGACATACAGGCGCTACAAACTGACTTATTGCAAAGATTGCAATGGAAGACAGGCGCAACCTATAGTGGTCAAACGTAGCGAGCAACATTGTGAATCAGTTTCCCTACGTTTTTTTTTACCACTAAAATCGCCATAATATATGCCATAGTTGCGAAGACGTGGACGCAGGAATTCAGCAGGTTGTTTCTACGGCGTTGTACTCCAGTGATATATCGCTCAGTGTTTTAATGTACGACTGCATATGGTTCTTTGTAATTATTCTTGCCTGACGATAGTCAAATTATATAGTTGTTTGTACCAAACGTATATCATGTACAGAAAGAACTTATATGCTTTTAGCTGTCAAGGCATATAACGAAATATTCCTGAAATTTAAAGCGTATTGTTCTAGTGGCCTACTTCAAGCCCCATGCGGCCATTCTCAAACACGCAAGACACGTGAGCATCCTCACAGTTTAATAGAGTGCATATATTCATGTTCGAAGGCGTTCCCCTCGAAATAGATAGAGCAGGCTATGTTCATTATTGTATGCACAATACCATGTCTGACGTCTAACAACGCCTTTCCGCAGGAATACAGTTGAACCACCACTGTGAATACTCAGTGACACTATTTTTCACTTCCTCCTGTATAATAGAAAATCGTATAGCGCTACACTATGCCGTGTTTCGATCACGCACCAACGACGTGCTTTAAAAGCTCGAAAAGGGTGAAAAGAAGCCGTGTTCGTTCTCAACAAGGTCAGATGTGTCCTTGTTGCCGATCGCAACAAAGTCGCATGTGTTAGCTAAGTGTAAGTGACCTTGCAAAGTTGCGGGCTGGATTTCCGAGGCCACTTGTCGTGCACCTAGTTTATAAATTGCTTCATAGCAGTATCGTAACCGTGCTGGCATCTTCTCACCTGACACAACGCAAGTCTGCAAATTCCGTTTATTAACCTTTTTTTCTTTCAATAAACCTTTCAGCTGATAGAAAACACTCGTCTTGTTTTTCTGCTCCGAATGTATCGTTCGCTATTTACGTCGAAAGGAAATATTCTTATAGTTTATAACAACTCTTATACCAATGCCAATTTCTTGTTATGACAAAGCCGACTGATGTTTTTCAGCGAATACCTCATTAATGTTCAAACAAGCACTGTGCCTTAGATTCCCAAATGGTGTGGGCTTTATTCGTTCTTTTCTTTTTTTCTTCTGAATAGATCATGACTGAACTTACGGCCTGCCCTTAGAACGCTCAAAATACTTGATCGCACGTACTGTACAACGAATGTAAGCCCGATGTGCCAAACTGCAAATACCCTCACCACACAGATGTCATATATCTGCTAGAGTGTGGTTCATTAGCTAGTTTATCGTTCTGTAAATAAAAAGAAAGGAGCTTGAAAGGAGTCTAGGTGGCACCGAAAGAACATAGAGGTCACTCTTGTTAGCCAGCACTCAGTCGATATGTTTCTTCGTTTTGGTATCACCACTTTTGGTGGTGTCTTTCTCATTTTTAAATGTTTGTTTCACGAAAAGTGGTGTTTTAAAATTAGCACAACATTACTTACTGACGGCTCTCCTGCTTGTAACGCGTTCTCGCTATGTGTTCTACAGGCATCGTGTTTTTGCACCCCGAATGCTTCTTCTCTTATCTAACGATACTTTTTATTGGGACGTCTGTAACCACCAACGTAACCACCAACAAGCTTACGCGTTAGTTACACAGCGCGTCCAGCACTGTGTTTACACAGTGCTCGACGCCATGTTTTTTCTGGCACAAAGGCACTACCAAAATATGCCACAGCGGACGCCGCCCACTTTTTTTAGCAACGTTGTTCGCCATCAGGGTATTCAGCTGTCGTCGTCAAAGATCGTGGGACAGCTTTCGCCGAAAAGATGCTACAGCAAGTCTTCAAGCTAACTGGCACGGAACACCCGGAAACAACAACATATCACACCCTAACAAACGAGCTTACTGAACAATGAAACAAGAGCACTGGAAACATGTTGTCAAAGTATGTAACTATTGACAACAAGAACAGGGACGGTATCTTACCTTTCGTTACATTTGCTTATAACACTGTATACTTCGAGGTAGTACAGGCTCGCAGCCTTTCACCTTGTGCACGGATGAGATCTAACCACAGTGCTCGACATCATGCTTTTTCCAGACATTCAAGGAATGTTCAAGACGGACGCTGCCATGTTCGATCAACATGATGAAGAAGCCCGTCACTCGTGCAGCGCCGTATGAAGTCTCACCAATCTGAAAACTCACGTCTTTACCATTTTCATCAGCGAGTTCACTCATAATTGCTCATTAACAACCATAAGCTTTGTGGGCGTTACCGTTACAGCAAGTGAAGGACGGCTCTCCAGAAATTTCTTTCGCAAACCAACTGATAGGCATCAACTCCTTCATTATCATAGCAATCACGTAAACATTTTAAAAGAGGGATACAGCCAAGCTCACAGGCTTAAAAAAATATACTCCAATCACGAAGATTTTCTTTCGAATTGCCAGTATCTAAAGCGTTTGCTCATTCAACGTAAATACCCACCGGGAAAAGTCGATTCGATGACACCATAAAACGCGCCGACAAACTAAACCGGGTTGAACTGCTCAACGCCTACCCCAAAGCTTCAGGTTAATCCCAGGTTAATCTAGTGCTCACCCATTCAACGTCAGCCCCTAATGTCACCGTCATTTTGAAGAAAGAACAGTGTAACACCATGCTGTGTAGTCTCGAGCTGACTATTCATTGTTCTCTTTCTTACTCCTCTTCTTTTTTATCTCTTTCCTTTCTATTATTTACCCTTTCCCCCACCCCAAGTGTAGGGTAGCCAACCGAGCCAAGCTTGGTTAACCTCCATCCATGCCTTTCCTCTCTATTTACACACACAGACACACACACACACACACACACACACACACACACACATATATATATATATATATTTATATATATATATATATATATTTATATATATATATATATATATATATATATATATATCTATCTGAAGCGACACCACAACATATAAACTCAAATTAAACGCCTCAAAAGTGTGTTTCCAGAACCACCCAGGGTCGTTTACAGACGCGCACAGAACTTCCGCAATATTCTTTCATCTTCTATAAGATCGCTGCCAGTAAACAAAATGGCTGCACTCCTGGTGAGAAGTCGCGGTGCAAGGTGTGAGCGAACATGGCAACTGCGCTGCGCAAACTCTCACCAGTTCATCTGCCGGCTTTCAGTAAATCAGTTAACAATCAGGGGCAATCTAAATTGTGACAGTTCCAACATAGTATACATGCTTGAATGCAATACCTGTAATCTATAATATATTGGTCATACTGAACAACAGTTTACAATGCGATTTAATAATCATAATCCTCACGTTATAACTCTTCCAAATCTGCCTCTATCAAAACATCAAACAATACTGGGTCATTCTTACGACAAAATTAAAGCAGCGGTATTGGAATCCGGTTTCCCCTCGAATCGTTTTAGATCTACAAGCTCGGCACACAAAAGTCTGGAACAAGCGAGCACGCAGGCTTAGTACTACTAGTCTACCTTCCACTACTTAACGTTTTTCATGCACTTTTGAGATGTCTATTTCGTTTTCTGCTGTTCTACTTCGTTTCGATGTTATTTTTTTAATTTTTGCACAACCATTCTTGTTGCCTGCTTCAAAAAACTCAGTTTACCTGGTCATCTTTAGAATGTATTCGTTTGTTTATATCCTTCAATCTGCACGTATGGTTGTCGCAAAGCTTTTTCACACCATTCGCCATTTATATTTATACACTCTTACTGACGTCGCCATAACGGTAAAAAGTGGATGCTGCACCCATGTCACTTTACGCATTGCGATTTTTACACTGATTGTATTTGCGCGACGTATGTCGAAACACTTTTATTAATCCCAAACGTTTCGGCTGGTAGGTCAGCCTTCGTCAGTATATATATATATACATATATATATAATTATATATATATATATATATACCTCATGTTCAGAAAAAATTGCCACCACATTCAAAAGAACCAAATGTCATTAACATTTCAGATGTAGAACTTAACAATCAAGAACTGAGTGTACTATCACGCGGACTTACATTCTGCCCTGGCAATGGAAAGTATGATGAATTCACGCTTTTAAAAGACCTAGACGACCTCGCACAAAATTAACGATTGGATGAATATTTTTTGGATAAACCCCAGAAAGACAACCCGCTATTTCGGGGGGTAATCGGACGGCAATGGACCCGAGACGCCGACAGAGATCGACATCTGGATCTATATATAGACGCGGTTCTGAAAGATGTCATACATGCGTACAAGGTTCTTAAACCAGGTTTAAATAGCATATCAAGAAAAGAAAGAGAGGCACTAATCGCATTGAGCAACCGCGAATCTCGTGATTAAACCAGCAGACAAAGGAGGCGCGATTGTTGTTCTGAATAAATTGGTCTACATCAAGGAAGGCAGGTGACAACTAAGTGACAAACCATTCTACAAACAACTCGACTCGGACACTACCACCGAGCTCAAAAAGATCATTGTAACAACCCTAGGGGATCTCACGCGTGAAGCCGCCATTGATTCAAAGCTTCAAAAGGCACTTACTATGGTACATTCGGCGCCTAGTCGTTTTTACATGCTGCCGAAAATCCATAAGGAGGGCAACCCTGGCAGACCCATTATATCAGGCACGGGAACGTTAATGGAACCAATTTCCAGTTATATTCACTCTTTAATCAAAAACATACCACCCACACATGAGTTCTTCTTGCGTCACACAAACCATTTCCTTCGGGAAATATCGGACGTGAAAATTCCAGAAAGTGCTTTCCTCGTAACATTAGATGTTAATTCACTCTACACAAACATCGCACATGAGGATAGCGTAAGGGCACTTATGTAATCGAATGGCACCCACAACCCTATCGAATATCCAAGCAAAAAAGTGATTGAAATCTTAACGAGACTTGTACTCAAATTGAACAGCTTTGAAATTAACAATGGGTACTACCTTCAAATCAACGGCACAGCAATAAGTACAAGAATGGCCCCAAACTACGCTAACATATTCATGCATCATATATAGTCCAATTTTCTTTCATCTTGTGGTATCAAACAGTACCTAGACGATATATTCATCATTTGAACACATTCGGAAAACGAGCTGCTTAAATTCATAAAGGTCTTTAACCAAGTACACCCCAGCATTTATTTTACACACTCGTACTCCAACACTGAATTAAGTTTTCTTGATGCACCTCTTCGAATGGACGATGGTGCGTTGGTAACTAGCGTATACAGAAAACCTACGGACAGGCAACAATACCTGCACTTCAAAAGCTGCCACCCGCGACACTGCAAGACCAGCATTCCCTATTCCCAAGCACACAGATCCCGATGTATCTGCTCCCGCACCGAGGACTTCCACAAAAACAGCACACATATGCGCAAAATACTCCTTCATCAAGAATACCCACCAGCTATCATTGATGACGCCGTCAAAAAAGAGGAAAATCTGCACTGCCAGACTCTTCTGCACCACCACAAAGATACCGACCAGCACCGTAACAAAAATAACTTTCACGAGCAACCCACCTAATATAAACAAGGTCTTAAGAAAACACTTCAACATATTGTAACAGAGCGAGCGACTATCCAAAATTTTCACTTCTCCTTGTGTTCTATACAGGCGGCCGAAAAGTATAAAGGAGCATTTGATGAATTCAAAAATAGGCGTGAAACCTCAAACCGGGTGTCGCCCTTGCGGAAAAAGCAGATGCAAGCACATGCAGACAACGACAGTGCCGCAAAGCACCCACTCGGATTTCAAGCACAGGATAAGAGGTACACTGGACTGTGACTCGGATAACGTCATATACCTCCCGGAATGTGGGGTGTGTAACATGCAACACGTGGGCCAGACAGACACACCGTTTAGAATTAGATTCAACAACCATCGAGCACATGTACGTTCCCTGCCAGGCCTTCCACTTTCTAAACACAGTACATTGAAAGACCACAGCTATGATGAGATCAGAGTCTCACTATTTGAAAGCAACTTTCGAGCAATCAGAGAGCGGTAACAACGGGAATCTCACTTTATCTACAAATTCAGCACGATAAAAAACGGAATCGTTGAACACCCAGGCACTCTGTCAGCGTTAAGGTCACTAAAAGATGCAAGCGCTCTTCTTTATTCAGTACTCTGCCCATAGCCTCCCATTAAAACAATAATAAATTATATTACCCCCTCACAGATCCTTTAGCGTAAACATGGGACAATAGAGAAATGGTTTGCCACTTCAAGCACAGCCGGAACGCACAGATAAGTGGTCCCGGATGTCGTACAAGTTCCTTTTTTTCTTTTTTTCTTTTTTCTTGTCTTTTTTGTCTTTTCCTTCACTGACAGGAGCCAATGCATCTAATGAATATTGATAGCGGCACCACAATCACCGGCTATTTCATATAATCCAAAGCCACCAACATGCACTTGAAGCGCTTAAGCTCTCTCGCTGATTTGTCGTAAACTTCAAAAGAGGGCAAGTTGCCAGCGGATTGCACTGGAGGGTGAATAGAGAAACGGTGGTCAAAATGTCCACTTGGGGGAAAGGTGGGTGCTCGGGAGGTTTGGGATATCAAAGGAGCGTACGATAGCGTGGTTCAAGAGGAATTATGGGGAATACTGGACACACTAGGCGTGGAACATGTAGTCACTAATCTTTTAAAGGGTATCTATAAAGGTAACAAGGTAGTTATAAAGTGAGAAAAACAGGTATCCAAGCCTGCAGAGGTAAAATGGGGGCTTAGGCAGGGGTGCCCCCTGTCACCTTTATTATTCATGATGTACCTACAAGGATTAGAGGCAAAATTAGAGGGAAGTGGACTGGGCCTCAACCTCTCTTTAGTCAAACAAGGAAAACTTATTGATCAGGCACTACCAGCATTGATGTACGCAGATTATATAGTGCTAATGGCCGACAACAAGGAAGATTTGCAGATATTGGTGGGCATCTGCGGTAATGAGGGAGATAGGTTAGATTTCAGATTCAGTAAAGAAAAATCAGCAGTCATGATTTTTAATGACAATGAAGGTAGTGAGCTTAGAATACAGGAGGTCACGCTAGAGATAACAGATAAAAACAAACATCTGGGCGTATGCACAAGCAATGAGGCCGAGTACCTAAGGGAACACGAAATATACGTAACGACTAAAGGTAACAGGAATGCAGCAGTAATGAAAAACGGGGAACTGTGGAATTACAATAGGTATGATGGTGTGAGAGGAATATGGAAACTGGTCATGGTTCCTAGTCTGACGTTCGGCAATGCGGTCTTGTGCATGAGATCAGAAGTTCAAGCAAGATTAGAAATTAAGCAACGTGGAATAGGTAGGCTTGCTTCAGGAGCTCACGGGAATACACCAAATCAGGGAGTACAAGGTGATATGGAATGGACATCATTTGAGGGCAGGGAAGCTAGCAGCAAGATAAAATTTGAGAAGCGATTGAGAGAAATGGGGGAGGAGCGTTGGGCTAAGAGGGTATTCAGCTACTTGTACATAAAGAATGTCGATACAAAATGGAGGAAGCGAACCAGAAAATTGACTGGTAAATACTTGGAAAAGAGCAGGGGGCCAAACCAAAAAGAATTATCGGTGAAGAAGAAGGTGAAGGAAGCTGAGACTGATATGTGGAGAATTGGCATGATTAAGAAGTCCGCACTACAGATCTATCAAAGTTTTAAGCACGAAATTGCCAAGGAAAGGATCTCTTATAATCATCGGGGTAGTTCTCTACTGTTTGAGGCCAGGATGGTGTATTGCGAACCAAAACATATCGGGCCCAATACGAAGGGGTAGATACGGTATGCAGTGCGTGTGAAGAGGACGAAGAAACTGCTGAACACTTAATAATGTTCTGTAAAGGGCTTCGCCCTATAGTTCCGGATGATGGCACGGAGTTTTTCAAAGCACTGGCATTCAGAGACAGGGAGGACAAATAGACTTTAAGTAGGTAGAATTGACTAGAAGGAGGTTATCTGATTGGTGGCTAAAGTCAAGGCACGAGTGAAAATTAAACCCTTCACTGCAAAGTACGAAACCTCAACCCAACTGTTTAAAAGAGAAAAAAAATCGTTTTTCGTTCATTAAGTACTATGGCTGGGTGGCGCTATCCACCCCCCGATCTCAAGGGTACAGCCATATTCATCCATTCACCCAGGTACTGTTGACAAAGATGGCATAGCTCGTTTCTGTTCACCTTGGTTCAGTTCATGTTCGTTCCCAATTCTGCCATGCCCCTCTTGCTTCTTTGGAACGTTTCTTCCTCCCCTTTTTTTCTTTTTTCATCTTTTTTGTTACTGTTAATATTATTCTTCTGTCCCCTTCCCTCCTGTCTTGAGAAGCTATAAGAAGGCACGAAAATGTGTAAATAGTAATATGCCTAATACTATAAATAGTATTATGTCGAATTGTTGGCTGAATAAACAAGTTATGTGAAAGCGCATCTACTTTTATACTGATAACCTTGCGCCAACCGAAGTTATTCTTCTGCATATAAGCCTTATATATATATATATATATATATAGGCAGGCATGGTGGTTGAGTGGTCCCGCCGCGGTGGTCTAGTGGCTAAGGTACTCGGCCGCTGACCCGCAGGTCGCGGGTTCGAATCCCGGCTGCGGCGGCTGCATTTCCGATGGAGGCGGAAATGTAGGCCCGTGTGCTCAGGTTTGGGGGCACGTTAAAGAACCCCTAGCCACCCTGTTTACGAGGTGTCTCCTGACGGGAAGAGTACCAGAGTCTTGGAAGAACGCTAACATCATCTTAATACATAAGAAAGGAGATGACAAGGACTTGAAGAATTACAGGCCGATCAGCTTGCTCTCTGTAGTATACAAGCTATTTACAAAGGTAATTGCTAACAGAGTAAAGAAAACATTAGAATTCAATCAACCAAAGGAACAAGCAGGATTTCGAACAGGCTACTCAACAATTGACCACATTCATACTATCAATCAGGTAATAGAAAATGCTCAGAGTATAACCAACCACTATACATAGCCTTCATAGATTACGAGAAGGCGTTTGATTCAGTAGAAATATCAGCCGTCATGCAAACACTGCGTAATCAGGGCGTAGATGAAGTATATATAAACATTCTGGAAGAAATCTACAGGGGATCAACTGCTACCATAGTGCTTCATAAAGAAAGCAACAGAATACCAATCAAGAAGGGTGTAAGGCAGGGGGACACAATTTCCCCAATGCTATTTACCGCGTGCTTACACGAGGTTTTCAGAAGCCTAGAATGGGAGCAGTTAGGGATAAGAGTCAATGGAGAATACCTTAGTAACCTGCGCTTCGCCGATGACATTGCATTGCTGAGTAACTCGGGGGACGAATTGCAACTCATGATTACGGAGTTAGACAAGGAGAGCAGAAAGGTGGGTCTTAAAATTAATCTGCAGAAAACGAAAGTAATGTACAACAACCTCGGCAAGGAGCAGCGCTTCGAGATAGGTAATAGTGCACTTGAAGTTGTAAAAGACTATGTCTACTTAGGGCAGGTAATAACCGCAGAGCCGAACCACGAGATTGAAGTAACTAGAAGAATAAGAATGGGGTGGAGCACATTCGGCAAGCACTCTCAAAATATGACAGGTAGATTGCCACTATCCCTCAAGAGGAAGGTATATAACAGCTGTATCTTGCCGGTACTTAGCTACGGAGCAGAAACCTGGAGACTTACAAAGAGGGTTCAGCTTAAATTGAGGACGACGCAGCGAGCAATGGAAAGAAAAATGGTAGGTGTAACCTTAAGAGACAAGAAGAGAGCAGAGTGGATTAGGGAACAAACGGGGGTTAAGGATATCATAGCTGAAATCAAGATGAAGAAATGGACATGGGCAGGGCATGTAGCGCGTAGACAGGATAACCGCTGGTCATTAAGGGTAACTGACTGGATTCCCAGAGAAGGGAAGCGGGTTAGGGGGAGACAGAAGGTTAGGTGGGCAGAGGAGATTAAGAAGTTTGCGGGTATAAATTGGCAGCAGCAAGCACAGGACCGGGTTAACTGGCGGAACATGGGAGAGGCCTTTGTCCTGCAGTGGACGTAGTCAGGCTGATGATGATGATGAAAGAACCCCAGGTGGTCTAAATTTCCGGAGCCCTCCACTACGGCGTCTCTCATAATCATATGGTGGTTTTGGGACGTTAAACCCCACATATCAATCAATGGTGGTTGAGTGGCCGTAGCGTTGCATATAGTCCAGTAGATCCTCCGTGAGTGGTCACAAAGTGGTTTATTTCGACGTTTCGGCCTAGAGTCTGGCCTTCATCAGAGAAAAGACAGAAAAGAAAAAAGAAAAAAAAGGAAAAAGAAAAGAAGAAGAAGAAAAAAGAGAAGAAGAAGAGAAAAATATTATACGGTGGACTCCCCTCGGACGCCCCCCTTCCACTCTTCCCTCCACTTCCCCCTTCATCTCCCTCCCCCTTCTCCCCTTCACCTTTCTGATGTCAGTGGTCTGTGTATCTTTCCTTTCACTAACGCATTCTTCCCGACCAGACGGCGCTTCCTGGCACTGGCGGTTCAGTGTGGGGCAAAAAAGAGCTTTTTTAGAAAGTTCTAAGCCTTTAACTACTCGGAGTCCCGTAAACAATTCGTCGTAGAAGGAGGGGTGCCGCGTATTGTGGCAGAGGCCTGTAAGTGGGATTTTAGGAAGTTCTAAGCCTTTAACTACTCGGCGCCCTGTCAACATTTCGTCGTAAAAAGAGGGGTGCCCCGTGTTGCGGTAGAGGCTGGTAAGCGGGCGCAATGCGAATTCCTTGCCCGCTTCTAGATTACGCGTGTAATGGGGGCCTCCCGGCAGTGCACAGGGTTGCTGTTGGGCATGTCATGCATGGCACAATTGATTGGGTAGTAAAAAAAAAATTCCGCCATATCTACGAAGTGAATGATGATGAGTGGGCGAAGCTCCGGAGGTAAACCTGGTAAACCATGAATCCTCTGTACATTTTGCCCACTCGATTTTATTACATCGCTCCCCCTAGCGTACGTCGCCGCACTAAATCGAACGATTGCCTTCAACCAATGACACGCGCCATATGTGACATCATTCCTATTTTATAAGATCTCGCGTCTTTCATCAACTACAAGTACCGCTTTCTAGTTTATAACATCTTGCATCTTTTCATCATAAGCTACAAGTACCACCATCTAGTAAACACTACAAGAACTAAACGAGAGGTGGCTACATACAGGAGACGGTACCGCCATCTAGTGAACACTGCAAGAACTAAACTAGAGGTGGCTACATACAGGGGACGGTACCGCCATCTAGTGAACACTGCAAGAACTAAACTAGAGGTGGCTACATACAGGCTACAGGGGACGCACAGCCCATGCCCTAAGGAGCTTCGCCCCTAATAAAACAGAAAACAGAAGACAGCTGCACTTAGGAAGAGTAGTTACACTTGGAATTGTTTTGGGTTGTCCAGTGCCCTTCGCAGCTGCAGTGCCGTGAACTCAGTTGCTATTTTCATTGTTGCCGTTAATGTTTTCTAATGCTTTAATTGCTGCAAGTGTACCGGGATTCTCATTTATTTCTCTATCGAGAATGTTAAATCGGTGGATAAGGTATGACTCTCTTTGTTCACGTTCTCGATTTGATTTAAATCCCGTCTCTAAGAGCGTTACTGATAGTTTGTTGAATGCATGGTCGGGAAGACCATGCATTCGACAAAATTAACTCCCAAATTAACACTCCCAAATTAACACATCACCCCCCAATAATTCATGCCGCCCTTGTTTAAAGCCACGAAGTCTTGTATGTAAGGCGATGCAAGAAACAGAAAAAGCAACCAGCACGCAATCCAAGTTTTCGAATAACTTACGAGGAAACCTAACATGCGATTCTTCTAATGTGGTATACCTACTCGAATGCAACGTGTGTGGTATGCAGTACATCGGACAAACAGACACACCATTTAGGATTCGCTTCAATAATCACAGAGCTCTTGCGAAATCAGCCCCAAGTCTACTTCTATCAAAACATCTCAATCTTCCCCACCATGCATTCGACAAACTATCAGTAACGCTCTTAGAGACGGGATTTAAATCAAATCGAGAACGTGAACAAAGAGAGTCATAACAGAAATTGTCATAACAGAAATCACCCTTGGTGATACTGGAGCCAGCCGCCCAAATAGGCCCTGCGCGGCCTCTCATCATTTACTCCGACGAAGGCAGGCCCACCTGCCGAAACGTTAGTAAAAACTGCGTTTCGTACGTTTGTCGTCTTCCTTTTTTCGACTATATATATATATATATATATATATATATAACAGACAGTAATGCCAAGGAATGTACAGGGGAAGTTATTGGAACCAATGGAATGTAAATAGGAAGAAAGAAAAGTGAATGAAAAGATAACCATATATATATATATATATATATATATATATATATATATATATATATATATATATATATAGTGGGAGTAATAATTCAATGGGCCAGTTAGTCTTCGTGAAGGTATGGGATATGGCACAACGGGAGCGTTGTCAACAAGGATAAATATATTTATTTCCCAACAGTTTCGGGAGGGGACCTCCCTTCATCAGGGGATGAGTTATCCTCATCCCCTGATGAAGGGAGGTCCCCTCCCGAAACTGTTGGGAAATAAATATATTTACCCTTGTTGACAACGCTCCCGTTGTGCCATATCCCATATATATATATATATATATATATATATATATATATATATATATATATATATATATATATATATATATATATATATATATATATATTTGTGTGTGTGTGTGTGTGTGTGTGTGTGTGTGTGTGTGTGTGTGTGTGTGTGAAAACAGATGCGGTTTCAGATAACTGTTTGTTTAACCGACGATTTGACGGGAGCGGCGTGTTTTTCAAGACATAATATACTTTACAGATTTTCTGAGTTACACGAGGGAAGAGAACAGCAGGGTAAGATGAACGAAGAAGAAAAGGGGGGGGGGGAAGAAAAAAAAGGGAAAAGAAAGAATACACGAAGAAAGGAAAGAAAAATAAAAGAATTATAAGAAAGAAACACATGGCGGGATGAGCAAGTTATGGCATCGGAAGAAAATGCATGGGGTGTATTGTGATAGCATGGCTCCTACAATTACAATGTTCCCTTTCGCCTTACTCTCTTTAGATATCATCCCTTCCCAATCCCGTCGTGTTTTCTTTCTTCTTCTTCTTTTCTATGTTTTGTTTCTTCCTTTCTTCTATTTTTTGCTCTTTTTCTTTTCCCCCTTTTTCTTCGTGCAACTTTTTTCTTCTGTCCCTTTCCTTCCTGTCCCTCGGAAAATCTGTAAATATTATTATCCCTTGAAAAAGACGCTGATCGTATCAAAACGTCTGCTTAATAAACAGATATGAAAAAGCGCATCTATTTTCGTACTTATGTAAGCCTAGTAGCATTTTGTAATATTATATGATCCCAACACTTTTTGTCGGTACATGTCGGACGCTTCTTTTGAGTTTATTCACTGCTATTCCTTTATCTGGCGCACACTTTATCAAATTATCAGACCGAAGCGCAATACATTCATGTTTTTTTTTGTTTTTTTTTTTTGCTTCCTGTGTTGATTTCGATTTTCACTTGTTCGTTTCACACGTCGCGTCTGGGAAGTAGTATGACGTCATGTCTAAATATCTCTCAAAACAAACATTTAATAGCGTCCCATGTTGGGAGTTCTGGATATCTGACGTTGAATATTTAGCCCCCATCGAAACGTTGCCGCCACTATTAGGTCACTAGTATGGGTCTCTCATGCAGAACTAAGAAGATTTTTGGCTGTATTAGAATGTCATGTGAACTACAGTCTGATGCTCAAAACTAGTCGATAATCTAACGTTCATCAACGTACACTGGGCGTTCGGGGAGTGATTACTTAACACGACAGTACTGCCATTCTACCCGTACAGCTTGTCTGACAAATTCACTTGAATAATGAGTCGACAAGTTTTCACTTTGTTGCTGTGTCACACCCAAAGTTTTATTCTGGTATCTTGGCACCAAAGCGTGTCGGCCGATTTATTTCCCCTCACTGGCGAAGGACATACAAAGTATGTCAATTCAAAACAAATATTCTCTTGGTATCTAGTCAAATAGTGACAAAGATCGCATTTTAGGTCCGCCATGGCGGAAGAAATATTCTTTTCAATCACAACAGATGCTCGAAAAGGCTTACGGGAGCCAATACGTAAGGGTATAGCAAGTAAAGTAGCCCGATGGCTCCATTATCAGGGCTACCACCAGGTAGAATATTGTTCATTCCTATCAGTATGTCTTGGCAATCTGGTAGGTACGTTACTTTAGCTTTGTGCCCCATTTTTTCGTATACTTTGAAGCAGTCGGTCTCAGCTGCTGTTTTTATTGAAGAATTTTTCACCCGCAGTTCATACGTGATTCCGTGTCCAGCTGAAAAAGAGTTTTTTTCACATAATCAATATATGTATACATCGTTCACGTGCCGCAGACAAAGCCATAACACATGCATTGATTTTGAATACGCACTACTATTCGTTCATTTTATAACATAGCCAGTTTTTCTTCAAATCGAGCAAGCTCTGCCAAACTTCAGAACTAATGGGAAATCAGCGAAAGAATATGTTGAGCTCTGTACAAGAGAATGCTTAGGCGCTGAAATGATCTACAAACACAGGCAACCGCTTTATCGATGATGAAGTCTGAATAAATAATTAATTTTTTCTTCTGAAATCACCCTATAAGTTGAGGGTACAGGTATCCGCAGATTAATGTATATTAGGCAGTTACATTTATCTGGGTATACATTCATCTTGGCAGTATGTATACGCTTTTTCATTCATCTGAGCATCTCAAGGTGTGATGTACAGCTTAAATTCATCAATTTTGTGGCCCTATGCAGCGTCCACCATGATGTTCAGCGCAATGGCGACGTGTGCGTGGCAGAAAAGTAACTGAAGTATAGACGCGTTGCTTCCGAGACTTGCAGATATTATAAGAACTAGCTTTCCCGATTGCGTCTACAACGTTCCGTGTGTTGTGTACCCGTAAAATAGTCTGTGAGGCATCCAGCGCATTTACTTGACTGATGAGTGCATATGCATGTAGAAATTTTCCCATACCTGTTGCGGTCGCTAGTCAAGCTTGCTCGATTTTCATAGTACAGAGCACGGTTAATTACGTCATTTTAGTGGACTAACGCCACACATACCACTTCTCAATGAGCATTTGTTGCTCTTTGCCGTTACTGAAGACTAAGTGCTGTTGTCGATACCGGAACTATGGCCTCAACCTCCGACAACACATCTCACCGCACCGCATGTCAGAGAACAGCAGCTCAAGCAACAGTCAGGCCGCGTTCACATTGAACATTCCGGCCGCCGAAAGTGCTCCGAATCCGGTTCGGTGGCGGCGAGATCCGCCGAAAGGGCCCTCTCCGCGCCGATTGCTCTCGGACCGATTTTTGCGGCGCCTGCCACCGAATCGGTCACCGCGGACCAATAGGAGCGCTAGTCATGTAATTTTGAAAAATTGCCGCCAAGCCCTACTCACTTGTTATGCCGCAGTGCACGTAACTGAATGTTGAAACCAACGGGAAAACTACTCTGTGCCTACTTCGCCTCCGTATTTCGTGAAAGAGGTGACCGAGCTTGCTGTTGGCGTGACCGAGCTTGTTGCGGTCTTGCAGAGCAAAACGAACCCAGCAACGCCGCTGGCGTCGGTGGTTTTTCTGCTCTTCGAGCATTACAAGACAGCCACTTGCCAGCAAAGTAAGCAGTACTGTCTTTTCTTGCTTCTTGCGTACGAGAATCGTCGAAGTATACACCACCGGATTGCGTAGTAGCGTTTGCGAGCCGCGACAACCACCGGGTGACAGCGCATCCATCCCGCGTTCGCCCCGTAGTAGATGGCATATTCGGCGGCACGGTGCGCGTCCAGTGCGAACGACGCTGCGTTTCGGCGGCAGGGGAATTTCGGTCGCTGTTGAAAGCGGATGTTTCAGGGTGAACTAGGCATCACTCTGGTATTGTCGCTCTTGCTTGATACGGAAGGTGGTACCTAAGTGATACCGAAGTGATACCCAAGCTGTAACTCACTTTTGGCTGCGCCCAGCGTGATCACTGTCAGCCGAGTGATTGAAGGGATGTGTTTTTTGACCATGTACGTAGAGGTTGTGAAAATGTCATGTACGCCAACGAGCCACTCTTGCCGTCACGCTTCTGTTCTTCCGTCTGCAATTTCTAGCGGCAAATATGCTTTCAAGCACATACCTACGATGCTAAGAGCAATTTCTCCACAATGTTATTAATAATTTCGAGGCATTGCATAGCGAACCAAGTGCGATTTGAGTGTTTCTATCTACGCGTATGTCTGTGTATCCGCCTACGTCTGCGTGCTCTCGTGCTCCTTTTTTTTTTTTAATAAGGTGTCGTCCAAAACGGGTAAAGAAAGGTAAAAGGGTTCGACAATTGTGTGCCTGGCTATGACTTTTATAAAGTGAACATCCACTCCCGTACGCCAAAACATCGTTTCCTGCAGACAAGCGCGGCACATATCTGTACCAATGGGTCACTATATGCGGCTATGACAGTTTCTATCAACACAGGAACAGCGAGGATAAACATTAGCGATTAAATGTGAGAACGTTAACAAATACCAATATTGGGAGCGTTGAAGCAACAAATTCAAGGAATAAAAATTGGGATCCCAGCAGTAATCAAATTCAAGCCTTCCGCGTGGAACTTTGGTATTCTGTTGAAAACCCTCACCCGTTGTTGTAGAAAGACCCCATGCCGGTGTAAAGTCGGTGCAACGTCACTTACATGGTTGCACGGCCAGCTATCTAGTTCGATAACAAATCAATGAATGGTACGTATGTACTCCCGATACAGCAGTCATGATTGGTTAACGTCAATGGTGGTTCTCATGTTGAATCCACTTCGATAACGGTCTCGTATGCATTGCATTTGTATTCCTATCACTCGGCAAGCTGTATTCAAATGCTGCCCAACCACGGAGGAATACGCCAACGAAACTTGCGTACTATGCTTTGATAATCACAGAGTGCAGTGCACTTCGTTTTGATAACACTGACATCTGCGCTCTTACGTGAAGACTTACTGCCGGACTATAATTTACCTTTCAAAAGCCATTGTGGTCGGCGTTCCTGATAAGCTCACGTTGTTCACATAGCAAACGCGCTTATGAAATCGCGTTGATCCACCTCGTAATACTTGGCCCAGAAGTAAAACATGTCGCGTAGAATATTACGCACCTTCTGTTTCGCATGGTATCTGCCCAGTTTTTCTTACGTTTCATTTTTTTGCAGTGTTTGACTGAGTTATGTAAAAAGAAAACACTCTTACCATGTGCCAAGTCAGTCACTTCAAATATGCCGCATGTATTATTCACGCTTTGGTATGTTAATTTCTCGTTGTCTAGAGGATTGCCATGTGCTGCAATATAAGTGAATCAATTATTGGCCACCAGACGGCATCTTAAGTTTCACGTCATGTCACAATGTGTGAAGGCAGCATGACACTTTGAAAGGGACTTTCAAAGTCTGGCTGTTCAGCAGCGACAATAGACGTTATGGCTATAAAATCTCCAACGTGTTGGGTTGCATAAGAAATCACAATCAGGTTCAAATTCTGTCTAGTACATTCTTTCTTTCATGCATATGCACCTTTTATATGAGCTGTCATCTGCAGTGCATTGAAATAATATTCCATAAAGTAGCTGCTGACGCTCTGCACAAGTGAAACCAAAGTCGTGAGGGTACAAGGGAAATAAGATTTTGTATGTTCTTTGATGGTTTTCGGTGAACATTGCTACTTATGAATAACAAATAATGTAGGCTACTTATTCGAGTGTCTAAGTTATGTAAATGCAAATAGTTAGGACGCGTGAAAAACATTGTTCGCTTAAGCCCGCCAGCTTCTTAGAAAAAGGTATGCGAATTCTAAACACGTTTTAAGTAGAAACTCAGAGGGAAAGGACAGAAAATTTTTTTCAAAGTGAAAGTGCCCAAGTTTGATATATTTTACAAGACATATGTAAATTCTTCATCATGTGATTCTACAATCACGAAATTAAGGTTTTGATCAATGAAGTCTCACCCCACCTCAAAGCGAAGCTCGCTTGACGCCCCTGCACCCTTTGTTGCTTTCGCCGCTTTTTCTCTGTGTTGTCTTTGCCCTGATGGTGCTACTACATTGAACATAGACGCACAAGCTCCAGCAAAATACACACAAATTAGGATATATTCTATCAAATCATTACTTCATAGATCTAGCGAAGGTTAGCTTTATCAAATTAATAAAAGTATATAAGAATAGGTTGCAAACTGTTTGTGGCGCTGACTGTTCCACTGATTTCGCACCACAATCGTCATCGCATATTAGAAAACAAACGCAAGTCTATAAAAACGCACATATTAAAAAAGATTCTGGAAGTTAACCAACGTGAGCAGATTCAATGACACCACATCAAGGAAGGCTACGCAGCCATTACGGCGTACTCAGAATGATCTATAATAATCCTTTTCTCTACTCTCTTACGTTTAGTGTATCGCACAGTACACGGCCTCTAGAAGTGCACATCTCTTGAAAACGCAACTGCCATTGATGGAGATTGAACCCGTGTATTGCAGCATATCAAACACTGCGCCACTGCGGCGGCTGAGAAACGTTCTAGACAAGATTCGTCAGGTACTAGCGTAGGGGCGCCTTCCTCTAAGCGGTGCCTTCACGAGTGAAATGTATGGGCTATGTTTCCGCTCGACACTGTTGATACCTGTGCAGCAGCGTTCGTGTTTCATTTGGTTCATCTTTACTATAGGCAGAAACCTCAAGCTAGCTCTACTTGGCGAGCAATATCCGAAGCTTATACCGGTTTTTGACGGGTTCTATTGTGCTTATATATAGTTTTCATGTCTTCCGTTTGTTGTCACTTGGTCTCGGTCTCTCTTGAGAACATAGCGGTAGGCTCGGCGACGACATGCCCGTTCTTTCGTCACTTCTCACTGACGCCCATGTTGGACGGTTTCTACATCGGTAGAACGAGAACTTGGCGCTTTTCTCGAATGTTTTCCCTTGACATCCTCTGCCCTCGCCTCTAGTAGCACACGCGCTCCTTCTATTCCTTCGGAGGCCCGCTCTCGCTGCAATACGAGGCCATGTGGTCAGCGCTATCACCACGCCGGATATGAAAACATCGGCTAAGAACAACGTCGTTGCTAAAAAAAGGTGAAAATCTTGATTTCTACATTCTCGTGACTGCCGGTCTTCGAACTGTACTCATTGCCTATTTCGAAAGAAGTAAAAAGCTGGACGACCCCCCGTTCATGGGTTCATGTGTACGAAATGTCAGATGCCTAAATTTGGCGTAGCTTTCCCTTATGGTGTCCCTCAATATTATATTTTGGTTTTGGGGCGTGAAAACCCCAAGACAAGCGCTTCCCATAAGTTACACCATAGGGCAGCGCACAAAACTAGTCAACGAAAACAGAAAATGTTTGCCATGAAGCTTCAGTAATAGGTACACAGTGGCATAGCTGCTGCGCTGTGTGTACTATGCGCAGCGTGGAATCTAAAAAACGCTTCATGTTACTGCAACAACTAGTACAAGCTATAAAATACTAAGTTCTACCCTGCTTTTATGAAACAAAATAAACCAATTTTTTAGTTTCCTTTTTTTCAAAGACAACTGTACATGAAAATGTGTGTGAAAACAGAGAAAATCATTACTAAAGCAGTGCTTAAGAAAGGACAAGAAGGCGCAGACTGGGTGCTGATTGTGTTCGTCCCAGTGCCCATGTGTTCACCTTGCCCCGTCTTGGATTTGGATAGACATAGGAAGGCGAAGAAGAAGAAGTGCTTTCGGGCATAATTCTCCCTTGAAGAACTATCGTTTTTTCGTAAACTGTCAGAATTCCTGACTTTCTCTGAACAAGTGGAACGGAGGACGTCACTCCCCGGGATGGGGGACCATCCATCCAAAGAGACCGCCGGCCCCAGCCGTTTGCATAAGGATGAACCGAATGTGGGTGACCGCGTTGGCGCACCTGCTCCTTGTGATGATTCTACCAAGAGCTCATCAGTGGAAGAGATAGAATCGGAAGCCGACTTCAGGACATTCCATACCCGCTGGTTGAAAAGGAAGCTTCGCAGGACGTCATCAACGGCGGAGCCACAACCAGCGCTAGACAAAGGCAAGTGATGTTTCACCATCTTGTATGTACCCATCTCTACATCAGACAACCTGAACTCACTAAACAGGCAGTCATTGACTAATTATTTCGAGCGAGTTGCACCTGCTCAAGTGAATGAAGTTCGCATAAATAGCAGGAAAAACATATTGTCAGTTGATGTGACAAACAAAACCATTCTTGACAGACTGAAGGCCGTCACGCAGCTCGGAAGTATTTCAGTTCGCGCGTTCCTCGATCATGGGAAAGGAACAATGACTGGCGTGATAAATGATGTCGACGCTGATATCCAAAACGCTGACCTCCAGAATCTTGTGACGTCGACAGTCAGAATCATGACCATACGCCGCTTCGGGCAGTCTCGCTGCGTCAAACTAGTATTTGATTCTGAGACCCTTCCCCCTAGCGTGAAGGTTGGATACGTGAGACATCCCGTGCGCCCTTACGTGCCACGGCCTTTGCAGTGTCACAAGTGCTGCAAGTTGGGACACGTCAGCGCAGTGTTCAAAAGTGAGACAACTTGCCAGCAGTGCGGCGGGTCTCAAAAGGTGGAAAACTGCGATACTGCTGTTCCATTGAAATACCCAAACTGCTCTGGTGCACATGAAGCAACGTCGAAGGAGTGCCCGAAGATCAAAGAAGAAATTCGCGTCTTGCGGAACATGGTCAGAGACAACTCGACACACAGAGAGGCTGCCACGTCCATCCGCCGACACAGACGTCGTCCAAAACGTAGGCACCAGCGAAAGCATAGTGGACATAGGAGTGATGCATCACCATCAGCAACAGATGAACATACGCGTGCGCATTATCAGGCCACTACACCCATGTTGTACGCGCCACGACCAAGGGATGCAGAAAGTGGACCAACGCCCGCGTTGCACGCCGATGCTTCAGATACTGAGTGGCCTTCGCTACCGACCGGAGCAATAAAAAAAGACCACATCATGGGCTGCAACTTCAAAGAGAGCGGAAAATGATAGGCAAGACACTGAGAAGAACCAAACTATGCTGAAGCATCTACTAAAATCTATTCGTGCCATTCTGATTGATTTGTGGGGTTTAACGTCCCAAAACCACCATTTGATTATGGGAGACGCCGTAGTGGAGGGCTCCGGAAATTTCGATCACCTGGGGTTCTTTAACGTGCACCCAAATCTGAGTACACGGGCCTACAACATTTCCGCCTCCATCGGAAATGCAGCCGCCACAGCCGGGAATCGAACCCGTGACCTGCGGGTCAGCATCCGAGTACCTTAGCCACTAGACCACCGCGGCAGGGCGATTCATGCCATTCTCAACGAGCTACACACACCAGGTGCGAAAACAGCAGCGCAGATCCTCAACGTGCTGAAACCGCTACTGCTGACCCTTCCATAAACAATATGGCAATTTTTTTCGTAGAACGTGTGCGCACCTCTGCTATAATGCAGTGGAACGCACGAGGTTTGCGAAGCTGATTGTCTGACTTTCGACAACGGATGTAAATACAAATTTCCGTTGGTTGTAATATGTGAGCCGAGTATGATGTCGTCGTTTCGTATTCCTGGATACGTCACTTTGTGGTCACCCGATGATCGAAATGCAAGCAAAGTAATTATATGCGTACGTCAAGATTTAACGTACGTGAGACATGCCGTGGCTCCTCATGCTTCTAACGACAATATTTGCCTATCTATAAAGCACAAGCGACGTTCAATATCAATCATTGGTGGATACATTCCTCGTAGAAGCCAAGTGAACTGTTCCCATCTCTTCTCTGTGCTCCAAGCTTGCCCTGGACCACATGTATTAGTTGGGGGTTTTAATGCACATCATCCCATGTGGGGTTCTGCTTCAATGAACACCCGCGGAAGGGACATTGCCGATTTTGTGCTCAATCAGGGCCTGATGTCCATTAACGATGGCTCACCTACTTACCTCCGTGGCGCATCGTACATCAGCTGTCTAGACGTATGTTTTGTGAGCAGAAGTCTCTTGCCTACCACATGTTGGTTCGTAGACGTTGAAACAGATGGAAGTGACCATCTCCCTACATATATACAGCTAAAAGGATTCCGTCGTTCGACTCCCCTGCCTGTGAAAAGCGTCAACTGGCCAGAATTCCAAGCTTCTGTAAATGCCCAGTGCGGGAACATTCAATCTATATCAGAAATAGAAAGCCTCATTGCATCAGCCTTAACAAACCATACGAAACTTGTGAATGTGTCACTACCAAGATTACAACTTGACGCACAATATGAATACATTCGTGCAATCCGTCGCTGGGCAGAGAGGAGATACAGGAGGACGAAATCACCATCTGACCTATCTACAGCACCCCAAGCACAACGACATGTATTGCGACACCTCGATAAGCTCGATAGGCGACGGTGGAGAATATTTTGTGGCTCTCTTGATCCCAGAAAACCCCTGTCTCGAATATGGCAAACTGTCTGAAGCCTTCAGACGCCCACTCAACATTTGTTCCCTTTCCGATCTTTGGCTCTAAAGCAAGGTCGACCTGAAGTAGAGGTAGCAGAAGATTACTGCCACTTATTCGTAGGTATGTCCTCCTCATCGATATCACCTTCGTGTTTAGCCTCACCGCCATCCAGCGACGATTCCTCGACTTACCATTCACAATGCACGAACTCGACGCTGCGATTTCTGCGTCCCGACGGTCGTCCGCACCAGGGCCTGACGGAATTACTTATTCGGCTCTATATCACCACAGCCCAGAAGCAAGGCAGGCTCTCTTGTCGTTCTACAACTCTACGTGGGAAACAGTGACAGTCCCAGAGAGTTGGAAGTGCAGCCGCATAGTGGCCATACTGAAACCAGGCAAGTGTTCACACGAGTTGTCTTCTTATAGACCCATTGCCCTAGCCATTTGCATCGGTAAGGCGATGGAACGCATGCTGCTGGCAAGATTGGAATGGCTGCTGGAGAATAATGTCGGCTTACCAGATTTTGTAAATGGCTTCTGTAGAGGTCGATCATCTATAGACGGTGTTGTAGATCTAGTTTCCTCTGTTGAAAAGGAAAAACAACGTCGGAGATTGGTAGGGGCCATTTTCTTAGATATAAAGGGCGCGTATGATAGCGTCTACCATGAGGCCATTCTTGACGCACTTAAAGACATCGGCGTAGGTGGCCGACTACACGCATGGATAGCGAGCTATCTCAGAGGGCGTACCATTTTTGTGTCGACATCCGACGGTGACACGGCGGCCAGGCACCTCGTAAGTCATGGAGTTTCGCAAGGCACCGTCCTGAGCCCCATGCTTTTTAACACAGCACTCATTGGCCTTGAAGCTGAGCTTCCCGACGTTTTCAGAATCAGTGCGTATGCGGCCGACATATGCATATGGGCATCTGGAGCAACGCGACCACAACTGCGAGCAAGGGTACAACAAGGCACATCAATAACATCTAAGTACTTACGTCGTCAGGGCCTGGAACTTTCAATAGCAAATTGTGCTGCATTGGCATTTACGAAGAAATCAATGTCGCGGTACCCAATCTTCGCTCACGGAGCAGTGGTTCCCGTGGTTAAGCACCACCGCTATTTAGGGGTCGTCATTGATCGCAACCTATCCTGGTCAAAGCAAGTGACTGTGCTGCGAAACAAATAATCAGTTTTGTGTATGTTCTTCGTGTTATAGCAGGACTGAGATGGGGCCCTTCGGAGAGAAGTCTTCTGCAGTTATACAAGGCATTGTTTGTGGGCTATATAACGTACAGCTCACCTGTGCTTTCCAGCTTGCGGGCAAAGTGCCTTCGTACTGTAGAGAGCCTTCAGGCACGAGCACTGAGAATATGCCTTGGCCTGCCACGGTGCACGTCGACCTCTGGCACTATATAGGAGTCCCGCACCTACCCTATACAGGTTTACACGTCCTGTGAGCCTCTTCGAGTGCACCTTTGTCTGCCAACCCGACATGCACAGCACCCGTTGACTTCGCTACAAGTGGACCGACCAGGCTGTACCTATTCGCGATGCCTCGATACGCATAGACACATGATCCCTTCAGGCTTTACACCTGCCGTAATCCCTGCAGTGCTTCCATGGACAATGACTAAACCACTGGTGTGCCTTCACATACGTGGAATTTCGTATAAGTCGCGTGTTTCTTATATTGCCCTCAAGCAACTCACCTTGGCCCATGACCGATACAGTGACTCTGTGCACATTTACACCGATGGATTCGTGACTTCATCCGCCTCAGCTGCATCCTTCGTGATCCCTAAACTCGGTATTTCCCGACAGTACAAATTATACCACAGGTCATCTTCGACAGCTGCAGAACTTGTTGCTGTACAAGAAGCCATAAAATTTGTGCACGACCGAGCACCGCGTAAATGAACGATTCTGTCAGATTCAAAATCAGTGCTTCAAGCTATCCATTCTTGCTCAAGAAGAAGCCAATTTTACGAGCTAGCGTTAGGAATTGTCCAAGAATTTGACCTAACACACAGGAGCGGTCACTTGATCACACTCCAATGGATTCCTGGACACTGCGGCCTGGTTGGCAACGAAACAGCCAATAGCGAAGCAAGAGCGGCAATATACAACGCTCCTATGTACGTCAAAGTACCGCATTCGAGAAGTGACGTCCACACATTGTTGAGATCACTCATGCGCGACTGCGCTGCCACTTACTGGTCGCTACCAGATCACCGGAACAAGCGCCTGCGGGAAACAGACCCCAGTATGACTTTTCGTCTTCCAGATAAAATCAGCCGAAGACATGCTAATATACTGCACCGAATTCGCCTGGGCGTCGCCTTCACTCGCCACTACACCCACCTAATCGGCGATGCGGACAGCCCGAATTGTAAGCGCTGCCAAGTGCACGAAACGATAGCTCACATATTTTGTGACTGTGCATTATACGTGGTGCAAAGAAAAATGCTAACTGCAACGTTGGCAAGCATTGGATGAACGCCATTAAATGAAAGCCACATATTGTCAGCAATGAACGACCAAACAGTGTCAAAAACTGCTACAAAGGCTTTTGTAGACTTTATAAAAAGCACTGGACTAGAAACTAGACTGTAGGGTACTATGCTAAGTGGCTATCTGTACATACACACCACCTCTTCTTGTCCCCATCATCACCCTTCATCCCTCCTTCCTTCTCCTTTCCCTTATCTCCTGTGTAGAGTAGCAGGCTAGAGTGAACTAGCTCAGGCCGACCTCTCTGCCTTCTAATAAATTCTCACTCACTCGAATTGTCCCGTCTTCAGAACTAGCTTATTGTTCACATGATATTCACCAACTAGCCCAGTCAAGCACATTTGCCAAAACGGAGGAAACAGATGACAGCAGCCGTGTCTTATGCATAGGTCAGCGAAACCTCTGGAGATCGTTCGCGCAATATATTTTGCGAGGACTTACTTGCACTTAGGCTCTCAAACATTTGCTGAGCCTGACTCACTCGAACTCACCCTCACGAAAATTTTCTTGATCAAGACTCGCTCTGACTCAAACTCATTAAAATATTACTCACCCGGGCTCACTCAGACTGAGACTCACGCCTACATCTGAGTCTGAGTGAGACCGAGTGAGTAGGCTCCTGACTCTGTTTGTCCAGAATCAACTCTCTCGAACATGGTATAAATGCTCGTAAACACTGATATATAGCGCAATATGTGCTCTTTTGCGCCTTTTAATATAGTACCTTAGAATACGAGTTATGAGTGGTTACAAATCAACATAAAACTTTTTCTTGAAGAAAGACAACATAATATATATTTTATCAAGAACATCCCTGGAAAAGTAGGCAGGGTGGAGAATAAGGCACCACCCTTACGTAATTCACGCCTATGAGCAATAAATATTGAAATAGTTTAAGGACGATACTGCTTTTTAGGCCCGTGTGCTCAGATTTGGGAGCACGTTAAAGAACTCCTGGTGGTCGAAATTTCCGGAGCCCTCCACTACGGCAACTCTCATAATCATATGGTGGTTTTGGGACGTTAAATTCTACAAATCAATCAATCAACGATACTGCTTTGAAATACGTGTGAGCAGGCGTGAGTACAAATGTGAGTTCAGGTAAGGCTCTCAGTAATGCTAAATATTAGTAGAGAGGAGTCATACGTACCTCTAAAACTCACGTTCATTGCATTGTATATCGGGTTGTTTGTTCGGTGTCGAGCACTTTCATAGTATAAGCGTCCATTAAGAAACAGCATCCAGTCACTGAAGAAGAATGTGGATAGGTTGGTAAAGGCAATAGCCATACGTATACATTTGAAAGTTACCTGATTATAACTTTTCGATACCCAAAAAACCTCCGAAAAATCACATTTGTGTTCTGTATACTGTCAATGACATCCACCTTGCAGTCATAGTCTCTCCTCATCGATGTCGTCATGTATGACCATATGGGATCGCTTGTATTCAGAAACTGTGAGTGTCAGAATAGAGTAAACGTGAATGGATGCACGTTATTTAACTCGTGCACAAAACTCGTACACTTCCTTGTGTTGCGTGCTATTGATTCATTGTTTATGCATTCATGTGAAAACAATAAATTATAATATAACATGTACTGATCACACCAAACGGCAATTTCGACTATCAATAACAGCGTCACATTGCTAATTATAAGAACCTCAGATTGACTTAGGTGTATGATTTATTCTACGTTATTCCTTACTGTATCTGACATTGTAGCATGGTACGCTGAGAGATCCCGAACTGAACCAACGTTAATGTATTATTTCCCCCCCATACCACACAATCAAAAAATTATATGCAAAATGCTAAACAACCAACAAAGGTGGTGTTACTCTAACACTAATCAAACAGTAACACAAAAGCCATTCAAAGGTGACATATCCAAAGAACAGTATAATGGAGTATATAGAATGGCAATACACACCAAAAAACTACCTTGGTGTAAGGTAACTACAGTTCAATACCCAATGTTATTGTTGAATATATGATTCTTTGAGCAAATGACCGAAATGAAGCAATGATTTGCAAGTACTGGAATTCACTATTATAACGAAAACGAACAACGCCATTGTTTTATTTTCACAATGATTAAATCCTTTGAATTGGTCATAAAGGAGCGAATTTAGGCACAGGTAATATCTTTACCAGCAAACTGGAAATCCGCATTGTCTAACATTTACAGGGTATTTGTATTGTAGATAAGTTTTAGATATTTTCCCATGCGCCATTGATTTATATAATAGCTCAGTGCTGCTTATAACATGACTAATTTTACCAAATCCTGCAGCTGATCTGATGATAGGCTTTGATAAAATATTTGCCGCCGCACCAACGCCCTAACACAGCAGACATAACAAAGAGTATTATTCAAACAATATACGAAAATATTTGCCTGAATCTGTGGAACTTTTATGCTTGTAACGCGATTGAGACTATTGACTTAGCCACATTATTTTACCTATTCAATGACTATTGTTTATTCCCTTTGTTGATTTGTTTTATTTTTCTTTTACCTTTTGTCAATACCCAGTCTCCGCATTACTATTTTGTGTATATTATTCACCATCTTATGCATGGAAAGTTCTATTTCAGTTTGTGACTACCAGACCTTCTTCTGTGTATTTTTACGATGTACGTATTCTTTCGTTTGATGTGCCATGAATTATTGTTATTATTAAATCTGGTACAACTATTTCTTTCGTTCTCAGAAATCTCTTGGAAATAACCGAGACGACGGTTTCGTTGCTACGCCCGATATGTATGCCGAAAATGAGCACAGCTGTATTTCTCATTTCAAGTTAGCCGAAGGGCACACTTTTCTCAACTGTTAGTGCATTGTCTTGCTCCTTTTGAGAGGCAGTCATCGGTAAAGGCTTCAAGCACTCTAGCGTCTTTAAATAAATAGGCGCGAGGGCTTGCAAGTGCGTGAAGAAATATGAGAAAATTGGAATTCCAAAGTTGAATACAAAAATTTTTATTGCGTTGGCTTATAGTATGCGCGGTTTTTGGTATAACATGGCTCGCCATATAATTTTTTTCTTGTACTGTCCTACGTGATTATTCTGAGCTACCGCTGCCTTTACGACTCCGGAAACACGTGGCAAACAAACCGGGCTATGGTTGTCGTGTCTGTAACATACGCTGATTTGTTTATGGTTACCATACTGGTGACGCACCTGCTCCTAGACATACAATAAAAGAATTCTGGTGAACATGAATGACACTCGAGCTGGTACATTACCTTGAGGTATTTTGAGAAATATTTTTTGCTATGAAAAGTAGCTGACAATGCCTACCTTTGTCATGTCAGGGATGACTTCAGACGAAGTCCAGCCGCCTGATAGCAACGGGGCAATTGTGAAAACGCAAACAAATGGTTTAATGATCCTCTGCATCTGCATGGTGAGCACTACGAGTTTCTTCCCTACAGTCTGTAAAACAGCGGCCGAGTGTTAGATTTGCATGACATTTGTCTGCATGCAACAGACAATAATGGTGTGATTCTATGTGCTCAGATTTGGGCGCACGTTAAAGAACCCCAGGTAGTCGAAATTTCTGTAGCCCTTCACTACGGCGTCTCTCATAATCATATCGTGGTTTTGGGATGCTAAACGCCACAAATCAAATCAATCAATAATGGTATGATTAGCTATTGGACAGCAATGAGGTGCCAGCAGCCCTAGCTAAACGTATGAAAAAACGTCTGTGCACTTAGTAACGCTGCGTTTAGCCTGCAGGCCCATTGGTACATCTTTTTAGGGGCGAAACTCCTTATAGCGCCACCCGTTCATCCCTCGTATTCGTTGTAGTAGTGTGTCATTAGTATAACATTTTGACCTCCAAGATGGTGCTAGTGAGAGATTTCTTCTGTGCGTTGTTGAACAATAAAAGATAGTGCTCAATGTACATGCCAATGGCTGCTAAGGGAAAATGAGAGACCGGAGAATTTGGCTTTAACTTCACGAGCACGCTGAAATTTTTTATTGTTCAACAACGCACAGAAGACAAGAAAGGGTTGCTACGTTATACTCGCTGGGCGTAACTTCCTAGGCTTTAGAAAGGTTTAGCGAGCGTTGAACTGCAGTGCCATGAGTACAGTGAACTAGTATATACAATAAACTCGAGGTGGTTAAAGGTGGGAAGTAGACACGAAGCGCAAGCCGTAAGAAAGTGTGCGTGTGCCTTTTCTCGTTCAGTCCTTGGAATGTCCG
This sequence comes from Rhipicephalus microplus, assembly GCF_043290135.1. Lineage (NCBI taxonomy): Eukaryota > Metazoa > Arthropoda > Arachnida > Ixodida > Ixodidae > Rhipicephalus > Rhipicephalus microplus. The sequence goes on along the minus strand of NW_027464615.1, from coordinate 1,203,476 downwards.
CTGGATGGCGGTGCTTCTGTATGAGGAATATATGAGGAAAAGATGCGAGATGCTGGTACTTGGAGTGTTGAGTAGATGGACGAACAAACACACACAGATGCATAGACGGACGCATGGATGGCTGCACGGACGGATAGGCGCATGGACGGACGCAGGAGCGGATGCATGGACGAAAGCAGAGACGGACGCACAGATGAACGTGCGGACGCACGAATAGACGCACGGGCAGCTACACGGACGCACGCATGGACGGACGGAAGCAAGAACGAATGGACGGACGGATGCTTCGCCCCACTATCCATCATTCACTCCGTGGATATGCTGTCATTTTTTTCTATCTCTTTCCTTTTTATTACTCCCGCTTTCTATCACCCCAAAAATAGGGTAACCAACCGAGCCAAGCTTGGTCAACCTCCCTTCATTCCCTCTCTGTTTCTCTCTCTCTCTCTCTCTCTCTTAGGCGCCGATACGCTGACAAAACTGCTAAACTCATTTTATTTCACGTTTCAATAATCCGAAGCATAATCTAAAGCATGTCGTAATTGTGGACTACTTAAATTGTAGCCTACGGTTGTTTATATTACTCGTGGAAATTTATTTAGAGAGATAGGAATGCTTTTCATACAATCCTTATGAGCATCTACCGGAGTAGATTAAACTCCCTTCCTCGGTGTGTGCAAGGCAACGAAACAGCCACGTGGCTACTGGAGTGGCGTTGTAAAATCAAGAGTTATTAGATGTTTTTTTTTTTTTTGCGGGTGAGGTAAAAATGCTTGAGGCCCGTCTACTTAGATTTGGATTCACGTTCGAAAAGCTCCAGAGGTCGAACTTTCCAACGCTCACTACTACGGTGTCCCTCAAATATATACGGACGTTTTTGTACGCAACGCTCCTGTAGTTATTGCTTTATTAATAATTATTATTTTTTGCGGATAACACTGCTTACCGCTTGTTTTGGTAATGCAATGTTCTTATTGTAGCGAACAAATTGGCTGATACATGACGAAACAATTATTATACTAAATTTATTATACTAAATTGAAGTTCAGCCCTTCAACTTGAAACGTCGCAGGCCAAAATATTAAGACGAGCTGTTTTCGTCAGGAGAGCTCCATTATATATCGATGATGTGTTTTTTTTTCTGGTTGGGGGGGGGGCAGTATTTCGCGCTCGTTTCTCGTTTTGCCCATTGACGAGGGTATGGCCCAGCCTGAATATTAGTTGTTGAGGCTGTGGCTATTCCTCCTGGGAGCTTCTACTTGTATCTATATGAGAATTAAAAGTAAATTTTTGGTCCTCATGGTTCTATCAAATTTCACAATGTATATTGTGCATAAAGAAATCTAAAGGATTTCTGACTTCGCGAGGATTTCTCTCGGAACTCAATACACATTTCAGACAAATTACTGAAAGCGTAGATGTAATAAAGCGAAAGTGAAAAAGAAGAAAAAAAATTATGAAACAAAAACATATAAATAGCTTTGTTGTGGGTTGCCGCCATACACTGCTTTGAAGAGCATTCGGGGTGAAGAACTAAGGGCCGGGCATGTAGCGCGTAGGCTGAATAACCACTGGTCATCAAGGGTAACTTACTGGATTCCCGGAGAAGGCGAGTGGGTTAGGGGAAGAAAGAAAGTTAGATGGGCAGATGAGATAAGACCATTTGCGGCTATAAAGTCGCAGCAGCAAGCACAGGACAGAGTTGACTGGCAGAAAATAGGAGAGGCCTTTGTCCTGCAGTGGACCTATGACTGATGATAATGAGAATAAGGATAATGGCTAAGGGAACGTGATTCCTGTAAAAGTATCACTCAGGCCACGGCTCAACCGAAAATTGTAGCAACTTTGCACTAGTGCCCCGCCACGGTGGTCAAGTGGCTAAAGTACTCGGCTGCTGACACGCAGGTCGCGGGATCGAATCCCGGCTGCGGCGGCTGCATTTCCGATGGAGGCGGAAATGTTGTATGTCCGTGCGCTCAGATTTGGGTGCACGTTAAAGAACCCCAGGTGGTCAAAATTTCCGGAGCCCTCCACTACGGCGTCTCCCATAATCATATGGTCGTTTTGGGACGTTAAACCCCACAAATCAATCAACTTTGCACTACTGGTGTCAAATTAGGAGGATGTGCGAAGCTAGGGAGCCTTCTTGGTTTTTCTGTAATTTTAAAGCGAAAGCTGTGATGAGATCAGAACCCGTGTCAAGCGCGGCGCCGTAATTGTCCGCCAGTGTCCACAACCAGTATAACGAGAAATGGAGAAAAAACTCAGTAAATAAAGAACAGCAAGGGCACAAGGGAACTCGAACCCGGGTCCACTGCTTCCTTGCCGAGTATTCTACCACTGAGCCATACCGGTTCTTGGGAAGTTGTTCTCAAACTGAGCGTATGTGTTGTTTTACCCCCGTTTGTCGTTTAGCCGTACAATGTAATAAGTGCTACAAAGGTTTATCACGGTCGCTGCGCCCCTACCTCCGACAGGTGGCAAAACATACTCAGAAACTCTCCCATTGTATTCGCGACGGGTGAGAAGACCATAAGGAAAGAAGCGCGCGCAGGTGCAGTCTAGCCCGGCCGTGACAGAGCAAACACAAATGAATACGCGCTGTGCGCAAACCAGTTAGCTTATACAAAGAAATAAACCACGTGAGGGATGCAGCACTTGTGCAGACATACGTTCCGTGTGAAAATGGTTGTAAAAGGAACTAACCATCTTCCTTTCTCTTGGGTCAGTGGTCCCACTTGCGTTCCTAGTGGCGTGTTGGCAGTAGTATGACACTCGGAGAGTTTCGCGAAATAAAAACAACGCCACGATACCTGAGATACACGCCTATGCTGTGACGAGACTGTGGTATACGGCTTTTAAGTTTTGCCGCACACGTAATGTCTGCAAGTGGTCTCGACACGAGGCCACGCTGTACTTCACCGGCGCATAGTTCTGGCACTGCGTCCCGGCTCTGAAAGGTAGCCGTGAGGACAGTACGCCTATCAAATTCACAATTTCGATCTCATTGTGGGCAGAAATCAGTGACAAGGGCTCGGCTCGGCTACTCTCGGCCAGGGCGGTCACGTTTCAATGGAGGTGATATGGTAGAGGCCCATTTACTGCGCGATGTCATTGTACGTTAAGGAACACCAGATGGCCGAAATTTCCGGAGCCCACCACTACGGCGTGTCTCACATGGTGGTTCTAGGACATGAAACCCTACAAGTTATTAATTACTCCTTCAGAAGCAACCAATCTTTATTCTGTCATACAGGGCGCTTCTGCGGAACACATCGCAATTGCCGACAACGGGCTCGATCATGTTTTGTTTTGCGTGCACAAAACGTACCGCGAAGGCCAGCTTGGGAGTCACCTCGCCATTGCTTTGTGGCCATCTGCAAATTAGCTCTCTATAGGCATGTTTCAAGCAATCACAGAACCCACGCGAGCGCGCGAAACACGTGGAACCAGTGTGTACGTCGAACCAGTCAAGTGCACCGGCTGTTTTCTGTCGCCGGCTGCTTGTTTTCGCCGTGAGCACACCAAACGAGAAAAAAAACGAAAGGCATCTCTGCATGTTGACTATTATTATATCCAAAATACTATACATGTCTGAACGCACTTGCATGACATGCGCAAGGAATGATGTGTTCAATAAAGGTATAATATATATAGGTATAATATATATGATGTGTTCAATATAGGTATAACCGAGTGAATGTATCCAGATTGTACGAATTACGCCGTACGCGAATGATTGATGACGCATCTATATATACTGTCAAAACATGCTATTGTGTGCAGTGGGAGCTTGAACATCGAATTTCAAATTATTCAATGATTACTTTTTGATAAGTTGAACAAATAAAAATGGTCTATGATCGCGTGCAACCAAACTACAGCAGTGTTCAGATACAGAGGTAATTATTTTATTTTAATTCGCAAGTCACACGCTGTAAAAAATTGAGGACATACTAATTGCGTTTAAACAAAATGAAATGGAACAAGAATTCATTTGTGAGGTTTCTTGATTTGACGATTTGCAGTTTCTTCGTACAAGCTTTAAGGTTTCATTCCGGGTTCAGCAAAACCTGGCGTTTATTTTTCCCGTTGGCGGATTACATAATTGTTAAACGAGGGATTGTGACGTTGTGCTACGCACGGCATGAGCATAAGCGGGCGGGTGCTTTTGCTAATCGACTTTTGCTGTGAAACGGAGCTCTAAGGAAGTTTGTCTTCATTAGAGAGATTTAGAGTACCGAACACAAAGCACGTGGACATTGCGGACGTCACCTAACGCTAGCCCGCAAGAGGTTAGTGTGCGATGGGTACGTAACGCATACGCAAAGCTTCGCGTATGCTGTTCTAAAGTTTTGTACTCGGATTATCATCCACTTCCCCAACGCTAGCTCACAACCAGCTTGCCGCCGTCTGTGGTGGTGGCCAACTTTTGGTCGCTCTTCTGCTGCTCGATCGAGGTTCGTACTTTAGATTTCGCTGGCAGTAGCGGTAGCTGGCGGAAGCAGTCAAACCACCTTGAGGGCAGTCCGACCACAGAGCGAGAGCGATGACGAACAATAGTCCTCGCCGGATTCCAGACGGGGTATTGCGCACCCCTGCAAATGTTCTGTGGCATCGACGATATTCGCAATACTCGTGAAATATTATGCGGTGATTTTCTGTCTACGTCAATCAAGAGAAGATATTGATTGGTGTTGATAATTTAAATTAGCCCTAATTTTTGTTTTAAATCAAACTGTAATATCTCCTAGGCAGCGCTCATCATTAATGATCGGTTAGAAATACCGCCGCATGCAGGACTCTCAAACAACGCAAGCATCTCGAGTTTCCGACTCAGGTGTCAGGGGTCCTCTAATGTCTTCCGAAAAGTATGGCCCACGATTGTATAACCTAATTGATCACTGACTGCGCAGCGCGCGTCTCTTTCGAAATGCCATGCAGTAAGTGTAACATGCTTTCGAATCTTCTTGCTTTGCCCGAATGGGCACAGTCAAGTGACATGTGCACTACAATGCTTCCATTCTATTCGTATACCTAAAATTGGGGCAATACTTACTGCGCAACAAATATATTTTTATAAACGTACACAACAGCTGCAGGCGAGAATGCACGCGCAAAGAAATGGACAACTGTTTGCAGTCTTGTTCTCTTTGTCCTGTAAAATAAAGTGTGCAAAAAGCTATCTTATTATAAAGCCTGTGTTTTTGAGTCAAGTGGTAGATACCTTGGAATCAAGTATTGCATTACTGCCACATTTGCCTTTTCTCTGTTGTATTTAGCATCTGAAAGAATCAAGAAATGAACGAGAACTACAGAAGCGTCATGCAATGAAGCTTTAAAGAGGTTCGCTATGTGCGATGATTCATGCGTGAAGTGTACGAGTAAGTGCGTTTCCTGGAAGTCCGTTTCTCAGAGGAGATTCTGTTCTATACCAGAGAAAATTTTTATGTAACACTATAGTGCAATTGCTATTTTCGCTGCTATACTGTACGACTCGTTATTTATTCATTTATTTGCAATACTGTCGACTCCAATGTTGGAGTCATTACAGAGGGCACATTGCAGGTAGTATACATTCATGAAGAACAAACAATAACATTCCAACTGACATACATGAACCTCACCCAGTACCTTCTGGCCTGCTACAGTGCGCCGTGCAAAAAAGAAAAAGAAAAGAGGAAAATAGCAAAGGTATGTGAAGCATTCAAGCACAGCTGTAGATTACGCATGGTTTCTAACACTGTGGTGAATGTGGATAGTGTGTCGGCATTAGTAGCATTTGCATTCAGTTTATTCCATTCACGTATTGTTAGTGGGAAAAACGATTTTCCAAAGACGTCACTGTTTGAGGAATATTCTTGCAGACTGTATTTGTGCTTATGACGAGTAGGGCGTGACTGTGAAAATGTGACGTACTTAGACACATCTACCTTGTAGTGGCCATGTAACAACTGGTACAAGAACCTCAGGCGTGCCTCTTTTGCCCTAGTAGCTAATTTTTCAATGCCAGAAGAAGCCAGAAGGTTAGTGGGAGAATCTGTACGTTTGAACTTGTTGTGTACAAACCGTATGGCTTTGCGTTGTACTGCCTCTAATTTACTAATACCACTTAGCGTATAAGGAAACCAAACTACGTTGGCATATTCTAATACTGGTCTTACGAACATGGTATAAGCCAAGAGTTTTGCGGGCGCTGGTGCAATTCTAAGTCTTCTTTTTAGGTAGAAAAGTTTACGCAGTGCGGCAGCAGTGACGTTAGCTATGTGTGTATCCCATCTCAGGTCAGGCGCTAATGTAATGCCTAAGTACTTATGCTGCACAACATTAGTCAGTGGTCAACCATGAATGGTGTAGATGAATTGCGATGGATTCTGCTTACGTGTTAGTGTCATAGCTGCGGATTTTTTCACATTGATGGACATTTGCCACTTAGCGCACCAATCTGCTAGCTTGGTTAGACATTCATTGAGATTAATGTGGTCTATGTAGCTGGTTACCTCCTTATAACTAATGCAGTCATCTGCAAACAGTTTGATATTACAGTTAATGTTTGACGTGAGGTCATTTATGAATTCAGAAATAATAGTGGTCCCAAGACGGAACCTTGAGGGACCCCAGAAGCTATGGGGACTATGTTTGATATATGACCTTCATACTGCACAAACTGTGAGCGATTTGTTAGGAAATTTTCTATCCAAGAAAACAATAACCCCTCTTCTATCGCACTTTTCAGTTTCATTAGTCTCTTTCTGTGACATACGCAATCGAAAGCCTTAGAGAAATCAAGTAAAATTATGTCTGTTTGGCCACGATTATTTATGGTAGAAGCTAGATCATGAACTACCTCCGTTAGCTGCGTAACAGTGGACAGGCCACTACGAAATCCATGTTGACTAGGAGACAAAAATTTTATTTTCTCGAGAAAAACAGTTATGTGTTTGAGGATGATATGCTCTAGTAGCTTACATGAAATGCTAGTGAGGGATATTGGCCGGTAATTTGAAACCAATGACTGTTCTCCTGATTTATGAATAGGTATTATTTTTGCAATCTTCCAGTCATCTGGCAGCTGGGCTAAAGTAAGCGACTTTCGAAAGATTAACCCAAGAAACTTGCTACACCATTCCGCGTACCTCTTAAGGAACTCGTTAGGAATATCATCTGGACCACTCGATTTTTTAGGATCTAAGTTAAGAAGCAAGTACAGTATTCCTGTATCTGTGACTTCTAGGTGATCGATGCTTGGCGAATCAAGGGATAATACTGGAGGAGTGGCATCATTATCAGTCGTGAACACTGATTGGAAAAAAAGTTGTATTCGTTAGCCTTTTCCGTTCTTTCCCCTGAATTCGTGTGCGACTGTGTATTATTGCTAGTGCGAAGGTATCTCCAAAATTTGCTTGGATTGCTTTTAATAAAGCTTGGAAGTGTAACACTAAAATAATATTGTCTGGCAGTTTTCTTTTTTTGCTTAAACTCTGATTTTGCACACTGCAGCTTCTGTTGAATGGATGATTTACACTTAAGGTTTTTCGCAGCCACACGCAACCTTTTTAACCTACGCTTGGCCTGGATAACCTCACGTGATATCCAAGGATTATTCCTTGGAGCTTTCTTGTGTTTCTTTGGTATGAAGTCAGTGACACAGTACATAACAGTAGATTTGAAACTTAGCCAAAGTAGATTAGTATCACTGGATGCGTCAAAAGCTAGCTGCAAAAAGTTTTCGAACTCATGTGCGAGATGGGTTAATACGCTGCTATCGTCAGCTTTTTTGAAATCGATTACAGTTGATCCACGCTGCTCACATGCAATACTGGAGTCAAGCGGCAGCAAGCATATGACTATGTGATGGTCTGATATGCCGTCAACTACGTCAGTGCGAACACGGTCTTCCGGGAAGTGCTGACTAATCAGTATCAGATCTAATATGCTCTCGGCAGTGTTCTGTAAGCGGGTTGGAGATAACACGATTTGCTGAAGGCTAAAGTTCAACATTATGTTTATAAGAGCGTCCGAGGCAGATGATGTGTGGTTTAGCGTAGTCCAGTCAATGTCTGGGAGATTAAAATCTCCCATAATCAGGACACGAGAGTTGCGAACATGACGCTGCATGAAGTCATGAACTGCAGTTATGCATTCGTGTCCGGATGATGGACCTCGATAAACGCATCCAACGAATATAGAAGTGCTATCGCAAAGAATCCGGCAGAAAATTGTCTCAGCATCTGTTACAGCTGGAAGCGATACATATTGCCACGTTCCATTTCCCAAGTTTTTGTTATCGTCCCAAAACACCACACAATTCTCAGCGCGAACCACGCCTGCAGTTTTCGAGAAGGTTCCGGACTGTAGTAGATCATTTCGATAAGATCACGCCCACTGTGCGAACGGTACAGATTGTTCTGGAACCTACGCCACCGCCAGCGATAACGCTAGAACATTCGACGGCAAGAGTATAAATGCCGACGCGCTTCGCCGCTTGTCAGTTGTTGATCGAAGGCCGACGCTCCGTTCGCCGCTATCAGTCCGAGACTGCTATCTGTGCGAGACTGCTGCTGTAATTGGATTTTCCGTTTACCGGGCACAGGTTCGCCCTAATAAACAGTTAAATCCCAACACGAAGTCTCCTGTCTTCGGCCACGTCACGACCCCGTGACATCTGGTGGAGGTGCTGCTTTGTTCATGTACCGGACGCCCCCGTCAAGCCGTGAACCCAGCCCACGTCGCGGAAAAGACATCGACGCCAACCAAGAGCAGCGAACAAGCCGCCGACAGCAAGGGCTACCACCGGAGTACGGGCTTCTGCAAGACAAGGCGCGGAAGACCAAGGCCATACCGCGACTGCAGCGACAATGACAACCGCAGCGTCCCAGCCCACGATGGTCATGCACCAACCCAGGGAACCACCAATTTTCCATGGGTCATCGTTCGAAGACCCGGAGTCCTGGCTAGAAACATACGACCGTGTGGCCGCCCTCAACCATTGGGACCATGACGAAAAGCTGCGTCGTGTGTTCTTCTATTTGGAAGACACCGCAAGGACCTGGCTCGAAAATCGGGAGTCCACGCTCCGAACGTGGGATGTTTTCTGCGGCGCATTCCTGCAAACGTTCGCGAGCGTCGCTCGCAAAGAGAGGGCCGCTGCTTTATTAGAGACCCGGGTTCAGCTACCAAATGAAAATGTCGCCATTTTCACAGAAGAAATGACCCGACTATTCCGTCACGCTGACCCAGACATGCCTGAGGAGAAAAAAGTTCGTTTCCTCATGCGAGGGGTCAAACAGGAGCTCTTCGCGGGACTGATGAGAAACCCACCGAAAACCGTCCAAGAATTTGTAGCCGAAGCGACCACTATCGAAAAGACCCTGGACATGCGCACCAGACAATATAATCGTCGCATGACTGCAGCCTGCGCTGCTGCTCAAGCCAGTAACTCCGGAGACCTGCGTGAAACGATCCGAGCGATCGTGCGGAAAGAGCTGCGCAAGCTGTTGCCTTCGGCGCAGCCTCAAGTGGATTCAATCGCCGACATTGTGCGAGAAGAAGTTCGGCAATCACTTCAAATTCCCCACGCACCGCCGCCAGAGCTGGAAGCTATGAGCTACGCCGCTGCACTGCGCCACAACGCTCCTCCCCGTCCACGCCAAAACGCCGCCCCGTCAAACTTCCGTCGACAGACGCCACCGCCGCCACCACCTCCACCGACGTCATACCATTCGCCAGCGGCCCAGCGCAGTGCACCGAGGAAGACTGACGTCTGGCGCACCCCTGACCATCGCCCGCTCTGCTACCACTGCGGCGAGGCCGGACACACATACCGCCGTTGCCAGTACCGACAGATGGGACTGCGTGGCTTCGTCGTCAATGCACCGCGTCCACAGACAGGAGAACGACCACGTGACATCGCCGACTACCTGACAGGAACTCGGCGGACACCACGAAGCCCTTCGCGTTCCCCGTCGCCCAGCCGCCGCACGTGACCGCCCCACCGGCAGTACTCTGGCCCTACGCGGGGCCGGTCTCCTAGCCCGTATCCGGGAAACTAAGGGCAGCAACCGGTGGAGGTGCGGTTGCTGTGCGACGAACTACCGAAGATCCTCCGACGACGACGACGCCGCGACGGAGCTTTCCGAACACAACGTCAACCAGGCAAAGCCCTGACGGCGAAAGCTCATTTACCGAAGGTGGCCTGACGACGCAACATGGAAGCAGCGGAACAAGCCGACGCAGCCGTGACCCGACGCCACGCCCTAACTGTAATGCGAGACGGCGAACTAGCGACCTCAACGTTCTTATCGACGGCCACAGTGTGACCGCTCTCGTCGATACTGGAGCCGACTATTCTGTCATCAGTGGGTCGTTCGCCGCGAAGTTAAAGAAAGTTAGGACAGATTGGAAAGGCCCTGAGATCCGCACAGCCAGAGGTCATCTCGTAACGCCTGCAGGAATCTGCACAGCGAGAGTCACCATTAACGGTCGTATTTATCTTACAGACTTCGTAGTCCTACAGCGTTGCTCGAGAGATGTCATCCTTGGCATGGACTTCTTATGCCTCCATGGTGCTGTCATCAACCTAAAAACAAAGTCGATAACGTTATCCACAGAAGAAGCACTACCGCCACGCACGCCGTCAGGACACCATGCCTTGAATGTGCTGGAAGAGCAAGTCACCATTCCGCCTCGCTCAAGCGTCATTATTTCAGTTGGCGCTCCTAAATCACCTGACTTGGAAGGCGTCGTTGAAGGCAGTCAGCATCTGCTGGTCACCCGAAATATTTGCGTCGCAAGAGGAATTGTAGAGCTGCGGGGAGGCAAAGCAATGGTTATGCTCACGAATTTCAGCAATGAGTACAAACATGTGAACAAAGGAACAATGGTCGCATACATCGAAGAAATTGTCGAAGCCACCAGTGCTTTCGCCCTCACCGATTCTGCGGAACCTGCTCAGAGGAACCAAGCCCCTCCCATAGCTTTCGACGTCAATCCCAGACTTCCCAACGATAAGCAAGAACAGCTCAAGGCCCTGCTACTGCAATACGAAGATTGCTTTTCGTCGTCATCAAAAATTCGGCAGACCCCAATCACGAAGCATCGCATCATAACTGAAGAAAATGCCAGACCACTCCGCCAGAGTCCGTACAGGGTTTCGACGCGAGAACGTGAAGCCATGAAGAGACAAGTTGATGAGATGCTGCGGGATGACATTATCCAGCCGTCCAAGAGTCCATGGGCATCCCCCGTGGTGTTAGTGAAGAAAAAGGATGGGACCCTACGTTTCTGCGTCGATTATCGCCGCCTGAACAAAATTACAAGAAAGGACGTGTATCCTCTCCCACGAATAGACGACGCACTTGATCGGCTCCATAACGCCAAGTACTTTTCGTCAATGGACCTCAAGACTGGCTTTTGGCAAATCGAAGTCGACGAACGAAACCGAGAAAAGACGGCGTTTATAACACCAGACGGCCTCTTCGTGTTTAAGGTGATGCCCTTTGGCCTTTGCTCAGCGCCTGCAACTTTTCAACGCGTTATGGATACAGTACTGGCAGGATTGAAGTGGCAGACTTGCCTTGTGTACTTGGACGACGTCGTCGTGTTTTCCTCGAGTTTCGACGAGCATCTTCGGCGCCTTGAAGCTGTACTTCAAGCCATCAAGACTTCCGGACTCACACTGAAGCCAGGAAAGTGCAGATTTGCGTATGAGGAGCTCTTGTTTCTGGGGCACGTTATCAGCAAGTCTGGAGTTCGTCCCAATCCACGGAAAACAGCCGCCATCGCCGACTTCCCGCCGCCCACTGACAAGAAAGCCGTGCGCCGATTTCTGGGCCTGTGCGCCTATTATAGGCGGTTCGTGAAAAACTTCGCCCGCATCGCCGATCCTCTCACTAACCTTACCAAGGCCGACGTGGAGTTGAAGTGGGAAACACCACAGGAATACGCTTTCCAGGAGCTTAAACATCGCCTCCAGACGCCTCCGTTACTTGCCCATTTCGACGAATTCGCCGAGACAGAAATACATACTGACGCAAGCAGCGAAGGTCTTGGCGCCGTTCTTGTGCAGAGGGCTGACGGACTTGAAAGGGTTATTAGTTACGCCAGCCGATTGCTATTCAAAGCAGAAGCAAATTATTCCACAACAGAAAAGGAGTGCCTCGCCATCATCTGGGCTACGTCGAAATTTCGCCCCTACCTCTACGGCAGGACCTTCAAAGTTGTCAGTGACCACCACGCCTTGTGTTGGCTAGCCACCTTGAAGGACCCTTCAGGTCGCCTCGCACGATGGAGCCTGAGACTTCAAGAATATGACATTACTGTCATTTACAAGTCCGGCAAAAAACACTCCGACGCCGACTGTCTCTCGTGCGCCTGTCGACCAACCGCTACCCGACGACCCGGATGACGACTACTTCTTGGGAACGATAACTACCGACGACTTCGCTGAACGACAGCGGGCCGACCCGGAACTTAAGGCCCTAATAGAATACCTCGAAGGCAGGACCGCCGAAGTCCTGAATATATTCAAGCGCGCACTTGCGTCGTTCTTTCTGCGAAACGGTCTTCTACAAAAGAAAAGCTTTTCACCGCTTCGAGCTAAGTACCTCCTTGTGGTGTCTTCAGCTCTGCGACCAGAACTCCTGCAGGCCCTGCACGACGATCCGACGGCAGGGCACCTCGGTGTTTCTCGCACGCTCGCGAGGATAAAAGAAAGGTACTACTGGCCACGTCTTACCACCGACGTCACTCGTTATGTGAGGACATGCCGGGACTGTCAGCGACCCAAGACACCGCCGACAAGGCCAGCGGGACTTCTGCAGCCAATTGATCCACCTTGCCGACCTTTCCAGCAGATCGGTATGGACCTACTGGGGCCGTTCCCGACGTCGGCTTTCAGAAACAAGTGGATCGTGGTAGCTACCGACTACCTCACCCGCTACGCCGAGACAAAAGCCCTGCCAAAAGGCAGTGCATCCGAGGTAGCTAAGTTCTTCGTCGAAAATATCCTCCTACGTCACGGCGCCCCGGAGGTCCTTATCACCGACAGAGGAACGGCATTCACTGCCGACTTAACTCAAGCGATCTTGGCATACAGCCAAACAAACCACCGCCGGACGACAGCCTACCACCCACAGACCAACGGCCTCACCGAGCGGCTTAACAAGACGATCGCCGACATGCTGTCAATGTACGTCGATGTCGAACACAAGACGTGGGACGCCATTCTTCCGTATGCGACCTTCGCATACAACACGGCGGTGCAGGAGACGACGCAGATATCTCCATACAAATTGGTCTATGGAAGGAGCCCAGCGACGACGCTCGATGCCATGTTACCCAACGTCACCGACGAAGAAAACCTCGATGTGAGCGAGTACCTTCAACGCGCCGAAGAAGCCCGACAACTTGCGCGTCTCCGTATCAAGAATCAACAGACGACCGACAGCCACCGTTACAACCTTCGACGACGCTTCGTGGAATACCAGCCCGGTGAACGTGTTTGGGTGTGGATGCCGATACGCCGACGCGGACTAAGTGAAAAGCTTCTTTGATGGTACTTCGGACCCTACAGGGTGGTTCGACGTCTCGGCCTACTTGATTACGAGGTTGTCCCCGACGGCATCACGAACTCTCAACGACGCCGATCGCGACCTGAAGTCGTCCATGTCGCGCGCCTCAAGCCGTTTCATGCGCGTTAACAAACTGAAACAGTGTTTTTTTTGTATTATTGTTGTATCGTAATTTATTCATTGTACTTTCTTGCATTATTATTGTACCTTCATCTTTAGTTAAAGCATCGGGACGATGCCTTTTTTCAAAGGGGGGCAATGCCACGTTCCATTTCCCAAGTTTTTGTTATCGTCCCAAAACACCACACGATTCTCAGCGCGGACCGCGCCTGCAGTTTTCGAGAAGGTTCCGGACTGTAGTAGATCATTTCGATAAGATCACGCCCACTGTGCGAACGGTACAGATTGTTCTGGAACCTACGCCACCGCCAGCGATAACGCTAGAACATTGGACGGCAAGAATATAAATGCCGACGCGCTCCGCCGCTTGTCAGTTGTTGATCGAAGGCCGACGCTCCGTTCGCCGCTATCAGTCCGAGACTGCTATCTGTGCGAGACTGCTGCTGTAATTGGATTTTCCGTTTACCGGGCACAGGTTCGCCCTAATAAACAGTTAAATCCCAACACGAAGTCTCCTGTCTTCGGCCACGTCACGACCCCGTGACAATATGAATGGCATTTTTTATGAGTAGAGCGACGCCCCCGCCACGAGAAGGTCTATCCTTACAGATAACGTAATAATTTGAAGGAACAACTTCACTATCGTATATCTCGGAAGAAAGCCATGTTTCAGTGACACCTACTATATCAGGACTGTATTCTAGCAGAAGATTTTCGAGAGCATCTATTTTGTTTAGAACACTTCTTGCGTTAACATTCAATATAGTCAAGGCTTCGATTTTGCGTGTAGACGAGCTTGCCGAGTTTGCGGTCTTGATCGCACCTCGTCCTTTTTTTTGGGCGAGAACCTTGTCGTTCTTTTCTTCATCCCAGGTAAAGGCTTGGTTATTATTGAACAATTTGTCAAACACTAACGACACCTTCTCCTTCTTTTCTCAATTTTCTTTGGCGCTGTTCCATAGCTTTCGCCTGATGTCTCGGATTCTAGGCGAAAAGTCTTCTCCGATTGAGAAGCTGGTGTTTTTCAGTTTGTATCCGCTTTTAAGTATCGATGATTTCTGCCTAAAATCTAGCAACTTGAAAATGACTGGTCTATTTTTGTTCCGTTCCGCTCGTTCTAGGCGGTGTATTCGTTCGATAGAAACTCGTTCAAGGCCGAGGGTGTCCTGAACAATAGTCTTATTCACTGCTTGTTCAAGAATTTCACTCGTCTCTCCGTCAACTTCAGGTAGGCCATAAACAATTAAGTTCGATCGCCTACTTCTGTTTTCTAAGTCGTCGATCTTCCTTTCCAGCAATTCATATGTACGTTTCATGCTGACAAGCTCATCCTGACAGAGACTAACCTTCTCTTCGAGTCTTGATAAAGCGTCTAGCTTTTTATCAATATCGACAAGACGCTTTTCCTTGATGAACTTAATATCCGCGGCGATTTCTTTTAGTGCGCTTGCGATTTGATCTTGCGCAGGTCCCGGGTTAGTCTCGATGTCTCCCCCCAAGAGTAGTAATTTTCGCAAAAACACCCTAACACAACATGGCATACAAGAAAACCGTGGGCACGGTAGCACAGACAAAAAAGGATCGTCAGAGCCTATACATTTTCCGTATTTCTTCATCACCTGCACAAGGAAGACGAACGGGTTATCAGACGTCCGCATGTCTGAAGTGCCACCGTGCCCAAGAAGCGTCGAGTGCGCTGCACGAGCTTTTGTAGGTGAGCTGGTGGGTGGTCCTGGGTGTTGATCATGCGCAGTCAGAATCAGGGTGGGTAACGGCGAATGATGAGGCGACATCTCTGATGACGTGCAGGACAAGATTGTTGGCGCATGGTAATACGTCAGACTGTGGGCCTGCGCCGTAGTGCTCTCCCCGGATCGCAAGCTGCCCCCACCGGAGGTGAGAAGCAGGCCAAGGAAAAACTGCACAAGGAAGACGAACGGGTTATCAGACGTCCGCATGTCTGAAGTGCCACCGTGCCCAAGAAGCGTCGAGTGCGCTGCACGAGCTTTTGTAGGTGAGCTGGGGAGTGGTCCTGGGTGCTGATCATGCGCAGTTAGAATCAGGATGGGTAACGGCGAATGATGAGGCGACATCTCCGATGACGTGCAGGACGGGATTGTTGGCGCATGGTAGTACGCCAGACTGTGGGCCTGCGCCGTAGTGCTCTCTCCGGATCGCAAGCTGCCCCCACCGGAGGTGAGAAGCAGGCCGAGGAAAAACTGCACAAGGAAGACGAACGGGTTATCAGACGTCCACATGCCCGAAGTGCCATGTGCTCAGATTTCGGTACAGGTCAAAGAGTCCCAGGTGGTGGAAACTTCCGTAGCCCTCCTATGGTGGTTTTGGGAAGTCTAATCCCAGATATCAATCATTATGGGACTGCATGGCCACATCGTGACTGCATAGAAAAACATCACTTGGGAAAGCTCAAATAATTCAGAAAGGCATTTTATTACGTTATAATTCTACTGTGACTACGTCATTTCGGTACCAATAGAAGTTTGTTGGCTGAATGGACGACGGCCAATTTCGGTATGCTATCCACGTGGCTTTCAAAAAAAACTTGGTTTACATTCTCCTAGTATACGTTATCTAGTACCGTCCAAAACTAATGATGTGCTTGCTGACATCTTTAACTAATGGGTATGCACAGATTTTAAAAAAAAACTCGCAAGCTGGACAAGCACGCGTAGCAAATTGTACGCGGTCGCCTTTTCTGCAAACCACATTATGGCTAAATGATTTTACGAAAAGCACACTACTAGCCGAATTGCCATGTGCTGCTCATGATATGTGCTCTAATATTCATTATAGAAAACTGTTGTGTGTATTTTTTTTACTTATTGAAATGATGAAATGGGAGAGCTTAGTGCCATTATTATGACATCTGCAACGTTTCTTTTGAGCATGCAGATGTGGCACTGGCAATTTTCGTTCACTTCGTGTTTAAGCACGTTTGTAGGTAATATCATTAAAAACAAAACAAAAATAGGTGCAGTAAAACACTTTGCCCCTCGGTGAGCTTAGTTCAAATCCTTATAAAAACCTGGTTTCTTTTTTTCTTGTCATTATTCGCAATACGACACTCATGCAAGTGAAGTTGTTCTTCTGAATTCGTAACAACTTACGCCGTAAAGTTGAAATTGTGTAACAGACTAGGCCGCACGACCTCTCGTAGCGAATTCATGGGTGGAAGACGTGCATCAAGCTGTCAGCCTTACCTGCATGCTCGCGGTCCAAGCGGCTGTTTAGAGAATAGCCTGACAAACCGAGCGCCTCCCGTGAGCTCGCACAAGAACTGCAGAGTAACTTCTTTGGTGACGGCGTTAATGTGTTTCTATGCAGCGAACATCGCCAGGTGCAAGCTGAACAATGAAAGTGATCACTAAACAAAGCGTAATAGAAAAATGGGGCAAACCTTACAGAAACCCTGTACACAGCGGTTGTGTCGTTGACTACGTTTGACTTTTCCGAAACCTTTTGTTCTGTCAAACCCACTTAAAAATCGCACCACTGAAATGAATCCCCACCCCTGCTTCCTCTATATAGCCCCACCGTGGTAGTCTAGTGGCTAAGGCGTTCGGCTGCTGACCCACAGGTCGTGGGATTGAATCCCAGTGGCAGCACCTGCATTTTCGATGGAGGCAAAATGGCTGTAGGCCCATGTTCTCAGATTTCGGTACAGGTTAAAGAATCCCAGGTGGTCGAAACTTCCGTAGCCCTCCTAGGGTGATTTTGGGAAGTCTAATCCCACATATCAATCATTACTTCCTCCATATACAAGTATAGCGTACTAAGCACGTGCTCACAGAAGAAAAGATCCGACTTCTCCTCGGCGTACAAGACATGCTTCTCCAAGTTTCTCTAATGGTCCCGCCACGAAGCGACAAGATAACACCGTTGTGTGAACCAGTCATTAAGCTTGAAAATAGCAGAGAGATTCGCAGAGCAACAGCAGAATGACAAAACGCTCAAGTCCCTGTTGGCTGAACTAGACAAAAACTTGAGGTCGCAGTACGGCCACTACCTGGACCTCTGTACCCCCAGTGCCAACTTTCTACAGGCAGAACCTTCAACCAGCTCGTCGTGCCAACATATTTTAGAGAATCTGTCCTTGAAGGGGCCCATGAAGCTTTTATGACAGGATGGCAGGACATTTGGTCATGAACCAATTTCAGGGCGAAGCTCCTTAGGCGTGGGTCTGTACATCCTCTGAGGTATGTAGCTGTAGTAGTAGCGGGTAGCCACCTTCAGTTTAGTTCTTGCAGTGTTCACTCGATGGAGGTACTTGTAGTTGATGAAAACATGCGAGATGTTATAAAACTAGATGGCTATACTTGGAGATGATCAAAAGATGCGAGATTTTATGAAACTAGATGATGATACGTGCAGTTGATGATGAAAGATGCGAGACTTTATTCAAGGAATGTTGTCAAGTATGGCGCGGGTCATTGGTGGAAGGCGATCGTTTGATTTAGTGCGGCGACGTACGCTATGGGTAGCGTTGTAATAAAATTCGTTCGCTGTCGGTGCGTGCTCGCTGTCACCGGATGGACAAGGCTGCAGAGTGGCTAGCGTGTAAGGCGACGGCAACGCCTGCTCGCAGACAGAATCCGGATGTGCGAGCCCGCGAGGCAGAAGCGCACCGTGAAACTGCGCGACACCGCCGCCGCCAAGATCCTGCCGTACAAGAGCGGGAGGCCCAAGTGGCATGGCATACACACGCAGTGTTTCTCACATCCTTAAATGGTGATGTACAGGGCGAATCACATGGAAGATTCAAGGTTACCGATGATTTCCTTCGGGGCTTCGCCCACTCATGATCATTCACCCCATGGATATGCTGTTATTTTTCTTTATCGGCCATATCTGAATGGTGGCGTCTAACGTTTCGTGAAATCTCACGATCTAAGAACAACACCGAAAAGTAAAGTGGCTGTTATGCAATTAGGCAAGATGCCTTTAATATGCATAGCTTGTGAACACGACCAGCGCTAAGTAAACGTGCCAAACTGAAACGATCAACCCCCCCCCCCCAAGCTTCTGTCATCAGCAATTATAACAAATAAGTGGGACCACTGTGAGCATACATTGGGAGTATTTATGCTATGGCGGGTAACCATGCTACTAATAACAAAAGAGTCAGGATCCCGCCTCCCCCTCTTCCAGTCTTACTTCAAGTCAACCCCCCCCCCTTAAAATGAGTCGCTGGGTCCATGCCTGGCTGCGATTCATCGTAGATTACTTCTTTCTGAAGCCAGCTCGCGCTCTTTGTGGACAAAGGTGGAGCGTTGGAGCAAGTCTCAATGATTTTTTACATGAGAACATCTAGGTTAGCCTGTGTTTTAGTTGTTAATTTTGTTCTTGTTCTCCTCTATATGAGTGCCAGTCTTACCTCCACGAACATATAGTCCGTACTTTTTACATGCCGTGTTACGTTTATGCCTCATATTACACTTAAATCTCCGCGCATTGTGAAACTCATTCAATTGTTTCTTTTCCCCTATTATGGCTTTTCTATGCGCACTTTTTATTTTTGTGCATTCTCAAGAAAGTTTCATTACACGGAGCCATTTTTTTTTGCCAAATTGTGCAACGTATGTGCTGTACCATACCCACAGAGCCTATTCCATAGTAGCCTATTGTTCGTTTTCATTCGTGCTACTTCCTACTGTGACTGCACTTTTCGCATCCTTATAGAGCTGTTTCATTCGCTTGTTCTCTTTGCTTGAAATTGCAGCAACGCAGCATTTTTTTTCATCTTCAATATCCTGAGTAGTTACAATGCATGTTACCTATGGATCCATGTTGCATAACTCTTATGTCATCCTTAAAGAGAAAAAAATACATAAGTTAGCCCCGTAACTATCTGTATTAGGGTGCGACACCTCAACAGTATCTCACGAGGGATGGGGGTAAGGAGAGTATAAAAAGATAGTATTAAAAGGTAAATAGATAGAGGAAGGAGAGTGCAAGGCGCCGAGTCAGCGAACGACAGAAAATGACGGAAGAGGGAATAGGAATGATGGACACGGTCACAGGAGTCCGATGACGGGGCACCACTCAGTGAGAGCTCTTGTCGGCGGCAGGAGGTGGCGTAGGGTGAGCCAGTCGGCCAAAGCTGCGCTGTCGTCGGAGATCGCGGGGTCGCAACCGGTCGGCACAAAATCCGGAGAGCGTAGCTTGCCATAGTTTGCGGCAGAGTCTTCGTGGATTAGAAGCGTCGTATCCTACTCTGTTCTCAGTGAGTCTTCTGCAACACGTGATGTGAAGTCCTAATTATCAGCGCTGTGTATGCTTGTCCAGCACTCCTAAACTAACCATGGTTAATGTCTTACTCAGCGTATGTGATCTCGCAATACAGCTTGACTTTAGGGCGTCCATGCGTGGATAGTTCCCCCTACAGGTTCATTTTTCATTGGCAGCCTCTCTAGGTTCGGGGATTCATAGTAACCCATGGGTGCTGTGAGTGTGACCCCCGCCGCAATTACGCGCCTCGTCACTGCTGAAATCTCTCTGTAGGCCAGCGTGTAGTAAGAGGACTGGCGGGGAAATTAAAGGCATCAGGAAAACATGATATATTCTGCTGAGAGAAAAACAAAATCACAGCATATCCATGGACTGAATGATGTTGAGTGGGCGAAGCTCCGGAGAGAATCAACGGTAAACCGTGAATCTTCCGTGTAATTCACAGAGACGATCATCATTTAAACACGTGAGAAACCCTGTGTGCACATGTCGTGCCGCTTGGGCCTCCCACTCTCCTACAGCATGATCTTGGTAGCGGTGTCGCGACGCTTCACGGAGCGCCAACAGCAAGCAAATTTTATTACAACGCTCCCCTTAGCCTACATCGCCACACTAAACCGAACAATTGCCTTCCACCGACGACACGCGCTATATGTGACATCATTCCTATTATAACATCTCGCATCTTTCATTATCGACCACCACCATCTAGTTTTATAACATCTCGCATACATTCATCAACTACAAGTACCGACATCTGGTGAACACTCCAAGTACCACCATCTAGTTTTATAACACTCCACATCAACTACCACCATCTAGTGAACACTGCAAGAACTAAACCAGAGGTGGCTACCTACTACTACTACAACTAAATAACTCAGAGGATGTACAGACCCACGCCTTAAGAAGCTCTGCCCCTAATAAAACGCCGAAGGCGATTGAACTTCGTCTTCAAGTGTGGAATGCGATAGCGTCCTGCGACCCTGTTCGCATGGTTATTTTAGACGCTAACCTCGCTCTGATTATCTGTGAACCCTTGAGGCGTTCCGTAAGGAAGAGCATGTCTGCGCACTTGTAAGCTGGCCCCTTCGATCTATACTCGAATGTCTGCTGCAATAGCAGTTGCGAAGTGCGCACAACGGCGCAACTCTTCCTTGTGCGAACTGGCTAAGTACTCATACACGTCCGCAAGGCAACATGCTTACTTACGCAGCTGCGCACGTTTTTGACGCCTCGGTAAATATTCATTGGAAGCACAGCGTAGAGATATTTGACGAAGAAAACAATGTAGGACTCCGTCGATGTACTGCTCCATCAATCAGAGCGCAGCATACCGATTATCTATCTATCTATCTATCTATCTATCTATCTATCTATCTATCTATCTATCCATCTATCTATCTATCTATCTATCTACCTATCTATCTACCTATCTATCTATCAATCTATCTATCTATCTATCTATCTGTCAGTCTTTTTTGTTTGTTTCTTGATACAGCACATTTATCTGAATTTCTCAGTATTCCTTTAACACTTACATCGCCGCGTTTGTTCACCTCGGTGGATCTGTGGCTAGGGTGCTCGGCTGCTACCCGAAGGTTGCGGGTTCGATCTCAGCCGTGGCGATGGCATTTCGGTGGAGGCGAAATGGTAGAGGCCCGGGTACTGTGCAATGTCGGGGCACGTTAAACAACACCAGATAGTCAAAATTTCCGGCGGCCTCCGCTACGGTGTCTCTCATCATCATATTATGGTTTTGAAGCATAAAACTGCGATGGGATGTGCGCGCGAAAGATTGGCAGTGTTCCCGTGTGGTGTGGGGTAGAAGACGACGATGGCAATTGCTCTCGTGTGAAATGGCTTGAACGCGGCGAGCGGCGATAAAAAAGAGAGGGAGGCGACGGGAGAGATGGTGCCGGGCGTTCGACGGAGCCAGGTTACAGGTACCGATGGTCGACGCCTGGGACACGGTCCACGCGTTGTTGAGACGACGTCACTATGGCCACAGACGTGCCCTGTCGGCAACACCATTCTTCACCAACACTTCAGGTTCCTTGGTAACCTCCGCAAGCTGCCAGTGGCCTCTTCAAGATAGAGTTAATGTATATGCTACCTTTTTATGCCTAAAGGTAGCAAATACAATAATTCTACTCCAGTCTAGTCTGCAGTGCTCGCATCTATGCAGCGTCATTGTATCGCTCTAAGTGCGCGCTCGACTCCTCAATGGCTGAGCTTGTGTCAGCCTAGAAACACTCTTTCAAGACGCTACGTTTGTGAGCTATTCTTATTAGCTCATTGGTTTGTTTGCTTAGCTTGCTGTGTACGTCTGTATGCTCTTTTATATTTATTGTTTTTATGAAGTGTAACGAAGCACCTGACAGCACTCGGCTATTGATGTGGAGGTCGCACGTCTGATCCAAGTCACGGCGATCGCATTTCGGTGGAGTTAAAATGGTAAAGGCCCCTGTAGTGTGCGATGTCAGCTCACGTTAACAAACACCGAATGGTCAGATTTTCCAGAGTCCTCCCCTATGGCGTCCCCAATAAATATAGTAGTTTTGGGACGTAGAATCCCAGATGTTATCAATATGTTTGTCGGCAAAAGAACCGGCACTGCGGCGGTAATATCACAAACCCCGCAGTCTGTGTGTCATTTTGCGCCTGCACGAGCGTCGTATTTTTAACAATGAACAATAGGCCCGAGATGCAAAAAGTAAGTAGGTCGAGGCGCTCACGCACAAAATCAAAGCTGCATAAAAGAAAAGTTATCCAACAAAGTTCTCTCGTGCGAGACGAGATGATCGGGACTTCTAAAATTCAAGCACGGATATATTTGGTCTGAGGAGACCACCCACCTTAGGGCTGAAGTACATAGAGCCTTGTTCAAATAGAGTTCGTTTCATTCGTTCCACAAGCCAATATCACGACACAATGGCGAAGCACACCATAACACGGGGGACACCCACATTACGGCCCCTATTTCAACACCAAAGTGCAGAGTCGGAAAGAGTATGCTGATACATGGTTAGCCTCCCGGCCTTCTTCTTCCTCTCTCCCTCATACTCTGTCTCTCTGTCACTCACTTGTCCGCAGGGTTTCTTTGAAAGCAGCGCGAAGCCTTAGTACTCAGGGTTTCTAGCATTTCGCAGCATGGATATGCTCCCGCCACGGCTCTGAACCTAACCCGCGTCGTCTGCTAGCAGGCACAACACTGCTGCCTTTCATGCACCAGTAACCAAGTCATTCGAGCTCCTTTTAACGCGACAGCGTTAGTGAGCTCGTGTGGCAGAAAGTGTGCCGTCAGCGTCGGCACCGTTGCTTGTGATGGAAAATTGTCCGTGAGCAAAAAATCGAGAAAGAAGCAAATCAAATAAAGAATAAAACTTTCGGTCCTAATGAGGATTGAACTTGGGCCATTCGCGTGACAAGCAGGTTTCCTACCACAAAGCCAAGATGTTACCTGCAACAGCTTCTTGAAAAAACTCTAGTAAATGCCATGTTGGGGAAGGAGTCTCCTTAACGCATTTATTTCGACAGGTGTCACGACGAAAACGAGCCCATTAAGCGATTTGTAGGCGCATTTGGGAGGCCATCAAACTACGTCAAAAAAGGCCGGGATAGTGCAGCCATCGTCGTTAAAAAAATGGCAGCATATCCACGGGGTAAATGATGGACAGTGGGGTGAAGCACCCGTCCGTCTATTCGTTCTTGCTTCCGTCCGTCCATGCGTCCATCCGCCCGTCCATGCGTGCGTCTGTTCGTGCTTCCACACGTCCATCCGTGCGTCCGTCCCTGCGTTCGTTCATGCATCCGCCACTGCGTCCGTCCATGCGTCCATCCATCCATGCAGCCATCCATGCGTCAGTCCATGCATCTGTCTGTGCGTCCTTTCGTCCATCTAGTCAGCACTCCAAGTACCGCCATCTCGCATCTTTTCATCATATATTCCGCATATAAATCACCGCCATCCAGTGGACATTCCAAGGACTAAACGAGAGGAGGCACACGCACACTTTCTTACGGCTTAGACTTCGTGTCTACTTCCCACATTTAACCACCTCGAGTTCATGATATATACTAGTTCACTGTATTCATGGCACGGCGGCTAAACGCTCGCTAAACCTTTCTAAAACCAAGGAGGTTACGCCCAGCGAGTATAACGTAACAACCCTTTCTTGTCAGATAGGGCTCAATCTACATGCTCAATGGCTGCTAATGGGGAATGAAAGAAAGGAGAATTCGGCTTTTAGTTAACGCGCACGCTGCGACTTTTTTTATTGTTGAACAACGCACAGGAGAAATTTCCCACCAGCACCGCCTTGCAGGTCAAAACGTAAGACTGGTTACGCACTACGACGAGGGACAAACGGGTACCGCTTTAAAGAGCGTCGCCTCTAACACACGGGAACTTTCAAACAGATCTAGAATGCACAACTGTGTTCATCTAGCGAAAAACATATCATGTCTTTCCAGAAGCGTTTATCAAGCAAACAGAGAGAGAGAGAGAGAGAATAAAACATTTATTAGCGACCGAGGAAGGAGTGTCGGTGAGTGAGCTGCTTAGTCCGGGATCCCACTGGCTCGATCCGCTGTCCTCACTGGTCTCACAAACAGCAAACGCTAGATAACGTGCTGTCAACTGTGAGGCATTTTGAGATCCTTTATGGCCTCTAAGATGGCAAGCACACCGCGTCTATCTAGGAGGCCATGCGACTCTTCCTTTAGATCAAAAACCTGTACGTACCATTCGCGCGCGCTCATGCGTGCGCGTGTGTGCGTCTGTGAGCCAACTGTGAGACATTGTGAACGACGCGTCTCGACAACAGCAGAGCACCGTTCTAGCAGAGAGAAATGGCCACACTACACAGTCTCGCTCTTCAATGAGTGCCTGCGGGACATTTGTGTGAAGTAGTGCCCCACAACAAACGAGCCAGAACGATGCTAACGTTCAAGCACGAGCAACTGGTAGCACTAACCACACTGCCTTATCTGCGGCACTTATTGCAGCATCTGTGTCAGCTGGTTCTCGATGACGAGGGAGGTTACACATGACCGAGGTGCAAGGGCGCACTCGGGGCCAGATTTCGCTATCGCGTTCAACGCTTAAAGGCGAAGTTTAGGGTGCCCCCGGCTGTTTTTTTTGTGTGTGTGTTTTTTTTATTTCGTGCGATAATGGTTACGGACACCGGCGGTGGCGGCGGCGGACAACTTGCATTGTAAAACAAGCGTTTTTAAACCTGACTGAGCTTTCAAAGAAAAATTATGCACACCATATGAATATGCACAAAGAATGAACCTAGTAGCCTGATTTTGAACCGATTACAGTTCATTTACGGCATATCTGTTTATTGGGGTTCAAGACGAACGATGTACGTTGGAGCGTCAGCCTGACAAGTGGTATGTACGCTAGCATTATGACATAACGTAAGTGCCGCCTAGGAAATCGTAGTGGTTGACTAGCAACCAAAATGGTGCTAGTATAGTGTGATGACACCATGGTAGGTGATGAGACAATGTGCCACCAACGAATTTGAATGACTGGAGTGATTTAACTGGAACAATAATGACTGAATAGGTAAGCATGAAGGGGTTACTATGGCGAGAAATAGAGATAAGTTCTGATTTGTTAGAGTGTACATTCACTGGCCAACAAAAAAAAGCATCTTTTACATAGCCAAGGAAGTGCCGAAATAATCTGTGAATACAAGTTTTGGCTACTGTACGGTAGATTACAAAGTCATCTTCAAACATGTGAAAGCAACATTATCCTGGCTTCGGTAGACTATTAACATTGTTTAAAAAAAGAAACGTCCTAAGGCATACCCTCGCTGAATGACTGGCATCACAGGTATAACGTTAGAACAGTATCGATAACCTTATTCACAAATCGATAACCTTAGTCACAAATCGATAACCTTAGTCACAAATTGATAACCCTAGTCAGGGTTGCTAGTATACATGCAGCAACGTAAGTAAGTATATTTACAACAAAAAACTCCCAAGCATTTCCCCGAGGGTGAACATGGTTAAGTGCGAATACACGGGGTGATGCTATGAGGGGTATTTATTAATTCGCACTAATATATTTATTAATCACACTATGGTGCCTTTATGGTGTAATGGTTCCTGGGAATCGCAATTTGATCACACGGGGGAGTTTACGTTAACTCACTGGCGAATGCCAACGGATTTTAACTTTACTCCCCCTCACGACCCGCTCTCGACGGGAGACTGAGAGAGAAGGCGGGCGCGCGAGAGAGAGGGGTGCGCGCGCAGCTGCAGCGAGCGAGGAGAGCGGAGGAGCGAGCGAAGGGGGAGGGGGTATAAGGCGCGTTACTGACACCGATATCAGCGTCGCGTCCGTGGCTTATTCGGTAGAGCGTCGCGCTGCGGCCCGCCAAGTCCTCTTTCTTTTAAAGATAGAGAGAAGACTGCGGACGCCGCCGACGGCGGTAGATGGTTTGGGGTCGCTTATAAACTGTATTCACACTTAATAAGGAAGTTTTTGAACAAGAGTCACAAACGTTTTTAGCTACCAAGAAAAAACAATCCTTATGCCACTTATTGTTTCAACTATGTCTCCTTGTAACTGCCCACCTGCTTGGACCTAAGGGTCTGCAGTATGTAATAAATAAAATAATAAATAAAATAAAATATCGTCGAGGTCACTGCGCATGCGGGAAACCCAAACAGTGCTACAGTTTTGCGTCAGGGATGCTATTTCTCGGATTTAGCACGAGCCGCTAGACCTTTCCCAAAAGCGTTGCTCCAAATAAACATTGTGGCATCTATTGAAGCGAAAGCTCTCATCTAAGACGAAGACGACTTGGTTTATGAGCACCTGACTGGGCTCTCTATGAATAAATGCTGGCATAGGCTATACAACAAAGCTCACATATACGACAAAAAATGTCCGAAAAATAGACCGCCTTTTTACCAGATGTCTATCTCAGAGCTCGTAGCTTTAGCACGGCAAAGGTGGCTTCTAGTTGTATTGTCTTTGCTGATAGCGTCAAAGATGTGGGCTCTCAGAATTGATGAAGAATACCACTAAATTCCTATCCACTACACCTGGCAAATTGAAAATGTGAAGAATATGTGCAGCAAAGGTAATTTTTCGGTAAAATCTCTTCGTTATCACTAAATCTTATTTTGACTTTTTCGCCATCGTGGCACTGCAAGAGCATTACGCCAACGCTGAGCATGAAACCTATTCGGAAACTCTTATACCTCCTCCTTGCCCAAAGCCAGCACAACCGAAGCTCTTTGGCGGCCCAAACGTTTGGGGCCCCAATATATTCTAAAACTCTAATTTCGGGATTGAGTGTTTGAGCGGGACAATATCATGTGCTTTAGAAAGGTAAAAAAGTGCATCAGTGTAAATACTACAGTCAAGGTGAGAACGTAGATCGTAATGCAAAATATCGAGTTGAGCTCCGCAAGAATACTTTTCGGGAAACCCATGTTAGAAAGGACAAAAATGAGTATTCAGTTCAAGAAGTTCTTGACTAGGTAGTATATCACATGCCTCAAAATTGGTTATCGCATTAGGCACGGTTTCTGCACAGAACACTTGTTCATTTACGCTTCTGTGTTAGACACTACTAAAGAAATTGACATAGACACGCTACATGCAGTAGGTTTGTGGTGCACGCTATGGGTGTACGCCGGCATTTACGCAAAACGGTCAAATTGTAACAGGCGCGCATGACCTTGTTTTCATCTGCATTCCTTGCTAGGTGCCATTGGCAGCACACCCACAATAGCGCCCGTGAAACTTAGAAGTGGGGCAGCTTGGGCTAGTTGGTATGGCATGACGATAGTTATAGCGCGAGAACAAAACGACGACACAGAGACAAGAAGGAAGGTCTTTCGTGTCCTTCTTGTCTCTGTGTCACCGTTTTGTTCTCGCGCTATAACTATCGTCAGCGCCCGTGTCTTACACAAAGGACATTTTGCCCATAATAAAACGCCTATGTCACGCAAGAGCAGTACGTCGTGCTACGAACGTAGATCTGAACAATAATAATATTCACGATATGTTACTAAACTGCTGTATGGTTACAAGGCACGCTGCAGCGAGGAACCGCGGAAAACTTGACCGCCTGATATTCATTACCGTTCTCTCACATAACACAGCCCACAGGTTTCTAGCACTTCGTCTCCATCGCAATGAGACCACCGTAGCCTGGATGTCATTCAGCTACCTTCAGTTTAGCAGCCGAGCACCTTAAACATCGTGTACTATTGTAACGACGTTCGCTTTTTGCACATGGGCTTCACCCGGTGAAGAAATATATGCGATAGCAATGAATTGGAGTGTCACGCGAAGAAGGGCAATCATATCGGTACATTCAGCGCACTGCTGAAGTAAGAAGCACGCAAGAACACACAGACCGAGAAAGAGCGCGAGCTAACTACGTTCACAACTCGACATTTAATGCACTTCTCAAACACAAAAGACGTATGAAACGTAAGAACAGCTATACACAGGTTGAACATGAACTCTAACAAGTCTCACAAATGTTAATTCGCTGTTTGAACAACGCGCACCCTAAGCAAATTTGGGCCTCAGCAGGGAGCGAGATGACCGTAGTACGGCATGTAACTTCAACGCGACCTTTCCGGTGGAAGTGCAAGACGTAGAAACGACTCACCCTCACGAGATAAGCAAACGCCCACGTGAGACCATGCCTCGTTGAACCAAATGCAAGTCCTAAACGAGTGCACACGTGGCATCGAGCGGGGCACCGAGCACGCTATTCGCGTCTCTCGCTGGTAATAAAGAGACCACGCAGGAAGCCCACCGAGGTTGGCGTACCACCCGCCGTAAGTGGTGCACGTAAGTACCTCGCCGTTAGTGGTGGTGACGGCAAAATCCAACCGAGCGTGTCCCTGCCACTGGTAATGCAATAATTAATCATTTTTACAAAGATGTATACCTTTCCTATACTCCTAAGTTAGCGGTTTATTTCCCTGTAGTCATATGTTCGTCTGTGCAGTTTACGTGTAATATTAGGATATATTATGAGAATAATGATGGAGTGAACTTTATTGCCAAATTACTAAGATCAACAAGGAACACTCCGCTTCACTGAATTTTTTCGATATTGAGAAAAGTAGCGATAAAAAACATTGCATAGATTTCAGCGTTGCTTGTAGTATATCGGACATTTAGACCCAACACGGTGGTCCCGTGGCTAAGGCACTCGGCTGCAGACCCACATGTCGCGGGATCAAATCCCGGCTACGGCGACCACATTTTCGACGGAGGCAAAATTGTTGAGGCCGGTGTGCTTAGATTTAGCTTAAAGAGCCCCAGGTAGTAGAAATTTCCGGTGGTCTCTACTACGGCATTTCTCACAATCTTATCGTGGAGACGTTAAACCCCAACAAACATCCTTATACATGTTAATCGGTTCCATTTAGACAACCACAATCAAGTGCATTTGAAGATCAAGAACTGGCACTTCACATATATTTTTGCTTTAAAATAATAAATTCTTAGCGCGACCTAACATAAAATGAAGCTTTGCTTGTACAGTTTCAATAGATTCTAATTTTAATAGATTTCAATAGATTTTAATTTCACCCTCATCAAGCGTCATCAAATAAACACAATAATCGGCAAGAAAAAAGAATGGTGCCTCTCTTTCAATGCAATTACATGCGCCTTCCTCACCCTTTATGACGTCTGAGCATTTTCCCAGAACAGCGTGCATATGCGAGCTAAACTGATTCATTGATGAAACACTCTACGTGTACCAGATAGGAATTCGAATCCTATCTATAAGAAGAGCCGATTGCACGAGTTGCCGTCGGATGAGCCAGTGATAAAGCTTCGATAAGAGAACACAACAATTGGCACTGGCGCAAGTTTCAAAATTTCTTAGAGCCCTGTGCAATAAATAAGGTGAGTGTCAGCTGATTGTGCGAGCTGCACCTTTTGGGGGCATTGTCCAATGTTTCGTCCGTGGTGAGCACTTCAATATCCTGAAGGTAGCCATGGCGTGCAGGTGAGCACATAGAATTCTACTCTGGGGTATGACACTTGAATGATTGATTGATGAGTAGAGTATACCGTCCCCAAAACCATCATATGATTATGACAAACGCCATATTGGAGGACTACGGAAATTTTGACCACCTGGGGTTTTTTAACGTGCACCCAAATTTGAGCTCACGGGCCTACGACATTTCCACCTCTATTGGAAATGCAGCCGCCGCAGCCAGGATTTGATCCCGCAACCTGCAGGTCAGCACCCGAGTAACTTAGCCACTAGACCACCGCGGCGGCGCGACACTTAAATGAGCACATCCAGTCGGACAAGCCACCTATGGAATATTTTTTTTTTCTCTGTGTGGCAGTGATGGCTGGGGGTGGAACTTACTCGTATTCTTACATAGTGGCTAGCGCCACTATAACGTAAGCTTATCAAAGTGTAATCGTCGACCGAAGGTCCAGATTCCTCTCATGTACTGATCTAACAGTCATGAAGCTTGTGCCAGAGAACTGTAGTACATCTGAGGCTTTTTTTTTTGTAGAAAAGCCAAATGCCCTTTCAATGAAACTGAGAAAAAGGCACTTTTTTTACTGACAATTTGGTTGGGCCTGCTCAAACAACTGTTTGGCAGTACGCGTCATATCTTAATTTTATGTGTAAATTATTCAAATATACCGTGTTGGAGTGAACGGATAACAAGATACTGTTGCGCTAAAGTCAATAAGATTGACTATAAGAGGGGGAAAAAAGGGCAAGTCAGCCTCTCGCTCTTTACAATCGAGTTTTGTCATTGAACATCATGTCTTTCAGTAAGCGCCAACTCGGGCTAGAAAACATAATTGTGTAAAGTCAACAAGATCACAGAGCGACTAAGACACAAAGGAAACACATTGCGTGGGACCATACTGGTTAATTTGATCACGCTTGCTTGCGCAGTGCTGGTTTAATGAATGCGGGTCAATTTCATTGAAACATTTGGAGTACTTGCCTTATTTTTTATTAGAAAATACCTTTTTGAGCTCTTGGTGCAGAAAGGCATTCCCCCATTCTGATTCTAACTGCTCCGGAAATTGACGATACTATGGCGTGCCTTACGTCCCATAAAACTTAGCCTAGTTTCGGTTTCTTCATTGGCCTCTTTTAAAAAAAAAACGCCTCATCTTGTTTATTTGTTTTAGCCGTCTGTTATGTAGACTTTTCCGAACTTATTTTGAAAGTTCAGTCATGTTTGGGCCACGATTTTCACTCTGCCCCGCCGCGGTGGTCTAGTGGCTAAGGTACTCGGCTGCTGACCCGCAGGTCGCGGGTTCGATTCCCGGCTGCGGCGGCTGCATTTCCGATGGAGGTGGAAATGTTGTAGGCCCGTGTGCTCAGATTCGGGTGCACGTTAAAGAACCCCAGGTGGTCGAAATTTCCGGAGCCCTCCACTACGGCGTCTCTCATAATCATATGGTGGTTTTGGGACGTTAAACCCCACAAATCAATCAACGATTTTCACTCTTTCAGAGCAATGCTGTCTTACCCAGTCATCGCTCTTTTATGTTTCAGGTCTTTGTGTGCGGCCTTGATAATCTTTGCGGTGGCGTGCGCCAGCTGCTGTCATGGTACGTTACTGCTCCCGTAGAACAGAACTCTGATAGCGTGCACGGTGTAGTGATTCTTGATCATGGGCCGCAGGTCGGGTCAATAAACGACCGCGATAGCATTTAGTCTGCCCTTATCGCATCATTGCAGATGTTGCTCAATCGCCATCATCTTGTAAACGCTGCGCCCACACACTCCGCATTTGCTTTTACGACGTGTTAAGCTAAATCAAATGTTCGTGCATAGGGTTCACTTTTCCAAAATGGCTCACACTAAGAAAGACATCAAAGTGGAAGGCGCCAAATAATTTCATACACCTGAGATTCTTCAACGTTCTCTCACATTGAACATTACGTTTGGTATGACATGATACGTCATCACACCTAGCAATTCGCCTTAACGAAAATGTGAACACCGCTGCCGAAATCGAACCAATTATGTTTGCTTGCTTTGAAATTTTATGTGAAACTAAGATTATCTGGTCTACAAGGACTGAATGAAGCGTGAGCTGAGGGGCATGTTCCTTCAGGCACATTAAAATCTTGCAGAAACTAAACTTCAAACGCAAACTTTCGTTTCCTTTTGGTCTCGGCTATCGATGCTCGCTCACGCAAGCTCAACTTTAGAATCGTGCAAACATAGCACTCGAAACCTCTGGCAATTATCAGAATAGTGGACTGCGAATCGACTTGCCTCTCGCGCAGCCCGTATTGGCGAACTAAAACTTTGTGTGATGTGGTAACCTTGTGTAAACCGCTGCAGCGCCTTGAAGCGACTGATGCTTGGTAGTCTAAATATATCACTTGCACTTTCGCGAAGCACACTGCCTACATACGTATGCTTAATTTTTCCTTGACACAAAATGAAAGTATTGATCCTTTATTTTGCTTGTATTAACCAATAATTTTTATGACCGCCACTAAGCCATAGGAAGAAGACAGCAACCGAGACCAGTGCAAGACATCATGTACTTGCATTTATTGAATAAAAGTTCATTCTTAATTTTCGGCATGAGGAGGCAATGTGGAAAACGCAGTCTGTTAAACAAAAAACTTTCTGACAACCTTGAGCTCTCGGCACACATTAGGCAGCTCAAGGTCGTACATATATGGAACAGTACTCGCGACACGTACTCGGCATTCCTGTCAAGCGGTCCTACAAGGTCAACTTTCATAAGAGCGTTGTTTTGATCTTACATGAGCACTCACAATATTTATTGCCTATTTTACGACATCGCGATAAATTCAAGCTTAGGGTATATTGTAATTTCTACCATGAATAATTTATTGGCTAGATGTCACGTGGCTGAATTTTTACGCTTAGAATTAGGAAAAGGATGAAATTACAATGCTAAAATTGTCATCGTGGATTGAAACTCTATTGTGAATTTTCTTATCGTGTGAGTACTGCAACTTTAAGGTATTCTGTGTAAGTGGACTAATATAACAAAATAATTTCACTTCTTTTTTAATTGCGGTAGTAATCTTATGGATACTCGGCTGGATTTTGCCGCCAGAGTCAGTATCGCTGTCGCTCATTCTCTATGTATACGTATCTAGATATGTTAAACCACAAGAAAAAACATTATCCAGAAAAACACTCCGGGACGTGGAATCAAACGGCCGCCCTCAGAATTGTGAGTGCGAGGCGTTAGCCACTGAGCCACGAAGGAGTACATCTGCTACGTCGTTCAAATGGCAGGCTATTTAAATCTACCATTTACCGCTAGTAATGTGATGGGCATGTCGGGGGAACTGTCGTGTTTTTAGATTTACCAGCGAGATGGCGCATTGAGTGCGCGTCGTCACATCGTCCCAACGCGGTGGCGCGCGCTTCTCATCTCCCAAGCGTACTCTGCTCCGCGGAGAGAGGGCAGGGTGCCCACTCACGCGCTTGCTTGTTTATCTTGCGGTGGGGACAATCGTACGCCTTGGCTGGCCTTGGGCTTTCAGCGGAACAGTTAGGTTGTAGTTACCGGGCGCACAAAGGTGACTTTAATAGTTGCACAGTCTCCATTTGCGAAAAGGGGCGTGTTTTTCAGACACAGCGAAGTACCAACTCCTACTCTTATTCGCGTTCACTTGTACCTGCGAGTACGTTTTGTGCGTCATTTGTGCGTGAGAAACGTGGGGCACGTTCCGATTTGCTTGCCATTCTGCGCGTGACCTCCCAACTAGTTGCTACAGCATTCATTGCGTTGCCTTTGCAGCAAAGCTGTGACTTTTTTTTAAGAATGAAGAACTCGACATACACACACCTCTGTTTTACGTCATGCAGTTGTAGTCAGTGCTAATGAGTCAGTCCAGATGTGCAAATCAGCGAATTAACCGAGACTTGCGTGTGAGCATATATGTTGATCTTGGCGAACTGATGCCCTGCCGAGGAGCGACGGCACAAAGACCCCACAACACTACAGTGTTTGCTGCCATCGCGCAATTATTAGAAATGCTTTAAGTATAGCTGGGACCCTTCGGTTGCAGAATCTCTCAGAGCAAGTAAATCGTAAAGGAAAACGTAAACCGCAAACCCCACGAAGTTTGCGGTACCGTAGTGCAATGCAACGCGCACAAAAATGCCATTCATTAGTTTCGTTTCCCGCTAACAGGTGGCGCAAAAAATGGCAAGCGTGTACAACTGGGCGGACAAAGCGTACTGTTAAGTTTTACCAACGTCGGGTCTGATTCGCATACCTAG
This sequence comes from Rhipicephalus microplus, assembly GCF_043290135.1. Taxonomy (NCBI): domain Eukaryota; kingdom Metazoa; phylum Arthropoda; class Arachnida; order Ixodida; family Ixodidae; genus Rhipicephalus; species Rhipicephalus microplus. The sequence continues at coordinate 1,169,251 of NW_027464615.1, read as the reverse complement.
ATTGTAAGGGAAGTTTAACGACTGGTGTTATAAAAAAAAACTCTAGGCGTAATAACCAGAAAAAAAATTGACACCATTGGAATCGGTATTAGCTGTACGGACGCTTGCCGGCGATTCGCTGCATACACGGAGGAAGGAAAGGTAAGGAGAGGGCATGCCCAGCAGGCGCAGGGCGTGAAAAAATGTGGCGGAAATTACGTCACGCGCGGCCATATTCACTAGGCACAATGGCGGCGTTTTGTTATTGTTGATGTAGTGCGGTGCGGCACCGTTCAGGCGGTCCAGCGGCGGTGTGTGCGTTTTCATGGGCCTCGCACCTAACCGTGGCGTACTGCAGGTCTTCGACAGCATCCATTCTTTGTGCCGCATTGTTAGCTACGCGATTTTACACCAGTGGTGGTTGTAACCAGGTGTCTGAACCAGAAACCACGGAACGAGCGCGCGTATACGTACTCCGAATTTTCAGCGTCCGTCAAAATTATGCTGAAAAGACATCATAGAAGATAGCGACCATGCTCAAGAATTCGTTCAATGAATGCCTTGCAGGTTAGTGACGGCTTTGCGGTGTTGCTTCTTATGACAACGGACGATGCATTTGTGGTCCACAGGCCCTTATTAAAACTGTAATCTAATCTTGCTTTTCATGTTCCTGTACAGTTACCACATGCTTCTGCGCATTAAAGTTCCTGTTATGCTTCGCTTAAGATGCTCCCTTTTCGCAATATTGTCACGCTCTCCGCAATATTGTCTCTATTGTAGCAAAACTCGTTAAAATGTCTTAACGCACCTGTGCAAGGTAACTAGGTGCACCTCACTAGATGCGCGTGCTTGTGCATTCAGAAGCTGACAAAGCCGTTCGAACGATGTCGACCAAGTGATGTTGACTTTTTCTCACGCATTCCTTCGGCTAACTTTCCCACCTTTTGCCTTAACGCGATCCTGGTCTCCATTCTCCGTAGCTACTAGTGCGCGTGAATCACACTGGAGACGTGTTCCCACGCACTTTCGGGTGGTCTCGCTGCTTTCGTCCTAATGAAATCATTGCCTTTGGGATATCCGTAGGAACCAGTGCGCGTCGGACAAAAGAGGGGCGAAAACAAAGAGGCCGGCGCGAACTCAACGGGCTGCCACGCACACAAACTCCACCGACGCCGACTTTACTTGCATAATTACGGACCTCCAGGTTTATTGCAGGGAAGACATTTTTTTTCTTTTTTTATCGTTGTGTCTAGCCCACAGCCTTACCGAAAATTTTCATAAAGCCTAATGAAAACAGCAAAAGGGGGAAAACTGATCTGTAAGAAGCTGTACAAATTTCGGTGCCTGGTTTGTCGCGCGGAAATATCCGAAATATCATCTTTATTTTCACAAAAAACAAATCAAATAAAAAAAACTTAACGTGCAACTTGCCATGTTTATCGTAAACGCCGGCAGTGCAAGAGTACAACAGCCATACGCAGAGATTTTGTCAACCGTATCACGGCAAGACAGCGTGTTGATATCCGTTCCGTTCGTTTCGGATAGTACCAGCGCACGCGGCGCGCAGGCCACGTGCTTTTTGAGACAGAGAGGCAGCCGCGCCTTCTGCTTCGCATTCATATGTAAACAAGAGAGGAGAATTAGCCCAGTCAATATGGCCGACTTCCGGCTTCATCGCGGCTTCACAACGAGTGACGTCAGGGCCTCTCCTTACCTTTCCTTCCTCCGTGGCTGCATGTAAAGGCGCCGCGATTTCCTCTGTAAGCCGATGTTGCTTGCTCCCCCCGGGACTTGATTTTCCTGGTCGAATGGCAGACGCACACAAAACAGTGCATATTTCTCTGAGTACAGAACCACTCATTTAACTCCTGTGCTTGCTGAACATGTCTTTTTTTTTTCTTCACTCTATTTTGTTTCCACTTGCTGCAGCGCAAACCACAAAGCATACGTTCTACACGTTTTGCTTCTGGGACGCCTTCGCAAGGTGGCGGCCGGCGCCACACAACTTCACCGTCAGCGACATTCCCGCCGAGTTGTGCGATGCAGTGATCTATTCCCACGTGACCATCGACAACAACACCGGCTCGGTAAAGCTCACGGAGAAAGAACTGCAGCTAGGTAACGACGCGCCTTGTTATTACGTATTTTTTCTTCTCTATGTTGGTTGGTTTGCACTGCCGTTCGAGTACGTATTCCAGGCGACTCTTTCTAGTACTAGCGTTAACTAAAGTTTTGTAGAATTCGTCCTCTCATATAGTAGGCAGTATGGCAGGGACACAGAGGTACATGCTGAGACATTCACTAGAACCTAAATGGCACCAAAACACGCCTATATTGAGGTATTCCTCTTCTGTTTCGCTAGTTTGTGAGCTGATTAGTTCCTTAGTCAGTTAGGTAATCGGCTAGTTAGTTAGTTAGTTTGTTTGTTTGTTTTTTTGTTTGTTTGTTTGTTTGTTTGTTTGTTTGTTTGTTTGTTTGTTTGTTTGTTTGTTTGTTTGTTTGTTTGTTTGTTTGTTTGTTTGTTTGTTTGTTTGTTTGTTTGTTCACCTTCTTGATCCAATGGGGTGGCGACTATTAGGTTGAAGGCTTCATCACTCACAGTAAAGTGAACAATCTATATAACAGCGCATATGTATCTCGGGGAAGGAGCAAACAAATACCGACGCCATACACAACAAAAAGAATACGAAATTCAAAACATCAGGTGAACACTGCAAGATCTCAAGTGTACCGGGTAGGCCCTATACATTCTATGCATTTTCGGTCATTTTGATGTACCTTTTTTTAAGGTATCACAAAGTATACTCATCAGATCCAAAAATCATATTTTATTCACAAATGTTCCTCTCTTTTGACTGAAGCAGGTTTTAAAAATCTTACAGATGCTGCCAATGCCTCATTCTGAGGTATAATTGTGACTTGTACATGTGATAGAAAAAAAATATAGAGAAAGCAGCCCGTTCTTCAATGCGCTCTTTGCAACACAAACAGACAGTAATACGAAGAAAAAGTAAAAAAAAATTACAAGCCACGCTGAAAAAAAGTGTTTTTTTTTTAGTCTTTAAAGTTCGCGCTCTCATCAAGGGAGACGGGTTGTAGCCCCCTCGATCTTCGCCTTCCTAGTAAAACCTTGCTTTTTGGATTGTTGATTCATTCTTTAAGCATGTGTAGACACCATGAGAAAAACGCGGACGGATAAGAAACATGCAGAAAACGCAAGCGTAGTCTTGTTTTCGTGTTTCTTAAACATCCGCGTTTCTTCCCGTTGTACTCCCGAATTTCTTTTGGGCACATATTAGGTACAGCGACTTATTATTTGAAGTACAGAAGCAACGAAGTACTTCAACGTCATTTGTATTCATATTGCCTCGCACGCTCCTTTGTTTCTGAGTTTCGTGTTGCTGGACTATTGCATGTATAAATACTACCTTGTGAAAAATGAGCGTAAATGTCTGGGAGCCTTCCAAATCATTTTGGTAACGTTTGGTTAGGCTTTAGCACGAACGTGAACCGCGGAATCTCTTCTAGAACAAACGCGACCACCAGTAATATTACTCGAATGTTCGACGCCGCTCGTTTGAATGCCGACGCGCCTTCTTGGGTTACTTTATCGACCACCGATTCTCTATTCGCCGTTGTCACTGTACAGCGTGTATTCCGGCGATCTGGCCTTCCGTATCACGGCTACAAGTTCGGCCAAATGAAGAGTTTCTTAAAGACTTGTTTTTGGGCTAGTTGGTGCATACTTGGTGCGGAAGACTGAGGTGCAAAAAACATATCGTGACGCAGGAAGAGCAGGAGAGAAGAGCAGGAGAGCAGGCGCTGTTCTGTCTGTTCTGTCTTCTCTCCTGCTCTTCCTGCGTCACGACATGTTTTTTGCGCCTCAGTCTTCTGCACGAAGAGTTTCATCTTCGACAAAGGAACTGCTGTCTTTGTTCATGTCAAGAATACGTGTCTATATCTACTCCGAGCGATCACTCAAGACAGGTGTTGACGCAGCCTTCGGCGTGCACATGCATACCTATAAGGGGTGGGGCAGAGGTTCGTGACAACGCTGCCCTATTTTAAGTCAGAGTATGGGGCAGAATTTGAACCCCCCCCCCCCCTCTTCTTGCGCACACCTATAGACAAATTACGTAAATACAGAGTCTGAATCCTGTCGCCTGAGATTTGGAAACATGCAGCAGTAAGTTTTTCTTCTTTTTCTTTAGACCCAGAGGCAAAGGCTTACTCAAAATCTGGGATGTACAATCCCATATGGATGCTACCCCCACATCGTAAGTGAACGCGCTGTCTCTTCTATGAATAGTATGAAAGTAGTATTTTGTGTATGGTTATGGTATTCACAGCAGTCACACGCTGTTTCGTTGATTAACAACTTTTCCTTTTCTAAGACCAGCGTCCAAAGCCTGCTGTGAGAACTATCTCAAAAGTTTAATCTTCAGTGTGCTTTCTTCAGGTGTCTTAAAAGTGGTGCGACGAACGCTTCGAGAAACCAGCATAGCATACTATTCGTTTTTTTTAATGGGCGCATGAATAGAACAGAAATTCCTCTATTTAACCGCAAACGTAGCCTTACAACCTTCCAATGCCGATTTTACTGGGGGCATCATTGGGAACAGAAACACGAGTTGAGTTTACATTGGATGTCGTCTGCATACATGCGCCCTTGCAGGTTATTTCGTGCGATCTTGTGAAAAGAAATCTGCCTCATCACTTGCTGGTACTATGTCACGTGAGGGGGAAAGGTCAAGGTACCTTAGCTAAAATTTTGATATGTTCCCTGGTCACAACGTGTAGCGCACGTTTTGTTATCTTTTTGATGGAATTCTCCATAACTGAGCCACTTGTTTATAGTCACCAAACTGAACAATGCTGCATGTTCATCTTGTTGTTAAATTCAGTAGTATCGTTCGTTACTCTCAAAAACCATTAATGTTATGTTTTTAGCCTATTTTTAAAAATCAGCAGGGCCATCTGTAGACTCTCCCTTGAAGTTTCGATAAACTCCGCATCAGACGGTGTTTTATGCAGCAAAATTTTCAGTCTTACTCGTACCACATAATGGCCTTTGTTGACCGACTGGCACTATGTTCTCTTTGTTTATCTTGCGTTAATATAACAGGTATATATAATACCTGCTTGAAAGAGCAAACAAAATAAACACGCCCACGCAGTCTTGCACTAGCGTGCGTATTTCAATAAAGCAAGTATACGTACTTCCCCTTATCTTAATCTGCTATGAACTGCTGCTCGAAACTACTGAGCAAAAACTACATGTCATTCTCTGATGAATCGCAGTCGATTGCCAACACGTTCAAGCTCTAAACTTAACCTGCTTCCTGCATTACGTCACCTGGTCGTTTCCTATTCTCCTGTCGTGGTTTCGCCCAAAATGTTTCAGGTTCCAGTTTTCTTAATGCTTTATTACTTTTTTTCTCCACAAGGCGCCTTCCGCGAAATGAGCGAGCTGAAGAAGCGTAACCCGAAGCTGAAGCTACTGCTCGCCATAGGAGGCCCGCACGAGACGATCGATCGCTACTGGCAGTTCATACCGCAAATGCACCTCTGGAGGGACATGGTGATCAGCATCGCGCAGTGGGTCAAGACGTACGGCTTCGACGGCATCGTGCTCGACTTCTTCTCGGGCTCGAGGACAGCGCACGACCGCGAGTGGAAGTGGGAGACTGCTAAGCTGATTGACCCTTTCATTTGGGTAAGGCTTATCTAAGACTCCGAGTATGAGGTTCACGTTTCTAAGAAACATGCAAGGCTCGGGCGTGTTCCAACACGAGAGGTTGCTACGAACACGGCTTTTTCTCTACCTAACAAAGACGTGAGCAAGAAAAGGACATGCAGTTTCCGAAATTTTGCGACCTGCATGTTCGCTTCAAACTCTAACGCCCCACTTCAAAGTTGCATTACTTGGCATTATAATAATTTCTTTTACTCATAAATTCAATACATGACACGCTAAAAAAGTTTTGTGTATTTAATCAAAAACGCCGCTTAAAAATAGAAATAAGTGTGTGTTAATGCGTTACTTTCAATTATTGTTCCATGACAATTGTGGGCACTATCCCCGTGATTGCTTCTATGATGTTGTAATAAGCGAGCTCTTTTTTTTTTGTCATTCTGTTTTTGGTTCCTGTAACGTGATATTTTGCTGTAACACTTCGGATTTACTTTTCTTTTTTTTTCAATTCAATTTTTTGTTTATTCGTTCTCATCCAGCCTTAAATATACAATAAAGGAAATTTAACGGATCTGGTACCTTTGGCTTCCACAACACCAAGAACACAGAATCAAAAAATAGCACCAATGAGAAAAAAGTTTCGCAAGATGGTTTTTAAGGGTTATGTCACCAACTAAACATGACGTAATGCATACCTTGTGCTAAAATAAGAAGCGTACGTAATCTTATTTGTCGCACCATACGTAATGTCTTCAATTTTGAAGGAGCAAAATATGTAAGCTCTAAGGACAGTAGAAACGCATGCAACAAATTATCTTATGCAAAAGGCCCAATGTACCATCATCATCATTAGCAGCAGCAGCCTGACTACGTCCACTGCAGGACAAAGGCCTCTGCCATGTTCCGCCAGTTAACTCGGTCCTGTCCTTGCTGCTGCCAATTTATACCCACAAACTTCTTTATCTCATTTGCCCACCTAACCTTCTGTCTCCCCCTAACCCACTTGCCTTCTCTGGGAGTCCAGTTAGTTACCCTTAATGACCAGCGGTTATCCTATCTACGCGCTACATGCCCGGCCCATGTCCATATCCTCTTCTTGATTTCAACTATGATATCTTTAACCCCCGTTTGTTCCCTGATCCACTCTGCTCTCTTCTTGTCTCTTAAGGTTACACCTACCAATTTTTTTCCATAACTGGCTGCGTCGTCCTCAACATGAGATGAACCCTCTTTTATAAGTCTCCAGGTTTCTGCTTTGTAGCTAAGTACCGGCAAGATACAGCTGTTACATACCTTCCTCTTGAGGGATAGTGGCAATCTACCTGTCATGATTTGAGAGTGCTTGCCAAATGTGCTCCACCCCATTCTTATTCTTCTAGTTTCTTCAATCTCGTGGTTCGGCTCCGCAGTTATTACCTGCCCCAATGCACCATGAAGCGCCTATTCTGAAACACTTGAGAATCGTTTACCTTAAAGTGGTGAAAGCGCGTTGGTGCTTTGAAGAAAACTTGTAATTGAAAGCACAAATGTTTGACGCTTATTTGCTCTTGAGGTATTCTTTCTTCGCGACACGAAATCTTAAACACTCAATTTTAAAGAACAACCTAATTACAGTTATGAAATGTAGTATTTAGCAATAACGCTTATAATAATTCTTGTCGTTGTTTTGTTCAGGAGTTAACAGAAGCTGCATCTGACAATTACCTTAATTCTGACAGTTATGACAACTACCATCCTTCAATATTCTTCCCTTGCATGCGTTCCTTTCTATACAGCGCACGTTTCCACTTCCCGAACTTGTGATGCGGCTTCACGTTCAGTCACTTACTCGTTTATTTGCAGGAAATACGCCAGAGGTTCAAGCAATATTTGCCAAACTGGCATATCATCCTGACGCTGCCCGCATTCGACAGTTCCAATCACTACCTGTTCGACATCAATAGACTCTCGCAGTGAGTAGTGATCAGGCTTTGTTCAGAGGGTGTGACGTGCAGGATATCAGCAATAATAAAAAGTTTTCCCTTAAAAACAGCGGCATTCTTGGCCGTCCCTATGGCGCATTTAGGCTTCGTTTTGTTGTTAGCTCATAGTGCATATTCATGTGACTGTTGGTTATTTTGTTCATTATTTGCTATGTCATGACTGTTCTTCATGTTTTCAGGGGCTGCCAAATATGACGCGGAGCAAAAAAAACAAAAAACGGCACAGGCTATTGCCCAATACAGGGTGATTGAGCGTCAACCTGTGTTGTTTCTCCTGTCTTTCTTGTCCAAGTCATGTCCGAGCATCAAGACATCAGACGTGCCAACTAGCTCTATGCAGTTTTGGTAGATTGTTCATACACCTTTATTTTTTAACAACGCATTTGTATACAATATGTCTTAGCAATAAGTATGTTCATTTGACTGTTATGCTACCTTAGCTGTTATGCTAAGTTGTAAACTGTCCTGCGTATTCGTTATGCTTGGAAAATGTGGACACTACATGCTTTATATTCGACACCTTAGCATATAGGTAGTAGTAGAATAACTGTATATGCTACCTCTAGGCAGCAGGGTAGCGCATTCATTTTTCAACGCCGCGAGCAATCGTACACTGAGGAAAAATTGGTTCACAGGCCGCACCACTGAAAGCTGTCGCCGTCCACCTGGAATTTATCAAGTCACCATCGCGCGATCGTTAGTTACGAGCTAGTGATCTTGTTTGCACTAAATAAATGTCCTTAAGCTTCGAGAGCAAAGTATTCGCTTGAATTCAGCACTATTTTCCAAAGACATACTGAAATAATCAATGCCGTACACTCTGTGGGGCGCTTCTTGAATCTCTGAAGAGCTATATTTTGTATTTGAGAGTAGTCGCTTATCTTTTATAGCTGGCGCTTCTTGTCCGTGCGGCAGCGGTGGTGCATGTTGTTCGGCACTGCGCTACGCCTTTGAGTTTCGCGTTACCGGACAGACTGAAAAATGCTTTTGAACTCCCGTGGCACAGTCCCGAAAACAGATGTTTCTTCTTTCTCCGCCGGTCGTTGACACGCCAAGCACGTTGACTGGCGATCAGTGACACGCTTCGTCGATCGGCGACAGGCTTGAGCAAGTCGCCTGCAAAAGCAGAGCGTGGCTTCTCCGCGTAACTACAGTTGCTAAGCAGGGCAAGGTGGCGGACCTATGCGGTACTCTGCTCCCGTATGAAGCATATTCACTTTTTCATAAACGCCTCCCTGGGCGCCACCATAGGCCTCCTTGGGCTGTGCAAATTGGCGCGTCCCCTCGAAAATGCACTGACAACGTTGCGCCTTTAGCCTTTGTACTTCCGCGCACAGCCCATCATGGCGGTGTCTTTTTTTTTCCTTCCTGTGAAAAGATGTATACTAGCTAGTAGCCGGTGCCATATTTGTGCACCAAGATCTTGCATACTTCATATAAAAGTAATAATAATACCTGGTGCTTTACGTGCCGAAAATCCCGATACGATTATAAGGGACGCTATCGGGAAAGGCGCTGGAAACGTTTATCACCTGTGGTTCTTCGATGGGCACTGTCATCGCTCATTGCACGGGCTTCTCGCGTTTCGCTTCCACCAAAATCCACGCGCCGCGTCGAAGATCAAACCCACAGCCACCAGGTCCGCAGAAGAGCATCGCAGCTGCTACGCCAACGCGGCGGGCGGGCAGAATATCAGAATGCGCACTCTCTGAATTTCTGCGCAGCGTGTACATATGGTAAGCGCTCGTAACGCGGTAAAAAGAGTAAGTTTGAATTGCAACGCTGTTTTGCGCATTTATTAAAGGTGTTTGTTTTGTTGCGTAGTATAATTATAAATGGCTGGCAAACCTTTTATCTAATACTTCTCTGACTACGTAGGCCTTCATATACACTAGTGGGTTTTCTATACACAAAATTCAAGCTTAAATATAGTATATTGTGCGTCGGCTTAGGGCGAGCTCGCACTTATATTTAGGTGCACGTTAAACGAACCCAAATGGGGCCTGAACGTCGTCTCGTAATGATGTGGTGATTTCGCGAACCAAAATCTGGAGAATTATCGCTGTTAGACTTTTCTTTCTTTTCTGACCTCTTGTAAACGTTACGTCCACGCCAGTGTACACGATTTTGTGTCAACTATTCGGCTATGAAAAGCGGGTGTGGTAAGCCGAAATATTGTGGCATTCGGTGGCGGTAGATGTTTGTGACGCCCTATGTCAAATGTGTATTTATCTTTCTCGCCTGACTTTCCAAGAGCGCCATAGTTGGAGTAAGACACATCGACCCGTCACCACTGAAAATAGGGATCGGGCGCATGTAGACGCAAAATGCAGCTGATGACGCGTAAGGCTAGAATGAAACAGACAGGTGAAATGCTGAACGATGCTAAACATGGCATCATTCTATGTACGCCGAAAGTCGCACTGTGCCTTATGCCTTTCGCCAAGACCCCAGCCATGGTGGTCCAGAGAATGTGGCAATTTATTATTTACCAGTAGGTTGCGGTATTTCAAAGGAGCTGCATTTTTGAAAGAGGTGGGAATGCTTGAGACCAGTGTTCTATATAGGGGCATGCTAAGGAAACCCATGTGGTCGAAATTTTTGGCGCCCTCTACTATGGCGTCGCTCATAACCATATCGTGGCTTAGTGGTGCTTAACCCAGTAAGTTATTAGTATTATTATCTTCTTAAGATAACGAAAATGCGAAACCATTCTTGTTGTTCTTCCTGGTCCAATGTGTCCAGTGACAACGTCAACCGTTGACGTCATCAAGTGGCGTCAAGGTGACGCCACGATGAGGTAATATTGAGCCATGGTAAACGGATCATTTTTTTGTTACATCACTCGTGTCAGTGCCACCAACGGTCTGTTTTTTTCGTTTGATCAATAGTCTAAGGCTTTCACATTAAAAGTTTGCAATTCGTTGAACTAATCAGAAAATATGCACAGTAAACATGAAAGTGCTCATGCAAGCGCATGGTCATCCAGCTTGGCCAAAACTCTTTGACAGCGCGAAACAACTCAAAGTCGTCATTGTGCATCGGTATGCCTGAGGATGGACAGAATACTTGCATAAACAGTTGGAGAAATGCACATTATAGTACACAAAAGCTTTTTGCGTGGCCTGTCGCGAAGTTGGTACTATTTTTCATATTCTCTGGGAGCGTGAGTCACTGGACCGGATGTTCACCGACGAAGAATGCGACATGCTCTTGCGAAGTCCCGTCTATGAAGAACAAATTCTGGCCCCCTAGGGTGCTTTTGATCGGGCCGGTAGGCTACACCTGGCGGTCTCACCGTGGAATTAGCCCGGTGCGCGTTTTATCACATTTTGCGGTGCCTAATAACACTTTATGCACTCACTCATTCGCTGAAATACACGTGATATTATCGTTTTTTTTTTCTTCTTTCCAGGCAGGTGAACTTTTTCTTTGTGAAAAGCAGTGACTGCCTCGAATTTCCACAGCTTGCCCGGCTGAACGTATCAACGACCATGGACATGTCTGATGTAAGCACACCACTGCCGTCTCGTCTGGTTCAGCATGGGCAGTGAAATACTCGCATAAGAAAAAAAACATATTATAAATGAACTCCCATATAACATTTTTCCAACGAATGCACCGGACGTCTCTATTTCACGTTCTCTTGTATTATACTCTCTCCCTCCCTATCATTGCCCCAACCTCTTGCTGATGAAGAGTGTTAAAAATTATAGGACCCTAATTTTCACCCTTAGGAGTTGAATGCCATAGAGATGTCCTGTTTTTGGTGCGTACTTCAAACACTTAGTGCGTGACACTGCTTCGAACATCCTATGCACCCGCCACATGGCCTTAAGGGCACAATAACGTGTGTGCCTTTCGCAGTGGGTCAATGCCTTTAAACCACGATGTCATTATGCTAAGCATATGTTCTGAAGCCTGATTGCGTGGGCGCCTGGACCACGCATTACTATTGCAATATTTTATGTTGTATTGTGAAGCATGTACACGGGACGCGGATGTTTGTAAAGCATGTGGGACTTTCACTGTATTTCCGTGCAGAGGAAGTTATTTTCAATGTACTCACAACCAAACGCATCGCCGTGTGGTAGAACATCCGTTTTCCACGCAAACAACTCGGGTTTGGTCCCCACAATCACCCAGGGCTTTTTTTTATTTTATTTGTATCGTTTTAGCTGTTTCGGCCACGCAGTATTTGATGATTTTCCGCTCATAACCAACGACGCTGACGCGGAGACTGACGCCGAGGCTGTAATTCCAGCGAAACGAGCTCCGCGTTAAAAAAAAAACGAGCAGACGCATATTTTATCTGCGGTATTTTAATGTGCAGCTCTCTTTCGTGACTACGTCACCTTTGGTTTACGTTCGTAGGTTTTGCAAAACTGTTTTGTATGCTTCTGTATATATTATTGATCTCTCAAGCGAAAACCACCTCCCTGTTGTAATGTTGCTCTTACTGTCATCCGTCTAACTCTCGGTATAACTGTTCGTGAAATTTCTAGTAAATAACCCTTCAGCAGAAATGCATAGAATGCATTCAGTCACTACGCAGCTTCGTTAATAAATCATGCAAGATGTGTTTGTCACGGACGTTCAATGAAGTTATGCGTCATTGTCACGTCCTTGCCGAAAAAAATTTCACGCTGAGTGCATTTAGGCTATGGTGTTTTGCTACTGTATACTATTTTTTCTACTGTTTCTTTTTTCCTACAGTATGACGAAATTTATTTAAGACAAAGCATTTAATTTTGCTCATTTTCGAGTTCCTCTATGCTGGGACACTTATAACAAATTGATTTATACGTAATTTCGATATGCTGAGATGATGATTGAAGTGATGAATGAGAACTTCATTAAGGGCCAGTGGTGATATGGTTGAATCATACGCAGGTTTCGGGAACGCTAATCCTACACTGTCATGGTGCGTCAGGCGTGTATTTTTTTTCGGATTAGCACTTGAATTCGGCCACTGCAAAGTGGTCTCCAGCGACGCAGCATGAAGCTACGGTGGCCAGATGTCAGGTTGAAAGAGCGTGTGTTATTATTATTATAATTATTATTATTATTATTATTATTATTATTATTATTATTATTATTATTATTATTATTATTATTATTATTATTATTATTATTATTATTATTATTATTATTATTATTATTATTATTATATTATTAATATTATTACTGCGTTATGGCCATTGGTTTTTATTGGGATTCCGCATTATTTAAGCATTTATTTCGGCACTTGTCATGTAAGACAGTGTCTTTTGCGTCTGCATTCGCTTGAACAAGCGAATCTCAGTTCAACCAGACATTCACGCAACGAAATAACTTGCCTATCCAACTGTCTTCAATGTATCAAGGATTGGCTACATTCGTCGCGTTATTGTTCCTCTATCTCGCAGATTGACAGAATAGAACTCATGGTGAAAAGGGGAGCCGAGCGCACGAGAATTGTTCTGGAAGTCCCCCTGTCAGGTCGCACCTACTCGGTCACGAGTACGGGCTCGGGTAGGCGCACCTTATTCGCCGGGCCAGCGGGTAAATACACCAAGCAACAAGGATTCTTATCGTCATTCGAGGTGAGAAAATGCAGAGTGGTTCTGCTGCTACATGGTCGGAAGCCTACAATTAAGACACTAGTGGTGCATGTTTTACGCGTAATACGAAGCCCAAGTTGATAGTACCCTTTTATAATCTTCTTGGCATTGCGCGTATAATTCACCGTGAAACCAACTTCAAGAAGATTGAAGTTAGCTTATTTTTTGTAAACTGGCTTACTCACCTTATAAAAAAAAATTTTAAACTGTATAACCCCAATTTTGGTTGCAGTGCAGCGTAATTGTAAATAACAATTTACCACGATTGCATATAGTGCGAAATCTGCAGAAACAGCAGAGCTGCTGTTCTTCTGTGTTCTCCTTGTGATTACCGCTTTGTTCGCAACCGAGGCATTTAGGCCATTTTTGGGTGTACCTGGAAAACGGAGCTTCGCCAGCGCTCTCACTTATCCCTCCTCTGATCCAGCGCTACAGCAGCTCTACTTCTGAAAACCGTACGCACATGTCGCGATGCGCACAATTCGGTTTCGTTGGTGTTTGTAGTTAGCAAACGTCCCTGAATGAGCCATACCGGCACATCAATGGCATACCAGTAGCTGTGGTTCTAGAAAAACGTTTGTTTCTTGAAATTACGGTCAGATAGCGTCTATATCTAATGCAGCGCCTACTCACAGCAACTCACTCCGATGGGATACAACACTAAGTATCCAACTCACCGATGACAAATAAACGTTTTATTTTCTCTCTGAAGACAGAAGGCTATCGTCTTTTGACGACCTTTTCCAGCGAAGAACGCAGATACAAGGCCAATTTCTCTTTTTTTTCCGAGGGGGAGAGTACAAACGCATTTTGATCGGTATTTGCTTATATTTACCCCGGACACATCTTTTTTTTTTTTTGCATGATAGCTTTCATCGTGATTTGTCAATAATCATGAAACTTTACGAATTTACCCATCAATGTAGGTTCCCATACCTTATCACAGTGCTGCAATATAAAAACACACACGACACGACCATACACAGAGGAAGAGTTCATCAAGAGGCCCCTTGCAGCCCACGTTTTTTTGTTGTTGCGTTTAGTACCCAAGTGTGTACCAGAATGTCCTACTGGGCACGAGTACTGACCCATAAGCTCGGCTCTCTGTTGTTATAAAATGCCTTCCAGGTTTGCGACCATCTTCTAAGCGGTTGGCAGCAATGGCGCTCAAGTCCAGATTCCTGTCCGTATCTGAAGGACGACGAAGACTACGTGACCTACGAGGATGAAGAGAGCATTCGCAACAAGGTTAGAATATTTTCTCGTACATGCAAAAACACGTAATGTAATATCTACAGATGCTTCCGTGAATGAGGAAACGGCAGGTGTGGGCATCTGCCATCTGCCTGTCGCTTCGCTGGTCATTCACCGTGTGGCTACCCGGTTTCACTCCGGTTTTTGAAGCTCAAGCTTGTGGCTACCATCCTGGTAGACAGAACGCATGGTAGACAGAACGCATGGTAGACAGAACGCATACCATCCTGGCTGTGCAAAAACTTTCGACAGATGAGGGCCGGGTGGTAAAAGCTGGTTCACTGTCGGTAAGCAAAGCTCTTTCAGCGGCTACTCTTTACCAACCTTTCCTGCGGTCACTAGCCTGTTCGAACAGCGACATAAGGGTCTGAGGAAGACAGAGACGACGCCCATTCCGGGCAAGCTCCGACGTTCTGTGTGCAACAATTCATGAACCGAGACGCTGAGCATCCGAGCTAAGCCTCTCTGAGACTCCGCTCCTTCGTCGACACTGGCAGCAACGCCTCCCGTTATTATGGAAGTAACGGTTGAGGGCCACACCATCTCCGCTGAAGAGCTCCAGGCAGGCAATTGGACACCAGTTCTCTATAAAGCCTATGCGTCTCGACCAGCCTGTTCACAGAAACCACTTTCGCAACCCAACGCTACCGTCAAGGAGACCAACCCGAACGCCATGCGCGTCGAAGCAGCTGCAACTGGAAGAGGCAAGACGCCAACCCACCTACCACCTGCTACCAAGGAGACGCGCATCATTGTAAAACGCAGCAAGCAACTGCCGCCACTCCCACCGAACGCTATTCGCGTCGTTGTTCGTCCGCGAGGTCAACTGCGACTCCTAGATGTCCCAACGCCTCGACTCATGAAGGCAGTGCAGGCCGCACTTCAAACCACTCTGCCCGATGATTTCTGCCTGCGCATACACCCCACTAATAATACATTCACGGCAGCTACAACACACTCCGCCGCAGCCGAGCTCCTAAAGACGCTGACTTCACTCACCATTGGTGGCCATGCTTACCCCTGCATGGCTTACGTGGCACCCCCACCAGGAGCTACAAGAGGGGTCATCTCAAACGCCTTTGACGACGAGACGCCAACCCAGCTGTACGAAGACCTGGTCAAACGGAATCCTGAATACTCTATACTCGCAGCCCGACGAATGGGGAAGACGCACTCCATTCTCATCACCTTCGACGCCAATGAGGTGCCACATTCCATTAAATACATGGGAGCCATTCACCGCTGTACTCCATACCGCGGAAGTCCGGATGCTTGTACGAACTGCAGACTACCGGGCCATCGTCACGACGTATGCCCAAGCCCCAAGACTAATCTTTGCCCACGCTGTGGCAGCCAACACTCACCCCAGGAACCTCCTTGCACGCCTAAGTGCATTCTGTGCGAGGGCCCTCATCTTACCGGCACTGGTTCATGCAAAGGACGCAACCTTCACCAGCCACGCAAAACGACAAAGCAACCTCAAACGCAGCGACAAGAACCGGTTCCACACGGGGACAACTTCCCCCAGTTGTCAGCGGGACCCACTCAGCCCAGCCAACTCAGCCAACCCAAGCAAGCCTGGACCGAGCCGCTTAAACAAGATTGGGGCCCTCCCCGTTCGCCCTGCAAGAACGCACTATCATCAACAGTGACTTCCAGTCTGCAAGACGCTCTGGCCAAGTCTCGGGAGGAGGCAGCGGCAGCCAAAGCAGAAGCTCAAGCAGCCCGAGCTGAAGCCGCTGCCCTTCGAGAACACATCGCGAAGCTGGAGACCCAGATAAGTACTCTCGCCACAAGCCATGCCACTCCACCTACCCCAACTCCTACTACATCCCAAACTCCTGCGCACAACCCACCCAACACCTCTAGCATGTCTTTCCCACCCAGCCATGTCAACGCGACATCCTGCTCTGATTCGCTTGAGTTAGATATCGACACGGCATTTCCTCGGCACACAAATCGGGACATTACCCCGCGTCCCTCAACACACAGCTCACTAGCCGATATTCCAACCATGCTTGAGTCTTTTACTGCTCGTTTTGAGGCAAAATTGCAGGAAGGTATCACCAGCATCAATCAGGAATGCACAACGCTCCAAGATGCGGTAATCCGTGTAACAACAGACAATGCAGCACTTAATCATCGTCTTGATGCTTTAGCTCAAACATTAACTGACCGCTACAACAATCTTGAATCACAGCTCAATTTGTTCGCAACATGCCTTGCAAAACGGGATCTCACCCCAAGTAAACGCAAGAAGCCCAAAGCAACTGAAGGGCAAGACAATCCACTCCCTGACGTCACTAACGACTCCCAACCTTGCGCGGCGGCTACGCCCCTTCTCAATTCTCATGATGGCAGCTCTAAACCGTAATCTGACACTCTGGCAGTGGAACTGCCGAGGTTTTGGCCAGAAGCGTCATGTTGTCCACCAACTGCTATCTTGCGCTGCGGGACCCGATATCCTTGCCCTACAAGAACCCTCCAACCCCCTAACCTTACCCGGCTATACTTCTATTACACCCACATCCCCTACACCCTCTCGGGTGGCGTTTCTAATTAATCGCTCAATCACCACCATCTCCCACTGTTTAGCAGTCCAAGACATTGATCACCTCTTAATTGAGCTTGTGCCGCAACATGCCAGAGCTAAAAGCCTCTTCATCCTGAATGTATACAGCAGCCCTAAGTGCTTACAGGGCAACTTCCAGCGCCTCTTTACGCTCGCGAAACGCATAGCCAATAAGTGCCCCCTACTCGTCGTGGGAGATTTCAATGCCCCACATACAGCCTGGGGTTATCCGCGCGACACACCAAAAGGACGTCGGGTGTGGTTAGCAGCGCAGCAAGCCGGCCTCTCACTGCTCACCGATTCTGCCTTTCCGACACGCATAGGGAATAGTGTCTGCAAGGACACTACACCAGATCTCTCGTTCGCACATCGCCTCCCTCATGCCACATGGTGCAACACACAAGAGAATTTGGGTAGTGACCATTACATTATCGAAATTCTCTTAAATATGCAACTACCCCGCAGGGTTCTCAGAGGTTCCACTTTTACCAACTGGGATTTTTTCCGCACTTATAGGGCAACACGCACCCACGCCTCTATCACGGACATCACTGAATGGTCAGAACAACTCCGGAGTGATGTCCGATCCGCAACTCGTCTAGTACGAGAGGACTGCCCAAGCGACACAGTTGACTCTCGTCTCCTACATTTATGGGACGCTAAAACAAGCCTAGAACGACGCTGGCAAAGCCAGCGTTGGAACCGAACTCTTAGACGTCGCCTGGCCCGCCTGAGCAAAGAGATAGAGACCCATGCAGCCACTCTTTCGCGACAGAACTGGGAATCGCTTTGCAACAAATTAGATGGCAATATGAGTATGCCTCAGACTTGGAATTTGTTCCGACACTTAATTGACCCAACTCAGTCAAAGACTACCCAAAGACACAACCTCACCAAACTCCTACATACTTGCGATAAACCTCCACCAGAACTACTACAGGAACTTCGAAATCAGTACTTCCCAACATACCCTGCCGTATTGTATCCCGATTATACAGGTCCTCCTAATGAGCTCCTCGACCAACCCATTACAGTAGCCGAAGTTCAAGCCGAACTACAGAAACTAAACACTTCCTCAGCCCCCGGTCCGGACAATATTCACAACAAAGCACTCCGTAATCTCGACGACCAATCAATTGCCGAGCTTACTGAATACTTTAATGAGTGCTGGCTAAGGGGCATCCTCCCACCACAATGGAAAGAGGCCAAGGTTGTCTTTATACCCAAACCTGGGAAACCTCTCCTTACGTCTAACCTCAGGCCCATATCCCTCACTTCTTGTGTCGGCAAACTCATGGAGCACGTACTCCAAACCAGGCTCTGCCAGTACCTAGAAGGCAAGAATCTCTTGCCTGCTTGCATGTTTGGATTTCGCCCTGGACTTTCCACACAGGACGTTTTCCTACAACTAAAACATCACATTCTTGACTCTCAAACCTGCGATACCAGAGCTATCTTAGGAGTAGATCTAACAAAGGCATTTGACAACGTTGCGCACTCAGCTATTCTAGAGAACCTTATAACCCTGGGAGTCGGCGTAAAGATGTACAACTACGTCCGCGACTTCCTCAGCCACCGCACAGCAACACTTACCTTTGGCGATCACAGCCTGCCAGGCATCACGCTTGGAGCCCGTGGTACGCCCCAGGGAGCAGTCCTCTCACCTATTCTTTTTAACATAGCACTTCTACATCTGCCCCAAAAACTGGGTCAGATCCCCGACATCCACTTCAGCTTCTATGCCGACGACATCACCGTCTGGGCAAACCGTGGTAGTGACGCCGAAATAGAAGAACACTTACAGTTGGCACTAACCACCATCGACACATATGTTCGAGAACGTGGCCTTACCTGCTCCCCTTCCAAATCAGAGCTCTTTCTTTACCGACCGAAGCAGCATGCTTCAGCCATTCCCCCTATCTCTCTCACGCTAGGTGCCCACCCCATCCCACTTGTCTCAAAAATTCGGGTGCTAGGGCTAGTACTCTACTCACATGGCGCACATGGAGAAGTCATCAGGACTCTCCAAACACATGCTCAGCAGACCATTCGGCTGATTCGTCGCATAGCGAACCGTCGGGCTGGCCTACGCGAGCGAAACACGCTTCGCCTCACCCAGGCTTACATCGTCAGCCGCACCACGTATGCCCTCCCATACCTACCTCTCCGACAAAAAGAGAGAGACCGCATTAACGCGCTTCTACGAAGTTGCACAAAAACAGCTCTACGCCTTCCCCCAAGCACATCCAATGACAGACTCTTCAAACTTGGTGTACATAATACATTTGAGGAACTCGCTGAAGCCACCTTTACGGCACAAATATGTCGTCTGTCTAATTCGGTGAGTGGCCGCGCTCTTTTGACCCAATTAGACTTATCCCCAATAACAGAATCACCTGGAAGGGTCCCTCTTTCTTCTAACCTCCGCTCTCACCTAAACGTACCGCCCATTCCCAAGAACATGCATCCTGTGCGCGACGAGAAACGCAGAAAGGCAAGGGCCCGGGCCCTCCAGAGACAATATGGCGAGGACCAGAATGTAGTCTACGTTGACGCAGCGGAATATGCGTCAAGATCCCGCATGGCCCTTGCGGTGGCTGACAATCAGGCAAATCTCCTAACTTCTTGCTCAATTGTCACAAATTCCTCCACAGAGGCAGAAGAGGCAGCCATCGCGCTTGCTCTCATCTCCACACCTGCCACCACTATCATTAGCGACTCGAAATCAGCTATTCTTAACTACGCCAATGGCCTGATATCATGTAGCGCTGCTCGCTTGCTACGCTTCTGGCAGCCTCAGTGCTCCACAACCCTGATCTGGACGCCAGCACATGCCGGCCTCCTTGGCAACGAGGAGGCTCATTCTCTAGCCCGAGGTCTCACATTCCGGGCAGGAGAAATGGAGCCCCCTCCACAGGTCGAGGAGCGCTTGCTCTCTTTTCGTGATATTCTATCGTATTACCGGGAACAACGAAGAATATACGCACCCCCAGCCCCATCCCTAAACATAGCGCAGGCCACACATTGGCGACGCCTACAAACTCGAACTGCTCCATACCCCGTATTACTAAACGCCCGTTACCCAGACCATTTCCCCTCTTCATGCAAACTTTGCGACAAACCAGGAGACTTCCTCCACATCCTCCTCACATGTCCCACCTTCCCACATCCCCCACCTCCGGCTGTGGCAGTGTCATACTGGGAGACCATCATGACCAGCACTTCTGCGTTCGATCAGCGCCGGATCATCTCGTGCGCCATGAAGAGGATCGCACTTCAAGGGCTTTCCTTTGCTTTGTAAGGGTGCCTCCTCACTGCGAGGGTGCACCCACGTGCCATGAGGGGGCTCGGCCCCCACGCTACACAGTGGCAATAAATGTTTCTACCACCAAGCTCTTTCAGCTTCACAAAACTATCGTGCTCTCAACATGTTATTATCGTTAGCTCCGTCTCAGCTCAAGCGCCCAATATTAGGGTGGATGCCAGGTGACTATGAGTTAAGATTGAGTGAACTAGTCTATGCTTTAGCGTGGGCATCACTATATCTCCGAATAGTGCAGGTACTTCCAGTCGTAGAATGCTTCACCGCAATTAGATGTAAAAAATTAGCAACTCACACAGATAAGATGGAATCAGTAACAACGTGGAAAAAATAGAAGCACCCGTATTTTTCATGCAATGCTTATTCAAGCCAGTCCTGTCAGTCACAAGTGACGATCGCTAGATTTTGATGCCGTGTCTCCTCATTAAACTTACTTACACAGTGCTGGTTTGAAGATATCACGCTTCTGTCAGATCTGTGCAGAACACCAAAATATTGCACACTACTTTACGTCGGGTCCACGATATTCAAGTTTTGCACGAGTACCATGTCTGTGTGTTCTTCAAAAATTGTCGTTATTAAAATGCGGTAAGGTATAAGTAATCTCTTAAAAATTGATCTTATCAGGTTATTACGGCAATCTGAAATACGAACTAAAAGCATAATACATGTAGTCCTAACTTATTGCAATACGTATTATTACCAATTTAAATGCGAAGCATTTTTTAGCGAAGTTGGGCGACTCTGAGCGTATCTATTTATCTATATATCTATCTATCTATCTATTTTTCTATCTATCTATTTATCTATCTATCTATCAAGCCGCCTACGACCTTTAGCTCTCCGAGCCGTTTGGATAATGATATCAATACCAAACTTGGTATGGCATAACACGACTGTATGAAAAACATATTTGACAAGTCATAACATGAAAATCATGACATCTATGTCATGAATGTCATGATTTACATTTCATGGTCCTGCAGCTCTTGCGGTGGTTTCGTTCACATGGCATGTTGCAAAACTGGTATAGTATGACACGATTGCATGACGAACACAAGCGACAGACCCTAACATAAATATCATGACATGCGTATCATGTAACAACATGACTACATGCCACGCTTATCATGCACTCGCGGCCGTTTGGCTAGTGTCACATATACCAAATTTACTATTACAGTACGCAAATGAATGACAAAGGTACGTGAATAGTGCAAACATGATAATCATGAGATGCGTGTCATGTAACAACATGACAACAAGGCACGCTCATGATGCGCTTGCAACCGTTTCACAAGCGTCACATATACCAAATTTGGTATTACGGGACGTGAATAGGAAAAGAAGGTATGATACTGGTGCAAACATGATAATCATGGGATGCGTGTCATGATGACTACATGCCACACTCATGATGCGCTCGCGGTCGTTTCGCAAGCTTCACACATGCCGAATTCGGTAATACATGACATCAATGGATGACGAAGGTGTGTGACTGGTGCAAACATGGCAATCAAGAGATTTGTGTCATGTGAGAACATTACTACATGCCGCAGTCCAAGCCACAATACATTTCGACGTGACGCGGTGCGCGTGCTAGCCGGCGTTCATTTCATCGCGTCACGCCGGCGTTGCGACGCCATTCGCCGGTCCTGCCATATACTGGCAGGCGCGCGTCGCGCGGCGTTGCTTTGATGCATGCGCGTTTCAGCGCGTCCGGCGTCTCTCCGTCACGAAAAAGAGGGATACGCAGTGTTGTCTGGGTAATTTATCGGCGCCAAATGCAGCATGTCCATTTCGCACCTGTTGACGTCGGACCGCGCCAACGGACGCTGCTCGCGTGGTCGCGCCTGGCGTCAGACTATAGAGTGCTCGCGTTTTGCTAAGGTAGCGTCACTGTGCCCAGCATGCGTGCGCGTCAACGCTGCATTGAAGTATATCGGGCCCTTCATAATGCACTCACGGCCAGTTGGCTAGCTCCACATATACCAGATTTGGCGTTAAAGGACGTCAATGGATGACAAAAATATATGACTGATGCAAACATGATAATCCTGAGAAGCGGGTCATGTGAGAACATGACAACATACCACGCTCATAGCGTGCTCGCGGTCGTTTCGCTAGCTCCACATATACTACAACTGGTATCACGTGACGTGAATAGATGACGGAGGTAAACGACACATCCACACGTTATAATCATGACAAGAAAGTCATGTGCGGCATCATTTATCTCCACCTCATAACGTCGTGCTGATTTTAAAATGACATATCAACCTTTTTAATTCGCGCTTCACATATCTTCAATTCCCACTGTACGTAGGGCCTGTCAATTTTATAATTTTGTTTTTAAATCTCCGAATGTATTAAAATATCCTTTCAAGATTTAATCTATTCTTCTTTGGCCAATCCCCCAGAACACGTGCGTGTGGGATGGAGTTCTTAGAAATATTTGAATTAGACTGACTTTATTGCGTCATTAACCACAACGTCCGTAAGAAAAACGGCGAGGCTGCTTTCTGTTTCCCTCACTTTATCAAAGCAACACACGAACATAAAACACATAACACGTACTAATGGCAATAAAACATTCCACAACCTATTCAAACAGCCCTGAGCAGTCGCATAAACAAGTCTAGTTCACACTTAACCAAAAGACTCAGACCGGTGAGTTCTACTAGAAGGCGTCGGGGACGTACACGGGGAGCAGACACCCGCACGAGGATGCTGTCGTCGAAGGAACTCGGCGAGGAAGAGGGCGACGCTCACGCGTATGCACCGACACATTAGGTAGGTGTCGAAGACAGGGCCGACGAAGTCAGGCAGTCTTCTTCTCGGACGCGTGGACCAGGGGCCACAGCCAAGGACTCGGGCAAACGCCTGACAGTGGACCTGGTGGCTACGGTGACTTCCCGCTCGCTTCGTGGGCCATCGAAGCTTGAGGTCAAGCGAAGCACCAGTCACCATTGAGTCGACCCATTGAGTCAACCAGCTCAGTCACCAGCTCAGTCACCATTGAGTCAACCACAAGGTGCCTCGGCATCCACTAGACGCAAACGAAGCGACGAAATGTTCTTGTCTAACGCCGCCTTCTCGCAAGCCTTCCTTGCCTCATGCTCTTGTGCACGCACCTCGCGCTTTTCCTGCCTTCATCGGCCTAGTCTTTGGCAACTACCTGTTGCGTGGTGCCTAAATCTGAGCGTCTCCTTGATATTCGCCGAATACCTGTGGTACCGACAATCCCTTGTTTCATCTCCTCTGAGTAGACGGACTCCGCATAAGCTTCAAGCAATCACCGATGAGGCGCTCTCGTGGTGGAACTCCTCACGTGCTTTGCTTTTCAAGGATTTTTTTCTGGGTGGCATCGCGTTGTGTTTCTGTATAGGGTATTTGTTGCGTGTCTATTTTGGTGTGTTGTTTTGATACAGGGAAGCAAACAGAAAAGAATCCTCGCCGTCTTTCTCACGGACGTTGTGGCCAATGATGCAATGAAGTACGTGTAATTCACTTATTCTGAAGAACCCCGTGAGAACGTGCCATAGTTTTTGAAGGCAAAACTAACAAATAAAACGGCTCCGTGTATTCGTACGATATCAATACTTTTTTCCGTTTCGTAACCATCATTGAGTAAGCTCAGACCCCTGAAGACGCCACGAGGAGCAGTTGTGAACATGAAATAGGTTAGCTTGGTGACACCTGTTTGTTCAGGTCCTGTAACTTTTATAAAAGGCATATTCACTGTACACCTGCCCCATCGCTTACCGTTGCGAAATCATTCAATATACAATAATATGCACGCGTATCTTCCCTTGGTGTCCGTTTCCGCGATAGCAGAATGGCACTACCCAAAATCGAACACCACCTATACCATTAGGAACGCCAAAAGAACAAAACCACCTCATCCTAACCCCCCCAACCCCCCCCCCAAAAAAAACCTGAAAGATTCAATTTGAGGACATTGTGGGGAAGTTATGCGCGCCACATTAGATAAGGCGGACGTTCGGGGAAACATGGAAGTCTGGACGCATGAAAAGTCTTCATACATGGGAAATGCCGTTGTAGGCAATGTTTCTACAAGGGGAATGCTGTTGTAGGCAATGTTTCGACAAGTTTTGTTGCTGCTGCTTTCTAAAAGAAGACCATATGGCGAGACGGTGGCTCCTACGACAGGCTATGTTTAAGGATTTTCCGTAACTCCAGGCTAAAGACGTGTATTGTGCAACTGACGAAGATAACCTGATACGAACAGCCATTCTTGGAGACGCAGGTTATAACTTGACGTTCAGAAATAAAAACTCGAGTGCGTCCCATGTTACATTGCACTTGAGGAAGACATTTAGGGCCCAAACATTGGTTGTTTTGACGTGGTATACTTGCTTTTTTTTCGTTTGAATACTCGGATATTCTATAAGTCATGCATGCGTATCTAGTCCTGCTCTGTCCCGATCATCTATTATAATTTCAAAGATGGGAGCAAGTGCATAAGAGCGCGTAAAGTGCATTACTATGGGCTACGTACCAGTTGGTAATCTGCAAGAGAAATTTCATTAGTAGGTGTGCACTCTAAGAAAAACAGATGCCTAGACAGCTGGGCAAGTTTGTTTGGATTCATGGTAAAAAGTAGTAGCGCAAAAAAAACAAGAATGAAGCATAGAAAGAAGGCGTGTTTTGGCATTTCTTCTTGTGTGTCCATTTTTTTCACGCTGCTCGCTACTAAAAAAGACACTGTATGCGTTAGTCTTTTCGGTGAGCCTTGATTTTCCACAAATATGACTCTCTTGAAGCCGACTCATCAACTCTGTTTTGGGTGCCACTACTCTCCGACAAAAGCATGTTAATCTCCAAAAAGAGTCGGTCTGTCTTCTAAAAGACAGACAGGAGTGAAAAAGGAGAAAAGGTACCTTACTTCTTCTTTAGGTAGGGAAGCTTTCTGATCAGCGTGAAATAGTTTGATCCTAACGGAGTTATTCTGCCCACAACAAAGGCGTTATACTTGGGTTTTTATTAAAAGTTCGCCATAAGGTGTATTTCTGTTTTATTAAGCTGATAAGTGCCTTAATTAAATTCGTCAAGTACATCGTAGTTGAAAGTTAACGTATAATGTTGAAGAAAGCATGCCGATGTCGCTAGCATCTAGAAATGTGCCGTAATTTAATGCGTCCATTGTGATAAGTTATCAATCATTGGCGTCACACCTCTTGCTACATCGCAGGCAAGCATGATCATCGGTCGCAAGTTCAGAGGCGCGGTTGTCAGGAGCGTCGACCTGGACGACTGCAATTCAAAATGCACGGGAAAGTCCAACCTGGTCAAAATGCTTCGCTCTAGCTTTGACACAGCAGCGCCTGACAAGGACTACCCTTACAATCCACCAACGGCCTCATGGTGGGACGAGGACATTTTCAAACTGATGCCCACCACCGCCCCGCCTCCGAAGGAGACAACGACAAAACCACCTGAGGTGCCGACGCGGACTCACAACAAAGAGCCAGCGAGCACGATGATTCCTACAACAGGCCAGTCAGTGGCGTCATCTATTACGGTACCTGCCTCGAATGACCCGCGAATGATTCCGAGTACAACCGAGAAGGTGCCGCCTGCCGTAAGAACCAGCACGCCCACTATCGGTGAAGAAGTGACAGCAAAAACTGCTCAATTGCCTTCAAAATCATCGACTCTGGCAGCTACGGAGGCAGTGACATCATCCGTTACGGCACCTGCTTCGAAAGACCCAGGAATGGTGCCCAGTACACCAGAGAAGGTGCCACCTGCCATAAAAACCACCGACACCACTATCGAAGAAGAAGTGACAGTGACACCTGCTCAATTGCCTTCAACATTGTCGACTCTCGCGGCTACAGAGGCAGCGTCGTCATTCGTTACAGCCCCTGCCTCAGAAGACCCGCGAATGGGGCCTGGTACAACCATGAACGTGCCGCGTGCCATAAAAACCACCACGCCCGCTATCAGTGAAGAAGTGACAGTGACACCTGCTCAGTTGCCTTCAAAATCGTCGACTCTCGCGGTTAAAGAGGCAGCATCGTCAACCGTATCAGTACCTTCCTCGAATGGCCCGCGAATGGTGCCGAGTACAACCGAGAAGGTGCCGCCTGCCGTGAAAACCAGCACGCCCGCTATCGATGAAGAAGTGACAATGACACCTGCTCAGTTGCCTTCAGAGTTATCGACTCTTGCAGCTACAGAGGC
This sequence comes from Rhipicephalus microplus, assembly GCF_043290135.1. Lineage (NCBI taxonomy): Eukaryota > Metazoa > Arthropoda > Arachnida > Ixodida > Ixodidae > Rhipicephalus > Rhipicephalus microplus. The sequence goes on along the minus strand of NW_027464615.1, from coordinate 1,142,634 downwards.
AGCGACGAAAAAGAGTACCGATGAGATCTGTAGAGAAGACAATGAAAATGCCCTGATGCCGCACGAGTCCGATTGCACCAAATACTATCACTGCGCGAATTCCAAACCACACCTCCAGAAGTGTGCCCGGGGAACTGTATTCGACATTGAGCGGCAGATATGCAACTGGCCGGCGATGACAAACCGACCCGAATGCAAGGAATGGAAGGAAAATAGGAGGAAAAGAATGGCAGGGAGGTTAACCAGCCTTTAGGCTGCCAGTTTGCTACCCTGCGCATGGGAGGAGGATGGGGGCGAGGAAAGATAGAGAGCAGAGAGAAATAAACCCAGCACATTTGGCAGCACACGTGCACACGCAAGCTTTCTTGATGGGCTAAAGCGCATGAGTGACTGCCTTGTAAACGACACTCAAGCTACTTTGCGAAATCTTGCCCTTTCGTTTTTTTTTAATAAACCGTGTTAGGTCACTGTTACATTCGTTGCACATTTGTACAAGCCGTAGTATTCTTCCAAGCCATTAAGTGGAATGGCTAGGACTCACCAGTACAGTAGGTGACAAATTACTCCAGTTGTCCTCATTCGAATTTTTTTTCATTAAACACAAGAAAATGCGGAGTCGATTTTCAAAATCTTTCATCTAGCAGCTAGAGTACTAACCGAAAGTAAATATGGTTATGTCCAACATTATATTCGGGAAGATTCAATCCCCTGCCCCAGCAGCCCACCATTACAGTAAACTACGAGCCGTGACCGCTTGATCTGTGAAAACAGATTTCGTAAAACACTGCATCTGTTCAAGCACAACACAGCCTCTACAAACGATAGGTCGGCGAACTCACTCATGTCTCAACTCACTCGAACTCACTTATACTAAGATCGAGCCATTAATCTGAGTGATTGCGAGCAAGTAATATCGTAATGAGTCTGACTCCCAGTAAATCCAGTAGAATAAAATTTTTCTGAGCGTGAGTCTTAGTCAGTAAGGCTAAGTAAACTTTTGGTAAACCTGAGTCCGAGTAAGTCCAAAGTGAGATATTGTTACGGAGCTCGCAAACACACGGAAGAGAGGAATGAGCGTATTTCCTATATTTACATGCCAAAGTGACGCTTCAGAGCTGCCAGTCTCTCGCGCGGCGAGTCCACTTCTTTTTCATCGAACTGTTGTCCACGACGGTAGAGCCATGCCCACTGCCTCGTAATATCACCCCCGGCGAACAAAGCGCCGTCACGGCGCCCCTAAGTCAATCAGGACTGGCAGTATAGTAGGGCTTTAGGCGCGACACATGAACAACATCAGTAGATGGTGTAGCAGAGGATGAGTGCGGTTGAACGGGAGTGATGAGGTAGTCGACGTCGGTGACCTTGCGGAGAACTTTGTAGGGTCCTGTGTATCGTGGGAGGAGCTTCTCGCACAAACCTTCACGTCGATACGGCGTCCAGAGTAGGACAAGAGAGTCATCAGGGTAGTCAACGTCGCGGTGCGAGTCATCGTAGCGGACTTTTTGTGCGGCCTGAGAAGCACTGAGCCGAGTGTGCGCGATTTGGCGAGCGACGCGGGCTCGAGAAGCAGCGTCCTGCGCATACACCGTTGGTTGGATAGTAGCAGAAGGAAGGAGTGTGTCGAATGGCAACGCAGGGTTGCAGCCGTACAAAAGAAAGAATGGAGAGTAGCCGGCGGTGTCATGTCTTGACGAATTATATGCAAATGTAACGTAGGGGAGCATTGCGTCCCAGTCACGGTGGTCAGCAGAGACGTACATAGACAACATGTCTGTAAGAGTTCGGTTGAGACGCTCCGTGAGACCGTTAGTCTGGGGATGGTAGGCAGTAGTAAGGTGATGTTCGGTAGAGCAGCTCCGGAGGATTTCGTCGATAACTTTTGCGAGGAAGCAGCGGCCCCGATCCGTCAAAAGCTGGCGCGGAGCTCCATGCCGCAGAATGACGTCATTTAGGAGAAAGTCTGCGACGTCTGTAGCGCAGCTAGTTGGCAATGCACGAGTTATCGCGTATCTGGTCGCACAGTCGGTTGCGACAGCGATCCACTTGTTGCCTGACACGGACGTCGGGAAAGGTCCGAGCAAGTCGAGGCCGATGCGGAAGAATGGTTCCGGGGGAATGTCGATAGGTTGGAGCAGGCCAGCCGGACGGAGAGCAGGACGTTTCCGACGCTGGCAGCGCTCGCAAGCAGCGACATAACGGCGCACAAATTTATACATGCCAGGCCAAAAGAACCGTTGCCGCACGCGGTGATAGGTGCGTGAAAAACCCAGGTGTCCCGCCGTCGGTGCGTCATGCAGATGTTGAAGAATAGTGGCACGCATGTGTTGGGGAATAACTAACAAATATTCCGGGCCATCAGACTTCATGTTGCGACGATACAGAATGTCGTTGCGAAGGACATATTGACGGAGAGAAGGGTCGGAATGTCCTGAAGATACTCGCTGAATGACCTTCTTGAGGGTTGCGTCCCGGCGCTGCTCTGTGCCGATGTCGTGCAAATCAGATATGGCGAGCACACAAGAATCGCCTTCATGGACAGCGAGGCTAGCAGGGTCCACCGGATAACGCGAGAGACAATCAGCATCTTGGTGCAACCTGCCCGACTTATAAATTACGTCGAAGTTATACTCCTGGAGACGTAGAGCCCAGCGACCTAGGCGACCAGTTGGGTCCTTGAGCGACGACAGCCAACACAGAGCGTGGTGGTCCGTAATAACTGAAAACTCGCGGCCATACAAGTAGGGGCGAAATTTCGCTACAGCCCAGACCAACGCAAGACACTCGCGCTCTGTTATCGAATAGTTTCGCTCAGATGTGGAGAGAAGGCGGCTGGCATACGCAATAACACGCGTTTGGCCTCCCTGGTGTTGAGCGAGGACGGCGCCGATTCCGTGAGCACTGGCGTCTGTGCGTACTTCAGTCGTCGCAGACGGGTCAAAGTGAGCCAGTATTGGTGGTGAAATGAGCAGGTCGATCAGCGTGGAAAACGCAGCTGCTTGGTCTTGGCCCCACGAGAAGGGCACGTTCTTTTTGAGAAGATCAGTTAGTGGTCGTGCAATTGTAGCGAAATCGCGTATAAAGCGGCGGAAGTACGAGCATAAGCCCACAAAACTCCGAACATCTTTGGTTGAAGAAGGCAGAGGGAAATTCTTGACAGCGCTAATCTTGTCAGGGTCAGGTCGGACGCCAGCAGCACTTACAAGATGACCAAGGATCGTGATTTGTTGTCGGCCGAAATTGCACTTTTTCGAGTTCAGCTGGAGTCCTGCTCGACGAAAAACGGCTAAAATGGTCGACAAACGAGTTAAGTGAGTTTCAAATGTTGGGGAAAAAACAATCACATCGTCGAGGTAGCAAAGACAGATGGACCATTTATAACCACGAAGAAGAGAGTCCATCATGCGTTCGAACGTTGCCGGGGCGTTGCACAGCCCAAAAGGCATAACCTTGAACTGATAAAGGCCGTCCGGTGTGATGAAGGCAGTCTTTTCTCGGTCTAAGTCGTCGACAGAAATTTGCCAGTAGCCCGAACGCAGATCAATAGATGAGAAGTATCGCGCGCCATGAAGGCAATCAAGGGCGTCGTCGATTCGTGGCAGCGGATATACGTCTTTGCGGGTTATCTTGTTCAAGGCACGGTAGTCAACGCAAAATCTCCAGCTGCCATCCTTCTTTTTCACTAAAACAACAGGTGACGCCCATGGACTTGAAGAGGCCTCTATGACTCCTTTGGAGAGCATTTTCTCGACTTCTCGTTGTATGACCTGGCGTTCGGACTGGGAAACACGATACGGTCGCCGTCTAACAGGATTAGCATCGCCGGTATGTATTTGATGACGCACGAAGGACGTTTGCCCTAAAGGGCGGTCATCGAAGTCGAAAATATCTCGGTAGGTAGTCAGAACGTGGTGAAGTTGCGCCAACTGACAGGGCAGAAGATCAGGGGCGATCATCATCGTGATTTCGTCGCTAGGTGCGTTTGCTCGGCTGGCTGCAGTAGGGGACGAACAGTCTTCAGGGTCCAATGCCACGATGCTACATGCATCAAGTGGGGAAACGTGGGCTAACGAAATGCCTTGCGGGAGAACTTGGGTCGAACTACTGAAGTTAAGGAGCGGAAGCTGAACGTAGTTGTCCACAATAGTCACGATTGTATGCGGCACAGCAACACTTCGAGCCAAGAGCACATCCACCAATGGAGACACTATGTAGTCACCGTCAGGAAGAGCTGGTGATATCGTTAAGGCAACACACGTGGTGGCTTGCGGTGACAGCCGAACATAATCAACAGCGCACAAGCGGTGTGACGGTGAGGACGGCACAGGTCCAAGTCGAGGCAGTTCAAGTTGAAGAACGCCGGTTGCACAGTCGATGAGAGCAGCATGGGTGGACAAGAAATCTAAACCAAGAATTAGGTCATTTGGGCACTGCTCAATAACTGCAAAGAGAACAGATGTGGGGTGATCGGCGATAGTGATGCGTGCTGTGCACATTCCTGTGATGGCAAGACTTCTTCCGTCGGCGACACGAATAACGCCAGGGGCAGCCGGTGTGAGCACTTTCTTCAGGCGGCGACGAAGTCGGGCACTCATCACAGAAATATGCGCCCCAGTGTCAACAAGTGCAGAAACAGTCAGGCCGTCAACGTCGACGTCGATCAAATTTCGTCGTGTCGGCAGTACAAGGAGAGGATTTGAGGTCGGTACCGAGGATGCAGCTTCACCTCCAAGAGCTGCACCGCTTAGTTTCCCTGGTGAGAATTGAGCGGGGAGGTCGGGCGTCGTCGTAGAGGAGAAGGGGACGACGGGCGACGTCCTGGCGGCGAACGAGACTGGTGACGTCGAGGCGACGGTGAGCGGCTGTGCTGCGTATCAGGGGCATCGCAGGCGTAGGAATCGACGGGCAGAGGCCGGCGGTAGTTGTCGGCGATCGGCTCAGGAGGTTGGAAACGACGGTAGCTATCGGTGCGGCGAGCAGTGTTATACTGGTTTCGGGACGAAGACCAATGGTTGTGGCAATACCGTGCGACGTGACCTATGCGGCGGCAGTTAAAGCAGATCGGCCGATCATCCGCAGTTCTCCATTCGGCCGGATTGCGAGAGCGTGGATAAGACCTTTCTTGGGGTGGTGACCTGGGGCGAGGCGGCGACCTTGAACGGAAGCCAATTGGTCGAGACTGAGCAACGGCGCAGACATCGAAGCCCAAATTGCTCAGTTCTTCCCGCACAATCGACTGTACCAAGCAAACCTGAGGTACTTGCAAATCGACGTGGCCGTTGGCGGGAAGAGTAGGTGTAATTGCTTCGATTTCCCGCCGGACAATTCGCGTAATTTCAGACGCTGGTGAAGACTGCCGATGGGAGGACAGTCCATCTTCGCAGGAGGACGTCGCTGCGGTGTTCGGCAGTCGAGTAAATGATCTTGAAATCCGCCTGCTTTTGGCCAGTTCAAAACGCCGGCATTCCTCAATAATTTCGTCGACGGTCGCACAGTTCCGGCACATTAGCAGGTTGAACGCGTCGTCCGCTATGCCCTTGAGGACGTGGCCAACCTTGTCAGACTCCGACATGTCGTTGTCAACTTTACGACATAGAGCCAGCACGTCCTGTATATATGAGATATACGGCTCTGTGGACGTCTGAGCACGTATAGACAACTCCTTCTTTGCAGCCGCCTTTCGACCGATGGGCTTCCCAAATAAGTCGCGAAGCTTTTCCTTGAAGGTGTCCCAACTGCCGATCTCCTCCTCATGGTTCTCGTACCAGACTTTGGCCGTGCCTTTCAGGTAAAACAGCACATTGGCCAGCATAAGAGTCGGATCATACCGGTTGAGAGCACTGGTGCGTTCGTAGTCGGCTATCCAGTCGTCGACATCAACTTGGTCCGTACCGCAGAACGTTCCAGGATGCTTCGGATGCGTCAGCACGTACGTGGGTGGGGGTGGGGCCAGTGGAGGCGTTGCCGTGGATGGTGCGGGCGTCGCCGAAGCCGATGGAGAGGTGGCCGTGGGATCAGTCCCGTGTTCCATCACGGAAACTCCGATTTGACGACCACTGCGGAGCTCCGTTGTATGGCGCTTCGTTACCCAGCACTCCCACCAATTTGTTACGGAGCTCGCAAACACACGGAAGAGAGGAATGAGCGTATTTCCTATATTTACATGCCAAAGTGACGCTTCAGAGCTGCCAGTCTCTCGCGCGGCGAGTCCACTTCTTTTTCATCGAACTGTTGTCCACGACGGTAGAGCCATGCCCACTGCCTCGTAATAATATGTATATCTTGAGTTAGTCTAGGCGAGTTCCACTTCCTTTTGCCGACCTAAGTGTACGACACACATAATATTTGCATATTCGCATCAGTGACTTCTGCCTAAAGGGCAAGTCTTTAAAGCAACAGAAAGTAAATAAGTTAGTTTAATTGTTGAATAGCCAGATGACATCATAATATCCGTACGTTTGTGACTGAGGCAAGACTGTCGATCATGTGTCCACATAGCCAGTTTTTTTTTCATCGCAGTACTGGTTCGAAGACCGCTGTTTACGTACATGTCATGCATGAGCTAACCAACAAAGACACATGTTAGCGAATTCTATGTTAATTAAAAAAACAATCATGCGCACGTTTGAACAAACTGGTGATGTATATTTCCACTGACCACGATCATAATATTTCCATCAGTAGAGAAAATGCTTTTGTCAACTTGTGTCAGCTTTCAAAATAAAGGACTGTTGAAAGAACTCACGCGAAATTATTATAGTCAAGTCTATTGGACTTCTTTGAAACGGTGACATAAAGCGGTCCGCAGCTCCACCAAGATTGATATTCATATCATTTTTCTAAGCTTCAGAGATGCTCATAGGCATTGTCCCCTTTCATTGAATCGCCATTTTTTGTAGAAAATTCTCACTTTATGAAGTGTTTTCCAACTTAGCCAAGAAATAATATAGCGTAAGGCACAAAAGATTCCTCGCGTGAGTGAAATTTCATGCACATATCATCAGTAAAGTTGCCAGTGTACGCAAATTACTCACAAGTTTCAGAAAACAACGTATTCAGTGAAGGGACGGCGTGTTTTGTTGTAAACTTCTTGTAAGAATTTCTACGGCCGTCTTTACAGATATACCGGCAAAATTTGTGGCCATCCTGGTAATACTTTGGAGGAGATAAGCCATTAACTACCCCGTCTGTAGCGCCAACGTGCAAGTGTCTAAAGGAGCACACAGATAGATGATTCAATTTATATCCGTTATCCACCCGAGGCGCGAGCATGGGCTGAAATGGTCACTGCTAATTTCCGCTTTCATATAACCACACAACTAGAAGATGCAAAATAAACAAGTAAACGAAAAAACTGTTCCCGAGTACGGTGAACTCAGGAGGCCCACTAAATTGGGCTAAAGACTTTCCTTATAGCTGCAAGGGGGGACTACCTTCAGATCTTGGGTACACCGGTACAAGTACTGCCACCTCGTAAAACATTTTGTAGGCAAGATTTCCCTCTCTTTGTACCTTTGTTTCAGTCTGTCTGTGTTCCTGTTTCTTCTTTCTCCTTTACCTCTCTCTACTTGTTGTCTCACACACCAGGTATACTAGCTGGCTAGATACCGTATAGACGTCACCGTGTCAAAGACGCAGCGGTGCGTGAAGCGGAGGCTCTGAAAGGCAAGTTCGCGAAGCCGAAGCAACATGGTAAGAAAGGGTTCATAGTACCTGAGAGCACCAAGGGTCGCTGCAAGGAATGCCTCAAGGGGATCATCACGCATAAACAGCTTCGGTGTATGGTCATTTCCACGCCTTGAATGAGCCATAGGCTTTATCCCTCTGTAACTCTCTCTTGCGAGTCATGAGTAAAGGTGCAGCACGGTTAAGCAATAGCACGTCTACTGCAATTAAAAACAATTCCAGAAACCAAGGTGCATCCCGCCTGGCCCACTTACGGCGCCCGTACAGTAACACAAGACGCACGAAGTATTATTATAATTATTATTAATATTATTATTATTATTATTAATGTATTATTATTTGAATCACTGGTATGGCGCAATTACTTGGCTTACTGGTGTTCACGCTGTGCAGATGCCAGCGCATAGATGAACGCTAAAGACGCATGCCTTTTGAGTGGAGGAGCCAGGTTCGACTCCCAACACCGTATGAGAGTTTATTTTTTAATGAACAAAAAACACTTGGTTTCAAAGTTTTTAATGTTTATTTCCATTCCAGGTGACTTAAACACGGACACATATGCAATTTTAGTCGTTGATTGCGTTAAGTGCTAACGCTCTACACATCATCGCTGCAGAATGATAGACCATTCCACAAGGTTTTCAGCGGAGCCAAAGAATGCGACAATGCACTCAGTTCATTTGATCAAGCGAACGTCTGACCATATACCCCATTCCTTAGGGTCCTCGGGGCATTGATGTTTACAACAGGGGAAACATGAGGCAGGGGTTCCTCTGATTCTGGCTTCCCTGCAGTATAAAGTCAAAATAAGCGAAAAAAAATTGAGGCCTTTATCACCCCTGATAGAAATCAACTTTGTTCAGACATCACACCTTGTCACGTGGGCATATTGTACGTTTATTTCGAACTAAAGGTTCCCCTGAGAAGCTGGCTTCCCCGCAACTCATGTTAAAAACCGGCGAAAAATTTTGAGGCCCTTATCACCCCTGATAAGCCTCAACTTTTGTCGGACATCAGGCATTGTCACCTGGGCATACTGTACGTATGTTTCGAGCTAAAGGTTCCCCTCCGAAGCTGGCTTCCCCACAATGCAGGGTCAAAACCAGCGAAAATTTAAAGGTCCTTATCACCCCTGATATTGCTCAAGTTCTGTCTGACGTCACGTCTTGTCACGTGGCGTACTGTACATTTGTACCGATCTATAGTGTCCCCTGAAAATTTGGCTTCTCCGCAATGCACAGTAAAAACCAGCGAGAACTGTTGAGACTCTTATCACCCTTGATAAGGCTCAAATTTGGTCTGACGTCACGCCTCGCCACGTGGGCATACTGTACGTCTGTTGCGAGCTAAAGGTTCCCTTGAAAAGTTGGCTTTCCCGCAACACATGGCCAAACCAGCGAAAAAGATTTTGGCCCTTATCAAACTTGATAAGGCTCAACTTTTGTCTGACGTCACGCCTTGTCACGTGGGCATATTTGCCATTTGTTTCGAGCTAAAGGTTCCCCTGAGAAGCTGGCCTGCCCACAATGCAGGATCAAAACCAGCGAAAAATTTGAGGCCCTCACCACTCCTGATAAGGATAAACCTTTGTCTTACGTCACGCCTTGTCACGTGGGCGAATTGTACGTTTGTTTCAAGGTAAGAGTTCCCCTAAAAAACTGGCTTCTCCGCAAAGTAGGGTCAAAACCAGCGGAAAAATTTGAGGCCCTTATCGCCCCTGGTAAGGCTGAAATTTTGTCTAGCGTCATGCCTTGTCATGTGCGCGTACTGTACGTATGTTTCAAAATTACGGTTCCCCTGAGAAGCTGGTTTCCCCGCAACGCATGGTAAAAACCGGTGAAAGATTTTGAGGCTCTTCTCACCCCTGACAAGGCTTAACTTTTCTCTGACGTCAGGCCTTGTCACATGGGCGTACTGTACATAAGTATCGAGCCAAAGGTTCCCCTAAAAAGCTGACTTCTCTGCAACGCACGGTCAAAACCAGCGAAGAAGCTTGAGGCCCTTATCACCCCTGATAAGGCTGAACTTTTGTCTGACCTCGCGCCTTGTCACGTGGGCGTATTGTCTTTTTGTTTCGAGCTAAAGGTTCCCCTGAGAAGCTGGCGTCCCCGCAATGCAGGGTCAAAACCAGCGAAATATTTTGAGGCCCTTATCACCCCTGATAAGGCTCAAGTTCTGTCTGACGCCACGTCTTGTCCCGTGGCGTACTGTACTTTTGTACCAATCTATAGTGTCCCCTCAGAAGTTGGCTTCCCCGTAATGCATGGTCATAACCAGTGAAAAATGTTGAGGCTCTTATCACCTCTGATAAGGCTCAAATTTTGTCTGAACGTCACGCTTTGTCACGTGGGCGTACTGTACGTTTGTTTCGAGCTAAAGGTTCCTTTGAAAAGCTGGCTTCCCCGCAACACATGGGCAAAACCAGCGAAAAATTTTAGGCCCTTATTACCCTTGATAAGGCTAAACTTTTGTCTGACATCCCGCCTTGTCACGTGATGTATTTTCTGTTTGTTTCGAGCTAAAGGTTCCCTGAAAAGCTGACCTGCCCGCAATGCAGTGTCAAAACCAGCGAAAAACGTTGAGGCCCTTATCACCCCTGATAAGGCTCAACTTTTGTCTGACGTCGCGTCTTGTCACGTAACGTACTGTGCATTTGTACCGAGCTAAAGTGTCCCCTAAAAAGTCGGCTTCCCTGCAATGCATGGTCAAAACCAGCGAAAAAAGTTCAGTCTCTATCACCCCTGATAAGGCTCAACTTTTGTATGATGTTGCACCTTGTCACGCGGGCGTACGTTTTGAGGTGAAGGTTCTCCTGAGATGTCGGCTTCGCCACAATGCATAGTCACAACCAGCAAAGACGTTGATGCTGTGATCACCCCTGGTAAGGGTCAACGTAATGTCACGAGGACGCCCTTCACGGCAGGGTGTGATGTCAGACAAAAGTTGAGCCTGATCAAGCGTGATAATGCCCTCAAAAGTGTTCGCTGGTTTTGATCAAGCATTGCGGGAGGCCAGCTTCTCAGGGAAACTTTTAGCTCGAAACAAACGTACAGTACGCCCACGTGACAATGCATGACGTCTGACAAAAGTTGAGTCTTATCAGGGGTGACAAGGGCCTTAACTTTTTTAGTACTTTCGACCAACTATTGCGGCGAAGCCAGCAATCAGGGGAACCCTTGCCTTATGTTTCTCCTGTTGGAAACACCATTGCCCTGATAAACCTGAGCAATGGGGTACGGTCAGACGTTAGCTTGATCAAACGAACTGAGCGCATTGTCGCATTATTTCGCTACGCTGAAAACCCTGTGGAATAGTGTATCGTTCAGCACAGAGGCTGTTCTAGCTCAGCCATATTCTTAAGGTGTTTGGGAGTGCAGGATGTCTCTCTATAGATCTCGCTGTTGATCCCGTGCTTCTATCTTTTAATTTCTTTCTCTATTGCTCACGTTTAAGGGTGTGTAAGTCTTGCACACTTTGCATGTGTGGCCTGTCTCTTCATATGTAAACGCTTGGTGACGCCAAATCCACACGCCACACACGCTGACGCGTTGTAATGCGTACGTGTGATTAGGGCTTAGCACCACTAGGAAAAAAAAGATTCACCTGTGCCTCCCGGGCAATACAAGAAATTATCTGCAAAGGTGCTAGGCTGCATCTTGCTAACAGCGATACTTGAAAGTATTATAAATGAAAATCAGTACAAATACCTACACTTCACAAGTTAGTGAGGTACCAGTGTGCATCAAATATATGACAAAGTGAACCACTATTTCGTTTGTTTTTTTTTTTTTGTTTACACTCAATCTCATGGAGATAGAACTTCGCTTTCCGCCGGTTTCCTCATGGGTCGTGTCACCGACTCGAAGAGCAGGGCTTCGGCTTTATTAAATATCATTTGCGCAGGACTACACTAAAATTTTCGTCATGTCATGTTTCGCAAAGGAACAAATATGGTTAATTGGTTACGGGTACGACAACAGGATACTTTTTTGGTGGATGGGCGGAAGTCCACTTCAAGCGAGTTCATTCGGGAAGGGGAGTGAAGATGGGTTGTTGGGGAACTTTTGTATTTTGAGCATTTTTTTTGCGGATGGGTGGGGGTCGGGGGCAGGGAGAGGCAGGTAATAATATTAGGGGGACGGCTACCCCTCCGTTAGGGGAACACTCATTGGTAACTTCCAGTAAGTAAGATAAGAGAAAAGAAGCTTACCTTTGCAAGGGATTTTTCATTGCATTCGACAATGGCTTCGAACGATTCAGGGACACTTAAGCCCACAAAACATTAGTTGAGAAGCGGTGAACGTGCTAGAAGTGTTGTAAACCCCGTTAACGTTGTAGCCTTATGAATTTCAAATCCTTTAGAATATCTCAACCAATATCAACTTTGCTCTCAGGCCCGAGGTGCTAAGCTCGATAGTTTCAGATGATATAAAAGATATGCGTAACATGAAACATGGCCCGCAATATCTTAGTATTCAGTTACGTCTAGTTCAAAAACATTTTTACTGCTTTACATGCAACTTTTGTTGGATACCAGACCTCATCACGGCAGATATGTCAAAAATGGTGACATCACATCTGCATGTTAAGCTGTAAGATCGCCCACCAACCATGTACAATTATTATTTTAGGGACTGGTGGAGAAACAGAGATTTCCGCAAAAGGAGGTAGATAGGACAAAAATATTGTGCCTAAACCGACCTTTTGGCAAGCAGTCTTGTCTAAGTCCCTCCCCCACCCTTCTCTATGAAGGTAAGACCATTTGTCGAAACAACTCCGCCAACATTCCGCGTTGAGTATTCACCTTTTGAAGTCTTTATCTGCTACTTTGGGTGGATTTCCATTTTGTAAGCTTGTTTCATAAGTCGTTCCAATGTCTAGCCAACTATTTTATGAATGAGTTGCAGAGAAACGCTTTGTGCGCCATCAGGCTTGACGTACCAGTCAAGGCAGCAGAGAACCACTCGACCAGCCGAGCACCGGCGAGCGCTAAGTAAAAAAAAATGTAACACACAATCTACATTTATCTTTTCATGTATTGCAGTAACCGCAAAGTTTAGAACAAGGAATGTACACGAACACAAAAACTCAATTCTTTGGACAAATATTCTGTTCAGAAATTTGCACGTGTAGTCAGGTCTGATATGGAAGCTAGATGGGAAATTTACTGGGCAAAGACGGCATGTGGTGGTACTATGAATTGGAGTGAACATATTGCATACTGTTATATGCTTTAAGTGTTTGATATGTGGGATTTACCATCCCAAACTGTTATATGCCCTCAATTGAATAAGCCATATGTAAGGTACCATATGCTTCAGCCAAAGGAAGAAAAAAGTACTGAAATCGTAGATGTCAAAAGGTATTTGATGAATGCGCCGCAATAGAAGGAAGACATTTATCAACTGCAAATGTGCAGAGAAGTATATATTGAGAAAAAAATAATCAGAACCCTCAATACTTTTGAAAATCAGAATGTTTCACTAATAAGGGCACGAAGTGTATCTTCGCCCTCTGCTAGACTGACTGATGAGGGTCAATGGCCTTTGTTCCTCAAAAGCCATAGCGCACATGTCAGCACCAATGGGCATGTACTCCATTTGTCAACAACTCAACAACCAGTCACTTTTTTAGAGAACTTCACGGAGTGCATTAGCAGGTCTATTTCTTTAGTCACAGGCAATTGGCGGCGGTTCTTCATTTATCTGGACAGAATTCATACGGTCCTCTCAAGTTGTACCCGACTACATATTGCCACATGGTTTGCTTGGGTGAGATCGAAGTGTGAAAGAAGACAAAGACGATCTCTCTGAGCTGCTGCTTGAGTAGTCGACTAAACGAGCCCATTTTTTATCAAGTTTGTCGAGAGTAACGTGACAATATTGATGAACAAGGTTAAGAAAATGTATTCACCACATTTATCTTTATTACAGAAACAATGCTGGTCATATATATATATATATATATATATATATATATATATATATATATATTGTGGGAGTAATAATTTAATGGGCCAGTTAGTCTTCGTGAAGGTATGGGATATGGCACAACGGGAGCGTTGTCAACGAGGATTTATATTTATTTCCCAACAGTTTCGGGAGGGGTCCTCCCTTCATCAGGGGATGAGTTATACTGACATGAACTTCCAAACTTCGTTGCTGCCGCGTCCCTCTCGCCTTGAATGATGTTTGCGAGAGTGAGAGGGAACTAAAAAAGGGGGAAAACAAAAAAGGGGGAGAAAAAAGACGAAAAAGAAAAAGAAAGAAAAGAAAGAAAGTGAAAAAGATGAAGAACTACTGTCAACACTCAGAACGAAACCAACTGTCCGTGTACGTCCACATACGGTTCATATCACGTGCTGTTCAGTTCTCGACGTGTGTCGGGCCACCCAAGATTGTCGCCGCGGTGCCGGAAGGGTCCGTGACGGCGTGCGTAAAGAAAGGGTTTCCCCGTACTGGGTCGGTCGGCGTGCGGCGTGCGTAAAAGAAGGGTTTCCCGTTAATGGGTCGGTCGGCTATTTACCTTTAATCTTCGTCCGTTTCCATTCAATGGTCATCAAGAGGTAGGCGAACGTAAACACTTTGTATGTGCATGTGGAAAAAAGAAAAAAAGGAAGAAAAAAAGGAGAAAAAACAAAAACAAAAAACAAGAAAGGACAGTGTACACGTACGAGTCAGTCAGAAAAAAGCATGGTCTCCAGCTATCAATCTTTGTCACCAATTTCCTCCTGGCTTACTTCTCGGAGGCAGTTGAGTTTTCCAGGGTGCTTGTTGATGCCGGCTACTAATGTTGGAAATTCGAAAATAAAATAATCCTCACGCTGTTCGCGCTCACGTCTGTTTGAGAAACCGGACTGCAAAAGAGTTACACTGATATTTTCAAAACTGTGGTTTGGCAGGCGCAGATGTCTAGATAAAGGTACCTTCGGCAGTGAAGTGGCGTGGTACCGGTGATTATTGAACCGCAGCCGAAATGGTGTGTCTGTTTGGCCGATATATTCTTGTCCGCAGATGTTGTAATGTAGCATGTATATTACGTTACTGGAGTCACAATTAAGGCTTTCAGTTATGCAGAATTTGAAATCCGCGAAGTTCGCTTTGGATTCACGTGTTGTGACCATCTGTGGGCATACCTTGCATCGAGCTTTTCCGCAGAGAAGGCACCCTGATTGAAATTCGGGGGTGTTTGTTTTTGCTCTGACAAGAATGTCCTTCAGATTTTTATCCCGGCGGTACACCACGTGAGGTGGCTTCGCGAAAATAGAAGTTAGTCGTTTGCTTTGCCTGATTACGTTGAAATGGCGGGAAAGTATGTTGTTGATTCGTGGCGCTGATGAGGAGTAAGTTAGTACAAGGTTCGTTTGGGAAGTCATTTTAGATACTCTATTGGGTCCCTTAATTATATCATTCCTGTTCACGTTGCGAGCACGTAGTATGGCATCGTCAATAATGTCTTCCAGATAATTTTGTTTCCATAAGGAATGCTTTACGCGTTCCGCGTGTCTGTCAAATTCCCGCATATCGGTGCATATTCTTCGGTACCGGTAGGCCTGAGAATATGGAATACCCGTTTTGCAATGCTTTGGGTGGCTGCTGTTGAAATGTAGGTACATTTGACGTTCTGTAGGCTTTTTGTAAAGGTTTGTTGACAAGCGGTCATTTTTGACCGTGACAGTGGCGTCCAAAAAGTGAATGCTAGTTTCGGAAATTTTGTGCGTGAATTTTATTGACGGGTGGCACTTGTTAAAATCCTCTATGAAGCGGAAAAGACTTCCCTCATCATGGTTCCATATCATAAAAATATCGCATAAGTATCTTCTGTAGTAGAAAGGTGCCTGTCTCGCTGTCGGGTGTGTTGTGCCTATATATATATATATATATATATATATATATATATATATATATATATATATATATATATATATATATATATATATATATATATATATATATATATATATATATATATATATATATATATATATATATATATATATAGGGCTCGTTTTTCCGTGTTCTGAAACAATATTATTGAGATCTAACAGACGATAATGCCAAGGAATGTATGGGGGAAGTTATTGATGATTGATTGATTTGTGGGGTTTAACGTCCCAAAACCACTATATGATTATGAGAGACGCCGTAGTGGAGGGCTCCAGAAATTTTGACCACCTGGGGTTCTTTAACGTGCGCCCAAATCTGAGCACACGGGCCTACAACATTTCCGCCTCCATCGGAAATGCAGCCGCCGCAGCCGGGAATCGAACCCGCGACCTGCGGGTCAGCAGCCGAGTACCTTAGCCACTAGACCACCGCGGCGGGGCTGGGGGAAGTTATTAGAACCAATGTAATGTAAATAAGAAAAAAATGTGGGTGAAAAATAACTTGCCGTGAGCAGCGCCCCGCCGCTGGTCTAGTCTTTATATATATATATATATATATATATATATATATATATATATATATATATATATATATATATATATATATATATATATATATATATATATATATATATATATATATATATATATATATATATATATATATATATCGTGTTTGAAATCTGAGTTTCACCAAAAGGGTGAAGCAATAATGCGATAGCAACCCATTCGAATGTTTTCTTTATTTATTTATTTATTTATTTATAATTAAAGCCCTCCGATACGGCATTTCCCAAAGTCCAGCTGTTTTGAAACGTTAAGCCCAATAAGTAAGCCAACCCAGCATCACTGCAAAGTGCAGCTAGCCTAGTTCAAACAATAAATTTTACCGAGTTGGTGTTCGTGGCGAACTACAATTTTTAGCATCAGCTACCCTTCAAGGCTATTGGTATGGTTCGGGAAAACTTTATTGTGAAAGCCCGAAGGCGTGCGCCCTAGCACACGGCAGGCTACTCCCACGATGCGACAGTAAGGCCGAGACCTATGCGATAAAACTTCATTTTGTCATTGTTTCAGTGTACAAATATTGCGGAGCGATGGTTGCAGCATTATTATCGAGAGAGTCTGTTTTTTCACAGAACTGTTGTGGAATGCGGCTGGCCCTCTTATCTAACGATAAGAGCGGCTATTGAAACACCAACGCAACACAAGCACTTCCTCCACCGGAAGTTCATTATCTCGAAGTGTCATTTTATCAGCGAGCCTTTACCCGCTCCAATTCGAACGGTTGATAACATTGTTTCGCAGGCGCACCACCTTCAACGGGGAGCCTGCGTTCCGTGAAATCGCATATACAAAGCGCATTATGTCCTTGTATTATTAACTCCATTTTTCACCTACGCTCATCAAACTGTCCATAGATGATGTTACATGTAGAACTGATTTAAAACGAATGCCTGGCAGTTTCACAGAAAGCTACTCGTGATTTCCTTCAAATGAGCGTTGACTTCAGGTAAACACTTTAGTTTTCATCTACATGAGAGATGTCGAGATAACAAGCTGTATTTTGTGTTTACAGCATAAACCGATTTGCACCCTTCAGGGTGCTTTCCGTGTATACAACACTCCACGATCAGAGTGATTGGTTTGTCGAAATACCCATAATCATAGGGTGTTCGTTATCGACATGCAAAGCACGCATAAGGATGTAGACTGGTTTACAGTGTACGTAGCCCATTCCTTTCTTTGTTTCTTTTTGTTTCAGCACTTCAGCCATGGTTTGGAGATTACGTCTGGTCGTATACGCTTTCGTCTTTATTTGTGGTAGGTTTCACTTCGGCTCATTATTTTTCTTCGCTTCAATTAGAGCTCATATGCTCTGCTATTGCCATCCCGGAGATTGTGTTCACGCGACGAAGCTGCTTTTCCAGCCCTTAAAAGAAAATGCTAATTGAAAAAAAAGTTTCTTTCATTTATAACCTAAAAAATTTAATTTTCGCTGGGTACATAGGTTTTTAAGTTCATTTGGAATTTGTCATCAGTTTTATAGTTAGTTAAATTGTTTTCATTTCGTACTACGACATTATGTAAAATTAAGGTATTTTCATCCGAACTTTTCCTGCCACTAGAGTGCTAATGTTATAAGTCGTTTATGGCTCATATCGCTTCACCATTAGCTGTATAATTAAAATAACAACCATGAGATCGTGTGTAATATACTGTAATGAATGATAAAGCTCGTAATGTGAGAAGTCTTAAAATTGTCACTCCATACTGCGTGCTTATGTTTCATGATAACTACATGGACGATACCAGTTTTCAAAGAAACAATTTGCACTCTTGCTATGCTACGAAATATGAGGAAACTTTTTTCCTGATATCCAATCCGAAGCACCAAAACAATTGTGCCCTAACTCAACAAGTCGTCCTATATTGCATTTAAAGAAAATTTAGTATAAACGTAGAAATGTAGGCTCATCTATGTGGTGACCATGTACTTTTTAACGTTATTTTTTTCATTACAAGAGCTTGAGAATCATGAGTATATTGAACATGTGGATTTGGTAAACTGCTCATGCTAAATTCAATAGCAAGCAGCCGCGTGTGACGATTTCCAGTGAACTTGAGAAAATGAGCTCTGTTTAGTTTCAAGAGCCACTTGTGCGCAGTAAATGTGACCTTAACGTACTCCTAGTTTCATACCAACCTTCATTTTTTAAGGTTCCTTGCAACTAAACCGAGAAAGTAGAAATAAGAAATTCCTAATTTTAGCAAATACGTGTTTTTCTAGTGGCATAATGTAGAAATACTTGCATATTAGCACGCAAGGTAGAAGGAAGGGAGCACTTGACAGGAAAGACGCTCATATTTTACATATTTCGATTAGCAGCTATCTTTTAACAGCTATTTACCTATAAGAGGGTTCACCTCCCTGCCTTTCCTTGCATCTTTATCTCTCTCTCTCTCTCTCTCTCTCTCTCTCTCTCTACTATAAGAGATATAGCCAAGCACGCGGCATGGAATAATTTTGTTTTTCAAAATGAAGATCATAGGTGTAACTTGCATTCCTCCACATATGGCATTGTCCTTTCATAGCGCCGAAGTACTGCTCCATGGCACGGCAAATGTCTAACGCGCAAGACCGCCTCTCTGTTCGTATTGTTCGTTCCACACAGTCAAACTTATCTTTGTTGTTGTTTTCAGTTACTGCAGCAGCCGAGACGCCAAACTACTACACGTTCTGCTTCTGGGATGGCTTCTCCCGTTTCCGATCCGGACCATACAAGTCAAGCGTCAGCGACATTCCCGCCGAACTCTGCAGCGCCGTCGTCTACTCTCACGTGACCATCGATGAAGCGAGTCACTCGATTAGGCTGACTGATAAGGAGCTGGAGCTCGGTACACGTGACTTTCTAGTTTTTCAGTGATTTCTCATACGTGAACGCCTGTTATTCAAAAACCAATTCAAGGTTTCAGAAAGCAGTGACACAGTTAGCGTTGCTTATAAAAGCTGTAAGGAGTCAACTGACAAAGCAAAAACACATATATTGCTGTGATAGCAATTACTCATGAAAAACACCTACGCATGTCATATTCTCTTAGGCCGTGCTTGTCGAATGCCCTGGCGAGCATTCACTTGCATGCCCAGGGGATGCAAGGGACCATATCATCTTCTTTACAGATTTTACATGGAGACTCACGGCGTCGCTGATGGCAACACTAAAAATGTATTAGGAGTACTCACAAAATTGATATCGCAAAAAAGAAGCGCTAGCACATGCATATACAACATTGCATTCGTACAAGCGATGATAGGCGACAACCTTATTTAAGGTGAACTTGCTGTTACAAAAAGGAGCAAGCGCACAAATTACGAAATGTGACAACAGTTAAAGTGCTTAAAATGAACTATATTATGAAAAAGAAGGTCAGTCGAAACGAATAAGACAGTTGGCCATTTTTTCTTCTGCATACATATTCAATGTCATTCAAACAACCATTCCATTACAATGAACATGGGCGGACATTTTCGATAACTTCATTTTCTTTGTTTTTATTCAGACTCAGAAGCGAAATCTTATGCCAATTCCTGGCTCTACAACCCGATATGGCTGCTGCCTCCAAATAGTAAGTCAATCGCATGCTTTACACATCAGTCGTACGACTTTCTTTATTGGCCCTTCCTTTCAACGAAGGCTTTTTCTTCTCTGCCTTTTTATAGAAGTCTTCGAACAGATGACGAAACTCAAAAAGCGCAATCCGAATCTAAAGATTTTGCTGGCCGTAGGTGGCCCTCACGACCCGCAAGAAAAGTACTGGCAGTTCATTCCAGTGGTTTACTACTGGAAGGGCATGACAGAAAGTCTGGCGCAGTGGTTGAGAACGTACGACTTCGATGGCGTCGTTCTGGACTTCTTTTCCGGCACAACGTCGCTTCAGGACAACGTCCGCACTTGGGACAAAGCAAAGTTCATTCATCCATTTGTTAGGGTGAGGGAGCATTTCTATTAAATTGAGTGCAACGTTGAGTCACGCCGAAATCTTCTTACATTGTCATCATCATCAGCCTGACTGCGTCCACTACAATGCAAAGGCAACGTTCAAGGAAACTGCATCATGCCAAGCCAATCAGAGAAACTGAACACAGTGTCGTTATGGTGCCGCTGTTAGTCTCTTGTTCGCAATGACGATGGCTGTGAGAAGAAATCATTAGTAAGGAGCTATGTGATTATTTAGGAGTTATAATCATGCCGCATTACTTCTCCTGAGCAGTCACAGACGGTGGTACCACGCTACTTCGCCGACAGAGAGCATGGATCGAGAGAGAACTTGTGCTAGGTATAAATCCCAATTGTACGGAACCCAGCAACTGCCGGGTGCCTCTAGTATACGACTGTCACTGCTTGCTTTTGTTATGCTTGTTGGTAGGTGTACGACATGCCTACGAAGAGGCAAAGAAGCAAAAAAAATAACTCAGTCGGTAAAGAACCGGGCACCTTTCATTGTGTCCCAAGGAGTCAGAACTTCGACGCCCGGCGAGGGTACTCTTTCTTGGACATTTTAGCTTTCTCATGTGGTAGCGTTAATTTAACAACGCGATATCCATAACGTGAGTACGTTCTTAAAATCTTGGTGGACCCCAGCATAAAAGAGTTCTGCGTTATGAGACACGCGTATTTTAAGGGACCAGACGCAACTAAGGGTACTCACCAGACGTTTAAGCTTAAAAAAGCATAAGAGACATCAGTTAACTTTTGGTAGCATTTACCACGTGAATTGAAAAGAAACAAAGTGAATAATAAATAACCCTTTTTTTCAGTAGCATGAAATGCCGGACACTTCCGAATAAACGTTTTAATAAGCACCAATGAAGCTAGGGTGGAAGTTTAATTTGAAGGTTGTGGGTTCGGATGCCACAGCCAGAGTTGTTTTTCATCTGCTTGGACTATTTTCAATTGAAGCCATGATTAGAACATTGTACTGTACGAAAACAAAGCTAATGTTCTCTACGTTTTCCTTAGAGTATTAGCCACTTTTATTTTGTTGGTTGTGTCAAGCAACTAAATGAGCAGCCCCTCGTAAATGTCTGCAGTGAAATAGCACGGAAGACGGGACGAAAGACACATGTACAACGGGTCCTGTGCCCGCTTGTGTCTTTCGTTCAGCCTTTTGTGCTGGTTAACTTCGTGATTGTTGCACCAACTTGTTCAGATTAAGGCACCCCTCAGAAAATTTTGACCTTTAAGAGATAAGCAGAGAGCAGAAGAGGCCAAGGAACCAACGCTTGTTAAAACCACCTAGCTTAATTGGAAGGGCCCAGGTGGCTAGTGTGTTTTGATCAGGCCTACGATGCGGTTCCACTCCAGACGTTTTCTCGAAGTTAGCATTATTGTTCTGTAGCTACCGCTTCTTCTGTAGAACAGAGATGTGAGTTCACGTGGAATTTCAAATCTCTGATAGTCGATTTCGAGCACCACAGATGATTCACCTTGTTTTGATTCTTTTGGTATTAAAAAAAATTACCGATAACCTATTGACAGCCTGAATGCATTACACAGCAGTTGCAAATAAGGTTTTGAAGGCAGCATTATCTTCCTTACTTTACAAACCATGTTGTCTCAAAACAGGTTACTAATATTTAGAGCCGGTAGAGGAAGTCTGATCAGCTAACGTTTCGAAAGATGGCCATGTGACACCTCGGGCTCATGTGTGTTTTTTTCTGACATGCAGCAAATCAACTATGACCTGAGAGAGCACAAAAAAATGTGGAGTATCACCTTGACGCTGCCAGCTTTCGACAGTACAACACATCATCTGTTCGACATAGAGAGCCTTACCAAGTGAGTATCAAGGAATTTAAACAAATATTAGGCAACACAGAAATCCTCATAATGGCAAAAGTAAGACAATAAAAACCTGTGGGCCACCTAAACTCTATTTTACGGCTTTTTTTCTTCGTTGTATTTGCCCTTGAAAATTCCCAAGGACACTCGCAGTGCACCACAAAGTTTCTCGCAAGATGAGGTTAATTGAAAGCTCACTTAGCGAGTTGAACAATCTGCAAAATCAAATACGACTAAGTGTAGAAGTTACAACTAGTGCTACCTCTCAATCAAGTGGTGACAAAAGTAATGAAGGTCTTCACGAAGATAAGGTTCATGATCATTTGAACATTATTATATGTAATTCTTTCATACCTACATTCAGCACATCAACCTAACACAAAGAAAGCAGTGATGGCCTGGCTATTCTCACTGTTTGCTTTCTTGAATCATGTATCTTTACGTACGAGAGATGGCTGCCACAGCAGCCACCCCCTTGAAATTCCTTTCGTGGTTATTCAAGAGGATAACTGGCACTGATCTATTACCCTCTATTTTTGAAACTTTTTCTGAAGGCACTGCATGAAGCTTGTCAAACACTTTCTTTCATTTTTAATACTAACAGTTTCCTTTCACAATACTTCGATTTATATCACGCAAATTACACTGATTTCGCAGATTGGACTCCATCCTTTCGCGAACCTTTGTTTTGCTGTTGCTCTTTGACGTTATTCTGAACTCACATTTCCGAATAATTGTTCACTGAGCAGTCTACATACCTGCATTCTTAACTTTAATAATGTTCTAAATAGTATTAGGCTAAAACATTATTAACGTTAAGAATACTATTAAATAATTTAATAGTTTAAGTAGTATTAGGCTAGCCCCACCACGGTGGCCTAGTGGCTAAGGTACTCGGCTGCTGACCCGCAGGTGACGGGATCAAATCCCGGCTTTGGCGGCTGCATTTCCGATGGAGGCGGAAATGGCGTAGGCTGGTGTACTCAGATTTGCGTGCACGTTAAAAAACCCCAGGTGGTCATAATTCCCGGAGCCCTCCACTACGGTGTTTCTCATAATCATATGGTGGTTTTGGGTCGTTAAACCCCACGAATTAATCAAATAGTATTAGCCTATTTTTATATTATCTCTACCGTGAACTGGCACCAGTGTCCTCGATGACCATGAACTCACTTCTGTGTTTGCTTCGCTCATTCGTTCTTTTTTAGGGAAGTCAACTTTTTCTTGGTGAAATCTAGCGACTGCCTCGAATTTCCAAAAGGTGCCTTGCTCAACGTTACAAGGACAATTGACATGACCGATGCAAGTATAAATAGCATATCTCGCTTTCTTCGCCTTGTCCCATTTGGGAACACTTCCTCTGATAGCCAGACGTGCTGCGAGTGCACGCGTATTTTCATCAAGTTAGCGCCTAACTCATGACGCAATCAGTAATGGCCTTTGGTTACCTTGCTTCGTCTATGTAAGAGAAAATGTGTGTATTCCATGTGGTTACGGCATCGCCACTTAAGACAAACTCACTAGACAACTTTAGTGACAGGGACCTACATAGCGAACACCACAACAGCTGTCGTGGAGTGAGTGATCCGTCATTCAACAAAATCTCAGCTGGCGTAGCATTCGCATCGATATTTCCGCACTCTCCGACCGCGATGCTGTGTCCCTAGCAATGGTGCATTGATTTTGAAAAATTGAAAATCAATGTCATTTGAATCCTCTTCGCTACACACGCGATTTTCTCACGTACACGACACTCCAACGAGACTCTCTTTGGAGATTCACGTTGATTGTCTTTAGAAAAGTTGTGGGACAACGACTTTCTGAACGAGAGATACCAAGCCACTTTAAAATTATACATCCGACTACTCTCCTGAAGAGTGTCAGCCTGCCTCTGTACAGACAGTTATACATCAGTGACTCACATGAGCAGCAAGAAAGAATCAAAGCACATCTTTTTTTGCTTACAGCGTACTACATAGACCTCCTCTTGCTCGGGCTGAGGACTTCTACGCTATTGCGTCTGTGTAATTCCACAAGTACACTTACACGTTGATTTCTGTGTGCATTGAATAGAAACTCGTCTTACCTGGTTCAGTGATATTTCTCTTCCAGATTGACAGAGCGGAGCTCATAGTAAGGAAAGGGGCCCCACGCCAGAGGATAGTGCTCGAGGTTCCCCTGTTCGCGAGAACATACACCGCGATGGCCTCAGCCACCGGCGTTCACACCGTATTCCCGGGAATCTCTGGAAACTACACGGATCTTCAAGGATTCCTTGCATCCTATGAGGTGAGCACAAAACACCAAGACATAACAACATAACGTTGCGGTAAAAATTTCCGGAGCTCTCCACTACCTCTCTCTCTTTGGGACGTAAAATCCGAAGAATTGAGTAGTGCAAATAGTAACAATTAGCGTGAAGAATTTTCCTTTTTAAGCTAACATGCGTGTTCTAAGCAGCACAACCTGACGCACTTGTTTTTACCTTTCATACTCACGCGTGCTCCAGGTGTGCCACCAGCTTCAAATCGGTTGGCAGAAAGGACGTTCTGATCAGGACTCCTGCCCGTTCCTAAGGAAGGACGAAGAATACGTGGCCTATGAAGATGATAAGAGCGTCCTCAAAAAGGTTGAGCATATTCGTGTGTCACCTATTTTCGCGTTTCTACTTTCATTTCGTAAGCTCCCGTCACGGAAAACGAGCAGCGTGAACAGAGTTTTGAGCTCGCTGAACTAGTGTGTTTGTGACAAATACCTTTCTGAGATATTGTTCCCACAGTAACTATTGTCACATCACTCATGCTCACAGAGTTTCTCAATCTGCGAAGTTGCGAAATATTTCATGAGTTCTTCGGGCCTCTTTGTATGTAAGCGTAAGTGCACGCTCAGTGAAGACACAGTGAAGTATTTGTTAGGCGGCAACAAAGCTATGTAAATAAATTTCTTATCTGAAGAAGGCGCCTTGCGGAACATCAGAAGCACAGCTGCGCTTTCGACTTCACGTGTGCACACTAGAAATCAGGAATACTGAGTGATAAGGAATGCGATCTCCAGCCATGCGCTTGCTTGACGTGAAGATTGTGAAATGTTGCATGTCGAACCAGATCAAAACTTAAGTGAAAGCAAGCAAGTCGTAGCGTCGCAATACCTCGGTCATGTTCGAATAGATATTATGAATCTTCACATTGGCAGGCAAGCACACATATCTTATTTCCCCGTAATTCAGCAAGTCTAGTAGCTGACGTGGGCATAGGTATTGCTGAAAACAGGACAATGCATTATCGTAGGGGGCAAAGCAGACGATACGTGGTACGGTGTGAAATATTGTACTTGTGTCACCGTCCCTCAGTTCAGCGGCTGCGGAGTAACTCGCCATGGTGGCGGTCAGATCTGTGACGAAGTGGAGGTTTCTAAGAATCTCTGGGCTCGAGCAGGGCGGTATTGTAATCTTAAAGTTGCAGAGATGAGGCCTGAACGGTGCCGAGAGAGGCGAGTGTAGCAGTGCTGTTCGACGAACTAGAAGGTGTTCCATGAGATTTATGTTGTGAGGCTCAAAAAGGTTAGGAGGACAGATGAAGACTTTACATGGCTAAATAACGGACACGTCGTAAGTCACTGTTGCTCAATAACTAAAAAAACAAAAAGGGGCATTCCTTCCAAACAATATTAAATAAAGCGGTAAATATCCACGCGCCTACACGCCATCACAATGACCACTTTGTTTGACGCTTCTGTAAGACCCGGAATTAGCAATGAGCAAAGTAAAAGCAGGGTATGCTGTACTTACGGTCGTCTTCGATGATAAAGTACGCAGGACGCAGGATGGAGACCAGGCAGTGGAGAACATGGCATCAGTTCTAGAAATATTACAAAGGAAATAGTATAAAAGCGTGCAGAGTGCAATAAATCAGTGGTCGTCAATACCTTCTACCAGAACGCGAGAACCGGAAATGGACGTGAAGCAGCCCTCATCGAGGCACGAAAAGTGGAATACATTTCATGCTCAGCGAACATCCTGGCATCGTTCAGTATATGAGGATGCTCGGCAAGTTGAGATGTAATAAGCAGACAATGATGCAATCTCTAATTCTGTTACTCTTGAGGAGGTAATCGAACGAACTTGCACAGAATAAATCAATCGATTACTTAGTGCCCAGAAGGAAAGTGCAGGAGCTATCAATCTCACTGCAGAAGTTATGCTTGAGTCTAACCCAGGAAGATGACCCTAGCGTTCGCGCAACAAACGATAATATTACTTGCATTACTCTGCTACTGGAAAATTAACAGTTTACGTTAAAGAACGCCACCGGTATCGCTTGCATTTGGGAAAACGCATATTTGATTACACAAACTTCATCCCTCATCACTCATTGAAACCAAATCTTTTCACTCCCATACAGGCAAACATGGTGATGGGTCGCAAGTACCGAGGTGCGGCCGTCCGGAGCGTGGACTTGGACGATTACAACTCCCGATGCGCGGGCAAGTCTAACCTCCTCAGAGGCCTTCGCTCCAGCTTCGATGCAGCGAAAGCCGATATAGACTATCCTTACAATCCACCAACGGCGTCCTGGTGGAACGGGGACAACGACAAATTCGTATCCACCACGGCTGCGCCTCTGAGGCAAACACCGACAAAGTTGCCGGAGGCGTCGACACAGTCCAAGGAGGAGGGGCCTACAGGCACAATGACTCTTGTGACGGGTGCGAGACAGACGTCATTCGTTACGTTACCTGCATTGCAAACACCCCCAGCGGCTGAGAGTACGACAGAGACTGTACCTTCTCACGATAGAACCACTGCGTCAGAAAGCGGTAAGCTACTGAAAGACACAGCAACTGAAACGTCTATGATGTCATCCACACTCGTGACTACGGAAGCTTCAACAACAAAGAGTAGCGACAACATCTGCAAGGGGGCTAAAGAAAGCGCTATGTTACCGCACGAGTCAGATTGTAGCAAATACTATCACTGCGTGCATACCAGACCATACCTCCAGAACTGTGCACCGGGAACAATATTCGACATCGAGAGGCAAATATGCAACTGGCCGGCCATCACTAACCGACCCGAATGCAAGCTTTCATGATGACTTTAGCAAGCGGTAGCACTGTTTCGTCAAATCCTTGAGAATGTACGATGAAAAATCGGTTTTGTAAAATAAATCACACTTTCCTCATAGGCATGGTGGCCGATAAGCCGTGTCGTTATCCTTCATTTTATTTGGGGCTCTTCTGCGACAACCTAAGTGGTGAGCGCAGTCACCACCGCATTTGCATGCCTGGCCACGGTCCGCCGCGTTTTGTGCATGGCACACCACTCAAACCACGCGACCCAAACTACTCAATGGGGCCATTTTTTTATTTTAGCATAATGCCTTGTCTGCTTCGAATAAATCCATCTCATTATAACAAAAAAATGTTAATTTCTGTTCCATCTATCTGTCTCTTGAGGCAGAGTGGCCTCATTTTCCCGCTATTTCTGTCCTTGATCACTACTTTTCTGCCACCATTGCTCTAAGCACCTCTTACTTACTTCTATCATGGATGTGTTCAGCTTTCCATGTTTTTCCCTAAATATCAAAGCCTCATGTAGGCTTTTACCCTTGATTGCGAAGTGCTTCGCTTGGTAGCAAAGCACACTATGTACACATAAAGTAGCAACTGTAAATGCTCATCGGCCTGGTGGCTGGATTGAATATCTATCAGCGGTGCAAATAAGCTTCAAGTCACATTATTTTTCATGAAAGGTCAATAAAATAACAGTAAATTCGCCGGAAACTAGCTCGGTTGAGCCTAACGCCTAAATTTAGTTGTGGAGAGAGGAAGCAACCTGTATCGCCGATGGTCACACGAACCGAGTTACAGGTGGGCCCTCTCGTCACTGAATTTGAATCTCTCACGAAGCATTGAGGTAGCGCTTCCCTTTCTGAATAAGTAAACTGGATGTACCAAATGGCAGAAGCAAACACTAAGCTACATTTGGTTTCATTTTAAGGCATGCTGAAGGTGCTGGTGCCATTCTGAGCATGGCTCAGCTCATTGCCATAGACGCAAGCTAGCGAAACCTACCGTAATGTAAGCTAGACCGATGTGTATGTTTGAAGTAACTGGTCATAATATCTAAAGTGATCGTATTGATGTCAATTTTATCAATAGATCCAGAGCTTTTTAATGACGCTACAGTTTTTACGGAATAGAATCATTAAAGGTACTAACACGTTAATATGCATGTTGAGTCAGTTGCACTTCTCCAAAGCGGTGACATGAAAAATAAAGCGATAAAGAGCTATCCGAAAGCTTAGTGTTACACTGTCGGCTTTCAAAGACACCACAAATAATTATTGAAGTTCAAAAACTATTCTCTCATGCTTCCTTCATATCTTTCTCAGTGCCTACTAAACAGTTCACGTACACCCCCATAAAGAAAAGTGGCAGAAAGCACAAAAAATTTCTCGCAGAACTTGTCATTTATGTCCATATCATCATTGATGATCGTCGCTTTAAGCAAATTCCCGACGAGGTTCGATTACCATGCACCTAATAAAAGGATGGTTTGTTTCGTAGTGCTTTTCTTGCCAAAAAATATTAGAACTTGTAGAGAAAATATTTAAAGAACGTTCGTGGCTTTTGTGGTGATTTTGTAAAAGACGAAAGCAACTACCCACCAAAGCGACAACATGTATGAGGTTGTGGGAGCATGCAGAGAGTTCCTTTATTTCATATCTCTAGCCAGCCTTGGCAGAAGCATTGGCTTCAATGATAACTACCAAAATTACGCCTCAGCCTCATTTCTAAACTGGATAGATAGATAGATAGATAGATAGATAGATAGATAGATAGATAGATAGATAGATAGATAGATAGATAGATAGATAGATAGATAGATAGATAGATAGATAGATAGATAGATAGATAGATAGATAGATAGATAGATAGATAGATAGATAGATAGATAGATAGATAGATAGATAGATAGATAGATAGACAGGCAGACAGACAGACAGACAGATAGATAGATAGATAGATAGATAGATAGATAGATAGATAGATAGATAGATAGATAGATAGATAGATAGATAGATAGATAGATAGATAGATAGATAGATAGATAGATAGATAGATAGATAGATAGATAGATAGATAGATAGATAGATAGATAGATAGATAGATAGATAGATAGATAGATAGATAGATAGATAGATAGATAGATAGATAGATAGATAGATAGATAGATAGATAGATAGATAGATAGATAGATAGATAAACTTTATTCGGGTCCGGAAGAATCTTCACCCCGCTTTTATAGGGGCAAAACTGTGGGCCGCTCCCACGTTGGGACAGGAAGGCCAAGCCTCACCGCCGCATCGTGGGCCTTCTGGACAGCCCGGAGTTGGTCAAACCAGTCGTGGCTCGTGAGGAAAGCAGAGAAGGCTTCCTCCGTCAAGTGGTGGATTGTGCGTTGCTGAAAAGAGGGGCACGCCCAGAGCATGTGCTTAAAGTCGCTAACCGCCCCACAGTCGGGACACAAAGGGGAGACCTCTGTGTACCTACTGAAGACGGAGAGTGTGGGATACGACTTTGTCTGCAGAAGCCTGAGAGTCACGGCCTGAGGCCTCGTGAAATTTCGATGTGGCAAGGGGAAAGCCCTGCGGTTCATCTGGTAGTGGCTAGTGATCTCGTGAAAGGTGGAGAGAATGTCCCTGAAGCGGGGTGGGTCAGCTTCCGAAATGGTCGGACCGAGCCCGTCGCCGGTCCCACCAAGCACACCGGCGTCCCAGTGCCCGGCGCGGCCGGCAAGACCTCGCGCCTGGGCATAAGCCAACTCATTGACGTTGGCCAACCCCCCTACCTCAGCACCTTCGTGCGCCGGGAACCGTGTAATGACGAGATGAGTCAGCACCTTACCCTCAAGTGCCCTAGCAACTTCCTCACAAACAGCCCAAGTTGAGAAAGCTCGAAGGGCTGATCTCGAGTCCGTAAATATCTCTTCTCTGTCCGACCTGAGGATTGCCAGTGCAATGGCCAGTTGCTCTGCCTTACAAGCCGACGACGTGCTGATTAATGCAGCTGATAATACGCGTCCCTTTACGTCCACAACGTTAGCAACAAAGCGATTGGAGTCACCTTCGTACTGAGCAGCGTCTACAAAACACGACTCTGCCTCATGCGCATTCGCGTACCGAAGAAGCACGGAGGCGCGAGCCGTCCTCCTGCCAGCGTTGAAAGTTAGATGCACGTTCCTTGGAATAGGGCAGACTGTAATAGCCTGTTGCACACTATTCGAAAGCTGTATGGTCCTATCCTTTGAAGTCGTTGGACTGAGCCCGACCTTAGTCAGGATTCCCCTTTCAGCCGTCGTAGACGAGAGTCTGGAAATATGTGCGGTCTGCTGAGCTTGAATCACTTCTTCCAATGTGTTGTATACGCCCAGTCTTGCTAGGTTTTCTTTGAGGAGAGAAAACGTAAAAAAAGGGACCATCATTACCTACCCTTCCCCGCACCAATATTTGCTGTAATAGATTGGACTGTGCGACACGACACAACCGGCAATGTGTTCATATAGTTTATTTACAAGTACTCCTAATAATGTAATCAAGTTTCTTTAGATGTTATTTTTTACAGGCGGATGCAGCATCAGCAATTTACTTTAAGTCTTGGTATTCTCTCGTCATGTGGCCGTACACAGTTTAATTCTTTCAAAGCTGTAAACTGAGCAGCCTCCACTTCGAGACGTCGTGCAGCTTTTATGTCGTACACCACAGTTCAGTTCCAATGATGATTGATTTGATTTGCGGGGTTTAACGTTCCAAAAAGCGCCTTCTAAAAAACACCAGACCTGCGTGGAACACGCCGCACACTCACAGCGAAAGCTGGAACAGCGGCTTCTCAGGGCATTTTCTAAACAGTCTTTGGGCACGCTACCCTAGCTGGGTACCCACTGCGCTATAAACAATCCTAAATTCTGATGATGCACTCATCATGATGATGATGATAATTCCTGAAATTTGACTCATACCGACTCAGGAAGATTGGCCGACAATCAGTTATATAAATTTTTGGCCATTAAAGCAATAAAAATCCTTCAAAAAATGAGGAAAGAATGTACTTGACAACAAAAATAGTGCAATAATTAATTTTTCCTATTCCGACGAGACATTAAAGTCGAAATCTTGGTTATAAGCTACAGTAATATCCAACACGTTTAAATTTTAACTTTCAATTTATTTGAAAATGTTATAATAATACATATATTAAGAAGAATTTAAAGGCAAATTTGTTTTCACTTCCGAAAATAACTGCGGATGGTACCACAGGGGTTCCTGCGGCTGAGGCCCAAAGCCAAAACACTGAAGATAGGTATACTGTGAATATCGAACGTCAGTGCAAGTTTAGCGAATGGGGTGACAAGGAGTCGTTTTCCTAATAATCTGTAACGGTGACATGGCAAATAAACAACACTCTATTGATTCCACTGCTGCACAAAAGCTACGTAGGGGCGAGAGCACCAGACCAGTCGTGCGTATATATCGATTCTACGGAGTCACATGACAACGTAATCTAGTTAGCATGGCTCCCAGCTGTCAAGTTTGACACCATTCAGTTTTCCATTGAAATTTTAAATAAGTAAATTGTACCTGATTTTATTGACTGGTTTTTTTTTTACTGATTCTATCGCATCTGCACAGAGTGAAAAATGCCAGAATGACCCGAATGACCCGCTCGTTTCCAGCGGCTCTGCGTCGCTCCTTTCTAGTTCCTCTCCTTCTTCTGCTTCTTGTTGTCTGTTGCTACCTCGTTCGCCCGCTTGTCTTTTTCTCTCTCTCTCTTTTTTTTGGAGGGTCTTTAAACTGTGAGGGTGACCCTCTGCTACGGGAACTTGTATCATTTCACTTACATCCTCCGAAGAAGGCTGGTCTACCAGCCGAAACTGTTAGGATTAAATAAATATTTTATTGGTTTGTTTCCTATACTGCACTATTCTCGAAGTTTATAACTTTTATTACGGTAGCCGGAAGAAACTCTGATCATCTATTTCATCTAAATATATATATATATATATATATATATATATATATATATATATATATATATATATATATATATATATATATATATATATATATATATATATATATTGTGATGAGCGAGGCAGAGAACAAGAGACAAGACCCGATCCTGGGCCAGCTGTTCTTATTCTGACTTCGTTCTTCTCTTCCTTGCTCTAGCTATCCGCACGTCGGAGCCCCAGTGGCTTTCTCGGTCATGACACTCGGCCATGACTGCGCGCGCGTGGAGCTTGCGGCAAAGTTTCTGGTGGGCAGGCTTGGCTGCATCGTGGTGGTCAGCCCGGACCACAATGCAAGATGGAGCGACGGTCTGGAGAAAGCGTCTCTGGTGGACGGCACTGGCTGCCTCGAGCCGGTCGCTCTTTTGCACGCCACGATGTCTCTTGAAAAAGTGCTGTGGACTCAGGCGGCCGGCACTGGCTGCCCCGTTGCGGCCGACGCTTTCGGCCATGCTGCAATTTGGTCCGGGTATCTGCCCAGAAGTAGATCTGGTGGTCGATACTGGCTGCATCTCGGAGGTCGGCGTCGACCATGCTGGAACTGGGTGCCGGAGTCTGCCACAAGTCTATCGGGAGGTCGTGACTGGCTGCATCGTAGTGGGTGATCTCGTCCAAGGTTCGACGTGTTCGGAAGACCTCGTGAAAACAGTTGTGGTGGGTGGCATTGACTTCCTCGCCTGGGCCGGACCCGTCTAGGCTGTGACTTGGCACGCTGAGACTGTATTTGTTGCCTTGGTCGGCCACAGTGTCGTTGTTGACGTTGGGCATTGGCATTCGCTCGCACCTTGGTCGATGAAGACTCGGGGGTGTGAAACTGGTTGTACTTCGGTGGTCTGTCTTTACGACGCTGTAACATGGTGTAGAGATTTGGTGGGCGACAGTGGGTGTGTTGGAGCAGTCGTTGCTTGCCGAGTAGACATTTATGTCGTCTGAGTGGGGTGGTGTGGTTTTTATGCGCATTTTAATGCCGAGCCGGAAAATGCTTGCGCAACAGAGGGTGAGTGTGAGTGCTCACTGGCCACTGGACAAAATCATGATACGACGTGCCTGCAGCTTCCTTGT
Source organism: Rhipicephalus microplus (assembly GCF_043290135.1). Classification (NCBI taxonomy): domain Eukaryota; kingdom Metazoa; phylum Arthropoda; class Arachnida; order Ixodida; family Ixodidae; genus Rhipicephalus; species Rhipicephalus microplus. Next base: position 1,109,591 of record NW_027464615.1, on the reverse strand, counting down.
TGTTTGCTCTTGTTTTCGCTCTTGTTTTGACCGAGCTGGTCATGGCCTGAACAATCAGGGGCAATATCCATGGTGACGACTTCATGGGGGTCTGCGCAAAGTTCAGGTTGTACGTTGGGAGTCAGAATGGCGTGCTTGTCGTCGTCGGCAAGATCGTACATCATGTTGCCAGAAAGGCCGATGCTGCCTCTCTCTGCCTGGAACGCATCGATGTAGCTCACACGCTCGGCCATTGACTGCAGATGTGGTACACACTGGTCCAAGGTTGTCTCCTTGCTATCCACGGTTGTCTCCGACAGCTCTGTCTTGGAAATGGCATTGGTTGCTGGCACGGAAGTTCGTGATGTGGGTCCCGGTGTGGAACCTGACATCGGAAGTGCGACGCCTGCCTTGGAGCCTGTTTCAGTGTACCCTGCGGAGCATTCAGCCAAGAGGTCATCAAAGCTCATGCAGGATACAGCTGCACATTCGGGATGGTTCAGTGTGGGTATGTCGTTTCAGTGACGTCCTTCACAAAGCCCGTCTTCGATAGTGGTCTTTGGCTGAGCTGAACTTGAATTGGACGACGGCAAAGAGTCCGAAAGCTCAAGTGAACTGCAATGCATGACTGCAACCTGGAGGCGGAAACCCTCCTGCGCCTTATCCTCGGTAGTCGTCAGGTTGAACTGGGTGGTGGAAGAGAGATCGGAAAGTGTCCGGCTGAAGGCAGCTACGAGCTTGGAGCTCCACTCCACCCAGGACTGCTGCTTGAAGCCTTCATACCTGTGCCACGCCGCTGCACCTTCCCGAAGACGGTCTACAGCCACGGTCTATTTCTGAGATTCCGTCCAGGCCTCGCGCATTGCTATCGCGTTGACGGTTGCCACCCAGCTGTCAGCGTCGTTCCGGACCCCGTGGAATTCCGGTAGTTTGCAGACGGCTGGTGATTGTGAGGTGGCATGTGGCAACGCAGAGATCACCGACGCGAAGCAGTCGAGCTGGTGTGGGAGCTCAATGAGAAAAGACCGAAGCTCCCAGCGTTGCTCCGGTGTGCTTGCCTCAAGGTCGTATGAGGCAGCTACATCCAACACTGCGTTAATGTCACACAATGCTGGCAACATTGTAGGAGCTCGCTCGGCGATCAACGCGGTCAGTTTGTTAGTCTCGGCGCGGAGTAACGCGATGGTACGCCGCAGTTCCACGGCACTGTCGCACGAGGCTTCTGAACCGCATTGGTTCGCGTCCATGAAGTACATGGTTCTAGTAGTACTCACGGCAGTGACACGCACGTCCAAGGAAGCATGAACAGCGTTTCTTGGCGGCTCGTATCTGGGAAGAGTACCGGACAGGGAATGCAGGTCGTGGGAAGCTTGAACAGCATTCCAAAAGGACAGGAGCCCGTGCGTATCACGGCCGCGAAGTGGTACCATAGTGTCCATTGGGTGATGCCCTGGTACCACAGAGGAGGCATGGACACCGTCCACTGATGGTTCGATGGGCAGCTGAAGCGGCGGCCGGGTTGTTGACTCCAAGAAGCGTGAACGGTGTTCCTGGATGGAGAAGCCCGCACTGCCGACGAACCACGAAGACACGTACCGGTGGCTTCCCGCAGAAGATTCACTTGTCGGACTGCGCCATTGTGATGTGCGAGGCAGAGAACAAGAGGCAACACCCGATTCTGGGCCAGCTGTTCTTATTCTGACTTCGTTCTTCTCTTCCTTGCTCTAGCTATCCGCGCGCCGGAGCCCCGGTGTCTTTCTTGGTCATGACAATATATATATATATATATATATAATATATATATATATATATATATATATATATATATATTACAAAAATCAAGGTGCAACGGCGTTGTACAATATTAGAGTGCAACGAAATGAGGTTATCACGAAAAGTTTCATGGATAGAAATGAATACAACATGATCCGGAAGATAGTTCCATTATGCAATGGCTCGAGGTAGTGATGATAAGTTAAATGCCTGCGTGTGACCATGAATGCGCATGAAACTACGTGCATTGTGAATGTGCCAGGAAGTGCGCGCAGGAGAATAAAGTGGCAAACAGTGAATTTCGTTACTATAAATGTACCTATGAAACAGATATGAAAGAGCAATGGTGCGGCGTATTTCCAGTGACTGAAATGCAAGGTCTTGTTTTTTTAGTGTAATGCTTGAATAATAGTCGTAGTTTTCAGAGAGGAATCTCGTTGCCTTATTCTGGACGGCTTGCAACATACGTACCAGGTAATCTTGATATGGTGACCATGCGGATGATGCATACTCTAGCTGTGGGCGAACATAAGTAATATGATAATATGCGTGCGTTAGAAGGAGCGTTGCGCAAGTTTCTGCAGAGATTTCCGATATATTGTTTCAAGACTACATCACGCTAAAGAATCAAGACAGACAGCGAGAAAGACGATGTGATTCTGGGATGTGGGGCACGCTCTGGCTTGCCATCTCGGCTTAGGCTTAGCGTCATGCAAATATATCTTAGCCGTAACCTAGTTTCTCTGTGTGCCTCCCGTAACATTTTGTGGAGATTCGGGGTTCGCTGGGCGCTGCGGCTCCAAGAAAATGACTACTCAGTGTCTTACCAATCTGGCCGTTTGCACCATGACGCTGACTGCTTGTCCCGCCATCCAGTGGACCCTCCTGAGATTTTAGATGAAGCGCCGCCATGTGTGCTCTCTCTCTCTGCTTTGAGCAACATCCGTGATGAACAGCGCCGAGATCCCGTCTCGCGTGACATTATTGAGAAGCTGAACTCTCCAACGCCCCATCCGTCTACTCGACTGTTTGTACTTAAAGAGGGCACCTTGTACCGCTACAATGTCAGCACAAATAGGCGCGAACTGCTCCTTGTGGTGCCTTCCCACCTACGTCCGAGTGTTATCGCCCAGCTCCATGACGCCCCCACCGCCGGACTTACGACCACATACAGCGTCGATTTTACGGGCCAAGGCTTTATCGCTCCGTGCACCACTACGTCGTCGCATGCGACCAGTGCCAACGTCGAAAAAAAACCCCTATGAGTCCTGCCGGACTTTTCCAGCCACTTGATATTCCTATTGGCCCCTTCTTTCGAGTTGGTCTTGATCTTATAAGCCCGTTCCATCAGTCTACCCCCGGAAACAAATAGATAGCTGTCGCTACGGATCATACAATCTGGTACGCCATCTCGCGGGCTTCGCTAACCAGCTGTGCCACAAATGTTGCCGATTTTCTTCTGTACGATGTCATCCTGCATCATGGTGCTCCATGCCAACTCCTCACAGATGGTGGACGCTATTCCCTCTCCCGAGTTATTGACGACCTGCTTCGCTCTTGCGAAACCAAACATAAATTTACGACGGCCTACCATCCACAAACTAATGGGATTACCGAACGATTCAACGGGACTTTAACTGACATGTTCTCTATGTACGTCTCCTCTGACCACCTAGAATGGGACGTTGCATTACCATTTGTCACATTTGCATACGATTCCTCACGCCATGATACCACTGGGTTTTCACCATTCTACCTCTTATTTTGCCGCGACCCAACTCTACCTTTCGACACCACCTTTCCGACAGCTGTCGATTCGCCGACTGAATACGCCCGTGACACTATCACCAGAGCACACACAGCACGAGAAGTCGCTCGGAAGCGCCTCTTAGCATCGCAAGAGCAACAGAAGCGACGTTACGACAAACATCATCGCAACGCCTCCTTTGCCCCGGGTTCTCTTGTGTTGATGTGGACACCGACTCGGCATGTTGGTCTCTCTGAGAAGCTGCTTTCCGGGTACTCAGGACCCTACCGCGTCTTGCGCCAGGTGACCGACGTTACCTACGATATAGTCCCGCTGAAGTCGTCGTCTCCAATGTCTACAGACATTGTTCATGTCTCCCGACTTAAGCTCTACCACTCCGCAACATCATAGAAAGCACCGAGACGGTGCTTCTGCACCCGGGGGTAATGTTACAAGACTACATCACGCTAAAGAATCAAGACAGACAGTCAGAAAGACGACGTGATTCTGGGATGTGGGGCACTCTCTGGCTTGCCATCTCGGCTTAGGCTTGGCGTCGTGCAAATATATCTTTGCTGTAACCTCGTTTCTCTGTGTGCCCTCTCGTAACAATATTGAGAGGCTTTCGATGAGACAGCTGCTTTATGTGCAGTACAGGTTAGATCCGACATAAGGTGAACGCCTAAATGTTTGTAACATGGTGTAGCTGAAACAACGGCGTTATTAATCTTATAGTGATATGCTGAATTGGTATGCTTTCGGGTGAACGAGATTAACTTGCATTTAGAGGCGTTAAGGGACATCTGCCAAGTTTCGCACCACCGGAAGGTTAGGTCAAGGACATCTTGGAAAGCGGAATGATAATTAAAACATTTGATGTTGCGGTATATGGCGCAATCGTCAGCGAAAAACCTAACTGTGGATAAGAGGTTATAGGGCAAATCATTAATGTACATTAGAAAGAGTAACGGACCTATTACACTGCTTTGGGGGACACCGAATGTGACGTCGCAAAGGTTAGATGAAATGTTGTTGATCACCGTAACTTGCTCACGCGAAGAGAGGAAGCTTCGTAGCCAAGACAGGAATAATTAATCAATACGGAGGGCAGTCGATTTAGGGATTAAACGACGATGAGGTACAGTATCGGATGCCTTGGCGAAATCAAGGATGAGGCAATCTGTTTGTTCGTTAGCGTTCATATTAAAATGAAGGTCAATCGTGAATTCAAATAACTGGGTGTCACATTAGTAGCCTTTTCTAAAGCCATGCTGATTAGAGAAGAAGTAGTTTGATTCAAGGTGATCGTAGATACGAGAAGCCACGATATGTTCAAGTAGTTTGCAGGATATGCATGTAAGTGACATGGGTCGATAATTACGGGGCGAGTGCCTGTCACCGGACTTAAATACGGGAATTGCCTTACCAATCTTCCAATCCTTGGGCAGCTCACCTGATGATAACGACTGGTTAAATAGGAGACAGAGGAAGCTGCTGGAAATATCTGTGGTGTTCTTCAGTACTTTAGAGTTAATATTATCAATGTCTGATGAAGTAGAAACCTTAATATTCGTGATGAGTTGTGTTATACCTTCGGCAGTGACAATGATTGGGGCCATTAAAGCGAAAGGGTGATCTGGAACAAATGGCACATTGGAACAACCTTCCTGTGTAAAAGCAGAGGCGAAGTACTCATTAAAATTAATAGCGGAAACTTCATCAGAGAGCAGCGTTAGTTCATTATCGTGTATTCTGATGGGATTAGGAGACTTGTTGTAGGGTGAAATTATTTGCCAGAACTTTTGGGGGTTATTTTTGAGAAGTTACGGCAAGTCCTGCGAATAATATTTCTTCGTAGCTGTGTCTAAGGTTTTACAATAGGCTTGTAAGTAGACCTTGTATTTATCCCAGTAGGACACAGAACCAATGCCATTTGCGGTATCCTAGAAACGTTTCTTTTTATTTCGTAATGTTCGAAGATGTTTAGTAAACCAAGGATTGTTTAGATGTTTAGTAAACCAAGGATGCAGAGATCAGCGGCACAAGCTGGTCAACTAACTCTAATATTTTTTCTTTGAAAAGAATCTAGTTTTCATTCACGGTTCGTGAGGCAAACGACGGCAAAAAAAGTTCCTGATAAAAATCTTCTAGCTCCGTCCTGAATTGATGAAAATTAGCACGGTTATAATCCCCGATTGTTTTTTACACTGAGCCTGTAAAAGTTACAAATAGGTTGACTTGTAAGTTAAAGAGCTTGTGGTCTCTAAACCCCTCTATGTAAGAAATCACTTCAGTGGTTTCTGGTGCATTAGTGAAAACAAGGTCAAGTATGTTAGTATCATGGGTGCATTGGTGAACAACTTGTGATAAGTTGTAGTCGAGGGTTACTTCGAGAAAATTTGATGAGGCGCGACATGTGGTAGTCATGGTAGACCAATCAATGAGCGGGTAGTTGAAATCGCCAAAAAGATATATAATGTCGTCTGAATAGAGTTGCGTAGCTCGTTCTATGTTGTCACGTAGATGTTTGGGGAAAGAGGAAGGGGCATCCGGTGGACGATAACATGCTCCTATAAGTATTTTTGCATAAGTTGTAACGCATGCAGTCCAAGTTATCCCTGTAGAGGGGTTAGTATCAAGGGGATCTGATGACACTGTATTTTTTACTGCTAATAAAAGGCCCTCTCCTCTTCTATCGACACGGTCACGTCGATATATGCTCTAGTTCTCTTTATCTGGGAACAGTTCCTCGTTGGTTACGTCAAAATAGAGCCAAGTCTCTGTGAGTATTAATATGTAGGCATCACTATCATCTAAGTAAGAACACAACTCATCCCTCTTGGGAAGTAGGCTTCGAATGTTAGTAAAAGACATAGATAAAGATGGCGACTTAAACTGACTCCGCTTACGCGTGCTCGTGTTATCCTCTAGCTGTCTCGTAGACAGCACAACTACGTTGCTAGAGTGATCTAAAACGTAGGTGTTAGTGTCAATGCGAAGTTTACCAACGGATAGCTTAAGGCGTTTGTTTTGAGCCTTTGCGTAATCCAGGAGCTTTCGGTGAGCTTGTCGCGTTTTCATGGAAACATCTTCACGTATGTAAAGATCAGTTCCCTGAATCTTACCTGAATTTGACAAAATTAGCTCTTTATCCTAGAAAAATATGAACTTTACAATAATTGGCCTTCATCTATCTGTGTTAATTCTGCCCAGCCAGTGCACGCGCTCTAATTGCAGACTAGTTATGAAAGTGCCTAGGTGGTCTGAACAAAACTTCACTATCTTATCTTCTGAGACTGCCCAGTTCTCATCGGGGTCATCTTAAAGGCCAAAAAATAGAAGGTTCGACCAACGTAACCTATTTTCTGCATCGTCGCACCTATTCGTAATTTTTGACAGTTGGTTCGTCACATCACGCAAAACCTCAACCGAGCCAGAAGGGGCGGTCACAGACCGAGACCCAATGACCCATTAATGATGGCTGCATTATCAGCGACATCATCTCTTTTTCAAAGCATTGTTGCGAAACGCGCACGGCCTCTTTGTTTCACGATAAGAGCGTTTATTGGAGCAGCGGCGCAACGCAAACTTATCACCTGCCGGAAGTTCATTATCTAAATACATAATTTTATCAGCAACCTATCGAGTACGGTCTTGTCGATAGGTTGATGATCTCGCTTCGCTGAAATGGCACCCAACACGAGAAGTCTGAGCTGAATTAGGTTGCATATGCAAAGCGCATTGTACGTGGGGAATATTATAGTTTCTTGCCACGTACGCTCACCAAACCGACCCTCCTTCACCTGATCTGCATAATTTATTGATAACAAATAACTGACAGCTTCACAGAAAGCTACTCATGGTTTTCTTCAAAGCAGCATCGTTTTCAGGTAAACATTTTTTAGCCTACATACAAATGATATTTCACCTGTACCTAAAGTGAATGTGACGCAGTGAGCAAATAAAAAGAAAATGATAGGTGTAAGCTTCAGAGACAGCAAGAGAACAAAGTGGGTCAGGGAACAAAGGGTGCAAAGACATAATACTTGAAGTCAAGAAGAAACGGACGTGGGCAGCGCAGGTAGTGCATAGGCAACATAACCGCTCGCCATAAAAGGTAACTGTCTTGATTCCAAGAAAAGGCGAACGCTCGAGGGTGAGGCGGAAAAGAAGGTTGATTAAACCAAGATGTTTGCGGTTGCAAGATGACAGCAGAAAGAACAGAACCGTGTTGAAGGCCGTAACATAGGAGAAGCATTTTTCCTTCAATGGTCATAGTCAGGCTGATGATGCTGAGTAAGGTCGAGAGCTTTAGTATTGTAAGATTACTTAGTTCAAAATAAATGACCTAGTTCCCATCTTTTATTGCCCTTTGCAGCGCTCCAGCCATGGTTGTGCGATTACGTGCGGTCGCATACATTTTAATCTTCACTACTGGTAGGTATCATATTTCTGGACATTTTTCTTCGTTTCTTCAGAGCTCCGCCAAGCCAACTGTCGTCATTTCCAGGCTTGTTTTCATATGACATACCTATTTTTTAAACTTGTAACAAATTTTGAACCATGAAAAGCCTTAGACAGCATACGGTGATGAATATTCATTTCTGGGAATGTGGAAAGTGGGCGAAGCTTTTATTCTACGATAGGTAGTTGCATCTACAGACTTATGGCATTTTGCAATTCAAAATATGAGAATATTGTAGGAGTTCGTGAAGGCTGTTCAGTTTTTGTTATTGATTATTTCTTGATATCTTCTACAAAAAACTCCACGTATTTTTAAGTTTGTTGTGAAATGGACGCCTTACAGCCACCTCCGGCTGTAAGGCCGAATCGGTAGGGGCATCGGACACGTGAACCCAAAGTTGTGGGCTTGGGTCCTACAGAGGAAAAGGGTGATTTACGTCCACAATCATTCATTTGCAATTTACGTCTTAGTGATCCACTAAAGTTAGAGGATAACAATATCCCCTACGCTTTTTTGGCGTAACTTTACGTTCGATTCATATAGACGTATCTACCCAAATGTAAAACCCCTCCCCCAAATTCTCACTGTAATCTCGCATAGTAAAAAAAGTTTACTTTTTGGTTTCTGGTACTATCCCGCTATATACCACATATGGCATTGTCCTTTCATAGCGCCGAAGTACTGCTCCATGGCACGGCAAATGTCTAACGCGCAAGACCGCCTCTCTGTTCGTATTGTTCGTTCCACACAGTCAAACTTATCTTTGTTGTTGTTTTCAGTTACTGCAGCAGCCGAGACGCCAAACTACTACACGTTCTGCTTCTGGGATGGCATCTCCCGTTTCCGATCCGGACCTTACAAGTCCAGCGTCAGCGACATTCCCGCCGAACTCTGCAGCGCCGTCGTCTACTCGCATGTGACCATCGACGAAAGGAGTCACTGGATTAGGCTGACCGATAGGGAGCTGGAACTCGGTACACGTGACTTTCATGTTTTCCTTCGCGACTTCTGATCCGTTAACAGCCACGGTTCGGCAACTATCAGAAGAGTGTACAATGCAGGACTATGGTTGCGCTGCTCGTAAAGTCCGGGGACCGTCAACCGACCCAGCGAACACACAGATATTGCGTCATATCGGTTATCCCACTAAAATTTCAACAGCATTCATTACCATAATTCAACATATCATTGGAACATCATTTGTAATCGTCATCATCATCATCAGCAGCAGCAGCAGCCTGACTACACTCACTCCCGGACTAAAGCACTTCCCGTGTTCGGCCAGTCAAATGGGTCCTGTGCTTGCTGCTGTGACGTTATGCCCACAAACTTCGTTATCTAAGCTGCCCACCTAACTTTCTGTCTCCCCCTCACCAACTTGCCTTCTCTGGTAATTCAATCAGCTACCCTTCATGACCAGCAGTTATCCCGCCTATTGACTACATGCCCGGTCTATGCCCATTTCTTCTCCTTGATTTCAACTGCACTATCGCTAATCTCATCCATCATAGTGGGGGACATTCTAGAGGTCATGACGGAGGCATTGGTGGGATTGTGGACCCCTGCGACCAAGTCACAGACCTTCTCCTCTTCGTTCAGCCTACTACACTGAACCGGGACTTAAAGATAGCAGTTCATCACTTTAACATATGAACACGGTAGGCCTCCCCTCAAGCCCAGAGATGGCGTTTACCGTGTACAGCTGTTCCTGTCAACTGCTGCTTCCATGGCGATCTTTTATCATGGCAGTGAACTACACGCAGGTGCATAGGATTCCGATTTCGCCCAGGGCGCTGTATCGGAAAAATCAAGTTAGATTAATTCAGCGTTCAATACAACACTACTCACCTTGTCTACACAACGTCTGCTGCAATATTCATCGTCAAGAGGTCAAAGATTTCATTCTAATAATGGTTTAGTGATGAAAGATAATGAAGAAAATGTCAACAAGTCTCACCATCAGTTTCGGGAAAAGTTGTCAAATTAACCTACATTTTCTATTTCTTATCTGTTATAATATAGGCCCTTAATTCCATCAATAACAAAGACACCGCACTCGCGTTCGAATAAAGAAAGAACCAAAATTTATCAAACTGATTGGCTTAGTCATGTGATTAGAGGCAGCTCAGATGAATTCTGCGACTATAAATGGTAAAGGTGAGAAGGAAGTGAAAGCGCCATAATTTAGCGTAAACAAAACGAGTGCAGAGCAATATTTCAACAGCGAAGTATCGTTTGCTTTTCATATTTTTGGACTGTTTGCGATAATAATTGCACCGTATACCTAAGTCAATCGTAATAAGGCACAACTCGATGGCTCTGTTTACTTCTTCGAAGAGAAACAAAAGGCTTTTCAAGCCAGAATAAATATTACATCAGCAGCCACCCACTGGAGATGCTATCGCATGCTGTCATTGTTCGCGTACAGATATCGCGAACGACAGACTAGTACATATCAGGGAATGCACTTAGGGTGTATATCACACCTTAGGGCCCATGCGAGCACACCCACCGGCTCAAAGAACGCAGTTTTCACCAGGGCTGTGCAGCGTCGCCCCCACCTTTCCCCTTTTTAGACACCTCATGAACTTGTCACGACACAAAGTACCACCTCTAGATTTCTTCTCTCTTTAATCTGGGATCACCATTTGCCATTCCGCGCTGTCACTTACGCATATAGAGGACACGCGAGTAATGCTATTGCCCCTGAACTTGGCACAGAACCTCAAGGCGTCGCCGGCAGCGACAGGAAAACTTCATGAGGAGTGTACATATAATTGATACTGTGATAAAAAACGAGCGCCAGCCTGTGCAGCTAGAGCGTTTGTTTATAAATCAGTGAGAGCTGCCGCCATTATTTTGGTGAACTTCCAATGCTGTGAAACGAATGTACAAATCAAGAAAAGTGCCCAATTTTTTATAAAGTGCTCAAGTACAGACAACTACCACACCAAAGAAACTCAGCGTAAAAAAAGACTATTGAAAGTTTTTGTTTAGTCATACATACAACATGGACTAGCACTTTTAGCAATTTCATGAGTTTGTTTTTGTTTGTTTCACTTAGACCCAGAAGCAAGATCTTTAACTAATTCCTCGATCTACAAATCAATATGGCTACTACCGCGAAATAGTAAGTTGATGGTGCGCTTAACATATCATTACTATCAATCTCTTTATTGGTGTTTCCTTTAGATCAAGGCTGTTCCCTTTTTCTCGAATTTTTTCAGAAGTCTTCGAAGAGATGAAGGATCTAAAAAGGCGCAATCCAAAGCTTAAGATACTGCTAGCAGTTGGTGGCCCTCATGACCTGCTAGAAAAATACTGGCAGTTTTTTCCAGTGGTGTACTACTGGAAGGACATGACAGAGAGTCTGGTGCAGTGGTTGAGGACGTATGACTTCGATGGAGTTGTCCTGGACTTCTTTTCTGGGACAGCGTCTTTTATAGACGCTGTCCGCAACTGGGACAAAGCGAAGTTCATCCATCCATTTGTTTGGGTGAGGGAGCAATGTCATCTAGGTGCGCCCAACGCAACATTGAGCAACGCCTACAACGGCATTGACAACCTTCATCATAATCGTAATTTACAACAAGCCCACTACAAGAAGACAAAATTTCCCATGTTACGCAAATTAACCCGATCTTGTGCTTTCTGCTACCATGTTGTCCCCACAATCTTCTTAATATCACTTGCCGACCTAACTTTCTGTATCTACCTAACGCACTTTCAATCTTTTGGAATCCGGTCTGTTACTCATAATGACCAGCGGTTTTCACACCTTCGTGGTACATGCCAAGCCCACGATTAATTCTTGTAGATTTTCACTAAGACAAAATAGAAAACACCTGCGCCTTACTGGCGCTTACCATCGTGTAGGAAACCTGGATGCTGATGAAGAAAAAGTTCAACTTCAATACGACGTAGTGAGTCATGGAAAGAGAAATGATAAATTTGATACTATGAAGAAATACAACCACTTTAATTCAACAGACGCGTAGGCCAAGGAAACATAGGGTACATTAGCTATCTTTTTAACAGTAGTGTAGTAAATATGACGTCAGTTGCATTGAGCATTGAAATAACTTTTGGAAACAGGCTTCATCTTGTTGATTCAACATTGCAGAATATTCACCCTATTGCTTTATAGATAGAAGCAGAACATTAACTATAACATGCTGACTGCTTCAATATATCAAACACCATGAACACAGATTTAGAAGGTAGCGTTATGTTTCTCTCCTGAAAATTAGTGATTTAACATTAGAAGTTAGTTATTTAACAAGTGTAACTTCTCTCCGCCTAATAGTGCTAGAGTAACACTCACTTAAAGCTGTTAACAATAGACTCATCTGCTAGGATTTCGAAAAGCAGCTATGTAATACCTCCAGCTAATTTCTGTTTCGTCTGCTTGCATGCAGCAAATCAGCAACGATTTGAGAGCACATGAAAACAAGTGGACAATCACTTTAACACTGCCCACTTTTGACAGCGCCTCTCAACATCTGTTCGACATCGAGAGACTAACAGAGTGAGTATTAATGAATTCACTTAAATATTAGGTCGACGCCGAAATCTAGAAAATAGCATAGTTAAGACAACGAAAAGCCTTGTGAATCATTTCATGCCACTTTTTTTTTTCATTGCTGTATAGACGTCAGGCTCTGCCCAGGTGGCGCTGCGAAAAACGCCACTACCTGAGCATCATCGCCACCTTGGCCATAACTGGGTAGGGTAAAGAGAGCCGCCCTCAAGCGAAAGTGCATAGGCCATTGTCTTTTGTTGTTGTTTAAGAGCGGTTTCCTGAAACCTAAGTACTTGGAAAGCTTCTTTCATCAATCAAATCTCGTTTCAAAAAAATAGGAAGCTCAATAAAGCCAACTGCGGGTACAATGCAAGATATTTTTTAGTTAACACGGCATGCTGAAACTCGGAATTTAAATGCAAGCGAGCATCGCATGAAGACGAGTTTGACCCAAGCATTTCGACGGGCGACTGTAACGCCTAATTACGTTCAATTTGGGCATACTCATAATGCCAAAGCGATGAAGTACATACACGATACGATCAGTGGTCCTAATTTCGTTTTATCAGGCAGGAATAGCCCCATCCATTTGCATTTTTCAGTTGCTTTCTCTATGCATACTTCACTTCCTGTACGTTGAGCTGTTTTGTTACGCGTACCCAAATAATCTGCAGATTATTGTCTTTCGTTTGTACATATTTCAAACGGGAATACGTGCCATCCCACTCTCTCGGTGCATAATGAAAGGTAAAATCAACACCTCCGGGACAGCTCCGGCAATCGCTGAAACCATGGGCAAAAATGAAAAACACAGAAAACATGATGGTGGTTGCGGTGAATATTCTGCGACTTACTTGTTTGACGCACGTGGTGGCATTGGTTAGGTAAAGCCGGAAATTTCAGCCTACAAAGCGTACGTGCGCGTGACTGGGTGTTTACAACGAGTTCACATTGTGGGTGCTGGCGGAGTGCACGACGTTTATCGCACGCGTCACCAGTCTGCGTTTAGCTGTTGCACGACGCGCACCGTGGTCAGAGGCTCTGCAGAGCTTTATATTCAAAGTTGGCATGGTTCTACGTCAAGGCTACTCAAAACAATAACAGGAAACTTACGTTATCACGCCCTCACATGCGACCGGCCGTGAAGAACGTGACTTGCCTAACATGATCACAAGGGCCCGTACCCAGCGCTCTCGCCGTTCTGCTTTGTGCGACAGCTACGAGAACCGGTACAACTGAAGCCCTTTACGTTCATGGCAATTCACAAGGCGACGGTAGCGTCGTCTAAGGGCTTTCTTCGTCCCACGCGGACCTCTTTTGTCTGCTTTGTTTTCACCGCCGTTCTGGCGAGTGATCCACCAAGCCCTTCATGGCGGTTCGGTTGCGCATCCGACTAGCGGAGAGAAATTCATAGCTTTTCTTCTGAGTGTTCAATGTGCAAGCACACTTCATATACAGCTTAACTGCTGTTTCGTCCTCGCTAGTTGCGCCTTGTTGCACCGCAAACTGTGCAAGAGAGTTGGACTTTGCACTACCCAAAGCTGCTCCGACAGGTGGCGCTCCGTGTCTGCGAAACTGCAGAGTCTGACGTTTATTAGTGCTTTGAAATGACAAATGACGATACCGCCTGTGGTATGGTTTAAAATATTTCTGAATAGGCGGCGCATTCCAAGCTCAAGGTAAACATTTTTCACTGTGATCTGTCTGAATAGGTAAAACTAAATCCATACACGTTCAGCGTTCAGTTTTTAGATGCCAAGCATCTTAATGTCGAGCTCAATCCCGTGTGCGGTGTGACCATCTTTGACACGCGCTAGCACCCACTGCTTCACGTCTACACTTAGTTCTCTTTAACGGCAGATGGTTTAACATTTATATTTAAAAACCCTATGTATCAGAACCTTATGTTTCAAAACCCTTTCGGTCTCTTCTTCAAAAGTGTGGCGGTCCAGCCTGCTCCGAATCTAGTGCTTTTTCTCACTGGTTGTCTCCCCTCCAGCATCGTTCTTCCCGCCGTTCTTCTTACGGTTTTGTTTTCTTTCTAAACGTTGAGCCAACCTCGAAGCGTAGCACCAGTTATTAGTATCAGAAACTAATGACCAAACATAGCTGGATTCAGCAAAACAGCTGGACCTGCAAAAGCTAAAACAATTGGTCTGGCAATTATTACTGCGACGCGTGCGTCAACAGGTAAAACAAATAATGTATGTCTTCTCACAAAGTATTGTTCTTAATTATTTCATAATTTGTGGATATATAGTCTCAATACCTGTACTCAGCAAGACAGCTTTAAACACAGGACGCAACAATCGCCTGGTTGTTCACGCTGTCTGCTACCCAGAATCAGGTGTTTGTATGCCCCAAGTGTGGCTGCTGCCATAACCTTAACACAGAAATTCGTGAAGTGGAGATTTAAGGCACATTCAGCGGGACTCAGAGGCACTTTTCAGCATTTATTCTTCTCAACCTTTTCGCCATGGCTTTTTGAAGTTGTATCTGTCAAATTCTTTCATTTATTCTTGCGTGAACGCCTATACGTAACGATTTTTAGGGTTAAACTTTTTTGTGGCCACCGCAATACACTGATTTCACAGCTTCACCTCTTTCAGCTTGCGAACTGTTTTCTTGTGATGTCCTTTGGCGATTTTCTGAGCTGGTGTGTTCGGCGTACATTGGTCATTGTGAAACTCTACACCGACATTCCGTTTTTCAGTAGTCTCGGGGAGTATTAAGCTATTTCCATATTACCTCTTTACAGACTGTACCAAAGTGTCCTCGAAGACCATGCACTTATTTCTCTATTTTCCTTTTCCGTTCCCTGTTTTTAGGGAAGTCAACTTTTTCTTGGTGAAATCTAGTGACTGCCTTGAATTTCCAAAGGGCGCAATGCTCAACGTTACGAGGACAATGGACATGACTGATGCAAGTACACGCTGGACCTTTTGTTTTCATTTTTTTAATTACACTTTCGCCAGCCTACATAAGACATTTGTTTTATATATGCGTTTTATTAGTATTTTATTATTAATTTTAAATATATTAGGATATTTTAGGAGTGTTTTCAATGCTGCATATAACTTTTTCTCGCAGACTTCATAATCGTAATCGTATAATCACAACATTCTTATGTTTCGACAATCGCAAAGGTTTTCTGCATACCGAGACAGCACACATGCTGTTTCTGTTTTCTGTTGTTTTTTTTTTTTGCTCTGTCTCTTTTCATCCAGTGATATTTATTTGTCTAAGACTCTCCCCCTATTTCCTTCTCTTTCTCAACCTTTCCATCTTTCCTGTTTTCATGTCTTTCGTTATTTCGCACTCTCTTTCTTTCTCTCTCTCACTTTTGTGGATCTCTTTGCTTCCTCTCTGCTTCCACATTTTCTTCCCTATTTTTCTCTCTCATTCTTTCTATCCCACGGTTCACCCTCTGCCTTCCTCGTTTCTCTGCTCTTCCCCCTTCTATCTCTCCTCATCACGCCCACTGCCCTTTTCCCACCCTTTAAAGAACACCAGATAGTCAACAATTCTGAAGCTCTCCACAATGGTGTCCCTCATAACCACATCATGGTTTCGGGACGTAAAGCGCCAGGCAGCAAATTCTTGCGACCCCCTTGCTACGCTGTATTATGCAAGGTTGTACGACATGCTCCAGTCATGCCGGCTGTGTTGTACACTGGCGTGGGTGAGCGGGCTTGGAGCCTACCCAGTAAATAAGTCTGTTCAATAAGAACTTCTTTTCCTTTATATATTTGCCCCTCGGTTTCTTTTCTATTTGTTTCTCTCCCTTTCTTTCTGTACTCTTTCTCTCACCCAGCAGGGTTGTTGTAGGCCACGCCGCAAAAGTCGACACGCGTATTCTCGGAACGAAGCGCAAGATGAAGAGGAGGACGAAGAGGGCGCCGGCTGGTTCATTGGGACGTTAGTTGTGGGTCACAACATTTTACGCCGAGCTAGAACAGTTTTGCTGTTCGAAAGGATCGTGTTTTCAACACAGACTGAAAGAAGGAAACCACGTTGGGCATTTGCTTGCATGTCTCGCAACGCTAGATGCGCCTGTAACATACAACGTTCGTGTCTTACTTTTCTTGTAGCACGACTCGCAACGCTCTCAAGTTCGTCTTATTCCAAAAGCACTCTAAGGCGATGCTGTATGCGTGCATGGAACCAGAACTGATCCTACTCGGGCCAATGGTCTTTCTCTTCCAGATTGACAGAGCGGAACTAATAGTACAAAAAGGCGCCTCACGCCAGAGTATAGTGCTCGAGGTTCCGCTCTCCGCTCGAACGTACATTACGACGTCCACGGCTTCCGGGGTTCACATCGTATTCCCAGGGTTCTCTGGAAACTACACGAATCTTCAAGGATCTCTCGCTTCTTTTGAGGTGAGCAACAAAAAACAGGTCAAATTACCAACGTGAATATACACTATACTTAACTATCAGTGCTTGAAAGGTGACATAATCTGTCTTCGCACAGAAAAGCAGTGAAGGCCTTATTTAACTTTTTGCATGATAGTGGCCTGTTGAATAGACTACAGCGCCACAGCTCACTCTTTTTTCTTCTCTCTTTCGCGCGTCTATTTCGCTCTTCGCTTTCTTTCCTATCTTTATTCCCCCTTCTCCCTTCTCTTAGTGCAGGGCAGCAAACCGGATGCTCCAATTTCTGATTGACCTCCCTGCCTTCCCCTCATTTTATTTTTTCTCTCTATCTCTCTACACTGTACTTCGCATTGTCCACCAATCTAAACAGGCTAATAAACCAGATTCAAAAACTTCAGCTGCTTGCCTCACTCTCTTTTGCATAATTCTGTTTAGTTGTGGGTACCGGGTAAGTTCCACCTTCGACCGTAACCTGAAAAGCATATTCAGCAAAAGGCTAACGTGTTCTAAAAATGCCCATTAGGGTGGAATGAACTTGACCAGAGCTTGTGATGAGAAGCCGTGTACAGCAAGATTTCAACTTAAAGTGGCTTGCATTATAAAAAAGAGAGACTCCAGTTTTAGGCCTATTTTATGAAGTTATTTTATGAAGTGTGTTGTAGATTAAGGTGTGCCAGGAGCGTTTGCAGGGCCTGATGAAGTTACCTTTCGCGATGAGTATCCATAAACCACTGAGCGCCAAGTTGGTGGTTTATGGATACTCTACCCACTCAGAAAAACCGGTATGTTCCCGGTAGGCACTGGGAATCTAACCCGGTACCTCAAGCATTGGAAGCGGTCTCTCTAATCATGTAGCCACCACTACAGTTGAACTTGCCGATATATGAGCGCGTGTATGTTCTATTGCGAAGCGAAATTTCGCAATTATACTGTATCTACAACGTACAACTGTCCCTACCTTGTGTGCACAAACACACGTTCATAAAAAGGAGGTAAGGCGCCCCAACTGCCACAGACGCCCCACCACGAACTGTGTTTGTCGTGTTTTAAATTGTTTGTTGTGTCCTGTCCTTGTTTGTAAGCCCTGCCTCTAGAGATAATGTACTATTCTTTAACTTTCCTGTGCATCCAAAATTATGTGGGGTCATCAAGTACGCAGATAACGCCTAAAAGCTTGAACAGGGTGACTAACAAAATTGACATTTTATCATTCACGATGCTGTCACATTTCAAGTAGAAACTCGTGTCTTAAAAACACCATTTCGCAAATTCTTTCTTACATCTCATACTCACGTACATTCTAGGTGTGTGACCTGCTTCAAAGTGGTTGGAAGGAAGGACGTTCCAGTCCTGATTCCTGTCCCTTTATAAGGAAGGATGAAGAATATGTGTCGTATGAAGATTATGACAGCATCCAGAAAAAGGTTACGCATACTCTCCAGAAACAAGCTACACATAGGTTACACATTAAAGTGACTCATCGTTGCGGTAGTCAGGCATCTGATGCACTGAAGAGTACTAGGAATATCTAGGTTCAGACAGGCCACCATTGAAATTTGAACCTTGCAAGATTTACCGATGAACGTTACGCAGTGAGGCGAGTCTAGCACTGCTGTTTGCAGAGCGGAAATCTGAAATGAGTTAAATGATATTTAATTCAGCTCAGTGAGATTACTAGGACAGGCGATAATGGCTTAGAGAATAAGGCACAACTGGAAATGAGAGTCAAACAACAAATATACAAGTGATACAAGCGTACGCACCTAGACATAGCAATGACGTCCTAGTAGTTAAAAATCTTCAATAAAGTTGTGGAATCGGACAGGAATAAAGTAAATGAGCAGTATATTTACTGACGGGCTATTTCGCTGCAAGGTACGCAAGAAGGTTCGGTAGAGGCCAAGATGGCATGGGTTCTATGAAAAAAAAAAGGGGGGGGGGACTTAACAGAAGGGACCAGTAAAGTTCCCGGAAGGCAATAACATTGATACTATGAATACCTTCTACCAAAAACGGGATAACTAAAGGCGCGCGTCAAGCAGTACAGTTTACGAAACTAAAAATGAGGTGTATTTTATGTTTCGCGCACACTCTGACATCATGCAGGATGTACACCCACTCGGTAAGGTGTAATTTCGTAACTAAAGGATAGTGTGATCCCGATTTCGCCACCACTTGTGGAGGGAACGGAAAGAAATTATACCAACAGAAACCAACCAGCGCGTTAACTTGTAAAGTGAAAGTGGGGGTATACGGTATCTCACTGCAGAACTGGTGCACGACTCCAAGCGAGCAAGGTAGCCTTAGCGTTCACGTAAGGAACGCTAACATTACCATGATCACACTATGACTGAAAACTTATGGGTCAGTTTTTTCGAAATCCCGGTACAGTTTGCCAGAAAGCCCACGCCATATTTCAGTACATAAATCTTTATAACTAATCACACATTAATGGCACTCCTTTCACAACAATACAGGCAAACATGGTCATGGGACGCAAGTACCGAGGTGCGGCCGTCAGGAGCGTAGACCTGGCTCACTACAACTCACAGTGCGCAGGAAAATCAAACCTACTCAAAGGCCTTCGTTCCACTTTCGACGCAGCGAAGCCCGACGTGGAGTTCCCTTACAAATCACCGAGGGCGTCCTGCTTGGACAAACATAACAAAATGACACCCACCACGGCACCGTCCCAGGAGCGGACAACGTCAAGACTCTCCGAGTTGTCGACACAGCCTAAAGAAGCAGTGGGGGGCACGAAGACTCCCCCTTCGGGTCTGCCAGAGACGTCCTCTCTTGCGGTACCGGCTTCGAAAGACCCACCAACAGTGCCGAATACACCGGAGACAGTACCTGTTTCAAAAGAACCGCCAGTGACTCAGAGCCTGACCCAAGCGTTATTGACTGACAAGAAGATCTCGGCACCCGCTAGTGGTGAACCACTGACAGTTACACCTGCGGAATCACCTTTGAAGTCATCGATACTCGCCACTATCAAGGTGGTGACGACCAAGAGCAGCGTTGACATCTGCAAGGGGGACAATCAAGGTGCTTTGCTACCACATGAGTCAGATTGCAGCAAATACTATCACTGCGCGCATTCCAAACCACACCTGCAGTTCTGCGCACCGGGAACAATATTCGATATCGAGCGGCAAGTATGCAACTGGCCGGCAAACGCCCGCCGACCCGAATGCAAGCTTCCGTGACGTCTTTGCCACGTGGAGGGACATTTGCTAGAACGCTTCTCGAACTACTGCAACAAAGCATATTCTTTTTATAAAGCTTGATTCTATTATATAGCGGGCGGCTGACGAGCCAGATTAGCGTCCTTATTTTCACTCAGCGGGTCACAGCCAAAATATAATTGGTAAGTGTAATAGCCTCTGTGATGTAGCCTGCGCACCGTCCCGAGTATTTTCAGCATGGCAAGCCATGCTACATGTACTACTCAGGAAGCGGGTCAGTGATGTAAGCTAATATAGTCTATATACTTTAAGGCCCATGGCTGAGGAATAAAGGTGGCTATGGTAGGTACACTTCACGGTCTGCTTCGCTAGCTTACAAGGCACGATATATCTTTTAAACTACCAACTGCCCTTGCTCGTAGGCCCAGTAACGGCTGAGGAAGCTTATTAGCGTTGCGAAGAAACTTGAAAGCAGGGTTCTCAAAAACGTGGTCTTGAGCTAAATGGTATTCGCATTCTTTTCTCGGGTACTGCGATTAGTAACGCTACGCTTCGGTATGCTGCACAGAGGTCACTTGTATCAAGCATTTTCCTTCGCAAGCGTCCCATGCGGCTACTACACATTAAAACATCCACGTGGAACCTGAAGTCTATATTTCAGAAGACGTTAGTCATTGTGGAGGCAACCTTCGATATGTCTCTCGAAACCTGACGGTATGCATTTTTGAAAAAACTGCCAGGCCTGCGCGCAACGCCCAGCACAGTCAGAGCGATAGCTGGAAGAGCGTACTTTCTAGAGCCTTTCTTTAAAAACACTCTTGGGGTAATTAGAACAAGCACGATCGCACGGTATCCACCACATTATAAATCCTCATACATATTGTTTAGCACAGACCTAGGCCTCCAATATGACATCATTTGCCATTCTCCGAGAAAGCGTGGTAGCCGCTACATACTCGTGAGGCATGCACTGTGTTCACGCTGAGGCCAACGACGATGAAGAATTATGCCTAAGACTTTTGTAATCGGTCGAAGCATTGAACGACAAACTTGTTGTGCAAGCTACATAGTGTGACGCCTGGTTGTTACTTTACTCTTCTAAAAGCCGTCCCTACGCATGTAGGGACGTCTTTCAGACACGCATGTTGACGGGATTGCTTACTCGGCATGAAACATCCATAGTGTCAGTTCACAAAGGAGTTTAAAGCCGTGGCGTAGCTCAGAGGTTTCTCGCGGCGAGTGGTGTCTCGTTCGCCGCGAGAAACAGCTCTCGCTGTAAGACATATACTCAGAAATTGTGGAATATGAACTGCAGGAACCTTTCAATTGTTCAGTGTGTCTTTTAATGTCACATTATGGGCACAGCGTGTTTGCAGCCGCACACTGGCCAACTACGTCATGAAGTCACGTTTACTTGGGAAAACGGGCGCGCTCTAAAAGTGGTGCTGCATCACACACGAAAAGAAAAGGAAGGCATACTCGCAAAATGAATAACAAACTCTATTTTATCTACGAGTTCAAGTATCTGTGCGAGTTTCATAATAAATAAGGCCGCATTGGGTTCAGTACGGCCAATGAGAAAACTATCAGTAAACATAAGCACTGTTTTTCGTCTCGGTATTAAGCAAGGGCTTTGCTTCTGTTGGTTCCATAGTGCTATCAAGAAACGTCACCTTGTGTTGTGCCGTCGCGCCACTCTTCCTCCACACTTAATCCTTTAAAGAGTCCCTAAACATGCCATCAAAAATAATTTCAGGCCTGCTCACTGCCACCGTGACGTCACACATATGGACCGAGAGAAACGCGTGGGAGGCTGTGAAGCCATCGCCACCAATGTCCTCTGTGAATAGATAAAACAAGCGCAGCAAGTTCTGCATGTTAAGTAACTTGACTTTGCCTTTTGAGTCGGGATTCGCGATGTTTTAGGTAATGTGTTAAGCTTTATATTTTTTGTGATTTACCTCTAATAAACGATTGTACGCTATCGAACGCATGGCTGATTTTAAGAGCAACATTTGGTGGTCCAACAAAGTGGCCAAATAAATAAAGTAAATTTTATGCAATCGTTTTTTTCTTGTTTATTTAGTCAATCCAATCACAATTTTCTTTTTGCAGTTTCCAGTGTGTGTCATGCACATACGCACACACACGCACGCACACACACACACACACACACACACACACAAACATGATACACTGCGCATAAGATGCAGAGAAACTGTTCTTATTCAGCTGCTAAACCATTGCAGTTTTTTGAGGCTCTGGGATCACTCTTGTACAGTCATGCCGGTTCTGGGATGGGTGCACTGGTACTGTTCCTTAAGTATTCCGGCCTCAAATGAAGCTCACACACCTTAAAAACATTTAGGAAAGCGATTTATCACACGCTTGCTGCCCTACGTCCAACTTATTGACTCACACGGTTGCAAAACAGGGGAAGTTTTTAAGTGTCCAGAAGCATCCAAATACAGTTAAAGAACGGCATTATACATTTCAAGGAAATAAATTAGGTGATGTTGCTGATGAGACTGGCGCATAATTATAATACCGCAAAAATTGATGCAGCAACGGTGACAAATACTGCGTACTACATGAGAGATGCACAACGCCACGACTAGCACTCTTTCTCTTTATTCAAAAAATACTCAAGGGTTTTGCAGTAAGCCCTGGGTGCTATGCACACATAGCAAAAATTTTACCAACTCTGAAGGCAAAACACTTTTTCTGCATATCACCGAGCGCGTTTATTGCTTCATTTTGATGTGTTCGACGTGCCAGCAGCGGAACGTACAATACACCAGTCGCTCCGGTTGTGAAGTTGGTTAAGCGCAGCGGGAAGGTTCCTCCACTTCATTTCACCTTTCTTTTGTAGCTAAGCTGACCGCGTCTTGGCAAGACGTGCTCGTCGAAAACGCGAAATCTGGGCAGTTCCTAGCACTGTAACGGGACGCTACGTTACCGTGCGGGCTCAGCTTGAGTTGCCTAAATACCAAGGCTTACGCTAACAGGTGAGAAGCGCACGCGACATTAGTTTACAGGAGCAACCAGGTGTGTTCGAGGCGGTCCTTTTAAATTAGCTCCAGAACAAGTAGTATAGACCTACAGATACCTTCAAATCATGGAGAGAAGGCATATCGATGTCATTGCGATGAACGGCATCCCCTAATTTCGGTATTCGGTCGTTCTAGGGGAATGAAGACATTTGTACCTTTAGTAAATAGTCAATGGCGGTGACAGTTGGGTCTGCGGCACTACCCCATTGGCAGAACTTACAGGTGTTCACTACGCCAACAAACAGGGAACCAAGCACATCACATCGCCACGCATGATCCTAATGTAGTCGCCAGAAGAAGCACAAGCACAACACGACAGACTTACCGTCGTATTTTAGAACGTCCCTTCACTCAACGCTTCACCTTGAGTTGAAAAAGCCGATGAGAGCGCCGTCTCTTGGCAGACGAATTAGCTGCAGGTCGACTATAATCTGCAGTTATTCTTCAGAACCGCAGCGTCAATTTGAGTCGAGCAGTGGTGCAGGGCTCAACTCAGTCAAGTGAAGGACGAAATTTAAGCCGAGGAGCTTTGTGAATATGAAGGTTAGGCCCTTATTCACAACCGTTGCTCCACTAGAAACTCGACCTGAAGTAAACCTTCAGGACAGTTTCGCATGGCGATTTTCGAAACGTGAGACGTCTCAAGCATCCCTTGGCGTCAGTTTCGAGTTTAGGAGCGTTTTTGAATACGGGCCTTAGTCACGCTTAGCAATCCTGCTCTCTAGAACACTGGAATAAACATGCGCGCATGCGCTTGGCAGGAGACGAGGGTCGAAACTGAGTGACGTCAGAGGCCATGCCCTAAGTAGTGGGCGGGCCTGAATTATTTTCCTAGGTGGCGTTAGCCTAAACGACACCGTGTTGAAACGCTAGACAGCACTTTCTTTCTCGCCTTTACTACCCTTTTTACAAACGCTATCTCTTCCTCGCCACTTATTTCTCCATAACACATGCAGAATGTCAGCGCTAAGCGTTAAGCCAGTCGGGATTTCCCGCTTTTCAACTTCACGCCGCTGCCTCCACTTGCACGGTCTCCAACACAGAAAACGAAGTCAAATCAGTGAACCACATGCGATATACATGCGATACAAGGCAAAACGACTGCGCGATAAAGCGGAGTTGCGGACACTTCAAAACAGATTCCCCTTGTACATCGACAAATTGAGCGTTTGATTACATCCTGACACGCGCGCAAGATCTGCTGGCACCACGAATTGGGCCGCAAAACCGTGATACGCCGGAAGAGAACATCAGCTCACTTTTGCACGGCCTCCGTGATCGGTAAGCCGATCACGGAGGCAGTTTAAAAAGATGATGTCGCGCGATGATGTCCCCAATTATGGCGCTATGTTTGTCGTGATCGGATTCTTTGAGTGGGACAGGGAAAAGGTGTTCGAAGCCGACTACTCTATACACTAATAATAATAATACCAATATAATTATCATAATATTACTACTATTCTTGCAAAAGGTGCCTACTTCAACACTAAAATTGACCATCTGCGGCGTAACATGAGTGACACTAAAATCATCACCCTCACATGGCGACGTAAGCATAATACAAACGCACACATCACTACACCGTGATTACGAGAAAATATAAAGGCCTCAATTCGTGACGACGTCTTCAAATAATGCTCGAATGATCATCGTCGTGTGATAGCATTTCAGCGCCAATCGTTTTCACGTCACCGATGTAGAGGGAATGTCTACAGTCAATCACTATTTTTCTCTTTTGTGTCGCAATTAAAAGCTTACCATCTGAAATACCATACCTTGCAGCGGTTTATCCATAAAGTGCGCAGAAATTTTAAATGCAGCGCATTTCTTAGTCGTGCTAAGTCGTGCTTTGACGTCGACAAAAATGAGGCCGCGTCGACGAAAATTTCGCCATGAACTAGTTCACAACAGATGAATGAACCAGTGCACAGTAGTAAGGGAGTGTTTCTCTCGAACACCCAACGAGGGTGTGTTTAAAAAATGGTAGCATATCCACGGGGTGAATGATGGATAGTGGGGCGAAGCATCCGTCCGTCCATTCATTCTTGCTTCCGTCCGTCCATGCGTCCGTCTGTGTGACCGTCCATGCGTCCATCCGCCCGTCTGTGCGTGCGCCTGTTCGTGCGTCCGCACGTCCATACGTGCGTCCGTCCCTGCGTTCGTCCATGCATCCACCCCTGCGTTCGTCCATGCATCCGCCCCTGCGTCCGTCCATGCGTCCATCCGTCTGTGCAGCCATCCGTGCGTCCGTCCATGCATCTTTCTGCGTGTCCGTTCGTCCCTCTAGTCAACACTCCAAGTACCACCATATCGCATCTTTTCATCATATATTCCGCATATAAAAGCACCGCCATCCAGCGGACTTTCCAAAGACAGAACGAGAGGGTGGCCCACGCACACTTTCTTACGGCTTGCGCTTCATGTCTACTTCCCACCTTTAACCACCTCGAGTTTATGATATATACTAGTTCACTGTATTCATGCCACTGCGGCCCAACGCTCGCTAAACCTTTCTAAAACCAAGAAGGTTACGCCCAGCGAGTATGACATAGCAACCCTTTCTTGTCAGATAGAGAGATGACCAGGGGGCGCTCGTCCAGTGCGGATGTGCGAACACGTCGGCTCCCGTTTGTTCAAGTGTTCTGGCACGGATTTTTTGCCTCAACTAGCAAGAACTGTGCATCATTCGACGCCGTTTGTTGTAGTGAACCAGCAGATACCAACATCTTACCGGTGGGTGAAATTTTTGGACATCCCCAGGACTTTTACCCAAGCCACGCAGACGCCTCGCGCGTCGACGCGTTTCTCGGGCGCTGCAACAGCGTCGCGACGACGCCTACCGCGTCGTCGAGCTGAAGAATGGCCTCCAACCCCAATGTGTCGGTTGTAGAAGGCATGGACATCAATCCGGGAGAAGCGGAGTGCGCGGGATGGATTGAAGTAGCCAGCAAGAAGAAGAAACTTGCCGAGCGGGCGGATTGTAACGCTGGTAATGCGCCCACGTCAGCGACAGGAAGCGATAAAGGCGGCTCCCGCACTGCCGCCTCACAGAACGTGTTGAGGCGTGTTGTGAAAGCTTCCAGGATCCCAAACCTTCCCAGGGATCACTTTAAGACCATTATACGGCCACGTGGAGGGATGGATGTCAAGAAGACAGACCTTCTTATCTTCAAGCGCTCGCTCGCAAAGGCGGCTTCCCTAACAGCAGAGCAGGTGTTGGACGACACGCTGTGCACGAACCCCTTCCAGAACATTTTCGTCGTTGCCACGCCGTTCGAGGCGAATGCGCGCGCCTACGCCAGGGTCCAAGAGATAAGTATGGGCTCAACTGTCATAGGCTTGGCGGCTTACGTGGCTGCGTCTGACAACACATGTAAAGGAGTGATCCGTGGAATCAATGTGGATCTCAGTGACGCAGAACTGACAGAGATGATCGTCAACCGGAGGAACCCTGACGCTCTGGGGGTTCGAAGAATCAAGAAGACACCAACAGTGATCGTGTTGTTTGACGGACAAAAGGTCCCCCAGCACGTCGTGTGTGATGGTGTTCGATACCCTTGTTCCTTGTATCGCAGGCAAGTGGACGTGTGCTATGCATGTGGTGATTTGGGCCACAGGTCCGATGTTTGCCCCAAGGGCGATGAACAGAAGAAATGCCGCGGATGCGGCATGCAGTCACCATCACCGGATCATCAGTGTGATCCCACGTGTGCCATCTGTGGCGGAGCGCACCCAACGGCGGACCGCAAGTGCAGCAAGCGCTTCCAGGTGCCCTACATCGTGCGCCAAAGGCGGCGGCGCCGCCGTAGGCGCGCGCGGCGTGGCTCCGACACAGCTGGAGGCGAAGAAGGACTGGCGGAAGAAGAATCATTCTCCAGCGCTCACCGCAGCAGATCGGCATCTAGAGGACGCTCCCGCTCCAGAGGACGCTCCGGCAGCAAATCACGCTCTCGCTCCAGAGGGCGTGACAAGGGCAGCAGTCGCTCCCGTTCGAGAGGACGATCGGGTTCCAAGGGCCGCGTTCAGAAGCGAATGTCTTGGGCGGACAAGGCCAGGACGAACATCCCAAGCGGCCAAAAGGTAACGCAGGGCATTTTACCAGAGCAGAAAAGAGAACAATCAGAGATTTTAATGCTTAAAAAAGAAAATGCAGAACTTAAAGAAGCACTACGAACGCTGAGGGCCGAGTTCGAGCTCTTCCGCAACTCGCGTGAACCCCGTGAAGTAGCCACACCCATACCGATTCAAGCAGGAGGGTCGAATAAGCGCAAGGCCGTTTCGCCCCCCGCGATCGCGGAAAGCGTGGCAATGCAAAGTGACGAGTCCCCCGCTCAGGTCCCTGAGAAAAATGTACTCGCGTCTTTAACGGCGATTGAGGAATCGCTCAAGCAGGTGAGAGAGGCCTTAGCCATTCAATCTAGCACAATCGAACGTATGGACGGGAGCGTCTCCCACCTGACACGTCGAGTAGGAATCCTCGAATCTAAAATGAAAATGATTGACTCTAGCAAACTCAAGACGACCAACACTGGTACGATTGCAAAAGCCAAGATAGTGCAGCAGGATTCGGACGCTACGAGTTCGCCGCAGGCTATGTTCCTTCAATAATATTCAAAATGGCGGGCCAAACCGGAAACATAACTATCTGGCAGTGGAATTGCGCAAGTTTCTTAAGGCGTAAAGCTGCTCTACTGCAGCTCATCAAAGCACAGGCGTCAATGCCGCACGTCCTGCTCTTGCAGGAAACACTTAGCGAGAAGGTAGTCCTCTCGGGCTACCGTTCGATTAGCCAAAAAGGCGCAAATGGCAGAGGTATCGCCACGTTGGTCAGGAAAGATACCTCCTTTGAGCAGCACGAAGTCAAAATTTGCGACTCGGATAAGAGATCCGGTCTCGAGGCACAATTAATTGAAATCATCCCCAACGGCAAAATCCGAAGCAACATATTCGTTTTTAACCTGTATAGCCCTCCTTCGGCTTATAAACATAATATCCGCTCACTCCTTCATAGGGTCGCAACTGCCGCCAGATCGCACCCTTTAATAGTAGCTGGGGATTTCAACGCTCCCCATCCGTCTTGGGGCTATGTTACGAGGACAAAGAAAGGGGCCAATCTAGTTGCAGCCAGTATAGACTTAAACCTAACGCTTATCTCCGACCCGCGTTTTCCCACGAGGCTGGGAAACTCGGTCGCCAGGGACACGATGCCTGATCTCAGCTTCACTAGAAATGCGGTGGTCGAGTGGTCCAACTTACAGGAGAACTTGGGAAGCGACCACAGCATCATAGAACTCCGGATGGAAATAAGAGCACCACCCCCAAGAACCTATAAATATACAGACTGGGACCTTTTTAGGCAAATCAGAGGTGAAGATGAGTCAGTACATGACACCTTCAGTGAACTTCTTGTACAAATCCAGAAGGATGTCGAGAAGGCCACCAAAGAAATAGTAACAGAATTTGATGCTCCGGGGATGGATGCAAGGTTAGCGCACCTCCTGGACGCCAAACGCTCTCTCATCGCGAGATGGAAAAAACAAAGGCTAAATCGCAGGCTACGGAAAAAGGTTGCGGAGCTCAATCGGCATATTGAGGAGCACTGCTCCGAACTCCATAAACAACAATGGAGGGACGCCTGCTCGGCTGCGGACGGGAAAATGCGCAAAGGAGGCAAATGGACCCTCTTCAAACACCTCCTAGATGATGGACAATCCAAAGGCAATCAGAAACTAGCCATAGACCGACTTATTAATAAGGAGAAAATGGCAGGCATCTCAGAAGCTTCCCAATTTCAGATACTTGCCAACAAGTACCTCCCGCTTAGCCAGAGCTCAACTTCTGTCCCCCACCGGTATGAGGGTGTGCCTTCCCCAGAGTTGGACGCTCCCTTCTCGGAAGCCGAGATCAGGGAAGTGCTCCATAGCCTAAACGGAAGGTCTGCCCCAGGTCCCGATGGAGTTACGAATCGGCTCTTAAGAAATTTGGATGATAAAGCCATTCAGGCCTTAGTAAAGGAGATAAACAGGGTATGGGAGGAGGGCGTCGTACCAGAAACTTGGAAGAGGGCCACAGTGGTCTTAATCCCCAAGCCAGGTAAATCACCCAGCTTAGATCACCTCCGCCCGATCTCCCTTACTTCTTGCCTTAGCAAAGTAGCAGAACATGCAGTACACAACAGGATATCGCGCTACATCGAGAGGAATGACCTATTTCCATATAATATGGTAGGTTTCAGGCCCTCACTTTCCACGCAAGATGTCATGCTCCTCCTCAAAACACAAATAATTGACTTTCCAAGCAAAGATGTAAAAGGGGTCCTCGCACTGGACCTCACTAAAGCATTCGATACTATCAAACACGACTATATTCTTAAGGAGATATCGGCTTTGAACCTGGGAGTTAAATTCTTCTCCTTCGTTGAATCTTTCCTCGAGAGTCGGACGGCGGCAATAAAACTGGGACAATCAGTCTCGGAGCCTTTCAAACTCGGACGAAGGGGTACTCCCCAAGGGGCAGTTATCTCCCCCCTTCTATTCAACATAGCCATGCGCAAGCTGTCGGCAAGCCTTTCTAAAGTTCCTAATGTCGGACACGCTTTATATGCTGACGACATTACAATCTGGTGTCCCGGAGGATCGGAGGCGGCGGTTGAACAAGCTCTACAGGAGGCTCTGGACGTTACAGAGTCTTTCCTGGAAGGTACGGGACTGGCGCTTTCGCCGGAAAAGTCGGAACTCCTGCTGTACAGACAGGCTAGACGAGGTGTTAGGGGACTCACCCCTCTCGATCAGGTGCCCATTAGCGTTTGCACCAAGGATGGTCGCACAATTCCTAGAGTCAATTCTATGAAAATTCTGGGGCTTTTATTAGACTCTAAGGGATGCAACGCAAAGACTATAGCCCATCTCACCACAAAAACAGAGAACATTCTGAGATTAATTATGCGGGTGTCCAACAAGAAGGGCGGCATAGGCGAGGATATCCTCCTTAGGGCCCACCACGCTTTCCTCATGAGCCATATCATATACATAGTGGCGGCTCTCAATTGGACCAAAACGGAAAGGGATAAATTGGACACGCTCATGCGCAAAAGTGTCAAAAAGGTGCTCGGCGTCCCAATCACGACTAGCACAGAAAAACTCATGAAGTTGGGAGTGCACAACACCACTTCGGAATTAATTGAAGCGCAAAGGTCAGCACAAATAATTCGGTTATCGAGTTTCAAAACAGGAAGAAAACTGCTCGATGCGGCAGGCCTCCGTCCTATCTTCAATCAGGGAGAAACTACGCAGCTTGATTATCAAACAAGGAATTCCTTTATTGTTGACCCTCTTCCACGAAACATCCATCCCCAACACAATAAAGGTCGTAGGTTGGCGAGGGCTAGGGCTTTCATAAAGAACCTCTCCGGAACAGAGACATTTGTGGACGCGGCGCGCCACGCCGGCGGCAGCGGGTTTTCCGTGGCAGTAGTCAATGACAGGGGAGAACTTGTCTCGGCAGCTTCAGTGAAGACCTCCTTGGTCGATGTAGCAGAACAGGCTGCTGTAGCGCTGGCATTACTGGACACGAAACGCACCACGGTGTACACCGATTCCCGAGCGGCCGTTAGGGCGTTCGCATCGGGATTGATAGCCACAGAGGCAGCCAGAATTCTCCACAGCAAACCCCCCTCAGATGTTATTCATCACATAGTCTGGTTTCCCGCTCACATGGGACCAGACGTACTGCCGGGTCACCTGAACCCAAACGAGATAGCCCACGACTGTGCGCGAGGTTTCACAAGCCGCGACGGGGTGGTCTCTCGGGTGGGTTCGGGAGAGCTCGTCCACAGTGATCCTCTCGTTACTTTTCACGAGATAACATCTCATTACAGAGGAGAGCGACAGACTTTTCCCTTTCCCCATCATAAGCTCCACAGATCACAAGCAAGCACGCTCCGCATGCTCCAGACGGGGTCTTACCCCTCTAGGGGCTTTCTGAGCATGCTTCATCCGGATATTGATCCACTTTGCCCAGATTGTGGTGAATTTTGCTCTTTGAGTCACATGCTCTGGCAGTGCCCTGCGTTACAGGATTTTAAAACAGAAGAAGACTGGATGACAGCAATCACAGACCCCAGACAAGACGTCCAGCTTCAGGCTGTCCAGAGGGCCCGTGAACGAGCGGAGAGGCATGGCCTCTCTGTTCCGACATGGGACTAGCCAACGGCTGGATGGGGACCTACATAGTTGGCCCGCTGCCTTGCCTCTCAGGACCAAATAAAGTTGTTTGTCCTGTCCTGTGTTGTCAGATAGAGCTGAATGTACATGCCAATGGCTGCTAATGGGGAATGAGAGGCAGGAGGATTCGGCTTTTAGTTAACGCGCACGCTGCGAGTTTTGTGTTGTTCAACAACGCACAGGAGAAATCTCCCACCGGCACCACCTTGCAGGTCAAAGCGTAAGACATGTTACGTACTACGACGACGGACGAATGGGTGCCGCTTTAAAGAGCTTCGCATCTAAAGAGTGGTGATCGATTCTGAGCACTTAGTGCCCTACTATTGGAAAGCTTAATGCCGCCCTGTGCGCCCACACTTAATGAGAGTGGTTAATCAGTGTGTGTAGAAAAAGTTGTCCATGATTTAGAGTACGATGTACTATATGGGAGAGCACTAGGCCGTCCTGTGGGCCACATTCACGCCCGATATAATACTTTACGCTGATTACACGAATGGGGGGGGGGGATTAGAAAAAGGGGTAACGATTTAGAGTACTCGGTACTCTACTATGGGAGAGCTTGAAGCCGTCCCATGTCAAAGAAACAACACTAGTTACTGCTTGGTGGATTTGCGTCAAAAGTTTCTTTATTGCGAGAAAGCCATCTGTTACAACGCCCATGGATTGCCTGGTTATTTGCGAGTTTTCGAGCGCGCTTTTGAGCATAATTCGTGACAACGTGGAAGCAAAAAACGAAACTATGAGGTTTCTATCATGGCCCACCAGTCCTTAAACTTAATCTTTGTATTCGGCTGAAGTGATTATCAAAACTATACAATACAGATAATTTGTTTCTTGTGCGTCTTGACAAAGTTGGCCGGCCATCGGTATACATTGACACATTTCAATGGTGCCGTGAAGTTGGAATGGTGTTTTAAATGCGATGCATTTATTAATGACGTTGAACGTGTCTATCTATCTATCTATCTATCTATCTATCTATCTATCTATCTATCTATCTATCTATCTATCTATCTATCTATCTGTCTGTCTGTCCAGCCGCCTACGTCTTTTAAATGCGAAGCATTTCTTGGCGAACTTCGGTGACAATGAGCGTATCTATCTATCTATCTATATATCTATCTATCTATCTATCTATCTATCTATCTGTTTATCTATCTATCTTTCTATCTATCTATCTCTCTATATATCTATCTATATATCTACCTATCTATCTAGCCGCCTACGGCTTTTAGCTCTCCTGGCTGTTTCTATAATGGTATCGATACCAAAATTGGTATGGCGTAACATGACTGTATGAAAAACATATTTGACCAGTCATAACATGTAAAGCATGACATTATGTCATGAATGTCATGTTTTACATTTCATGACCCTGCGGCACTAGCAGTGGTTTCGTTCACATGGCATGCTGCAAAACTGGTATGATATTACATGATTGCATGGTTAACACAAGCCACAGACCCTAACACGAAAATCACGACATGCGTGTCATGCAACCACATGATTACATGCAACGCTCCTGATGCGCTCGCGGCCGTTTCGCTAGCGTCACATAAACCGAATGTGGTATTACGGTACGTGAAAAGATGACGAAGGTATGATACTGCTGCAAACATAATAAACATGAGATGCGTGTAATGTAACAACATGACTACATGCTATGCTCATGATGCGCTCGCGTCCGTTTCACTAGCTTCACATGTACCAAACTCGGTATCACGCGACGCGAACGGACGACATAGGTGAGTGACACATACAAACATGATAATCACGACATGCGTGTCATGTAACAAAATGACTACATGCCACACTGATGATGCGCTCGTAGCCGTTTCGCTAGCTTCACATATGCCGAATTTTGTATCACGTGACGCCAATAGATGAAACCGGTATGTGACTGGTGCAAACATAATAATCATGAGATGCGTGTTATGTGAGAACATGACTACTTGCCACAGTCAAGGCGACAATACATTTCACGTAACGTGGTGCGCGCACTCGCCGTCAATCATTTCTTCGCGTCACGCTGGCGTTGCCACGCCAGGCGCCGCTCCTCCTATATACTCGCCGGCGCGCGCCGCGCTGCGTTGCTCTTGCGCAGCGTTTGAGACGGGGACGCAGTGTTGTCTGGGTAACGCATCTTCGCGAAATGCAGTATGTCGCATTTCGCGCCGGTTGCCATCGGGCCGCGCCGACGCTCGCTGGTGGCGCCTAGCGTTAGACTACCGGGTGCTCGCGTTTTGCTAATGTAGCGTCGCTGTGCCCAATGTGCGCGCGCGTCAAAGCTACATTGGACTATATTTGGCCCTTCACGATGCGCTCTCAACCGTTTTGCTAGCTCCACATATACCAAATTCGGCGTTACGTGACGCCAAGAGATGACGAAATATATGACTTCTGCAAACATGATAATCTTGACACGCGTTTCATGTAAGAACATGACAAGGTGCCACGCTCATGGCGTGCTCGCGGCCGTTTCGCTAGCTCCACATATGCTAAATTTGGTAACACGTAGTGGCAATAGATGATGAATGTGAACGACATACGACATCTCCAAACATAATAATCATGATACGGAAGTCATGCATGGCATCATTTAACACCACCTCGAAACGTTGTGCTGATTTTAAAGTGACTTATAAACATTTCTCATTCGTGCCTCGCATATCATCGATTCCCACTGTACGTGGGATCTGCTAATTTTAGCTCTCCTGGCCGTTTCGATAATGGTATCCGTACCAAACTTGGTATGGCATAGCATGACTGTATGAAGAACACATTTTAGTATATATAGTTAGAACATGAAAATCTTGATATGTATGTGATGAATGTCATGATTTACATTTCATGGTCCTGCAGCTTTTACGGTGGTTTCGTTCACATGGCACTTTGTAAAACTGGTATGCTATGACATGATTGCATGGCGAACATAAGTAACAGACCTTAACATGAAAATCATGACATGCGTGTCATGTAACAACATAACTACATGCCACGCTTATGATGCGCTCGCGGCTGTTTCGCTAGCGTCACATATACCAAATTTAGTGATAAAGTATGTGAATGGGTGACGAAGGTATGTGACTGGTGCAAACACGATAATCGCGAGATGCCGGGTCATGTTATATCATGACTACATGCCACTCTTACGATGCGCTGCTGGCCGTTTCGCTAGCTTCACTTTTACCAAGTTTGGTATTACGGGACGTGAATTGATCACAAAGGTATGATACTGGTGCGAACATGATAAACATAAGATGCGTGTCGAGTTACAAGATGACTATTTGCTACGCTCCTGATGTGCTCGCGGCCGTTTTACTAGCTACACATGTACCAAACTAGGTATTACGCGACGCGAACGGACGACATAGGTAAATGACACATTTAAACGCGATAATACCGACATGCATGTCATGTAACAACATGGCTACGTGCCACACTCATGATGCACTCGCGCCCGTGTGGTAGCCTTACTTACGCCTAATTCGGTATCACATGACGTCAATGGAGGACGAATGTATGTGACTGGTTGAACCATAATAATGATGAGATGTGTGTCATGGGAGAAAATGACTACATGCCAGAGTCGAGGTGCCAGTACATTTCAACGTGACGCGGTGCGCGTGCTCCCCGACGTTCATTTCGTTGCGTACCGCCGGCGTTGCCTCACCAGGTGCCAATCCTGTTATATACTCGCAGGTGCGCGCCGCGCTCTGAGATGCTTTCACGCATGGGCGTTTCAGCGCTTCAGGCGTCCCTCCATCACAAAAAGAGGGAGACGCAGTGTTGTCTGGGTAGCGCATCGGCACGAAATGCAGCATGTCGCATTTCGCGCCGGGTGCCCTTGCGCCGCGCCAACGGACGCTGGTCGCGCCAGTCGCGCCTGGCGTCAGACTATGGAGTTCTCACGTGTTGCTAACGTAGCGTCGCTGTGCCGAGGGTGCGCGCACGTCAACGCTACATTGGAGTATATTGGGCCCTGCATTATGTACTCGCGGCCGTTTTGCTAGCTCCAAATTTTGTGTTATGTCACGTCAATGGATGACGAAATATATGACTGGTGCAAACATGATAATCTTTACACGCGTGTCATGTAAGAATATGAGAACATACCACGCTCATAGCGTGCTCGCGGGCGTTTCGATAGCTCCACATATACTAAATTTGGTACCACGTGACGTGAATAGATGACGGAGGTAAACGACACATCCAACCATGATAATCATGACACGGAAGTCAGGTACGACATTATTTTTCTCCACCTCGTAACGTTGTGCTGATTTTAAAGTGTCATATCAACTTCATGCTTCGCATATCATCGATCGCCACTATACGCGGGATCTGCCAATTTTTTTCGCATGCAAAACTGACAAAATTCAGGAGGTTTGAACCCCTCCTATGCCACACCCCTGGTTGCAGCACCAGGGCCCTCCTTTATGCCAGCAACTGGAGCTTCATCTACTTGCCCAGCAGCGCAACACTTCTTTTGCTACAGGCAACAACGGCAGTCGTGCGTTCATATACAGAATATAATGAAATGTAGCAACGTGAATGGACTTGTAAGTACTATAAAATATGAGAATGGCATATCAGGAATGGCTGATAAAAGCGGTGCATACAAATACGCAAGAATTATTGTAAGGGAAGGGAAAGAAGAAAAAGGAGAAAGAAAGAAAAGAATAAAGGAAGAAACAGAAAGAGAGGAAGACAGGAAGAAAGAAAAAAGTAAACAGAAAGCGGTAGGTCGTGGATGCTCACGTCAAACTTCCCTTTCCCTTATGTTCCCGAGAGGGACGCTCTCTTGATTTGTTTTGAAACCTTGTGGGGAAGGGGGGGGCACCTCACTCGTCTAACTCTGACAGAAAGGTACCGGCACCTTTGGTATTGACATTCAAGTCAGAGTGATATCACTATCGCATTCATCGACCACTTGCACTGAAGAATAGGAAATGAAATACACCATGAATGACAAGCCATCGCGAATAGCCATGACCCTAGCTGGGACAACTAGGCTGGTCGTTATTCTGGTAAATCAGCCTCACTTTGGGAATATGCCCCAGAATCTCTTTTTTTGGCAGCTCCGCGGTGTTAAACATTTGCCGCGCCTTCAGTACTGTGTCACGGGTGTTGGCAGCACTTTTACAAAGCATTCTTGTGAAATTTGTGGGGACTCTTTATCTGACGATAAGTGCAATAATTAGAAAACGTCATTACGCGGGCGTGTGTGGCAGCTGCTCGTTATGATAAGATATCCAGTTATCTAGCAACCTTTGATTGAGACCGACCAGCTCATTGAAGCATCCTTTGTGCTTGGAAAGCGATCGCCCCAAGGAGCCTGCTCAAAACAAGCATCCTATCATACGTGAGTTTTTACAGATATATATATATATATATATATATATATATATATATATATATATATATATATATATGCACCTACGTTCACCTACGTTGATATAGTCCACCTACGTTCATCAAGCCAAATAAGATTGAGGTGCTTTTGAGTACCGTTTTAGAATGCACGACGAAAGGTTTTCGTAAAAATATATTCCTGGTGCTTTATTGAAAGTACTCATTTTGGGGTAACATTTCATTATTTATTTTTATTGTATTTTACTTTTTTTCTTACGTAAGTTGTGTCGGTGGAATTGGCTGTACTCAATCGAAATAGAAGTGTGCTATTTCGCACTGTTCATTTCACTTTTACACACGCCATGGTGGTCTTGCGCTTACAGTGTTCGCCTGCTAACCCAAAGGTCGTGCAGAACCAATCCCGGCTGCG
The DNA here is from genome assembly GCF_043290135.1 of Rhipicephalus microplus. Taxonomy (NCBI): domain Eukaryota; kingdom Metazoa; phylum Arthropoda; class Arachnida; order Ixodida; family Ixodidae; genus Rhipicephalus; species Rhipicephalus microplus. The sequence continues at coordinate 1,072,477 of NW_027464615.1, read as the reverse complement.
GAAGCCACGTGTCAGTCAATGCAGGTGAACTGCTAGAGGCCCATGCACTAGATCAAAGTGTAGTTAGGGAAACCCAGATGGTCCAAGTTTCCGGAGCTAGCTCGCCAATACTGCCACCAATTTGCCATAAGTACACTAGCTGGAACTCTGGCGCTAGTGTTTATGGGTGCTGCCACGCACGGCGCTTCAGCGAGTATGGGAATGATGGGTAGTACATGGGTTTGCCTAATCTTCGTTCTTTCGGCTCCGTTTGGTTTTGCGTGGCTCCAAGGTGCTTTGTCATGAAACTACAGTCAGCAAAATGTTCTGCCGCTGCACTTCACCACCTTAACCTTTAAGGCTCACCAATTCAAATTGAGACACGAAATCCGCAATGGCCCAATCTTTTACTGGAAACAAAACCAAAACACAGCAATAAACAAAGCCAGAAGTGCGTTAGAAGGCCGAAAGCATGATGACTTGGTGAATTTTGTGTACTACCCATCATTCCTATGGTGGCTCAACAATCATAGCGCAAGGGTGCCCCTCTAGTGAATTGTAAGAAACTCTTACAACCACAGCGTCCCTCAGAATCATATTCTGCTTTTGTAACGCAAAAACATAGAAATTGTGGTCTTCATTCTTTTTTTATTATTATTTCAGCTCAACAGCTATGGGGCTGGGATTACGTCTGCTCATATGTATTTTCTTCGTCAACGTAGGTAAGTTTCGCGGGTATCAGTACTTTTGTTCTTTCCGACTAGAGCTAATACAAGTGGAAATGAATGCCCTCTTCTGGGGTGTTTCGAAAAAAGGTTTAACAATTTCGAGTGCTTTGTAATCAACTGTCTGGCAGCAGTGAGGCGTCCTGGTTACTGATATCAAAGGCTGGCATGGATAGGCAAAGCTTTTAACAATCTAGAGTACTTGGTACTGTACTACGAGAGAGCAAAAAGCCGTCCCGTAGGCCTCGCATTTCGTGAGGCCACGTAAACTGAAATTCACGGCAAGGAACGTTTTCCTTGCACGCGCAACTAGTTTGTACCCGCGTGGAACGCGCAGATCGCTAAATGGCGTGTGCAAAGAGAAAGTAGTATACGCTTTAGAGCACTTGATCATAGAAAAAATACTACATAAAGAGTGGCCACTGGAGCCTTTTCGTGGCCCACCAAGAAAGGGTCTGACCAACCGCTACATGGCGTGCTCATCCACGCTTTTACTCCATTTTTTTTAAAGATATGTAGTAGCCTTTTCAGGAGTACAATGGATACCCAAGTTTAGCAGCAATTTTCTGCAAAGAATAAAGTTTAATAATTTGTTCAATTTTCTACATCCGCTCCACATCATGTCCCGCGGAGGGCCTTCAAGGTCTTACAACAGAAAACAGTACAATATGACAAGGTGTTGTCTTTCTGCATTTCTTTTGCATGAGGAGGCACATTTATTTGGTTTAAATGTGCTGTACAAGTATTTCCAACGCGGAAGCATGGCCTAGTGGTAAAGGCACTCGCTTTCAGTGCATGAGGGTGCGGGTTGAAATCACAGCGCCAGAATGAAGGAAATTTTGTTATTTTATTTATGCTGAAAACATTATCGGCTCTGACTAACCACTCGCGGCGCTGAAAGCAGCGTATTGGCAGGGCTCTACGGGAGTATCCGCTCTTAATGTAGGTATGTTTCTCTATGACTTGGTACCCTAGTATAGGAAAGCATAAACAGTCCTGCTTTGATATATAAGAATGTGCGCAAAACACTGGTTAATGGCTGTGTGTTTAGAAAAAAAATGTTTAACTATTTTGAGTACGTTAACGATTTCGAGTACTTCGTATTCAACTATGGGAAAACAGCGAGCCATCCCTGATAATGGCGTGCGGCAGAGTTATCTTTCGATTTTACTACAGCAGTCAATTGGTCCTGTTGGTGCATAATAGTAAGTGTTCATGCACAGTGCAAGAACGTTACTTTCTTCGCTTCTTGTTCTCGATCATGTTTTTAGTCTATACCTCATGCTTTAGTTGTTCTTCATTTATTTTTCTAAGCTTCTAGCTGACTTTCAACCATCGCTGTCATAAAGAGTGAGTGGTGGCAAATCAAGAATCAAATTAATGAAACTTTTCATATTAAAGCGAGTTTTCGAAATGGTGTCAAGGCGTTTTTCTGAATAGGGTCCCTGCGTTTTCTGTTGTAGTTTGTGTGTGCGTGCGTGTGTGTGTATGTTTGTGATGGAGAAAGCTAAATGCTAGATAGATATATCGGGTTTAACATCCCGAAAACCACCATATTATTATGAGAGACACCGTAGTGGAGGGCTCCAGAAATTTAGACCACCTGAGGTTCTTTAACGTGCACCCAAATATGAGCACATGGGCCTACAGCATTTTCGCATCCATCGAAAATGCAGCCGCCGCAGCCAGGATTCCATCCCGCGACCTGTGGGTCAACAGACGAGTACTTTAGCTACTAGATTACCGTGGCGGGGCGAAAGTGGAATGCTGCTGTTTTTTTTTTAAGTTTTAGGAGTAAAGCTGGTTATGAGCTACAGATTTCCGTTGCTGTGGCGGAGGCGTTGTAAATAATTGCCAGCACTGTCAAGTGTACAGGAATCCATCTCTCAATGATGCACCGGTCACATGAGTATTTGTATGGGCAGTTTTCCAATAATGGATGCTCTCTGGACCGAGTTCAGCGATCACCGGTTTCTGATATGGCATATTATCGTCGTTGCCTGAAGCAACTAAAGTGTTGCGCGGCTAAGCAAGCAGATGAAAGTTCGATTCGCGACATGGATGACGGAGGCAATTAGGAAGGAACATTGCGCGGACGGATGGATGGATGTTTAGACAGACAGACACATGATAGATAGATAGATAGATAGATAGATAGATAGATAGATAGATAGATAGATAGATAGATAGATAGATAGATAGATAGATAGATAGATAGATAGATAGATAGATAGATAGATAGATAGATAGATAGATAGATAGACAGACACATGATAGATAGATAGATAGACAGACAGACACATGATAGATAGATAGATAGACAGACAGACACATGATAGATAGATAGATAGACAGACAGACACATGATAGATAGATAGATAGACAGACAGACACATGATAGATAGATAGATAGACAGACAGACACATGATAGATAGATAGATAGACAGACAGACACATGATAGATAGATAGATAGATAGATAGATAGATAGATAGATAGATAGATAGATAGATAGATAGATAGATAGATAGATAGATAGATAGATAGATAGATAGATAGATAGATAGATAGATAGATAGATAGATAGATAGATAGATAGACAGACAGACAGACAGACAGACAGACAGACAGACAGACAGACAGACAGACAGACAGACAGATAGATAGATAGATAGATAGATAGATAGATAGATAGATAGATAGATAGATAGATAGATAGATAGATAGATAGATAGATAGATAGATAGATAGATAGATAGATAGATAGATAGATAGATAGATAGATAGATAGATAGATAGATAGATAGATAGATAGATAGATAGATAGATAGATAGATAGATAGATAGATAGATAGATAGATAGATAGATAGATAGATAGATAGATAGATAGATAGATAGATAGATAGATAGATAGATAGATAGATAGATAGATAGATAGATAGATAGATAGATAGATAGATAGACGCCTTTCTATGCAGATCATCTGAAGGTTCTCGCGCACACATTACCAACACTCCCTTTCCGGAAAGCGGCCATAAACAATTTTATGTTTATTAAGTCAATTCTCTTTTACAGCGAAAGCTGTCATGACATCACAACTTGGGTCTCGCGAAGCGCTGTAGTTATCCGCTGCTGCCGCCGCCGGTGTCTGTAACCACTTCGCGCGAAATTAGAAAAGGAAAACCGAGTACCAATGGCAGAGTGGGGCCCGAACTCGGGTCAGCTCGGTGCCAGCCCAGTAGCCACGCCGGTGCTTAGGAATTTTTGGCAACCTTGCCTTAGGCAGGCTTGATGTCGGGAAAGCAATCGCGTTACTACAAATTATAAAGCGTTCTGAAACAGCAAAAGAACAATCAGTCATCACACAATGTGGATAGCGTAACGAGTGGGTCATCCAATGCTACAACCCATTACAAGAGCTTGTTTTTGTTCAGGTGCCAATTGTGGCTCCTACTCACTTCAGGCATTATTCCTCATCGGTTTCAGCCACTGCATGAACAATTGGCACAAATTTCCCCGCAATAGTTTAGCGGATATCACGCTCCTCAGAAGAATGATGAAAAATAGCATAGCGAATGCCGGCCTACTACCATAAAATTTTTATTATTAATGACGTAGTGGGCATGAAGCATGTGTGTCCCTGTGAGTATTCGGAAATTCTCTGAAATGCCACTATTCTAGCTTTCGCAGTGACTGTGCTCCGCCTTTCACGCAGGCCTGGCGTTTCCTTTTTTTAATCATCTATACTGGTGATATTAAAACATAGGTGACATTTTGCAGATTTTATAGCTACTTGGTCAATTGCACGAGCTATATCTGCTGTAATATTCCTTTCCACCCGGTCACTTTTAAATAGTATGACTTGTGCTTTATGAACGCACGTTGAAGTAAAAGAGTCTATTATTATTGCGAAGCGGAAAATGTCACAAACCATTTCTCAGGAACGCCACAAGGCCCAGCAGTATCTTTCTTCTTTCTGTAAAGAAATTTCGCAACCAGTATGTGCAAATTTTTTTTGAAGAAAAGAGAATTTTTAGACTCGGAACTATCTCATTTTATCTCATGGTGTCTAATAAGCATTTCTTCGTTAGAGTTGAGCTTCAAAAGCTACCGACGTCACAGTTATTCATTTATAGCCCATACTCGGCTGATTATGTAACGTAGATTTTCTCCTGCTCACAGCTGCTTTGGGCTCGATTAAAATTGTTAAAAAGTCATTCGCACACAAGATTCAATAATAGCGACCACTATTGTTTTGTCATACGCACGATTTAGCAGGTTAATTTGCTAATCTGTTGCAACCATGCTCCATGTACGCTAGCTACCGCGTCGCAGCACGGAAGTACTGTTGGATGGAAGGGCAATCCTTGACAGACCAACACCACCACTCCATTAGAGCCAGTAACACCCCGCCGTCGATATTATACTGCACCATTCTTTTCAGTCGCTGCAACGGCTCAGAAGTCTAACTTCTCCACAATCTGTTTCTGGGATGGATTCTCCCGCTGGCGGCGCCGTCCTTACAACTCTGTCGTCAGCGACATTCCCGCTGAAGCCTGCAGCGCTGTCGTCTACTCCCACGTTACCGTCGACGACAAGAGTGGCTGGATTAGGCTGACCGATGAGGAGCTGGAACTCGGTACACGTGACTTCCTTGTTTGTTTTCTTAATGCCACTTCTCATTCGTTAAGGGCCACAGTTAGGGCACCAGATCGATTTCAAAATTCGGTGGCTAGCAAAACAGGGGCCCTAAATATTCAAGAAACATTTATTTTAGAACAGTAACAATTCGGCGAGTGTTACATACTTGAAAAGATGCTTCATTTGCTTGTCCAGTGTTTCGCGAAAATATATCGATTTCACTTTATATTTAAACATATTAGCTTTCATGGTTTTTAAGCTGTGGTGGATCGCGTAGGACGCGGTGGCACCGCGTGTAAAGCGAAAGAAAGTGTAAATTTAAGGGCTTGTTTTCTTTCCTAGACACAGTATTAACGAGAACTAACAGACCACCAGTTAGTTCTCACTAATATCGCGTGTACAGTAAAAATAGATAGAGAGACGTGCCACCTAATCGGCTTAGTTCGACGAACGTCCTCTCAGGCTATATTGTTCACGCTATTGAACTATATTCCTGGTAAGTATGCCAGCACCCCAGCGCTCTGTTTACTTCTTATTGGGGAAAAAAATATTTTCCTATGAGAAAGGTTGAATATTAAAGAAGCAGCCATGTACTCACGATACTACGCCTTCCTGCAATCGTTGATATACAGCAATCGCGAATGGCAGCCCACTCAATAAACTCAGCACTCGTTCATAATTATATTGCTGGCGATTGCTCACAGCAGAGACCGCAATTTCATGACAGAAATCGTTATTCAGAGCATTATGGCCAAACCTCAAGCACACTTACGGGGGAAAAGGCGCCAAAGTAGCCATATTTTTTTTTTTTTGCGAAAAGGCAAGTGAATGTAATCGTGGCAAAATGAGGCGCAGCCAGTGGGTACTCTTCACAATGGAGAAGTTAGCTTTTCCTTCTGTGCTGTTAATCTTGCAAACAGTCACGTGGTAGTTTCTAAAAATAAGTCGTACAAATGATGTTTTATTCCTGCGCTATAGGTAATATTTAGGCTCAACTCTCGTTACTGCATGAAAGACAAGTATCTTCATCTGCTGCTCTAATTTAGCATTTAGCCAAGCCATGACGGCTGCTGGCTGTTCTTGGCTGAAAGTAACACTGCATAAATACACATTTGTGAATTACGACAATCTCTAGTCATATAAAATATACAAACAGTGAGAACTATCAAAAAGAACGCAAAAATGTCGCAGCTTATCCGCGAGGTGAATGATGACGAGTGGGGCGAAGTGGACGGACGGATGCACGGATGCATGGACGGACTGACAGGCGCTTCACTCCACTCATCATCATTAATTCCGCAGATATGCTGTGACGCCGTTTTGTTGACATGCAATGCAATGAAACTGGCTACTACGACGACTACGACAACACGGGACATACGACCCATGGCGTAAAGACCTTCGCCCCTATAACACGCAACACAGTACAAAAAAAAAATGTTCACGGCTCTTTATTTCTTAACGTTATTCAAGAACTTTACAAAAACCTTCTAGAAAATTTGTCATTCAAGATCTTATGCATTTGGGTGCTTCGTTTTCTATCTCTGTTTCACTCAGACCCACAAGCAAAATCTAACGCCAATTCCTGGATGTACTATCCGATGTGGCTACTGCCGCCAAACAGTAAGTAGTGGTTCTTTTTCTACACCGTTCATAGGAATGCCTTATCAGTGCTTCCTTTTAACAAACGCTATTTCTTCTCACGTTCGTTTTGCAGAAGTCTTCGCACAGATGGGGAATCTCAAAAGGCGCAATTCAAAGCTCAAGCTCTTATTGGCCGTGGGTGGTCCCCACGAGTCGGTTGAGAAATACTGGCAGCTATTTTCGAAAGCACACCTCTGGAAGGACATGGCGGGCAGTCTGGTGAAGTGGCTGAAGACTTACGAGTTCGACGGCGTCGTGTTGGACTTCTTTTCGGGTGCAGGTTCACTTCACGACTCGTTCCGCAATTGGGACAACGCGAAGTTCATTCATCCATTCCTTAAGGTGAGGGAGCACTGTATTTTATTGATTGATTGATTGATTGATTGATTGATTGATTGATTGATTGATTGATCTATAAAAGATTTATTAATGAAAAACCTGTTTGAATGGTAGGCCTAAATGTCAAGGATGGTTTCCCCATTCCAGGACACCAGTTGACACAAGTCGCCTCTGAAATGCCCGAAATAAGCTCTGAGTGACGCGGCATGTAGTAGAAGCAGAGTACTCAAGAGATCGGCGTAATTCGATCTAATGTGTATATGTTGTTCACTATACTCCGTCACTATGGTGATTCTGCGTGTTAGCTTTTTGTTATTTTGTAGTTCGCGATAGTTTCTATTTCTGCTTCTACATGACATAGGGAACAGAAAGGCTTTTTCGAGAACGTTCGGAGGTTCTCAATTTTAAACATAATTCCAGATGCCCAAGTTATGGAAGCTGTTATTGAAATCACTGACATATGCATGTCGTTACGCTTCACCATCACCACAAATGCTTAGCCTCTTGAAACACTAGTGATAGAAAAAAAAATTGTATGCTAACTAGGAGCCTTCAATTGCCTACATATATTTAACAGCTGTTAGAAAAAGCACTAGGAGGTTGGCATCTCACTGTCATACACATTAATTACTCAGAAAAAGTAACTGAAATAAAAGAAATTAAATACAGCCAGTGCTAAAGGTGTTAGAGTGACACTCATTTTTACGTGTCAAAAAACGACACAACATTAGGGAAAATGTGCAAGCTTGAACTGAAGTGAAAGTTTTGAACTTACTCTAGCAACCTACCCTGTTCAAGGTATTCGACTTCTTTCTAGGTGGTAACAAGGGCAAGATAAATCATGATTTTCAATGATACTTTTACACGTTAACTTTTTCGTTTCTTTACTTGTGACATGCAGCAAATCAACCACGGCCTGAAAGATAACAAAAAAGATTGGAGTATCACGTTCACGCTGCCAGCTTTTGACAGTGCCACCCATCATCTGTTCGACGTCGAGAAGCTGGCGGAGTGAGTAATGATGAATGCGCGCAGATTTATACCCAATGCACAAACACTGAAAACAGGAAAAAGTAGCACCACAAAAATGATTGTGTGTGCAGCGTCAGCCATTCTATGCTTTTTATGCCACTGCATTCATCATTTGAAGCCCCGGATCACACTAAAACCGGTGATTTACTCAGTTTAAACCACTCAATGGCTCGCCTGAAGATAAAGTACTTCACGCTGATTGCACCTGCTATGGATAATCGCGAAATTGTTGTCTAACTATAGTCAAGCCCTATTAAGCCGATGGCCGACGAGATGATATAATTTTGTCTAGAAGTCTTCTCACAAAGTTGCGTTAATAAAGATTTCTCTATTCATGCGTATACATCCGCACATTGCCTTATCAATACACTTACAGAAACAACACGGTGACCGCCTGGATGTTATTGCTGCTCGCTACTCCACAAACGAATGAACGGCTGCTGCAGGGCTGTCTCTACGCGTAACCATTTTATAAAAAGCATCCGATCACGCTTTCTAAGCTGTTTATGTGTACTTCAAATTATTTGGAGCTTCCTATAAAATCATTTCTCATTTTAACAAAAAAAAGGTTCCCGTTTGCCGTTCTTGTATGAGTGTCAACGCTTTAAATCATATGAATGAGTCACGTACCATTCGTGCTCAATTTGCTATTTAATCTTCGTTTACTTACGTAATCTTATTGCACTGTTTCTACAGTTAGGTCCCCACCCAATGCCGTATTGTTTTCTTCTCAATTAGTTATCATTGTTTATTGCAAGAACACAAAACCTGGAAGATATATCTCAATAGAGTTTCGAGGGTTTTTATAGTGTATTGATATTGTCCAAAGGTGCCAGTGCCTTCATAAGATTCGAACATACTTCTTTCTTTCCCTTTTTAGAGAAGTCGACTATTTATTGGTGAAGACAAGCGACTGTCTCGAATTTCCTAAGGGCGCACTCCTAAACGTCGCAAGGACCATGGACATGACCGATGCAAGTATACATAAACTCTTTTTTTTTCACTGCCTATATCCACTTGAAAGCATTCTCTCATCCATCAGCGCTATACAAGCGCGTGGTGTTTGGATGAGCAAACATGCTTCCACGGCCTCTAGCGTGTCACATATATAATGGCACATTGTGTGTCACTGTCCAGGTTCACTGGACGTCGCAATAAAAGAGAATTTTCATCACGAGGTGAGGCACAAAGCTTTTTTGAAGAACTTAAATAGTCATTCAAGTTGTGCAAGCAACCATAGAACAATGTTCGTTCTTGACTGCTTTTTAAGTGCGGTGTTGATAAAAAATCAGACACACCACTACATTGGCGACGCAGGCAGTTCACTTAGAACGCATTTCGCAGCGTAACTTTTTCATGTTTCTCATAGCCCACGAATTCACTAGTACAGGACACGACTACAGGCTTGGTACCCAAGTGACTAACTTGTGATCTATGGATAGCTGTCATAGAACTCTGTTAAGGGCACTGGTTACGTGCCATCAGTATCACGATTAAAAACAGTGCGAAAAGCATGTGCTCGCATACCGGGTGCAGGCATAATTGTTTTTTTTACGGGAGGACAGTAGAGTTTGAATACCCTTTTCAAATGGCCAATACTTGCTCTGTATGCCACGGCCAAAAAACTTCGTGGGGTAGGAACAAAGGTCCGGTGCCCCCCTTCTGGCTACGCCACTGCATGGTCATGTACCATGACTCGTATTGAGCCTCACTTTGTCGTTCCTTTATTTGAGCAGGTTAAAAAATATATACTTTCGGAAGTAGTTTGGCAGTAGTGTCCTCGTATGGAGAAAGCATGTTTCTTATCCTCTAACCTACGCCGCAAGCTTGGACGGAGCCATAATTCAGTGCCTGTATTTAGGTACTACTGGTGAGTATGTCACGGTTTGATGTATTTATTCAATGAAAGGAAAAAAAATCTCATTTACATTTTTTCCTGAATCTTTCAATGTTATTTTTCACCCTTGTGCTTTCCCTAGCAATTCTGGAACAGTATTGTGTGAAATGCGTTATCTATATCTCGTGTTCTATTCTGGAGTTTAAGTATGCACACTCGGAACCAGGCGGTATACGCCTAACATGTTCGTAACTATTGCACTTTTGAATCATACCCAGTAAATGTTCTGAATGCAGTAAACAGCACAAGTGATGCTATCGCGTACGTGAAAAAAAATGTGAACAAACCTTAATTTGGCATGAATGAATTTCGGCAGCGACCCTGTGACAATCCCTGTTCTACCATTCAACACCCGTGTTATTACACTAATCTATTTCCACAAATATTATTCGTAAACAGGACGTGTATGTAGATCCAACGTATCGACACGTGTAACTGTCCTTTTCATATGCTTGAAAAAGAAAAATCTTGAAAAAGAAAAGTCCCCTTGTCGAAACATCGGCTGCAGCACATATTTCCTATTTGTGATTTTTTTCATCGCAAACTTCTGCCTACTTCTTCCGGCCTTTCCCACAAATATTATTGCGTGATTCTTGCGTGGCTTGAGAAATGGTGGTGCACGTCATTACTCCTTCCGTTTCTCCGCTAGATTGACCGAGCTGAGTTCATAGCACTGAGAGGTGCCCCACGCGAGAAGATAGTGCTCGAGATCCCGCTGTCCGGAAGAACATACACCGCTGTGGCAGCGCCCTCCGGTGATCACACCGTATACCCGGGCCACTCGGGACCCTACACGAAGCTTCAGGGATTCCTCGCGTTCTTTGAGGTGAGTAAACAAAGTACACGAAGGAACAATAGGATCGCGTTAGCACCTGCTTCCCCTTGCTCATGTATGTAGGGATGTCGGGAAGTTGGTTGGAAAACAGTTAAATTGCTATACCTTCCTTTGACTTATCTGCCTTGTGATTTACTTAGATTTAATGTGCGATATGAAACAAAGGCTCAGTACCATGAAATCAAATCGCAGCAACCTTATGTTCACAAGAAGAAAGCTCATCATAAGGAAAAGCAGCGGTGGCAAGCGCCATAGGGAAGTAGCCACTGCGATACATGCAGCCAAGATGTCGCACTTACTTTGATCTGCTTCCAGTGTTCGAAAAATACACAATACCTTTGTAGCTCATTGACGCTATATTTTCGGTCTACGGGAAACCAGGAATAAAAAGCTTCGCGGCAATGTTGAAGCAGCAAATGGCGATTTGGAGTTCAATAGACAGGAATTTCGAGGTCAGCAGTTCGCCTTCCAGCAATCGATATGGCGTAACGCAAGAGAACTGCGGCGCAAGAAAAGAAGGTCGCTGTAGTGACCGCCTTTTCTTAGTAGCAGTGCAATAGAAACTATCTGCTTAACGGACCCTGTCGAGCCGAATAGTTGGCGTACAAGAATGGATCATCCTTTCAGTAACACCAATATTACCTTTATCCGACCACAGGTGTGCAGTCACATCAAGAGCGGCTGGAGACGAGAACGCTTCGGCGAGGAAGCCTGCTCTTTCCTGAAGCTTGGTGACGAGTACGTGGCCTACGAAGATGATGAGAGCATAAGCCGTAAGGTCAGCGGCCCGTAATTATTTGGTTAGTTATTTTGTAAGTTAGTTATTTTGTGAGTTAATTAGTTAGTTATTTTGTGAGTTAGTTATTTTGTGAGTTAGTTATTTTGTGAGTTAGTTATTTTGTGAGTTAGGTGATGAGTTATCTTGTAACTTAGGTGATTAGTTATTTTGTGAGTTAGGTGATGAGTTATCTTGTAAGTTAGTTAGGTGATTAGTTGTTGAGTTAATTAGATGGTTATTTGACTAAGTAATTCAATAATTAGTCAAACGTAAATTATTAGTTCATGTTTAGTTGGTTAATCAGATGGTAATTAGTTCATGTTTAGTCAGTTAATCAGATGGTAATTAGTTTGTTAATTAGTTATCTGTTAGTTTATTAGTTAGTTTGTTAATTAGTTATCTGTTAGTTTATTAGTTAGTTTGTTAATTAGTTATCTGTTAGTTTATCAGTTAGTTTGTTAATTAGTTATCTGTTAGTTTGTTAATTAGTTATCTGTTAGTTTGTTAATTAGTTATCTGTTAGTTTATTAGTTAGTTAGTTAGTTAGAAAATGTTTCATTAATTGGATAGTTAGTTAGTTAGTTAGTTAGAAAATGTTTCATTAACTGGATAGTTAGTTAGTTAGTTAGTTAGTTAGTTAGTTAGTTAGTTAGTTAGTTAGTTAGTTAGTTAGTTAGTTAGTTAGTTAGTTAGTTAGTTAGTTAGTTAGTTAGTTAGTTAGTTAGTTAGTTAGTTAGTTAGTTAGTTAGTTAGTTATCAAAGTGTGCATCACATACACCAGGTGGAGCATTTGGTTATGAAAGAACAAGAAGGAAGTTGTTTCCGCCCGAAACGGGAAGGCTGGTCGATTTCGAGGGCTTAATAATGTGGCCTTTCCTTGGCGTGCACAGATGAGAGTAAAACAACAGCCTGTCACAGATTACGCAAAGGTGTGCAAACAACACCACCACGGCTAACGCGCGAAGCTGGCTATGGCACCACCGGTATAGAAGCGCAGTCGTTTCGTCACTCGTACTCGTCTCCTGCGGCGGGCGAACTCGGGGCGCCCTCTGCGTGGACTGGCTCCATCGGTGGGCCCGGCTGATAAGCAGCGGCAAGGACGGTGTCCTACGGACGCTCTGCGTGTCACCTGCAGCTTCGAGAGCAGCACTTTAAAAAAAACAGCGCAAGCATACATAGTTAACATGAAACACTAGCAGCATAAATGATGACAATGACGTGATTACGCATTTCAAGTTCATAAAATGCGCTTGGGGGCTTGCGAATATGTGTACGGTTGGTGACTGAAGCAGTAAAATCTTGAAGAATAATCCAAATGTTTACTTTTCGAGTCATTGCTGAGAGAACTGAAAGCCCTATTACGGTCGGGTGCGCATTCCTTCCGGGGAGCCAATAGACGTGTCACGCGCAAAGCATTCTTGATAATAATAAGAATCATTGCCAACCTTTTTACGAAGATCGCTAACCATTGCTAAACCTCCTGTCGAACAAATTTTGGAACAGTGTTCATGGAATAAGTGAAAGTTTTTGTTTTCATTTTCATCGCAGCTACAGGTACACTAAGAAGACAATACTTACACACAGACTTACCCACCTTCTCTTGAAGTTTTCCTGCGTCCTGATATTGGCTGTTCTTCACCGAAAAAAAACGTACAAAATACGTGCACACAAGAGAAGGTTTATGTTAATAACATCATATAAGAATTTCAGTTTTGGCATATCCCCCTGTCATACGTACCACGGCCACCAACTACACCCGTGACCGACTCAGTTCACTGCGACGTTACGCAGGCAGACAAATGATAAACGTAACTACACACTATATATGGTAGTTTCGGAGCTCCTGTGTGTCGCTGCGAAGCAGGAAGGGAATTCTATTGGTAGCCGTGGCAGCCGCATTTCGATGGGAGCGAAATTTTAAAACACCGCTCTACATAGTAGATGCAGGAGCGCTATCGACAGCTCCTCGTGGTGAAAGTTAATCCAGAGTTCCCCACTGTGACGCACGCTAGAATGGTATGGGGATATCGGCACATATGTAACTGAAACTGAGTTCGAGAACAAGATTCAAATATCCTAGTCTTCGAGCACAGGATTCCCTCATAAAGGCAAGTCACTCTTTATCGAGGTGAAAAACGTCTCTTCGGCTGAATGTTTTTCTATGGAGTTAAGCCAGTTGAAGCTGTAAGTGAGGCTGTACTAGTGTACAGATGCAACGGGGGAAGCTAGCAAAAGTGACTGATAGTTGAACGAGGAACAGGAAGATGAGAAATTAAAGTCTTATTCCACACAGATAGCTGAGGCAACTGCCATTCAAGGTGGGTTTCATCCCTGATCAATGGCACTGCATGCTTCAGCTCGCAGCTTGGCCGTGTTCAACGGATGTCGCTGGTCTTGAAGGCGTGAGCTTGTAAGCTGCACGTCCCACTAGGAGTGTAAGATCAGCGTGCCCGCACATACCGTCTATCACTGGACCCATGATTGGAGAAACTAAATCTAGCCAGGATCAGTAATGATAGCTTCAAGATGGACTGCATTCTGTGGATCACCTGTTCAAAGCACGGATCGTGCCAGCTTTTCTCGTTTTGACGTGCTCGGGAGCCCGACGCTTCGCGTTGCAATTTTATTCCACTGGTATTCGGCACTAGTGCTTATCTTTATTCATCTGCTCCTTTTATATATGCAACACCAGCCCATTTACTTGGCAGCAAAGCCCTACAGATAGTCATAGCGAAGCTGGTCCCGGAGAGGTGGTAGGTTCGTTTTTTATGGCGACAACAGGAGCGCTAACTTCCTGTTGGAAGTTAGCGCTCGTACTATAACTATCGTCATCACATTGACCTTTATTAGTATGGTCACTTCAGCATCCCTAGCGTGGCAGGCTATCTTATCACTAGTATTCTCGAGTTCCTCGCATTCATCAGCAGCGTAAACTTCTTTTCTGTTTCTCAAGTAAGAAAAAGAAAGACAAATAACCACCCAGGACAAAAGGTGAAAATTTATCGAGTATAATTTTATTATACGCAACGTTTAGAAGCCCTACAGTTAAACTTCTTCAGGGGTGGTAAAGCAGAACACGTATAGTGCCTATATATACGCCCTTTTTACCACTATAGAAAAAACCAATCAGGCTGTAAAACGTCAAGCATTATAAAATCAATATTGGTTCTCACTTTCTCCCTTTCCTAAAGTTAGAGAATGAAAGATAAAGGGAGCACATGGAGGTTAAGCAGAAGACGACTCCGTTTTGCTACCCTATGCTTGGGAAAAACAAAAAGCTTGGGGCGTAAAATAGCGAAAGAGAAAAATATCCCTTCCCTAAAGTTTCTGATAACCCAAGCAGACAGACGTCTGCTGAATATTTACGCTTTATTGATTTAGTCTCGTGTACCAAGCCTCTTCTAACTTCATTTCTTAACAATAATTGAAGACCAGCCTAGTAGATGTGCGTATGCTACAAGCGAAATTTCGTGGCAATAAATCTTATCTAGCACATCCTGAAAGCCAGAGTCTCGCCTTCATTAGAGTGACACCTGAAATTTTCGTAAACCTGCTAAAGCATGCCGAGGCGATGCAGTCCTGACGGGAATGAACTGAGAAAAACGCCTGTTTCGCAATGCCATAACACAATTGAGTGTAATTTTAAGTGTGCTGGTCGCACAAGAAGGTCTATATCTTTTCCGTTGTGCTCACCGTGAACAAACGGCTCCATCAAAATGTCCGAAATGTACCGCCCTCGAGCAGAGCTGTGAATACTTCAGTCGGGTCTCTCGTTACGACAAGACGCAAGCTGCAAAAAAGTAGCCAAGCATGCCTAAACTTTCTCGCTTCAGTTCTGAGTCTCTGTAAATCACTCAAACCAAAATACAACAAAAACTACACTATCTTCACGAAGCGGACCATGGGGTGATGCGGAACATTGCGGTTGTGTATCGCGAACGGTCGATTTATTGAAGAAACTGCTTTCCCGCGGCTTTGCGAGACACCACGGGGAGGAATTCCTAGAGGAGAGGGCGTAGCGAGCGTAGTTTGGCAGACGCTGGCAGACACTCACTGCGTCGACGTTGGGAGGCAAGATAGGTGGAACCAACGTTACTAGATTATTTTCAGTTGTAAAACTGGCCGGCGCTGCCCGGAACCGCCACCGATCTTTCTCTCTGTGGCGCTGCAGTCGCAACCGGCTCGGTTGCCGGGGCGCTCGCAGGCGGTTTCGCTTATGCGCCGCAGTAGCCGGCGCATTCGGTGCCCCGGTCTCCGGCGTTTCTTGTTCGCGCGGTCGTTTTCAGAAGTGCTGAATGAGCGATGCCGTTCGAGTGGCACATTTAGTGATTTTCCAGCGACTGTATTTCATTGCTGTGGGCCTCTGCATGTGAGGCTGAGGCCGACAATGCCGACCTGCTTCGTTCCCGGGTGTACCAGTGGCTACAGCAGCAACAAGAACAACACGGACAGGCACTTCTTCTCGGCTCCCAAAGATGCGACGCTTCGCACCCTTTGGAATAAGGCCATCCCGCGTGCGGATAAGGAGCTTTCACCGGATAAGGAGCTTTTTTTTTTTTTTTTTGGTGACGCGCATGCATTTCTATTCCAGATTCCTTCAGCGAGAGCGTGCCTTGAATGTACAGGTCAAGTCGGCGCGCAAACGCGCTAAGCTGCTGTAAGCACGCTGGCAAAGTTGTAGAGTTTGTTGTAAATGAAAAAAAGACCTTGCATACATGTATCTATTCATTACTTTTTTTTCTGTCAACATGGTTTCGTATTTGGTAGCCATATTCACCGTAAGCAAAAAAGATGTGGAGTTGATTTGTAAATAAAAATGCTTGCATGTATCTATTCATTACTTACTTTGTTTCTCTTAACATGCTTTGGTATATTGTAGCAATATTCACCTCAAGCAAAAAAAGTGTGGAGTTGATTGTAAATTTAAAAAAAAAACGTTGCATATATTTTTCTACTTTGTGTCTGCCGTAAAGTGTGCACTGTGAAAACCAATAAATTGCTGAAAAGAACATTATGCTTATTGACATGTAAGCTGGTTTAACTTCGTCAGTTAATTGACTCAATAATTCTTTCAATTAAAGCTATTTCGCCTTTTGCAGAAATGTCGCTTCTTGGTGGCGTTTCGTAAAGCTAACTGTTGTCAGGGCAAGACATGGAAAAGGTACTATTCCAAAAAGGACGTCGAGACAATTGGGAAGTTTCGTCTTCGAGTGGCCATAATTACTAGAGCCACTAAATGACGTAGCTCCAATGGTGACATTGCTTCTTTGGCTGGAAACAAAATGAGCGGTTTCGTGATTTTTTAAAAAATTCGGACAATCAAAATAAGTTTTAACGGAGGCTTATTCCATGCTACCAGCTTGCGGCAGACCGTTCACGCTCGTGGTTGACTGCCGGCGAGCAGCCAACGCAAGCGCGCGCAAACTGCGATGCGCTTCGGCTGACCTGTTGTAGAAAGCAATGCAATGAGCCGTAACGGACGGCTTTTCTGCCCCACATTAAGCGATCCTGAGCAGCTACTGGAAAGTACTCTGGCCTAGATGTAGTCTGGACGCGGACAACTTGACGGGTAGCGGGTAATCTTTGATGTTATCGTGCGTCATGAGAAGGCCGAAGCGGCGTTGGGAGAAGCGCCGTTGCACGCGATGAGCAGCGGCCGGGTAGAGCAAAATGCGGCGGTCCCGCCCTCTCGCGGCACGCCGAGAAACGGAGACGCCGGCGGCGCACGGCGCATGGGGAGAGTTTTACAACTGAAGCTATCTAGTAACGTTGGGTGGAACGTAGGAGAGGCGAGAGAGGGGGGAGGACGCCCATGCACGATGGGGGAGCGAGCACAAGCAGGCAGTAACAGAGAAGTGGGCAGAGTAACGTGCAGCTGTGAGGGAGAGGGAGTGAGAAGAGTCGAGCATGCGTAGTTTGAGTGCGGGCTACGGACGCGTGACATACCCGCGAGCAGGAGATGCTCCTCATACAAATTCAAGCCAAATATAGAGTGATATAGTTATTCTCGCTGAAAAAAAAAATGGCTCCGTATCAGCATGTTTCAATGCAAATGTCGTCGAAAGACGATAGTCTTGCGTCTGGAGAGAGTGAACAAAACGTTTATTTGATGTTATGCGTGAGAAAATCGCGGAATTGTGTTCTGGAGGCACTGCTTTAGATATCTCTAGTCTTGGCCCGTGCAGTGAAGGTGAGCGAGCGCATCGAGGCATGTTAGACACGAGCGCTATCTGGCAGTTATCATCAAAAAGGAAGGAAGGCGTGCGCACCCGTTTCGGAGGCTATGAGGAGTCCAACGCAAAGCGAGGGGCAGGTGCCACCACCATGTCGTTTTAGCAAAGCGTTTGAAACATTTGCCTGTTTGAGCATCGCGTTGTATTGTCAAGCCAGCGTGATAAACTTTACCTATGGTCCTTAGAGTTACTTCTGTAGGCCTTCTCTAGTATAAAGACACACACACAAAATATTGTCCTGTTGTTATGGTGCCTCAGATATGCGCAATATCTGCTTCTTAATTGATAATCGCACAAGTATGAACGCTGAAACTTAAGTAATATTGGTGGGTGCTGCGATGGGGTTGGCTGCTTCGGGTATCGTTTAGTGCCTTAAGGGGTATCGTTACGATAGACAAACAGACAAATCTGCAGACAGACAGACCAAAATATTTTTGTCGAAGTACCCTAAGAAAAACTATCGTCTTTAAAAAGACTGCTCTTAGTATTAGATACGGCCGCGTATGCGGCTGGCACACTTCTTTTATAGGTTGTGCACTATAGCGACACAGTACGCTTTGCAGGTATTTGTTATTCCGTTAGTGATACTTTTAGCATACCGACCATCACAGCTATAGTTCACCGACTTTAAAAGCGTGTGATGGGAATCACTGATCCCTGTATAACGGCTAGCACTGCCAACGTGTATACGTGCTAGCCTGATATTCTTAACGAAACTACCTACGTTTTACTCCTTTGGTCTCGACTCTCATGTAATATGTCACTTTCTGAAACAAACTTCAGGTGGCACAAATAACGTTCCTATTGTAAGTGGGACAGTGCGACCAAACTCGTGATTCCAAGTTCCTTTTTTACTGTAGCTCACACATCAAAACTAAACAAATGTTACGTTTTTGTGCAGGCCAGAATGGTGATGGGACGGCAGTATCACGGTGCAGCGGTAAGGTCAGTGGACCTGGGCGACTACAAGGGTGACTGCAAGGAAAAGTCGTTCCTCTTGAAGGCGCTTCGTTCAACCTTGGACATCACCGAATATTACGTGCACTTTTACTTCAACCCACCAAACACGACATGGTGGAAGGAGATAGAAGAAAAGCATGCCACCACTGAACTCCCATCAGGTTCGACGTTCAGCGCCGAGCGCAATACGACGCCATCACAGACCAGTAGCGAAGCTCAAGGTGAGCTGCAAAACAGGCCTACGATCGAAAATTTACGCTTGCATACTCCTTTTGTGCCACATATTCCGGCCCAAGAAGGCAAGTTGTCAACGACCCCAATAGCGTCGTCGTCATCTGAAGATTTCACAGCCCGAAAATTGCCGGAAGCCCACAGTACTCCTAAACAAGCAACACCAACTCCAGCAAAACTTACCGCAGCAACCGATAAAACCACTGCTCCGCCGAGTAGTGCCTGGAACATACTAGGAAGTATATTCCAGAAACTCTTCCCTCCATCAGTCACGACACCTTCCTCCGCGACAATAACATCGGCTCCTCCAACACCTAAAAGCACGGAGCCTCAAAACACACCAAAAGTTCAAGGTCCTCCAACGCAAACAGCATCGCTGACAGCGCGACCGACCACGGCCACTGATGAGAGCCCAGGCCCGCCGAATAGTGCTTGGAATATTATTGGAAGTATATACCAGAAGCTTTTCCCGCAGTTCGTCTCGTCTCCTGCCCCGCTTACGACTTCGACCTCGTCGGCTCCTGCAAAACCCAAAGGCCAAACAATGAAGTCTCAAAATACTCCGGAAGTTCACAGTACTACGATTCAATCAGCATCAACAACAGAGCAAGCGACCGCGGCGACTGATAAAAGGTCAGGCCCGCAGAACAGTGCCTGGAATCTAATTGGAAGTATATTCCAGGAACTCTTCCCGCCATCCGTCACGACGTCCTCCACATCGGCAATGACATTGGCTCCTCCAACATATAAAAGCGGAGCGATGGAGCCTCAAAACACACTGGAAATTCAAGGTCCTCATACGCAAACATCACTGGCAGCGCAACCGACCCCGACTACTGGTAAAAGCCCAGGCCCGCAGAATAGTGCTTGGAATATAATTGGAAATATATTCCAGAAGTTCTTCCTGCAGTCCGTCACGTCTTCTGCCCCGCCTACGACTTCGACCCCTTCAACTCCTGCAACTCCAAAAGGCCTAGAAACGACGTCTCAAAACGCACCAGAAGTAAGTACTACGATTCAAGCAGTGTCACCAACAGAGCAAGCGACAACGGCAACTGATAAAAGCTCCGGCCCGCAGAACAGTGCCTGGAATCTAATTGGAAGTATATTCCAGGAACTTTTCCCACCATCCGTCACATCACCTGTGATGCCCACCTCGTCGTCGGCTCCTCCAACAGATAAACGCGAAACTACGAAGTATCAGAGCACGCCTGATGTACAGAGTACTTTGACTCAAGTAGTGTCACCAACAGCGCAACCGACCACGGTTACTCACAAAAGCACAGACCCAAAGCATAGTGCGTTGAAATTAATTGGAGATATATTCCAGGAGCTCCTTCCACAATCTGTCACATCGCCTGCCTCACTTAGAAAGCCACCTGCTCTTCCAGCACCCACAGATGAAATGTCGCTTGCGCCACCCACGACTATTCGCGATTCTTCAGTAATCAAAACACAAGCGTCGTCTCAACAAACCTTGATGTCATCTGTTCTATCAACCACTGCAGAGGCATCGCCTGTCCGGCCTACGACGTCATCAGATCTGACAGCTCAAGGTGATACACCACCTGCGCCACCCATGACACTGCCCTTTCTTTCGATGAACGAAGAAGAAACGTCTGCGCAACCTATGCCACCATCTGTTCCAACGACTACGGCAGGGGCGTCATCCGTCCAGCCTACGATGACATCAGATGCTCTTACAACTCAAAGTCAGACGTCAGATGCGCCACTTACTACGCTGTCCACTTCCATAAGTAAAGTAAAAGCGTCCACTGCCCAACCTACGACGCCACCTGTTCGAACGACTACAGCAGGGACGTCATCTGTTCAGCCTACGAAGACGTCGGATACTCCTACAGCTAAAAGTGAGACGTCAGATGTGCCACCTACTACGCTGTCCACTCCCATGAGCAAAGTAAAAGCGTCCACTGTCCAACCCATGACGCCACCTGTTCTAACGACTACAGCAGGGACGTCATCTGTTCAGCCTACGAAGACGTCGGACACTCCTACAGCTAAAAGTGAGACATCAGATGCGCCACCTACTACGCTGTCCACTCCCATGAGCAAAGTAAAAGCGTCCACTGTCCAACCCATGACGCCACCTGTTCTAACGACTACAGCAGGGACGTCATCTGTTCAGCCTACGAAGACGTCGGACACTCCTACAGCTAAAAGTGAGACATCAGATGTGCCACCTACTACGCTGTCCACTCCCATGAGCAAGGTAAAAGCGTCCACTGTCCAACCTATGACATCACCTGTTCTAATCACTACAGGAGATGCATCGTCTGTCGAACCTACGACGACACTAGATCCTCCCACAGCTAAAAATGAGACGTCTCCTGCGCCACTTACGACGCTTTCCACTCCTATGACCAAAGTTAAAGCATCTTCTGCCCAACCTATGACACCAGCTGTTCCAACAACTACTGTAGAGGCATCGTCCATCCAACCTACGACGACATCAGATCCTCCAACAGCTAAAGGTGAGACGTCTCCTGCGCCACTTACGACGCTTTCCACTCCGATGACCAAAGTTAAAGCATCTTCTGCCCAACCTATGACACCAGCTGTTCTAACGACTACTGCAGAGGCATCGTCCGTCCAACCTGCGACGACATCGGATCCTCCGACAGTTAAAACTGAGACGTCACCTGCGCCACTTACAGTGTTCTTCACTCCGGTGACCAAGGTAAAAGCGTTGTCTGGCCAACCTATGACGCAATCTGTTCCAACGACTACAGCAGATGCTTCATCCGTGCAGCCTACGACGACTTCAGATCCACCGACCGCGAGAAGTGAGACGTCACTTGCGCCACTTGCGACGCTGTCTACTCCGATGACCAAAGAAAAAGCGTCCTCTGCCCAACCTTGGACACCGTCAGTTCCAACGGCAACATCAGAGGCATTGTCCAGACAGCCCACGACGATATCGGATCCTCCAACAGCTAAAGGTGAGACTTCACCTGCGTCACTTACGATGCCGTCCACCTCTACGATTACCAAAGCAAAATCATCGTCCGCACAACCTATGACGTCTATTTCAACAACCATGGCAGAAACGTTTTCTGCTGAATCCACGGCGTCATCGAAGTATCCAATGCCCAAAGTCACTACGTCGTCTACCCAACATACCGCGTCATTGAAGTCAGCAACATTCAAAGCCGTCCCTTCGTCACCTCCACCTGCTTCACCTACGGCGCTAGCGGATCATGCAACGCCTGCAACGGTAGCTAGGACAAACGAAGGTGGTGTTTGCAAAGGTGCTGAAGACAACAAACTTCTGCCTCACGACTCAGATTGCACCAAGTTCTATCAATGCAGTCATTCGAGGTCATTTTTACAAGACTGCCCGCAAGGCACCATTTTCGATATCCAAAGGCAAATATGCAACTGGTCGGCACTTGCCAACAGGCCCGAGTGCATTTAATCAATCAATTAATGAATCGTTTTATGTTCTCCTTCAGCAAGTAAAGGCATAGAAAGAAAAAGCTCCTACGAGCTTGACTAGGCTTCCCAGCCGGTTAGAGCTCAGCAAGAAGTGATAGCACACAAAAACTGGCGTACGCAAACAAAATGACAAAAAGCTTACGTTATTCATACACATTGTGACCAAAACAAGACACCACGTACATGCTATTAAAAAAAGGCGACTACTATATCAAAGAAAAATTTCAAAACTGACATTTTAGTCATCTCACGAATAAAGCATGCAGCGCCGGCCTGCAAGAAGAAACAGTACACAACCATTTTGCGATGAAAGGTTTAATACAAAGGGCAATGTTATTCGTAGCATCTGGGCCCCGTAGTTTGTGCGTGGTGTTAAGGTTTCGAACCTTTTCACTAACTGCAAGGGATGCAAAGGAAAATATTAAGCTAACTCTGCTAAATCGGCCAGCATCGAAATATTCTTCTTTATTTCATACTGATAGCGAAGAACAAGGCGCAAGTTGCAAGTTTTCAAAACCGTTGGGATGTCAGCAGCTTGAGAGAGTTGAGCGAAAGGATGATCTGTGGCTAGGTTGTGCACGATGTGTAAACCCTTTTTCTGCAGAACTTGGAGCCTTTTTAAAGGCCTTATGCGGGCCACTGCCCGATTCAAACTGACAATAATTCTCTTGTGACATAAAGGTTTTAAGAGCGACAACTTCATATCAGTTGGGAAGAAGTAACTATTGCGGTATAAAAGATCAACAAAACGCGAGACACCTGAACACACGTGATTGATGTGCACATCCAATAGCAGGTGTTTTGTGAACGGCAGCGTTCTTTTTTTTTTTCACTGTTCTTTCCGGGAGCTTCCGTGCATGCGCTACATACAATGAGTGTGCAATAAAGCGCGTTAGTTCAGTAGGACTCCTTGTACAAACGTGACATTGTGTACACTCAAGAGCTCATTGCTTTCATCTACTCGGTTGCTTTGATGGTGCGCAGAAGATTTGTAGTTTGAGACGCACCGAGCTGCAAGCAAAGGGGTACAAAAATTTGTTATCAAAGTTTCTTCAGAGGAGGTCACCCACGTTAGGGCGGAAGTGCAACGAGCCTGGTCAAAATCAGGTTCATTTCATTCATTCTGTTTATCTTTAGGAAAACTGTCCCTCTCATACATGAAATAGTCCTCATGAACGCATACCCTGGAAGGAGTCGTCGTCCATGCCTATTTAATAATTTTGGGGGCTTTAAAGTCCCAACACCATCATATTATTATGACAGACGCCGTAGTGGAGGACTACGGAAATTTCAATTACCTCAAGTTCTTTACCCAGCACCTAAATCCTTAAGTACACAGGCCTCAAATGCACTCCTAATTAATTAGCAATGCATTTGGTGTCTTGTTACTTTTAGTGGACAGTGGTCAGTAGTGGGGTTTCACCAATTTCTGTGACACTCACCCGTTAGGAGTTTTTGCGTGTACAGGACGGACGAATTTCGGTATTACCTGGCCATACACACCATTCCGCCGTAAAATGAGAAAGTATAGTTTGGTGCATTTATAACCACGCCAAGTGGTCGTCACGCTGCGAGTAACTCAGCAGATTGGTTTTAAAATGCTTTCAGTGTACTTGAGCACCAGAACGTGGTGAACTTCTAAGAAAAGCCTCTCATCACAGACGCCAAAGCATTACTCCGGTGAAATGTGACCCTTTTTCCAGCGACAAATCTAGTCCATCTAAAACACCATCCCTATTCACGACACTTGCGACCGCTGAAGACGCACTTTTGTAGTGTTAGATGTGATTGCCAGTTTTTGGCGCGAAATATAGGGCGAAATCGGGCAGACTGCTTGAGTGAGTGGTGGAGACACCAGAATTGTTCTTCTTGAAAACTTGGAGTGACATCTGCAAAAACGTGTTGTTGTCCATAACTATAGCTTTAGAGATGTCATCGTGATAGCCGCGTTTTAGTTCTTCTTCATATCCCATACGAAACATTTTGTTTGTAAACGCAGGGCTTTGGGTAAAATACTTTTTTTGTTGCTTGGACAACCGATTGCCTGCTATGCCATAAACGAAAAAACTACGAACATGCCTTTCTATACTGCTGGGACGCGGTATTTTACTGCAGCGTGCATTAGCATTCTAAAAAAAAGAGCTGGATCTGCATCCTTATGTCGTAAAGTTCGCGCCAATAGAAGTTTCGTATGATGTGATAATGACTCTGTGTCTCTGTGGAGTGCGGAAAACGCAATTTCAGGTGGTACGCCACACGGACCTTCATGTAAAATGTTGGATAGATTGTTTCATTAACCACGTTGTGCGAATTAGAGAAATTTTCGGAGCGCAGCCAGATCTGCCCAGCTGGCTCACTATACTTGACGTGTCTAACGATATGAAAAAGTTCTAGACGAGGCAGCATGAAATTCTTGTGTTACTAATGTATTTGTGAGTACCTTAATCTTACTGTAACTTTTGCACCAAGCAATGAAACATCGAAGTGCGTATTAGAGAAAAATGCTTTGGGCAATTTTCTCTGTTTAAGATGTTTTCCTGTCATCCCAAAATCAACAACGTTAACGTGATATTATGCATACATTCTATTTATATTAAAAGAAAGAAAATAAACTCAAGTAATGGGTTCAGAGAAGCACAAGGTAAACATTCTTTATCGGGTACAGTGCGGCCAGTCCCCCTTGTGGGTATGTGCCAAGATATTTTAGGCAACAAAACAAAACAAAACATTCAAGCAAGGCTTCGACAAAAGCGCTAGAAAGGTGAAAGGCTCTCACTTTGATGTCTGTTTAAAACGACCCAACCACCCGGCCAATTTGTTTCTAAAAGGCCTCTTAGGGGGTCATCGCCTCCTCTGGGCAGAACAAACTTATTGATTCAGTGAGTGGTCGCTTTGAGCATCCTTAACCTTCGAGTGCCACCGACAAGAAAGAAGTCACCTTGGGGCACGAGCTGTACGCCACGCGCTGTAGGAAAGGCTGAGAAGAGAAAGGACTGCCGTTTGCCGGGGTCAGAAACGAACGTTCTTCGCCTGGCAGCCTCGGCTCCGGTGAATGCTACCAATGAATCTACACGACACCTTGAGGAGTGCCGGCGCCATGTAAGTCTAAGACACCATGACAGTGCGCCATAGGCTTCTCGCCGTTTTTCACTGCCAACTCGTAACTCCTAACGCCGAGTGCTAAACGTTGACGCCAGAAGAAAGGAGGAAGGGGGGATGACGAAAAGACTGAATAGGCTTTCATAAATTGTTCAGGGGAAATTACGTTCCGAAATTGAAGCCGGCCATATGCCATCTTGATCCGAACTTGAGAAAGCCAGTGAGGTTAAAAACAAAAGTGAGCACCGGAGTGAAACTAGCGTTTAATCTCGTAGCCTTACTTCGTAGCTAAATTCCATTACAGATACTGCTCATCTTCTCCCCGTGTTACTGGATTACTTAATAGGACACAAGAGAGAAAGGCGATTTTTTTTGCGCATTAGTAAAGTAGAATTTCACAAAACTGAAAACGTCACTCTTACCGCAACGCGACGGAACCAAACAACGTGATGTCATGAATATTGAAGGCGTCTCCTTTTTCCTGCGTAGCTTGTAATAGATAAAAAAAAAGTTAATTGCCATCTGTGGCTGCTACAGACAGCATACAAAGTTTCAGAAAATTTTATCGAGTCACTGTCGGAAAAATGCAAAAAATTGGCAAATGTTCTGCAATTGCACTTCATCTCCTTGACCTTTTAGGCTCACCAATTCAAATCAGGTCACGAAGTTCCCGATCGTTCACTCTTCCATTCACAACAAAAGCAAAACACAGCAACAAACAAAGCCGCAAAAGCTTTCGAAGCCACAAGCACGAAGACTAGGCCAATCGATGTGCTACCCACCATTCCCGTGGTACCTGAACAATCTCAGTTCCAGAGTTCTCTCTAGTTTTTTTTTTAGGAAACATTATGGAATGGCTTAGCTGAAGGCTAGCGACGACCTAAAATCAACTTAGAAGCAACCCTCTTGCGTAGCTAAAGCTTAGAAACAAGAAACAACCAGCTCAGACTCCACAATCGTCCAGCTTTGCTGTTTCAAGCCTTACACGGCTCAGTGTAAGCTTTGCGAATGTTTTTACATTAGCGTGGGAGGAGTCATCGTGAAATCGGAAACCATCTAAATACGGCTCTTGTTCATATACATGGCAGGCGCACAACATTCGTTCTAAAGCCACGTAGCACTACGTCTACTGACGCCAACGTGGACGAAACTGTCAACACAGCGTTCCCACTTGTGCACATGTGTTCCAGCGTGACGCAAGCCCCCCCCCCCCCCCCCTCTTTTTTTTTTATCGAGCGACTATGGTACAATGTATTGTGCTGTAAATTCGTATATTGTTCTCAAAGCACACGGCTTGACAGCGACTACGAGACGGCTCATGTACTTTTGTACATGATGTACTCCCACCGATCAGTTTTTCCTTGAAGTGACAGACAACACACAAGTACTTGAGCACCTGCTTCAAATAGAATTTATTATCTGCTAATGTGACTCATGACTGTGACTTTGATTTCATTGATATGTTCGGTTTAACGTCCCAAAACCGCCATATGATTATGAGAGACGCCGTATCGGAGGGCTCCGGAAATTTGGACCACCTGGGGTTCTTTAACATGCGCCCAAATCTGAGCACCCGAGCCTACAGCATTTTCGCCTCCATCGAAAATGCAGCCGCCGCAGCCGGGATTCGATCCCGTGACCTGCGAGTCAGCAGCCGAGTACCTTGCCACTAGAGCACTCGACTGGAACTTTGCACACACACACACACACACACACACACACACACACGCACACGCACACACATATAGATATAGATATATATGTGTGTCTGTGTGTGTGTGCGTGTGCGTGTGCGTGTGCGTGCGTGTGCGTGTGCGTGCGTGTGCGTGTGCGTGCGTGTGTGTGTGTGTGTGTGTGTGTGTGTGTGTGTGTGTGTGTGTGTGTGTGTGTGTGTGTGTGTGTGTGTGTGTGTGTGTGTGTGTGTGTGTGTGTGTGTGTTTCGAGTAAAATCAGTTGTTAGTTTCCGCTTGTCCGCCTCCTGTCTTTCTTTCGCGCGAATACCTTCCCTGAGCAAGGTCTCTAGGCTTGCTGCAGCGGCCGCGTTTCTTCATGCAAGTGCTTTGTTGCGTTACGCTAGATTGGATGCTAAAGAGTTGTCTGCAAGCCTTACTTCGCATAACATGCCAATTTGTAGACAGTGGAATGGAAAATCGGGCGTGTTGGTCTTGATTCATAATATAATAAATAATGCAGCGCTGAACACCGGACTAAATGCGGAGAACACACGAGAGAGTCAGCGCTGTCCGCGTGCGCCGCGTCTTTCGTCCTGTATTCTGCGCTGTACAATTTAATACATTATGTCCATAAGAAACTTACTTCTATGAAAAGCGGCCACTCCAGTAGTTTTCTGTGGCCGAACTACTGCGCTGCTTCCATTGCCATGAGCGGCTCGTCAAACCCGTGATGTCTTCGTCACAAATGAATAAAACAATAAAGATGTATTCCCTTTGCCGGAATTCCAACCCATGCCCTCGTGCTCCAGAAGCATCATTAGAGTGAATACGTGTATATTCAAACTCTATCACTGCGTTGTACCCACAGTACAAAAATTTGGAAAGCAATGCTTTATCCAGCCTTCACTGATTTTTTTTTTGTCGTAGCGCATTAAAGGTCTTCAGCAGGTCATGATGTAGAGCTGACATAGAGGAGTGCGCAAATTAGGTAAATGTTTCTTTAAAAAAAATTTTGCAAAACATGGGCTTTGATGGCCTTTATCTGGCGGCTATTGCATGTGTTCAGTAGTGAGTAAAAGGCGAGGACCTTGAAAAGTTTCACTGTTAAGAGTCACGATGTACTGTCTGTGAGAATAAATTTTCTCTAACACAAAGAATTTCGTGCGAGAAAAACCCTCCGCAAACAACACCGCAATTCGGGACAGCTCCCTGCTCTCCCATAGTTGACTATGAACTACTCGAAATCCTAAAACACTTGTTTTCTAAACACGATGTGCGACACGGCGTCATGAAGCCCACGGGATGGCTTTCCGCCCTCCTATAGTAAAAGTGCCAAATAGTATCAAGTACTCCTAAAGTAAAGTACCAACCTAAATCCTCAACACATTATAAATGCGAAGCATTTCTTGGCGAACTTCGGCGACTTTGAGTGCATCTATCTATCTATCTATCTATCTATCTCTCTATCTATCTATCTATCTATCTATCTATCTATCTATCTATCTAGCCACCTACAACTTTCAGCTTTCCTGGTTGTTTCGACAATGGTATCGATACCAAATTTGGTATGGTATAACATGACTGTATGAAGAACACATTTGTTTAGTCCAACATTAACATCATGACATGGCCCCGCCGTGGTGGTCTAGTGGCTAAGGTACTCAGCTGCTGACCCGCAGGTCGCGGGATTGAATCCCGGCTGCGGTGGCTGCATTTCCGATGGAGGCGGAAATGTTGTAGGCCCGTGTGCTGAGATTCACGTGCACGTTAAAGAACCCCAGGTGGTCTAAATTTCCGGAGCCCTCCACTACGGCGTCTCTCATAATCATATGATGCTTTTGGGACGTTAAACCCTTCATATCAATCAAACATCATGACATGTATGTCATGAATCTCATGATTTACAATTCAGGGTTTTGCTGCTTTTGCGGTGATTTCGTTCACATGACAGTTTTCAAGACTGGTATCGTATGACATGACTGCTGAGTGAGCATAAGCGATAGACCCTAACGTCGAAATCATGCCATGATGTTATGGCTAGTCATGACTACACGCCTCACTCATGATGCATTCACGGTCCTTTCACTAGCTTCTTATATCCCAAACTTAGTATTATTGGCCGTGAATGGATGACGAAGGTACATGACCGGTGCAAACATGATAATCATGAGATGAGTGTAAGAACACGACTACAAGCCACGCTCATGATACGCTCGCGGCCATTTCGCTAGCTCCACATATAGCGAATTCGGTATCACGTGACTTCGAAACACTACGAACGTAAATGACACATCTAAACATGATAATCATAGTATGCGTGTCATGTGAAGCATAATTACCCCCTGCGCTCATAGCATGCTCGCGGCCGTTTCGCTAGTTCCACATATCCGAAATTAGGTATTAAGTGGCGTGAATGGATGAAGAAGGCAAATGGCGCATTCAGAACATGATAATCATGGAATGGAAGTTTTGTACGGCATAACTTACGTCCACCTAGTAAGGTTGTGTTTATTTTAAAGTGACATATCAACCACCTTCATTCGTGCTTCGCATACCGTCGATCCCCACAGTACGTGGGATCTGCACATTTCAACAATTTAGAGTACTTGGTACTCTACCATGAGAGAAAGTAAAGCCTTCCGTGAGCTTCACATTCCATTAGAGCACTTCTTGTACATCTTCCGATTGAAAAAAGGCAACTTCTCGTGCTGCACAACTATTCACAATACACTGCATCTTTACCTCCAAGGTAGTGCCGGTGGCAGATTTTTCTAAACACGACTGCTGATGTAATGATTCAGAGGCCCAAGGGACCGCTTTATGCTCTCCCATAGTAAACTACAAAGTACTCTACATTGTTAATCACTTTATCTTAACACATCACCGTGGTCATGTAGTCAATGGTGCTCTCTGTTCTCCCTAGTCTATAGTACTAAGTACTCAAGGTCGTTGTACACTTCTAAACACAACGACATCACTTTGGACGGCTTCTTGCCCTCCCGTAGTAGAGTGAGAAATCTTCTGAATCGTTAACCCTTTTAAGGGCGAAGCTGTTATAGAGCCGTGGGCATGTCTATGCATGTCTTTTGTGACCGGTTCATAACCACTTAGTTGTATGATTCACTCAGAAGGTAGCCTAGTTTGAGTGACAGACAGACAGACAGACAGACAGACAGACAGACAGACAGACAGACAGACAGACAGACAGACAGACAGACAGACAGACAGACAGACAGACAGATGGCTGGATGGACGGACGGACGAATGAACTGACAGAGAGACAGACAGATGGACGGCCACATGGACGGACGGGTGGGCGCACAGAAGCACGAATGGACGGGCAGAGGCACGGATGGGCAAACCGACGGATATACGCGTGGACAGAAGAACGAATGGAAGCCCGGATGGAACCATGGACGGACGGATGGACTCGTGGACGAATGGGCTGATAGAAGCAGGGACGGACGGAAGTATGGATGGACAGACAGACGGATGCGCCGATAGACACAGACAGAGACGAATGAACGGACGGAAGTATGGACAAACTACGGATGTGTGGACGCATGGATGGACAGAAGCACGATGAGATGGACGCACGGAGAGACGGGCGCTACGTCCCACTCATCATCATTCGCTCGTGCGTATGCTGCGACTTTTTTCTAAGCACATGTCACGGCGGTGGCATCAACATGTTTGATGCAAAAATCATCTAGTGATGACGTAGCCGAATCACCTCATCGTGACGTCTTAAACAGCCAGTACTTGTGACCTCACGTGATGGCAACCATAATGGAGTCATCCCATGAAGTGCGTGGCAGCTGATGACGTGGCGTGTTGGACAATGTTTCTCCAATCACGGAAGCCATACGAAACTACTATAGGTGCAGGAAGATCTGGTAGTGTGGCGGGGCAAGAATAGACATCGACAGAGAAAAAAAATTGGCAGATCCCACGAACAGTGGGAATCGATGATATGCGTCCGCCGGCGTGGCCTGATGGCAACTGGCGCGAAATGCGACAGGCTGCCTTTCGCGCCAATACGTTACCCTGACAACACTGCGTCTCCCTCTTTTGGTGACGAAAGTACGCCGGACGCCCCGAAACGCGCATGCGTCAAAGCAACGCAGCGTGGCGAGCACCTTCGACTATATGGCAGGACCGGCGCCTCGCATGGCAACGCCGGCGTGACGCAACGAAATTAACACCAGCGAGCATGCACACCGCGTCACGTGGAAATGTATTGGCGTCTTAGTTGTGGCATGAAGTCATGTTCTCACATGACACGAATCTCATGAGTATCATGTTTGCACCAGTCACATAGCTTCGTAATCCATTGGCGTCACGTAATACCAAATTTAGCATATATGAAGCTAGCGAAACGGCCACGAGCGCATCATGAGAGTGGCATGTAGTCATGTTGTTACATGACACGCATCTCATGTTTATTATCTTTGCACCAGTATCTTACCTTCATAATCCATTTACGTACAGTAATACCAAATTTGGTACATGTGACGATAGCGAAACGGCCGCGAGCCGAGCATGAGCGTGGCATGTAGTGATGTTGTTACATAATACGCATGTCATCATTTTCATGTTAGGGTCTGTCGCTTGTGTTCACCATGCAGTCATGTCATACCATACCAGTTTTGCAACATGTCATGTGAACGGAACCACCGCAAAAGCTGCAGGACCACGAAATCTAAATCATGACATACATGTCATGACTTCGTGTTATGACTAGTCAAATATGTTCTTCATATAGTCATGTTATGCCATACCAAGTTTGGTAACGATAGCCTTATCGAAACCGCGAATAGCTTAGCCACTAGACCACCACGGCGGAGGTAAGTATAGATAGATAGATAGATAGATAGATAGATAGATAGATAGATAGATAGATAGATAGATAGATAGATAGATAGATAGATAGATAGATAGATAGATAGATAGATAGATAGATAGATAGATAGATAGATAGATAGATAGATAGATAGATAGATAGATAGATAGATAGATAGATAGATAGATAGATAGATAGATAGATAGATAGATAGATAGATAGATAGATAGATAGATAGATAGATAGATAGATAGATAGATAGATAGATAGATAGATAGATAGATAGATAGATAGATAGATAGATAGATAGATAGATAGATAGATAGATAGATAGATAGATAGATACACTTACAGTCGCCGAGGTTCGCTAAGAACTGCTCCGCATTTAATACGCCATTTTACGAATTGAATGGCGATAAAGGAGCTTGGTCCGTCCGTCCGTCCATCAACGTCCGTCTGTCTATCTGTCTGTCTCTGTCTGTCTGTCTGTCTGTCTGTCTGTCTGTCTGTCTGTCTGTCTGTCTGTCTGTCTGTCTGTCTGTCTGTCTGTCTGTCTGTCCTTTCATCCGTCTCCTATCACAAGCACGTGTCTCCTACGCATCGGAGTGGAGCGAGCGCCGCAACGTCATTTAGTGAGCACTCCGAGTACTACGGGTGACTACGATGAACGACAAAGGATTAGGTTACATCTAAAGAGCTTCATCTCTTATAAAAGATATCTGCTCCCTTCCAGGCTCATGAGGTGAAGGCGTACCCGCCATGGTGGTCTAGTGGCTAAGACACTCGGCTGCTGATCCGCAAGTCGTGGGATCGAATCGCCGCCGTGGCCATCGCCTTTTCGATGGAGACAGGAATGCTTGAGGCTCATGTGCTTAGATTTCGGTGCAAGTGAAAGAACCCCGGGTATTCGAAATCTCCGTCGCACTCCACTGAGGCGTCTCGTATAATGATATCGTAGTTTTGCGACGTTAAACCTCACACATAAATTAATCAATCTTAGTGATTTTTTACTTATTTAGTCGTCTTTACAGCTAGATAAACAATGCGAGCTCGCACTTCTCTAGCACATCTAACTTCTGAACATGAATTCAATCTTGTGCAACCTAAAGCTCTATGCCTGAATTTAGAATCTTGGTTGGACGACAATCATTTCCCGGCCTATACGTCAACGACCAACTTATGCAATACGTGGCGATTTTTTCTATACTTGTGACGTATAGTTGTGACGTCCAGTTAAGTATCCACGTCGTCACAGTCAAATACTAAATTATGGGTAATGTGCATGCCGCGCGTTGAAACGGTGAGCTCGACGCAATTTTCTTCTTTCTTTTGGAATTCACGAGCGTCCGTTAACCTTCATTTGTTTTTTTTTCTTTTCTGCATTGCAGGCCAGCCGACTACGAAGTTAAGCTGTTCGTGCTTTGCGCCGTGATCATCAGCGCATGTAAGTGTATCATACTAGTAAAAGTGTAAACATTCCAGGAACATCGCATGAGAAACGCGTCTAATTTGGTACCAAACTAATGGCATGCGTCGTATAACAAAAGCTAACGTAAAGCAGAAGTTTTCTATCTGGTGTTGCAGTTTTGTCCCGTCATCTGCTGCTGCTCAAATGTCTGCTCTCTGAGTAGCAATATAGAGAGACAAAGAACACGATGAAGATATTGTGCTTCGGAATCGCGCGCATCAGCAGCGACCCGAAGAGTTGAGCTGTGGTTTATAACAATGGCAGCTGGTATCAGATCACAAGGGTCGTTTTTTTTTGCTCCGTAGTTGTCCCCCGCCGCCGCAGGTGAGTGTAAACACTACCACGCGAAATAAGAAAAACTAAGTAAACAAAAATACCAAGAACACAACTAGTATTCCAACCCGGGTCATCAGCGTGCCAGCCCAGTATTCCACAACTGAACTATGCCAGTGCCTGAAACTATGGCTTCATGACGTGAAAGTAATCCCGTGATTACGAGTAATAAAGCATTTTAGAAGAGCAAAGGAACAACCAGGTGTCTCACAGTGTGAATAGCGTGAGTGCGTTGTCAGATGCTCTCACTCATTACAAAAGCTTCAGACATAATTGTTCATCGTCCTCAGCCACAGTATCAGAAAATTGCACAAACTTTCTCCCGAGTATCTAGCGGGTACCACGCTTCTCCGAAGAATGTCCAAGAATGACATAGTGAAATGCTCCCTACTACACAAAAATATCATAATTTATGGTTAAGGGCGTTCACTGGAAGTGTGCTTGTGGCATTCGCTCATAGTGTTTCACAAAAGCTCCAGAAAGGCCGCTCTTTCTGCTTTTGCTGTGACGGTGCCACGCGTTCCGCGCAGGCATGGCGGTTTTTGTAAATAAATCTCTTTCTCTATCCATGAAGATGCTTGATTTCCTCCTATCTGCATTCTATATAAGAAAAAAAATATGTGAACGAAGGAAACGCAGGGCCACCTAAAGTAAAACATAATCTTAGACGGACATTTCGGCTCCCCCACTGGAGCCTTGTTCACGACTCTCGGAAGAGAGTAAAATGGCCCCCGAAAAAAAGTTAGAGACTCTTTAAAGAGAGTCATATACGTGGCAACTTAGGACTACCCAAAAGAAGTCGCATGTGCTTTTTTTTTTTGGGGGGGGGGCGGGGGAGAGGAATAGGATTGGCGGAGCCGTCAACAAAAAGTCGGCCGCCTGGCGTAGAAAACAGGACAAACCTTATGATGTGGACGGCCCTCACAGCAGGCCCGCTTCATCACAGTTGTCATCTTAACCTCAGGTCCGAAGAGTGGCGGAAGCGAGATGGCTTTGCTCAGACAAGTACCTACAGCGCGAACTGTAACGCAGCCTAATTTTTTCACTGCACTAACGCTTACGATGACAATAACGCGCGGCATACGCAGTGAACGTCCTTCAGTTCAGCCGACAACTCTATTATACATGCACGTGTTTTCACAACTCTGCTCACATATACGCTGACAACTTTGCGTATGATGGGCGACTTCGGGTGGGTAAAGATGTCACACAGGTCCCGTTAATTAGGGAGGCGATCGCCGGGCTAATTCCAAGGGCCGAAGTATCGGCCCCCCGAACCGCACCACGAAAGCGTGGACAATTTAGAAGTGGTCCTTTTTGGCGCGCCAGCGGACGCCGGCTGTGGCCCAAAAAACAAGTCAGAGCCGAGAGTTGATAAACAAAAACAGAATTATATTCTCAATAAAGGCAGATCGAAAACAATACACAAGAATGCACACTCCACAATAGTTGCATACAATATGTCACCAATCAAACAACGTACTACACAGTACAATCAGCCACACTCGAAACAACGGACACAGGCAACAATACGCACTACAATGCAGTCGCATGCATTGAACAACCAAGGCACTCAAAGACTAAAGAGATAAAAAACCTATTCAGTCCAAGGTTCTTGGAACAAAAGTCGGGATGATACTCTTCCGAGAATCACTCACTCAAAGTCCAGCGTTGTTGTCGTTCCGCTGCCCCTGAAGTTTCTCTTCCAGGAAACCTCGCGTCTTCAGTTGGCCTCTCTCCAAGCTTCCAACTTCTTCGCCAGAAACACGTCGGCTTCACACACGCAGCTGTTGCCACGCGTCTTCGCTCGATAGCGGTAGACACACGCTCTTGCCTGTAGCTCGAGCCTTCACCCCTCAGGTGGAAATTCTCTTCATCTCCTGCTTTGTCCCTACGGACAAAACCTTCGCCGACTACACGGCGGAATCCCTACGCACTCTGGCGCTAACTTCCGTCTTCTCTTTCTTTGTCTCTACGGACAAAACCTTCGCCGACTACACGGCGGGATATCCTACACGCTCTGGCGCTAACTTCCGTCTTCTCCTTCTTTGTCCCTACGGACAAAACCTTCGCCGACTACACGGCAGGATATCCTACGCGCTCTGGCGCTAACTTCCGTCTTCTCCTGCTCTCTCGTCTCGGCTGCTCGATTAAATACCTTCCGCGCGACATTCCAGAAAGTTCTCGTCATTTCGTCGGCGCGATACGCAGCGAAGGCTGGGGAGAGGGCGAGACGGTTGGAATGCCCTCCGCGATAGATGACTCAACCCGGCGTGACCACGCCTCTTTCGTTCTAGAAATTTCGCGGGCTTGCTCGGCCACTGATGTGGGGTGAGGAGGTTCGTCGGCGAAGCCACGCATCCGAGGGGAGAGCGCGCGCCCGGAGAGCCTTGGATGTTTGTTTTCTTTTTTTTTTCTTTTGACCTCCCGGCGTCTCTCCAGCGCTTTATCGCAAGAATTTGGCGGCGCGCCCATTTTTAGCGCTCGTTCTGTGACAAAAGATCTACATGAAAGTCGGTTCAATTTTCTTTTGGGACGTATAATTAATACGAAAAAATAGGAACTCCCAAGTACTGGTAGAAGTTATTTTATAACAAGTGAAAACTATTAATATTGTGTTGCTGATTTTAAATCATGCTTTCGCACTGTAACTGCTGTCGCACAGTCAGTTACCTAGGTTTGCTAAGTTGATCGTTCTCGCCCCTCTGCAATGCGTCCAAATTTATTTTATCTGTAAAACACTCGGAAATCAAGAGCAGACACCCCGGATGTAGATGTGGCAAAAAAACACAAACTTATGGGGAAAATTTAGGGTACCGTTGATAAAAGTGACGGTGGAGGCTAGTACTAATCGTCTGGTAGTCGTAATAATTCTAGCTAGCCTGCGCCAACCACAGCTCGCGTTCAGTGTTGCTGGGTTGGAAATCGCACCCTCTGGTAAAACGTACGAGTGCAAATCGTCACCGCTTCGTCATAAGTCTACGCCCACTGCTGGACAAAGGTATCCCCGCTCTCCCGGCATACTGCAATAGATCTTGTCTTGCACCAACTGTTTTCATCTGGTGCCTGCACATGTCTCAGCGCAATACTGAAGTAAAAAGCCAAGATCTGTCCTTATGGTGTTCATCGAAGCAGCGCTGTCAGTTTGGCGTCATTCCTTGAATCTTGCGCTTTTTCAACCTTATGAAGCCTTCTTTGGCGTGTTTCAGTGCTATGCCCTGCAGCGTATGCGTGACTCCCACACCCACCTCTTTTATCTGGACATGAAATTTTTCTTGCATATTGTTTTTTTTTCTCTTTATTGAGATTAGACATACGTTGTATGGATTGGGTTGAAAAAACAAAAGGCAGGTTGACTGCACCGTACTAAGCTCTATCCTGACAGAATAGTGACCATTTGTCTCAGCCACAAGTTCCAATATGCTGCAGACCACATAATTTCTTTCGTACGTTTCTCCCTTCTGTTCCCTCTACGCAATACAGCACCGCCTCTCCTCTCTCCTTCTCAGCTGTGTGAGTTAAGCTACGCAAGTGAGCCGGTGCTAGTGAACAATGTAAGAAAACGGGTGAACAACCTGATAGTGTGAGGCGTGTCACTTGGCTGCTGCTATGACATCACGTTTTTTTTAATTGTTGCTTGTCTAGCGATAACAAGCTAAGCTCTCAGTGAGTGCCGCGCATGTACACTTCATTTCGTTTTCTGTCCCGTTTCGGCACGCATTTTCACGCTCAGTATTTACCGACGGACCTGCTAGAACACTGACTCAAGCAACTTCTTTACCGGTGCGAAAGGACCTAATGGTTTCACAAGTGAAGCGCTGGACAGTAGCATCAACGAGGCTGTGGTTGAGGGTCCCTGTGCCAGACGCAGTGTACGAATCAGTGTTTTCATTGTTTTCTGCCTTCCTTTCGCACAGGCTTGCAAGTTCACGCTCAGCTGAACCATTCTGAAGGAACACTGATGTAGCAAATTACCGCTTATAGTGAACTAAACTCCAACTGTCTGTAGATCGTGCTTCTTTCGGTGGGGTTTGTTCATTTCGTAACAAGAATGAAATGGCGAAAGCCACCGCGATATCACCTCGAACAAAGATCTAAATGAAACGTATTCAATTCACATGAACCCCAAAGCTCTAAAGCTAGCACGAAAAATGAAAATAAAAATAAATATTGAAAGACAATTCGCAATCAGTTTTTCTTTACCTGTTCGGAAATGCTGTGGAATTTAGGTCAACCACCGAAAAAAGAAAAAAAAGAATTAGCCCGCTTGCGCTGCTACATGAACCAAACACAAAAATGCCACAATGAGACGGGTCAGCATCACTTCGTTCTACTGTACTTTTGTTATACAGACGACTTCTTTGTAACAATCCCATACCGTAACTTTCGGCTCAGTACAACAGGGACCCAAGAAATCCTTGGTTACACACGCTATTTCGTTGCAGGCACGCTTTGCTGTATGGCACATCTCTCGCGCCGCAGGTGTCATCCGAATGTTTAGCCTGGTGTGGCGCCTGCCCAAAATCACGGTGAGCGTGGCGTGCGGCCTGCTTTTGGGCGTGCTCGCGGGTCCGGACACCGCCGGAGCCGGGTCCGAGGCGAGCAGCATCCCGGTGTACGCCAGCATGTACGTGCCCGCCGTGACGTACACCGTGACCATACAGATGCCCTACCACGTGCTGTGCAGCTGCGCCGTCACCTGCCTCACGCTCGGCACCGTCGGACTGCGTGAGTGATGCATCACGATGCGTGGCGCCACCTTTCGGGTTCTACCTGAATCAGAGGTGTGACCCTCTAAAGCCGCATTCTGTGCTGCTCGTTTATGGGTAGTCGTATAGAGAAATCATAGTGAGCAATCGGGTAAGTTGGCGATTCATTTTTTAGGCACACTACGCTTTCAAAAGGGCACCAATGTCAGAGTGCAAAAATGAATGAAAAGTCACGTGGTCTCTTGGAGATTTGCCTAAGACGACTCGAACACGAAAGCCATCTGCTCTGTCAAATGTACTGAGCGCATGTGTGCGGGATCCTTTTCACAAAGTACACATTCATGCACTAGAGTGGATTCTGTCAATGGCAGCAAGATTTGTTCTGCGAAATTATGACCGAACTGAAAGCTGCCTATGTATGAGACGAGTACTAAATTGGCAATACTTACAAGATCGAAGACGTAATCTAAGATTGAAACTATTTTATTCAATCTATAACAAGAAAACGGGCATTAATCCTTCCGAATATTTAAAACCAGCGCATTATCAATCCTCTCGTCATGACCACAAATTCAAAGTACGGCCATACAACTCCAGAATGGATCTGTTTAAGCATTCTTTTTTCCGCAAGCTATTGTCGAATTTATCATGTTACCAGCTGTTTTAGTTGGCCGCAAGGCTGCGGATTCATTTTATGCGGCACTGTGCCCTCCACAATAATGCATAAGATGGCGCTGCTGGTAATGTTATAATAAAATAAAAATCATGCCCTGCAACTTAAACTAGCGCATGCGCAGTGCTGTCAGGCCTGCTGAACGGGCTGGCACTGTACATGGCGCGGCTGGTGGACATCCCGATGCGAGACCTGTTCTACTCGAGCCTCCTCATGTCGTACCAGGAGCCCATGGCCATCGGCGACGTCATCACTCCATCACCCTGTGAGTGCCGACTATGCGTTAGCGTAACATCTCGACTTTAAGCTAATTCTATCTACTATTTACTAGCAACGCTAATAAATCTGAAGCGGAAAGTCGTCGTGCAAATGTTATCGACTTTCGATAACTTTTGTTACTCCACGGCGTAGCTTTTTATATCGATAATATTGTAAGCATTCATTGGACTTCATCTCTCTCATGTGTAAATCACCATCATCAGTCATTGTGTCGCCCGTCTTCGTCGTCGGTGCCATCTTGCTGTTCCTGGAATGAAGCGTCGGCTGAACCATCTTATTTCAAGTGGTGAAGATGCTTCCCGATCTCTT
The DNA here is from genome assembly GCF_043290135.1 of Rhipicephalus microplus. Lineage (NCBI taxonomy): Eukaryota > Metazoa > Arthropoda > Arachnida > Ixodida > Ixodidae > Rhipicephalus > Rhipicephalus microplus. The sequence goes on along the minus strand of NW_027464615.1, from coordinate 1,032,340 downwards.
CGACCTCTCTTCGTCTAACTACATCTTCTGGAGCTTCGTTCGGGACGCCGCTTACGCCAGCAGACCATTAAGTCGCAAGACGAAGCGACAGTGCAACGCATCCTGCCCGAGCACCCTCCGCCAACCCCAACCCCGCCAACAACCCCCTTTTGGAGCCTCAAATATTCTCCGGTCTGCCTGGAGAATATGTCGAACACTGGCTCGCCAGCTATGACTGTGTAGGTGTTTACAACAACTGGAACGAGCCGTCGAAGTTAGCACGCGACCAAGTTGCCAAGACATGTTTCCCAAATAATGAAAACGACTTCCGTGATTGGCCTACACTGCTTCCCCAGTCGGGACCCTACAACCACTTCCTTGTCCAGCAGAGTAATTCTCTGTCTTCTGAATTAACCTCTTCAGGCCCCTCTCAACCACCTAACACGGAAAGCGACGGATTGTCACCGTGGTTGATCACTTGAACCGGTACGCCGAGACCGCCGAGACCGCCGAGATCACTTCAGGAACTGTTTCTGAAGTATAAAAACCTCCTTCTTAAATATTATTTGAAGCCACTCGCGTTCTTTCGAGCGACCGAGGCAAGACGTTTCTTGCAAGCACGCTCAGTGAAGTTCTTCAACTATCAAAAACAGTTCATAAAACAACGTCTAGCTATCACCCACAAAGCAATGGTTTTACGGAGGGATTTCATCGCACGCTGGCGACATGCTGTCAATTTATGTCAGGCCTGACTATAGTAGCTGTGATGCGATTCTTCCCCTTTCCACGTTTGCGTATACTACATCAGTTCAACTGACCACAGGATAATCTACATTTTTATTAGCATACGGACGCCAACAGACTCATCTCTCAAAGTTTCCTTTCTATCCCCGTCAACTGTTCACCACTCGTTTGCAGCTAGTTTCTGTCCCGTGTTGTCCAATCCCGTCGTCTTTCCCGTATAAACACCGAACCTAGCCAAGAAGATGGCAAACATCGTCACGACGCCACTCACCACGTCGTTTTCTACCGACCTGGAGACGTTGTACTGCCGTCAGCACTTTTACCACGAACACATCAATCAAACCAGCCGGGGCTGGTGTGATTGATGTCAGCTGTAAGGGGCTGGGCGCTTTTGCCGAGATAATACCTCGGTAGGCTTGGATAGTATGTCGGCATGTGTGGTTAGCATCTTGGCAACAGAACCCAAACGTACGTGGTGTGAGCGTCAAACAAACTGCTGCAGGACACGTGGTGGAGCATTCGTGTTAAAGGTGCTGACGGCTGTGCCTCTATGGACGCCTGCAAGAACGCCTAAATTATGCGAAAAGCTAGAGTCTCGCTTTATTGGCCCCCACAAAGTTGAACAGACCTCACCGGTGAACTACTTTGTCACACCTGTTCCCCAAGACATATTTTATCGCCAACGGGACGGTAGCGACGTAGCGAGGGACCACGACGCAGTACGACTTACGAGTCGTGCGATTTTAATTTTGTGACGTGTGGCAACACGTGTGTATCACGCAATGATGCACCTTCGTAGGAAGCGCACAATAAAACTACACATGGACAGCCAGCAAGAAAGCCAAGGCTTCAGAAATGAAACGGGGTGATTTCGATTGTGTCAGTGCCAAACAATCAGAAATCACCCCCCAATTAGATTGTGTCAGAAAACAGTTCGCTTTTTAGATGGTGTGATAGTAAGCAGTGAATGAGTGATGACTCGCATGAAACGTGGGCTTTTTTTCTCGTTTGTTTTTTTTTATTTCACCTTATATTTATTTGCCTTTCCAAATAAACGCTTGGTTGAAGCGAAGTGCTTGTGTCGTGCAATTTTTAGGGGCAAACCTTTTTATAGCGGCACCCGTTCGTCCCCCGTAGTATGTAACGAGTATAACATTTTGACCTCCAAGGTGGTGCCGGTGAGAGACTTCTTCTGTGCGTTGTTGAACAATAAAAAATAGTGCTCAATGTACATTTCAATAGCTGCTAATGGGGAGTGAGAGAGAGGAGCATTCGCCTTTTAGTTAACGCGCAGGCTACGATCACCATTAGCAGCCATTAGCATGTACATTGAGCACTATATGACAAGAAATGGTTGCTACGTTATACCCGCTGGGTGTAACCTCCTTAGCTTTAGAAAGGTTTAGCGAGCGTTCGACCGCAATGCCATGAATACAATGAACTAGTATATACCATGAATGAATTCGAGGTGGTTAAAGAGGGGAAGTGGACCCGAAGCGCAAGCCGTAAGAAAGTGTGCGTGTGCCACCTCTCGTTTAGTTCTTGGAATGTCCGCTGGATGGCGGTGCTTCTATATAGGGAATATATGATGAAAAGATGCGAGATGGTGGTACTTGGAGTGTTGAATAGATGGACGAACGGACACATAGACAGATGCATGGATGGACGCATGAACGGACGCAGGGGCGGCTGCATGGACGAACGCAGGGACGGACGCACGAACAGACGCACGCACGGACGGGCTGATGAACGCATGGACGGTCACACGGACGGATGCATGGACGGACGGAAGCAAGAACGAATGGACGGACGAATTCTTCGCACCAATCTCCATCATTTACTCCGTGGATATGCTGCAGTTTTTTTTTTCTTCCTGTCTGTGTGTAGTTAATGTTGCGCTTCCTACAACATAGACCTGTAGCAACATTGACCTGTAGCAACTGCACCTGTATATCATGGACCTGTAGCAACTGGTTTGATGGACCTGTAGCAAGTAGCCCAATCTACATGTCTTTTACGACCCAACGCAATATGTCCTTTACAAACTTTGCTGGTCCTCAGAACGCAAGAGCTGCCTATCCAACGCATCCTGGGGGACCCAGTATGTTGGCTACCCGATTCTCAAACGTTTCATAAGGGACAGAAAAAACGCCCACTTACAATCATTCTTATTTTTCGGAAGTTGTGAGCTGGCCCTCTTCTTGTCCTTTCTCGTCCTCAACGCTGACACACGTCTTTCACTGAGGGAAGCGCAAGTTATAGAGCGAGCTTCAAAGCCGCGGAAATTCCGTTGTCGTCGTGGCCAGCAGGATGGTTTCAGAGGTGGCTGCCTCCGTGCGCGACTTCAATGAAATCAAGCGACAACATAATCTCGGTGTTTAGAAAAAAAAAGTGTTCATGGTTTAGAGTACTCGATATTCTACCATAGAGAAATATGCTATAGAAAGAGTGGCCCCATGAGCCTTCTCGCGGCCCAGCATAAAGGGGTTTGACTAACCACCATATGGCGTACCCATGCTCGCTTATAAGGGAACAGAGGGACATGTGGAAGATTGGAATGCTTACGAAATCATCACTGGAGACCTGCCGAACTTTTAAGCAGGACATTGCAAGGGTTAAGACCATCGTGGTAGTTCTCGGCTCTTCGAGGCTAGAACGAGAGTATTGTGGAGCAAGACGTACCGAGAAAAATACAAAGGCACAGACACGGTATGTAGTGTGCGTGGAGAGGAAGATAAAAAAGCTGAACATGCGATAATGTTCTGTGAAGGGCTCCGCCCTATAGTCGAAGATAAGGGTGCCGAATTTTTCAAAGCATTGGGGTTTCGGCACAGTGAAGGCAAAATAGACTTAAAACGCGTAGAAATAACCAGGAGGAGCCTAACTGATTTGTGGCTAGGCGCGAGTGAAATTCAATCCTTGAACACAAAGTTATAGTACTTAACTTTATGGCTAGGTGACTTGAGCCACCGCCTGATCTAAAGGGCACAGCCGGATACATCCGTCCATCCATCCATACTCTTATTTTAAGACATCTAATAGCCGCCTCAGGAGGACAATGAATACCCAAGTGGCAAACAATTTTCGCAAAGAAGAAATTTTATCCATTTGTGCAATTTTCCACATCATGTCCCGCTGAGGACGTTTAATGCCTTACAACAAAAAACAGTAAAATCTGACTAGAAAGTTAATGTCTTACAACAGAAAACAGTAAAGTCTGACTAGAAAGGGCAGTCTTTCTGAATTTGTTCTGCACAAAGAGGCACATTCATGTGGTTTCGATGTACTGTACATGTATTTCCTTTCTGGATGCACAGGGGCGTAGCTTAGTGTAGTATGGCAAGAAGCAGGACATGAGAGAGCCAGTCAAGTGCTTTTTCGAGATCGGACTGCAGAATCGCCACACGACCTTCCGTGGCATCGCAACACTCCAGAACGCATCGCATTTTCTGTATATTGGTCACAATAGAACGTCCCATAATGCCGCAAGTTTAATGAGACCCCACCAATTCTTTGATGACACCCTGTAGTCACCACGCTAGTACTTTCATCAAGATTTTGCAGTCGCAATTAGTTAATGATATAGGCCGATATGACGAAACTAGTTTTAACTTGTCTCTCTCGGCGCTCTTTGGTATTAAAATAGTACGAGCCTCACTGAAAGACCAAGCCAGACTATTTAGTTTGTATCACTCGTTAAAGACATCTGTAAGCAGTCTGGATAATTCACTTCTAAATGTTTTATAAAACACAGCATTCAGGCCTTCATGTCCCGGTGACTTACCAGGATTGAGTTTATCTAAGGCTTTTTCTACTTCCGTTTGTGATACAGGCTGTTGTAACAATGCTTTGGTGTCATCAGACATCCACGGAATTCAACTGAGGAACGACTCTCTAATTATCTCCTCCTCAACTGGTCTTGTAGCGAATAGAGCCTCGTGTTGCTTAAAAAAAGTCCGTTCAATGCTATCATTGTCTGGCGATTTAAAATGGGGATGGTTTGCCATTTGACTTATTAATGTTAAAAAGCCTCCACTATTTATGGCAGGCCCGTATGGCAGGATTTCACTGTGATTCAGATGCACGACCCGCAATAATGTACTTTCGATAGTACATGGCGAAATTTGTGGAACTTACGAAAACACAGGAGTCTCTTCCTGAGTAGTTGTCGAGGGTGAATTCCCTGACAGCTCTCAAGGAATTTTGAAGCTAATGTATATTCAGTAGGACTGCCACTACTTACTTGTTTTGGCGACCTTTATGGCATTTTTATGTACATAGTGTCTGAAAACAGGCAATAAAGCAATAAAAAAGGTGCGGAGCTTAGTCGTAAAGACACTCGCTTTCGAAGCATGACGGTGTGGGTTCAAATCCAAGCGTCGAAAAGAAAAACTTTGCTATTAAATGACGAAGCATTTCTTAGCGAACGTCGGTGACTTTGAGCTTATCTATTTATTCATGTGTCTAGCCGCTTACGTTTGGGTGCTCTCATGGTCACCCCCTTAACTTGGCGTGAACAAAAATTAGCATGGGAGGCGAAGATGGTTTGATGAATATGACGCGCTGGTCAAGACATGAATAATGTCACAATCCCGTCACGTGCGTCATCAAACACTTCCCGCTAGACAGTGGCACATGCCTACGGGTGGGTATGTGCCACTGATATGCGTGTATGTGTCACAAGTGATTGACACTTAGTGTCTATCCAGGAATGACGAGAACACACATGAGCAATTTTAACACGCAAGTGCTAAGAAATACCCTACTACGGTAGCGTTGACCCGACGAGTGCAAAGAATAAATGTCAGGGTCCCACCTAGAATCAAAGCCACGCATTCTGTGTGGCGATGAAGCATTTTCTACGCCAGGTCTCGGAACTACTTTTCAAATAGACGCTAATCTTCGTGAAATGTCTATAGTGGAGGCAGTGTCGCCCACCCAATTTTATAAACATTACAAATGTACTCCTTTGATACAGTCGTCACGTCGCGTTAACGTCGAATTTGGTTAGTTGCCATGCACTGAAGTTGATTTATGTCGCACCAGGGCCAGCATCTTCGCGAGCATCAGCGCTTTATATAGGCTTCTGGTGTTGCTAATACGCATTTCCTAGTTGGAATCGTTGCGCAAATGCAAACAACTGGTTATATAAACATCTGCAACTCTTCAACGTATGTGCGTAACATTTGTACATATACTTTGCGTCATTTTATGCCGTGTCGCTTTATAAAAAAACGCCAACATGGTCACCTTCCCTCCGCACGCTTCGCATAACGTCAATTCCGAGGTACGTGGGATCTGTCGAACTGTTTTTTTATTTATTTATTTATGCAGAAGACATAATCGGGTCTGACCAACCCCTCGTGGAGCTGAAAGCAGCGCAGTAGCTGGGCCGCAGGGCCCTACGGGAATGTCCGCTCTTGTGTTTCTCTATGAGGCCACGTTCACACTGAGCATTTCGGCGGCCGAGAGTGCTCCGAATCCGGTTCGGCGGCGGCGAGATCCGCCGAAAGGGCCCTCTCCGCGCCGATCGCTCTCGGACCGATTTTTGCGGCGTCGGCCACCGAATCGGTCACCGCGGACCAATAGGAGCGCTAGTCAAGGAATTTGGAAAAATGGCGGCCAAGCCCTACTCACTTGTTATGCCGCAGTGCACGTAACTGAATGTTGAAACCAACGGGAGTTTAACCTACTCTGTGCCTACTTCGCGTCCGTGTTTCGTGAAAGAGGTGACCGAGCTTGCTGTTGGCGTGACCGAGTTTGTTGCGGTATTGCATAGCAAAACGAACCCACCAACGCCGCTGGCGTCGGTGGTTTTTCTGCTCTTCGTGCATTACAAGACAGCCACTTGCCAGCAAAGTAAGCAGTACCGTCTTTTCTTGCTTCCTGCGTACGATAATTGTCAAGTATACACCACCGGATAGCATAGCAGCGTTTGCGAGCCGTGACAACAACCGGGTGACAGCGCATCTATCCCGCGTTCGCCCCGTGGTAGATGGCATATTCGGCGGCGCGGGGCACGTCCAGTGCTTACGATGCTGCGTTTCGGCGGCAGGGGAATTTCGGTCGCTGTAGAAAGCGGATGTTTCAGTGTGAACTAGGCATGACTCTACTACCCTGGGAGTGCCTAAAGCCGTTCCGTAGGCCTCATACTTTACGAGACCATGTAAAATTAAGCCGTCATCGTGGTACCTTCTAACTTATTGCATTCAAACACCAACATTGGGGAGTAAGCGAGAGCTACTAATCATCACAAGTCCACCAAATTGCTCTAGTTCATCCGCTAGTTATATAGGCCTATATAGCTAGAGATGGCACCTTCCGAGACGTGAATCGCTACTTGTAAAACGTTCGAGGAGGTGTTGAACTCCTTTAGGCTAAAGTCACCAAGCGCAATGTCTGAAGCGCGCAACTCTGAAATTCAGTGATAGCAAGCTGAAAAACTACAGCAAAAGACATCTCTCGAGTTCAAATCTGTGGTTCAAATCAGTGAGAAAAAAAAATGGCAGCATATCCACGGGGTGATTGATGGAAAATGGGGCGAATCATGCGTCCATCCATTCATTCTTGCTTCCGTTCGTCCATGAGTCCGTCAGTGTGACCATCCATGCGTCCATTCGCCCGTCCATGCGTGCGTCTGTTCGCGCAACTGTTCATGCGTCCGCACGCCCATCCGTGCGTCCGTCCCAGCGTTCGTCCATGATTCCGCCTCCGCGTCCGTCCATACGTCCATCCGTCCGTGCAGCCATTCGTGCGTCCATCCATGCATCTGCTTGTGTGTCCGTTCGTCCATCTATTCAACACTCCATGTACCACCATCTCGCATCTTTTCATCTTATATTCCCCATATAGAAGCACCGCAATCCAGTGGACATTCCAAGGACTAAACTAGAGGTGGCACACGCACACTTTCTTACGGCTTGCACTTCGGGTCTACTTCCCACCTTTAACCACCTCGAGTTCATGGTATATACTGATTCACTGTATTCATGGCACTGCGGCCCAACGCTCGCTAAACCTTTCTAAAACCAAGGAGGTTATGCCCAGCGAGTATAACGTAGCAAACCTTTCTTGTCAGATAGTGCTCAATGTACATGCCAATGCCTGCTTATGGGGAATGAGAGACAGGCGAATTCGGCTTTTAGTTAACGCGCACGCTGCGAATTTTTTTATTGTTCAGCAACGCACAGGATCTCCCACCGTAATCTCCCACCGGCACCACCTTGCAGAAAGCGTAAGACATGTTACGTACTACGACGAGGGACGAACGGGTGCCGCTTTAAGAAGCTTCGTCCCTAAAACTACAACAGGAGACATATCTCTATGAAATTCAAATCTGTGGTTCAAATTGGTGAGAGAAAAAAAGGAGCCGCTCACGTTAACTTCGCTGGTTAACCATTTATATTCAAAAGTTTACTGTGGGCGAATTGGTTTTAGATGCGAAGCAGCTTATGGCCGAGGCTTGTTCATAGAGTTTTCTAATATACACTAGAGTTTCTAATACAAACTAATACTGGCGCTAGTGTTTATGGGAGCTGCAACGCACGGCGCTTCAGCGAGCACAAGAATTATGGGTAGTACACACATTTGTCTAATCTTCATACTTCTGGCCTGCTTTTGGCTCCGTTTGTGTTCGTGTGGCTTTGAGATGTTTTCTCCCCAAACAAAAATCGGTGAATGTTCAGCGGTTGCGCTTGACCACTTTATTCTTTTAGACTTACCTTTCCAAATCGGATCATGAAATTCAAAAAGGTTGAATCTTTTTTTCAAAACAAAACCCAAACACAGCAATAAACGGAGCCGCAAGTACGAAGACTATGCGAATGTGTGTCATCATTCCCATGGTCGCTGAACGATCTCAGAGACAGAGTCCCCTCTGGTTAATTTTAAGAAACTCTATGGGCTTCCCCCCCCCCTCGCGCACTGGGACATGCTAGTACTCGGAGCTCCCACTAGATGGCTCTGCGCTAGAGCGCTCACTCCATTTAATATACAGAGGCCTGTGCTACTCTGTATATTAAAAGCGTATACTCTTCTCTCTCTCACTCACAGACAGCGGAGTAGTATAAACGAAGACACGAGTATGAGTAAGGCGAGGGCTCGCTATGCGCGCAACCATGAACGTCTGCAGTGATGAATAAATAGCACTTGTTTACAGAACTTAAAGTTGGTCCATGGCTGCTTGGCATACTACTCACGGTTCTTTTCACGAGAAGGTGTGTGCGAAATTTTTTTTTTCATATAGAAGCCATTGTGTGTAGCGCAACTAAACAAGACGCACGGGAAGAAAGAGGCACGGGAGGCCTGTGCTCGTCTGTAACTTCCCGCGTACGTATTGTAAAGGTCGAAGGAAGGAAATAGGTCGCTGGAGGATACGAAAACAAAACAGGGTTTATGTCACTATTTACACATATTTACAGAAAAGAAGGGATGGTGGTTTCACAAACGACGAGCGTGGTGGTTGAACGTTACATAGTTCAGAGCGACGTCCAGCACTCTGCGGCGTCGTTTTATGCACTGTCGGGCTCCTCCTCTCCGAGTGGAACACCAATCACACACACACAACAGGTGAGGGGGGTGAGCATGCATGGTCCACGTGAACGTCCAATTTTGAGTTGTGAACACTGCACTGCAAGGTGACGCCAGCAGGGCTCTTCCTCGTCGTGTGTGTGCCGTTAGTCGAGAGTTCCCACGATCCTGGCAGCATACTTCAAAGGGTCCGCCACACAGCTCGCCCAATCAGCGGGGCGATCTGCGGTGGCCGCCGCGGTCTCTTTCAGGAAGACGCCGTCCCCGTTGCCCTCTTTCGTCGTGGCGTCGCGGCGACACGACGTCTCCTCCTCCGGCCAGCAGGGACAATGCCTGGCGGGCATAGGCAGTCGTCCGGTCGGCTACTTGACTGAGGATTAAAGAAGCGCCGCTCCGCCGTCAGCTCTGGCGCCGGTCACGCCAGCTTTCGTGCCGCCCGATGAGTCGCCGAGGCCATCAGTCACCGATTCTGCTCGAAGAGACGACAAAAGGGCCCGCATTTGGAAAGACGGGAACTCGCCTTTGCTTGCCACCTGGTCTTGATAATTGCTCAAATCTTCGACAGCGTCTGTCAGACTGGGCGCCGAAGCGATTGAGAGTCTCCCCAGTGGACCGGTTTACGCACAATGGCGTCTGCCCAGACGAATTTCCAGGCCAAACTTAACAGCTCCTCCGCCACCCGGAAAAGCTCGGCTGGCCAGCGCTCCCAACCGCTGGGCACGAAGAGAATGGGTGGTGACGAGGACGATGGCCTGGCTTTTCTCTCTCCAGCTGCGAACTCGAAACCAACTCCCAAACCAGCTCACAATGATTGACAACAGCAAGGCGAACCACACAACACAATACCATGCTGAAGTCAAGCACATTGGACCCGCTTAAAACCCTCCAGGCTTCTCAAGAAACACAAACAAAAGAGAAACCTGTACGCAAAAATTTTGAGACAATTTGGTGCCGCCAAAGTTACAACAATCATGGACGAGGAGGTGCTTACCAATGATGTAACATATTGCCGTGTGAGAAAAGCACACAAAGGCAAATATAATTTGGCCCCAAATAACGATAATTACACTCTTTAAAACCACACTTTCTCCTGCCATCTGCCCTACAATGTTGTAACTAGTATCTGCTAATCTATCATTAACTTAATGAAACACCACTATGTACAATGGTTTCATAGGAATGCTGCCTGTACCTAAACAAAGTAACTGTGCGCATTCTCTATTCTCTCATTACCAACTTAAAACGTAGTCGTGAGTGCCTACTTGAAGGACACCCCAACGCCAATGAAAATTCTCACAACAGAACAAACTGCGTTTTTTATAAACCCTAGAACTGTATCTCTAGCCTCAAAATTTAGTTAACGCTACTCTCATCCGCTCAAGAGATCATTTGAACTGTGACCACTCACTAAAATAACAAAAAGAAATAACCCTCGCATACGAGCACGCCCGTTAAATGAATGTAGCCTCATGCCAGCCCATGTTTTTAAAGAACGCACAGGACGATGCTGTGCGCCCTAGCACGACATCATACTCGCAGTCAAAGAACGGTAGCATCCCAATCGTACACCTAACCATAGGCTATTTCCCAGTAACTTAATTAAAAACACTTACGATGCTCTTAAAAAAGTCTAGAAGGGAAACACTTCTGCTACACGAACTAGCTGGGGAGATGACGAAGGAATACCACTTTAAAACTAAAAATAAACAAACAAACATGCTTCCCCGTAAATCCCTGTGTCACCTTCTCAAGCTTACACCTGTTCCTCACTTCAGTCGCACCCGCTGCGGTCGAGGTCCTGACGGATTTTCAGAACGCCTGATACTACATGGTGTACGTGCTACCAGCTGAACTGCAGCGTTACGCCTCATTTGCGATTTCGGCCAACTTCTGTCAATCTGGTGGAGGGGATACGAGCAACGCGTGGGAAAGAGCAACGGTGTCCTCTTTGGTCTAACTCCCGAGCAGTGTTTAGCTATTGTGGCCGTTCTTCTAGGACCACGTCGACGCTCTTTTCCACAAAAAACTCTAAATCTCCATCGCGCATACCGTCGCGAGGACTTGCGCCATGGCCTACCGTTTCTCTGTCTGTGCCTTACTGTACGACACAAAGACCTTGTTGTTGAACTGGCCGATGACTTACCCTTGGCTCGTTCGCCCGGCCGATTGCCACCTTTTATTTTCCTTAGTCGTTCCGCTTTTTTGCGGCAACGCTGGCGACCAAACTTTCCCCCACTACTAGGAGGTTCGCCTTGGGTTGCGTCATCGGTTGTTCTACAACTTAATGGTGCTTCTGCACCATCTGCCACGCTACTTTGGCAGTTCAAATTCCTAGCACTGTTGCCATGTCTCGCCGATTCACCTGTGTTAACTTTGTACTCACGCACCCAACTAGCCTGGTTCCTCCCATTTGATTTCATTTGCAAAGGGCCCGCTGTTCCCTTTTCTTTTGTCCGGCAGTTCAGACGCATACAAATGAACTTTGACGCTGACGCAAAATGCCTAGTCCTGCTTGCTGCGCTAATAGCCTTCAAACTTTTCTCAACATGCGTAGAGCTGCTTGTCTTACTCGCGGCTTTGCGACGTCTCTTGCGTCTGCGCCGCTTTTTGCGGCTCGTTGGCATGCCTTCCGATTTTATCGCAAGCTCGTCAACTCTCACACACCCCGCGTCAGCTGTTGAATCCACGCAGTCTAAATGATTTTCTAAAAAATCATCTCTCTCGCACTCTAGACTGGTGGAAAGCTCAACACACTCAAGAACAGTGCCGCAGTTTTCTTTCACACAATCTACCTCGAATAGGTGGGAGCTGTCGGCAACTGTACTGTTATTCTCACCCTCTGCTTTGGCTGCTGCTCCTGAGCTTTCTCCGGTTTCCTTGCCTACTACCACATTGTTTGCAAGTTCCACCGTCGCGACAACCTCAGTTGAGGCCTGTACCAGCCTGTCTACAGATATCCTAGCTGTTTTGCTAGCATATAACTGGCACAGCACCTCGTCGCACATGCTCTGGCCTTTGTCGGCCTCTCTACTCAGAGCAGCACCTTTCGCAGCTCTCACATTTGGTTCGTCTTCGAACCTGCTGCGCTCTTCACGCGTTCTAGCCTTCTCTATAGCTCTGCACTGCACCTCACTCGTTCGAACATCGTACTTTTCTTGAACTACACTTGCGGATGGCTGAATCTTCCGCCGCCTTGCCTCGACTTTTTCTTCCGACAGTTGAATTACTAGGCTGAGCGCTCGCTCACGCTCGTCACCTCGCTCCCGTTTTTCTATCTCCCATTTTCGCTCACTATCTACCCTGGTGCTATAAGAGACACGCGGACCTCTCTCAGGCTTGGTTTTACTACCAGCACAACGTCGCGCGTTCTTCACGGGAGCGTTCGTGAGCTTGTACTCAATTTGCTTTTTGTCAACTCTGAAGCCGAAGCACCGCAGTAAAGCTGCCTTATCTACATCGTACCTATTGAACTGTTCCTCGGAAAGGTATAGTATCCTACCCATCAAGTTGCACGGAAGGACACTCGATAAGGCGATCGACCAATAGTCCTCATCGAGCTCTAGTTCTCTGCAAACTTTCTTGTAAGAGGTTAGATAACTCTCTAAATCCTCACCTTCTTCAAATGCATGGATCCTCGAATTTACTTGAGACCATCTAAGGCACTGTATTGATCTTTTTCTCTCTTCCTGTTTTAATTTCAGGCTTTCCTCCCACTGCTCTCTCTCTTTCCGTCGTTCCAATCTTCCGTTTTCTTCTCTTTTTTTTCTATCCCTGCTTTCCTTTTCTTTTCTTTCCCGTTCCTTTCGGTTTCGTTCCTCTCGCTCCTGTTCCTCTCGTTCGCGTTCCTCCATTTCCTGTTTTTCAAAAATCTCTACTGCGTTTTGAATCTCGTCCTCACTGGCTTTTTGCGAGATCAGCCTTCAAATCGCTGTTCTGCCCATTCCTTTCTCTATTTCAATGCCTAGATGCTTACTCACACCCAAAAGTTCATCTTTTAGCATTGCCTTCCACGACATGAATGCCGTTGTACTTTGGTCCTGCATTTCGCACATAATTAGGTGATCCCTACAACTCAAAACTCACAAAAGGTAATCTCCCTAATTCACACACAATCCAGCTTCTAATAAACTCACACAATTATAATGAAGCCTGAAAAGTCAAAGCAAAGACCAAGCACTCACCACAGCACAGCACCGCGTCACGAAGTCCATCTCACCGCTGCCAACCAGTTGTCGGGTATGGGAAGGAAGGTCACTGATGATGGCATCCCACCGCTGCCACCAGTTGTAAAGGTCGAAGGAAGGAAATAGGTCGCTGGACGATACGAAAACAAAAAACAGGGTTTATGTCACTATTTACACATATAAACATAAAAGAAGGGATAGCGGTTTCACAAACCACGAGCGTGGTGGTTGAACGTTACATAGTTCAGAGCGACGTCCAGCACTCTGCGGCATCGTTTTATGCACTGTCGGGCTCCTCCTCTCCGAGTGGAACACCAATCACACACACACAACAGGTGAGGGGGAGGAGCATGCACGGTCCACGTGAAAGTCCAATTTTGAGTTGTGAACACTGCACTGCAAGGTGGTGCCAGCAGGGCTCTTCCTCGTCGTGTGTGTGCCGTTAGTCGAGAGTTCCCACGATCCTGGCAGCATACTTCAAAGGGTCCGCCGCACAGCTCGCCCAATTAGCGGGGCGATCTGCGGTGGCCGCCGCGGTCTCTTTCAGGAAGACGCCCTTCCCGTTGCCCTCTTTCGTCATGGCGTCGCGGCGACACGACGTCTCCTCCTCCGGCCAGCAGGGACAATGCCTGGCGGCCATAGGCAGTCGTCCGGTCGGCTACTTGACTGAGGATTAAAGAAGCGCCGCTCTGCCGTCAGCTCTGGCGCCGGTCACGCCAGGTTTCGTGTCGCCCGATGAGTCGCCGAGGCCATCAGTCACCGATTCTGCTCGAAGAGACGACAAAAGGGTCCGCATTTGGAAAGACGGGAACTCGTCTTTGCTTGCCGCCTGGTCTTGATAATTGCTCAAATCTTCGACAGTGTCTGTCAGACTGGGCGCCGAAGCGATTGAGAGTCTCCCCAGTGGACCGGTTTACGCACAATGGCGTCTGCCCAGACGAATTTCCAGGCCAAACTTAACAGTATGCAGTTGGGCAATTTACGATGGTGTCTTTGTTAATTATCCATCTGCACGGTGTGGTTCGAAGGTTATTTTTCAACCGCAATGCTGTTCTTACGGTGACCCTTCCCCGTCAGCCGACGTAATGCTCAGCAGAGCTCGGTGGCGGGGTGGCAGCATGGCGTGTGGACAGTGGCGCAAGCAGAGTTTGCACTACTCCTCTGGGCGAGTCCCGGCTTGCCCCACTGGTGTACGACTCTCTTTATTATTGCTAGTTTCACCGATTTTCTAATGGAGTTATAATGATACTTCAAAAGAATTCACGCGTCTCTTTACATGGAGTCTCATACGTGGCAAGTGAGAGCTCATTAAGAAAACACAGTGAGGCTCGAAAGAAAGCGAAAGGGCTGTGCCTCACCGGAAGTGGCGAGACAAGCCCGCTCAGAAGTTGAGCACGAAAGACGACTGATTCTTCTAATTTATCCAAACTGCAGGCAATGAGAAGAACGAAAATGTAGAAAATTGTAAGAGAAGTGCACTCTAACGGTCTCTCAGCACATGGTTTCCCAAATATTAGCTACAGGGAATTCTGGTGCTGGAGATGGTTCAGCCACCATGGGAATGATCGGTATAGAAGCCATCCCTGGGTGCAATTAGCCCACAGTTAACTCCTTTGATGAACCATAGTACACGTATCTACCTAGTCTTCACGCTTTCGGCTTTCAAAGCACTTATGGCTTCGTTTATTCTTGTGTTTTCGCGTTCGTTTTGGATAAATAGAAGGGTTATTATGAAGAGAGGCCTAGGCAGAAAAAACGCCAGGCCTGCGCGGAAGGTGCAGCACAGCCACAGCGAAAGCTATGAGAGCGCCTTTTCAGAGCCTACTCTCAGCACTCATTGGGTAACTGCTGCAAGAACACTGGCTGGGTACCCACTACGACATTATTAATAATGATTTCTGCGTAGTAGGCCGGAATTCACTATGCTATTCTTCGTCATTCTTTTGAGAAGCGTGGTGTCCGCTAAATACTTGCAAGGAATTTTGCGCCAATTCTTCACGCAGTGGCTGACAAAGATTAGGAATTGTGCATAAAGTGTGTATGCGCCACATTTATTAGGTGATCAAGAACAAGCTTTTTTTTAATGAGTTGAAGCATTGGACGACCCACTCGTTACGCTATTTGCATTGTGTGACACCTGGTTGTCCTTTTGCTGCTCTAAAACACTTTATTACTAATATAAACGCTATTCCTTTCCCGACATCAAGCTGGCCTAAGGCCAATTAGCAAACAAGTCCCAAGCACCGCCGTGGATCAATGGTAGAATGCTGGGCTGGCACGCAGTGGACCCGAGTTCGAGCCGCACGGTGTCCTGACTTTTTGGTACTAGGTTTTTGTTTCCTTATTTCGTGTGATAGTAGTTACGGACACCGGCGGCAGCGGCGGCGGACAACTATATGTATATGGCACCGTGCGTGACCCGAATTGAGATCTCATAACAGCTTTCGCTGAAATATATATTTTTAGAAGGTAAGCGGGGGGGGGGGAAGGGGTCATGTTGCTTTCGACTAGTGGGGGGCCCCCTGTTGAAATGGTCATTATTTTCGTTCAAGTTCCTATGGAGAAAAACATTTCGGTGGGGGCATGAACCGGCGTGTCACCCTCTGGTTATATACTACTAGTTGTGAATTTCATGAACTTACTTCACTTGGTAGGCCTAAAGCGTTATGGCGGGAAAGTGGAACGGCTGAAAATATGCCAAATTTTTGTCTTGCGACAAAACGTTCCCAGGCCACGCAAAGCCAAATGAAGGCCGAAGGAACGAAGTTTAGGCAAATCCGTGTAATACCCATTATTTACAGGTTGATTGGAGCGCCATACGTTTCAACCCCTGTAGGCACTAGGACAAGAGTTTTTTCTAGTGTACTTAGAGGAAACAGAGACTCAGTGAGGACGCCTCATTCGAAACACTCGCGGGGGATGGGAATAAAGGAGAATGAGAGAATACTACAGGAGCCTCGTTGTACGCTAGCCCCTTTGGATGATGATGATGATGATGTGGGGTTTAACGTCCCAAAGCCACCATATGATTATGAGAGACGCCGCAGTGGAGGACTCCGGAAATTTCGACCACTTGGTGTTCGCTAACGTGCACCCAAATCTGAGCACACGGGCCTACAACATTTCCACCTCCATCGGAAATGCAGCCGCCGCAGCCGGGATTTGAACCCGCGACCTGCGTGTCAGCAGCCGAGTACTTTAGCCACTAGACCACCGCGGTGGGGCAAGCCCCTTTGGAAGGAAGATAGTCTACGTGCAACGAAGCACGACTCGGGCACGTCGTGCTCAGTGGTATCCTCATGCAACACGGCTTGAGTTACAGCTAAGTCGCCAATCGGGATGCAGTCGCATCATAGCTTAACATAGGGCCATACACTGAACGCTCCTTACCTTTGTGAGGGGGCCTCAACTGCTAGACGATGACTTATCGCGTATTCTGGAAGGCTCCTTACTAAGGTTTCCTCACTGAGGCCCTCCCTCCTAGCTTACTCAAATTAAGGTAGCACTGAGGCTACCTTCGTGCCTCCTTACCTCGTTACTTGCACTGAAAGTTGTACGCAGTGCTCTCAGGTCCGCGAACGGGAGGAAGGGGGGGGGGGGGGTAAGAAAAGAGGCACACCAGCGCTCTACTGCCGCAGCCAGTCACAAACAACAGAGTAACAATGGCGCTGTCTGCGTCATTGGCTAATTGTAGCTGCTTAACAAGAAGATGGTTTGCGAAACATAAGTACTTAGAAAAGCTCGCGAAAATAATCAGCTGTACTATTTACACGGCTTTCACACAGTGCAGCTGGCAGTCCTTTAGCGAATGCATTTTAATGAAGTCTACTGCAACTGGTTCGTATACTTTTTTTTTTTGTAACACGCATAACTTGTGGGTATCACCTTGGGTTTTTGTGTTTGAGCGCACAAGATCCCGCACGCGTTGGAAAACGGCCACCTGAGAGTCGATCGCGGGTCTGCGGTCAGTAAAAGTGATTTTCCTTACGCTGCCTCTGTCTGCTTTCCGGGTGTCTCAGCCAACTCTGAACTCTGAGCCTATATTTGGCGCCCAACGTGGGGATCGAACTCTCGACCCTGAGATCTTCTCACGATCGGTACGCTTGCGGCCGCCGCTTTCATAAAGTATGCCGTTTTGTAGTGACCTCGGTTTGCTCGCTCAACGAAATCGTATTGTTCTATTCTAAATTCTATGCATTGCGATACGTGGCAACGCTGACTACCACAGTCAAGGCCCGCATCATGGAGACCGTGCTTGGGGGCGAGGCGCTCGTGTCCACCTCACTGTTCTTCTTCTGGGAGGTGGTCGACAACGCCTGGGACAGCGTCAGCACAACGCGTGAGTAATGCGACGCTAATCTATCTGGCTTTTCAGGCCCCAATATTACGATATGACACTCAGGGACTCCACAGTGGCGGGCTCAAGAAATTTCGACAATCTGTTGTTCGCTTAACGTGCACTGAAATCGCACTGTACGCGAGCCTCTACCATTTTGCCTACACGAAAAATGGGATCGCAGCGACTTCTATCAAATTCGTGACCATCGAGCTAGCAGCCGGGCACCATAGCCGCTTTTTCACCGAGGCAGACGGGTATGACGCACGATATATCGCTAACAATAAGCCGAACATCGAAATTGGCTTGAAGCTTTTTCTGTGTAATAGTTCTAGCGAACAGAAAGCTATGACCTTGTACACCATTTGAAAATTTAAGTGTTACTTAGTAAATACAATGAAAACTCATCAGTAATAAAATACCTTCGTATTATCGGAACATGTCGCGCACCCTACCACGCATTAGTTTTCAATCTCTCATTGCTGTCTCCTGAAGTTTTTACTGGACGACGAGTATTTATAATTACGTGTTTCGTATAGCAACTTTCAAGGAACTTGAAACTACAATTCCGCGATTGCTGTCTCCTCCCCTTGACTTCGAAGTACGACATTCCACTTTTATATACATTATGATTCTCTAAACAATTATTGGGTATATAAGTTTCATAATATTTTTCAGAAACCATGAAAACGGGTGCCATATAACATTTATTCCGCTAAAAGTTAGACCTAGAGTCCATTCAAGCACATGGAAAAGAGAAGCAATTCAGTGATTAATGTGTTTTTCTTTTTCACACAAAACATACACGTGACATGGAATCGACCATTTGTGTTCTCAGCCACGGAATCGTTTTGAAATCAGTGCAAGTAGGACGTATTTAAGGTGAAACATCTTCTGTGTACTCACTGAAAAAGCTATGCGAATTTTTTATTGAGGAGAAAAGTTCTTGGAACCGGTCGAGGGTGACTAAAGCTTTTCAGAATTTTTATCTAAATGTTGGCCGAGTGACCTGGGAGGTTTTGCTATCAGACCCACTAATCACGTTTCTTTTGCAGCGTTCTAAAACTACTGAAAGTATGGAGTATTAGTGACGTATCCTGACACTTGTTTCCTCTTACCCATGAGAGATAGTTTTATGCGAGGATCATCTAGATGATCCGAAAATTCACAAAACATAAATTACACAGAACAAAGGCACCGTTCAGTGGAGCTTTCCAGTCTGACTGCAGCGCCAGATTGCATAGCCTAGCGGATAAAATAAAAACTTTGAGACGGCATCGGTAAAAATGGAACGCGACGCGCGCGTCTCGCGCCCTGCGTCTGTCAGCGGATTGTGCCCGGGATACATTGGGGACGCGAGGGCGCGTCTCTTTTGCGTGCCCCTAACGGCTAATGTCCGAAACATTGAGACTTGGCAGTGTGAGCAATGCAGCTCCCTCTGGTCAGTGTGCGGTGCCTATACAGCTACGAGAACACTAGCGTGACAAGCTATCACTTACTTACTGGCAGAGACACGTAATATTTGAAGCAGGACGCACGAAGCTCTCATGTCAACTGTGTTGAGACGCTCGTATACGTAACATGACGTGCGCTTTGAGTGCGCAAGTGTCGCCCTTTCATAAACTTCGTTCTTTTTCAAGCACAGTCATCAGCAAGCTTAACACGAAAGCCCCGAAGCCTGACCTGACTACTATCACTGATGCCAGTCGCGAAGCACTGGGTGATCCTGCTGGGATGATGCCTTGGTATCTTGGATAGTATGTCGGCATGCATGGGTAACATCTCGGCAAGAGAACCTAAGACTACGCGGTGCTAGCGTCAATCAAACTGTTTCAAGAGACGTGGCGTGTTAACGTTGCTTCGATTGCGTTCGTATTAAGGGGACTGACGAGTGTCCATGGAATTCACATTGACGCAAAAGCTAACTACTTTCACAAGCATTCACCCTCTTAGCTCTCCTATTGTGATCGCTAAAACGAACTCGTTCTCATCAACCAACTTCTTGACCGAATCGCCAACCTCTATTTAAACGCTCTCCATACCCGAAACGTCCTAACAGGCGCGCGTGTCGCAGGCGTAGCGACGTGGTTCGCGTGGTTTGTGCTGGGCAGCTTGGTGCTGGGCAAGGCGGTGGGCCACGCCATGGCCTACGTGCTGGACCACCTGCACTACGAGGCGACGCTCATGTGCAGCCTCTCGCTGGCCTCGGTGTACATCACCTACTACTTGGCCGACCTGTTCATGTTCCGCGGTGGCATGCTGGGTGTCATCGCCATGGGACTCACCATGAAGTCGTGCGCTACCTCGTCCGCCATGACCGACGACGAGCCCTTCCTCAGGTGGGCGCACCACACCTGTGCAGTCACACTCGCCACACGAGCATTGATGTCATAAGGGGGTGTAAGACTGCTATGGTGTTACAGTGGCGTGTAGACGTACGCTTGAAGACACTTATCCAGTATGCGATGTTGTGTTGGATAATTATATAAGGGCACACCCAAAGAAGTCGGGAATCTTAGGTGTCTGATCGTATTGTCTTCTCATAACATTCATTACCAAGCAAACCATTGATGGTTTCAATGAATACGGTACTTCATTCTCATATCGATTATTCGGCTCAACAAGGTATACGGTCGCGCGTGATTTGAAAGCTATCGCACGAGCGCCACTTATACCATGCATAACCAACTATCCCAACTTTCGATTCTGTTACGTCCGCAAGTCTTTAGCAAGCCAATGATATGAATATGAGGCACGCAATACTAAGGGACACCTGAATGAACTGTGCTGCTCCTGATGTTTTACGCGCAATATAAATCGTGGGTTCTTTTACACATTGGCGCCTCTAAACTGGGGCCACCGTAGTCTTGAGTCAAACCTATTTTAATGAAACCTACATTGAGTAACTTAGCAGCACAATAACTTTGCTTAATTGTCAGGATCACATAGCGGGCGCGTCTGCTTTCAAGTCCGAGCTTAATCCCAAGCTTAAACTTGTCAAAGTCTATCCTTATTGATTATTAGGTCGGGACTAATTTCACGACGGTCTGCAATGCGAGCGCAGGTTCTGGAGTACGTACCGCTACGTCCTGTGCGTGCTGCTCACCTTCTTGGCGTCGATGCGAGTGGGCAGAGACCTGATGCACATCCGGAACTACGGCCGGCCCGTCTACATGCCCACCGTCTACTGCATCATCCGCCTCAGCAACAGGTCACGTTAGTTCTTGTACTCCGATCGAAGCTACCCTAAAGGGTACCTAAACCACTTCGAGTTCAAAGACGAGATAGCGCTTTCTTTAGCGCCGTCACTACCGTTCCTAAGGGAGCCATTTCCTCCTCGCCATTTATTTTATCGCGAAATAGGAGGGAAATGTCCACACTAAGCGCTGAAGCTGCCAGGATCGCATGGTTTTTGGCTACGAGCTGTTACGTTCTATCGGAGTCCCATGAAACCCGAACGGCGGTAAACATCAGGAACGATACGCACCACCCAGTCATCGCCATTGTCACGTGCACAGCACTTTGGTTTCGCAGCTCTGAGCATGTCGGCGGTGAGGACTGGACTGCGTGCAGTGTACCTTTCGTCATACTTTCCGATGTTCTGGTTTGATTTGAAGCCGGTAGTACGGTGCTTGCGCTGTCAAAAACGCACAGGAGGAGGTGAAACTCTGTTGATGGCGCGCGATAATTGTTCACGACAAGGTAGAACAGGCGTGCGAACGCATGTCTGCCGAGAACCCTCGTTATGGACCAATCTATGGCTCGTTTTAAATGCGAAGCATTTCTTAGCGAACTTCGGCGACTTTAAGCGTATCTTCTATCTATCTATCTATCTATCTATCTATCCATTTATCTATCTATCTATGGGAGATGATTTAGACTCCAACCAAAAGTTTTGAAGAAACCCGACGTTTCGGAACCGACTTCGTTCCTTCCTCAGGGGTGACTGCGGAGGCTACGTAGCAGCGGCGTCCTCAAAGCTCTCGCGTGGTGGCTAATGACCTCTCTCTCTCTCTCTCTCTCTCTCTCTCTCTCGTTTTGCCGTGGAGAGCCAACGCCGACTAAATTTCAAGGCTGAAAGGCTGCCGCAGTGACGTCAGAGGTTGGGGGCCCGGTTGCCCAACTGAGCATGCTCAGCAAGACTTTTTTTTCCACATCTTTTATTCGGTCCAATCAAGCCGCAGCAGCTGCGAGAGCGGGAGCGTTGGTTCTCCTAAAACGTGAACGAAACACGTTGTCTCTTGTCTTGTCTCTGTGTCGTCGTTTTGTTCTCGCGCTATAACTATCATCATGCCATACCAACTAGCCCAAGCTGCCACACTTCTAACAGACTTTCCGCCGCGTTCGCGGCGTAACTGGGTCCCCACCCTCTGACGTCACTGCGGCAGCCTTTCGGCCTTGAAATTTAGTCGGCGTTGGGAGAGTAGTCCGTGTGAATACACGGGGGGAAGGGTTCCGAGAGAGTGGTGATGCGCTCTTTGTAGAACTTCCTTTTAGAACTCTGACGCGCTCTTTGTAGAACTACGCTCTTTGTAAAACTTCCGCTTTGCGGAAGTTCTACAACGATTTTTGGAAGTTCTCCAAAGAGCGCCGCGCAGTCGCCGAACATGCTGAGACGTTGGATCCCAAAATAAATTTAGAACCGACAGCCATACTTGAAAGCGAGCCGAACTAGCGAAGAAGGTTTTTACTCGAGTCGTGGCACATACAGAGGACAGCCGATAATATCAACCGCTCTCTCGGAACCCTTCCCCCAGTGTATTCACACGGGCTGCGCTCCACTGCAAGACGAGGGGAGGGGGGGGGGGCCATTAGCCACCCCGCGAGTGCATTGAAGACGCCGCTGCTACGTAGCCTCCACAGTCACCCCTGAGGAAGGAACCAAGTCGGTTCCGAAACGTCGGGTTTCTTCAAAACTTCTGGTTGGAGTCTAAATCATCTCCCAGTTTCATGCCCAACCAGACAGACTGCTGTCGAATGTTTACATTCGAGTCTATCTATCTATCTATCTAGCTGCCTACGACTTTTATCTCTCCTGGCCGTTTCAATAATGGTATCGATACCAAACTTCGTATGACATAACATGACTGTATGAAGAACATATTTGACTCGTCATTACATGAAAATTATGCCTTGTAAGTCTTGAATGTCATTATTTACATTTCATGGTCTGGTCCTGCAGCTCTTGCGGTGGTTTCGTTCGCATTGCATGTTGGAAAACTGGTATGGTGTGGCATAATTGCATGGCGAACACAAGCGACAGACCCTAACATGAAAATCATGACATGCTTGTCATGTAACAAGATAACTACATTCCACACTCATGATGCGCTCGCGGCCGTTTCGCTAGAGTCACATATACCACATTTGGCATTACGGTACGTGAATGGATGACGAAGGTGTGATACTGGTGCAAACATTATAAACATGAGATACGTGTCATGTAATAACTTGACTGCATGCTATGCTAAAGATGCACTCGCGGCCATCTCGCTAGCTTTACATGCACCAAACTCGGTATTCAGTGACGGGAATGAACGTCATAGGTAAATGACTCATCCAAGCATATTAAGCACGACATGCTTGTCGTGTAACAACGTGACTACATGCCACACTCATGATGCGCTCGGTGCCGTTTTGCCAGCCTCACTTATGCCAAATTTGGTAATACGTGACGTCAATGAATGACGAAAGTATGCGACTGGTGCAAACATGATAATCATGATATGCGTGTCATGTGAGACCATGACTGCATGCCACAGTCAAGGCGCCAGTACGTTTCGACGTGACGTGGTGCACGTGCTCGCCGGCATTCATTTCGTCGCGTCACGCCGGTGTTGCCACGCCACGCGCCGGTCCTGTCATATACTCGCAGGCGCACGCCGCGCTGCGTTGCTTTGACGCATGCGTGTTTCAGCGCGTCCGGCGTCCCTCCGTCGCGAAAAGAGAGAGACGCAGTGTTGTCTGGGTAACGCATCGGCGCGAAATGCAGCACGTTGCATTTTGCACCGGTGGCCGTTGGGTCACGCCGACGAACGTTGGTCGCGCCTGGCGTCAGACTACAGAAGGCTCGCGTTTTGCTAACGCAGCGTCGCTGCGCCCAGCGCGCGCGCGTGTCAACGCTACATTGGAGTATATTGGGCCCTTCATGATGCAGTCGCGGCCGTTTCGCTAGCTTCACATATACCAAATTTGGTGTAACGTGACATCAAGGGATGATGAAAGTATATGACTGGTGCAAACATGATAATCCAAACACGCGTGTCATGTAAGAACATGACAACATACCACGCTCATAGCGTGCTCGAGGCCGTTTCGCTAGCTCCACATATACTAAATTTGGTATCACGTGACGTGAGTAGATGACGATGGTTAACGACACATCCAAACATGATAATCATGAGACGGAAGTCATGTATGGCATCATTTACATCCATGTCGTAACGTTGTGTTGATATTAAAGTGGCATATCAACATTCCTCATTCGTGCTTCGCATATCATCGATTTTCACTGCACGTGGGATCTGCCAATTTTTATCGCTATATTTTCACTATTCGTTTAGGGGCAAAGCTCCCAAAGCCATGGCTATATTTTCACTATTCGTTTAGGGGCGAAGCTCCCAAAGCCATGGGTTTGTCCATGCATGTCTGTGACCAGTTTGGAACCACCTAGTTGTACGACTCACTCAGCAGGTGGCGCTAGCGTGAGTGACAGACAGACAGGCAGACAGGCAGACACACGGACGCACAGACGGACGGACAGAAGCACGGGAGAATAGATGTACGGACGCTTCGCCCCACGCATCATCAATCACTCTATAGATATACTGGAATTTTTTTGTTGGAGATGCTGTAATCTTTTCTTTTCAAAGCACAGCGTCACCTGCTTGAAATTGGCACCCCAACAAATAACTCACATCCAGGCGCTAGGAGTGCAACCAACCTTTAAACTTCGCAAATGGTCCAAACAATCAATACAAGTTTCTCAAACGTCACTGACACTCATGTGAATGTACATGTGTTGAGCGGATTCAGTGCGTTACAACACGAATAAAGGTAAAACAAGGGACACGAACACCAGCGCTGGTCTCTTCTTTTTACCTCTGCCCTGGTTGTATCGCGCCGAACCCAAGGAGGTTTTATAAAATTGCTGGAGAGGAAATTCTTCCCCACGAGTGAAGCCGGGCGAACCGTAAGATGTTTGCTGCGGCAGCCATCTCATTAAAGGCATGATGAGCTGTTGGCGTTCGGCGGTTAAGTTTTTGTACACTTAACTTGTACGTACACAAACGAAGCATCAAAGTCAAGTAAAGACAGTGTATAATTCTTACAAATGAGCCCCAAAATCTATTTGATCACTGGATATCCAAATATTACAAGTGAAAGGAAAATTAAAATGAATCAAGTTAATCACATTTTACAGGATAACACTTACGCATGCGAACTAGAGTGGGCGCATGGCTAGTACGGGACAACTGGACACTTTAGCTGTTTCTCACTTACTTTGAAGAAACGTGTGTTAAGAAAAAGTGGTTAATGGTTTTGAGTACTTGATGGTCTGCTATGGGAGAGCATTGAGTCGTCCCGTGGGCCTCACAGCACCATTTGCAACTGGTATTTTAAAAGAAACGTGTGTGAGAAGAAGTGGTCACCTCGCCCGCTCAACTACTTCAACGTGACACTTCACCTTTTTGGCTCAAATAGTCATCGAAGTGCGTCCTTGTGTTACTAGTTTTATTTAGTAAGCCTTGAATTTAAGGCAATTTTTCTTGCAGAATAAGTCACCGATAATTGTCTCTGTGGAATATTTCTTCGGAAACAACTATCTCTTACTTTATAATTAACGTAGTTTTAGGCTAACCAATTAAAGCCTAACCAATCAAAGTAAGCTGCACCCCAAGATAGCGTGTTTCTGAGATCTTTGGAATGCTAAACCTGGCTTCACTACTGCTGGCAAAGCATTGCGGGAGCTTCCACTCCAGCAATTTCTTTAAACCTCCTTGGCTGAACCCACTCAACATGTTCAACAGCATCCAACTCTCCCAAATGTCCCCAAATGTCAGTATTTTTTTACAGTGTGTGTCGTGAGTTTACCAAAAGTCGCGTGACCGCAAAGTCATATAAAGATACACGACGTCAACGTGACATCGCATATTGCCAGAATTTGTGACATCATCAAACGACAACGTAGCTTGGGCAAAAGTTGGAGGACCCCATAGGCAGCGCTTAACATGGGTTTCGGCTTCGTGTTTTTTTTTTTAGGCAGTTACATAAGGGACAGTGCGAATTTTAAAGCGAAAGCCTTTAATGGAGAGTATCTGTTCCGGGAGGCCCCCCCTTTCGCGTATTTACACTGTACTTTTCACTGCCCCCCCGAATAATATAAAGCTGCGCAAATGTGTGTGTGCGCATGCATCTTGGGGTATCTTGCACTTATACCCTCTCTAGTCCGATAATCACGGTGACCAGCGTCCGCCCGTGCGGTGGCGCCTCCGCCTCAAGCGGGAGGATAAATTAGTTTTATGAGCGCTCGAACGCCGATAGCGTCTGCACAATGCGCAAAGCACGAGAATACGAACACATGCGAAAAGGAGGCATATTAGCGGCGTGTCTTGCTGCGATTCGCGGTTAAAGAATAAAGTAAAAAAACACATAAACATTCTGCTTGTTGGCCATTCCACTGTAAGTGTCAAGAATAAGCGAGGCATTGTCAATCCAATGGTCCAATGCTATCGCAGAACACAGTTTAGTTCGAAAGTGTCCTTCAAATTTTTGGGGTGGCATGTGGTTAGCCACCCCCGAATTAGCGTAGTTATCTACCCCAAAACATGTGGTTAGCCACCCCAAAACCAGATTAGCGCATCTGGTTGCTGTCTTCAAGGATATAGGTCTCGGTGTGCCCGCTACAGTGGTATAATAGTTGCTGTACTCGACTGCTGACCGACTCGCAGTATTGAACCCCGGTGGTGGCGGGCAAAATTTTCTGTTGGATGTGGACATTTTTGATGTCCATGTACTTAGATTTAGGTGCACGTAAAGGAACCCCAGGTGATCCGAAATTTATCGCGCCCTCCACTACACCGTCTCTCACAATCATATGGTGGTTTTGGGACACTAAACCTTACCATTAGAGGTGCGAATGAACCAATTCCTATCTTAGTGCGATGAATAAAGCTTCGATGGAAGCTACCTGGTATGCCATAGTCTTTTTCTTGCGCTATACGGATACGCTATACGAATACACCAAGACAAACTTGCACAGAAGTGTGTCCTGTCTTCCTGTTTTGTCGTGGTGTGTCACCAAAAGAACAACTGACAGTGCAATCGGGCTCACAGAGCCAGGAAGGACTTCGAGCTCCCACGCCAACCGTTCAAGAAACGCCCTTTCAACATTGATCACTTGCTCACCGACATTACCCTGTTTTAATCACAAATATCAATGTCACCAATAAATAAGCTGTGTGAGGACTTAGTGTTCGCTTACTGCTGGGATGTAGATGTGTTGGAAGACCCAGTCTCTTTAATTGGCGATTTTCCAGCTACACTTGCGTTTTCATGATAGTTACAACTCCTATCCATTAAGTCTTCATTGGTTAACACTTTGTTATTAAGGCGAAATATATACATGTCTCATCAAACGTGAAGTTTGACCGACGGCGCACCTCTTCGGAGGCGTCTCGCGTCCCGCGGCGTCGGGTACGAGTGATGCAAAATAGTTATCATCACGAGATTACGTCACCATACAGTCACAGATCGCAAACTTTTGTGACGTCGTCATTGCGGCCCGTCACAGCGGCCCCCGCATCAAGTCATAACATCGCATCGTAGCTTGGTTAAAGGTGATCTGATCACGGAGACAATGCAAAGCCAGGTGAGGTGTCATCTTCGGTCTAAGAGGCCATCAAAAGCCACGTTAGGTGTAGAGAGCTTTTGAAAGGTCGTGGAGCAGCATCAGCGCATCGGCTGAGAGGAAAAAGAAGATGGTGCTTGCCTTCGAGTCGTCCTCATTGAATGCCTGAAAAACAGTGTCAGTTTTACGTGGAGTAGCAGCCAGCTTGCCCCCACTTTCCACTCTTTTTAGAGGCGAAGTTCCTTGGGGTGTGCGCTTGTCCAACATCATAGCCACTGCTAGCAGTCGGAGTGCCCACTAGATGGTGCTTTGTCGCTCGCACCACTAGTACTCGGTTCACTTGCTAGATGGTGAGCGATCCGAGTGTTAAACGCGAAACATGCGCGCTACTTTTTGCGTGCTTAAGGACTTCTTGCTTGTCTGCTTGTCACGGCAGTTGAGATGAGCGTCATCTGCAGCGAGGTCCGTCAGGTTGTTTTCACCATCAGATGTAAGGATGCAGCGCTGGCGAAACATATGGGGAGGGTCCATAGCCCACTAGGTGAGGTGGTGGCACCTTCTCTTGGGAGGCCCCGGAGTTCACCACAGCGTTCCGAAATGTTTTCAGTGATTTCTTAATTGTTGCAATGAAGTCATCGTCATTTTCGTTAGTTATTTTATTTATGACCACGTTCGTTCATTTTTGCCCAGTTTTGAGCCTTGCTAGCGTTTTTATATGGACTGTATTATGCCCTTTATATGTCACGCCACGTAAGACAAAATTACAAGCCCGGTCCCTAAAATGATTCACTCATTTATAATTTAAAGAAAAATTGAAATATCTGTTTATGAAGCACAGTTTTTTTTTAGTCGTCATGTTCTTATTTTAAAAATTACCGGTGTTGGCAGCATTTTAGATATATATCAGTGAGGCTTACAGACCTTTTGAGATGCACCACAAGCACAAATATCTGTTTCGTATGATGTATCTGTTGTATATCTGCACAGCACATAATAAAAAAGCAAAATTGCATGAATGTATTGCAATGGCCACGAGGGTTTCCAAAAAGTGGCACTCACAAGTTAGCATCACATTTATAAAGTATTCATTTTCAAGCTTTAATGCGCGAAATTTTATACGCAATAATGCATAAAAAAGGAACTCACGCAGCCATAACTGTCGACTAGGAATTAATTGAAACAACGAACGTATACATGTGGAGTTAGATCGATACACACTAAAAAAAACATAAGCAGACAAGGTTTATCTCACTGAGGCACCGATTTTGCCACGTGTGTCAGTTTTAGCCGCTCTCCATGTTTTGAGAGGAGCATTTCGCAAAACTGCGTGATATCGTGATGTTCAGTTGCAAACGAAAACTATTTACTGCGTTTTTATCTTCCTAATTTATTTGTTTAAAAATTTAGCAATAAATACTTGTTCATTGTAATCATCCTCATTTCGAGAGACTTGCGATTTTGTTTTCAATCTCACGCAAGCCTTAATAAGTAAATCGGCTACATCATCCTCTTCCCATTCTAATATAATGAGAACTAACGAGAAAGAACGCCAAAGAAAACGATTGATGATGATATGTGGGGTTTAACGTCCCAAAACCACCATATGATTATGAGAGACGCCGTAGTGGAGGGCTCCGGAAATTTCGAGCACCTGGGGTTCTTTAACGTGCACCCAAATCTGAGCATACGAGCCTACATTATTTCCGCCTCCATCGGAAATGCAGCCGCCGCAGCCGGGATTTGATCCCGCGACCTGCGGGTCAGCAGCCGAGTACCTTAGGCACTAGACCACCGCGGCGGGGCACCAAAGAAAGTGTAGGGAATGCTATGTATACTCATTACGATGCGATCTAGAAGAAAGTAAAGTGCATGAATATATAGCAATTCGCCATCGTTCCAACATTCCACGTTTGCCTTTGCCAATCTTTGCCAATATTCTACTCATGTCTGAGGCCACGTTGCACATGCATCGACTACGTGTGACTCGCAGGGTGATCACGGTGGTGGTGCTGTTTCCTGTTCTACGGCGCACGGGCTACCAGCTGAGCGCCCGCCAGGCGATGGTTCTAGCCTGGGTCACCCTCAAGGGACCCGTCACCATGGTGGGGCTGTCGACAAGAGCCGTGGGCGCGCTAGGCTACGTGAACTTCGTCGCGGTTCGTCTTTCATGCTGTCCTTCTCACGTTCGAAAATTGGCAATGGAAACGAGAAAACGGGAGTGAAAGATTGAGGAGAACGAATTAATTGTGTATTTGGGTTGTCTATTAGGGTACTACGACTGGTTGATTAGAGTATGAGGTTGGAGTGCATTCCACTTCATTATAGAAAAGGCCATGGGTGGCTGACGCGGCGGTCACTGAACTGAGTAGACTTAAGAGGATAGGCTGCTGGGCGAGTCAGTAAATCTTGGTGCAAAAATAGCCCGAAAAAAAAACGTGGGACATTGCGAAGAAAAGTGCAACACAGGCGAACATTACAAACTGAACTTTCATATATGTATGTATGTTTGTTTGTATGTGTGTGTATGTATGTGTGTATGTGTGTTTGTATGTATGTGTGCGCGTCTGTGTCAAAACCACATGTTCACCACGAGCAAAACCAAAAAACCCCAGATGTGTGTATCCAGCTACATTACCTTTACCTTGTTGAACGCAAGGGGCGGCTTAGCCACGCAGTTATCCCCAGCTTTTAATATTCAGACAGCTTCAACGCGTCGTCCGGTCCCTATGGCGTGCAAGCACTTTGGCATCGCTTTTTGCAATAAAAGCTCAGTTTTTGGTCTGCGCTTGTCGTGTACCTGCTTTATCTGTCAAGTCACACGTACACTTGTGCCATCAGTGGCGAACGTTGTACCACTTAACCAACAATGGCTACGATATAGTGCCTCTATCAAAAGACTTTATCTCTTATTTCTTATACGATTTGGGCGCACTAAAAGACGCGGGCAAGAGGAAGAGGCGCACACACACGG
This sequence comes from Rhipicephalus microplus, assembly GCF_043290135.1. NCBI lineage: Eukaryota > Metazoa > Arthropoda > Arachnida > Ixodida > Ixodidae > Rhipicephalus > Rhipicephalus microplus. Next base: position 1,001,747 of record NW_027464615.1, on the reverse strand, counting down.
GCACTACTTACAACAACAGTTTATTTTCTTTACCTTCCGACTGCTATAGCTGCTTTGCGCACGACTGTCACACGTACACATTCACGTACGCAAGGCTGGTATATCAGCCGGAAGGTGAAAAATTCAACTATTTTTGTTATAATAGCACCCATGTGTGTACATCTCTTCCCCTTGTGCATGTCGATGCTCAACTTGTACGCAAGTATAACCAACCAACAAGTTCGCAAACTCGTTTTTTCTCGCTGCTATCTTTCACTCCGCTTTATTCCTCAAATTTTGAGATGAAAACGCAAGCCAGGTTACGATAATTGTAGAGAACTGCAACCCGATATATTGTGTTTTATGGTGCAATAGAATAATCGGGAAATATGGCGAGGAACATGGCTTCTTGAGGCGTGGTGGGTGCTATACTCCTGCGGCAAGGAATCAGGTTGTTTCCTTTGCTGGTGCATTATTGCCCCATACCTATGCGCAAAAATGTGTTTATACCAATTCAAAAACCAGCGGTTCTTTGACCTCTCATTTAGCACCCATTGTCTTGGGTGATTGGTCTGCATAAGGTGCACATTCTAGCATTGACATCATACATGGACCCGCGTGTCTAAAAGGCACAATGGCCGTCAGAAAATGTTGATAAAGCCTGCCACTTCAGTTATCCAACCACTCGAGGTTACTTTGATGTACGAAGGCATGGTAAATGTTCAAAAGTCCGCTGGGCTGACCACGTGCTGATGCGCTTGTGGTGGTCACTTGCAGGTGCGCCTGTATCACGTGTTGTCCGTGGTCGAGGGCTGCCTCATCACAGCATTCACGGTCACCCCGCTGATGAGGTTCCTCGGTGAGGCCCTACTTACACATTAAGCGACAGTTCTAGAATGTCTAAACCTTGCCTTGGGCATACAGTATGGTGTGGCGAAAATAAACGTGGAACAGCAAACTTGGCCCTTGCGCTAGTACTATCACCTGGATATGGCATTAAAAAAAGAGAAAGGTAATGAATAGAGGGGCTTTTTCATTGTTGTACGCAACACAATGTAGTGACCAGACAACGAAGCGAAAGCGAGCATAGGGCACAGTACTTGCAGTTTGTTGATCGAATGACAGTTAGGTATAGTAAAGCGGGATAATGTAAACGATAAAACAGTTTTACCACCGGTGAGGACCGAACAAACATCCTTAAGGCATTGTGCCAAGATGGCAAGTTAGCCCCGTGGGATGACGTTCATGTTTGAAATTTCGGTTGAACCCCACCTAAAAGACATGGACAGTAGAGGCTTACAAGGACAGCGCTTAAAGGAAAGTGCGTGAGGGCTTGTGGGTACTGTCGCGACTGACTTATTGTTGTTCTGTGATGTACAGTTTTCTATAGTAATCAACACAAAATTTGATTGATTGATTGATTGATTGATTGATTGATTGATTGATTGATTGATTGATTGATTGATTGATTGATTGATTGATTGATTGATTGATTGATTGATTGATTGATTGATTGATTGATTGATTGATTGATTGATTGATTGATGTATTGGACGATCTTAGCGTCTGAGGAGGTTTAAGCTAAAAGCGTCTCGTTGTGCCCCGTGGAACTGCTAGGCATGCTTCGTCTGGATGCCCCGGAGTCGTCGCGTGTGCGGCGCTCGATGAAGTCCATCTGGGAGGCGGCAGCAATGTCTCGTGAACGCCAGCGCGCCCAGAGGAACTTCAGCGGCACCGACTGGAAGTGGATCGAGGAGCATATCTACCTGGCCGACCTGCTGTCCGTCGGATACCAGCTGGAGAAGGTCGAGCCCCAGGTAAGTGGCCGCCTTACCTATGTTATACATACGCATATTGACTCGAGCGCATACGTGACCAAGTATTAGACGCTTCATTTCTCTAGGATTGAATGGATGAAAACACTGCTAGAAAAGCAACCATCTCGGTGGAGGTGGAGCGCTCACTACAGAACCCCGTGGCCTTTGCCATCTTCAGAGTTCCGTTGATCAGCTTGAGCTGTTCTTCAGGCTTCAAGCAGAACAGCGAAGCCTCCCACTGTTCTGGTGTATTGTTCATTGACATCACGTTTTGCTGTTGGTGGGTCTATGTAACGTGATAAACCGTTGGGTGTTCTCCGCAAAGTGGTCATTTGTTGTCATGTGTCAATGGGTAGATTTTGGCCAGTAGACTCCGATTTACACGCACATTAATCTGCAGCTGTCTTTATTAAAGCCCAGAGAGACTTCAATGCCCGGCACAAAAGCTGGCGATGTGTCGGAAAACTCGGAAGGACAGGAATATGGTCAGAGAAGCTGGTTGTAGAAGACTCAGACTCATTGCAACATCGGGGGGTGACGTGCACGTCGCGTGTTCTCTCGTCTGCCGTTGAAGTGCCGTATTTTAACGCAGAATTAGCTAAACAAGGTTCCACTGAGGATTTACCTAGGAGGCCGCGAAGTTGAAAGACGTATTCTTAAATGCAGAGCTGTTATAGAAAAGTGTAGATAGCTGGGCCATAGAGGTTCCTATAAATACACTGGAGGGAACTCTGGCGCTAGTGTCTAAGGGAGCTGCAACGCACGACGATTCAGCGAGCATGGAAATTATGGGTAGGGCATGGGTTTGTCTAACTTTCGTACTTTCAGCTCCGGTCGGCTTCGTGAGGCTTGAAGTGGCTTTGTCATGAAACGACAATCGGCGAATGTTCAGCAGTTACACTTCACTACTTTTAAGGCTCACCAATCCAAATCGTTAACTAAGTCCAAAACAGTTTGTTCTACTCGAAACAGAAACCAGAGCTCTGCACTAAGGAAAGCCACTAATGCGTTCGAAGACCGCAAGCACGAAGACCAGGCGAATCCGTGTACTAACCATCACTACTATGGTCGCTCAAAGATAGCAGCGCCAAAGTCCTCTCTAGAAAATTTTAGAAAACTCTGAGCTGGGTCACTTGGTATAGATTCATGGTTGCAAGCAGCGTGAAAAAAAACGAGATGAATACACAGGGAGAAAGCGCCGTTTCTCGTCATTGCTTCTTGTGTGTCTGTCTTCTTTTTTACGCACTGCTTGCTACCAAAAAGGTGGATTTTTTTTCGTGCATCGTTGATAGAAAATTACCATCATCAAGAACTGGCAAACGCTTTCTTTCATTGCTGTTTCTGCTTCGCTCCTAGAACACGTGCGACCGTTTTATCGGGCGAGAGATGCAGTAACTCTGAGAGGCAAGACAGCGAGTACAGGGAGAGAAATAGGGAAACAGAAATAAGAGTGGGAAACAGAGAAGTTCTTGGTGACAGTAGGCGTATCCATGTACAGTATGGTGTAGTGTAGTAGAGGCAGGAGGTGGGAAGTGGAAGGGTAAATAAAAGCCTAGCCAAGCCAGGATAAGCCAGGTGTCGACCAGCTCTGCTGTGACCCAGACATATGCAAATTAGTGCTAGTTGCGCTAATATTTATATTCTTGGTCATTCCATTGACCAAAGCATTTCATAGCCAGTGAGAACCAGGAGCATAGAGACAATGCAAGGAACGCATGTGAGATTGAGGACGACTGTGGTAGTGTGAAGAAAGATGCACCAAATACGTGTTTATTGGAGTGTAGGGTGACATGCCCGGTATCTTTCCGAGGAACGAACTTTTCGATGGTATACAATAATAAAAACTATTTCTAAATTGCGGTCAAATTGAGTAAACGCAGCTCTCGTCAATGAGTTCCATTTTCAGTTTATCTTTTGTATTACCTCAACATCGCGCCATCATGCATGTGTCCTTCGAAAACCGCTCGTGGCATTCGCAGGAACTGTCAAAACCAGCGAGAAAGCAGAAGTGCCGAAAGTTGTCCAACAGGCTCAACCGGATTACCAAGGTCATGTTCAAGGACGACTTCACCGAACGATTCGTAAGTGCATTGAACATGCCCACGTGATGGAACTTCGCTTATACCACCGCTTCGAAGTTTAGTGCTTAATCACCCCTCGGTTGCTGGCATAAAAGTCGTGTGTTTTATATTGGCTACGGCGGTCGCCTATCGATGGAAGCGAAATCGTGAAGTCCCGGGTACTGTGCAATGTCAGTGCACGATAAAGAACACTTGGCGGTCCTAATTTGAGGAGCTCTCTACTTCCGCGTGCCTCTTTATTACATCCTGGTTTCCGGTGGTGTAAAACTCCACAAATTATTTTGACTTAAGCACCTAAACCTTCCTATGTGCATGTTAACGGGTTCTACTCGTAAACGGACGCATTGGCGCAACATTTTGTTTTGGCACCGATAGCATACAAGCCTGAGATCCTTACCTTCTCATCAAAGTATGAAGCGTAGCATAAAGTCTACCCCGTCTGATGACCCACTTATAGATATTGCTGATCCACTATGACCACGCTCCGCCGATTATTAAAAGAAGGGGGGTGGCAATCTTCAGAGCCGGAGGCCCCACTTTCATGAAGGCAACTTGGCGAGGGCAGATCAGCAAAATTGAGTTATTTTCAGGCAGCAAGAAAAAAAATCGCCGAATTAAGAGCGTTTTTTTTATTTCAAGCTGGAATAAAAATTATGTTTACTGTTTAATAGCAAAAGAGTTTTGCTGCCACCGAAAGAAGTTACTAAGGTAGGGGAAATAATTTCTTCGGTCATGCGGAGGGCCACATAGTGATAACAGTGTCACGAGGGCCTCATGCAGCTCGTTGGTTCGCATTGCTCACTCTTGTCGAAAGGCAGCACAACTGTCAATCTCCCGCTAGCTGCGAGCCCAGCCTGAACGTATCAAGCATAACATTCTCGAACATTACAAATCTCGCTTAATAGTATGTGCTTGTGCAGTTCTTTTCTCCCTTCGCCGTCGTTGTTTTCGCACTTCCTTTGATAATTATAATCACCGAACGCTTTCCGATGTTGCAGCTAAAGAACGCGCATAAAGCCATGTTCACAATACGTGCGCTACGTTCAGATCCTCGGTAAAGATAACAAACGTAAACGCAAGCAACGTAATGAATCTGTTCAGCCGCTGCTCTATTTATAGCGTAAAGTGCGTACTGTTTGCAGCGTAAATGGTGTAGGGCCCACATATTTTACAACTACTGATGCGACCGTTACGTACGACCCATGCATGAGCAAAGCAGTTTCGGTTTTCCCTATGCGTTCGCGGGACTTCCTGCCTCCTCAGTATCCACGCCTTCGCGCGCATCTCGACAGCCATGCAGTAGTGTGTCTGTCTCCTTGGTCGGTGCAGCTGTGGCCTAACACGCGAACCTCGCTAGGCTTCAACAATTCTAGCAAGGGTGCAACGCACCTTCAGAGTAGTGATTGGCGCGTCGTAAAAAAAAACACAGTTTATCCACGGAGTCAATGATGATGAGTTGCGCGAAGCATTCATCCGTTCTTCCGTGCTTCCGTCCCTCCATCCTTCCCTGCTTCTGTCCGTCCGTGCTTGCATCCGTCCGTCCGTCTGTCTGTTCATGTCTTACGTCCATGCATGCTTTTTTTGCATTTTAACATACTACAGGCTCTTGACGGCCCATGCAGTAGTGGGGACAAGAAAATACATACTGAACAATGAAAAAATGCATACACGAAATAACAAGAAAAATGATACATTGCTTCCGTCCGTCCGTCCGTCCGTTCATCCGTATTTCTGCCTGTCCGTTCGTCCGCCTGTTTGTTATGTCGTTTCGTCCTGTCGGTCTGTCGGCCTTCCTGTCCACCCATCTAGTGAACACTCCAAGTACCACCATTGCGCATCTTTTCATCATATATTAATCATATACAAGTACCGCCTTCCAGCGGACATTCTAAGGACTAAAGTACGAGTTGGCTACTACATACAGGAGACGCACGACCCACGCCTTCAAGACCTTCGCTCCTAAAACGTAGCGTACCCAAAAGAACTTACGTGGTCACTAGCTACGCAAAGGGACGATAGAGCTGTTACACAATACGACACATATGGCAGATGCGATTGCTGTCTAAACGCGGCTTAAAAAGAACAATATGGTATACTTCGGACCGACTTGACGAGGACGGACCAAGGAAACAAGACACGGGTGCTCTTCGTCTTCATCAAGTGCGTGCTGTTTTCGCCTTGGTAGGAACAACCGACTAGCTGGAATTGTGTTGCTGTTGGAAAGTTCGCGACAACAGGCCATCGAGATGCACGAAAGAGCCGTGCTTCACGTGTAAAATGGTGATGTTTGACAACGGTATAGATTCTCGACCAGCGACACCACTGTCGGCCCTCAACCTAGTACTGCGAATGTCTTATTTTGTTGAAGGTGCAGGCATGCCCAATAAAGAGCCCGATAGCCACCAGTTTCACTGCTGAACTCTTTCACGTGACAACTACGCGACGAAGCCTGAATAACGGCCGGGCCATCTAACAAATCCCATGATCAAGGGGTGGACCAAAAATGTCGTCCCGGTTTCAAGCACGGAGCGCTGCCTCAAGCCTTATTTTATGCTGGTGTTACCAACCAACACTCGCGTTCGGCACATACCGCTGACAAATGACTCAGACGCAACTCCGATCTAACCACTGGCCAAGCGCGAAAAGCATACGCATAGGAAACGCATGTATCCTCCTGCATCATCTATATGTTACATAAAAAGGCAACAAAACTGAGTCTCCCTTGTGCAATCGCCTAAAAATACTTCAATGCGAAAGCCATCGTTTAGATACGAAGCATCTTACGCTGGGGACTGTGTCCCTCAGTCCGGCGATGTCTACCCTCGCCCTCACTGCTCATGCGCGTCCGCTCCCCTCTTTCTTCTTTCTCCCTCTCAACTGCGACGCAAGCAGCGTCTGCTTGCTAGTTTCTTAATTGAAAGCCCCACCGCAGTGTTCTAGTGGATAAGATACTCGGCTGCTGATCCGCTGGTCGTGGGATTGAATCCCGGTTGCGGCACCTGCATTTTCAATGGAGGCGGAAATGCTGTAGGCCCATGTGTTCGGATTTGGGTGCATGTCAACGAATCCCAGGTGGTATAGATTTGCGGATCCCTCCACTAAGGCGTCTGTCATAATCGTACCGTGGTTTCGGGACGTTAAACACCACATATCAATTTCTGTGCGTTTAGAAAAAGTGGTTGACGATTCCGGGCACGTTATAAGTGCTCTACTATGAAAGGGAACTCAGCCATTCCAAATTTAGAGTAGTGTACTCTAAATTATTGAACCAATGTTACACGATTTCAAGTACACTGTACTCTACTATGGGAGAGCAACAAGCTGCCCCCTTAATAGAAAAAGTTCATTAGGAATTTCTCGATCGAAAAAAAATCATAACATATCCACGGAGTGAATGATGATGAGTGGGGCGAAGCGTCCATCAGCCCCTCCGTGCTAACGTCCATTCATCATTCTTACTTCCGTACCTCCGCGCGACCATCCGTGCGTTCATCCATGCGTCTGTCCATCTGTCCATCCGTTCGTACGTCTGTCCATCCGTACGTCCACGCGTCCATTCATCTGTCCGTCCGTCTGCTAATCTGTCTATCCGTCCATGCGTCCGTCCGCGCGTCCATCTAGCGTACACTCCAAGTACCACCATCTCCAATCTCACATCCCCTGTGGCACATACCCGCTCTAGAGTGAGTATGTGCAACCAGTGGCTACCTGCTACTACTACTACATACATTGGAGGATGTACAGACCACGCCTCAAGGGGTTTCGCCTTTTAAAAAATGGCAGCATATCCACGGAGTGAATGATGGAGAGTGGGGCGAAGCATTCGTCCGTCCATGCGTCCGTCTGTGTGACCGTCCATGTGTCTGTTCGTGCGCCCGTCCCTGCGTTCGTTCATGCATCCGCCCCTGCGTCCGTTCATGCGTCCATTCATGCATCTGTCTGTGTGTCCGTTCGTCCATCTATTCAACACTCCAAGTCCCACCATCTCGCATCTTTTTATCATATATTCCCCATATAGAAGCACCGCCATTCAGTGGACATTCCAAGGACTAAACGAGAGGTGGCACACGCACACTTTCTTACAACTTGCGCTTCGGGTCTACTTCCCACCTTCAACCACCTTGAGTTCATGGTATATACTAGTTCACTGTATTCATGGCACTGCGGCCCAATGCTCGCTAAACCTTTCTAAAACTAAGGAGGTTACGCCCAGCGAGTATAACGTAGCAACCTGTTCCTGTCAGATAGTGCTGAATGTGCATGCCAGTGGCTGCTAATGTGAAATGAGAGACAGGAGGATTCAGCTTTTAATTTCTTACGGCTTGCGCTTCGTATCTTTTCCCGCCTTTAGCCACCTCGAATTCATTCATGGTATATACTAGTTCATTGTATTCATGGCCCTGCGGCTCAACGCTCGCTAAACCTTTCTAAAACTAAGGAGGTTACACCCAGCGAGTATAATGTAGCAACCCTTTCTTGTCCGATAGTGCTCAATGTACATGCCAATGGCTGCTAATGGGGATCACAGCGTGCGCGTTGAGTAAAAGCCGAATGTGCCTGTCTCTCATTCCCCATTAGCAGCCATTGGCATTTACATTTAGCACTATTTATTATTGTTGAACAACGCACAGAAGAAATCTCTCACCGGCACCACCTCGAGGTCAAATGTTATGCCTATTTCGGGTATGTGCCACTGGTGGTTACGTACTACGAGGGATGCACAAGCCACGCCATAAGGAGCTTCGCCCCTAATACGACTGCTCACGCTACAACCATTCACTGGCCATTCTATAAGGCACTGGGTATTGACCTCCAGGGTAGTGCCGGAGGCTGGCTGGTCCGTTGTGTGCTTGAAAAATAAAAATTCACATTGTGCGTGTTAACTAAAAGGCAACTGTGGGTCTCCGAGTCCAATAAGAGTTTTCTGTCTCTCGCGGCCAATCGGCAGCGATTGGAATGTTCCAGTAGGCAACACTGGTCCATCAGTGCGTGCTTTGCGCCTCCCAAGGTTTCTCTCGTGCGCAACGCCACGATGAGCGCTAGTGTCAACGCCGCTGGCAGTGTTAGTGTCAGCACAAGCTCGCAATGAAGTACGGCGTCTCCCGCTCAAGCTACTAACTGACGAGGTCAACCGGGTTTGGGAGTCGGGGCAGGTGCCGAAGGAGTGGCGAACGGCCTCTGTCGTCCTCATTCCCAAGCCTGGTACACCTCTCGGGCTCGGCACGCTCCGACCGATCTCGCTCACGTCTTGCGTGGGTAAGGTCGCGGAACATGCAATCCTTAACCGAATCTCCCATCACATTGAACAAAACGAGCTCTTCCCTTTCAATCTCATTGGCTTTCGTCCCGCGCTCTCTACGCAGGACGTTATGAAAATGATTAAACATCAAATTCTCGACATAGGCACCAGAGATGTCCGAGGGATTCTTGCACTCGATCTGGAGAAAGCTTTTGATAATATCTCACATCCTCACATACTGGATTCGATCTCTGAGTTGGGATTGGGGGCCCGCTTTTACGGGTTCGTCCGCTCTTTTCTCAGGGATCGCGTTGCCACCGTTCGGCTCGGGGACCTCTGCTCCAAGGAATTTCACCTTGGACCTAGGGGAACCCCTCAAGGATCGGTCATTTCGCCGCTAATTTTTAATATCGCGATGAGGAAACTCTCGCTCGAACTCTCTCGTATCGACCGCATCGGACACGCGCTGTATGCGGACGATATTACTATATGGTGCTGTCGTGTGTTAGGTTCGTCACATAGCAAGGCGTGTGACGCGAGGAAGATGGAGACAGTGAGGAAAACAAAAGGGAGTTATATTGGACGAAGAACAAAAACTATTGCACATACAGTACTATAAGTTATACACACGCGTGGTTCACACACAAAAGAAAAGAGTAACCAGTCTCACAGTCTGTGCCGTAGCCCGGTGCCTTGAAGTGGGACCCGTTGCGTGCTCGGATGCAGTCGTCGCTTGGGTGCCAGGTCAGCATACCACTGTCGAGGGCATCACCAGGTTTAGGCGTAGCCGCACACTGTCAGCGACGTCGGCTCGGTAGACGTGGTCAGCAGCTCCGGTCTTTCGAGGGCGCTCGCCGTACCGGAGATGTCCACAGGACCACTCACCGAGAACTCGTGCTGGCCACGCCGACACGCCGTGCCCCGAGGACGTCAATGGCTCGAGGACAGGAACCCGGCCTTTCGAACCTCGCGCGTAGTTGCGGGTTCGCCCTAGGCTCCCTTGCGTCGTCTTGCCGGCGTCCGAACGGCTTCGTTCTCCGCGAGCGTCTCCTCTTCTTTTTTTAATGGGCGCGCTGCAATGCCTCTTCATTTTTCTCATCTTCCAGGTAATGTGGCGCTGTCGTCTGCTATGCTCGCATTTTTAAGGTACTACATCACATCACCCCCCACTTAAGAAAGTTCTTCCGGTAGAAGAACTTGAGGGCACTGGGGCACGTTGGTTCGCAGTCGGAAACACACACGTAAGCACCACTGCACACTATAGCAGTTCCGAGCCCCGCACACTCGGCACATTCGGTCACAAAAGTACACACCAGGAAAAAAAAGAAACAAGTCACAGAACTAAAGCGTCATGATACCTGTACCGCGCTGTAAGGTTCACATCATAAGCTATTAATACCATTGAGCATCGACTCTTCCTACAGACGTTGCTTACGGAGTTGGCAAACGGCTCATGTAATCTGCGCCTATGTTGTCTCTGCCTTTAATATACTCGACCGAAAAGTCGTACTCCATAAGAATAAGGCTCCACCGTAACACGCGGCTGTTCACATGCTTGGCTGACGTGATGTACACAAGCGGTTTGTGGTCCCTATGTAGAATGAATGTGCGTCCGAATAAGACGACACGAAGTTTCCGGACCGACCACGTAAAAGGCAGGGCCGCTCGCTCCACTGTAGAGTAAGCAGCTTCGCATGGTTGCAGTATACGGCTTGCGTATGAGACTGGGTGCAGTAGTCCTTTCGTTGGAATGGAACGCATGGTAGCTCGTCGCTTTCGGTGTCATCCGCCTGGCAAACAGCTGATGCTTCATGCGGTGGTGCAGGCGGCCATACCTCATACTTCTTCAGTAGGTTTATATGGAATAGCGTACTTCTGGTACCGAGGTCAATTAAATAGTCGACATCGTTTCTCTTCTCAAGGACATTAAAGGGTCCCTTCCACGTCAGAGCCAATTTGTTGGTATCCGATGGAAGCAGAAGCAGAACTTTGTCTCCAGGGGATAATTGACGTGGTCTGGCCTTTTGGTCATAATGTTTCTTTTGTACTAGCTTCACTTTCTGAAGCTCCTCCTTTGCTAGACGGCAGGTGTCTTCAAGACGATTCCGCAGTTCGACTACGTACCCGTAGAATGTTTTTAAATCATCATCAAGATGATCAGCGGCCCATATTTCTTTCAATATCGCCAGGGGACCTCTGACGTAACGGCCGTAGAGCAAGTCGAACGGGGAGAAGCCTAAGCTCGACTGGGGAACTTCGCGATAAGCGAAGAGTAAGGGTGCCAGGTACCGGTCCCATTTCTTCGGACACTCCTGACACATTCTTCTTATCATTCGTTTCAGGGTACCGTTGAACCTCTCTACAAGGCCATTAGCCATGGGATGATATGGGGTTGTTGGCAATTGTTTGAAGGAGAGAAGTCGGCTTAGCTCCTTCATTAGGCGTGACGAGAATGACGTGCCTCTGTCACTGATTATCTCCCGTGGGACACCTACACGAGAAAACATCTCCAGAAGTGCCTCAGCGACTTTCTCCGTCTCAATGCTCGGCAGTGCTACAGCATCGGGATAACGCGTTGCCATGTCCACCATTGTCAGTACGTACTTGTTTCCGCCCTCTGACATCGGTGATAATGGACCCACAATATCAATGGCTACTCTCTTGAAAGGGGTGTCAATTATAGGAGTGTTGCCGAGAGGTACATGACCCACCAAATGCTTGGGAATAGTTCTTTGACATATATCACACGATTTAACAAATCGTGTGATGTCTGACTGAACCCCTGGCCAGTAGAACTCTTCGAGTACCCGGTCGGTAGTTCGTTTAATTCCCTGATGGCCCGAAAGGATGCCTTCGTGGGCCATTTTCATAACAAATTGTCGGAGGCACCTTGGTACCACAAGCTGATTCACCTGCCTCTTAGAGTGAAGGGTGTACTTGCGATAGAGGATACCATTCTTCGTGAAGAACAATATTTTAGCAAACCTGGTCTTGACCTCTTTGTTGACGGCTTCGAAGCATTTCCGCAAGCTGCTGTCTTCCTCCTGTTTGGTTTTAAAGTCCTGTGGGCTGATGTCTAAGGGGTTTATAACTGGAGCCGGAAGTAGATGTGGATTTCCTTCCTTTCGGTTTACTGCAGCAACTTTTGTCTTGCAACGTGTTTTCCTTGCAGCCGATGTTGAAGTCTTTGCATACAAGGGTCCCTGTGCAGAACCAAATTTTTTTGCGCCAGAGTACTCTTCTGCAGTGTTCTGGGTGTAAAGACGGCTCTTCCAATCGTTATCAGGATTGTGAGCATCTCGAACGCCTTCCACATTTCCCAAGACAACATCATATAAAGGAGTATCCATACAAAGGGCTCGAGTTTTGCCAGTGAAGAACGGTGAAAAAATTTCCACGTGTGCTTCAGGCAGCTTCATCAACCGACCGTCCAGGAGGTTAATCGAGGAAATCTTTCCAGTCAGCTTGCTATCCGCCACAAGAGACCTTTTGACAATGATTGAATCGCATCCGGTATCTCTCAGTACTGTTGCGGGATATCCTTCGAGTACACCTTCGCCCGTGGGCATCGATTTTTCCTTCAGCTTGGCTGGACGCGTTTCTGCGCACTCCGGACTATAAGGAACACAAAGGGAAGCCTGCGACTCTGAATTAATTATCTTGGCTCCATCTCTTTGTTGAAAAGAGCATGAGGCCTTCTCAACGCTGTTGGCCCTTTTGGAGCAGTCAGCTGTTTTATGCCCAGTGCGGCGGCCTTTTCCACAAAAGGGTGGCTTTGTACCTGGGCACCTTGTGTTGGTCCAGCAATCAGCTGCTCTGTGACCCTTTTTGTTGCAAAGGAAACACTGCGGTCTCTCTTTGTCATCTTGCCGCTCAGACGTTGGAGTTTGACCTGGAGGCTTGTTCAGGATATGGCCTTTACATTTGCCAAGGTTAATCAACCCCTGGGCCTCCAAGTAGTGGTCTGTAGCCTCCGCAAGTTTTTCAAGGCTTTCACAGTTTCTTTCCTTAAGAAACACAGTGAGTTTCTCATGGCATTGCGCGAGAAACTGCTCCGAGACAATTTTGTCTCGCAGAGCATCGTAGGTCCGGTCTGTCTTGGCCATTTCTTGCCAATGGTCAAAATAACCTAATAGACGCCCGGCAAACTGCGTGCCCGTTTCAGAATTATCTGGTTTGGCTGATCGAAATTTTGTCCGATAGCCTTCTTCTGTGTACCTGAAGCGTTGTAGTAGCGTTTTCTTCAACGTTACGTAGTCTGTGGCATGTTCTGGTGCCATCCTACCAACTACACTCAAGGCCTCTCCGGTCAAGCAAAGGCTTAGTGATAGGGCCCACTTGTCTTGCGGCCAATCTTGACTAGTAGCGACGCGCTCAAATCGCTGTATATATGCGTCCAGCTCATCGCGTTCCTCGTTAAAGGCTGGGATGAGTTTATGTGGACTTCGGTAGCTCTGCGTGGTGCCTACGGGCGCACCCTCGGTAAGCTGCCCAGTAGTTGTGCTACCTGCTGTTGCACCTAACTGATGCAACTTTAACTTGAGCTCAAGAACTTCTTTCTCTGCTTGTAATCTAGCGACTGCCTCTGCCTCGGCTTCTTTCGCGGCATTTCGTTCAGCCAGACGAGCGTCACGTGCCTCTTTTTCGCGTGCGCGTTCTTGGTCCATCCATTCTTTTAGTGCTGATCCACTTAACCCCAATTCCTTTCCGATCGCCGTCAGCTTATCTGCCTCCATCATCGACCGTCACACACACATATGCGATGTGATACTCTCCTTAGATGTAATAAGAGTAGTCCTGTCGCGGACGCCAGATATGTCGTGTGTTAGGTTCGTCACATAGCAAGGCGTGTGACGCGAGGAAGATGGAGACAGTGAGGAAAACAAAAGGGAGTTATATTGGACGAAGAACAAAAAAAACTATTGCACATACAGTACTATAAGTTATACACACGCGTGGTTCACACACAAAAGAAAAGAGTAACCAGTCTCACAGTCTGTGCCGTAGCCCGGTGCCTTGAAGTGGGACCCGTTGCGTGCTCGGATGCAGTCGTCGCTTGGGTGCCAGGTCAGCATACCACTGTCGAGGGCATCACCAGGTTTAGGCGTAGCCGCACACTGTCAGCGACGTCGGCTCGGTAGACGTGGTCAGCAGCTCCGGTCTTTCGAGGGCGCTCGCCGTACCGGAGATGTCCACAGGACCACTCACCGAGAACTCGTGCTGGCCACGCCGACACGCCGTGCCCCGAGGACGTCAATGGCTCGAGGACAGGAACCCGGCCTTTCGAACCTCGCGCGTAGTTGCGGGTTCGCCCTAGGCTCCCTTGCGTCGTCTTGCCGGCGTCCGAACGGCTTCGTTCTCCGCGAGCGTCTCCTCTTCTTTTTTTAATGGGCGCGCTGCAATGCCTCTTCATTTTTCTCATCTTCCAGGTAATGTGGCGCTGTCGTCTGCTATGCTCGCATTTTTAAGGTACTACATCACAGGTGCACTGGGGGTAGGGACGGAGACGTTGAGGAGTCCCTCCAGCAGGCCCTCAGGTGCACGGAGGAGTTTTTGGATAGCATGGGGCTGCACTTGTCGACCGCCAAGTCGGAGCTCCTCCTGTACACACAGCCGGAGAAACGCAAGTTCACCACTATTCCATTTCCGCCGGAAGAGATCAGGATCGAAATTCACACACGGTCAGGGCAGGCCGTCCCCCGTGTCGATAAAATTCGGATATTAGGCATGTTCCTGGAGGAGCACGGAAGTAACTCTCATACTCTGACTCGTATTGCGGCAAAGGCGGAGAGCATGGTCAAGCTTATACTTCGGGTGTCTAACAGGCGTGGAGGGCTTTGTGAGGCCAACCTCATGAGGCTTTTCCATGCCTTTTTTATGAGTCACATTAATTACATTGCCGCAGCGCATAGGTGGGAAAGGAAAGAACAAGGGAAACTGGATGCAATTATTCGAAAGTGCATTAAAAGGGTCTTGGGCCTTCCAAACAACACAAATGAGGAAAAGCTCAAGGCTCTTGGTATGCATAATACATTTAGTGAGATTGCAGAAGCGCAACAAACAGCACAAGCTGCACGACTGTCCTCTTCCAAAGCTGGGAGATGCATCCTGGAGTTTCTGGGCTGCGAACCAACTATGGTAGCATACAAAAAGATACAGCTTCCACCCAAATTGAGGGAGCAGATTACGGTCTTACAAATTCCTAGAAATGTTCACCCTCTCTACAATGTCGGCTGCCGGGCCGCTAGGGCTAGGTCGCTCCTCAGTTCCGCCGCTGCCACCCCTGAAATTGTGGCGTTCGTTGACGCAGCACAGTATCCCGGCACATCCAATTTCGTGGCAGTGGTCACTGACCTTCACGGTACAATCCTCACAGCAGCATCTCTTCGAGATACCACGCCGGCTAGGGCAGAGCAGGCTGCTATAGCAATGGCCGTGGCGATTCCCATGCGCACGCGCATTTTCACTGATTCTTGAGCTGCTGCACGAGCGTTCATGACCGGGTCAGTCTGTGAGCAGGCGGCCTATCTTCTTACCAAAAGACCACATTGCACGGAAATTGACGGCCACATCACCTGGTTTCCTGCCCACATGGGCAAGGATGTCCACCCTGTTATCCTCAATGCCAATGAGCTTGCCCATGCCCGAGCACGCGAACTGTCCCACCGTGACGGGCAATCGGCATCTAATTTGGGGGATGGCATCCGGCAGCTTGATTCGCTCCTCACCTTTAACGATATTTGCAAAAATTATCAATTGGCCAGGCGTAGCTTTCCGCTCCCGCACCCGCAACTCTCTAGGGCCCAGTCAGTCACTTTAAGAATGCTGCAAACGGGTACTTACCCGCCGCCTTTAGTGTACAGCAAGTTTATCGACAGCATAAAGCCGCAATGCCCTCATTGCGAAGAGAGACGTTGCACGTTACCCCACATGCTCTGGCAATGCGCGGCGCTGCGCGATGGCGAGCCTCTCAGCACAGAAGCTGCCTGGAAGACGGCAATTACCAGCTCGGACCGAGAGGTCCAAATCCGGGCTGCCCAGAGGGCCCGCAATTTGGCGGAGGGGCTCGCTCTTCCTGTCCCCACGTGGGTGCGGCCCGCAGCCGACCCTCCCTCTTGAGGGGAATCGGCTCCTCAGGACAATTTGTAAATAAATTTCATTGACTGACTGACTGTCCCGCTCAAGCGAGCAGTCTCCCCGCTGCTTTGCATCCACACATGGTAACATTTAGCCAGATATGGTGCAATTTTTTCTTATCAGTCGATTTATTAAACATACTTCTTCCTCCCCCTTTGAAAGCTTCCTGAAGCTAACGTTGTTTCGCGCTAGCTTCAGGCTCGGTGACATTACATGCTTGCAGATTTCAAAGTCTGTTGTATCGCGTTCTCAAAAGCTATAAGTCACATTGGGCGACAGAGGCTTTTACTCTTTTACCCATTTGGCATGCATGTACACCATTCGAATGTAAGCGCAACAACAGAGCAGCCAAACCAATTAAACATGCACGCTCATAATTTTCACTGCAAATAAAGTAACGCAGGTAGACATTGAACGAACGCTTCGAGAACATATACGTAATAAATTGTGAACTTTTATGTTGCAGCGAAAAGCGAGAAAACGAGCCTGTATCCATAAAGACATTTATGAGCAGCTCACCCGGTTTTGAACTGCTGCTGTAATCGCCTCATCCTTTGGCCAAATGACGGTGTTATGTGATGATGTAACTTACATGTGATGGCACCATGACGCCACATATTTCACTAACCTATAACGTCAATGGTGACGTCATCACGTCGTACTATTTTGTCGCCACTGATTGTCAATTTTAGAGTTCGGCGCAGTATCTAAAGTTTTCGCCTCAAACATTAAATTGCTCTTCCAGGGTTCATCCCTATGCGCGCTGCCCAGCCACGCCCACCCAGCCAAGGCCTACGCAGAGCTCAACAGGAACATCCGCACACTACAGACGGTCAGTACTCGGAGCAACGGGAAGCCTTAGCGCAACGCTGTCAGTTTTGTATAATGACGCCAACCAGTAACGCTGTTCACACTAAAGCTGAGCCCTCGACAGCACAGCCTGCTTCAAGCACTAAACCTGATGCAAGCGTGGTAACGGCTAATTTCAACTACGAAAGCAGTCTGTTGCTATGCAGCAAGCTTAGGAGCATCGGTAGTACTTTACTTCGTTCACTTAGGAAGCAGAGCTGCTCGGTGCAGGCTGCGAATCGTCATTGTATGTAGTGGCAGGCCTAACCGTCCTCGCGGGCACACATTTTTTTCGCCAACACCATCCTTCGGGTCGAAACTTCCTCTCTAATTACAAGCATAAACCGACCAAAGATAATTGCCGACCTACTCTTCCAGTGAACACTGGACTTTTCTGGTTTGCTTATAGTGGCAAAGAGTATGTATAAGACGGTGTGCAAAACAGTTTTGCAAGTTCATGTTTACACATTCGTATGAGCAAAGCGAATGAACATGTCGCGACTTAGTACTACCAGAAATATAGATCGTTCTACGCAGGGTAACCCGTAGCCTTGCACTCGCAGGTGTCCCTGAGGAGGCAGTTCGAGAGGGGCATGATCCACCCGGAGACCTACGCGAAGATTCTCACCGCCATACAGATCAAAGTTAAGGACGAGTCGTACGTTCGCTTACTTGTTTAACTTACTTAGCTTAACTTACTTCACGCACTCACTCGCTTACTTGTTTGACTGTTTGATTGACTCCTCGGTCGGTCGGTCGGTCGGTCGGTCGGTCGGTCGGTCGGTCGGTCGGTCGGTCGGTCGGTCGGTCGGTCGGTCGGTCGGTCGGTCGGTCGGTCGGTCGGTCGGTCGGTCGGTCGGTCGGTCGGTCGGTCGGTCGGTCGGTCGGTCGGTCGGTCGGTCGGTCGGTCGGTCGGTCGGTCGGTCGGTCGGTCGGTCGGTCGGTCGGTCGGTCGGTCGGTCGGTCGGTCGGTCGGTCGGTCGGTCGGTCGGTCGGTCGGTCGGTCGGTCGGTCGGTCGGTCGGTCGGTCGGTCGGTCGGTCGGTCGGTCGGTCGGTCGGTCGGTCGGTCGGTCGGTCGGTCGGTCGGTCGGTCGGTCGGTCGGTCGGTCGGTCGGTCGGTCGGTCGGTCGGTCGGTCGGTCGGTCGGTCGGTCGGTCGGTCGGTCGGTCGGTCGGTCGGTCGGTCGGTCGGTCGGTCGGTCGGTCGGTCGGTCGGTCGGTCGGTCGGTCGGTCGGTCGGTCGGTCGGTCGGTCGGTCGGTCGGTCGGTCGGTCGGTCGGTCGGTCGGTCGGTCGGTCGGTCGGTCGGTCGGTCGGTCGGTCGGTCGGTCGGTCGGTCGGTCGGTCGGTCGGTCGGTCGGTCGGTCGGTCGGTCGGTCGGTCGGTCGGTCGGTCGGTCGGTCGGTCGGTCGGTCGGTCGGTCGGTCGGTCGGTCGGTCGGTCGGTCCTTCAAGGTAATGTAGTTGTAGATGCGAATGATTTGGTGGGAATTACTGGAAATTGTCAGCTGCCAGCTGTCTCAATCTGTTTTAGTTGTCAGTTGTCAGCTGTCTCAATCTTGTTTCAGATTTCTGACGTAAGAACTACTCCTTTAATTACTATTATTTAAATTAATAATATTAATTATTATTAGGTCGTTCGGTCGGTCGGTCGGTTTGCTCACTTACTATATAAATCGGTCACTTATGATCACACACTCAACAGCAGATGTAGAGGAAGGTGGTGAAACGAATAATAATTAAAGGAGCCACGCATACTTCGCGAATGAAATGGCGCCATAGGCTAGCGCCGATGCGTTAGTTTTGTGGGAATAAATTTGATGGCTGAGCATCGCAGTTTAACAGTATTTCTAGTTCTTTTTTTTCGCCTGATGACATCATCGTTTGAATATCTCTTTTTACGTGCACGTGATATCTTTATTCTGAATAAGTTTTATAAACTGAGTTGTTCTTACGTCAGAAATCTGAAACAAGATTGAGACAGCTGACAATTGATAACTAAAACAGATTGAGACAGCTGGCAGCTGACAATTTCCAGTAATTCCCACCAAATCATTCGCATCTACAACTACATTATCTTGAAGGTATCGGCTACAGGCCAAAACGTATCATTGGATCCCAGTGGAAAAGAAAACACCGCGAATGGTAGTGAAATATCCAAGCACCTTTTAAGTTATTTCAGTGCGGTTATATTTTAACTGCAATGAATATTCACAAAAAAACAGTCCTTATAGCAGCTTTCACGCAGCTAGTCTTATGGAGTCTTTACGTTGGCTGTAAGTATCAGGCACCCAAAAACAGGCACCATGAACAGGTACCATGAACAGGTACGACGAAAATTGTCGACAGTACCTTTAATTCAAAATCATGGTGAAATAATGTATAGGAGCAATACAACGATGCTGTAGTGTGGGTGCTTTCATTAATCCATGCAACTATACACTTCCCGAAAAAATATAGTAGTGCTTGCTAACTTCGGGTAGTCATTTGCGACCACCTTGGTTGAGCTCGCTCGAGAGTCGCCCGTGTGAATGAAGCCTTACAGTAGAGATTTCGTGAATGCAGATTTTGTTCCTTCACTGCCAATTTTTCAATTAACTGCGGTGTTGTGTGATCTGCCTTAAGCAGTACACGTTTCCGAACGTACTAAACATGTGTTCCCATGCCTTTTCCACGCAGGTTTCTCGACTTGCCGACGATGAAGGCGCTATTGTATCTGCCGCCCTGGATGTTCGCCTTTGTAAGTTGCAGCTGACATGCATCCTACTTTCCTCTCGGATTCTCGTGCAGCCACCCTATCCGGGCGCGTCAACATACAAGCCGTCACTAAGCAAGCTGGATGAAAAAAAAAATGAAGACACCGGCTACAAGCCATTGAAGCAATTCATAGACAGCGCGCTGTGGCTTGCTGATTTACCCGCTTCCTTTAAGCGCCCTATAGGCAGCTCAGCTTCCTACACTAAACAGAGTACTTTAGAGGGAGAGCTTCTTTTCTTCACTGGTTGCAAGCAATGTTTGTAACTGTTGCTACCAATTCTACAAATATGAGTTGACACCAACAGTCACTAATCCAACGGTTGTAACAGTTGCTCCCCTTCCAGTTACTCACTTTCGCTTACTATCGAGAAGAGCAACATATTTGGAGTTACTGCCTGAAGTTAGCTAGTACTACACTACTAATCTAAGGCCATAGAGTTGCATAGATTAATTAGAAGATAACCCTCGGGACCTTCTTTGTATTTGTTTTACACGTTATTTCACCATGGTTTTGCGTTAAAGACGCCGATGATCATTTTTCATGATCACTTGTTTGTGAGTGAGTGAGTGAGTGAGTGAGTGAGTGAGTGAGTGAGTGAGTGAGTGAGTGAGAACTTTATTATGGTCCAGTGCAGACGCTGAGGTTGCCACGCGTCACCCGGCTACTCCCACATGGGGACCGGCAGGTCTAGCCTGACGGCCCTGTCGCGGGCACACTGGACGGCCAGGATTGGTCCTGAAGTTCTGGGCTGTGCAGAAGCGCATCCCACTCGGGTTTGCTATAAGTCGGTCCAAGCGACCCGCACTCCCAGAGCATGTGTGCTAATGTAACGGTCTGCCCGCAAGCGGCACAGGCGGCATCGGGGAATTTGTGAGGATAAATTGCGTTTAGGTACGCTAACGACGGGTACGAATGGGTTTGAAGTAAGCGCCACGAGACGGCCTGTGCTCTATTGAGTTTTGAATGTGGCATTGGGAATGCCCGCCTCGCCATGTAGTAATACTTCGTAATCTCGTTGTGTGTAGTAGGTGTGTCTTTATGCCCCACGTCGTCGGCACTGGAGCCGTCGCCCAGGTCGAGAGCAGCGCGGTCAGTGAGCGCGCACGCTGTTGTGTGGGCCGACTCGTTCGGGTTCAGCGCAAGGTCGTTTATGGAGCCGACAAGCGCGGGGAACCAATGTATGGTGTGAGGGACAATCGTTACGCTGGTGGAGCTGTTCAAGATCCTGGCTGCCTGTGTTGATATGCGGCCCTTTCGAAAGGCTCTGACTGCGGCTTTGGAGTCGCTGTACACCTCTTCGCACCGACCATTTAGCAGAGCGAGTGCGATGGCCACTTGTTCGGCCACCTGGGGGTTCATGGTGCGTACCGTGGCGCATTTCGTAGTCAAGCCCATCTGGTCCATGACCACCGCTGCGAACTTTTTGTCGTCTCGATATGTTGCAGCATCAACGAAACTTGCATTTACGCCACCTTTTCCCAGTTGCTTCAGCAAAGCCATCGCCCTTGCCCGACGACGTCCCTCGTTGTGTACAGGGTGAGTGTTGCGGGTTATTGGGGCAACAATGACGTTTTCCTGTATATGTTTTGATATACGCACGCTATTTGTTTCCAGCTTTATAGGATTGAAACTAAGCTCGCCAAGTATGCGTCAACCAGCCGTCGTAATGGACAGCCGAGCCAGCAGCGAGCGTTGCTGCGCTTCCGCTATCTCGGCAGCAGAGTTGTGCACACCGAGCCCGAGCAAGTTCTCGGTGTGTGTGCGTACGGGAAGCCCCAGTGCCTTCTTGGCGATCTTTTTGATAATCGCGTCGAGCTTGTCCCACTTTGACCTAAGTCAGTTGTGCATTGCAACGGTGTAGGTAAAGTGGAAAAGCACAAACGTATTGATGAGCCTTAACAAATTGTCTTCCTTAAGGCCTCGTGTCTCCCGGAGACACTTTTGACGAGGCGAAAAGTGTTGTCAGTCTTGGCGTCAATCTTCCGAAGAGCGGTGCCGTTGCTTCAATAAACATGCCGAGGATCCAGATGGTGTCTCGGAATTTCCTCCCCGTAACTCGTGTAAATGTGCATATTGCTTTCTTCGACGGGTTTCCATGCCTTAGGTCGGCTACCTCGTTCTTTTCTATAGAGCAGAAGCTCCGACTTGGCGGGTGAGCATCTGAGTCCCGTTTGGCGCAAGTACGATTCCACCTCGGCGACTGCTTCTTGAAGGACATCTTGCACCCGGCCTTCGCTGCCGCCAACGTACCAGATGGTGATGTCGTCGGCGTAGATGGTATGCTGGATGCCGCCCACGCTAGCCAGTCTTTTCGACAGTCCGATCATGCAGAGACTGAACAGCACCGGAGAAATCGCACACCCCTGGGGCGTGTCTCGATGTCTGAGTGGTACGCCTTCAGAGAAGTTCCCGATGCGCAGCCTCACTTTTCTTCCAGACAAGAAGGACTTGATGTAGTTGTACAGCCTGGGCCCAAGCTCGAGTTTCGCCACAGTCTCCAAGATGAATTCGTGCTTGATGTTGTCAAAGGCCTTCTCAAGGTCTAGGCCAAATAGAGCCTTTGTATCTCGAGAGTATCCATCAAGAACTTTGTGCTTAATAAGCAGCATTGCATCCTGCGTTGAAAGGCTGGTACGAAACCCGATCACATTGTGGGTATAAATCTCATTTCCCTCCAGGTAGTCGTTAAGTCTGTTGAGAATTGCGTGCTCTGCCACCTTACTCACATACGACGTGAGTGATATGGGGCGAAGATTCTCAACGCTAGGAGACTTTCCTGGCTTGGGAATCAGTACGATGTCAGCTAGCTTCTATTCCTCAGGAACCCTTCCCGTTTTGCATGCTTCATTGAAGAAACCAGTTTGACGTTCTATGGATGCGTCGTCGAGGTTTCTGAGGGCTCTGTTTGTGATCCCGTCTGTCCCTGGTGCCGACTTGTGATTGAGCATTTGTATCACTCTCCTGATTTCACCCTCTGAAAAGTATTCGTCTAGTTCAGGTAGAGGAGGGCCGCCATACTCTGGGAACACACCGTCTTCATCCTCTCGTTCGACTGGCAGGTACTTGGAAACTAATCGAGTAACGAGTTCGTCAACCCCCTGTGTCTTGGTGGCTTCGTGAACGGCACGGGGTAAAGTGTGTCTCTGGTTGGCTCTAGTGCTGTACTCGTCCAAGAGGTGCTTCAGAAGGTGCCAGGACTTGCCATTTCTGATTTGACCGTCTACGGACTCGCACAGCTCATCCCACTGCTGTTTGCACAGTGTGTCGCAATGTTGTTCGATTTCTTTGCTCAACTTCGATATTCTTTGCCGCAGCCTACGGTTGTGCCTCTGCTTCTTCCATCGAGAAAATAGACCTGTCTTGGCTTCGAGCAGGTGGACAAGCCTACTGTCTATCTTCTCCACATTCAAATCTGTCTTTATCTTCTTGGTTGCAGCGGTGGTATCTCTGCGAATACCCTCACACCATTCCTCGAAATTGTCAGGAGCACTGGCTCTTGTACCGCGAATGCTGCGAAAAAGATCCCAGTCAACCACCGTGAACTCTCAGACTCTGCTGCGGTCGACTATAATAGAAGTTTGCAGAACATAGTGGTCGCAGCCAAAATTCATGGCGGTGTTGGCCCATGTACTCTTTTCGACATTCTTGATGAAAGTGAGGTCTCGCGTCGTGTCTCTGGTCGCAGAGTTGCCTATCCACGTAGGAAAAGCCTTATCAGTGATTAAGGTAAGGTCTAGTTTGGTGGCGTCCTGCCAGAGGTCGCGACCTTTTCTCGTCTCATACACGTATCCCCATAAGCCATGTGGGGCATCGAAGTCACCGACTATGGCAAGGGGCCGAGGACCGGCAAATTCAACTGCCCTCTCGAGCAACGTGTTGAACTGCTGGCACCTGCGCCTAGGGTTACTGTAGACATACAATACAAAAACACTGTTTTTCCACAGATTGTCCCGAGGTGTGTCAAGTAGGATCTCTACCATTACATATTCGATATTTTATCTGGCTATCTTCAAGTTGTGGGTGACGTGTGTCAGCTTTTTACTTATTAGTGTGCAGACACCTCGTCCTCCTGACTGGCCAGGGACTGCCCGGTAACCAAAAAGGGACACTTCAGAGGCTAAGGTCTCTTGAAGGGCTATAGTTTGAGATTTCTTTGTTATCGTTTTAAAGTACTGCTGCAGGATTTCATTTGCCATTTTAGTAAGAACATCCTTAAGCTCGGCGTTTTCTTTTTTCAATCGTAAAATTTCCGTGTCTTTAGCATGCTCTGGGGACGGGCCGCATTGCATGGGTTGCTCGCTGTTATTACTGCGAACCCTGTCGGCCCAGGTTAGGTTTGACTTGCCTCTGCTCTGGTCCTTGGTGTCGTGGACTGCCCCGGACAGCTGGAGTCCCCGTGCGTGCCCGCAGTCTGCCCTGGGCGAAGGGTCCGGTCTGGTGCTCGGTGCGTCAGTCTTTCCCTGGCCAGGTCCGAGACTGGATCCGAAAAGGGCACCGGAGCTGGGACGTGGTCTGGTGCCACCCCTGGATTGAGACCGCGTCCTGGACATGGAGCGGGCCCCGGATCTCGAACGGGACCAGAGACGCAACCTGACGTGGAACGACTCCTGCAACTGCCTCTGCTTCTGGATCTTTCTCGTGATTTGAATCGGCCTCCAGGAGCCGATGGTCCAGGCTGGCCCTGCTGATGACAGTCGTTGAGCTCTAGGAAGCCATCGACATTGACGGATGGAGACCTCTCCCGAGGGGCGCGGGCCCTCAGGCCTCGCCTGCGCCTGACGACATAGGGTATCCGATATCGGTGCTGGCATTCTCTGGATGCGGTGAGGTGCTTTGCGCCACACAAACTGCATATTGGTTCACAAACATGATCCTCTTCTTGCTGGATAGCTTGTCTGCAAGCCTTGCAGACTGAAGCGTCGGGAATGTGTCAGAGCGGTGTCCTAGTCAGCCGCAGGCATAGAAAACATCAACTTGCTTCCTGTATAAAGTGCACTTGATGAGGTTGCCGCCATAGGAAACATAATTGGGAACCTTGTACCCGTCAAACAGCACTATGACGACGCCAGCATTCTTGATTCTTTTTGCTTCGACGGCCAGTGGATTTCTTGCGTTGACAATCTTCGGTCGATGGCTCCTGGATCATCACTAAGAGGGATCCCATAGATGACTCCCTTGCAGGTGGCATGCGGAGCAGCCGTGCATGCACTGACTTCGTGGCGCTGTCCAGCCACCGTAATAACTTCAACGTTAACGTAGCGCTTAACATTCTCTAGGCTCGAAGGGCTGACGACCATAATATTGTTACGCACAAGGAGGACCAGGACGTCCAGCGATTGCCCTTAGACGACTTTGGAAAAGTGCCCACGAGGCCAATGCCCACCTGTTAGAAAGGTGTGCTTGGATGTGGCAGGGGCTGTAGAAGACCAGCCAGAGCAGTAGATGGGCGTTTGTGGCGTTGACACTGTGTGCAGCTGGCCACATACGCCTCGACTGACTGTCGCATTCCTGGCCAATAAAAGCGTTCCTTAGCACGGTAAAGCGTCCGCGCAAAACCTAAATGTCCGGACGTAGGATTGTCGTGCATAGCACCTAAAATCACCGTCCGAAGGCTTTCTGGCACTACCAGGAGGAAACGTGCGCCAGTGCGGGAAAAGTTCTTCTTATATAGGAGTCCGCTGCGTACACAGAAATGGCATGTCGTAGGAGCTGTGCAAAGCGATGATAGCCTGGTGTTCTTTCGCTGTTCATCTTTGAAAGTACTGAAGTCGGGAAACTTTGGTGACACAGAAGCTACGAGGTGATCGAGGTCATCGGCGTCACACTCTGTAGTGCTCAGTGGCATGCGCGAAAGGCAATCTGCATCGGTGTGTCGTCGACCACTTTTGTACGAGACTATGAAGTTATACTCTTGGAGCCAAAGTGCCCAGCGCGCTAGACGGCCGCAAGGATCCCGAAGGTTGACGAGCCAACACAATGAGTGGTGGTCGGTGACGGCTGTAAAAGGGCGTCCATATAGGTAAGACCGAAACCGCTGAATCGCAAATACTACTGCGAGGCATTCTTGTTCTGTGACAGTGTAATTCTGCTCGGGCCTACTCAAGGAGCGCCTTGCGTATGCAATCACGTGCTCGTGGTTACCATAGCGTTGAACTAGGACGGCACCGATTCCTATGCCGCTGGAATCTGTGTGCAGTTCGGTTGGAGCTGATGGGTTGAAGTGTTGAAGAATAGGCCGCGACGTCTGGAGGAACTTCAGTTGACGAAAAGAGGAGTCGCACTCCGGAGTCCACTCGAAGGGAGTATTCTTCCGTAGTAAACATGTCAGTGGATATGGGACATCGGCAAATTTAGGTATAAAGCGGCAAAAATAGGAGCAAAGCCTCAAAAAAATTGCGCAGCTCCTTCACAGAGCGCGGCACATTGAACGTTTCAACGGCTGCTGTCTTCTGGGGATCTGGACGGATGCCCTCCTGATCGACTAGGTGTCCGAGAACAAAGGTTTGTCGGTCTTCGAAGTGGCATTTATTTGAGTTAAGAACAAGGCCAGCGTTTCTTATGCAAGTCAGTACAGTATCCAGACGTGAATTGTGTTCGCTGAAGGTGCGGCCAAAAATGACGACGTCATCGAGATAGCGCTTGCAAATGCTCCACTTCAAGCCACGAAGAACAGTGTCCATAAATCGCTTGAAAGTCGCCGGCGCGTTGCACAGTCCAAATGGCATCACGTTGAATTCAAAGAGGACGTCAAGGGTTACAAAGGCTGTCTTTTCTTTATCTTCAGAATGCACGGAAATTTGCCAGTAGCCCGATCTTAAGTCCACAGAGGAAAAGTAAGAGGCCGAATACAGACAGTCTAAGGCATCATCAATGCGTGGAAGTGGGTACACGTCTTTTTTTGTTACAGCATTCAATCGGCGATAATCGACGCAAAATCTTCAGGATCCGTCTTTCTTTTTAACGAGAATTACTGGAGCTGCCCATGGACTTACCGACTCTTGAATGATACCGTTTTCAATCAATTCGTTCACCTGCTTGTTAATAATCCGCCGCTCGGATGGCGAAACACGGTATGGCTTTTGTCTAATCGGATTGGCCAAACCCGTGTTGATAGTGTGACATGTCCGAGAAGCGGGTATTAGGGGTGCTTTGTCTTTCTGCGCAAAGTCGAATGCAGAGACGTGCTTCGAAAGTACATTGTCCAATGTTCGGTGTTCACTTCTGCCCAGCGACTTATTCACCATTGACAGAAGAGCCGTTTCAAAACTGTGACTACGATGCTCTTCCGGCGCATCTCTAAGCTCGGTCACCAGTAAGGCCTCGTGTTGTCCACTGACGACGGCTAACTTTAGACCATCTGGTAACATCACGGGTTCTGTAGAGCAATTGACAGTCCATAAACCAGCACGTCCACGTCTGATCAACACCACACAATGCGGGATCAACACATTCTTTTTCATGCAGTTGGTGTACACTGGTTCTACGTTGGCATCAAAGTTGGCGGAATAGCTGTCGCTGCAACCAACAGGTACACAAACGGTTGATAACGGTAGTATGATAGTGTCACCACAGAACCACAGACACGCAATGCCGTCTCACCATCCACAGGGTTTTCCAGGAGTGCTGGCGGAACGTGATCGCTCAAGACTATTGTCCCTGTGCGGCAGTCGACAGTCGCACCACACTCTCTCAAAAAGTCCATACCCAAAATAACATCTTGTGTCGCCTGCGGAATAATCATGAATTCCGTTGGGATAACGCGGCCTCCGAGAAACACGTCAGCTTGACACACACCAACAGGATGCAGTGCCTCACCACTCACTCCGCGAAACTTCGAAGCTTGATTCCACTTAAATAAAATCTTGCACCCCAAGGTATCTTTAAAACACGCACTCATGACCGAAATGGTTGCCCCCGTATCCACCAAAGCCATCACAGGGACATCGCCAACAAAAACACGTACTTTGTTCTTGAGCATCAACACAGGAGGTATTTCTGATATTAGCACGTCTCCGGCGACCTCACCTCCATCGGCCGCGCTTGCTAGTTTTCCTGTGGCAAAGGAGACGTGTTGGAGAGACGCCTCCTTCACCACGCAAAGGAGGCGTGGTGAAGGAGAACGGGGAACACGAGGCGGTGGAGGCATCAAGCTCCTGTCAGATGTAGGGGAGTGGTTCCGGAAGCTGCGTGTCCAGTAGTCGTCGTGAGGCAGCAGGTGTGTTGCCTTAGGGTCGTCGTACGGTTGATCAGACGATCGTGTGAAGTGTTGTGGTAAGCCATAGTACATTGCTCGCGGGTCATCGCGACGTCGTTCGGAAGGCCGTGCAAAGCGTGGTGGGTAGCCATACCGTGGGGCTACTCGTCGACGGCTGCAAAATCGCGAAATATGTCCTGGTACACCACAGGAGTAGCAAACTGTGAGAGGTCGAAACTCTCTTTGTTCGTCGATAAATCGAACATCGTCTTTCCTGGCGTAGTGGGTCGGTTCGTTTCGTATATCGTAGGGATAGACCGGGCGTCGCGAAGAAAGCGGACCCTGGGGGCGTCGGTCGTGGCGAGGAGCTGGCAAGCGTGGTGCTCTCCTTGGCTGTGGGGGTGCGCTGTACTCAACAGCTGCTGCACTAACCATCAATTGCCAAGGGGTCGTAGAAGGCGGCGGTGCAGTCACAGCCTCACGTGGCACATATACCGAATGTTGTTTGTTTACAGAATGGTGATCAACTGCTGAATGCATCTGTTCTCTATAGCGAAAAAGTTCTTCGCGAACAATCTCTCGAATCGTCGAGGACAGGTCTGGGCAGCTGCTCCTGTCGATGCTGGCAACCGTTGTAACGTTTGTAAGCCAGCCGAACTTTGGAGCAATCCTGCGCATTTTCAGCTGTTTGAAAGTTCGGCAATGCCGAATCACGTCGGACACCGAGCTCAGGTGCTCTTTTCCGATGAGAAAATTATAGACATCTTCGGCTATGCCTTTCAGCAAATGCCCTACTTTGTCGTCTTCTGACATCTGATCATTGACCACCTTGCAGAGCTTCAGCACATCCTCTATATACGTGGTACATGTCTCACCTGGAAGCTGCGCGCGTTGAGACAATGTCTGCTCTGCCCGCTTCCTTTTGACGCTCGAGTCGCCGAAACACGCTTTCAGCTCTGCAACAAAAACGTCCCACGTCGTCAGTGTGTCCTCGTGGTTTTCGTACCACACGAGCGCAGTATCCGTAAGGCAAAAGACCGCATTGCTGAGCTGAGCGGCGGTATCCCAGCCGTTGGACTTGCTGACTCGCTTGTACTGGACGAGCCACGCGTCGACATCCTCTCCCGATTTTCCTCCGAAGGTCGGCGGGACTTGGTAGTAGGGCACGGAACCCATTGGAGTTGGCCTTGAAGCATTAGATGACTGATCTTGGGCCATTATGGTCGGCGCAGGCGGGAGTCCGGCAAGGCAGCGGCTGCGGTGTAGTCCAAGTAGTGAAGCTCCCGTCGTTGGGCTTGTCTTACCCAGCACGCTTCCACCAATCTGTTACGCACAAGGAGGACCAGGACGTATACGGCTGAAGGGGGCCGTTTATTTTGGTCGCGAAGAGAAGCGCCGGAGCGGCCAACAGGTTGATGATCGCAGTGTCGTCGTCTTCTTTCTTCCTCAAGCTTCGGGCAGCCAGCCTGTTCGCCCATCTTCGTTTTCTTCCCAGGCATGCGTAACAATATCTTGCAGGGGATTAGGGCACATTGTGTCCGTGTTTCTCTCTTCCGGACCGAGCCCCGCCGCACTTCATACGGCATCTGCCACGACCGACAAGCCAGAATTGCTAATACACAGACCGCCTCTCGGCCTCATCATGACCTTAGTTTCTTCACATGGCAGTGGTGGCATCTTGCTTTTCCTTATAAGGTTTTTCTTGACATCTCTGAAGCTGTGACAGCCGGGCGTAGGTTATTGAGTGTTCGTCTCAGACGCCGGCGTTCCGGCGCCAGCAGCTCTGCTGGCTTTCCTCACTTCCGATCATTTTTTAGTCCCTGTAATCCATCCGGAATTCTTCCTATTCTCTTCAGCCTCCCCCGGAGTCTTCGATTATTCATCTTCCATCTCTTAATGGGGCGATAACAAGTCTTTTTCTGTTTGAGACGCGGTGCCTGTGCACCACGCTGACAGCGGCGCGGCCGGGCCGCTGTCAGCGTGGTGCACAGGCACCACGCTGTAGTTGCACAGGCACCACGCTGTACGTCTGTAGTTGTACACTCAGCGTCGTCGTCACGAAAGTCACTTATTAATGTACAAATAGTCCACCCGCCGGTGCTATTCTTGTGTCCACAGCGTCCCGGTGATCTTAGAAGTCCGTTGCGACCCAATTTCGGGTGAATACGGCTTCTCATAGCACCAAGAAGCGAAGAAATCACTGGAGCCAATCGCAATGCGTCCTACCTGCACGGTGCCATCACCAACCTCCCCACCTGTTTGTCGTACTTGTTTTATCGTGCCTGCCTACTTACAGTAAAGGATGCTACTTCATAGTGCATTCTGCGTCAAGACGCGTCCTCTGGGCTGCGATAAATGCCAATTTTCGCTACTTTCAAACGCGATTCAAAACATAATTCTACACAAATCATAAAAAGGTGCTTGAATCTGTCACTACCATTCACGGTCTCCGTTTTCGATGGGATTTAATGACACGTTCTAGGCAGTTGTCGATCTAAGATATTGTAGTTGTAGATGTGATGGCTTCGCGCGACATAATGAAAGCCATGCGTCAAGGAAAACTTTATTATGCTATTCAATTTACCCGCAGAGACACGATGTGTGGTTAGATAAAGTTGGTAACGCGTGATAGTATAGATACTCATCTATGGGAGAGCAAAAAGCCGTCCCGTGGGCCTCACAGCGGTCACTAATAGGGCTTGAAACTGTGCTTGGAAGTTCTTAGCGATTTGGAGTACTTTGTACTCTACTATGGGAGACCAGAAAGCCGTCCCATTTATCATAATCATCAACAGGCGGTAGTTCAAATTACTGCCACAACAATTTGTATTTGTGTTTATAAAAAGTTGTTAACAATTTACAGTACTTCTTACTCTACTATGGGAGAGCATAAAGCCGTCGCGTAGGCCTCACATGCTAAACACGCAGCATAAACCAACATGTTTAGAAAAATTTATTGCCACAGATGTCAATAACATGTCAAGATAAGAATTTATTTTTAGACATACAATAACAATGATGACAAAACAGACTTCATTCACATGAACATGGATATGAGATGACGCGGAAAAAACATGTAAAATTGATGGTTCACACAAACACAGCCACACAAAAATGTGTCACGAAAAGACAGATTCACATATGAATATTGCACTGTACACAAGAGGCACAAATAAAACGTGACAATTCCCCGTAACAATATTATTAACCGTATTCCCCGTAACAATATTAACAATATTATTCCCCGTAACAATATGTACATTTCACATATTTAAATGTAGGCATGTTCTTTCTGCCAGTGCATCGACACATTAGCCTACCAATGCCAGGCTGGCCGAACGAGAAGTTTCACTCGTCCGTCACAGACCGACACAATCGGGCAAGACCAGTGCCGAAAGAATTCCTCTTCACCGAGGAAGAAGGGCTCCTCCGACAAAACAGACAGCAGCTCCGAGTACAATCGTACTAGGATCGGGAAGAGCGCGCGGCGGTGGCGGCCTGCTGCAACCACCTCGTGTCGTCTGCGCCAGAGGCAGAAAGAACCAGCAACAACGAAAGGACAAGCGAAGCGGACTCCAGAACAACGCTCAGAAAAAATTAAGTGGTTTACTCTGAGGCAGCGAAATCCAGCAAGTACGGCTCTCCAAAAAAAAAACACGTGCAATGACACAATGCCTCAGAAAATGCTGATTTGTTTCCCGAAAGGAGCAGTTCGGACATGTTGCTGACTGGACCATTCTTCACCTTTCGAGGTGGTTGAAAGTGGGAAGCACACCCTATCCCAGGCGCCACATGAAGCCTCGGAACCTGTGTGTTTATAAAAACTGGTTCACGATTTAGGGTACTGGGTACTCTAAGTCTCGGAGGCTATTCATAAAAAGGGTTTGAAGATTTCGAGTATTGCGTACTCAACTATGCGTGGGAGAGCAGTGCGCTTTGTCACGGAGCATTACTGTTCAAACCTCATGGAGATGTTGAATAGAGTGTTTAAAAAGCTCATTCAACCACAGTGCAATCCCAGGTTGTCTTTGTTTATCATGTTCATTTTGGAGGCATCGAAAAAGTGCAGCTTTCGTAGGAGAAAAAAAGAAGTAACTATAGAACACGGACGCATAAACTTTTATTTCTTTCGTAATGGGTGCTTAGAAGCCCACTAGATGCCGTGTTTCATCGTTAAGCAATCTCATTGCCTTTTCGTCATCGCATAGCTATTGCCGAGCACACCACGTGCTCTGCGATGGAAGACCACCAAGCTACCGAGCGATGTAGATGCCACTCATAGTGTTTCATGGCAGTTTAGAGCCATAAGCGCAAAGAGAAAGAAATTGATTGAATACCGCACCACCTGGCCACGCTGCGCGTGCGCTTCAGGTAAGCCACTCCCACCAACGAAACGGTCACGTGCAAACCCACTCTACAGCACATAGCATAGGCTGCGCCCTCTTGTGCTGAGACAGCCATCCAGGCTCCTTAAGAGACTGCGTACTCCCGACGATGAACAGACCAAGAGGGCCTCTAGTTTGTGCGTTTTTAAGGATGGCCTTGGCTCTCACGACTATTCTGTCCTTTTTGTGCCGTGAGTGACCCTACGAGCATTTCACCGAATTGTTTCCCGCTACCATCTGACAAAGAAAAAAAATTCCAGCCCCTATCCCAAAGCTGAACGAGCTTCAGGCTAGCAGACTTGGACTAAACTCCTCGGTGCCTTAATAAGATAGACCCCGACCACTGACAATCGTGACCCAAATGTGGCCATGTCTCGTGTTTTAGGAGCGAAGCTCCTTAAGGCGTGGGCTGAG
This sequence comes from Rhipicephalus microplus, assembly GCF_043290135.1. Classification (NCBI taxonomy): domain Eukaryota; kingdom Metazoa; phylum Arthropoda; class Arachnida; order Ixodida; family Ixodidae; genus Rhipicephalus; species Rhipicephalus microplus. The sequence goes on along the minus strand of NW_027464615.1, from coordinate 968,896 downwards.
CGTCCTGTCGTAAACATATGTAGCCACCTTTCATTAGTTCTTGAACCGGCCATAAAGGGCGGTACTTGTATATACATACAACGAAACGCATATACGCTGAAAAATGCACATGGCACGATACTAGAGGACTTTACTTGTAGTGTGATAATTAAAAATCACAGCATGTCCATGGAGGGAATGATGATGAGTGGGGCAAAGCGTCTGTCAGTCCGTCTGCGCTTCCATTCGTTCGTTCGCTCTTGCTTCTGTCCATCTGCGCGTCCATCCATCCGTCTGTGCATCCATTCGTTCATCCGTGCGTCCGTTCATTTGTGCATCGGTCCATGCATCCGCCCGTCCGTTCTCTCGTGCTTCCATCTGTACGTCTGCCCATGCGTCCGTCCCAGCGTTCGTCCATGCATCCATCCATCCGTCCTTCCGTGCGTTCATACGTTCACTCGTGCGTCCATTCGTCCATGCGTCTGTCCGTCCTCTCGTGCGTCAAACAGACAGACGACGGACGCAACCAGTGTAGGATTCATGGTTTGCCGATAAAAGGCATGATATGCGCAAGGTGGTGGCGGCTCGCGCGTAGATGCGAGTGCGCGAGAAAATAGGAATGACGTCCCACGAAGACGTCGGCGATCGCGTGTTCATCGGCGGTGCCGTACGCTAGGGGACGCAGTGTAGTAAATAAAAGCAGTATTGGTACCCGCGCGCGTTCAGAAAGTCGGCGGATGGACAAGGCTGCAGAATGGCGTGCGTGCAAGGCAGCGGCGACTCGTGCCCGAAGACAGAACCCCGATGTGCGAGCGCGCGAGGCAGAAGCGTGCCGTGAAGCTGCGTGGCGGTGCCAACAAGATCCCAGTGTATACGAGAACGGAAGACCGAAGCAGTGCGGCAGTGGCGTGCGGACCCAGCTTCGCCCCCCTCCGTGGACATGCTGTCATTTTTTTATCCCATACTATGACTGTGCCCGGCCCTTAATGCATTTTCACCCATCACGAAGAAGCAATGGGGTGCATCCCTGAAGAGCAGGGCTGGGATCAACTCCAGGCCGTCCAGAGGGCCCTCGACGTCGTGACGAAACTTTTCGGTGCTACCGTGGGCGAAGGCACCGACTTGATCTTGGAGCGGGGTAGGGGCCTTCTGGCTCTCCTAAATTTCATTTTCTCAGGACTCCAATGCAGTTCTTGCCATGTCAAGATTCGAGGAGGAAGCCGCGCTTCTCGAACCAAGAGGTGTCGATTGACGGTGAATCCAGTGGTGAATACCAGTGGGGACGGGCCAGTGCTTGACTGTGCTAAGCTCTGCGCTACTTTATGGGTTCGGGCTGTGTCGTACGCGGTCGCGTTCCTGTATAACATGCAGCATAGCTATACTATCTATAGTATATCATACATTTCAATCTGTGTGACAATGTAGATAAAAATATGGCCCAATTTCTAATGCGAAAGACTTTATTGCATTATCCAGCGCGAAATCTGATCACCGGCGTCCCGCACCAACAAAAATCTGTAATGCGAAAAATCAGCATCACGTGATGACTCACCATATGGCTTCACGGAGACGTGGCAGATCTCCAAAGTTTGGGACGTCATAATGACATAACTTTGACGCCACGTAGCATGATGGCGTCATCACGTGGCACCGTAGATTGCTCAAAAGTAGTTAGATCACGGAGGCAATGTAAAGCCAGATGAGGTGCCTTCGATCTTGGAAGCCGTACAAAACCTCGTAGGTGCAGAGAGCTTTGAAAGCGTGGTGGGGCGAATCAATACATTGACTGAGAAGAAACAAGATGGTTTTCGGCTTCGACTTACTTTAAGCGAACGCATTAAGGGACCCTGTTAGTTTTGCGCTCTGAATAGTAAGTCCGTATTTTGAAGCATGCGCTGTGAGGGCTTTTCTGACTGACGTTCTGCGACTCTACTCATTCCCGCGGCAGTCCACTGATTATTATTACTGCGACCAACACGTTGCACAAGCCTGCTGCTCTGGGCTTCAACGAATTCCGCCATGCTGTCGAATTTGTTGATGATGATTTGTGGGGTTTAACGTCCCAAAACCACCATATGATTTTAAGAGACGCCGTAGTGGAGGGCTCCGGAAATTTCCACCACCTGTGGTTCTTTAACATGCACCCAAATCTGAGTACACGGGCCTACACCATTTCCGCCTCCATCGGAAATGCAGCCGCCGCAGCCGGGATTCGATCCCGCGACCTGCGGGTCAGCAGCCGATTACCTTAGCCACTAGACCACCGTGGCGGGGCACTGTCGAATTTGTCTTCGTGTGGGCTCTGGCCGGCCTGGAATACTGCTAAGTGGTCTCTCTGATCAGTTAAATGACGTTCATTACCAATTTTGACAGTGCTGCAAATTTAGTGATTGCTGGAATGAAGTTTACCTAGATATAAAAATAGGCAACATAACGAATTATAGGCTATAATCAACTAAAAAACTTGGTGGTCCTGCTTCACTTCAGTGATGTTTATATTTTATAACAATATCGAAAACGCGAAAGACACCGCGTTATAAGCTGTGAGCAAGAAATACTTGATTATTGCGAGGGTCGACAGCCGAAAGATTAAATAAAAATGAAAATAAATATCGAAATACGGTTCACAATCACATTTCCTTTTCTTAGTGTCATTATGTCTAGCACCGATGGCGCAACTGGCAGTGAACATAGTGAACCGCCGACAAGCAACGAAGACACCACGCGTAAGACTAGACAGCTGAAAAGCCAATAAGAGAGATTCCCGAGGGCCGAAACAGCCTCAGTGTAGAAGAGGTTCCCGGCTCGCGCATGAACGCTGCGGAAAACTCCATCATGCGCACTGCCGCGAAAATACACTAAGCGATCACCGCATGCTTCAAATAAATGTGAACGTGAGCTTCTTTTGTCATACCAAAATTGCTCTGTTTTGGTTTCACTTTTTCGTGTACTAGTGTATTGAGTTTGAAATGCTACAAGTAGGCAGACAAGCATCAGCGTCATTTGTAGTTGACCCGAAGGTGGCGGGTAGGAATCAAGACACGTCGGGTCGCATTTCGAGGCCCATGTACTGTGTGATGTCGGTGCAGGTGAAAGAATATCGAATGATCTAAATTTCCGGAGCCCTTCATAATGCCATGCCTGGTAACCTTATCGTGGTTTTTGGTCTTCAAACCACTGTTGTTGTTCTTCATTTTCATGTTGTTGTTGTTGTTGTTGTTGTTGTTGTTGTTCTTCATCTTCATGTTGTTGCTGTCCTTCTTCTTCTTCATCTTCATGTTGTTGTTGTTGTTGTTGTTGTTGTTGTTGTTGTTGTTGTTGTTGTTGTTGTTGTTGTTGTTGTTGTTGTTGTTGTTGTTGTTGTTGTTGTTGTTGTTGTTGTTGTTTTGAAGGCAAGCGTAATGCGCATTCGTATCTAGCATTTGTGCACGAACCTGACTTCCAATCTTTGTGTCTGTTATTATAACGAATACCGTATATAACGAACAAATTTATCCTTCCGAGGCCGCTTCGGTATTACATTCGGTTCCATCGCCCCCGTTCCCGTTCGGACCTTCTCGTGCAGAAGGACAAGGTCCTTTCGGCGCTTCCCGAGCCGAGCGAGAGCAGCACGAGGTCGACGAGCAACTGGGACATCGAGCTGCTGTCTCCCGGCCAGGCGGCCAGCAACCGGCTCCGGCGCACCCAGGTGTGCATCCTGTTCAACGCCCTGGGAGCGCTCTCGCTGGCCGCCATGCTCGCCGGCGTTCTGGTGGCCGCCCTGGAGCATCACTCGCCCATCTTCACCACGGCCTCGGTGGCGCTGCAGGGCTGCATCCTGCTCCTGCACTCGGTGGAGCTTATCACTATGGTCAGTGTGGAGGAGTTCTTTTAAGGGCGAAGCTCTTACAGCTTGAGGTAAAACGTCAGTTGTTCGCAAAAACCTTTCTCGTAATAACATATCGATAACGAAGCCACATATGCGCACCACCTGGTTTTAACCTCCACTAGGAGAGCATGCACCGAGGATCCGCCACCACCAAGCCACGCCTAAATACGAATACAGGGGGCGCAGCCACCGCGCCGAGTTCGCCCGGCTTGGCGCGAGCGTATACAAGAGGCGAAAAGTCAGTGTTCTTACCGGATGTGCCGCAGTCAGGCTTACATACTATAGACCCTTTTCATAAATACGCCACCTGACAGTGAGCTTTCCGTCAGTTTCGCTTCGCAAAGGAGCGCGGGATGGCTAGCGCCATCATGGGGGCATAGAAAGCGAGCCGTCAAATGCGCGAGTGCTGGGATTTTTGTGTTGGCGGCTAGCTCTTCGTATCATTCGCTGCAATCGCGCTGCTTTCTAGTTTGAACGAGCTCCTAGTACACTCCGATAAGCTTTCTGAGCTGCTTCCACTGCACAATGAGCAATATTTTGTACCCTTCAACGGGTTGGACGAGCAGTTTGGCTTCTTATGACTAGCAATGCATGGATCCGGCCTGCAAGAGACTTTCATCAGCGTGCCCTCCCAACGTGGTCCGCGTCCTGCAGGAACGCAAGAGGTGTCTGTGCGCACTGCAAGAAACGCGCATCAGCGTCGCTGGGACACACAGCTGCAGCGGTGCCCTGACAATGGCGGCAGACTTTAGTTCGCGTCCATGGCACTAGGGGCGGCCTTTTTCGAAAAGGGTCTATAGTTTCTGGCGCTGAAGCCCAAACATTTTTGCATGGTCTCTGACAGGCTGTGCTTCGACTCCACTCCTCAGCCAAGAGTTCAGCCCCTAAGATGGACTAGCTCAGCCGTCCCTTAAGCTTTGTGCGCTAACTCTGAACTTCTTGCCTTTTTTTTTCTTTTAAAAAATGCTAAATCGGCTGGGCCTATTCTGATCAGTTTTTGGACACTATCACTACATACTGCCACGCACCACCATGTATCAGCTATCCAATGTGGTAGATACTTTCTTGGGGTTGAAAGAAAGCATACTCTGGTCAGGTTGCAGCTGACGGTCTTGGGGCTTTTCTTTTTTCGATTTGTTCTCTTCAATTTGTACTTTTATTGTTTGCGTTTTTGATGGTTGATATACTATTTCAATATTTTGGAAGCATTAGTTTTTTCTCAGTGAAACCACGCGCTTTGCAGGGCGGGAGTGCATTTTTGCCAGAACATTCCGGTGGTTCTCGTGTACATATTTGCTAAGAACAACCACCCATTGTAATCGACGTCCTAATTTCACTGTGAATTAGGATAAAATCGTGTTTTATTCGTCCTACTCTTCGTTGAGTCCCCTCAAGGGGCATGTTCAAGTCATACTAGAAGCATCATAATCATGAGCATCGGTTCTGGTAAAGACGTGCATCATTACGATTATGTGTACTAATACAAAACAACTATAGTACAACAGCGAATTTTCTTAAGACTCTCTTCTTTCACCCATGACGGTATAGATGCTGTATCAAGGCCGCTTACTATATGCTAGGCATTAGGGTGGCTGTAAGGCTGATACCAAACACATTTTACGTATTAGGATGTACTATTATTATGATGTACTATTACGTCTTTTCGTCTGCCTTTGTTAACCGCCAATATTTTTATGTATAATTGAATATTTGATATTTGTATTGTCATATTGTAACAATTCAATATGCCCTTCCTGTAAAGATCCCTGATGGGATCGACAGTATGAATAAATATACAGAACAAACAGCACTCAGCGTGCTATGCTTGCACAGCAGTCTGTGGTGTCGTGTCACGAGCCTATATGCCGACTCTCCTGCGCAGTACTCGCGCAGCCCGACGGCGTCGTTCCTGGCCGTGGACATCTGGGCTCGCCTGGACCTGGCCGCCTACCTGTTGCAGCTGGCACTGTTCTGCGTGTCCGCCTGGTTTTCGGCCTCGGACACGCCCTTGCGCCACAGTTGGCCACCTGTCGCCGCGTTCGTCGCGCTCGCCGCATGCCGGGCACACAAATTCTGGGTGCATCGCAGGGTGCGTACTACGTGTGCACTTAACATCGCCCGGGCCTATAGAAAGAACGTGCACAGATGTGAAGACGTGTGCAGAAAGTAGAGAGATACGGCGTGCTGTGGCAGCTTCGTTCACAAAGCGTAAATTTTCATGTGATGTACGTAGAACACCTATACCTCAAGATACGTAGAAGCGCGGGATTGTTCGTGACAACTGCTTCGTCACAGCTTTGAACGTATTATGCAGTGTATACCGTAGTTTCGCGTGCTCTATCAGCAACTTTAATCGTGCACAGGCTTGCATTGCCTTCTCACTTCAATTTTAGTATTGAAGTACGTCCGTGCACTCGAACGCAATCGTTATCGTTGATTGTCCCTATATATTGACCACGTTTGGAAACTAGCGAATCGTGATCGAGCTCTCGTCCAGCGCTTGAAATTCTGAAACTCCCCCATGATTTGACTTAGACTACGCGATACTACGGATGAACAAAAGTCTTTTTGTGTATGTGGATGGGCATATTGTGTATAATTTATGTCTAAGCCTCGTCTTTGCACTCTTATCTACTGGTGTATTGTTGTCACCTTCGCGCAGAAACGTCCTACTAGCAATATGCACTGTAAGAATTGAACACCGATATACATATCATGACCTCAATTCAGGGTATATACACGGTTCTGAATATTGTGTTATCAGGGCTAAATAAGCTACGTACTCTTATTCCTGTAATTTGATGGCACTATCAATGTACTTCAGGATAGCAGTGCAAACTTAACCAGCGTCAAACAAAAAACACGCGCTGCGCAAGCGCTGATTGTAACTGAGTTTTAATGGCTGGACAGGCATACTTAGGTCTGCTAGTGACAAGCCACAGATGCGTTGACAATAGCGTTGAATGAGGACTTACTATGTATAGCAACGTAACGTTGAAAATCAAGCATGTGAAAGACTTAGAAGTGGCAGCTTTTATATTTTGGCTACGCAATCAAATTCATTAAAAAACCACGCGACATAATCATAGCAAACTTCTTTCACTGGTTACAAATAAAAGTAATTATCTGGTGATTAGAACGCGAAAAGCAATACCCTCAACTGAAGGGCAGTAGGCTCTTGTGGCACTTCTCATCTACGTCTCCCCACAATCGTACCTACACAATAACTATCAGTGAAACAGTCCAGCATAACCGCGTTCCTTTATTATCCTTAATCAAACCAAATTTTTGTTCACCTGTGTACGAAGTCAAAGGCTTACGTTTAGCATTCATCTTCAAGCATACTTCACGCCGAAGTACTGCCGCTCAGCACTGTTTCGCAAGTTGCACCATGATTATTTTTCTAAGAGGCCACCTGCACTCCTTTCACAGCCCATGCACATTCAAACGTGGTTATGATCACAGTGCAGACTCGTGCGGCCGAAACGCCTTCCTCATCTTAGATGCGCAGCATATTATGGTTGAGTTCAATCAGGTGTGTGGTGTGACCACATTTACAGCGCATGCGCGTCCCCTCACTCCCTCTCCTCCTACGCTTCTTCCTCTTTTTCCTCTAGGCATCTCTTCCCAAGGTGTTCACCTTCATTGAGCATGCGCGTTCCCACCCCCTCTCCTTTTCTATGTTTCCACCCTCTCTCGCCTCGCAATGCCGACGCAGGCAGTGTCTGCTACCGAATTTCTTGATTGAAAAAAATCAACTGCTCACGCTGCCCAAACCGTTCAATGGCCACCCTGTATATATAGGCACTGGCTCTGGACCTCCAAGGTATACAGTGCCAGTGGGGGATTTCTTCTGTGCGTTGTAGAACAAGAAAAATTCACGACGAGCGCGTTAACTTAAATCGGACTGCGGGTGTCTGTGTCCAATCGGAGTCGTCTCTCTCTCAATGCCCATGGCATGTTCCAGTAGTAAACACCGTACTTTCCATTTACATGGTCAAATAACTTTCAACGTATGTAAACGGAGCTTGCTCAAATAGCCTAACCTAACATTTCACAGCATGTCCACGAAGTGAATGATAATGATTGGGCGAGGTTCCAGGGCATCATTTGGGTAACCGTGAATCCTCAGTACATTTCCCACTCGAAAATGCAAACGAGTGACAACAGGTGTGTACGATATATACACTGTTACTTTATTGGTCGTCATAAGCGTCGACTCCGCGAGAACCTTTCGTGGGTGAGAGCGCTTTCGCGATCGTTTTTCTCCGTGGCAGAAATAGAATGTGTCATCATGAGCGTCATCGTCATGACGTATACTGCAGATGTCTTTCATGTAGTGTGCCGTGATGGCAGAAAGAGAATGTATAGTGCGGAAAATGCTTGTTCATCATCATTGCCATTGTGTGTCACGACGGACATGGCTCGACCCCAAGGAGCTCTGTCCTTAAAATTGTCCCTACGTAATGACCTGGCCACAGCGATGATCGCAGAAAACATTCGTGCGGGGGAACGGGATCTCGAAGCAGAGACACCTTGTGACCTACACAATATCGTCACACGCTGTGCAGATAGTGTCGGAGGCATGGCTCCACTGGGTGGACCAGGCGATCAACCAGCGCGTGTTCCGCATGTATGACATGGCGGTGGCGTTCATCAACTCCGAGGAAGAAGTGGTCAAGAGCACCACCACTGCACCCAACGTCGACCAGGTGACCATCTTCATGCGCGAAGAGGCCAACTACAACAAGCTGCAGGCAAGTTACGTCATGATCAGTGTGAAGCACCTTCTAGACACAGCTAACATTGCCATTTGAAAGAAGAGCTTTGCCACATATCGTGTATGGGAGACCTTCGAAGGCGAATGGATCTCGGGTTTTGAGAAACACTTTTATGTTTTTGGTGGCCGCATGGGGTGCTTTACGAGAAGCATGCTTGGGAATCGCCAGGTCTGCCTATGTTATCAACATATTCAAGAACATATTTAAAACAGTATAACACAAAAGTACGTGGACCGGGTACTAACAAAAGGTCCGTGCGACGCTTGTCTCATGCCCTGGTTCCAAAACAATGAAGCGTTGCATGGCAACTTCAGCCATTATAGAGATGGTTTTCGACAGCTCCTGTGGACCTCTAATTTCCTACCTATGGCGAGTAAATTTGGTCTTCTCCATATCTTCTCTGACTTTTTTCTTGTCATGCACTTTTTTTCTGTTCCTGTTTTTTACGCATGTTGGCATCTGGGCTTCTTCAATGACACAATTTCACTAAAACTAGACGATATAATGGTGCTAACATACATCTTTTTCTTTCGTGGTCTTTATTCGTTTACACGGATATAACAAACTAGTTGTACAGAGTCCAGCAAGCTGGAGAAAAATTCAGGAAGCGGAAAAAGATCGTTTACTTTGGATTAGCCCAATCCACTACGCATAAGGTCTGATCAATGCGTATTCTGAGAATGTTCCCTAGTTTAAGACGAATTGTTCCTTAACCGTGATGCTCTATTGATGAGGAAGGCATGCAGAATAATTGCAGAATAATTGCAGAATACAGCCAACTGGTTGCTCCACAGCTTTCCTTTTCAATTTTCTTGATGAATAACAGCAACAACACCGAGTAACGTTCACTCTGGTTCTGAAAACTGGTTGCAGCTGCTGAAGGAGATAATAAGCATCCAGCAGCGGTACCCCCCGCTCGAGTGCGTGGCCCGGTCCCGGCTCATCGCAAGGCGCATCCTCAACTCGACCCTGTCCGCCCTGAACGACCTCCACGAGAGCGGACTCGTCGAGGAGCACCACTACGCCGAGCTCGTGACGGTACGCGTTAATCGTACCACGTCGTGTATAATAAGAAATAATATCTGAGGTTTTACGTCTCAGTACAACTGTACGCTTACGAGAGACGCCAAAGTGAGAGGCTCCGCAAATTTCGACCACCTGGGGTTCTTTGACGTGCACCTAAATCTAGTACACTGGCCTGAGATATTCTTTTTTTAATCGAAAGTGCATCCATCGCAGCCGTGGTTCAATTCCTCGAACTTCGGTTTAGCACTAGAGTGTCATAACCATTAAATCACCACGGATGCTCAAAGGGAAGAGTTTATGAGCAGCCGAGGACGGATCATTTGGGGAAAGCATGTATCAGCCCGCCTGCGGTCGATTTACACGAGAATAAACTGGATTATCTCTTCTATACGGGTGCGCTTGTAAGAGGATGCTTTAGTCCACCGCGGTGTGTCGCTGGTTATGGTGCTTAGTTGCTGACCCGTAGGTCGTGTTTTCCATCCCGGCCGCGGCTGTCGCGTTTTGACGCACGCGCAAGGCTACAGAGTGCCAGTTCACGTTAAGAACACCAGATGGCCGACATTTTAAAAGCCCTCGACTACTTGATCTCTCATAATCATATAATGCTTTTGGGATGAAAAGCCTTAAATACTTTATCAAAAATGGGGGGACCCTTAAGCATCGCCTTTAAGAGTTAAATGCGATAGCGAAATCCGGCCCCTAGTGCACCCTTCAACCGCTAAGGGCATACTTATAATTATGTTTTGTTACATACGCAAGCACGCACACAAACACGTAAACAGTAGATTGGATTAGCACGTGCTATTATCGCCGAATTGGCTCGTTTTCAGCGTGACACCTGTCAAGCAAAATGCGTTAAAGGGGCTCTGAAACACGTTTTTCAAGTATCCATGGAGTGAATTCACTAGAAGAGCTTATTGCCTCACGAATTCAACGCCGCGAACATATTAAAAATCCGTCCAGTTACAAAGGTTTGTCAAATGCTGCAATTGCATTCTCTCTTCTCTCGTCCCGACGAAAGCACTGGAAGCTAAGCAGGGAGGGGGGGCAGGGCAAAAAAACTACCGCGCCTCGTGACCTTGACTACTTTTTTTCTTCGAATGCGCGGCTTTGTCAGTGTAATCGCGCGCGCACGCGTGCACAAGCAGCGGCCTCCCGCGGCTATCTCGGTAAATTGATTTTTCAGTTGCAGACACACAGACCATTTTTCACACACAACCAACAGGGCCGACGCCGGTGGCGCGTTTTCTACGACAAGAGCTCTCTAATGCTATCGCATTACAATAAAGCCTTAAAGAGCCAGTAAACAGGCTCCGAAACGTGCAGGAAGAGCTCGCGCATTTTCCTGCGCGTAACCAACCTCCTTCCACGCGCAGTGACATCAACTCGGTGATCAGCGACGTGACGCAGCATGCAGCTCCTTGATTGGTCTAAACCAGGTTTTAAGAAAGAGTAATGAAGTCAAAGTCGCCGATCACCGAGTTGACGTCACTGCGCGTATAAGAAGGTTGGTCACGCGCAGGAAAATGCGCGAGCTTCTACTGTACTTCGGAGCCTGTTGACTGGCCCTTTTAAGTTCGTCAGCAGTTTGCTTTTATGCCCAACGCCTGCCTCTCGCTTTTTGGGCACTTTTGCCCTTTCTTTCACTACCTATACGTGTGTGTGTTCGTTTGTTTTTGTGCATGGTATTTTTCATAATAATAATAACAATAATAATAATAATAATAATAATAATAATAATAATAATAATAAAATCCGCGCATCTCCACGAAGTGAATGATGATGAGTGGGCGAAGCTAGGTCCTGAGGTCCATAATGTCTGCGTTGAAGTCGAAGTCTAGTATAAAGGTTGTGTGCTTCTAGATGTTTTGTATTGTTCGTTTATGATTGATTGATCCTAATCTATTGTTAAACTTTATTTTGCGGGCACGGACGCGACAGGCAAGCCTCGCCATTAAGTTGATTCACCCCTAATATTTGGTGTTTTACGACCCAAAACCATGATTTATAAGATTATGAGGCGCGCTATAGTAGATTGTTCCGAAATGTTTGACCATCTGATGCTCCTTTACGGGAGCTTAATTCGCCTGCGGCGAAACGCCATCGCCACGGCCAGGAACAAACCCGCGGCTTTCCGGTCGGAGGCCGAGCAGCTCAACCACTGCACCTGCAATACAGGCGTTTCCCGATCTTAATCATTGTCATTAAGATATACAAAATGCGATAGCAATCGTCTAAAAACCAAACATGACGGCGTCAGTGTGTCGTATGTCGTACAGCCTCCGCTTAGACATTTACTGTGGCCGTCTGCCTTGAGAGTTTTCGTGTCCTAAACAGTGAAATAACGGAGCTTTCTGTCACCTTCGCATTCGGTAGCGCCTGAATCTAAGCACACCGCCGTTATTCGGATGTCCCCCCATCGAAGTGCGACCCCCGTGAACGGGCATCGAACCAGTGTCCTTAATCCCAGCAGCACGACACGAAGGAAATCAATGTTTTCATTAAGAAGACACTATAAAGTGGAACAAAGAATCAATTTGTATACTGGTAAATTGTACTCTGATAACTCTAACGTTTTGAATTTCTCTGTCATAGATTTACTTATATAAGAGCAAATCACGGTCGAAATTTCATTTCTCAATTTCATGCACGTGACGCCACGAATTCAAAGTGTATTTCATGAATTTGGGGACGTTGGCTCGAAACATTTCGAGAACTTTGGTATAGGCTAAGTCTCTGCCCTTTACCCCCCCCCCCCCCCCTCCGCTCCGGTGGACAATGTACGCCACGTCTACTGATTAGGAACTACACAGGCCTTATAACAGACGGCGTTCAAACGTAGGCCATCATAGTCATGAGTGCATGAATTCAAGCTGTTGTCGCCACCCTCCTTTTCTTATCGTGCGTTTCCTCGTTTACCAAGCATCTTCTCGCGAAAGGCAGCGTGATTTTGGTATTGAGGAATAGTTCTTTTCTAATAATAGAAAACTCTGTCCTCTTTAAAATCCCTTTATATTACGTGGCTTATAGCTTCGGATTACTGATGCTGTATTTCCTCTATAAGAGCAGTTGAACCTGCACATTCGATTTGCAATATTGGTGTGGCCGATCGTTGTGAACTACACAGTGTAACCACAGTAAAGGTGTTGTGTGCAATTTTGTTCGCCTTTCAGTGCCTGGAGCAGCTCATTCGGGACCTGAACCGGCTTCCGAGCTCCGTGTCGGTGCCCGAGACCACCGTCAGCTTCCTTCTCAGCGTGCCCTGGCTACCTGCAGAGAGCGTGGCCCGCCTCAAGAAGGTGACTCTTTATCTAACTATCTACCTATCTATCTATCTGTCTGTCTGTATGTCTATCTGTCTGTCTGTATGTCTATCTATCTGTCTGTCTGTCTATCTATCTGCTTGTCTATCTATCTATCTGTCTATGTCTGTCTGTCTGTCTCTCAGTCTGTCTATCTGTCTGTCTGTCTCTCAGTCTGTCTGTCTCTCAGTCTGTCTGTCTCTCTGTTTGGCTGTCTGTCTCTCCGTTTGTCTGTCTATCTATCTATCTATCTATCTATCTATCTGTCTATCTATCTATCTGTCTATCTATCTATCTGGTGTCCATCCGTCCGTCTGCCTGTCTGTCTGTCTGTCTGTCTGTCTGTCTGTCTGTCTGTCTGTCTGTCTGTCTGTCTGTCTGTCTATCTGTCTATCTATCTATCTGTCTGGTGTCCGTCCGTCTATCTGTCTGTCTATCTATCTGTCTGGTGTCCATCCGTCCGTCTGTCCGTCTGTCTGTCTGTCTGGTGTCCATCCGTCCGTCCGTCTGTCCGTCTGTCTGTCTGTCTGTCTGTCTGTCTGTCTGTCTGTCTGTCTGTCTGTCTGTGTGTGTGTCTGTCTGTCTGTCTGTCTGTCTGTCTGTCTGTCTGTCTGTCTGTCTGTCTGTCTGTCTGTCTGTCTGTCTGTCTGTCTGTCTGTCTGTCTGTCTGTCTGTCTGTCTGTCTGTCTACAACTAAAGCCAGGAGGGGGCAGAGAGGCCGATTGTATGGCTGATGATTTCTAGAAGACGTGCTTATTGATGCGAACTTGTATGCACGTGCCTTCGGAGTAAATCCTTCTAAAGTATAGAAATCTAGCCAGCGATATAGATCATCCATCTTTAGTATCTATGTTCGACACGCTCCAAAGCGCACCATGTGTGGAATGTTTACTAGCGGCGCTCAGCTGCCGGTGGTTCTGTATCGCTGTGTGGAAGTTTAAAGTTTGACGGAAGCCCGTCTGGTCGGGATGATACATGGTTGAAGGTAAAAAACCTGGAAACACTGCGCCGCCCAAAGTAAACGTTTAAAAAGAACAAACACAAAAAAAGATGTTTCGGCTCCCACACGGAAGCCTTGTTCACGGGGAAATCTGTGTTTATTAACAAACTTTACGCTGAAATTTGAACGCACCACCACCAGAATCCAACATTCTCCCTTTCGACCTAGGTGTGCAAATTTGTATAGACGACCTGCTACAGCCGACTGTTTATTTTTGGGGGGTCCAAAAAGACTACGTAGTTGCGCGCGAATTCCTTAGTCTGCATATTTCAAATGTGATTACACATCATCATTCTGCAGAGTACTGCAACAAAAGACATATTTCTGGAGGGACACTCCTAAAGGTTTCCGATGATAAATTTTTTCAAGGGGCGTCCAAAGTACTGAGGGGCGAATTGTCAGCAGTCATATATAGCGATAATATTTATATCAAAACAACACGCGCATTTGCGTCGTTGTGTTTCCTATGAAGTTCAAAATCAGGCTCATCACCCTTCCTATCGTATGTGTATGTGCGAGAAAAATATTTCGAAGGCGGCGGACGCACGCGACAAAAACAGATGAAAAGCACCGGCTGGCTCCGTCGGACGATGGAGAAAGGAGCGTGAAAGGTTGCCGCTGGTGGGGGTGCGTCGTGTGGGGATCAGTTGCAACATCCGAACGCGTGCTATCTCGATTGTCATCAGTAGATAGCTCATACCCTTGTACGTACTGCGCTCTCTCCTATTTGCGTTGAAGCAAAAAAGCATGACCTGAAGCGGCCGTTTTCTCATTTCCAGCATTTCTTGCTTGCACTAAATCGGATTCTACTGGAGTTGGCTGCTGGCCTTACTTCTTATAGCATTTCAATTTGATGATATCACATTCATTGCTTCGCCCATGCGACACACCTCGCAAAGTTTGCTGTATTTCAATTCCTTCCGTAAGACGACATTAGTGAGTGAACAGTCATGAAAATGTACGTATTACTTTTTTGTTGACTCAATTTTAGATCATTTGACAGGTTGCCAACACAATTTGGGCGTTTGGAGGGGGGGGGGGCGTTTCACCATAGAGTATAGGGATAAAAAAATGGGAGAACCAGTCATTAAACTGCGCAGATCCTTATACTACCCTATTGCGACCGCAAATATGAACACTTTACAAGCACTTTCTCGCCGTCGAAGGGAGTTTCCGTATAAGATATATGTCCTTCATATAGGTATATATCGCACTGCCAAGCTATGATTTTGTTTTTTTTTTCCTTGTCATCCCTCAGTTTTACTGCGGAAAGTACGACAAGGGCAAGCAGCTCGTGTCGTACGGGAAGCCGCACCAAGCCATCCACATCGTCTTCTCAGGAATAGTGAAGGTGTGTATTATCGGAACACATATGCGTGTATTCACTCAATACTACGAAGACAGCAAGGTTTTTAAACCTTTTTTTAGTAATAATCGTTCTTTTTTCGCGTGTATATCTATACTATTGAGGCCAAGGAGGCACGCGGCGGTGGGGGCTTATAATCATTGTCTGTTCTTTGGCATGCTCCTAAATTTAAGGCAACAATGGCACTTTGCATTTTCCCCAGTGAAGTGTGATGCACCCAGCCCCGACAGCGGCAAAGTTACGTGCAATGTTAACTCGACGTATGTCATTCTTTGTATCTGACGTACAAATTTAATCTGGTGGGTCTCTAAGATAATATTATGCTGTAGATTGTATATCAAAACCCCGTACTTATCTGGTCCAAAAGTCTCTTATTACGTGTGAAAATGCCAGCCTCATGTTCAGTCCTTGTTCGCAAATGAGTTATCTTACCAACTATTAATTCTGCTTCGAAATAAGCTAATGCACCATAAATTTTCAACTTCTCTTTTATCCACTTTACGCCAACATTACTATAGCGGTTGTACACTTTTTTTATTTCGTAACCAATTTCGGCAGCAAATTTTTAGATACATGAAACACCTAAAATAATTGATACATTAAAGCAATTATTAGTATCCATTGCTCAGCAAGGTAAATATGTACATTTTTGAACACGGATGCTCGCGGCTGTCAGATGCGGACTAAGCACCCTCGTCGCCGATTTGAAATGGACAAATGACGTGTGCTCTGGCGGCCGCTTCCTTTAAGAAATCGCCAATCACACGCGCCGCAGATCGAGGGCAGACAGCAGAGTGCGTCCCGGCAGCAGCCGCTGCTTGCCAACGCCGACTCGCTAAAGTTCTACACGTCCGAGGGCTCCTTCGTAGACTTCCTGGTGGCACCGGGCTCCCTCGGCATCATTGGCTTTCTCAACAAGAGCGACTCCGTCTGTGACGTCATCTGCGAGACCGATATTGAGGTACGCCCGCAGAGGGGCGCTTTCCTCAAGGCCTGACTACATGTACACGTTGCAGCGCGTCAGCGCACGGCCTTCTGACGCGGCACCGCGCCCTCTCTCATGGGGAGAGAGAGAAAACGCTACACTCCCTATAGGGAAAGGGTGCGACGCCGCGACAGAAAACCAGCATTTACAGATTAAACGCGCGTCGACGTAAAGCCCCCAAAACCACGTCGACGTCGTTGTGCCCGCCATCTTGAGGTTCTATCACGTTGGGAACTGCTCGAGCGAGCAGTGTGAAAGCGAAACGGCGTGAGTGCCATTGTAACACGATAGCGGAACAGCTCGTTTCGAAGATATTCCGGTGTCGGTGTCCACTCCGTTACTAGCGAGCAAAATATCGGCGCTTCTTGCGAGCGAGAAATTGAGAATTATGCAAATGCGACAAATGATACAATATCATCGGTTCGAGTAAGAATCTAACCCTGGCCTTCTGTGCGGCAGGCAGACTTTCTACCACAAGCACACGCCACTGCTAGGAACTACTTCAAGGAAAAAAAACGGCATATAAATCTCCTCTAGTGGGAGGCGTCTCCTTAGCGCAAGTAATATTGCGTGGAATCGTACCAGGCGTCAAAACATGTGATTTGCGCAACGAGTGGGTGTTCTAAAGGCGCACCCACTGTGTTGTGCTCAGAGACATTGAATCATCAGCAAAATCATCAACAAAGTGAGCAGCTGTGTAAGGTTTCCTTACCGAAGCGTAATGGGCCCCTCGCTAATCCACAAAGGGGAGAATTATGGCATAGCGGACACTTGGCAGCTGTATTTGCCGCAGGTATTGTAGGACAGTTTGAAACGGCTAATGTTACGCGCATAGACGTTATTTTCCTAGCGGCATGGTTCATGCATCCAGTGAAAACCGACGCTGACTAGCAAATGAGAAGGCAATGTACACGGGGCCCGATTACGCTATCGCGTTCCACTCTTCAGGGGGAAGTAAAGGGGCCTACAAGTTTTACACTGTCTACTAATGAGTCAAGAAAAGGGCTGATCTGATCAGACATGAAAAAATTACGTCTTGTCTCTCACTAAAGGGAACCATGCGTAGATGCGACGCAGCAGGCTGTAACGCTTACATTGGCGGCGCGGTTGACGCTAGCGCTCACCGAAGCGTTGCGCAGGAGAGATATTGGGGAGCAACAAGTCACGCAGCAATGGACCAGTGTTTCCTACTGCAACATGGCAATGGCAGCTAATGAGAAATAGGAGACGGAAGAATCCGATTGAACGCACAGACCCGCAGTCCGCTTTTATCAAACGCGCACGCTGAAAATTTTAGGGGTGAAGCTCCTCTTAGTCTAACGTTGTCATGCTTCACGCGTAACCGAGAGAAGAGACGAGAAAGAAAATAAGGTGGTATCTCTCGAACAGTATAATAGACGATGCTGTCTCATAGAAGTACATACAAACTGCAGTTGAGTGAGGATATTCTAGATGGCGTTCTACCGCTACTCTCTGATTGGCTGCTGTGCCATCTATGCCGGGTACGCGGAGAACGAGTGCCTCTCTAATGGCGTGTTCACACTTGAGAAGTGAAGAGAAACGAAAACGCCAAAGCGGCCGGAAAACTGTGACCGCGCGCGTCAAAGACGTTCACACTCGTTCTGCTCCATCCCGCCGCCGCCACCATCAATACCTTGACCATTAATTAGATTTTGCCTGCTTTGTAAGAACTAAAGTTCGTACCAAATTCTAGTTATTCACGCAAAGTAGTGAAGAAAAACAGCTCGCACCTTTTCAAACGTTGTTTTGGGAAATAAGCCAGCAGAAACGACACTAGCGAACGCACCGGCAGCAGCGCATTCAGCTGGCTGTACACGAACGCGAGACACGTTGAGGCATGCCTACTTGCTGCTGCTGCACCGTCTAATTCCAGAGTTCTCGGCGACCGTAATCTAAACCAGGCTCTCGAAGAACGCGTCCTCGTAGAGGCGGGTCAAGCATCGTCGTGCTGCTCGGGTAGTTTGCGATTCGAGCCGATGCGAGCCACCGCCGATGTATTTGCCGCCACGTTGAATGTGTGGCCGGCTGGTTAGGTCTCGTGGTTTTGGCCTAGCGCAGCCAAGGCCATGAAGCGGAAACCGGATCCGGTTTCGCGTGGCGGGAAAATCGGTCTCGGATCGATTTTTGCGCGCCGGCCGCATGGCTTGGTTTTCCGGCCGCTTGTTGAGGCAAAACGAGACAGTTTCCGGAGAGTTTCGCCGCTTTCGCTTTTTTCGAGGTCATGTGTGAATGCGCCTTAAAGGCTCGTTCACACGAAAGGCGGGGTGGGCAAAGGGGCGAAGCGGCAGCGCGGAAGCGCGGAAGCGGGGAAAATCTCCTCTCCAGGCGGCGAAAGCGGGAGGAAAACGAGGTGGCAAGGGCGATCGCTCTCAGAGCCACCACTACGCAGTGGAGGCGTGGTGGTTGCGCGGGTGTACGTTTGGGAGAAGCACTGACACGGCATAGCGACACGTGCGCAAAAGTGTGAGATGCCCGCCTACTCTGCCGCTTGGCGATCCATGGGAGGCGGGTGGTTTGAACAAGTGCACGCATTTACCGCCTCACCGGTTCGAGAAGCCCATTCGCTAGCTTTCCAGCGCTTCCCTCGGTGTTAACCAGCCTTACGTCTACTGGATAGTTACCGTACGTGGTAGATCGTTGGTGGGGCATGGACGAAGCAGAGCGGCGGGCGCGTTGAAGACTCTTGCACTCGGCTTCCTTGGCTCGCGTCTCGTCGGTGTTACCCGCGCGTCTTCTGCATTCTCGAACGCTATTGAACGCATGGGCACATGAACGGACGAATGAATGGACGAACGCTTCACCCCACTCATCATCATTCACTCCGTGGATATGCTGCGATTTTTTTATTGTTGAACAACGCACAGGAGAAATCTCCCACCAGCACTACCTTTGAAGTCAAGATCCAGTGCCTATATATACATGGTGGCCAGTGAATGGTTGTGCAGCGCGAACAGTTGATTTTTTTTTTCCAATCAAGAAACGTGCTAGAAGACGCTGCCTGCTTCGGCGTTGTGATGTGAAACAGGGGTAGCGTGTGAACGCCGCATGGAGGAATGCCTAGAGGAGAGCCGGAGCAAGCGTAGGTTAGCAGCATTGTGAGGTGAGAGAGGGAGAAGCATAGGATAGAGAAGGGATGGGATGCCCATGCACAATGGGGGCGTTAACGCCGCTGGGAGGAATGCCTAGAGAATAGAGAGGGAATCGAGCGCAAGCAGGTGGTGGGAGAGAAGTAGAGAGAGTAAGGCACAGTTGTTAGAGAGAGGGAAGAAGGCAAGTTCCGTATTTGTAGCATGTGTGCGGACGACGCCACTGCCGCGGGACATAGGCCCGAGTAAAAGATGCTTCGCATCTAAAAAGAAGCTATCGTCTATGCACTTGTTGTGGTCCTGTTGGTTTTAGTGACAGGGTTGCAGCAGGCAAAAAAAAGATAGAGATGGTAATGCAGCAGGTTACAACACGTTTCTCTTCTTGTGCTGGCCTCTGGAGGCGTCTGGAGTCGCCGCTTACCGTTAGGCACCCGCAACTTGCTGGACACTTACTTCCCATTTGCCCTCCCCCATGATTGGTCGAGACCCCGACTGATGATCTTTTTATCCTTCTACTATCTCTCTCCCTGCTATTTTCCCCTTTATTTACCACTTCCTCTTTCCTAGCGCTGCGCCGTGCTCCTTATTGGGCTGCAAAATTAAACGTCGTTTCAACAATACTACTGCCCTGGCGTCCACGTGCTGGAACCCTTCACAGTGCCGGTGGCCTGGACAGAGTCATGCGATTGTTGTGACCACTATATTGCGTAGCTGCGTTTGCAAAAGCATTCAATGAACACCGAAAGGAAGGTTTGAATTTATTCTGCGTTGCGTAAAAATGATTGATTGATATGTGGGGTTTAACGTCCCAAAACCACCATATGATAATGAGAGACGCCGTAGTAGAGGGCCCCGGAAACTTTGACCTCCTGGGGTTCTTTAACATGCTCTTAAATCTGAGCACACGGGCCTACAACATTTCCGCCTCCATCGGAAATGCAGCCACCGCAGCCGGAATTTGATCCCACGACCTGCGGGTCCACAGCCGAGTACCTTAGGCACTAGACCACCACGGCGGGGCTGCGTTGCATAAAAAGAGTAAAGTTTATGGAGTAGAATATATCGATAACAGCTAACATATTGGTGTAGGAGGACCGCTCAATAGAAACCACCTTGAAACTATAGGGCGGTGGATTAAGAAGTAAAATGAACTCTCTCTATTACTACAGCACTATTTAATACTCAAAAAACGGCGTCAAGCTAAAGAATGCGGATTATTCGATAGGAGAAGACTTCTCACGAAAACTTAGAGAAACCCGCAAGAAACTCTGGGACAGGTGTAAGCAGAACCGTGAAAACAATGACAAGGTGTCGTTAGCGTACAACAAGCTGTTCATTAATAACCGTGTTTACATCTGGGATGACGACAAGAATAACAAAGTAGAAATAGAAAAAGACGATAGTCTTGAGTATAGATAGAGTGAATAAAACGTTTATTTGATGGTCTGCGTGAGAAAATGGCTGAATGGGGTTCTGGACCTGCAGCGTGATATATGAGCACCATTTGTCAGTAATCTTGGAAAACTGAAGGATGGCCTCCGATATAGAGAGCGCGCGGCGTGTGCGCGCTATCTCGGGGGCTATAAATTGCAAAATTCAAGGCGACGGGTAGGTACCACCACCGTATCGTCAAAGTGTTGCACTGTCAGCGCAGCGTGATAGACGCTATCTTCCTTAGAATTAAGTATACCTTTTATAGTATACAGCAGTGGTTCTCAAATGAGGTTTTCGACGGAGAAGGGAAGGAAGGGGGCGCTTTATTTGAAGTGGGGGTGGGCAAGCAGATGATGTCGTGTGTTACTTCGTGCTTCTGTATACCATGGCAAAGCTATCTGGGTGACGGGGGAGGGGGGTGTGCCACGTTCTGGGGCAGTCGACTGGCATGTTCATCTTTCGATCTCCCCAAATGCAGGCGTGCGTGATTCCGATGCGGCTGATGGAAAAGCTCGTTGCCCGGGACGGCTCAACGCCGTGCATCCTCTACCGAATGTGGCAGTGGGTCGCCGTACGCATCGCCCTCGACTTGCTGCACGGACGAGAGGAGTTCCAGGTGTGTCCAGACACTTTATGGGGGGGGGGGGGATATAACGACCCAGCTATAGATGGGATACCTGCTTGATCTCGCGTCGTGCGTCGGCGTGCGTCTACGAACAGAAAATAACCAACGCCACCTCCTCCGATAGAACGACGATGTCACATAGGGTCATCGGGACTTTTGCGACGTCATCTTCGGCGTTCGTGACATCTTCGGCTGACATTGGCAACCGGTCGAAGGTGCGCTGGATCCGGAGGGCATGCAACATCTGGTGAGGTAAAGAGCTTCAGCAGTGTGGTACGCGTATCTCGAGAGCCTCGTCACGTCAGTCGACTCAAGGCGCTGCATCCAAGCGTGGTCAATGGACAGTTTTAGTTTAGGACGCGCAGCGGCATAGCGCACGCATCTCCCGAGAGGGAGCGCAGCTGAGCATGCGCTGTACGTAAGAGAGATGCGTGCGTTTGCGCACGTAAGGGATGCGTACGCTAGATCTCAGCTCTTATATTGCGCAAGTCGTTGAGTACCTAAGCAGTGGCTGTCGCGAGACCTCCCCGGGGTGAGAGCACAAAAACCAAGATGGCCACGACCAACAGTAGCACAAGCAGCAGTGCGGCCATGGCAGCGATCCCTAGCTGCGAGTAAATCCCGCGTACATTTTACGATTGCCCTCGATTTGGGGCTTCTTGCTTACGTGAAAAGATTAAATCCGTTCGCGGATCCTGTGCAATGGACATTGATCACTGTGAAAATACAGGAGCTGACGGGGATGCCTTTCAATGCCCGGAATGTCCACAGTTTCATGTCTCATGTCTTGACTCGTGTCAACTATGGTTGGCCATTGTAGTTTATTGCCAAGTCACTAGGTGACGCAAAGTAGCACTCTAAGACGATAGTGTTTTCGCTTAGGCGCAGTCCATGTGTCCGTTGTCGCGTACGTTAAACTAATACTACAGGAATCAGCCTCAGCTGCAACGTACATAGCGCGCTAGCCGTTGCACACGTACCACCTTGCGCGCTTAACTAAAACTCTCTACAGATCCTTTCACTGTTTACAAACACGGGCCCTTGACGACATCTGGTTTCGTCTAACAATGTGTCCATGGCATCGGTGGGCAAGAATAGCTTTAGAAAATAGCCTGCTAATTTTCTATTTTCCTTCCATTATTTCACAAAATATTATTATTAAATTTTCTTTTCAGCTACATAAAAATTATAAAAGAATGCCTTGAACCTTGCGCATGTTCTTTTTATCTGAAAAACTAAAAAGAGACTTTCTTTATACTTGAAAGAAACTTGAAAACGTGCTTTTAGTTCGACGTTATATGACCTGGTAAATGAGGTGACCGGAAAATTTTTTGGATCACAACGCTGGCAGTCTTGAAACCGTCTATTGCGAGAATGCCCCAGGGGCAGCACGCTTACGAAGAACGCCTTCGAGAGCAGAGATGGGAGTGCACACTCCACCTTCGCTACTCACGCCCCTTTGGAGACTGCAATGGCTGCAACTTTCAAGTTCCAAGTACTTCAAGGGCCCCCACTGACGCAGGCTGTGATCGCATGCTGTCGCCATCGCTTGGCGCAACGCAGGCAAAGCCACATATAGCGTGGCCACCTTAGCGTACGCGCACGCCGAATTGAACTGTTCTTTCTCTTGTTGTTTAAGCACCTTGATGATGATAATGCCGCGTCTCTATTTGGACCGAGCTATCGGCTGGCATCGGTGAAGATGAGGACTGATACGCTCGACAGGCGCATCACGAAAAGCGGAAGAAGAAATTCTTTGGCCGAGTCTACCTTTGGTGTCTCTGAGAGAACGACGTTCACTAAAATAAACCCCGAGAAGTTTGCCATCATTCTGCTCATGCAACGGAATACTCTACAAAAGGAATTTCTTTTCAACAGGAAAGAAATGTCTCCTGCTAGTTCCCCAAACTCTTCGAAACGAAATCTTGCAAGCCTGCCATGACGAAGCCACCTCGAGCCATCTCAGTTATATCGGAATATTTCTATGAGTTAGAGAAAACTACTACTGGACAAGACGTGCAGTGGCGGTGAAACATTACGTTAGAATTTGTATTGACTGCTGGGCTGTTACATATGATTTCGGCATTCGAAACTACGTTTTTCACAGATTGGTATGGACCTCGTATAGGCCCATTTTCAACAGCGAATAATACCAACAAGTGGATTATAGTGGCGACTGACTACCCCACCCGATACGCGGAAACTAAGGCGATTCTGAGCGGCACAGCAGCTGAAGCGGCACAATTCTTTATTAAGAACATTGTGTTGAGGCTCGGGGCTCCCGTGGTCGTCATAATGAAAAAAGGGACTGCGTTCACAACTGAGCTTCTGCACACGCTGCTTACTCTCAGTGTCATGGCGCATAGGAAGAAGACAGCTTATCACCGACAGACGAATGGGCTTACTGAATGGGCTTACTCAATAACATGACTGTTGCGGACATGCTTCGCATGTACGTCGACGTGGAGCACAAAAATTAGGACAGAATTTTGCCATACGTCACATTCGCACATGATACGGCTCGCAAGGAAACGACGAGAATGACTCCGTTTGTCCTGATCTATGGCCGAGAAGTGCTCGATGCTATGCTGCCTCATGATTCCAAAGATTCGGAGACAGATGCCATAGATTTCACTGAGTACGCTAAGCAAGCGAGGCAGCTTGCCCGGGTCAGAATAACAGCCAACAAGAACGTGATGCCCATTGGTATACCTCCGTCACCGAATTGCAGCTTATACACCACGGGAAAGAGTCTGGGTTTGGTCATTTGTGCGACGGCGAGGCTGTAGTGTCCATGTAGTAAGGCGACCCCGCACAGATGGTAAGCGAAGAAGATGGCCGCTAAGTAGTATCAAAATAAAGCTGCGTGCATTCCCGGCTCAATCGGCCTTAATCTGCCACACTGTTGGCGGTATACAGTACGTTACACAGACTATCAGAGAAACTTGTACGCCGATACGTCAGACCGCATAAAATGCTGCGCCGTCTCAGCGACGTTAGGGGCGAGGTTGTTGCTGACTGATCATTTTGCTCAAGACGCCGTCAGCGTCTGCCTGAGACAGTGCCCGTGGTACTCATGAAACTATATCTTTCGGACTGATGGAGATACCGACTAGCTAACTGCATATTGAGTGCTACTTGGTGAGCATCGAGACGATTCTCTCTCTGGAGGGAGGGTAATGCCGCTGGCGTCGCTGAAGACGATGACCGATACACTCGAGAGGCGCATCACAAAACAAAAGACGGAGTTTTTTGGCCGAGTCTACCTTTGGTGTCTCTGAGAGGACGACGTTCTGCTGTTCGCTACAATAAAGCCCACGTACTTTGCGAACTACGACAATATTAACGTCCGAAAGTTCCCAGCTGATTTCATTGGGAAGAGGCAGCACCACATGTAGTCTAGTTCCAAAAAGACTAGCAGGCGCCGAGTGAATATTTTGGATCTTGCACGTTTCCAGTTCTCACGACCGTATCTTGATGTGGGGACGAAATGCACAAACTGTTGATGTACGCTCCACTTGAAACAATCAATCCGCTAACGTTCATCGGAGCGCACACCGAAAACCACCACGCAGTTCCCGCACATTAAATGTTAGTTTAGTTCTAACTTTGATGATGATGATGATGATGATAATTATTTGTGGGGTTTAACGTCTCAAAACCACCATATGATTATGAGAGACGCCGTAGTGGAGGGCTCCGGAAATTTCGACCACCTGGAGTTCTTTAAAGTGCACCCAAGTCTGAGCACACTGGTCTACAACATTTCCGCCTCCATCGGAAATGCAGCCGCCGCAGCTGCGAAACGAACCCGCGACCTGCAGGTGAGCAGCCGAGTACATTAGCCACTAGACCACCGCGGCGGAGGTGGTGGTGGTATAGTGGTTAGAAGATGAGAAAAGTCACCTAATTTCTGCGACCCGGTCGGGAGCACGGCGCAGTGCCTGCGGCAGGGGTTTAGTTCTAACTTTGGCACCAGAGAGAGAGAGAGAGAGAGAGAGATAAAGATGCAAGAAAAGGCAGGGAGGTTAACCAGACGCACATCCAGTTTGCTACCCTGCACGGGGGAAGGTATGAATGGGAGAAAAGAGGTTGCAGAGAGACAAGAAAGGTTCACACAATCACGAGCACACTCGGGGGAGCTCACAGTCTACAGGTGGTCGCTCAGGCTTCTTGTCTTCAAGTAATGTAAAAGTGCTTTAGTCGCTTTCTATGCTATTGACGCAGACGCCCAAGGTCCCAGAATCTTCTGCACAGAAAATGGTTTAGAGTCCAGTTGGTTCAAAACCATCCGGAGCTGGCATCGCTGCGTGTCGTAGCAAGCGCAGCTGCACAGGACGTGTTCAATGATTTCTACAGTTCCGGAGGAGTCGCATGTAGCATGTCTGTCATAACGATGTGAAAGGAGTACACCTTTGTGAATGCAACAATCTAACAAAGGTGGCATAACAGTGTCGCATCAGAGCGGGAAAGTTGTGATGCTAGCTGTATCTTGAGCGAAGGATCCAGTTCATATAAGTGACACCTTTGGAACCTGGTAGACGACCAGAACGTGCGTGTAAGATCTCGAGCCAGCAAGTAAAGCTGTCTTGCTGCATCAGTCCTTGATCGAGGAATCGGAACCACACGTGTTCCTTCGTGGGCGGAGCAGGCTGCATCATCGGCTAATTGATTTAGCCGATGATGCAGTAATACCGATATGGCCAGGCAGCCATTGATATATAATATCATGCCCTCGTGCTTGAACTTGATGGTGGCAATGTCTCACTTCATGTACCAATTGTTCATGATTCCTCTTACGCATGGTAAACTGCAAACTCTGAAGTGCTGCCTTCGAATCACAGAATATGACCCATTTTCCTGAACACTCTTGAACGAGATATTGTAAAGCGGCTCTTATAGCAGCAAGCCCTGATGCCGTAGACGTAGTCGTATGCGACAACGTAGATTTGATTGTCATTGCTGCAGCCGGAATTACAGCGGCACCTGATGACCTGCTGGACGAGACTGGCAGCTCATAACCAGAAGTTCGCAGATAAATTAACGGGCACTTGATAAGTTCACACGAATTAGGCACAATTGTTTACAAATCAACATATATGAAGTCAAGGGAGAGGGTTAAGCAGTGAGAGTAAAAGATGGGTGCAGCTGAAGCGATACAGATGTAAATCGGCATCCAATAAATTTTGCCTTGCATCCGCAGTGACCGACTGTAACTTGGGATATTCCGCGTTGAAACTAATACAATATTTACACAGAATGATGATTTTCATATTTTCGTTGTATCTATACATTACTGCATGAGACTAGTTGCCGCAATTCCTTCTGCTGCCGTTATCACGCCAATAGGCGAAAGTTGAGAAATGTGACGTTGCTTCGGTCGTCTCTAAGTTATACGTAGTGTTCCAAGTTAACGATTGTACAGATGGTGTGCATAATTAAGCCTTGCATAATTCACTCTGGTGCGCAGGGCGTGGACACGGGCGCCCTCCGGCGCTACGTGGAAGACGGCCGCCTGCCGTACCTGGGTCGCGCCCGCAGAGTCGTACTGGACGACGACGTGGACTGCGCCGTGCTCGTGCAGGGCACCATGTGCACGCGGGGCAACAACGGCGACCGCGTCTTCTTCGGGCCCCAGTTCGTGCCCGAGAGCGTGCGCTGCCTCGACATAGAGGTAAGCTGCATGTAGAGTTGAAACTCGACCTAACGAAAGCCAATTAACTTTGTGGACGTACCGATCTAGCGGGAAAAGATGAATACGTCCTATACAGCAAGTGCTCTTAGTGTTCCGGCTTAACAATCCGAACTAACGAAACAAACACGGCGGAACTAACATTTAGCGAAGTTTTTCTGGAAATAAACATCTGATGCTCTCTTGGAAAACTTTTATTTTATTTTTATTTCGAGGGCATGCCCTAAAGCTCTTGATCGAGTTGGAACGTATAAAGCCGCCGAAGACACGGCTCCAGTTCTATCCTGACGAAGCTGCACGCCGAGCGCACAGGACAATAGACTGAACAGTTGGTAGCGCTCTTAAGATGGTGTACCAGAGGCGGTGGTGTTATGTCTCTCTACATGTTCCCACAAAAACACGATGGTGCTCTCTCTGGTTATTCCATGCATGGTTGATCTGAGAGGCGACACTTGTTTTCTCGCAGTTGTCTTGCTTTCTTCTCGCGCCATCACTGATATATATATTGATGTCATCATATCTCGGCAGCCTGTACCTTGTCTGCATTGCCAAGACCTGGGAGGCCCCATGGCAGGGCCGCAATCGTAGGTTTTATAACGCAATTACTATGCCACGATAGCTTCTGGGTGTCGCTAAGTTGCAGTCATGGACGTAGCAAAGAGGGGTGTTGAGGGTTCAACCCCCCCCCCTCCCTCCTGAATGTTTTCTATTTTGTATGTCTGAGTTACATGATTGCAGTTTGGTCTGAACTTTGAAAGACCAACCAAAAATATGGGTACCAGGTTTTCGTGAATACACACGCTTACAAATGCAAGCACGAACATACATAAAGTATGCTTAAACGCACCCTGCTCCCCCCCCCCCCACTTCCTCGAAAAACATTTCTGGCGATACTACTGATTGGTTATGAATTTCGAGGTACCTAGAAGTATTCTTCTCGATTTTACGAACTTTCCCATTCAACAAACTAATTTCAGCGCAACGACGTTTCTTAACTTGAACTTTAGCTGTATATCGAATCCGGGACTAGTACCGCTAATCGCAGCTCTCTTTTCACAGCTAATGCCACTTACAAAAATATTTTCAGGCCTGCTCACTGCAGCCATGACGTCACTTGTTTTTTATCTGTGCTGGAAGCTGCTAATACATTGCCCCTATCGTCTCCTGTTTAAAAAAATTCGTTCGCGGCGAGTTTTGCATGCGTAGCAGCTTTATTCTGCCTTCTGCGTCTGCAAAGGCGCCGGTTTAAGTATTGTATAATACTTTAAAGTCTTCGGCGATTTATTTCTAAGCCACACCTCATTATTTCACGAAAAAGCCAGAAAAGAATGTGCGCTATCAAACGTATGGTCAATTTGAAGGAGCAAAATTTGATTGTCCATCGAAGTGACGAAATTAATGCGGTAAATTTTGTTGAACACTCATTTGGGTTGCGCGATAAAACACGGATGAAGGAGAGTACACAGTACGGGTGCAACAACATAAATTTTGTTCATTATTCACACACCCACACACACGGGAGCGTGCTCACATACACACGTATCTAGATGATGTGCAGAAATGGTTCCCACTCATTTGCTAAGTTTATGCAATTTTCTTTTTTATTTTAACCTTTAGAACATTCGTCTTCATGGAGACGTGTTTATTAAGCAGAGTGTTCACTGCTGCCACAAGTATGCCATTCAGCACAATGTCAGTATGAGGATCATTGCAAAAGTCGTCGAAATCTTCCGTTTCACAGAAATGTCTTGTGAAAAGTGAATAAAGGAGGGGGGGGGGGGGGAAGGGGCGGTGCTTCCAATTTTGCTCTGGCCTCTCTCGCACTGATGTGTACAGTAGATTATGTAACTTAGAGCCGCGGGAAAAATTGTAGGCACTGCGTCTAGAGTCCAGCCGTGTAGCCCCTATGGTAGCTGATATACTCTACTGCCGGTTCTTGGATCGGTATGGTTCTTTCACCATTCTGTCTAGAAGTGGAGCTCGACCACTTAAGAAAGCGCTTCACCGCAGGTGTCTGTAGGCATCTACAATCTGCTGAAATATATTAATACATATTTGGAAAAAAAACATATTAGAATAAGGTGCTGACGAGACTGGCACAAAATTATGCTACTATACAAAATGTGATTGGAGCACCGGCAAGCAAATACTGTGCACAAAATCGATGCGCTAAGAAACACACCGGCACAACTCCTTCTTTTTCTCTTAACGGAGGTATTACAAGAAGCCCGCAGTGCCATTCGCAAACAGAGAAATGTTTATACCGACCGTAAAGGAAAAGCACCTGCTCTGAGAATGTACTGCAGCGCGCGTATATTGATGACAGGGTTTGCGCTAACAAGTCAGAAGCGCCCACGATGTCTTTGTTTTAAAGCAAGAAGAGAACATGTTGGAGATAGCACCATTGGAACGACTTAGAAGTATGTCGTAAGGACGCACACGCACCTTCACGTCACGAAGACAATGGACGTGGACGTCATGTCGACGAACGGCACGTTCCTGTATCGTTCTTCAGTCGTCCGTAAGAAACGATAGCACTCGCACCTTCGGTCCGTTGCCGTAATTGCCACGACAATTAGGCATACAGCATCGCCTCATCGTGTGTATTGGCAGCCATATACTATGCAATTATTCAGTGCACAATGAGCATCACATAGCCACGTCACTGTTCGCAGACACAGAAAAGCACGCTCTTACACAGTCGCCAACAAGCGCGCCCCGAAAGCGTTCTCCAGGCTTTGCGATCCATGTCTGTCGAGCGACGAGGGCAAGCCACAGAACACCTATGGCAAGCATAGTCACTTCTGTGCAGCGAAACACGACGATCAAAAGAGGGTGACGTCAGAGCCCGTGGCAGGAACAGTGAGTAGGCCAGAAATCATGTAGGAGGCATTATCTGTGCATGTGTACGTCACATTTAAATGGGCTTTGAACAAGTGCTCGGGCTTGGCGAAACAAAGCGTTTTGCGAACGACCAGCACTGCCGTGAGCAGTGGCGTACAAACTCCTTCACGAGGGGGGGGGGGGGGGGGGGGCAAACCTACCTCACTCATCAGCCGGGATATATATATATATATATATATATATATATATATATATATATATATATATATATATATATATATATATATATATATATATATATATATATATATATATATATATATATATAGGCAGGCATGGTGGTTGAGTGGCCGTAGCGTTGCATATAGTCCAGTAGATCCTCCGTGAGCGGTCACAACGTGGTTTATTTCGACGTTTCAGCCTAGAGTCTGGCCTTCATCAGTATGATGATCATTGCAAAAGACGTCGATGATGAAGGCCAGACTCTAGGCCGAAACGTCGAAATAAACCACGTTGTGACCGCTCACGGAGGATCTACTGGACTATATATATATATATATATATATATATATATATATATATATATATATATATATAGGAGAATAAAAGGAGTTTGACTCACAAGTGAAAAGATTTTTTACTTGACGTTTCGACCGTGGGCCCGGCCTTCGTCAGAATGAAACAAAACACAGCAATGGTAACCACTTATATGCCAGTTGGTCACATGGATTGTAGATAGGTACAATCAATACACGTGGAAAAAATGCGTTCAAAATGTATCAACATACTGTTCGTCAGTAACATACTCGCGTAACAAGAAGATTCAACAGCAATTGACAGCTCATGTGGTGACGAAAAAAACACCGATAACAGAAGATTAACACGTGAAAAACAGCACCTACACTGTTACGGACAATTTTCAAGGATATAATAATAAAAGGTGATCAATGCGCATGACATATTACTGGCGCAAGAACGTTAAGGTGCCGGGATTTTCGTTGAGACCGAAAGCAATGGTACTGAATTTGTGGATGAGATATGATTCCCGGACTTCTCTGTCACGATGGGAGCTAAAGCCTGACTCTAGAATTGTAGCTTTTATCTTGCTGAAGGAATGACCTGGAAGCGCAACGTGTTTCGATAACGGTAAGTTAGGAAGGGAAATCGCGTGTGCTTTATGATTATTAAAACGTAGACGAAAGCTGGTCTCGGTTTGTCCAATGTATTGCATACCACATACAGAGCACTCCAGAAGATAGATTACGTTCGATGTGTAACAGCAAAAGTTACCCTTTATTTTAAGACTGAAACCGGAGGCGGTACTCTGAGCTGAAAGTGATGTTGTCATATGTGCACAAATTTTGCAGCGTGATTTATTGCATGGATGGCAACCCGAATATTGCGGTTTAGTAACTTTAGAGGATGTGACTAAGTCATGTAAATTTTTAGAGCGTCTGTAGATTACTTTAGGTGGAATCGGGAAGATTGTTCGGAGACGTTGGCTTTGCAAGAGGATATTATGATGCTTTTGAAGAATACAGTTTACTCTGGGAGCCGAAGCTGAATGAGTGAGGACCAGGTTGGTTAGGCGTGAGGTGGCAGTCTTTTTCGGTGCCTTTAATAAGGTCTTGCGTTCGACGAGGTCAGCCTTTTTGAAAGCGTCTTCTACGAGACGGACAGGATAATTCTGTTTAACTAAAGATTCCCTCAGGGAAGTGCAGTTCTGGTGATAATCAGACTCATGTGTACAAACGCGTTTGAAACGGAGTGCCTGACTGTATGGAATGCTGGTCTTCCAGTGCTTTAAATGACTACTGTGAAAATGAAGATATTGGTGCCTGTCTGTGGGCTTCTTGAAAAGCGTGGTGCTTAGTCTGCCGTTCCGCAAAAAAACAGTAATGTCAAGAAAATCTGCGCGCTTGTCCGAGAATGAATGGGAGAATGATATGGAACTGTGAACATTGTTGAACGCTGTTATAAATGAAAGTAATGCATGCTCCCCGTGTTCCCAAATCAGGAAGATGTCGTCAATGTACCTTTTATAAAAAAGTGGCGTTAATGTTTGACTACTCAAGAATTCTTTCTCCAGCACACCCATGAAGATATTAGCGTAATTGGGGCCAATTTTAGTCCCCATGGAAGTCCCGTTCACTTGTACGAAATGGTCATCGTTGAATTCAAAGTTATTGTATTGAAGAATTAATTTCAATAATGTTGCTAATGTTGCGCCATCTATAGAATGGTCGGAGGCCGAACGTTCGTATTCCTGACGAACAGCTTCGATTCCGTCCTTGTGTGGAATGTTTGTATATAGGGAACAAACATCCAGAGTAACCAAGAGGGATCCTTCAGGAATAATTAAATCGGCAATGTCGCTCAAGAATTGGCCTGAGTCTTTGATGTAGGACGGGTAAGTTTGCGGAATATGGCTAATGAGGGTGTCAACAAAACTGGAAATCTTCTCAGTTACGGAACCGATAGCCGAAACTATTGGTCTGCCGGGGTTGCCTGTCTTATGAATTTTGGGTAGTAGATAAAACCTTCCTGCTGAAGGACTTAGCGGGAGCAAGAAAGATAGGTCCTTGACTGTTAACTTTTTATCTGCCACGAGTTGTTCTAATTCTTTTTTGATGACACATTTAAAATCGTTAGTGGGGTCCATTTCCAAGCGTCTGTAGAAGGTGTCATTTCGTAAC
This sequence comes from Rhipicephalus microplus, assembly GCF_043290135.1. Lineage (NCBI taxonomy): Eukaryota > Metazoa > Arthropoda > Arachnida > Ixodida > Ixodidae > Rhipicephalus > Rhipicephalus microplus. The sequence continues at coordinate 936,191 of NW_027464615.1, read as the reverse complement.
TGTCTGTAAGCCTCTGAAATATAGTCAACTCGATTCATAAGAACAATGGCGCCTCCTTTGTCTGCTTGCTTGATGACAATGTCGGTATTGTTAGCCAAGCTCTTTATTGCCTCCTTTTCCTTAATAGAAATGTTGCTCTTAAATGGTTGTTGTTTTTGATATGCTTCGAGTAGATCTCGCTGGACCGCTTCAATGTAAAGATCTAGGTATTTCTCGCGTTGAATTGGAGGTGTCCATCGCTTATTCGAAAACAAAGGAGCAGTAGAGTTACTCGACGTAGGCATATTATAGAAAAATTCTCGAAGCCTCATGTTGCGGGCGAAGTTGTCTAAATCTTGTAGGAACTGAAATTCGTTATACCCACCGGAAGCGGGGCAAAAATTGAGGCCACGTGATAATACAGACTTCTCGTCATCTGACAAACAGTGATTGGAAAGGTTTACTATGTTATCATGCTCGGATGTTCTACAGGAAGTTCTTGACGTAGCCCGTGACGCGACAGTCGTCAGAGAGGCCGGTATAGGTACATTATCACGCGCAAGTTTGCTCATCTTAATCTTGACAATCTCATCTCGTTTCTTAAGCCGATACTCATCGAGAAGTATTACTTGTTCTGATGATAACCTTGATTGGGAAAGCAGTTGTCGTACAGTGTTCGACAAAGATTTTGCTGAGTGTTCATAGTGATTTAGGATGATACGGGTCAAATTCAAGGACGCATTCTTTAGTGCATCGTCCCATTTTGCTTGGCGAGTGGGCGACAATTTAACGGCTGGATGATGCACAATCATGAGACCTTTAGGAACCACTGATTCTGACACGTAAGCATTCAATGCGGAAACATGCAACTCTGATCGTATCGTTTTTTCAACTACCTTTCTAGTGCGCAAAAAATAGGTATTGTTGGAGGCAGAATACGTACCATTGCTAACATGTAGTCATTCGGGCTGTAACGTAGTGGCATCAGAGTTTCTGCACTGAACGAATGGGTTGCCAAGAAAACCAGAGGATGCAGCGCTTGGGGGAGAAGCGGTGGCCCGATGGCCACTAGGTGGAGAGGAGGTCAGGTTAGGTCGGACAGGTGGGGGGCTTGGAGAACCAGAGTCAGAAGGACGTCGAAGACGCTTGTTGGTCCTCGCGGGAGGGGCACAACTAGAAGGGCCAGGAAGCGAAGAGGATTGACGGTGTGCACCAAGAGACCCAAATGTTGGTGTACCAACAGATACACGGGAAGAGTTCAGAGTAGAACCGGAAGGAAGTCTGGAAGAGGTCATTGACGCAGGCGCTGTAGTGGAAGGAAGGGTGGAAGACTGGGTAGAGGCGGGCACGAAGGTGTCGACTGGAAGCCGCAGCAAAGGACTTGGCGATGGGTGCGCATTTGACACGGCAGGTAGAGCAGGGAATTCGGAAGTGAAATCGGCATTTGGTAAAGCGTCAACCGAAGAGGAATCGCGCCATGAAGAGGGCGTGCTTCTAGGAAAAGGACCGCACAGCCTGCGAATATGGCTGGCGATTAAAGCGACTCCTTCAAAACTTGGATGTAATCCATCCATGCATAGTGTGCGGCTGGGGGGAAGCCATTCCAACCCATGATCAATGAAGAACACTTGTCGGGAGAATCGGCAATGGTTGCGTAGCAAAAAATTCAAGTGACATGCTTCTCGATTGCAACGGCGAATGAATGCTCTATTCCTAAACTTTCTTCGACGACTTTCGGAACGTGGAAGAATAAGGCTTACGTAAATGCGCCTGACATTAGGGTGCTGTGCAATCACCGCTTCTAGTAGCGAGCAGTACTTTTTGAAGGCGAAGCGACCTGAAGAGGACGCAAGGTCATTTGTGCCGACATGGATAATCACAGTCTGTGCCGTATCCGGGATGAAGTCGAGCAAGTTGTGAACGTCATCAATGAGAGCACCGCACAACGAAACAAATGCAGGTGTGCCGGGAACAACGGGATCGAAATGTTGATGCAAATACTTGGTCTGCGAATCACCCAACACGATTGTGGAAACCTGGCATCTTGGAAACATCCATGATATTCTTTTCACTGTGGGTCGACCGGAATCCAGAGTAAGAGACATTGGAGGAGCGTTTGTCGCCGGATCCGGGAATAATAGGAGAATAAAAGGAGTTTGACTCACAAGTGAAAAGATTTTTTACTTGACGTTTCGACCGTGGGCCCGGCCTTCGTCAGAATGAAACAAAACACAGCAATGGTAACCACTTATATGCCAGTTGGTCACATGGATTGTAGATAGGTACAATCAATACACGTGGAAAAAATGCGTTCAAAATGTATCAACATACTGTTCGTCAGTAACATACTCGCGTAACAAGAAGATTCAACAGCAATTGACAGCTCATGTGGTGACGAAAAAAACACCGATAACAGAAGATTAACACGTGAAAAACAGCACCTACACTGTTACGGACAATTTTCAAGGATATAATAATAAAAGGTGATCAATGCGCATGACATATTACTGGCGCAAGAACGTTAAGGTGCCGGGATTTTCGTTGAGACCGAAAGCAATGGTACTGAATTTGTGGATGAGATATGATTCCCGGACTTCTCTGTCACGATGGGAGCTAAAGCCTGACTCTAGAATTGTAGCTTTTATCTTGCTGAAGGAAGATATCTCATCCACAAATTCAGTACCATTGCTTTCGGTCTCAACGAAAATCCCGGCACCTTAACGTTCTTGCGCCAGTAATATGTCATGCGCATTGATCACCTTTTATTATTATATCCTTGAAAATTGTCCGTAACAGTGTAGGTGCTGTTTTTCACGTGTTAATCTTCTGTTATCGGTGTTTTTTTCGTCACCACATGAGCTGTCAATTGCTGTTGAATCTTCTTGTTACGCGAGTATGTTACTGACGAACAGTATGTTGATACATTTTGAACGCATTTTTTCCACGTGTATTGATTGTACCTATCTACAATCCATGTGACCAACTGGCATATAAGTGGTTACCATTGCTGTGTTTTGTTTCATTCTGACGAAGGCCGGGCCCACGGTCGAAACGTCAAGTAAAAAATCTTTTCACTTGTGAGTCAAACTCCTTTTATTCTCCTATTATTCCCGGATCCGGCGACAAACGCTCCTCCAATATATATATATATATATATATATATATATATATATATATATATATATATATATATATATATATATATATATATGTTTTAAGATAGCCACTATGTTTTAAGATAGCCTCGTCACAACTTCATTCTTCCGTAAGAACATAATTGAGTGATTAATGTTGTGATGAAAAACTGCGCATCAAACGGAAGATTGCTGCTATTTGCCGATAGCTGACATAATTTATAAGTTGCATCTAGCACAGGTGCGCTTCTTGCCAGGAGGTGTCACCACGTGCTGGAGCCGCGCTATGATTACACACACTAGCGCACACAGTAATCTCGACAGAAGGGAGCGATTGTGATTCGTGAGCTATGCTGACGTGGCTCTTTTTCTCTTCTCGTCCCTCTCTGTGCAGCTTCCAGTGCGCTCATTGCGACGAGAGATCAGGCACACATCTCCAATCCCTATAATTTCGCTTGTTATTGACTGATTAGATTAATTTTGCCACGGTCAATTGTTGAGGCAGTGTGCTGTAATACTGCTGTCATTTGATGATTACTTTAAAACTTATTGACGGCTCCTTTTATGGGAACGATTGATTTGTACAGTGTGAGACTCCTTTCAAAACCGTGATTAGAGATGGTGGTGGTGGTTGGACAGTATGCAAACGAGGGCGTAGGCTTCGGCCACAATGACGGCGCTGAAATAAGTGCGGAATAATTTATTGCTATAGGCTGTGATTAACTTGCGAAAGTGTTACACTTTCTTTCTTTAGTGCCCCCATAGGGTCTCAAACAGGTGGCCCAAGGACCATCATCTGGCCGCCCAGCCCACACACGTCATTGTATCATGTCATTTTAATAAGTAGGTTGATGAGTCCGGCCAGTAGCCAGGATCTTTTTTTTTTCCTCGGTAGGGGGAGGGGGGCCTACTTAATTGTTGACAGCCTTGAAAAACATCTACCATTATTTATATCCGGCAAAAAAAAACCCTTCCTTACAAATTTAGGGGAGGGAAGGCTATAGGGTATGGAGGTACCCTTTAACCCCTCCCCTGAAACACGGGGGTACCAGGGAACAAATATTCTCTATTGGAGAATCGTGTCCAAAACCAATTCTATAGATCAGCGTACATACATTTCGCCAATTCTGACATCTAATTCCTTTGAGAAATGGCTTATGTTTTGCATGATTGTGAAGGCCTACTCTAAAATGGCAGTTAGCTGACTTATTGTTCAGACTCGTTCGCTACCCTTCCCCATGCTCCAGCCATCTTTCCCTGTACAGATACTTGTAGGACTAAATTTCCCTCTAGCCAAAGTTAGCTTGAGACCGACGCCATAGATAACAACTTCAGGTACCTCCGGGCTATGTGTCACCTTATCTGTTAACTGCCAGCTTTAGTTTACTGCTAAAATAATTGTCTCTTTTCTCACCGCAGGGCGACCCCGATACGCGCCCGTTGCCAGTGCTGCTGCTTCTCTGCAAGCACCGGTACCGGCTGCCCAATGAACTCGACTGGCAGAACATGCCGGGCGAGCTGTTCTCCAACGAGCCCGAGTACCGGACGCGCACCATCGCCCAGCCGGGCCGGCGCCTTAAGCAGTGTTCCGGCGCCGCCAGGGGGCGCTGAATGCCTGCACTTTTGGAGTGCCACGCTACGCGCGTGGTGCTTGTAAAATAATTTACGATATAATCATTGATAAAAGACAGTCGTATCGCAACTCAGTGCAGACATCTGCCTTACCTTCGTGTTCGCTCAAACAGTCGTCAGCGGCTCAGCGTTTTCAGAACCTCTGAACCAATCAGCGTATTCAAGAACTTGAGTGTTGTGCACATGGCCAGTAACATTCACAGACCTTTCGTAGACATACGCTCCAGAGGTTGAAGGCAGAAGTAGTGGGCGTGGGGATGGCATATATTGTTTTTTTTCCAACTTCAAAGCTTTATAGCGAACATTTATAAGTGTTAGCGTATGATATTCGCGATATGTTACACGTCCCAGCTGGTCGTTTTGTTAGTGCGGATGGATTCACTTCCTCACCGAGAACCCAGTTTGTGGTACACAAAAAGCGTTTCGCAAGCCTTCCATCAATCGGTAGTGATATTTATATTGCATTTAAGTATTATATAATTCGTAGCGAACATTTTGGGCAATTTCGTCCTATTAATGACTGAAATCTGTCGCATTGGCTATACACAATGAGCGATCAAAAATTTACCGAGGTTAGTTACCACCAACAAAAATGTACGAAGCGCGTAGATCTTTACAAATAAAACTGAAGGATACACAATGTTCCGTTGTTTGACGAAATAAACGAAATCAACACGAATGTTTGAAAGTCAGTGTTTGATATTTGTACCATATATGCAACATCATTCAGCACACTTCCGGGTAATAGTCATCTCCCTGCATTGTGCAGTAACATTTAATTTGGAAATCTTGCATGTGTGTGTGTAACTGTGGGAGGCATTAGTAAATGTAATGGAATTTTTAATGTATTTGAAAGGACGTGTCTACGCTTCCAATCTGAACGTTACCGTTTGTTACTGCGGGCTGACTTCCGGTATACAGCACTCTCCAGAAAGAATGGCGTGCTTGGGGCGACGTCTTCTGCCACGCCATTGCCTGGCTTCCTCACGTCTTTTAAAGACGATAGTCTGTCATGGGGACCTTCGACGGAAAAAACTTGGTTTGCCTGTCTGTCTGTGTAGAAAAAGTGGGTAACGATTTAGAGTACTAGGTGCCGTTGTCCGATAGAAAGGAGACGCGGCGCCGAAGAGCTTTGTCCTAGAGTCACACTTAACTCATCAACCCATCATCATCCTACGTCTGTCCCGGCACTGCCTCCCCCCCCCCGGGTCGTGTGGGTGGGGGGACGTTTTGTTTTGGGCAGACAGCCATGACCTGGCAAGGGGGCCACCGTTCGGCGCCAGGCGCCAAACAGACGCGGCCTGCCTCCCGGCGTACAAACCAGGGAGGCCCGACAAAGGGACTACTCTTCGGCGAAGCAACTTCGGTCGCAACGCACAAAGTAAACGTACCCTGGCGAGGTGGGCTATCGCAACGCGTGGGGTGCGCTGCGGTCATGGCCCGTCTCCTGACCGCTAGGGCCCAGCGAGACTTGACACAGGGGCTATCCTTCCGCGCAGTGGCTCTCGACACCGCACGCAAAGCGGGCATACTTAAAAACGTGGCAGCGGGACTGCCCTCGGTCGCGGTAACTTCAGTCACCACAACCAAAGTGCCTGTGCCCTCACCCTGTCGCGTGGCTGAGAGCCTGCGACGACACCCCCTCAGGATGGATGGGCTATCGCTCGGCGCGAGGCACTTTGCGGTCACGGCCCGTCTCCTCACAACAAGGGCGCAGTGAGACACAATCCGTCCTGTGGGGTCTACGGGACTATTTGGCCTCTGCACCTATTTGGTGCAGAGGCCAGTGCTGCTGCACGCAAACCAAACGTACCCACGGAAACCGGCACGGCTGAAAGCCGGCTTAGTCCTCCTCGAGGAAGGGAGCCACCTTCAGCCTCGACGAGTAGTGTCGCCGAGCCTGCAGAAGGGGCCAACACGGACCTTGCGGGGAAAGCCCAACAAGGCGACAGGATCACCTTAGCACATGCAAAGCTCGGGTGAAAGACCATACAGACCAAACTCGAGGGCGACTGGCTCACTAGGCCTAGTCGTGGAGCCTTAGAGAAAGCCATCATTAAAAGTTGATAGTTATCTGCCCTCCTGCCTCACTGAAAATCACTGCCGGACGGTGCCACATCTCATAAAACTTCTTTGCACCTAGGCGCTGCCACTCTCGGTGGAGAACGAACCAGACCTCCTTCCGTACTTTTGCAAGCACTTCGTGAAGCCCGGGTCGCTTGCCGTCAAAGACGGCACAGCATCGTGCCACCCACACTTGGTAGGAGCACTCAACAAGCAGAAGCATGTATTGCTTAGCCGTTTGTCCCGACAGGGGATGAAGAAAACAAACGGTGTTGAAAGGAACACCTGGGTGGCCAAACAAGCTAGCTATCCTTCGATGGAGGGCAGCTGGTAGTGTGCACTGTGAGAACACATGAACCAGGTCCTCCATAGTGCCACAAAACGGGCACGCTCCTCGTTGAGGAATTCTCGTGAAGGACCTGAACTTTAGAGGCAGGCACCCTCTGGCCAGGCGATACATGAATGTAGCGCGCTTGGCGTCCAGCAAACTGGCAGTAATTAACCACCAGTTAGGACTATGTTGGGACAGGTCATGTTCTCTACAGCGTTCAGGTAACTCTGGAGCGAGTCTATCGACTAACTCGCGGAGTTCGATCAAAACTAAATCTATCTCGGGGTCGCCCTCTTGGAGACGGGCCAAAGTAGAAGCGGCCCCTGCATAGAAGGCAGAAGGCGTTCCCGCTCGAGGCACTGAATTCGAAAATGCCCCAGGCGAGAACAACCTCAGCCGCGTGCTCAGAAAATACGACGCGAAGCTTCTAGTAAGAAGCATATCTGAATCAAGAGCTACCCGTGTCCACTTAACATGTAATGCCGTGGTCACAACGCTAAGGTCGGGAATACCTAGTCCTCCTCCGTCCCTACGCGTACAAACCAGGGAGGCCCGACAAAGGGACTACCCTTCGGCGAAGCAACTTCGGTCGCAACGCACAAAGTAAACGTACCCTGGCGAGGTGGACTATCGCAACGCGTGGGGTGCGCTGCGGTCATGGCCCGTCTCCTGACCGCTAGGGCCCAGCGAGACTTGACACAGGGGCTATCCTTCCGCGCGGTGGCTTATCTGCCCTGTTTTGGGCAGACAGCCATGACCTGGCAAGGGGGCCACCGTTCGGCGCCAGGCGCCAAACAGACGCGGCCTGCCTCCCGGCGTACAAACCAGGGAGGCCCGACAAAGCTAGGGCCACGATGATCGAATCATCGTGGCCCTAGCTGTAAGCGGACAAGACAAGGCACCGAGTTCCTTAATCCTGTCGGTCAGCTTTTGCCTTGCTAACCACCAGTTTTCGGTAGTCAGGCCATCTGGCTCGAAATGAAAACCTAATATAACACGGGGCGCGACACAAAATGAGAGGCACGACCCCAAAAGAAATCAAAAAATTTATTTTCCAAGATAACTTTGGTGGGGGGCTTAACTGGCATAACCGAACCTATGTACGTAAGGAAAATAAACAACAGTGATCGAATCATCGTGGCCCTAGCTGTAAGCGGACAAGACAAGGCACCGAGTTCCTTAATCCTGTCGGTCAGCTTTTGCCTTGCTAACCACCAGTTTTCGGTAGTCAGGCCATCTGGCTCGAAATGAAAACCTAATATACGTAGACGCTTCTGTATGGGGAGGCCATGTACAGGACGTGGACTAGAGGGAGCGAAGTTCAGATACATGACTGCGCTCTTCGACTTATTTATCCTGGCGCCGCTCGCCGAGCAGTACCCCTCCATAACGTCCAAGACGGTGCAAACAGTTGCCTCGTCCGGGACGACAATAGAGAGGTCATCTACATAGGCAAACATTGCCACGGGGGGGGGGGGGGGGGACCTGGCGGAAGGGGAAATCTACCTATGCTGGTGTCTTTAGAAAGCTTCTGCAAGAGCGGCTCGAATGCGAGCACGTAGAGAGCGGGCGACAGTGGGTCGCCCTGTCTGACTCCACGGCACACACCGAACGACTTCGAGACGCAATCTTGTATGACAACAGCAGAACTAGGATGAAGGTAGAGAGCCCTCACCAAGCTGATGAACTTGAGACTGAAGCCCACCTGGGGAGTCTGTGAGAGTCTGTGTACATTTCTCTGTTTGTCTGCCCTAACGATACCTCAAGCGGCACTGAACGGCCAACCCCATCCGCAGCGCCCACCAATATTGCTCAAGGTTTAGTGTTCATAGTTGTGCGATTGTCAATTAAAAAAGCAAATATTGCGCATATCTGAGGCGTCATAACAACATGTCTATGTTTTGTATGTCTGCCTTTATACTAGAAGAGGCACTCACAAATAACTCTAAGGACTGTAGCGTTTAACGCGCTGCGCTGACAGTGCAACGCGATGCTCAAGAAGGTGTTTCCAACGCTTTGCTACGACTAAGCTTCTTTCATCTAGGGACCTTAGCTACGACGGCATGGTAATGGCACCTGCCCGTCGCTTTGCATTCTGCGCCTTATCGCCTCCGTGACTGGCGCGCATCTTTCTCAACGGTCGCTCACGCCTTCGTTTTCAAAGATAACTGCCAGATGGCGCTCGTGCCTACCGTGCCTTTTTCGTTTGGGCTGTCAAGGTGGATGGACGTGTTTTTTGAGCGCTCCGCATCGACTGCGCAGATAAGTGTTTTTGCATGTTTTGAGCTTGTCTTTATAATTATAAGGCAGCGGTTGAAATCTTTGTAACACTTATTTTATGGTACGGCTTTTTCGGGGGCCAGTCACCAGGTATTTATTAGTTAGTGCGGGTGTGTGTGTTTGAATTTTTTGTTGTTTTTTTTTTCTTTTGCCACCCCGTGGGGGAGGTGCGCGTACATTGAACACGCAAATTTTTGTAGTAGAGCTTAGATTTTTTTTTTCTCGTAGCACAGGGCTCGAGTTTAGTAATTATCGAGTATAGGGACAATTGGTGTCAGAAAGGCATGGTTAAAAAGACTGTAAAGTGTTCAGGATGTGGAGTGGGTTTGAAAGTGGACCCAAGCGTAGAAGCGGATGGAGAAGAGGCTGACACGAAGTGTAGGCAATGTGAGGTCGAGGAAAAAATGGAGAAAATGATGGTTGCCCAGAGTGAACTGCTGATGAGAATCGCCAAACTCGAGACTGAGTTGGCGACAGAGCAAGAGAAAACGAGGGCAATGGGAGAAAGACTGAAGTCCGCCGAGGAAGCGCTAGCGGAGCTGAACAAAGAAGCGACCTACCGAGAGAACAGCAGGGAACCGGCAACCAGAACGGTGGAGAAGGAAAAGCAAGCAAGTTTGGAAAAAACAGGTTTAGCCGGTTCAACTGTCGCAAGGCCCAGTTTCAGCGAGGTAGTGGTGGGGCAGGGAGGGAACAAAGCAGCCGGCGTCACAGGTGCAAGTAGCCCCCAAGTGCAGAACGCTCCAGCTGAAAAGTCGCAGCATGTGATAATCGCCGGGGACTCAAATTTAAATCGATGCACAGAAGCCATCAAAGAGGGGGTAAGAGGTGACAAGAGGGTGGCAGTAGGGGCGTTCCCAGGACGCAAGCTGGAAGCAGTCATGAGGCAAGCGAGCGCAAAGCTCAAAACGACAGCTGATAGACGAAACCTAGTGATAATTTCAGGCGGTTTAAACGATGTCCTAAATGGAGATGCAGCAGGACTAGCAGCCACACTGGCGAAAGGCGTCGATGACATGCGCGCCACTTCTCCTAAGGTACAGGTAGTGATATGCACGATACCGGAGGTACCGGTGCGTGATAGCAACCTGCAAAGAGCGGTGGTCAACGCAAACCAAGAGATATGGTGGATGAGTCGAGATAAAGGCTTTGAGGTGGTGGAAATAAACAGAGAGGTGCATAGGTGGGGGGGGGGGGGGTTTCAACGAGACAGAATTCACTTCGATGGGCGGCTAGGTCATGAGGTGGGTTGGCGACTTGCAGGACGCGCAGTAGCTTTTTTGGGGGGCAAGCGAGCCCTTCGGGGTGCAGGATAGCTAGTAACGAGGAAAACAACCAAGGAGACTCTTCGACAGGTGGTATGGACAGATACGATTCCAAAGTGGCACCAATATCTAAGATAGATAGAGTCCGGGGCATAAATAGACGTAGCCACGAGCGCCGAGCCAATTCAGACATAGGGTATATTAACATGCAGGGTGGTAGGAACAGGCTGAAGTGGGAAGAGATAGAAGAACAGCTAAGGGAAGAGAGGCCGATGGTATACGGTTTTGTAGAAACACATCTCAGGGACAAGGAACAACCTCCGAACAATCCGGACTACGCGTGGGAATATTGTAATAGAACAGAAGGCAGCAGAAAGGGGGGTGGTATTGGGGCATTCATTCATAAAAGTACAGACTGGCAAAGGGTCAAGCAGGAGTGCAAGGAACATTTATGGCTAAAAGGGAAAGTGGCAGGTCAAATGACACTCCTTGGTTTCGTGTACTTGTGGACGGGAGCAAAGGCCAGAGAGGAAAACCAGACAATGGTAGAGTGTATATCAAAGGACATTCAGGAGTTAGGAAGAGAGTGCGAGATAATTATACTAGGAGACATGAATGCGCACATAGAAGGTATAGATGGGTATACCGACCCGACAGGCAAAATGATCATGTATATGTGTGAAAGGCTTGATTTGATCATTTGCAACAGTACCGAGAAGTGTGAAGGGCAAATAACATTGGAGGTAGGAAGGCTTCAGTCGACGATAGATTATGCACTGATGTCACATAGGATGTATGATAAGCTCAGGGGAATGCACATAGATGAAGGTGGCTCCAGAAGTCTGGGTAGCGATCACAAACGTATCAAGCTAAGTTTTGGAAGAGGAGTGAAAGTGGGAAGAAGACAAGATGAGCAACTACAGGAAAATTTTTATCCAGAAAGGCAAATTGAAATAGCCACTAAACAAATTGAGAAAGTAATCACGGAGGATAATAAGACAGTGTGGACATACACGAATCTAATTAGACTCTTTGAGCTAGAGCTTGCTAAGACGCGTGACAAGTCACCCCGGAAAAGAAGACACAAACCCAAAAGTTGGTGGGATGAGGAAGTTAAGAGAGCCATAGCAAAACGTCAGGAAGCCTCTAGGGAACACAGACATGCTAAGCAACGGGGTGAACCGACAGATGATGTTGAAAGAAAATGGGCAACCTTTCTAAGCTGTAGAAGGGATGCATCCCTTCTGATCAATGAAAAGATTAGAAGGAAGGGAGCTCAGTGGCTGGCAGAAGTACATAAAAAAGATAGAAAGGCAGCTGCCAAATTTTGGAACCATCTAAACTCCCTAAGAAATGAGACGAGCCTAGAGCAGAGATTTATAACTACAGCCCAAGGTGCTAGGCTAGAAGGGGACGAGGCTATTGAATATATAAGAACAAAAGTGACAGAAAAATTTCAACAAAGAAGTACTTTATGCACCACAATAGACGAGGACGAATCAAGTGGTGCAATGGCTCCATTTTCAAAACAAGAGTGGGAAAGGGCTGAGAAAAGGGTTCCTAGTAGTACATCAACAGGCCCAGATGGCATTCCAATTAGGCTGATAAAGACATTAGGTCTGAAGTCTAAGCAGGCTTTGAGAGAGGCAGTGAGCACAATAATAATCTATGGTGAAGTTCCCGATGGATGGAAACTTAGCAGGATGAGCATGATCTATAAAGGAAAGGGAGAAAAAGCTGACATAAACAACTACCGTCCTATAACAGTGACATCAGTGGTCTACAGGATGGCGATGCAGATTATAAAGGAAAGACTGCAGGCGTGGATAGAGGATGAGGGGGTGCTGGGGGAACTGCAGAATGGGTTTCGGAAACACAGGAGGTTGGAAGACAATCTGTTCTCACTGACGCAGTGCATCGAAATAGCAGAAAAGGAACACAGGCCCCTGTGGCTAGCATTCTTGGATATCAAGGGAGCGTACGATAGCGTGGTTCAAGAGGAATTGTGGGGAATACTGGACACACTAGGCGTGGAACATGTAGTCACTAATCTATTAAAGGGTATCTATAAAGGTAACAAGGTAGTTATAAAGTGGGAAAAACAGGTATCCAAGCCTGCAGAGGTAAAACGGGGGCTTAGGCAGGGGTGCCCCCTGTCACCCTTATTATTCATGATGTACCTACAAGTATTAGAGGCAAAATTAGAGGGAAGTGGACTGCGCTTCAACCTCTCTTTAGTCAAACAAGGAAAACTTATTGATCAGGCACTACCAGCATTAATGTACGCAGATGATATAGTGCTAATGGCCAACAACAAGGAAGATTTGCAGAGATTGATGGACATCTGCGGTAATGAGGGAGATAGGTTAGATTTTAGATTCAGTAAGGAAAAATCAGCAGTCATGATTTTCAATGACAACGAAGGTAGTGAGCTTAGAATACAGGAGGTCACGCTAGAGATAACAGATAAATACAAATATCTGGGCGTATGGATAAGCAATGGGACCGAGTATCTGAGGGAACACGAAATATACGTGACGACTAAAGGTAACAGGAATGCAGCAGTCATGAAAAATAGGGCACTGTGGAATTACAATAGGTATGATGTTGTGAGAGGAATATGGAAAGGGGTCATGGTTCCTGGGCTGACGTTCGGCAATGCGGTCTTGTGCATGAGATCAGAAGTTCAAGCAAGATTAGAAATTAAGCAACGTGGAATAGGTAGGCTTGCTTTAGGAGCTCACGGGAATACACCAAATCAGGGAGTACAAGGTGATATGGGATGGACATCATTTGAGGGCAGGGAAGCTAGCAGCAAGATAAAATTTGAGAAGCGATTGAGAGAAATGGGGGAAGAGCGTTGGGCTAGGAAGGTTTTCAGCTACTTGTACATGAAGAATGTCGATACAAAATGGAGGAAGCGAACCAGGAAGTTGACTGGTAAATACTTAGAAAACAGCAGGTGACCAAACCAAAAAGAACTATCGGTTAAGAAGAAAGTGAAGGAAACGGAGACTGACATGTGGAGAATGGGCATGATAAAGAAGTCCGCACTAGAGATCTATCGAACGTTTAAGCAGGAAATTGCCAAGGAAAGGATCTATGATAATACTCGGGGTAGTTCTCTACTGTTTGAGGCCAGAACGGGAGTACTGCGAACCAAGACATATCGGGCCAAATACGAAGGGGTAGACACAGTATGCAGTGCGTGTGGAGAGGAAGAAGAAACTGCCAAACACTTGATAATGTTCTGTAAAGGGCTTCACCCTATAGTTCAGGATGATGGCGCAGAGTTTTTCAAAGCACTGGGGTTTAGGGACCGGGAGGGCAAAATAAACTTTAGGCGGGTAGACTTAACTAGAAGGAGGTTATCTGATTGGTGGCTAAAGTCAAGGCACGACTGAAAATTAAACTCTTCACTGCAAAGTACGGATCCTCAAACTCTTTTTTTAAGGAAAAAAATATAGTTTTTGGTTCATTAGGTAATACGGCTTGGTGGCGCTGGCCACCGCCCGATCTAAAGGGTACAGCCATATCCATCCATCCATCCATCCATCCTAGATGCGCTTGTTCGCCTCCGTTACACACTCGAGGCACTCTAACGCAGCGCCTTCAGAATACCATTCACCGATGTTTTTGCCCATATCATCAAATAAACGTTTTGTTCACTATCTCAAGACGCAAGATTATCGTCTTTCGAGGACATTTATAGTGTAACATGTAGATTCAGGTCATTTTTTTGTCCGACACTGCAGGCTCGGTTTTATACTGAAAATGCCATGTTATGCTGATAGCACCTCAACCCATTTGTGACCTGGGCGTACAAGGTGCGCGGCGATATACATATATAACCCAGTGTTCGAGATTACCATTATCGTTGTGCGGTAAAAAGACTCCTCAGATACTTTTTTTTTTGTACGGCTCGCTTGCGATGACCAGGTGTGACAACCGGATGCACAGGATTCCAGAAAACACCGTTGCACTTTGGCCTTAGCAGTGCATATGCATACCTGTACACTAAGACTGTCACTTGACTGCTTGCAAAGAAAAAAAAAACGTCTGTTAGAGCTATGTCCGAGGATGCGATGGTTGGGGCACATTGGGATTCAAATTAATTCATGATTGTTTGAAATAAGCACGCACTACGTAGATGCAGGCAGGGTAGACAGGGAAAAGAGCTCTGTCTATCCTAAACGGTAATGTCTGAATAGCTCAAAATTCAAGATGAAGCGCTCTTTCCAGTCCATCCTGTCCGCGTTTAGGCAGTGCGCTCTTATTTCAAACAATCGTATGTCACCAACTCGTCAAATCAACCATATTGACTTGTGACTATTACGTTCTGAATGGCTAGAGGTAGTCAAGGAACTTGCAAGCACTTCGAGCGTTTCTATCAACGTGTATATGTCTGCTTAGACAACGTCTAAGTGCTGATTTGATTGATTCGTGGGGTTTAACGTCCCAAAACCACCATATGATTATGAGAGACGCCGTAGTGGAGGGCTCCGGAAATTTCGACCACCTGGGGTTCTTTAACGTGCACCCGAATCTGAGTACACGGGCCTGCACCATTTCCGCCTCCACCGGAAATGCAGTCGCCACAGCCGGGATTTGATCCCGCGACCTGCGGGTCAGCAGCCGAGTACCTTAGCCACTAGACCACCGCGGCGGGGCAACGTCTAAGTGCACTCGTGATCGCCTGCTATACCTGGGATAGGCCAAAATGGGCGTGGGGTATCTTCTGCTCTTTATTTTCCTCGCTCGCGAACGTGTTCCCGTACGTGTCGTCGACCCGTGTCTTTGAGGTGAGCAAACAGTCCAATTCCGCGCACGTTGGCCGCGTCTGATGTTAAAGGGCCACTCACCAGGTTTGACTATTTTGAGCTGTCAAGCGCAATGCTTAGATGAGGCGTTTACGATCACGTCTGCCAAAATTTGCAACGCTACACGCCACGGAAATGTGTCAAATGTCAAGACGAACGCTGCTCCCCCTCCCTTCTGCCGGCGCGCGCCCAGAGAATGAGGGCATGATGTGCGCGTATGAATGGCCCTACGTACATGGCAATGCATTGACGTTGGTCCTCTTTGTAGACGAGTGTGCTCTGACGTAGACAACAGTGGCGCGTGACATGGCGAAAATGATTTAACACGGCATGCGTAGTTTATGTATTTGTTGCATGAAGAGATTAATAAATCTCTAGATGAATAATGAAACGCATTAAGTGAATGTGAGCGTTCTTTTTTTTATTTTCACCATGAATTGCGACAAATGCAAGGCTAATGTGCCGACGTTTCACATGCGTTCGTGCCCCTGCGGTCAGCGCGTAGAGCAGAACCGTCGACATTACAGTCTGGTGCATGGGTGGCTCGGATGCTGAAGTGGAGGAGGCGCTCCAATCTACTTCGTCAATCACAGAACTTTTTCTGTAGGATACAGGGCTTCAGCTATTCCCCTCTAAATTGGAGTTGCTTCTATATCAACCAGCTCGACCGGGAAGAAGGAACGAGTCACCGCTTGATCAAGTGAAGATTACTATAACCACACGGGATGGGCAGTCAATTCCTAGAGTAAATTGTATTCGGGTGCTAGGCTTCCTTCTTGAATCCAACGGCAGAAATTCGCAGGTTTTGACAGGGGAGGGCTGAAGGAGAGCAATCTCCTTCGGCTCTTCCGCGCATTTCTCATGAGCCACATTAATTGCGTGTCATCCTCGCTAAATTGGTCTAAATGTGAGGATGATAAACTCGACACTTTAATGCGTAAAAGCATCAAAAGGGTACTAGGCTTCCCTGTGAGCACCAGCACGGACAGGCTCACGAATCTGGGCATGCACAACACCCTCACGGAGGTGACCGAGGCACAAACACTAGCTCAGGTCGCGCGACTCTCTTCCACGAAAGCTGGGCAGCGTCTCCTACAGTCGCTGGGATATCATAATACGACAGAGGAGGAACAGAAGATCTTCTTATCACAAACAATGAAGGGCACGTACGAGGTTGCACCATTCCCGCGTAACGTGCATCCACAGTACAATGTTGACCGGCGAAAGGCACGAGCCAAGTCTCTCCTTTAATTTTGTGGTAGGTCCGCGGGCAGTGTAGCTTTCGTCGTTTAAGAAGGGTAAGAGCCAACACCACCTAGACTGTCAATAGTCTAGGTGGTGTTGTAAGAGCGCACTGAATACGAATACCCAAAGAAAGGACACACACACACACACACACACACACACACACACACACACACACACACGCACACGCACACGCACACATGCACGCACGCACACACACACACACACACATCGCGCTACTTTCAACAGTTTATTTTTGTGATCACAACACTACTTATAGGGCACAACGACGAGCACGACTCCTGCGCAGACGTATCCGCAACATTACTTCGCATCGTAACGGACACCAAAGAAATCAAATTCCTTCTTCGTCAGCGCGATAGAAAGCATACTAACGCACCTGTCACCCAACTTTTCATTCTCTCCTGCCTCTATTATCTCGCGTGTAAGCCGATTCCTATTTCTTCACAAAACCACGCACGTGTCGAACAGGGGCACTTTTACAATGCCCCTGTTCGACACGCTTTTTACAATGTATTGCTAAGAACCCATCTGCCCCGTTTTTTGACATTGTAATGATGCTCACGCAGCCGGTCATTCAAGCAACGACCGGTTTGTCCGACGTAGCAGCGACCACAAGATAGCAGCAGGCAATACACGACACACTCAGCGCAATCAACAAACTTAATTTTGTGATTAGTTTTGCACCCCCGATTTGCGTTTGAATTTCTCGTCGTAATCGTGCACAACCTTTCCAACTTGTTTGGCGCAGAAATGAGCACGCGCACTTTGGCCCACTGGGCAATCTTTTTAAGATTATGTGAAACCGCGTGTACGTAAGGTACACGTGGTTTTCAGTGCGCTCTTGCCCTTCTTAAACATAGAATACCAACATGCCCACCTTTCAACCTTGGTGAGCTTTCGTCGATGCGGCGCAGTATGGCCGCTACGATCGTTTTGCAGCTGTGGTCTTTGATCATCGAGGTCACGTACTTGACTCGCCTTCCGTGAGGAAGGAGTCTGCCTCCGTAGCAGAGTAGGTAGTGATAGCCTTGGCGATGACGGACCCTTCGCGTCCAGAGATATTTACTGACTCCAGGGCTGCCACCCGTGCATTTGTCTCGGGGGGTATTCTCCCCCCCGGCTGCTGATATTTTAAAATCCAGGGGAAGCGATTTTGAAAGAAAAGAAGAGAAAAGTGAGCCCCGCTCTCAGTGGGAGGACACCTCAACAGTAGCTCAAGAGGGATGGGGGTATAGAAGGGAATAAAAGGATAGGATCAAAAGGTAGAGATATAGAGAGAGAGGAAGGAGAGAATTAGATGGTGGGACAGGTAGCGACGGAAGTGTGGAGAAGACGGGAAAGAAGGACACGTTAGCAGGAGTCCGAGGACGGGGCACCACTGGCGATAGCTTTTGTCGGCGACAGGAGACGACGTATACGGCTAATCCAGTCAGCCAGAGCTACGCTGTCATCGTCGTTGGGGACCGGCGGCAGGAGGTGGCGTAGGACCAACCCAGTCGGCCACAGCTACGCTGTCGTCGGAAATCGCGCGGGCACAACCAGTCGGCACGGAATCCAGCGAGCGAATCAAAGAACCAGGGGTGCAGTAGGCTACCACACAATCACCTGGTTTTTGGACCACATATATAGGCTCAGAGGTGCATTCAACTCTTCCCAACGCTAACGAATTCGCCCATAGCCCTGCGCGAGAAATCACGTGCCGCGGCGGTCCGAGCGGGTACGAAGGTGGGTTCGCGGACAACTTTAACGATCCACTTGGCACCTTTAACGAAGTGACGTCCCATTCTCAGTTGTCTAGGCGGAGGTATCCACTTCTGCATTCTAAGCTCACTTGGCCGCAGTCGTCGGTTCTTCGGATGCTACAGGCAGGCTCATTCCTATCTCGTAGCACATTCAGCCACTTTGCTGATGGCATAACTCCAGGATACCCTAGTTGTGAGACACATAACTGCACACTCGCTCACATGCTCTGACAGTGCCCGGCGTTACATGGCGCTAAGTTCAGCACAGAATAAGACTGGGAGAGGGTTCTTAAAAGCCCCGAGCTCTCTGTCCAATACTCGGCAGTCCAGGATGCCTGGGAACGGGCCAAGGGCCACGGTCTTCCAGTCCCGGCGTGGACGTGGCCAATAACTGCGGCAGACACCTCTTAGGGGGGTGTCTGACCAGTACTCCAGTACCAAATAAAGTTAATTTCACTTCATCGAGCAGACTGCAGCCGTGAAACACTCCAACACGTTCGCGCACTCATTGTGCTAATCTATTCTATCGCGTATAAGCCAACGTTTCCAAACCGTCCCGCAGAAACAGGCATTAGACCTCAAAACAGAAGTCGACAAAAAAAAAAAAAAAAACGTCGCTTGCGTGCGCGGGGTTGGACTAGTTCGGACACGTCATGCGCACGCGACCTCTTGGTCGGATGCCGGAGAGGGCAGGGAAGATATTCGGCTTGCGAAGGCTACGCGGAGAAGCGGCAAGGGTTTCGAGCTCGCCTCCTCTCATCCTGCTTTCACGCCGCTTCAAAAAAAAAAAAAAACAGTTTTCTCAGCTCGTAATGAACCGATTGGAAACATTTTTGTGGCAAACTGCTCCTCATCGGACACCCCATAACTTTTACGGACTAACTAAAATTTCGTATGGGGCCTGGCGAGTGACCCTTTAAGTTTTTGAGTTGCGCTTGGCGTTGATTGGGCGTTTATTTGGCGTTCATTGGGCACGTGTGCGCGTGCGATATACATCAGCACTCATCTCGACGCGTGTGCATAATTGCGATCGGCTGTTGAGTACATTGTTTCATACTCGATATTACTCTCAAGCATACGTGCTAACACAATCCATTTCAGTTGGCATGAAACCGCGCTTTAATTAGACTGAAATAAAGCCACCCTCATGTGACGTATGAATGCATTAGATAGATTACAAGTTTTTATCAATCCGTACAGATCCTGTATGTGTATGTGCTGTGTGCTGACGTTGACTATATAATGTTAGCAAGTTTGGGCACGAGTGCAGACGTACAGAAAAGCTTGTGTGGGGGCTAGTTGAAACATACTAGTAGGTAAAGGCTGCACTGCAAAGTTGAGGGCGAAAAACTAGACTGACACTGGGTGTCAGTCCAGTTGTTCGCAAAATAATAACGTACATTTTTTTAATGGGTTCAGCTTTTATGTACGTATTAAATATTGTTCTTGTTCAGATATTAAGCATTGTATGAAGGGCCCCCCACCTTGGCATTCAAGCTTCTACAAGTGGTTTTTCCGTGTACGAGCTTTAAAAGCCCTCTTGTACTGCACACCACTTTCAATGGTATTTTCTGAGATGATGTACCTAATTAACTGTTAAACATATGTACAAGTTACCTATACAAGTGCTACAGATGTGGAATTTTGAGTGCTGTTTCCCCGTAGCATATGAATATTTCAATCCTTGCACAAAAAAAGATAATGCTGATAGGTCAGCCAAAATTTGTGGAGCTCACTCAAACTCACTCATTAGATACATTCTGCCCTTAAAGCTCACACTCAGACTCATACTGGCCGAAAATTTCTTGAGCCGAACTCACACGCACAAATGTTTTTTTCAGCTGGACTCACTCAGAGTCAAACTCACCGAAATATTATTCCTCTGAACTCGCTTAGACTCACGGCTCGATCCGAGTCTGAGTGAGTCGACTAACGAGTCTGTTAGTCCAGAACCTTAGAATACGAGTCATGAGTGGTTGTGAATAAATGACTTTTTTCTGAAAAGAAATGACAACATAAGATACCTTTTATTAAGAACTTCCCTGGAAGAGTGGGTGGGGCACCCTCCTAACATAATTCATGCCTCCAATAAACAAATATTGAAATGGTTTATGAATGACACTGCTTTAGAATACGTGTCAGTAGGCATGAGTGCAAATGTGAATGCAAATAAGGCTAATAGTAATGTTGAAGATGAGTAGATAGGACGTATAGGTTGCAAACAAAAGTGGAACTCACTCAGACTCTCTCAAAAAATCTCTCACCCGTGCTCGCTTCAGACTCGCGGCTCTATCCGAGTCCGAGTCAGTCGACTCACGAATGTGTGTGCTAACCTATGGCTATAGCACATTACTTGAATGGTACGCACACGCATGTACACATTGCAGGTAACATGCAGACTTAAACAGTGTGTCTAAACAGTGGGTCACTAGGTTTGACAATTTCCAGCTGACAAGCGCAATGCATACATAGGGCATTCACGATCCTGTCGGCCGAAATTCGCAACGCTACATGCTACAGAAATAGCTCAAAATTCAAGAGGAACGCTGCTTTCCCTTCTTTCTGCGGGTGCGTGCCCACACATTCTGGAAAGGCAGAGCCACACCCTTTCTGCCTTTCCTCCCTCTACCGCCTTCTCCTCGGCACTGTTTCGCCATTACTGGCCCTCGTGACATAAAATACCACACATATCACATCATCTGGTCTTTATGCACAGTACACACACACACAATATGTAGAATACATCAGCACAAAATAATGACAAAGCACCGAATAGCAACAAGTAGCCAACTGTTGCGAAGCAAACCGCATCACTGTATGTACCACACACCCACAAAACAATCCCGAGGAAGCAAACTCTACACACAACTTTGCTCGCCCAAAAAGGAACAGTTAAATCATTGGCAGCAAGTGCAGCAGCTCTCTAAAAACTTGACTGCAACAAAATTTCATATTTGGCTGTAAACTGGCACCCCACTATACTCGAACAATCTTGGCAAGGATGCTCTTGATTCTTGAAAGTTCTCATTGGTAGGCTTTATTTTTTTATTATCTTTTTTTCTTCTATTACAGTGTCAAAAACAATGTTTTGTTTTGAAACCCACTTCATTTTCTATCCAGAACTAGCCACTCCCAATAACAAATTTCAATGTAGTTCCCTTACATACAACTCATTTTTACAGCTTAATCAAATGCAGGAAATGCTATAACGAACACAAACAGCGACGTTGTACATGTCTTTGTACTTTCAACACTCTACCCCTTCAGAATTGTGCAAATATGCACGTTTTTCCCCGATTTGCACAAATGGGCACAGCAAGGGCATTTTAGACTACCACAATCACATTCAAGCTTATCATGCTGTATCTCACTTTAAGCAAGACAGTTGAAAAGATGATGAAATTGACGAAAATTTCTTGAATAGGGGTGCCATGTATGTTGAAAATAAAGAAAAAATGCCTGCTCCATGTTTCAGCTCACTAGAAATTTCCCCTCTCTCCCACTGTTCCTCTCAAACATTTTAGAAGATGCCAGTGACATTGGTACCTCCCTGAACAAAGCCAATGGCCCCATGCCACTCGCTGACCTTGAGTGCATGGGCTTGTTAAAGCAGCCGCCGGGAGCGAAGAAGCGGAGACTCTCCCAAGTGTTGTCAGTGTGTAGACCTTGTTCTGAACTCTCCTTAGCTTGCCATCGACCGTCGGAGTTGGCGTATGGGCACTCGCTGCCAGATGAGCCCTCACTAACCCAATGGTTCTCAGTAGAGTTTGCGTAGGTCTCCCCACGCTCAGACCAGCGGACGTGCGGTTGGGCACTGGTTTACCAGACGAGCCCTCGCTCTTCCGAAGGCCCAGCGACTCCCTTTATCTCATGTGCAGTGACGCACTGTTGCCTTGAACTAACCCCTGTAGGACCTAAGGTGGTCTAGTCTATACCATATCAACTCTATTTCTCCGAATTACTTATCCCCGTCATTGCGACAGGTTATGCTCCGTGTAGTTGCGAGATGAGGTTGTTGCTAGCGTCGTTTCAACAAGCGGTCTCGTCTCCTTAAAGGTTACAGCCTTGAAGAAGCCAAGACTACTTAGCTGAATGGAAATTATTAAGTCTGGAGAGGCTACGCCTAGACGACCGAAGCACTACAGCGGATCGACTCTTCGGCTACCGAAATAGTCCTGCTCGCGCACTAGGCAAAGTTCTTCAAAAGCGAGCCTCACTACATTACAGTGGACTCTCGGTAAACAGAAATCTATTAAACAGAACTGCTGCTTAAATGGAACAACTGCCTCTGATATGATTGGTTTAATCCCTGCATACTGGACCCCAGTTCACCTCTCAGTAAATGGAACTCCTGTTGAACGGAACACATTTTCCCAGTCCCTTCAGGTTCCATTTATGAGTGTCCACTGTGTTCTGGAGCAGTAGCGTGGCCAGGGGGTGGTGCATTGGGCCTGTTTCCTGGCTTCCTCCTCTCTGAATTTTTTCTTGGCATGGCATACAGAGCGCAAAATGACACTCAACTTTATCTGCCTGTCCAGCTTTCAATTCAGGTCAAGGTTGTGCCAGCCCCTCATGAAAAATCACTGCCTATGCCCCCGGTCTGGAGTGGGCACCTACTGGTGCAAGCATTGTGCACCATTGAAGAGCCTTTGAGGAGGAAGTGTCACGAACTTCTGAAGTCGTGTGTGACTAGAGTCCAAACTTTGACTCCAACAACAATCCCTGTTCCAGGAATTTTAAGCTAATCACTTTCACGTGAGATTAAAACAAAGACGGAGAAGTTGACTCTACAGGCATGTCTGTAAAACTGTTGGCCCATGCTCAATAGAATGGGAAATGATGGATGATAGTGAACTACAAATGGCCATGGCGGTGCAGAAAGAGACTAGGACCAGTACTACATTTATGTAAATAAAATATCATTCATAGTGAAATACCAAATAACAGGCATTACGGCTTAGTAGAATGCCATTCCATGGCTTCGAGATGCAATTATATTTTGCACACAAAAATGTGCTGCCTGTACGCTGCGTCATGAAGCCGGTCATGAAAGCGACTGAAACCTTTCAAATGTGCCTACATCTGACTAAAACCAGACGCTTCAGAATAGTCCTGAATTTGTACTCGCGTACAGGCCGTTTTGGAGACCACAATGTAAATAAGTGAATCCCTGTCATGTATTCATTCTCACTACAGTGCTTAGTTTTTCTTTATTACCTCTCTGACAACCCTAGCCCCTTTCACAGCACATAACTGGATATTAATCCTCTGGTTAATCTCCTAGCCTCCTGCACAACAGTTATCCCTCATTCTCTAATCCAACTCTGTGAGATTAAACAAGCTGATCTAGAGACCATTTACAAAATCAGACATACGTGGGTCACGGGCACGTCCAGTGCAAAAAAGAAAGTCATTGACGCACCAGCCTAGCGTTTGAAGTGCACCATACCCTTTCAGTTTCACTTATACCCCTGTTAGATGAGCCTCTGAAAACACACAATCCCGTGCAGGTCTATTGTCAACCTCTATGCTAGGCACAGCCAGTTGTCATGAAACGAGGCCTAGCACTACATTTAAGAAATACAGACCGAAAGTGAGCCACAAAATCTGTGAATACTGCACCGGTTTGTATTTCTCTGCATGCATAAAAACACTACATGCACAATAAGTTAAGAGTCACAAAATAAACATCAGAAAGAAAAAAAGCAGGGAAGCTTGCAAGAGCAGCATTTGTAGTCATTAAATAAATAATCATATGAATGTTTCAATGATGCACATCATTTAATGTTTCAGAGGATCACTAAATAACAGTGAAAACTGCTGCACTGCCACGAAAAAAACACCATTGCACTATGAGTATATATATATTACAAACGCAAAGAAATCATAAACAGCAGCTTGTGCGCATAGTTACACAGTAAAAAGTGTTTGGTCTTCGTATGACACAACCACATACAGACTTGACACTCTGAGAGAGCAGTGCAAATGCAACACTGCTTTCTCGTGTCTTCGCCACCTCCGCTCATGCCAAGCAAAGGCCTTCGGCCCCTCGCGCAGACACTCAACACAGGAGCTGCAGAATACCTTGTTGCAGAAACACATGTAAGAACAAAACACACGTACACATACACAGATATGCTTGAATACACAGAATGCATCACTTTTAAAAAGAACACCAAGTTTGTATATTCCACTACTGGTTGAAGCTGTCTCATTACACGAAGGCCACGGCAAACGTTATGTGGGTCGGAATACCAACTATCTTTGTTCTCTACACCACACAAGGAATATCGATACTTATCAGATCGTCATTCTGATATCTAATGGACACTGGAGAGAAATTAAAAGGGACACCGGAAAGGAAACCGTCAAACGGAATACTTGCACACGCACAAACACACATACAGGCACCACTCGGCATATCTTGTACTTACCAAAGGTTTTTATAAAAAAAACAATTAAAAAAAAGATTCTTCATGATTTGGCCATACCAAACAAATGCTCATGCCACACTCATTCCAGCACCAACAAAAACAGCATTGCTTTTAGCAACACACCCTGCTAGTGTGCTGCAGTTCCTTTAGTACAGACGAGGTGAAAGGTTCTTGAACCATTGCAACAGGCATAAACTTCTAAGCAACTTCAAGAGCACCACCACATTCAAAGGTTCTTTTTGGATAATCAACATTCTTCAGGAGGCACAATGAACCTTGTCACATGTGCAATGGTTCGACAATTTTCGTCAAAGCGACACACGCCAGCAAAACGAAAAGTATGTCACGCAAGATTTGCTGCAATGACAAATCGAGCCAGTCTCGAAGCAACAAAAATGTTGATTGATATGTGGAATTTAATGTCCCAAAACCACCATATGATAACAAAAATGTTAAATAGTATAGTGGGGAGCCCAGCACTTCCAACTCTCAAGCCACCTACACTTCAAAACTGACAACTCCGTTTTAGGTGCCCTGGCGACCCCGCACAAATGCCTCGACCTTCTCGTAGAGCACGTGCTTTTTCGTGGGCGGCTCGTCTTCCGGGGCATCGCCGTCGAGCAAGATTCGCTTCCTCGCTACATCCACGCACGCACTCCTAACTGTTTCGTTGATCCTGAGGAGATCCTGTAATAAATTAACCGAAAAGTAAAGGATGAACTGAGAAAATAACACCTCATAAGTGCAACATGGTCGGGAAAGCTTGAAATAATGAACGGAACTGCGCAGATACACTCGAACCTCAATATAACGAAGTTGCTTCTTACACAAAAACATGTTCGTTGTAGCCTAAAATTTATTATAAAAGTGTATACCTAACACTATATATATATATATATATATATATATATATATATATATATATATATATATATATATATATACATATATATATATATATATATACATATATATATATATATATATATATATATATATATATTGCACATTCTACACATTCTTTATTCACTTTGCCATAACCAATATTTTGTTATATTTGGGTTCGTTATATCGAGTTTTGATGTAAATAGCCTGGTGCTTACAACCTCTAACACATACTTTTCCAGAAGCACAACCTTATGTTCAGCCATTCATTTCGGACTACAGGCACAACTTCGCAGAACTACTGTGACACAAAGCACGTTAGTTTTTCTTTTTCTCTCCTTATAATAATTTTACAACAGAGTATTTGTGCCAGCATGAAAAAAAAAATATATAGGAAAGGCATAACATAGGGTTAAGCCAGGACTGAAACGTGTGGATTCTGATGTGGACACATCGAAAGCTGAAAAGACCCGACGAGGCTGGTGTAATTAGTACTTAGTACAAATACTCACCTTGGCTGGGCTTTGGTTGAAGTGGTAAGTGTGACGTTCGGGCGTCGCGAAGCGGTCAACCTTGAGTGGGGACACGAACAACTTGATGTTGGGCGAAATCTGGCGTTTCGGTGAGTTGAGCATGTACTTGGCCCGCGGCAGGGGTGTCAGGCAAACGATGTCATTCTGCGACAAATGGTGGGTTCCTCATGTAGCATACAACATTGGGCGACTCCTTCTCCTAACTTCCGTTTACATTTTGAATAAGGCATGCTGTCAGACATAACAATAAAAAACATAGCATAAATGATGGAAATACTACTTTGTTACATTAGATTACATTTTAAACTTTGTAAAAGACCTAGTTTCAAAAAGTGCAAATACAGGAGAGCATATGTGCTCAGTTTCACCTTATAAATATGAACAGAAATGTCACAAAAAACTTGCTTTGATCGCACTTTGACACCTTTAATAGTACATACGGACAAAATCTGCCTACCACTTCGAGTTGTTTAGAGAGACCACATATGTACAGAAACATCATCATCATCATCAGCCTGACTACGTCCACTGCAGGACAAAGGCCTCTCCCATGTTCCACAAATCAACTCAGTCCTGTGCTTGCTGCTGCCAATTTATACCCGCAAACTTCTTAATCTCATCTGCCCACCTAACCTTCTGCCTTCCCCTAACCCTCTTGCCTTCTTTACAAATCCAGTTAGTTACCCTTAATGACCAGCGGTTATCCTGTCTACGTGCTATATGCCCGGCCTATGTCCATTTCCTCTTCTTGATTTCAACCATGATATTTTTAACTCCAGTTTGTTTCCTAATCCACTCTGCTCTCTTCTTGTCTCTTAACGTTACACCTTAAGGTACAGAAACATGGTCTTCATAAAAGCAGAAATCCCAAGTAAAGAAGTATTCTTAAAAACTCACCATCCTTGCACCCGAACAGAAGCTCTTGACAAACCCAGACATCCGACTTACGTATATCTGCAAAGTTATGCAATGTCAGCGGTCAACCTCAAACCATGTGTGAAAATTCTGAACTATTTAACACCCTAGTCAAGCATAAAAACTCCACGATAAATGTTGTTTGGGAAAGAAATCTCCAGAACTAAACTGATCAAGCAACAAAATTACCTCCGTGCTAATTTTGTAACTTTATGTTAAGCATTCCTTTTATGAATGTGCATACCTTGAATCTTTGATACTAAAACGCACACAGCAATACCAAGCAACACTTCTGCAAAATGAACAATAAGGTTACTTCTAAAACAGTCACCAATGTATTGATTTTATTCATTTTATGAAAAACAATGCATTGGGCAGATGCACTTTGGCAATGACAAGGAAACTAAAGCTTCTTGTATGTGCAATCGCTTCACCGTGTTAAAGAGGTCAAACGCGACAATCAGAGCTCAACGTTGTGGCAAACAATTTATTTTGCACAGAAATACTATGGACACAGAAGTTAATTTGAATCATTTCAAACAGCACACGCCGCGGCCAATATTGCAGTAGACAAACGTAAATTGATTGTCTTCCAGAAAAATTCAGTCTACATAAGCTTCTAAACCAGTATAGTTGGACACAACCTAATGAAAAATGTTGGTTCCCCCCAAGGCCATCGCTGTCCCTCACACCGAGAACCTGCATAAATGTACAGCACGTACTCAATTTCATGAAGTCAAGCACTTTTATACTCAAGCTTCGATATAACAAAAATGAATATAACAAAATATCGGTTATAGAAAAGTAAACGAAGAATAGCCTTGCAATAGATAGAGTTGGAAATATAACACTATAACGGATGTTTGAATATAACGAACTTATTTTTGTGCAAGATGCAACTTCATTATAACGAGCTTTGAGCGTATAATGTTCCACATATTTGAGCTTACCATACAGACACACAATTTAGTCACTGGTTTTAAGTTAGAAACTTGAACACCCTCAGTAATTTTATCGGAGATTCTGACATTGCCGCTCAGCCAAACACGATATTTTGGGCAGGAAGGACAAACCTTTAACTGCTGATACGCACGGTACTTACATTATCCAAGAAAAATGACTTACAGTTCAAGCAGAATCCAACTAGCACGACTGTCTTTGACAGGTGAAAAGCAGACAGGCTATGGTGCTGTGGGCAGAGCTTAGACTTTTTATTAGGCTACAACAGAGGGCTGATCAAGCGTGCTTTAAGTCGATCGCCCCTTGTGACGTCTCACAGCATTTTTTCACAATGGGTTTTATTTTCGTGTCTTAATGCACACTCAACTTAATTACAGTTACTAAGCCTGTGCCTTTGCTGATGTTGGCATATGAGTATACTACAAAAATTTATATGTGTGACCAATAACAAGCGTTTACTGATATGACTTTACCTACGCTAAGGCAGCTTTAAGCCACTGTCAGCACTGCCACGTAAACTGGAAATAAAAAATTGGTGTAGTTTTTTTGGACTGTGCAGTACCTAAGAAAAACATCCATACTTGCGTCTTGCAAGAGTCTACGAAATTAAAAATAAATGCTAAACATTGCTCACATCATTGTAAAACTTGATGATGTCACCTCGTTCATCTGAAAAGAAATGGAAAGCATGTTTAAATGCACTGTTTAAATGCAGGCAAAGACAAGGCACCGCAATCAACTCCAGTCAGCATGTTTAATACAGGGTCATATTTCGAGATAATCAATTTTAGCAGTGTCGCTTTGCGTGGTTTAAAGTCTGATGTTTTCAATGACTGAATGAACCACTTGCTTGCGACATGATCGATGCACTGGCCGTTGGCGTTTGAATGCCTCACAACACAAGAGTCAGTGTAGTGAGACAAGCACAGAGCGATGCAAGTGTGAAAAATTCAAGGGCACCGGCTTTTACACAGTGGCTAAGCTTGGCTTTGGCTACTTAAGAAGCTAATTTAATTTAACATTCGCTTACGCATGGTACTTACCCATACTTACCTGAAAGAACCCCCATACCTACCTGAAAAATTTCACCAATCTAGGCCCTACCAACAAGTGATAGTGTGAATGTAGTGATAAATGTGCAGTTCATATACGTTTAAAATTGGACACGTGTTCCCAATGGCATAACGCGATGTCTGTTATGTGTAAACATTACCACGATACCGTAATGACTGAACGATTAACAAGAAAGAAAAGTGAACCTCACCCTGCCCTGCAGTGCGTCTCAAGTAAACGCTGCGGTACACCTGCACAGTGTCAGACAAAAACAAAAATTTGAGAGGTATTCTTTATGAGGCACATTAAACAGAAAAAAAGAGGCCAGCTGATCTGCAAAGGTGTTACTCACGTGACTTTTCTTCTGTGACTGCTCTCGGTAGCAGTTCAGAATGGCCTCGAAATTCATTTGAAATTTGGTTACCTAAAAAGCACGAAAAAATTTTAGGTGCCTGTTTACCGGAGATTTACTTTCGCACTACACTCAATCATCATTATCATAGTTACATCTCCCATGAAAGTACTTTGCTATATCTGAAAATTTGTCATATATGTATATCCTTAGCACTGTGTCACAAAGCTATTATTCTACGCTTACTTCATTATGACTGATCGTTCGTTATATCTTGGTTCGCTATATCGAGGCTTAAGCGTAATTGGTTTTCTTTAATCCCAAGCCTGGAAAGCGCTCACCCCAAGTCTTTTTCCTGCAGCTTACCAAGGATGAGCTGACTGAAAACCAGACACCACTGTTATTCATTAAGGTTGTATTGCACAAAGAAAGGAGCCCTCAAAATTCCCTTCCTTCATTTATCAAGGAAGAGCCACACTCATTTAAATTGTCCTGTATTGCTTGCCAAAGACGAGAGGCCATTATTTGGCTTGAATAGTCAATTTTGGCTTTCCACACTTCAACGCTTCCTTTCATGACAGGGATTTCCTTCGTTATCACCTATTCAAATGACCCAGACAAAACAGAAAATCCTAAGGATGCTCCAAACAAGTACCCAAGTCCCACATCCATTAAAGGAAGTCGTATGGATGTCCTGTAGACTTCAGCGAACGGATGTCCATTAAATATCCCGGAAGAAGACGTGAATGGATGGATGCATGCGTGACATCTGCATGCATCTGCAGATGCATAGATGTTTAATGGACATGGTGTATATAATCCCACGAGGTTTCAATTAATCTACTTAATGATATTCTCACATGTATAGGCACATTGCTTCATGAATTAGTGTACATTTTCAGCGATCATTTTTTAACGCACCTGTACATATATATATATAGAGAACTTGCACAACCCTTCATAAATATACACATATTAAATAAGCAGGTGAAAACACATAATGGAGCAGTGTTTTCAAGATTTGGAAAATAACAAACAAAGAGGAAGGCAACAGAACCATTGAACGTGTTATAAGCCTACAGTCACATGGAAAAGCAGGAGTGCATTGCATCGCTGGAAGAGTATATTGAGGGGTATTAAAAACATGTAAAGAAATGAAAGACTTTCAAAAAGACAGTTCTTTCTACTAACTAGCATGCGTCCTTCAAATGCTGCATGTACTGGTAATTTCTGGATACAGTGGAATGTGCAACATCCAAATATAATCCCATTATGATCCCAAGATGTCCTAAGTGCAGGATGTCCTGACGGTCTCGTTTTTTGTTTCATTTCGTAGCCTTCATGGAGGTTTCCGGGAAATATCTGCGACATCCTTAGAAGTTCCCACACATCCTAAGCAGCACATCCTAGGAGAATCCAAAGGATGTCTCTGTGTTGTCTGGGGATTTACCTTGGAACTTCACAAGCATACCGATAGGAGGCCTCTTTTATAGGTTGCATGTCTTTCAGTCATTTCAGATAGTCTCTCGCTTTTGAATCGCACAAAATATGCAGAGAATTGGGAGGTAAAGTAAGAGTGAATTACGCACAAATTTCGCTTGCAAGTTGGCCTTGCGGCACTGCCTCACAATAATGCAAAGAAAGCATCTTAGCAATGAATGGACGAAAACACTTTATTTTGTATCTGGTGTGCTAGTGGGCAACACTCCCGCCTAGGTGTCGGCTAGAAGGTCCTGGCTTCTAGCGACTTCCTTGGCCCGCTGGACCGCCCATAGCTGATCGTCCAGCTATGTAAGACGTGAGGATCTTTTAGGATGACAGCTTTACTGCACGCTGTCTGCCAAGGTCATTCATTGTGTCAAGACGAGCTTGAGCCACTGACCCGCGAGCTGCCAAAACACGAATGTTGCAGGCATGACGTCATGCGACATGATCTGCCGCAGAGTGGCATTGTAGCTGCACTCGCTTAAAATATCACCACTGCAGTACTCATAATTGTGGTGTTGAATTTGTATATGAATCTACTTCAAATGGTAGCACGTTTACATACATTTGATACTTATGCAGACCTTGCTCGTTTCTCTGTTTCCTTCGCCACACTGCATTTGTTGGCTCATCTTTCCGAATGTTTCGCAGTAAAGAACCTTGGCTCAATACACACACAACAAACGGCACAGTAGATAAAAAAGCTACAATGCACAAATACGCGAAACAATCTGGGTTGGAGCATAAATCCGACCCATTACATTCTTTTCACGAAATAGTGAAGCACGATCAGTTTGGGCGCAGGAAATTCCCGCTCCCGCACCCAAAGCAGACTAGACCTCAATCTTATACCCTCCGAATGTTACAAATGGGATCTTTTTTATCAAGAGAAAGATTCAGTCGCTTTGCTCTGGAGATCGATCCACACTGCCCTGAGTACCATGAAAAGTATTGCTCGCTAGCTCACATGCCCTGGCATTGTTCGGCGTTACAAAATGCCTCTTTTATTAAACAAGAGGACTGAGAGGAAGCCCTCAGAAGCAGCGATCTCCGTAAAAACCTAAGGGCAGTCCAAAGGGCCCGCGAACAGGCCGAGGACCATGGTCTTCCGACCCCAACGTGGGCACGGCCCGCAACTACGACTAAGTAGTTCCTCAGAACCCAATAAAGTTTGTCGACTGACTGACTGCAAATCTGCGAGCTTACGCAATGGAGGTTTACAAAAACTGTGCAGCAGAGGCACAGCTAACAGAACTGCACTGAAGTGCATGATATGCAGAAAACGTTAAAAAAAAGGCAGGGCTCTTGACAAAAGCCGAACAGCATGCCATAACGACCCGCAATAATGACACATTGCAACTACCATAGCAGACACGTGCAAGAGAGCACACACGAGCTCACCTTGGCACCGACGTAGAGTGCGCACATCAGGAGTTGATCGAGGTGCCGTTCTCTCATGAGGTCGACGTGTGCCACGAGGGAATGCTCGAAGCAGGTCCAGATCTTGTGCTGGATGTCCTTCTGAATGCCCAGTCTCTCGCACATGTCCAAAAATCGCACAGCCGCCAAGTGGTACACCTGAACAATATCGCACCGAGAGGCTGTTTTTTTCACAAATTGTAGCCAACACAAACACATCAGGGCAACCTTTTGGGCAAGTTGATGGCACATGTGCCACGTTCAACAATAGCGAGCAGCACAGACAAAAGGAGGCAAACACTGAGGTTCGTTGTCTGGCATCATATGTGTTAAACATGTTTAATATGTAAAAGATTATGTCTTTCTTAGGAACAAGATGTACTATACGTCCTCAAGTGCGACTTTTGGTTTACTTTTACACAGATTTCCACGCCAGAAAACCTTCTCCGTTATGGCTGAAACTATATGGTCAGGCTGTAACAACATTTCCGTTTTCATTTTGCATTCATAACAACATTTCCATTTTCATTCTTGCACTCAAATATAAAGTGATAATGATAATATTATCTGGTGTTCTAAGCCCCAAAACCACCATGATTATGAAAGACGTCACAGTGGAGGACTCTGAAATATCGGCCATCTGGTGTTCCTTAATGTGCGCCGACATCGCATAGTACATGAGCTTCCACCACTGCGCCTCCCTCTAAATGCGACTGCAACGGCAGGGATTGAACCCGCGACCTTTGGGGTCAGAAGCCAAGCACAGTAGCCACTGATTCACTGAGGAAGACAATACAAAGTGATCACAGGAAATCATGTGCGATCAAACGTGATCAAAGAAAGTTTAAGCATACCAAGATCGTGGTCTAAACGACACACACACTGTAGCAGACCACTCGAGATTAAATTTAACTACGTGGTGTTCTTTATCAAACACTAAACGCACTACAGATGAGAGTTTTTGCATTCTGCCACTATGGAAGGTTGGTCTTAAAGGCAACAAAGCAATGGTAATTGAACAAGGTTCAATGTAATGAAGCAAAACAAAAATCACCAGATTCACCACCTTAAGGTGTGGGAAATTAATTTCCAGCATGCAAAATTTTCTTAACGTGAACTTAGTGCTTCGCACATAAGCATTTTCATATTCCATTTTTTGACAAATGTGGCCGTCGTGCACGACGAGAACTGATTCTATGATTTGCTCTTCCACAGAAAAGTGTCAATGCATTGTGGTGGGTTGATCTGTTCATATTTGACCCCAATTTGCCCATGTGCAGATGTATTGCACTGAGTTTCCTCACGTACAGTGAAAGCTCATTAATTTGCACCTAGTTAGTTTGAGCTGATGGTCATGGTCCAGCCATGATGTATATGCGTCTATGAGTTAACCAACTCGTTAGTTCATGCACGCATCGACTCCTCTATCGATAATTCGAACTGCGGGCCGCTGCGTGATGGTATTTTATGCTGCCACCGCAAACTTTCATGGCGCTATAATAGATGGTGCGAACGCTGAGCGCAGGCGCAATTCAATCCAAACTAATCCAGAGCCTGGATACATGGCCACGTGGCGTCGTTGCGCAACTGCGACAGACTGCGCCAACTGTGCGCGGTCTTTGCATCGCGTGGTGGTTTGTGCTGGACGCCTCTCTGTGCCCTTTGTGTGCCGCACATTCAGTCGCTGGGCCTTGTGTGCGCCAAAGCTACGAAGTCCTTCAGTGCCGTGGGTTTTGTGATGGTGTTGCCTTTGACTGCTGGACCTAGCATACCGCACTTACTATGACTTCTCGCGGAAAAGGACCGAGCACCAAAACGCTCAAGGAGAAGGTAGAAATACTTCGTAAAGTGGACGGTGGCAAAACAAGCAAGCTTGAAATCGCAAGGAAGCTTGGAATCCCAAAAAGCAGTCTTTCAAGATATATAAAGAATTAGCGATTGAGGAGGCCTACGCAACTGATGCGTTCACTGGCAGTCACAAGAGGCTTCGCTCAGCGAAGCACCCAAAATTGGAGGCCCAATGCTCACGTGGATAAAGGAAACGAGGAGCCAAAACATCCCACTGAGTGGCCCCATCGTTATGGCGAAGGCAGCAAACTTCGCGTTTCGCCTGAACATAGATGATTTTAAAGCTTCAGAGGACTGGCTTCATCGTTTCCGAGAGAGGCACGAGATTGTGTTCCGCACCTTGTCTGGTGAAGGCAAAGAAGTGAACAGCGAGACATGCGCAAAGTGGCAAAACGGTACTTTGCAAGAACTCCTTCAAGAGTAATCGCCGCGCTATATATTTAATGTCGATAAAACGGCATTATTTTATAAGCTGCTGCCAAGTAAAACGTTGACCTACAAAGGCGACACCTGTGCTGGCGGGAAGAGAAGAAAAGAGTGCATTACTGTTTTGGTCGCAGCAAACATGACCGGGACTGAAGAACTACAGCTGCTGATCATAGGGAAGGCCCTGAAGCCTCGTTGCTTCAAGAACATTTGCACACCACCGGCAGAGTATACAGCCAACAGCAAGGCAAGGATAACGTGGGAAATATTCAAACAGTGGCTGATAAAGCTCGATTGCAAATTTGAATTAGCTAACAAAAGCGTGCTCTAGGTAGTCGACAACTGCTCAACGCACGTGGTTGATGTGGACTTGAAGACGATCAAGCTCTCGTTTCTGCCGCAGAACACAACGGCAGCCTTGCAACCAATGAACCAAGGGGTCATTAGGAACTTGAAAGGCTTTTACAGGTGCCACATGTTGGAGCGTTTGGTGTTGTGCGCCGCGTTACAAACGGCTACGATGTGACGTTGCTCTTGGCCTTGCATATGTTGGTGCGGGCCTGGGATCAGGTCACGGCAACAACTGTTGTGAATTGCTTCCACCACAGTGGCTTTTGTGTGACCATTGAGGGCACAGCTGGCGAGCTCGACGAACGCAAGGCCGACGTCATTCTTGCCAGACTGCGGGATGCACTGGGGGACGTGAACTTCGGCGACTACGTTGATGCAGATCGCAGTGCAGTGGCCTGCAGCACTATCACCGACAATGATATCATCGCGCAGGTGACTGGCGGAGAAGCGCTCGCCGTCGACATGATTGAGGACAATGAGGATGAGGCGCCGACGCGGCCGACAGCTTCAGAGGTAATGGAGGCTATGCGTGTCGCGCGCCTCTTGTTCAGCTTCAAGAAAGATGAAGAAGATGCTTCCCGCCACGCTTGCGCATTAGAAAACAAAGCTATGGCAATCATTTTCAAAGAAAGGAAGCAGAAAGTAATCACAGATTTTTGCAAATAAACAGTTTGCCTGATTTTCAAACAACTCGGTTTCAATTCTTGCTGTTTTTTCAATGAATTTCGTTAGTTAGAATTCATGTTAATTTGAACTCATTAAGCATCCTTGCAAAATTCGAATTAACGAGCTTTTACTGTACTAGCGAGCAAAGGAAATAAGTGTACATGGCTCATTTTTTTCTTTGTTCGACACAATAGAAATGAGATATAATTATATCCCCTGTACTTTCCTTGGGATGATAAAGTCTGTTAGATCTCTAATGTACTAAGCAAAGATGTGATGCCTCTTTAGAAAAGAGATGCAACAGTAGGACTTTCGTCAGCATAAACAGTGAGAACTGTTGCACTTCTCAGCAAATGATTTGTTAAAAATAAATAATTTGCTAGATTGCTAAGCCATTCGAAGCCACGATTCCAAAGTTTAGCTGGCCAAAGTGTCATACTTGTAGCTCTCGTAGACACTGGCATCACAATTCTTTCTAGCGGAAATTCTCGTAGCAAACTTTATGTCCCACTGTACACACAGGATGAAGTGATATGGGCGGAGGGGGTGCATACTCCGACCCCTCATCTATGTGCCTTGCAACGAAAAACAGCGCAAGAAGACGAGAACGGAAAAGGGCACACACACGAGCGCCGACACACAGCTGATTTATTCTCAGCAGGGCGTGAAATATATAGCATACATACGAAAACAAAGAAATTTTGCGACAGCCATTTAGGATTACACTGCAGCGATCGAGGATGTGTTGAAAGCACGACAGTGCTCAGCTGCTCGTCCAAGATTTTAGTAGAAGCTGCCAACTCAGAAAAACACCATGACACATTTGCAAGCGTGGCGTCACTAGCGCTGATTGGGAAGAGAAACAATGACGAGTAAAGTCAGATGAGCTAGCAGCTGCAACAAGCAGATGACAAGTGGACATCGTTGTCAAACATGTCTTCAGTTGCTTCTGTATGTCATACATTTCACGCACTGGTGAAAATCAAATCAATTGCGAATCAGTGCTTAAGTGTGTTACCCCATCTGTCCCGGTTTCCCAGTGCCGTTTTTCGTTTAGGTACGCATCGAAACCAACAAGCCCAGAAACATAAACTGTGTGCCTTGTTGTAGATGAGCACAACCCTTGGCCATACACCACCGACGTCAGTCGCACCTACCTTTCGAAAGAAGAGAGCCAGGGAGTCGCAACGTGGAGGCCTGTTATCTCCGGAAGCCTCAGGCGATGGCACTGCAGGATCAGCCTGCGTTACAGTCCTGCCATGACAACTGCCCGAACTGCTCTTCTGAAGGCCTACGAAGTAAGTAAATTACTTAAAAAAGAAACTGCAGGCAAACGAATGACGCAAAAAGCCAGGAAAAATAAAAATTTCTGAGTTGTGGCAGGCCCCCAAACAGGCACACTTCCCAGAAATAGAAACAGTAACAGCTGTAATAACATGCAGAAACTATACAGATATTCAAAGACATGCAAACAGTGCGGCTCTTATATGCTCTACTGTTCAAATTTATGTTCAAGTGCCTGCACATGGCGGTTGGCTAATAAAAAGACCCAACGGTCACTTCTGAATGTATCATCGACTAGCCACCAGTGCAGGTTCAATTACTTTACGTGTTGTTCGAATAGGGTATCGTGGTATTGCTAATTTAAAGGACACTCAGATAAGCACGCCTTCGATTGAACTGTCAGAGAAATGTGTTTTGTAAATGCGACACTGAAAGGAACTTCATGAAGAAAGGCCTGTAGTATGCCCCAGTAATCTTGGAACAATTTTTACTTTTTTTTCGCCATACTTTTGAGTTATCTTCCACTGCACACCTGGACATTCACAAGCATCATTTACGTTTTGAATGTTCCAATATTGTTTCATTTGTGCACTATAGGTTTGAACATGGTAATGAGTTTTTGATGGATCTGGAAACAGTACAGCACACGAAAAGATACTAAACGTAGGATTGAGCACAAGTTAAACTCAATCCTGAACTAATTTATACATAAATAAATAAATTGCGTGCTTCATCATTTAACGTATTTCTTGTAAGGAACTTATTTTAACTCTCTGGCGGAGGAGGCAAAGGGTCTGTGGTGAATTGCTTAATTATGACGTTGATCAGGGAAGGCACAGTTCGTTAGAATACACTGGATTTATTTTACAATATTTGCAGGCACGAAGGCACTTTTGAACATAACAAGGAAAACATCTGAGCGGCCATCCATGCGTCTTTTCTCGACCGCTCTTTCTTTTACACTGCTGCTCCGCCGCCTGCTGTTCCCCTCCCTGAGTACCCCTCCCCACTTCCTCCTCCTCATAGGTGCCTCTCTCTCCCCGAGTGGGCTGACTCGAGCGGTGTACTTAAAAACAGGAAATGGCTTTCTCGTGGGGTCCCCATTCACGAAACGAGAAACATATGTGCCGCTCACAACAGGTTCAGTGAAGCCAGCACCACCATTACTATTGCAAGGGGCAGAAAATGGGCACGTAAAGTGGTCACTAGGTGTCTCAGCACTACTGCATGTCCCCTCGTGAGCAATGGTGAGATTCTGCGTTGCGTGTGGCTGCATCTATTGTGCAAAGCAGAAGCAAGGAACCATGTTTCAATTGTGTGTGTGCACACTGTACTTATATATGTTGAAACGAGCATAACTTTTAAACAATAAAATTAGTGTTATCGTATGCCAGCAAAAAATGTGCAGCGTCTCTCAAGTGTACTCTCACCATACAATACAGAGTGCATGCGTGGCGCAATTTTGAGAGCCGAAGCACAGTTTGCTAGGATATTTTACTTTGTCATGGTGTGAAGATGTCGGCATGATTACTAAGCTCCGTGCCCTTCGTCAAGCGTGGGATGGTTGGGCTCCCAAGGATGGTGATCGCCTGTGCTCAGTCCACTTCAGCACTGATTGTTCTGACAGGACTGGCCCGGGTTAAAACTCTCTCAGAAAAATGCCTAACTCCACATCAGGGTGAGAATCCATCACACTGCTAATGAAAGTATTTAGACCTATGAAATATCACCACGTTCATCATCATCATCAGCCTCACTACACCCACTGCAAGGCAAAAGCCTCTCCCATGTTCCGCCAATCAACCCGGTCCTGTACTTTCTTCTGCCACCCTACACCTGCAAACTTCCTGATCTCATCTGCCCACCTAACTTTCTGTCTCCCTCTCACACATTTACCTTTTCTGGGAACCTAGTCTGTTACCCTTAATGACCAGCAGTTATCCTGCCTACGTGCTCGGTCCATACCCATTTTTTCTTCTTGATTTTGACTAAGATGTCCTTAATACCCATTTGTTCCTCGGCCCACTCTGCTCTCTCCTTGTCCCTCAAGATTACACCTATAATTTTCCCTTCCACTGCTTGCTGTGCCGTTATCAATCTAAGTTGAACTCTCCTTGTAAG
This sequence comes from Rhipicephalus microplus, assembly GCF_043290135.1. Taxonomy (NCBI): domain Eukaryota; kingdom Metazoa; phylum Arthropoda; class Arachnida; order Ixodida; family Ixodidae; genus Rhipicephalus; species Rhipicephalus microplus. The sequence continues at coordinate 896,943 of NW_027464615.1, read as the reverse complement.
CCTTCTTTGTGCACTTATCAATGTCTTTACAAAAGTACCGTGCTTGTTTTACGTGGAAAGTCTATTGATCAGCACATCTTCCTGCTTCTGGTCGGGCCCTGACAAATGTATTTTCGAATACTCTGCTGAACACTTACCTGTTCTGTTTGTGTCTAAGTGGCCCTGGTTACTTCCTGAGCCACCCAGTGATGGGTGCGCCATTGAAGATGCACTGTCATCATTTTTGAGGGATTCTTGGAATGTTTCGATTCGCCACTGAGGAAACACCTACAGAAGAAATGTGACCTTAGTAATGTGACACGCAGGGACTTCAGGAGAGAAGACTTATATTGATGTGAAACTAAATTTAGTGCTACACTTAAAATAACAAAATATTTGCATTATGCTATCCCAAGAGCAGTAAGATGGTCTTTTTTTTATACACCAGGACATGTTTTGTTGTTTTTTTGTTTTAAAGCTACCAATAGCACAGCTTTTTAGAATGACAAAACTAAACTATTTCTTCATCACGAATCAAAATGGGATAATCAAGCTCACCTCAAATCTGATTGATAAGACATAAAAAAGAGAGAGAGAGACCTTTTCTTCAGGAGAGGTACACTTCAATATGCTAAAGGAAGCGCGATATCTAAGGCCTGTAAAAAATTACTACCGTATATTGCCGATCATAAGTAGACTCTGATTATAAGGTCGACCTCTCAACTTGCAACCCCTTCTAGGCAAAAAAAAAAAAAAAAAGTTGACTCTGAACACAGCCTCATGCTGCGGCTATAGCACACCAGTAAACATGAGTAACTCGTTCAGAAGAGGTAAAGATGCAAATAAACATTCATTTGGCCATGAAACATAGCTTGCGACTAATCGTCGCTTTAGAGAAGGATGCAGCCGTCACGGTCATTGCTCGTGTGAGCCACTGCTGCTACTCGCTGTCGGAAGAGGTGCAGGTGGTACTAAGATGCCGCATGTGGAAAACGCCATGCAGACCATGCCGGTCGGCGGTCCACACCAGGCATCATTAACACATTGTGCCGCTCGCTCAAAGAGCTCCGTGCGAACTTGGTTAGCGGGATGCACATATCCTTCATGATAGTGCGTGCTTCTGCTTCAATATCATCGTAGCAAACACTCAGGCTTTTGCTTCTCTGGTCGTGAACCCAATCTCAAACCGCCTCCTCAACGGCAGGGTACCGTACCGAATTCGGTCCGCGAAAGAATTGGCGTGTCGCGGTGCACGCGAAGATCTTGGTCCTTTGTTTTCTCCGTTCTCTCACGTACTTTTCCAACACATCGAACTTCCGCCCTGCTTCAACGTTGCTTTCTGACTCTGCATAAAGGATTGCTTGCCGCTTGAAAGCAGCGCTGTACTGTTGCCGATGTATTTGCAAATCACACACACCACTGTTTGCAAGTGAGGCAAAATGCAGAAATGGCAAACAGGTGTGAGCACAAAAAGACGTGCACATGCCTGTGGGCACTTGCATGGGGTGCGTGTGACTGGTCATGTGGTTTAGTTACCCGCAAAGTGCTGACAGCCCACACGGCGCTGCCAGCTTTTTCGTGGAACACCCATGGTGCTTCGTGAGAAATCTGAATTTTCGAATTGCCTCATCAGCAAGTGCTGTTAGGACACGCTGTCTACTAAAGCGAGAAACGCATGTTACGTCTTTTGCGTATGATAAATGTCCCGTTTTTTGCGAGCGAGAAATGCATGTCGAGTTTTTGGCGACAGACAAACGTATTTCACATTTTTAGCTAGCGATAAACACATGTCCCGTTTCTTCGCGAGCCAAGCGCACTGTCATATTTATATGCGGCGAGTACTAATGTTGTTGCTGATCTTGCCTGACATACGCGCCGATGCGGTGGCACTACCATTGGTACCGTGATGCTGTTGGCGACTCGTCAAGAAAAAATTGGCCCGAATTTACATGTTACACTGTAAATGTCCTCGAAAGACGGTAGTCTTGCGTCTGGAGAGAGTGAACAAAACGTTTATTTGATGTTCTGCGCAAGAAAATCGGTGAATGGTATTCTGAAGGCGCTGCGTTGGAGTGCCTCGAGTGCGTAACGGAGGCGAACAAGCGCATCTAGGCACGTCAGGCACGAGAGCCATCTGGCAGTCATCTTCGAAAACGAAGGCATGCGTGACCACGGAGAAAGATGCGCGCCAGTCTTGGAGCTGATAAGGTGTAGAATGCAAAGCGACGGGCAGGTGCCACCACAGTGTCGTCACAACAAAGCGTTGGAAACACCTTCTGGAGCAACGCATTGCACTGTCAGTGCAGCGAGATAAACGCTACAGTCTTTAGAGTTACTTGTGTGTGCATCTTCTAGTATAAAGGCAGACATACAAAGCATAGACGTGTTGTTATGGCGCCTCAGATATGCGCAATATTTGCTTTTTCAATTGACAATCTCACAACTATGAACGCTAAACCTTGAGCAATATTGGTGGGCGCTGCGGATGGGCTTGGCCGTATGATGCCGTTTGAGGCATCGTTAGGGCGGACAAGCAGACAAATGTACAGACAGACAGACAAAAATTTTTCCGTCAAAGGTCCCCAAGACAGACTATCGCCTTTAAGAATGCTGTATCTCTGATGCATCGTTGCTAGCACCTCCTCCTCTAGCCACCATAGCTATACCATAGTTTTGCGATCATCATGGCAGAGCGTAAAAATGTACAGCTCCGAAATCGGCACGCTCGTGTTGGGAGACAGCAGTTCCTGTGACTTGATTACCTCTGCGACTGATATTATTGATGCGTCGAATAGCAGTGAATCTGAGGACAACAACCGTTTGTTGAACCCCTCAGAAAAGTCTACTTTATGATTTACAATCAACTTTACGATTCTGCATATAGGTCAACTCCAATTATAGGTTGACCCCTGAACTTTGGACGGCCATTTTATGAAAAAGAACCTTGACTTATAATCGGCAATACACGATAAGTGGCTCTCACCGTGTTAGAAACACACATCGCTTATATACATTAAGTGTAATGGGGCATGGTATAACTGTCAGTACAAGCGCGCGAATAAACAGATCCGTAGAGCCTATACTCAATTACAGGTCAAGCCACTCTAAGCTAGTGAAGAGAAGTATCGTTACTACGAATTTGGGTCCTGCCAACACAGAATGTAAATGAGTTTTGACAGTCAAGTAAGGAAACTAGTACAAGCAGGATATCCTAATGATGTCATCACGTCCGTGTGTAACAACATAATTAAGAAACTTAAATTTGAAGGGAACCACTCGGGGCGTCATGATGAGAGTAGAAAAGGTAGGAGGATAGCAGTAATTCCTCACCTTCATAAGACATTGCATGACCTTAAGCAACTCGGTAATAGATATAAAGTCGATGTACTTTTCTCAGCCAAAATCAAACTGCAGTCTATTTGTTCACGCTTGCGCAGAGAGTTTCCGCATTGTCACATGAAACACAGCAAAAAGTTTGTGGACTGCGCGATGGGCGTTGTTTACATGACTCCTTTTAGCTGTGGTAAAGTGTACATAGGTCAGTCGGGAAGGTGCATCAATGTTCGTCTTAGAGAGCCCGATTTTTCTTTGAAATCCTTGCGTGCATCGCATCTCGCTGCTCATTGTAGAGAGTTCGGTTGTTATCCTCTTTTTCAGGATAATAAAGTGGTTTTTCGATCTAACAATCAATTAACTCGTGAGTTGACAGAAGCTTTTCACATAAGAAAAAGAGGAGAACAATGCGTCAGCCAGCCTTCAGTTTTGCTGCACGATTAAGAGTTTGCTTTTCTAGATTATGCTCCGAGATAATCTTTCTTCTTTTACCCTGTGTTCTCAATGTGCCACGGGTGTACTTTTTTGCCTGCACACGCATGCGTTGTTTTTTGATTGCCTGTTTATATATACTTACCTTTCTAATAAATCGTTTAGTTGCGAGAAAGCACTTGTCCTCTCTTGCTTTCTGTTTATTCATGCGCTTGAACTGACAGTTATACCATGCATATCCAACTAGCCCTGATTGATAAGTGGGGTTTAACGTCCCAAAACCACCATCTGATTATGAGAGACGCCGTAGTGGAGGGCTCCGGAAATTTCGACCACCTGGGGTTCTTTAACGTGCGCCCAAATCTGAGCACACGGGCCTACAACATTTCCGCCTCCATCGGAAATGCAGCCGCCGCAGCCGGGATTTGATCCCGCGACCTGCGGGTCAACAGCCGAGTACCTTAGCCACTAGACCACCACGGCGGGGTATATCCAACTAGCCCAACTTTCAATTCTGTTGTAATAGGGCCTTTTACAAGAAATAAAAGATGGACACTTTTTTATTTGGCAAACCGTAGCTTTGACTGAGCCTAAACTTCATTTGGAAAAGCTTAGGAAAAATGTCAGCTGTCTTCAATTTCTTTTTTCCTTTATACGTCTAGTGCATCCTGCATCCCATTATCAATATTATGCTGCGACAGTTTGCAAGCTCTTACATTGCAATAAAAAAGCTCAGACGTTCCCCCAGTCCACATGCAATTATCATGCAGAATAAGTTATCACAACTTTACAAGAATGTCACATACGGCTAAAGATTTTCCCGGGATCTCCTGATTCACTGCATTCTGTAGCCGGTATTGTGCAACTGTAGTGTGTTTTGTACAACTGTCATTTTCCATGCAAACACCTTTTCTTATTTGTTTCTTGGTATTTGAGAGAATTCTCACTCTGGCTTTGAAACATATTACACTATGTTTCAGAAAAAAACACAAAAAACATATGGCTCTTGTTTTCTTCGCTGTATCAACCACCATATGCCACTGAAATCTGTTCGTAGCAAACAAATTAGCTAATCGAATCAGAACTAAACTAATTTTGCAACATCATGACGTCAAGAAGAGAAGTGTGCGAGAGACATACCTCTTTGCATTGGGGAATGTTCTGCTGAGCCCGTCTGATCACATCCCACAGGGGAGAGTCGTCCTTCCACGTGTGACACTCCAGAATCTGCTCCTCGATCTGCACAACACGCCTATGTCAGCCCAATCCAGGATTTAAAAGATGTCAAGAGGAAGCACTGAACAAAGCTCAGCAAGCGTCCTACCTTCAAGCCTCACGCTACTTGAGCACATTCAAAGTTCCAGATCTATTTTACACGGGGCGCTGGTGACGTGCAGCCTCCATATTTTCTCTTGCACATAAACTGCCTGTGCATATACACTCACAACAACATAGTGAGGAAAAAAACAGAAGAGGTTCTAGCTTACCTGTACACGTTTGAACATTATCGTGTTATTGAAATACTGAACTGCATTTACCATGTTACCAGAATGTGCGTTTTAGCAGCATTTTAGTGCCACATACGTAAACAATTACGTACTAATATAACCAAACACAATCACATTTGTACAAATCACTAAATCATCATTATAACTGTGCTTAAGGCATATTTAATTAGGATACGATTCAATCGCTGCTGTTGCAAAATCGTGATAGAGTTTTTTTTTAAAGGCGCATGGTTTTCAAGGATACGCAAAGGGTGTCTTGAATAATAGGCTAATGGGGAATGGTATCGACATCTTGTAACGATTCATGCAACCACAATTATATTCGCATTCATTTGTTTTCACCTAGTATTCACGAGGAAAAAATATTAAAAAGGTAACTAATTCTAAATTATGACAGTGCAAGGAATTTCAACCACCACAGAACAATGCACCAGGTTTCTGAAATAAGAATCTTTATACTTGCCTGGTTTGTCTCAGCCCCACCAGGTGTCACCACTTATCCGGCCTGTCACTTTGTCTGCTACAGTAACCCAGCTACTATAAATGTGAGTGCAATTGGTGCTCGCACTTTGACTTGCCCCGACTCTGTGACTGGAGTCTCCGTAAAGCGAATCTCGTGAGTAGCCACAAACAACATGAATTCGCGAAATAAGGCCATATATGTAACACATATCAGGCAAGTAGTTTGTGTCTCGTGAAAAAAAAGGTGCATATATGTGCAGATTCTGTCTGGTACTCTGGCAGCCCGGTAACACAAAATGTGCACGGACAAAGTGAAAACCTCGAAAAAAATGAAAAAACCGCAAGTGTTGCTGCAAGCCGCCTTCCTTGCATTACCAAAAAGCAACACCATGTAGCAAACTTGCACACTAAAATTCATGAATTACTCAAGCCTCAATTTTCGCTACGAATTTGAAAGATAATATGTGCAGGTCATACATGAAAAACTATAACACTCTTCAGATACATTTTTAGAAACTTGCATTCGCAATTCACATATACAGTCAACATCCAATTTGTCAGACACTTCATGGACTGCACAATCATACGAAATTCATAAAAGCATGCACGCATACTTCTCTTGCAACCCTCAAAAGCTCTAATCACCATGGCCATCTCCAATGTAGCTCAGAAAGCATGCAAGTGCACTTACTAAGGCACCTTAGGCATTGTATTATGACAAGAGACGTACAGTGTCTTGTGAGAATGATTTCTTACAATTCTATGTATGCTTCACTGCAGCATGCTGCATGTGCTTGACTGCGCATCATCTGTGCGTTATGGCCAAGATGACTTTTAGAAATTGCTACAAAATTAGGTGGATTAACGTGCAGGAGTGCCGGTGAAAGGCTGTTAGATGGTCAACACGGCGGTAGTGTCGTCTGCAATTAACATCTGTTTACATCCGTAATCACATCATGAAGTCCCAGACCGCAATGTATATGTGTCCGACATTTCAGATGTCCTTATAGTATACCAGTTCTGCGGAGCACGTGGCAGTGTCATGAAGGCATCCGAATTGACAGGTACATCCCAAAAGTGTGTCATTCACTGTACCACTCATACTAGTCAAGTCTACGAATCATCAGATATGCGTGAAAAATTACCTATCATAGCTCAGTTGAGCATCTTGACTTGCTACCTCCGCACTGCAATGCTGTCTAGCACACACCGAGTCAGTGACAGCTTTTGCAGACGAGATTTCAGTCAATGTGTCTGTGCACTGTGTTTATGCACAGCACGAAGCCTGCTGTCTTCTCGTACCCTTGCCCTAAGCACAAGGGCCAGTGACAATAGGTGCCTGCTAGACACTGCGTGTCTGGACACAAAAAGCCCAAAAAAGTAATGCGTTTTCCACTTGACAAGGCTCCTTGCCGCCTTTTCCTGTACCTTTTATGCATAGCCTGCATGCTTTGCTGATGTCCCACTTCTCACCAATCATGTTTGTTTGTCTCCTAAGAACACTACATATCAAATATGTGTATTGTGTGCCATTTTATCTTATGTCACACCTCATCCCTGCTTAAGCCCTCGCTATTGGTTTACTTTGTTAGCCTCCAGCCTTCAGTGCTTGATTCCATACAATCACGTTTCAGTGCACTAATAACTTAATCCTCACTATAACAAACTTGCATCTTGCACAAAAATAAGTTTGTTATATTTGAAAATTCGTTATAAAGGTTTATTCCTAACACTATATCTATTGCAAGACTGTTCTTCAACTACTTCGTTATCCCCAATGTTCTGCTATAGCCAGGTTCATTATATCGAGGTTTGAGTTACTGAAGACATTGGATCGTTGTTTGCAAAAATAACACGGTGGTTCAATTTACACAATTACTATTTCTCACCTGATTGAGGTGCTTGATGACTTCCCTCCACAAGCCTTTCTCAGCTCGAATCAAAGGCTCGGTGATCTTGCAAAAATCGTAAGGCTTCAGGTTGAACACCTCCAAGATCCAAGGAAATTCCCTGCAAGGATGAGCAATATTATGCGTCATGCAAGCGATGTATGCAGCAATATCAATCAAAAAGAAAAAGTGCCCTGTATGAAGCAGCATTGATGCAAGGTTACAGGTCTAGATAGAAAAACTTATTGCACAGAACATTTTTTTTTTTATTTCTGAAACTTTGACTGGTGAATCTTCTTCAGTTATATTTTTTCAGGTCAGCCGATTTTTCATGTAAGGTGCATATGCCTCTTTGAAGGACCCATCTGAACGAGCAAAACTGTGCCCTCAAGGCACTTGTTGAACAAACATTCACTACAACTCAAATTAATTCATTGCAAATGCACTTGAATTTAAACTTGACACACAGCCTGACATCCAAGAAACGGGGAAAGCAGCGCAACAATGAGCAAACGAGAATGGTGGTATTTCTGTGTCTAGTTTACCACAATGTAGTTCCTATGGAGGCGGAAATGTCGAGGCCCGTGTGCTCAGATTTGGGTGCACGTTAAAGAACTCCAGGTGGTCAAAATTTCCGGAGCCCTTCACTACGGCGTCTCTCATAATCATATAGTGGTTTTGGGACGTTAAACCCCACAAATCAATCAATCAACAATGTAGTTCCTCTTTTTTTTTTTTTCATCCTGAAAGTGATGCTTATACCAAATGCACATATTTCCACTATTTATGGTATCTAGGTCACAGCATAAGAGTCCTGACAAGAAAAAATCCAATATTCATGTGTGAGTGCTTCCAAGGTTATTAAAAAATACTTTCCATGGGCATAATAATAACATCTAAGGTTTTACGTCCCAGAACCGCGATACGATTATAAGACGCCGCAGTGAAGAGCACCAGAAAATTTGACCATCCGGTGTTCTTTAACGTGCACTAACATTGCACACTTTCCATGACCAGATAGAAACTTCGTTGCCCAGAGAAATAGGCGATAGACACCCGCAATGATTATTTTTGATGTCTCGTAATATATCATAGTTGCGCTTCGTACCAGAGCAATGCTGAGCCTTCTCTGGCATTGCCATGCCATTCGTCCCTAGCCCACTCCCCTAGTCTTGAAGCAAACGGGACAGCGAATGAACCTACGACATCCCCGACACAGTAAAAGCTCATTAATTTGACCTCAGTCAATTCAAACTGAAGCCCAAGTACCACCATAGCCCCGTGTATTTTTGTGTGGGAAAGTCCCGATATGTCGTTCGAGTCGGTATCCACAACACCCCCTGGTTTTCAATGCTCCTCGAAGAAATTGGCTCACAGTGATCATGATGTGTCGCAAAGGCAAACCAAATCAGAAACTAAGTTTACTAGACATGCAAAACAATAAAAAAGCAGAATTTCTCAGCAGATGAGAACTCGGACGCTGCAATGGAGCTTTTGGGCAAGCTACAAACAATGCTCATGGGGTCGCGATAGAATAGCAAGCAAGTACAAATTACTGGTTACTTTTAATTTTGATAGCATTGTCTCTGCCATGTAAATGAACTTGTGTATGAGCATGAAAATAATAATATATTTTGACATTAACGCTTAGAGTTCACATGAATGCTTGTTTCTGGCGTTTCACTCACTGAACACTTATTTCTGTTCACTGTGAGTAATCTGTGAACTTAACTTATGAAATAACCAGCCACAAACATGTAATATTGCCTTATTTGCAATAACGACTCTAGGGGTGGCTTTTCTGGGTTCTGCTTGTGCTGTGTGGCATGATTTCCATTCATTCTAGTGCCCGCCCGCATATTAAACTCCACTCAATTTGAACAATATTATAGTCCCCCTTGAGTTTGAACTAATGAGCTGTTACTGTACCGCGTTGTGTTCAACGCAGCCCCACAATTTCTTGTAGTGGTGCTTACCATGAGTACTAAAGTCCCATTTACTTCTACTTTCGATATATAAAATGCACTGCATGGTACCCATGAAAGCTTGCTCCTCCTAAATAGCCTGAACTCGTTTCTTGAATTGTCATAAACAATAATGTCCACAAAACAACGCTATCTTGACAAAAGCAGTGAAGAATGTCAAGGAGTCTGATGGGCACAGAAATCTTCGAAAATATGACTAGTTCATGCAGCGTCGATTTCATAAACAGGGACAAATTTGCTTAAACAAGCTTTACAGCAGCACAGTCGTGTAACGTGATAAAGAACACTAATGGCAAAGAGAATAAATTTACACGCAGCGAAGCATGCTAGCTGCAGCATTTATTAAAAAGGGGACCACCACACGTTATGTTAAAAATTTAGCATTAAAAACAACAAGGATGAAAGTGTAAGCACTCGCGTGACGTTCTCTCATTCCCCTTTGTCTAGCATTTTAACATCGTCCTTTCAAACATGAATCAACACCACCACGATCGAATCTTTGTTTTCATTAGTTTTATTACGCTTAAGTCTTAAGCCATCATGAACCAGTGAATAAACCAGCACTCCTTTACAGTTTTGTGCAAAAAAGAAGACTATGAAAAAAAGGGGCAGTGTTACCGTTGTGAGTTGTAGCAGTACATCACAATCTCCAAGCAGCACGCAAACAGTGACTGCTGGAAAGCACTCTTGCAGAGGTAAACCTTGAACGTAGAAAAATAAACGACATCACACAAGTTACATATACAAATGCAAAGATTATATGTCGGCTTACACGAGTCATTATGAGCTAAAACTTGCTACTTTAATTAAATCATCTACTCCTAAAGGTTCTGATGCAGGAAAAAGCAATGTTCATTTTTTTTTCCAACATACAGTTATGTGCTATGCATGCACCACTCATAGTCATGACTGTGTTTTCATTGTGCACATATTTTTGTTATCAAAGTACTATCGTTGACAAATTAAATGGAATGAAGTTATAGTTGACTAGAGGACATTACTTTGTTAGCTTTAGTACTTCAGGTAATGTTTACATGATTTCAGCTTTCAGCAGTTTGAGGCCCTTATGACCATTGATGGAAATAGAATGCCGCCTGTCAATGTTCATTATCATTTACTGTCAATTAATGGGTCAAATTTAAAATATTTGATTCCAATGCTGTGAATACTTCATTTAAAGTGAGTGGGAGCATTAGAAATAGTTGTTGCACATTTTTATAGCACTATAGTTATTAACTACTAATCACCTAATTATTGTAGTCATGCTACATTTTTGAATATTGAATGAACATCAGAGCCCAGGTTTTAAAAAATATTGTTTCGACATTCTACACCATTCCCAGCACAGGCCTCACACAGCCAAACAACAGAAGTGCTACTTGAGGCCAAAACACACGGATGCACTTACGGAAAGGTCGGTGTCTGGCTTTTGGTGCTTCAATTCAATTACAATGCTTTCCAGAGCCTTGTAGAACAACGTCTCGCCCATCTGAAGCTGTCGGCGAGCAAGGTCAACGTCCGTGCAGCTGCCTTGCTGCTCGGGCAAGTTCTGGACGGAAAAGGAGCAAATGCTGTCAGGAGTCCAATTTGCCTCTTTTTGACAGGCCCAGTACAGACAACTACAAAAAATTGTGCCAGACCTCCCAAATAGGAAACTTGCATATTTAAAGTGCCACCTACTCATGGCCTTATGCACCAGGAATGCCAGCAAATGGTAGCAAGCATGAAGTGAACATTATCCAGTGTGAGTCAACAAAAGGCAAGAGTTAATGGACACTATGACCTCTTATACCTCCCCTGAATGTTTTCAAGGGCTTCCTAATGTAGTGTTCGTCTATATTTTTACCTCTTTGCTTATATTTTTGTTCTCTTTTTGTTCACAAGTAACAAGTTTAAAATAGAAACAGATTCTTTGCCCCATGAATTCCCCAGCTTTGTTGTCTGTTGGCATTGCATCATTGCAGTTAATAAAAATGACCGTACAGATGGTTAATCGGGGACACTGAAATGCGCAGGCCAGGTGTTCGTAACACTGAATCATTTCCAATGGTTTACAAGTCTTTTTCCATTACTGGTAATGTCTGCCCGCAAATCCTAATTGATGTTTGCCACCCGTCTGTTTGCTTCTTCAAGTTTAGTTGACCGCTTGCGAGTGGTGGGGCCTGTCTAATTTCTAAAGAACATGTGCACTAGGAGGTTTTATGTGTACAAGATGGATTAATTTCACTTTTCTCTAGCCATGTACAGCTTCACTATAATACCAAGCCTTCAATTTTCTCTTTCCTTTCTCGTGCATGCAATGCACTATGGAAGCTGTCGAAGTAGTCGTACTACTAATAGCTCACCCTTGAGTAACATGCACACTTCACCAACGATGTTCACAACGTACTGAACTAAACAGACAAAACATGACAAACTATAAAGGTCGAGTGCCAATTGCACGCTCCAAGCTGTGGGATACCACGCCATGAAAAATCGGAAACATGACTTGACACCTGTATACACTATTGGCTTATGCTTTGGCATGCACAATATGTCTCGTCCATTATTGTATACATAAACAGATTGAGGATAAGCAGTCCACAGAAAATGTATGACAAATATTGCACATTTTTCATGAAAACTCTTCTCCACAGACCACAGAGCTGCGAGTGCACAACTTCTACTATACTAATGAAGTAAGAATGGCAATGCCAATCTTGTTCGCAATATACTAATGCAGCAAACTTGGCATGCGAGAGAATGTTGAAGCCCATCGATTTACCTGCACGTATGCAGCGCAGAACGTGCCACTCATTGATCTTACAGTCTCCAAGATGCTTGCTTCGAGAGTGTCGCTATATTTGCTGAATAAAGTTGAACAAAACGTAAGTGAACAGCACACTGAAGCTACACATGCACAAATACACATACATACTCTGTAAGCATGATGTAGAGCTCGAGAACAAATCAATATGATTACATTGTACACACAATGTACCTCAGAATAATAATGCTTCCTATGTAATGAATGTTAACTTGTAGACTAATTTGTATACTCAATTTCCAGCAATATGTAATGTAGCCATTGTTGGGTTACAGTGACCATGAATGCTAGAGATTGCATTCTATCTTGCTCAGTGATTGAAGACTCATTTTGCAACTTCCTGGAGAGCCGAAAATGGCAGGCATAAAAGCAGTCAAAGCGTGCTCGTTATTGCCTACTGCTGCGTTACAAAAAGTGAAAGCCACTTTTTTTAAGAAACCTTGAAAATTTTTTCAACAATATTTTTCACAACCCGACTGAGATGGTAGCATAGGTGACGTGGACCACTAATGGACCGCATTTCACGGTCATCTCAGATTTCCGACACTTTCACTTTCAATTGCTTTAAAGCCAACTAACATTAACTCTTGTTTAATTTTTGCATAATATGCCTACATTGATCCTTATGCTGCTCTTGCTTACATGCTATGCACAAATTTTTATGAACCATAATTATGCACAACATAAACATACAGACATCCTTTTTCTCAATGACGAGCGCACAGGCTTATTCAGTCTTTCCCCCAATACCTTCCCGGATCAAAGTAAACTGCTATTATAAAAATTCATAAACAATGTTTGTGTGCTTGAGTACACCTCCGTTTACGAATTTTTTTTATCGTATAGCTTCTATCTTCCCTTTTCTGCTGTTTTCTTTTTCACTGCTATCATAATAATTCACGGAGTGTTCACTAATGCAAATAGGCAGCCACACAGAAAGATCGACGGACGGAATTGCGCGTCTTGTCACTTTAAAACCAGTCCATGCCCTCTCTGCGATAACGAAAGCTGTTACGTCACAAGCAACCTACGTCACAGAACTGCGCACGCGCAATACCGCACACCTTAATTAGCACGGCCCACTGCCAGTCGCTCCTTGTCATTGCTGCTATTAAATCTCCTCTCATGCTTATGCACAGCTTGCTCGTTACACCCACAGGCATTGACATGCAGCACGCAGAACCGAAAGATTTCGACGGGTAGATCAAGTGCGTGTCGCGTCCCTTTAAACCGGACCACGCCCTCTCCGCATTCAAGCGAAAGCTGTCACGTCACAAGTCAGCGCTAACTGCGTCACGTTTGCGAACTGCGCACGCACACAATCGCACACCTTAGCACGGGCCGCAGCTCGTTGCTCGGCGCATTTCGGTGGCCAGCCAACAGCGCTTGCAGTTTGCTCGCGCATTGGGTGGCCGTCGACATGGGACTTCGGTTGACGGCCTCACGGTTGTGCAAGTCGCTGCGGCCGGGCGTCGGCAGCTGAGACGCCTCCGTCAGCTGCTGGAACAGCACCATGCCTTGGCAGTCGGTTCGCTGATGGCTCTTGATTCAAACTGCGGCCCGCGTCGGGATCCAAACGCCACAAAACACGTCGCAGCGGCGAACGGCTTTCAAAGCTTCCCACTCCAGCAGACAATGAACGTCGCAACTTGCCGAACCGCGAAAACTAACGATTCCGGCGAGCCTCCGAGACTCTAGCACAGAACACCTATACACTACCATTCTAGTACGTAAAAACCGCACGCACCAAAAAAAACTAATTTAAACTTTAAATGCTTCATATTTTTCTACTGCATTTGTGTTTTAAGTATTAGTAGTCTGTTTATGTAATAATTTGAGTTCAATTAGATGATTAATGATTAAAACAACAAAACATTAGTTTATTTTGACCTAAATCGTTTTGACTGTCCAACAACATTGTGCTTCTGTTTTCGCTTCAGCGGCGTCTGTTGCACGTGTAAAGAAAATTTTTGTGGTCTGTCCGCGTTTCCGATCTGTCGTTTCCAGTAGCAAAATGGTATGTACTACAGCAGCTTTACAGTGTGAGCAATGCATAGCTGATGAACAATTGATAAACGTGGAACGAATGGCGTATGCCCGCGACGGAACAGTCGGTCGTGGAGATACGCAAATCAATCGCTTAATACGTTTGGAGTGTATTACGTGTCTAATGCTGCTTCGTTTGTGCGTAGGCCAAGGTGAAAGCGACGCAGAAGGCCGCCAAAATGAAGCGGATGATCAGCTTGCGGGACCAGAGGCTGTGAGTACCGACATTGCACTGCGGCTGTCATTCTGACACATCTCGTTTGCCAGCGGTCGGCTGTGCCCTGAAGGTGTAGGATGTCTCTGAATGCCGTTTCATGACCTTACGTTACTGTCGCGCGTGAATAATAACGCTATGTAGACGATCAGACAAATAAGTTGAACCTCCGACTCTCTCCGAAAGCCTTCCAACTCCTCACCTGATTTCGTATTGCTTCCGTGATTGGCTCACGTTGGACCCGGCGTCGATGTCATGTGACGTCATAATAAATGCAAGCTTTGCAATACATGACGTCATGATAACGTCACAATAAACTTTCGCCCTAAAACAATGCAATGTTCTCTCTTATCTAAGGCTCTGAGGTGAGCTATCTGCTCCAATGCATACAGGCATCAACCGTGCACCCTAAATTATGCGCAATGTGGTTTGTCAAAGCGGTTCGTTTGTTGCGCCCACCGTAAAATCTGTGCCACACTTTTCAAAACCACGGAGCGAGTCAGAAATGCCTGTCAGTTACATGTGTAGATGTGCTTCTCACTGTTGATTTACCGGCTTCACTGTGCTTTTACAGAAAAGAAAAGGATCGTCTCCCTCCCAAGAAGAAGAAAAAGGAGGACCCTCATGCCATCAAAGTTTCCGAGGCGTAAGCACTCATTCTTGCCTTTTGCATTTCCTCATATTTGTGTAGCAGTGCTCGAAGTAATTCACTTGCCCATTGCATGAGTTTTCAACTTTCATACTCCTTGTCTATGCAGCAAGACTTCGTGATAATACCACTGTGAGAACCCAACTTGAGCCCCATATATAATCATCCGAATGCTGTAACTGTCATATCTTGCACATATAGATCTTGCCAGACCTTGTACATACAGATCAAAGATCAAAGTACGTATGTACCCACGTGAATACACAAACACAGAACGAAAAGTGCAAGCTGTCATCTGTTTATTTTTCATAAATTGAATTATATACAGTAAAACCCACTTTTAACACTACTTAAGTGCCATGAAAAGTTTCTTTGTTATAACTGACAATTGATATATACAGGTTGGGCGAAAAAAAGCAAAATAAGGCGATGGCAGGCTTTCGTGAGAAAACTATGATATCAGATGGGATACCCCGGCAGACACAAGTGATATGGATCACAAAGCTGCTGTTTTTTTTTTTTTTTTTTTTTTTTTTACATTCTTGAAAAGTCGGACGCGTTCATGGGATCGCCTCAAGCCCCATAGATCCAATGTATGGCAACATATGAAGTTTAGGGAAGCTGAAACTCTTACATGTCTGAACTTGTTACTCAAATAGTATGTCCGAAACTCCGTTAACAGGGCCACCACCATTTCTATGCCGTGGTGGATTTTAAAAATTAGCTTTGCTGCAGTGCCGCACTGTGTAGTGTAGCAAACCGCAAGTACAAAGGGGTGCTGGGGGATGTTGGAGTCGTGGGTGGGGATTCAGCAACTTGAATTTCTGATTTTCTTCAAGGATTTCATGTTCCGTAACCCTTCAGCACGGACACCTAAATCTGAGCACACGGGCCTACAGCATTTTTCCCTCCATCAAAAATGAAGCAGCCTCAACTGGGATTCGATCCCGCGACCTGCAAGTCTGCAGCTGAGTACCATAGCCACTAGACCACCGCAGTGGGGCTGAGTTCACGACCTTTGCCTTGCAGTGGCTAAAACATGGTTTGGTTTTGGATCGATCCACTCAAAGATCACTGCGAATACTTAAAGACCTGCACGGCATTGGCCTAAACATTAAGCTTCAATGTATTCCATCACATGTGGGTATGGCGGGTAATGAGGTGGCTGACAGACTTGCTCAGAGTGCTCTTGAGCTTGCACCGCACCAACAAAAAAGGCTCCCAAAGGAAATTAGCATATTTTACGAGAATCTGTCAATAATTATTTTCACTCGTTTTGGCTGACCCCTCACCAGCCATATGTGACAATAGGGCTATCAAGGAAAGAGGCCTGCTTGCTTCATCGCATCCGAACGTGATCAGCGCATACACCAGCATGGCTCCATAAGATCAGACTCCGCGACGCCCGAAGTGCAAGGAAAATGGTGATATAGAACACTATTTGCTTAAGTGTCTTGAGCTTAAGAAGGAACGGTACGGTTTATTCGAGGCAATGCAACGTTTAGGCTCGCCATGTGACAGCGTGACTGATATTGTGTTTCCTCGTGGTCGCTCGATCTTCAAGAAACAGGTGTCGCAACTTCTTTTGAAATGTTTGAATGCTACAGACCTCGAATGTGAATGGTAATAAGTGACAATTATGTTTGGTGTATGGTGCAGCGAGATAGAGTACCGGCACAATACTGCACGTGGAATAGCACAGACGCCGCCGGCTTATGCAGACTTCCGTTGCGCTATGCGCAATTTTTTTAAGAGCCTGCTCGTGCTTAGTTAAAAAACAAACAAACAAAAGGACATTAGATACAATTAGCAATGGCGAAACCGTGCGGGGCGATAGCCTGCAAAGTATGCAAGGCTAGATCCCCCGGCTACCTACCACATCCTAATCCCCACAGCCAGAATTCATTGCTATAATCAATAATGCGGCATGCGTGCATTGCTGTAAATGGTTTATTTCACCATACGTACTAAAGTTGGTGATGCTGCAGCTTCTGATTGTTATGGGCTCGACTGTATATGTGGCCTAATTGTGGACACAACAATAACCTTGCAGGCCTCCTGGTGCCATTGGTTGTCACTGATGAAACGGGCTGATAACAGATTTTTATGGTACTTGTTTTCTTTAGTGTTGCAGCTCGCATTATCGATGAGAACATTTGGCCCTGAGAGACGATTAATAATAGTGGCATAGAATCGAGTGAAAAGAATCCTTTCTAAATTGCGCTGCATGTTGTTAGCATGCATCCCGTACTTTTTCGATAGTGCGGAACATTGTCTATGGCAGTAGACATCAGGCAAAGTGGTAAGTTGTGGTAAGCCCATTTGAAGCCGCTGCTTTTGTGACTTGCAGAGCAGTCGCATGTTGTTTTTCACATTTCAACGGTTTTCTCTAACAGCCAAAAAAAATTGAGCATGCAATTAGTATGCTGTTGAAGATAGCGCCTATAGACGTCATTTGAACATGCCTGCGTCACTGACACTTTGATAACTAGGTGGGTACTTGGGAAGTTACAGATATGATTAAGAATTAATTAAATATCATTAACAAAAATTAGTGGTGGGTGCGACAGTGTACTGGAAACTATATGCAATTGATTCCCGTTATGCTGTTTTTTTTTCCCCCTGTGATGCATGATTGTTGGGACATCATTTATATCATGTAGGCATAGTGTGTATGCTATTTCAGCTTGACCATAATTTCTGTAACTAACATGAGGGCTTGACACATTGAGCTGGGCATCTCTTGTACACATATAGAAACTGACAGCTTTAATTAAAACAAGCAAAATGAAAGGACCAAGGTACCGAATGTGAAAGCACTGCTGGAAACAAATGAGCATGAATACTGCCTGAGTTCTCACTTGTTTTTTTTATTACCTTTATCTCAGAACGGTACAAGAAAACAAAAAAGAGGCACATTGTACTGCGTGCATCTCTCTGCATTATTTTACAATGCAGTTTTCAAATTTAAGGATGAAATATACGCAGTGCCTGACACGTGCGCATGTTTTCTTGTGTCCCTAGGCCGCACTACTCCTCGGCGCTGTTCTTCAAGTACAACACACAGCTAGGACCTCCGTTCAGGATCCTCATCGACACAAACTTCATCAACTTTGCCATCAAAAACAAGCTGGATGTCATCCAGTCAATGATGGACTGCCTGTATGCCAAATGTAAGTCGGCAACTAGCATGTGGTGCAGAATTGTGTGTGTATGATAGTTTTAAATCATCTTAAAGGTTATGTTATTGAAAATTTCAAGATCTACAATGTATCTGGTTGTTAGTAATGCATGACCTTTAACTAAGTTGCTATCTTGGTTAACTTCTAGGAGCAGGTCATTACTTTTTTTTTTCATTCGAGTAACTTTACACTGCAATACTGTTAACAGGGATACATGGTAACACCAGTGTTTGTTACAGTTACTAAAATGCACGTGGTTTCTTTTAACAAGTGATGACATTTCCAAATGGTATGTTTCAATTGGGTAGACAATAAAAATAAAATTAAGTTAAGATTCATTAGTAAGCTACCTTTCACCAATGCAGAACAAGCCACTGTTATCATTAGCACGGAATTTGTACGAGCACGGAATTGATACGACAGGGAAAAAAAGCAATAAGACAAAGATGGTGATGCATTTGCCCTGTCTAAGCACAATGCTGTGGATTTTGATAGTATCTTCTTTGACCTACTAACCTCTTTTGGAGTATTGGTAAAAAATTTACTGCTTTATATGCAGAAGGAGTCAATAGTTAAATTCAACGAGTTTCCAAACCCACCACAGTGGTTGAGCAATAACGGTGCTCAACTGCAGACCTGAAGGTTGCAGGATCGAATCTCGGCTGCTGCAGCCACGTTTTCATGGAGGCAAAATGCTGGGCCTCCATGTGCTCAGGTTTAAGTCCATGTTAAGGAACACCTGAGGGTCGAAATTTCCAGAGCACTCCGCTATATAGTGTCCCTCTTAATCATATTTCGGTTTCGGGACATAAAGCCTGAACAGTTATATACACTCAAACCTCATTATAACAAAGTTGCATGTCACTTGAAAATGGGTTGGTTATATCCGAGAATTAGTTTAAAAGGTATATTTCTAACATGGCATCTATTGCAAGACTTTTCTTCTTTACTTCGTTATAACTGATATTTCGTTGTTAGTGTTTCTGATTCTTTATAACAAGGTTTGAGTGTATATCATGTCTCAAACACTTTTGCCTCAGTAGTACAAATAGAATTGGAATTATGCCTTCTTGCATTGATAGACACATTAAAGTGATAGTGCCACAAATGAAATATATATATATATATATATATATATATATATATATATATATATATATATATATATATATATATATATATATATATATATATATGTATGTATATATATATATATATACATAAATATGAAAGTAGATGCGCTTTCACATAACAACTGTTTATTCTGCCGACGTTTCGACGGGCACCCCGTCTTTTTCAAGGCATAATCCGCATCTACTTTCATATTTTTATATATATATATATATATATATATATATATATATATATATATATATATATATATATTATTTTTCCTGTACTGAATTTTTTTTTACTAGAAAATTCAGAAAGGGTAGTTTTGAAAGTATTCAGTATATGTATGCAGTAACATAACTCTTTAGTGTTCACGTCAGTTATTTTCATAGGATAGTAGCTAGCGATGAGGTGTAGCATCGCTGAAATTTTGTGCATCTCGACAGGCATCCCGTACGTCACTGACTGTGTCATTGGTGAACTTGAGAAGCTGGGGAGCAAATACAGGGTCGCTCTCAGGTACGTGACGCAAGTGTGCATTAAGCAAGTGTTTTGGGCAGCACTAATATTGTGCGTTTGATCCTGCAAAGAAATGCAAGACCTGAAAGCATGTTTTTTTAGACACTTCACGTGACATAGTCAAGACAGTAGACACGAGGCTATAATCGGTATTAAAGTAGCACGTGGGCCAAAGACCAGAAAAGCGATGTCAAAAAGGTATCCCATTGTGTTAGTAGTCCTGTAAGCAGCATTGTGGCCATTTTGGGAAGGGCTAGTTTGGGATGTGGGAAAACTTGGTAGTTATGAAATTAGCACGTTGTCTTTTATAATCAAAAGGAAATGTCATTTTTTCCCTTAACTAAAAAAAAATATTGGGGTGCATGGAACCAGGATTATCTGCAAAGTTGTTCCTTACAGCCGCAGGAAGCTGGAAAAGTAATGATGGAGAGGAAAGCATTGGAGAACGTACTCGTAGCTTTAATGGAAGCGTAAAAATAATAATCTTAAGATGGCAAGTTTGAAGAGCGAGAAAGTTGGAGTCCCTTATGCATTCACCTTAGGTGAATGGAAGTCAAAAGCCATTCAATGTGCCTATTTTACCGGGCACTGTACGTCATGCTAATGTCATATTTTTCATCTCTGCTGCCGCTCTGAAGTGTGTGCTTGCATAACAATCTTGTTGCAGGTGTGTTTGCGAGGCATAGTTGTCTCCGACGTCTTTATTTTGTGCTTTGCAGGATAGCCAAGGACCCAAGGTTCGTCCGACTTCCCTGCATGCACCGAGGCACATACGCTGACGACTGCCTCGTAGAGAGGGTCACTCAGGTGAGTTTTTTGTTGTTGTTGTTCTTGTCAATAGCCAGAGTGTTTCGAAAAAGAGTGCTCTTTGCATGCGTGCTCTTGTGCTTGAAGCACATGTTGACCTTACCTGAACGAGTCCCGCCATATTGCGCAAACTCAGTGCCAGGAGGCTTGTTTGCCCTCACTGCATCTGAAGCTTGTGCAGAATCGAGGGAGAAAAGGAGGTAAAAAATGCACCAAAGAGAAAAACCAACCCTTCTCGCTCTGGTAAATTACCCTTTCACACTATGAAAGTCACTACGTTTAACCGCAAGAAGATACTTTGTAAACGAGAAAACGTGCGAGAAGAAAATGACAGTGGCACCACAAGCTTCGTGTTGCTGCACCAGTTGCCATGACATAGACGAAGTGCATTGTCCTCTGGGAAAGCCAGAGACATAGCATACCAAGTTTCGGGAAATTTTTGTTTATGAGCCAGTGTCGCCAAAATACGAAAAATGTGCTTTGAAATTCGCGATATGCGCAGTATATGCACAGAATTTCGAAATGAAACATTGGCTTTAATTTTATCCCGTATTGGTAAAACTATGGTGGTGAAATCGACAATGTTAGAGCTCTTGGGGAACAATTTGTAGATCTAAGCCTCTTTGTTTCGCTTTAGTGACGTTTTAATGAGAGCAATTGCAGCAAGGAAAAAATGTATAAATCTTGTTGTTACCTAGAAACAAATTTTGCGATTATATTTTGCACATGTGAAGTTCATCAGACGAGCACTGTAGTGAAGCTTTTCAATTAGGCTTGGACAGCTAGGTCTTCTCAAGACATCTCTGTTTCACAATATTGCGACTCAAACAATGTAAAGTAGACTCTTCAGTAAATGGAAATTTTTTAAAAGGAACTACTGTTTAATGAAACTGTCTCTAATGTGATTGGTTACATACTTTGATTCTCTACCTCTGCTCCTTTCTCAACAAGCGGAGCTCCAAGATGCATTTTCCTGGTCCTTTCGCGTTCTGCTCAACAATAATCCACCATACATGCATCAGTCCCAAAGTCACGCATGACAAATGTCTGTGCAGATTTCAGAAAATAAGCCGTTGCACCCTTGTGGTGAATTCCTCGATGAAGTTTGACAACATTTGCGTGGCCTTTATGCCAGTGGCACCGTTTGTTATGCGAACACTGCTGCATTCGCGGTGG
This sequence comes from Rhipicephalus microplus, assembly GCF_043290135.1. Lineage (NCBI taxonomy): Eukaryota > Metazoa > Arthropoda > Arachnida > Ixodida > Ixodidae > Rhipicephalus > Rhipicephalus microplus. The sequence continues at coordinate 874,843 of NW_027464615.1, read as the reverse complement.
CGTCAGTAACGCGTTTTCCTCTCCTAACAGCACAAGTGCTACATCGTGGCCACGTGCGACAAAGACCTGAAACGTCGGATACGCAAGGTGCCAGGTGTCCCCATCATGTACATATACCAGAGGCGGTGAGTATAGTGCATCGTACTAATCGTAGTATTCATGCTAATGCAGTGCAGTCTGTTAGTCCATGTGGTTTTGTGTGATATGTAATTTGACTCGTAGTCAAATGAAATGCAAGATTATTTCAAGGTCCAACAGGCTTTCAGGCATATTCCCAAAGGGATCAGGTCTAGGGTTTTGTAATGTTGCAGTATCATCAAATTTCTAGGCCATTTTGCTGTGTAATCAGTGATCCAAGCTGCATTTTGTCTGATCTGAATTATCACCAGGATCACTTGGTGTTAGGCTTGTGCGAATTACTAAATTTTAGGCTCAAAGTGAATCTGAAGCGAGCAGTGATTCGCTTGAATGATTTTTAGTCGAATTTGGAGGGTCTACATCACATATTCTGAAGGAAAATGAGCGTATTTGTAAAGACCAACTAACCTGCACGATATTCTAAAAATTAAAACAAGCATGAGAAAACGCCATTCTCTTCGGTTTAAAAGGAACTGGAAATAACTTTTGAATAGTAGCAGAATTTGACTTTCAATAGAATGCAAGTGATAACCTGTAAAGTATGTTGCATTGTAAAATTTACTATGCTGAGAGCATATAAGCTGAATAAAAAAATGATAAATAGATGTGAGAGTAGTAATGCATGTTCAGCTAATCTTGAGGTGGGGCTTCGCGGCAGGGCAGTTTCCTACTTAGGTGTAGTCATGGCCTAGCACACCTCCACTGCAGTGAAACCACCTTTACAGGGTGTTATACACTTATTTATTTGTTATACACTTATTCATTAGTCTTTCTTCTCCCCTTTCCCCTCCCTCAGTGTAGAGCAGCAGGCTAGCGCAAGCTATCGCTCAGGCCGACCTCTGTGCCTTTTTGTAAATAAACCTGTCTCTCTCTCTCTCATTGATTTTGAATACTTCAAAATTTTCAATAATTAAAATTTAAATCGAGGCGAATCCGAATACTGTAATATTTGTTCAAATATTCTAAGCCCTCGAATATTCACGCAAGCCTGCTCAGTGGTAAGGAAAGAACTTGAGTTGAGCTCAGAATCATTCCATACTTTATGCATGTACGTGTAGCTGCTGCGGTCAGCCTTTTTCTAACCAATAATGTTGTTTTCCTGTATGTTTCAGGTTTTCTATTGAACGAATGCCAGATGCGTATGGTGCTCCTAAAATGTAAAGTAGCCGAGAAGAGATCTGTTTTGGGATTTGTAATAATAAAAGACGATTTGAGACAAGGCTCTTCTTTTATTTTGTACTGTAGTCTGAACACACAACAGCTTCAGCACACGCAAATGAAGTGCAAGGCCGATACAGTTATGTGTACAGTGAAACACTTCTGTAAATATCTTCCTTGTTTGTTTTCTAGAGCATTCTCGCGTAAGCTAAGGATATGCAAGTACACTCAAACCTCAATATAACAAACCAGGATATAAGGAAATATCGGTTGTAACGAAGTCAATGAGTTATAGTTTTGCTATAGACATAGTGTTAAGAATACCCTTTATTGATGGATGTTCGGATATAAAAAAAAGTTATTTTCGTCTAAGATATAACTTTGCTATAATGAGGTCTGAGCATTTGATTGATTAATACGAGCTTGCACTCAAATACTATCTGTTTTGCTTTGAATACCATAAGAGGCATTCGTTGCAGTTCTTAGGGACAACCAATGCAAATGTGAATTTTTAGTTGTACCATAGATGGGAAAGCTGTTATTGAGCACAAGCACCATTTACAAAAATGAATGTGTAGAGATCGCTTGCATAGAGTATATAGTTAGTAGGCTTGTGCAAATCAGTGTTTTGTTTTAAAGTGAGTCTAAATAGTGGGATTTATGCAAGACCTGAATTAGAATGTCTGATATCCAAAATGTTTGGAGTTAGATAAAAGAGAAGACGGCCCAATCTGGTACAGCGAGTTCATTTTCACAGTTCTGTCATTCGAATAATTGCATGCCATCATTTCTGCACACATTCTTTTTCTATTCGTGGCACGCCATGAATTGGGGTGCACACCATACGCAGTTAAATACGTAAAATTTATTGCACTTCGTCCCTACAATTTACCCCAATTTTTAAAAGCAATCAATTATACTAGTGGGCGTCAAAGTATCACTTCACAATAGCATGAGCCCTGCCATCATTATACCGTCTCTTTATGAGGGTTGTGCACAGGAAAAATGGTATTTGATTTGAATGCTTGAAAATTTGAAGTTCTAAAATTAAAGCCATAATAATAATAATTATTAAAGTTTAACATCTCTAAATCGCCATACGATTATGAGAGGCGCCAAGTAGAGGGCTCCAGAAATTTCGACCTTTTGGGGTTCTTTAAGATGCACCTAAATTCAAGCATAAAATTCAAGTCAAAGACAATACCCAATATCATATTAGGCGTTCGAATATTTCCTAAAGCCTAGCTAAGAATGCGCCCTTTTCGGCACCCCTCTGCATTTATCATCTAGGATTAAGGAAATTAATTCATTACTTGAACAACCTTGCCACGATCGGATTTGTTTGAAAAATTGTGTAGCACTTACGCCCTGCTCCACCAGAAAACAAGGCAATCAAGTATCTGGAGATGTGCTGCTCCTTCATTTCATTGCTAGTGTCATGACTGGTACATAATTTCATTGCCTATCATTTCTTTTACTTTACACTCCCAACACTTTTTTAATGTAAGCAAGTTTTCTTTTGCATATAATCTTTGTCAATTTTGTACCATGTGAACAGCATTAATTACATCCAATAACAATAATTTAAGTAAATGTGTTTTATTGTGGGTGCTGTACAGGGACTGTCACCTGGTACGTATTAAAGTGGTACAGTTACTAATTAGTTAACACCCTTGTTAATTATAATGCTTTTATATCTATATTCTTTCTCTTTGTCTAACAACCTTTTTACCTTAGAATCCTCAACATCCACTAGCATGTGAAAAAAAGAAAAATGGTTTTATGTCCCCAATGATAACTTTAAGGTTTTATAGTACACACAATTCTTTATTAGAAGGCAGTCTTTCTTTATGGTATTCATGTTCTATTTAATTAGAAAAGTTAATTTAACACTCTTTTTACTATTATGTTTCAAACTCATTAGAGTAAACAACGCCAGGCCTGCGCAGAAGGCGCAGCACAGTCACAGCAAAAGCTAGAAGAGCGGCCTTTCAGAGCCTTTTCTTAACACTCATTGGGTAACTGCTGCAAGCGCACTTGCTTGATGCCCGCTATTGCTTTGATAATAAAAACTTTAGGGCAGTAGGCCTGCATTCACTATGCTATATTTCGTCATTCTTCTGAGAAGCATGGCATCGACTAAACTATTGCGAGCAATTTTGTGCCGATTGTTCATGCAGTGGCTGACAACGATGAGGAAGTATGCCTGAAATGGGTATGCGCCACAGTTGATAGGTCAGGAACAAGCTTTTGTAATGGGTTGGAGCATTGGACGCGTTACGCTATTCGCATTGTGCAATGACTGCTTGTTCTTTCGCTGTTTTAAAACGCTTTATAAGTTGTATTGACGCGATTGCTTTCCTGACATCAAGCCTGCCTAAGGCAAGTTTGCCAACAAGTCCCACACACCGCATGGCTCAGTGGTAGAATACTGGGCTGGCACCCAGCGGACCTAGGTTCGAGCCCCACTGTGTCACTGGTACTAGGTCAAGCTTGCCTAAAGCAAGTTTGACGACAAGATACAAGCACTGGCATACTAAGTGGTAGAATACTGGTCTGGCACCTAGCGGACCCGGGTTCGAGCACCACTGTGTCATTGGTGCTAGGTTTTTTTTTTTTTCTCATTTTGTGCGATAGTGGTTACGGACACCGGCGGCGGTGGACACCTACAGTGCCGAGCATGATCGGAGTTGTGATCTCATAAAAGCTTTCAGTGTAAAAAAGAAGGCGCCTTGAAGAAGGAAGGATTTACCCAAGATTAAGAAGGCAACAGACACTATGGCATGCAGTGCCATGGTGTCTCTGGCATGGTCTTTGGCATGCAGTGTCATGTGATGTAACACTGCTTTTCTTGAGCAATATAAACTTAATGTGCATGTACACAATAACACAACACTGAGCTAACCAACTAGTCTAATGGCTGCCATAAAAATACCCATGACTGGAATGACGCTTGTACAGAAGGTAAGTAAGGCTTGGTTATCGCTATTAATGTGCACAACTGAAAAAGGATTGCAGATACTTCGTCCATAAATATGCATCTGAATCTGCTAGGTAAGTGACAGTCTAGACACATATGAACATTCAAATGCATAAAATTGCATGTTACAAAAATATTTGACATACATATACAGATACAAGTTCAAAAATATGCTCTATTCTAATAATCATTGTGATCTGAACTAAGTAATAGTGCAAGAGCTTTGGTGATTGATGACAAATATTTACAGTCATAGTGTACCGAAACTGAAGACACTCCAGAAAATAAACAAGTGCGATATTACGCGAAAATCTGCTACAGATGACTGGTCTTGGGTATAGATTGGCAACAGACTCACTAGAAAACTGGCCGGGTCGGTCTAAAATTGTGCAGGTGGCAACCCTCCACCTATAGAACACTTAGTATCAACTTTTGTTTTAGACCTCATTCTTGACTTTACCATAACAACTCTTGCTGTGAGGAGACGATTGGAAAATGCGAGGACGCGCGAGGAACTACAAGTGGTGCCAGAGCCACCGCCTCTCGGTTCCTGCACCAACTGCCTTGAAGTCATAGATTTGGACCGCTTCTACAAAGGCCTAGGTAGCTTTAAATTGGTGTAAATGAAGTGCATTGCCATTGTTTCAGGACGTTTTGTTGTGCTAAGCAAAAATATAAAAGCTTGAAATCTGCAACATCGCACTGCATATCATGTGCAGAGATTTTGGCATAGAGTTTCAGAACAAAACTTTCACCTTCTTTACTATTATTAGATGCATAAAAATGAAATTAATGACACTAAAGTTTCAAAAGAATAATTGATCCATACAAACCTATATATTGTTTCACTTTACTGTCCCTTTAAAACCACTTTTACACTGTTGCTTCCTTGTGTTCAGAAGCTAGCAGTGCACTGCACATGCAACACCACTCGTCATTGAAATTTCGGCTGCGCACTGCTACGGTGGCATAGCGCTACTGTTCACTTTTATGCTTGATTAACCGAGCAAGGAAGGCAACACTGGCCTATGAAGGGGAATGCTTCAAAACTCTGGCTAGAAGTACTATTCCCGAGAGTAACCATGTAATTTTTGTTTCTTAAACTAACGGAAGGATAATATCTGCAGTGAGCATGTTGCAGCCAGAATTGGCACCATCCCATGTGATCAAGTTCAGGTGCACGTTAAACTCCAAGCGGCACAAATTTCTGGAGCCCTCCACAACGGCATCTATGATAATCATGTGGTGGTTTCGGGACGTTAAACCACACATATCAGAATTGGCACCATGCTTGCACACCAGCTAGCTCACATTGCAATTGCAGGACAGCTCGAAAGCTTAGACATGATACGTAGCTTGCATTGTGCTACAGTTTCGAGGCATTTAAAGGACTGGGAACACCTGTTTCTTGATCATGTTTTTTTATGGAACAACGAAAGGCTCCCTCTTAGTACGGGTTAGATCTGTAGCAATTTCTTCCAAATGCGAGCAAATATTTTGTAAGCAGAATTTTCCCATCTGAGAAGCTACTAAAGAAGTACAACACCCTTCTCCAGCAAAGCTACGAAGTGACAAATTCCAATGGCTCTTTTTGCGCACTGTTCATTACATTCAACCTTCTACTTTAACAGATAGTGAGTGCAACTGTAATTAAGCACCTTCGTTTTAATGTTTTTAAGTTTTAACCCTTTCAGCCGCTATCTATGAAGAACTGTAAATGTGTGTCAAATCACTACAACGTTATCAAGGCACTTAATATGCCATTGCGACGAAAATAATGATAATTTCTGAATTTAGGGGTGTTATAACAACTCGTCGAACGTGGTAGTGCCTTCACAAAAATGACCATATGTATCAACACACTGCGAAATGATGTTTGATAAAGACTAATTTATTATTCAGGAGGTTCAATTCATCCAAAGTATAAAATATCTTGCTCTTTCCTAGCATCTACTTGATGCAAATAGTGAAGACGAGTAATGTACACAATTTTGTGCATAGCATTTCAAAGGATTAACAAAAACGTTCGTCAGATACTACGCTTTGTGGGGATGAGTTTAATGCGAAGTGGTCGGCAAGTAAATGTTTATGCCGTGTCTTGGCTTTTAGTCAAATATTACAAAGTGAATCGCGTTTTCCAAGTTTTGTCAAGTTCACGAGGGCTTGCCAGGAACATCGAATACATTGGTGTTTAAAAGATAACTTGTGGTCTCAAGCAGCGTAAGCACTCTCGTTAAAGCACAGATGTCAGTATTATTGAAACAAAGTGCAGTTTACAACACGACATGAATATCATATGCAACTTTACTAGTTTGAATGCTGCCTGCCAAATAAAAAGATTACAAATGTAACCTAGGCTGCTATAATAGCAGAGCCAACACTAAAGCTGGCATCAAAACTGCTTGACATCTATATAGCAGGAGTACGTAACGTTTATTGTTATAAAATTAGAGTCAAGAACTGCAATCCCAGCACCTCCGCCACATGTTACAAGGGTTTATTAAGGTACGCAGAGACAGAGACGATAGCAGCAACAGCAGGCCAGGGAGCGAACAGCCAAGCAAGCCAGCCGATCCCGGTGTGCTTCTACACGTGTACCTTCTTCCTCACACATCAAACACTTATCCTGCAACTGCACATGGCCATATCTAATCAAGGAGGACCCATGCTACTTATTAGACCTTACAAGAAGTGAAGGCGATGCCACTGTTCTACTATCGAAAGAAGTGTATAGGTACATATTCAGTTAGAAAATATTACAGAAAGCACCGTATTTCCACACTAATTTGCTGACCATTACTTGAATGCACCAGTAAGAGATCGCGTATGAGACCAATCAGGGTCAAATTTATCTTTCCTTTTCTTGCCACACAAGACTTCAACAAAGACTTCAGTAAAGAAATAAAACCGTAAATCTAACTGAGAAAACAGGGTTCGTTTTAGCCAGTACTACAGAGTAATGGTAATCCTAAACTGTGTTTTGAGAGTTTAAGAATGCAATTAGGTATGGGTTCCAACATAATTTCGACCATTCAAGCTTAACTATCATCTGGACAGTACACATGGTGGTGCCCAGAGTTATTCAATCATACGAGTTGCGAAACTCCCCATAGGCTCCATGTATCAAAATTCGAACACTACATTGGCTGAAATGGCGGGAGTACATTGTAGCGCCATCTCTTGATAACAAAACTAAGTAGAAAGCGCAATATTTTGTGTTTTTGCATCATTGTGAGCGCCATCGCATTCTGCCAAACAGCATGGCAGCGCCTAGAATTTGTTCTTAGGAGAGTTGGTGCAAGGGTGCTGAACATGTCACTTTGTCCCAGTGGTGAGACGTGATAAAGGACAGAGGAGCTGCTTGTTCTCTTGACGTGTCCTTTTTCATGTTTTCCGCATTGCACTAGAAGTAACGTGGCTATAAGCGGCATGTTCGTGTGGTAGGTACACAGCTAGCACAGCGTAATGGACGGCGCAACAAGTCTGTAGTTTATCAGATTCATGTGGCGAGCCCACAATGTTTACATTTCGGCGAAATAGTGAGCTCCAAGGTGTGATGCAAGCGGGATGCAGCGTGGATCCAACCTGCGAGTCTGTCAATGGCAGCAGACGACAATGCCCGAGCAGCAAACGCCAATGCCGTTGGAAAGACTCCACGAAACATAGCTCCTGAAGAGAAAAGAACGCTTGCCGTGCTAGTTGCAAGTAAATAGCAATGTTGAAGTTCCCACTTTCTTGTCGTTGGGCTTTCATAATTATATGGTATCCCAGCCGGTGTCTGATTGATTTCACGATTAGCGGAATTCGACCGCTGCGTGCAAGACAAAGCGGCCAATTCGCGGTAAGTACTGATCAATACTGTTATGCTTTGGTTTGCACTACCGTATCTGTCTTCTTTGTGCGGCCATTACTCCCGTCGTGTTAGTGAGTCACATCGTGAATCACAGAGTGAAGCAGTTTGACACTGGAAGTTTGACAAAGGATTCGTCAAACTTCTCGTGAGCAATCGATCTCAAGCGCACGTTTTCAAACGAGCAAGCGAGGAGTAATAGAAATAATCAGGGCACAGCGTGAAACCATGGTAGCACGAAATTGCAAGCACCACGTTCGACGAAATAAACCTTGAAACTTCGACCCGGCTTTGATTACGCCTTTGCAGAGCGAGACAGCTGTTAACGGCGGCGGCGGGCGTCGTGCAAGCTAAGGCCATTTATTGAGGCGACAATGCCAGTGTTGCGTGCGGCGTTGAGCTGCTTAAAAAAAAAAAGCGCACACACAAGTGGAGATGCAGTGGAGACGCAGATGGCGCAACGATTGGCTCATTCCCGCTAAGTCGGCCAATGGCATGTCCGGGTTTCGGAACGCAGTTTGGCAACTCATATGATTGAATAATTCTGGGTGGTGCCATGGGCATCATGCAGAACACACACAAAACAGCGCACAGTGCTCATAGATTGAACGAACAATTTAGCTTCCCAATCCATGTGCACGGTAGGGCACATGCTTAAAGATTCAGCAAGCACAGAGAGAGCAAGCACCACTGGATCACTCACAAATCTTTATTTACCATTTTTATCGAAACAAACTTCTTCCCCGTCTCGTCGTCCAAGCTGGAAAAACAGCGCAAAAAAAAAAATAAAACAGACACGAAAACCAATATTTCAACTTCTGCATCATCTCGCATATAGCCATGCTTTCTTCCACATTCCCATTGCAAACTTTGAAAACCTACTTTTTTGTATTTGCTTTATTTAAATCCTCTGCACATAAACTTGGTAACATAGATTTACACAAAAGAAGGAAGCTCTCCATTTGCTACCGGCAAACAAGGATGGTCCAAGGGCGCTGCACCCGAGGCAGAGTCCTATAAATGCTGTTAATGACATAAAATTTTGCATACCAGACATCGAAAGCGAGCTGGCATTTAAGAACACCTGCATTTGCTGGGCCAAATTAAAGCCTGCTGGAAAAAAATCTTTATATCAAGCCAGCACCAATGCTTTATTCTCAAGCACGCAATTTTAACACCCGAATCAAACCAGAACCAAGGATGCTTAAGAGCTGTGAACAGCGGATGTACAAGACTGCCACACTCTTTCAACAACTTTCTTTTTTTTTTCTTCTTGTTGCCATTGCATAGTAATGAAGCTGTTCCACAAGCTCTCCGCTGCACTGTGGTCTGGTGAAAATTTGAGGCAATATGGCAAAGGCCTATTGCATTATCTTGCAAGTAACGCCTGAAAATATTTCAATGTTTGTAAACTCAAAAGAGGCAATTAGAAGCAGCAGTTATAATACGACCTGCCTACTTGCACAGCTTTGTCCAAACTGCTTCACGTTTGTTAGGCCCGAATCGCAGAGCTGTCAAACGCTCGTTAACGTCCCAAAGTAGAATAAGCGTTAGAGACTGTACTGTGCTTTAATGGCTGCATCTTCTTTAAGAAGCAATTTGTTGGCCATGCTAACAGCACGAGTTAATGCCATCAACATTCCATCAGCCGGGAGAAACTGGCGATGTAACTCCACCTCGCAAATCTACCGTGGCAGCATTGTGACTAAGCATTCGATGGCCATGTGAATCGGGCCCCAAGTCAAACACATATATGGACAGTCATTATTACAGAAAGATGTTCCAATGCACCACCACGAGTAGCAGCGTCCTTGGGCAGGGAGGGAAGAAAAGAAATTACACATTCAACTCAGTTGTACCATGGCAGAGGGGTGCCAGTAAGACCACACACACTCACACAAGTAAACTTCAAGAACAACAAAAAGGTTAAAGGCAGACAAACCGTAAAACAAGAAAATGGTAAATTGCTTCTCTTCTACTAATAAACATTCGCAAATGACTACATACAGTTCTTCTGTACATATTACAATTCTGGAAAAGAAAAGAAATTACACAGGTCTTGAGGCCACAGTCATTGCAGGCATTCCTCCTTCTGACCTCTCTCTCTCCCTCGCCACATCTTTCTTTTAAGCAGTCCTCCTTTAAGAGTCGCGGCGCAGCATTCAAACGAGACGCTGGTCCACAGTGTACTCAATTGGCGGGTACATAACGTTCGAACAACTCATCCGGCTAGGCTGCACAACTTCAATCAGACCCAACATCCCATAGAGGCAGAATTTCGCAGTGGATTCATTGTATAATCTTACTCGATAGTCACAAGGAGCATGAACAAGAAATTAATCTTGTGAGGTACTAAGCATTATGGCATTTACTGTTTTCTACCGAGAGTCCTTGGAAACAATGCAAGACTGTGCAATTTCGACGAACGCTTGCTATGCACATCTCGTGACCAATTGACGTGTGAACGCTATGCCAGACGCCTACGATGGCAAAACAGACCGCAGGATTCCACCTCCCTGTGGCATTTGAGCCTAAAAGAGCAAGCAGTTTGGCCAGAAGGGCTGCTTGTAAGCTGTGTTTATGCGACATTTGGTACAACTGATAAGGGTGACCCGAGGACGGAGCCCCAACTCGCAGTATTAGTAAAATGAAGGCAAGAACAACGAAAGACAGGCACCAACTGTCACAAATAAGATCAATCATTAAAAGAATGGTCACATATTAATAAATACCTTGAAGATAAAAAAACACACAAGTCAAGATACCGGGAAACATTTCTCTTTCAGGTATCTCCTCGTAGAACCAAGAAAGACAAGCAGTGGGAAACTGCTCTCAGAGCTGCCCATTTTATGCAGATAAGTAGAAATGGTGGTGGAACCCAAAAGTCCTTTTTCTTGACCTACAAAAGGCAATGCACAAAGACTGCCACATACTAGAGTTCCAATTCTTCTGAACTTAACACTGCTGGCTGGCAAATATCAGTAATGAAAGCAAAATAATATTTAAGCCAACTGTGACAACTCTCTTTCTTGACACTTTCAATACACCCGAAAATGATAGTGCAAAACTAGAATAGTCTAAACACACACATGTGGTAGGAACAATACGAAAAAACTTCCCAAGGCAGGTAAGGCAGACCTGGGGGGTGGCCAAAAAAAAAGGCAATGCACAACTTTGTAGTCCTCCCCTAGATGTCTCCAACGCATCACGTTATTGAGGCAGACTGCAACCACATGCGGTCTGCCGACAGGATCAACGGCACGTGTTAGCAAAGAGCCCTTCTATGCTGCAGGTCGGTGATAATGAAAAGAGAAACGCTTGCGGAGGCCACTACCTCAGCTACAGTTTGCAACTCGCAGCACATCCATTTTTTTTTTTTTTCTGTACACAGAATACGCTCGCACAGCTGGGACAGAACACTAAACATGTGCTGTGTGTCAAATGCCTACGTCTGCGATGCAGCCATTCGCGTCTTTTCGGCAGTCCACAGTGACAGGCATAAAAAAAGAAAGAACAGCAGCATGGATGCATTCGTCTTGGCTTATTTCTTTTTCGGCAAGTTGAAACCAATCTCCTGACTGCCATGCTCGCTCTCGGCAACGGTGCCATTGAAACCTTTCACATCTTCCACCACGCGTTTAGCCCTATGAGTACTACACGAGTCCACTGTCGGGAAAAACTATTTTTCGCGTCGTCGCCATGGGAAGTTTCCATTCGGACGCAAACGGTTTCGCGGTCAGGGAAAAAGGGGGAGACACTCGCGACTTTTTCTTAAACACTAGCTGCGACCAACTACCGAACCCCCGCGCTTTTTTTCATGGTTCCGAAGGCTAGAGAACTGCACGCGTGCCAGTCAAGGAACTGCACAAGGAACATGTGAAAGGACCGGCAAACACGCACACATGCTGATGACAAGCCACGTACAGTGGAAGGACAGCAAAAAACCAGACGAAAAAGACTGAGCGTACAAACACGTGTAACCATGCACTCATCGAGAAGACAAGGCAAGAAAAGAAAAAAAGAAATGCAGTGCGTGGCAGCACACAATTCCTGGTTCATACTACGTCCAGCCTGCGCCGAAGTTTTTTTTCTTTCACATTCACGGGAACAACGGAGAGGCCATCTTGGTTTCAATACTCCAGCAACAACAGACAGAAGAAGCTACTCCGGCACTAGCATCGTTACTTACAGTGGCGGCGACAGTGCGGTACCTCACAAAGCTGAGCCCAACAGAGGTTGAGATTTTTTTCCCGCACATACACGTTTCCCTAGGATTCACTGTCCACACAAGAGAGTCTGAGTGTGGGCAGACAGGTGGGGAAAAGAAACAAGAGAGAAAAAAAAAAAACCGAGAGTCTGTAGTGTTCGGCCAGACGGGGGCAGCGATGGCTCGACGCAAACCCTTCGCCGAAAGCCTTCGTCCCTTCTTTCAGCCGTTGATTGTGGCTCCATCGTTGACTCAAGTGACGCGCGCACGAACACTCCCCTCTTTCTCTTTCACGCCGTCCGAGATGTGGCGACGAGCAAGAAAACACGCCAAAGGAAGGCAACGGTCGGGGGACAGGACACAAGAATAAACAACACTTACGGAAAAGTAATAAAAGAGGAAGATCAGGTAGAAACTTGAAGCAAAACGAAGGAAATGTACAGAGCGCGGCGATAGCCTTTTTTTTAATGTTCCTTTCCCCTTCCCGAAACCTCCCTTGGAGCCGGTGGTGGCGGTGGTTCAATAAGTTAGGTTAGGCGGCTGAAACACACACACTCACACGCATTGAGGGCAGCACACTCCCCCTCTCTTCCGTATCGTGAGGAGTGCACGAAGACCTGTTGACCAAAAAATGTGTCCAGCTCCCGAGCTCTTCCTTATGCCCGACACTTGCCAATGAAGATGACACGGTGGCGACGCAACGCCAGTGCGGTTACATGTGGTGGCAGGACGAGGGGTGGAGAGGCACGCATGTGTGCGAGAGATGGTGTGTGCGGAGAGAGAGAAGGATCGATCTGCTCCTCTAGTTCTTTCTTTCTTCGTACGACACACCTCGGCTGCTGCCGGTTTTTCCTCCTCAGACGAAGACCTTGGCGAGGGCGTCCGCTCCGGCGCTGGCAATGTATGGCTTCGACGGGTGGAAGGCCACGTCGAAGATCGACTCGTCGAACTTCTTGCGATGCGAGGTGATCTCTTGCACGCACGTCTTGTTGTCCAGGTTCCACAGCCGGATTGAACAGTCGTGGCCTGCGCGCATAAAGATGAAGAAAATAGGGGGGGGGGGGGTCGCATCGAGGTGGTTACTTAGCAGCAAGCAGGCTGCAACTGGCTCTGTTCAATTCTGGGCTCTCACACGCAAAAAAACAAGAATTCTATCACATTGATGACATGGGGAAGGCAACATAAATTGGTAAATACTAAAACTTTCATCAGGCAAAAAAAAAAAACAACTCAAAGCAACACGCACAGTACACTAATAGGGGTGAGCACAAGTGTCATCTTTTACACAGGGTATCCCAAGTATAATGCAGCACAATTTTAAAAAAAAAGGAACATCGTTACACAGAGCCCACCTTGTGCACGTTGATCCCAGAATATTGTAGTAGGTAATACCAATTTTTTCCATTAGGTCTAGTTAATTGGTCCGAATTACGTTTCTAACGCGACGAGTACTCACTTAATCACTGAACTGTCATTGACGCCTACGCAGCACTGATAGACCGTGGCAAACGCAGTGTCAAGTTTTCGAGAATACCGCACATGTTGTCCAAACGATTCAGAACCAGCAAGACGTGAACGTGACAGAGACTGTCCTTCAAACAATTTGCAAGTGCACTGCTTTGCATCGTGCATTTGAACAACTAATCATAGCGGTGGTCTCTAAACTGTGTGCACACATATTTTGCAAATTATTGCGTCACTTTATCTACATGCATGATCTCTAACTACGACAAACTGGGTGTATTTTGCAAACACAAAATTTAGCTAACCTGCATATTAAATGCGAAAACCGGCATGTGGAAAAATTCACGTAATGCTGAGAACAATAGAAGTGACCGTCACACAATGGGTCACTCGGTCGATCACATGGCTTCGCAAATCTAAACACTTTCGTGTCGCCTGGAAGTTGTAAGACTGGCAAGCCAATACGGACTTTTGCCAATACTCGTTTATCATACGGAAAGTACGGTAGCACCATACTGGCTAAAGGGCACGCATGCAAGAGCATTACTGTATGGAAACTCTTTTCGTATGTATTACAGTAAGCCACGCATTGTGTGAAATGTGGTTCATACTTGGAGTCCCATCTCTGCGACACTGACCACCGCCATCCATAAATGAAGATTCTTCCAATAATAATCCAAGATGATAATACTAGTGGGTACACAAACTTCTTTGCGTTATGTATAGGTTTACTTGATAATGATGGCCACAAATTTAAGCAGCCTGGGCGAGTGGTGCCATCTGACAGTGGTGTGCGTGACCAGGCAAGCACAGAACGTAAACAAGTATGTTATACTTAATTGTCAAGTGTCATTTTTGGCAATGACATAATTCGGAATGAGTTATCAAAAGACATTTTTGACGGCAAGGACACTCGGCGAAACGATTATTTTGCGATCAGCAAATAGCTGCTTCACTTAGAACTAGAAACTGTCATCAGCATGTTACTGTGCACAGTGAGAAACTCCCATGGCTAAAACGTTTTTGGGACTGTGGTGCGCAAATACGAACAGAGCCATAACTTGCACGGTGTGGTACTGCTGTAACTCGCTGAAATGTTCACACAGCAAGAAGCCAGAACAGGAAGTACAATTTTCACAATTCAAACGCGGCTTCAGATGTTTCAGTGACTGGTATGCGCAATCTGGTCTCTCTAGAGATAATCTTGGCTCTGATCATCGCGCGTCAAAATTATGTCGATATGACTCGAAGTGAAGACTGTGGTAAGAGAAGTAGGTGCATTAGTTAGCCCTAAATTGTCCCGTTTACATACACGAGTACTGTATGTGAGTGACTTGTTGCCAGTATTACACAGAAAAAGCTCATTTATAAGAAAAAACAAAATTAACAGCAGACTTCCAGAATACAGTCGAATCTCAATTCTAGATTGAGGGGACCTGATAATTTGTTTGAATTAAAGGAAGTTCAAATTAATGAAAGCTAAATGAACGGAGAGCTCTTCATGCAGTGGCACATGTGCATTGAGCTAACACACAAGGGGGAAGTTTCAGAAAACTTACATTTATTCACAAAACACAGGACATCTGTCATTAATTGAAGTAATCGGTGATGCGCATCTGCACATGTTTGCCTTGCAACGAGTCAATCGATTTCGCACGCTGTTTGTAAAGCATGTCTACTTCGGCTTCAGCATTCTCCTGGCAAGAGAAGTTGCCTGCGGCAACGTGCAGCACCGACACTCTCTAAAGACGACAACAACAACTGCATCTCTTACTACCCTCTGTGCCAAAGCCGCCGTAGCGTTGTTAGCACGTGACAAGAAAGGAGGGGCGTCTCCACGTGGAGAGAAGCAGATCGACATTTGAGAGAGAACCAACACTGTGTGGCAGCTGCTTCTAATCTTTTTTTCTTTCTTGCTTTTTTCCGCATGCGGTGTTGATAGGACAGGGTTCTTTATGTGGCAGGGGCGGGAAAAGCGGAAGCCTGGCACCCGTGCGTCGCAGATCGGCGAGAGAACCAACACTCCGCTACAGCAATTTTATATATTTTTTTTCCTCTCTGCACACTGTGTTGAAAGGAGAAGGGTCAAGGGTCTCTACGTGGCAGGGACAGAAAAGGGAGAAGTGTGGCACAGGCACGTCCCAGCTCGGCATTTGAGAGAGAGCAAACATTCCGCCGCAGCCATTTTTTCCTTTTCTTCTTTTCCTCCTCCACATGCAGCATTGAAGTGTCTGAGGTGACGCCGTCGAATTGTGCGTGGTGCTGAGAGAATTTTCTAAGCGTGGTATGTTCGAATTAGCCGTAACCAGTGCTAGCCCGTTCGAATTACAGGACATTTTCGCCTATTGGTATACACATAGCTTTGACAGGACCACAGCATTGGTTCGAATTAAGCATGTTTGAATTAATGAGATTCGAAAACATATGGTGCTTTGTACAACAAAGCACATTACATTAGCTACTGCTGGCATTGCACCAGTTTCAGTACAAAGTGACTGCTTTGATTCCAGCTATATTAGAAAGCTGACAGTCGGGCCACAGTGTGAATCAGGTTTGGTAAGCGACAGCTTTAGTGACAGTGTCTCCATCACCTGGCTTGTTGCTTTGGAGTGAATTTTCATGCACAAGGGGTGCGGCCTTTTAATATTAGCTAGATTCGCAAGTATTCACAAATGCATTGCCCTGCAACCACATTCTCAATGGACAACACCGTTTTAAGATGGCACTCTCGTTCACTGAAACTAAAACCTCTTCTTTCAAGTCCTTGATGGACACATTGATTTATCTGATGGGAAGGATGCGTGCGCTTGTTAAAGCACCAAAAAACAGTGAGTGACATCAAAGGGGCGCCCTCAGATCTCATAATCTTCGCACACAGCGGCACATTCCTTTTCCCGCCAAGACTGAGAGTGGAGAACTAGCAGCCTGGCGACAGCAATTAACCGCCAATTCCATTCCAACCCAAGCCTACTTTTGTACTAGTACTGCCTAGTTTTTAAAAGACAATTTAATTAGGGAAGAAAAAGAAATAAAAAAAATTTGAACAGCGAAGTTTTAGGAGATCGAATAGCAAGACTGCTGGACTCCAGACGCCTAAGTCAAGGCTTGAAGGACCCCGCTAGCGAAGGCTGATTGTAATCACTGGGCAACCCGCTTTGAAGCCAGGACAATGCAAGAATGAGTGAATACAAAATTGTGTTGAAACTGAACTCGGTGTGTGAAATGCTTCAAGAGAGGCCAAGAACGACATAAGAGAGGCATTGTTTTGGAGCCTCAACAGTTGGAGGACGGCAAGTAAGAAGGCATAGGTGAAGCTATGAGAGATAGCACTCTTTGCAGCGATGAAACAAAAGCGCATTCTTATCCCCCCCCCCCCACCTCGCCTGAGAAAACGACCTCGTTTGTGTGTGAACTACGTGACGAGTCGCCAGAGTGGAGTTCACCGCACGTTGACAAACAACAGGAAATCAATCTGTTCACGGTGAACGTGCTCGCAGCCCGCACAATGGAGGCCACAATGGAGGCAACAGGTAGAGTGCTTTTAAACGACGCATCCGCAACAATGAACATATTGCGCCGCGGTCTCCACTCGAAAATGAGGCAATACTAAGTGAAAAGAAAACTAACACCTCGCTGCTCTTGCAGCCTTGAAATTGATGAGCGAGGGCGAGAGTTCGGTCTGCAACATCTACTAGTCAGAAAACATCGCTTTATCATATGAAGGATCGTTGATGACGCACGCACATTCGTCGCACATTGGCGTCAGTACCGTCACTGAACTGATAAGCGGCCTAGTGGACAGACAAGCACACGGCAACAACTTGCAGCAAAACTTGATAGAAACGACACGCTCATGCTAACAATCAATCTGATTATATGCCCGGTGCATATTAACCGACGAAAAGTACGTGTGCCACGATATTCTTCAGTCGAAACGGCAAAATAAATGTTTTAACCAATTTTCTCATTTTCTCAAAACACAGATTTTGACCACCTTTCTTGTTTGCTCCTTCTGTAAAAACAGACCTATACAGCTATAGCTATAATTCTTTTTGCGCAATGTAGTTAAATGTGCACAGAAAGCAACATTGAGATCAGATTTTTAATATGCAGCTCCAATTTTTTTAATTGTCATAAAATTTCTTTTTTTGTTTTTGGTTACATGCAGACAGTGAACGTTATTGTGCTATAATCCGAGAAGTACTTTTCAATTTTCGATCAGCTTGCAGCATTGCACTCCTTAGGCTTTCTAGTCTCCATATATGTGTTAAAGACTATATAATTTTTATGTACATAAATTTGCATTGTTTCCAGAAGAAATACAATATAATTACTAATCTCAGAAAATAATTAACCTGCATAAAATATACCTGGATAGTTAAAATGAGCTCAGGAAACTGAACAAGGCTGTGCAGTTTCATCTAATTTGGTGAAAAAATAACCAACGTTATCTTCAAGACCCATGTCCCCCCTTAAAGGAGGACAACACACGGTAGCGAAAGAATGTCAAAAGATAACTTAGAAAAGGCCTGAAGCTGCTTTAAACCCTCACACAGTGTCTGAAAACATAAGCCTGAGATATTTCAGTATCTTATCCGAGAGACATTTGGGTACTTTGTGTCAAAAGCGTACCGGGCATTGAGACAAATGGTTTACTGCAAGACATTGAGACATTGAGACAAACTGGATTACTGCAAGATCTTTCAGCTGTCACGACTTGAATCCCGGAGTTTTCCTGAGCCAAAACCACAAGATGATCATAAGACGTGCCACAGAATTTTAAAGCACGCATCAAAATCTAAGCACATAGCTTTTTTTTCGTCACTTGCCCTCATTGAAATCTGGTCACCATAACTGGGAATGCAATATGCACACTAGTAGTAAGCATCGCAGTGCCGTAGCAGTGTTAATGCAGAGGGCAATGGCCACAGCTCTTCAAGAAAACTGCTTCATTAAGTCTGAAACGCATCAGGTTAATTATTCCTCACACAGCTGGTATAACGGTACAAAGTACATATATATCAAAGTGTGATGGCGATGCTGAATAGGATAAAAGGAACAGTCCTGTCAGACCACGCAAGGAAATGGTGCCACTCACTGCCCGAAAGAAGGTAAAGGCCGTTGGGGTCGATGGCCAGGCTGGTCACTGCGTCCAAGTGGGCGACCATGGAGTGCACCATCTTGCCTGCATTCGGCGCAAAAGAGCCAAGTGAGTGGCGAATCATGGCTGAATACAGCAGATGTGGAAACAGCACCTGCTGAGCAGCAAAATTAACATGACTTTCATGCAAGCAGCGAAGACTACAACTGCACAGGAGGCACGGCATCAACAATGCTTTTGCAACCTTTACTCGTCTAAAGTGGTCAGCTGAAGAAGTTAATGTTATGCAAAAGAAGCAA
Organism: Rhipicephalus microplus; assembly: GCF_043290135.1. Classification (NCBI taxonomy): domain Eukaryota; kingdom Metazoa; phylum Arthropoda; class Arachnida; order Ixodida; family Ixodidae; genus Rhipicephalus; species Rhipicephalus microplus. The sequence continues at coordinate 855,646 of NW_027464615.1, read as the reverse complement.
GTTCATAAGCAGCAAAATTCCTAAATGGCTAAATGAAGCCCGAGCGACATTTCACTACTCATCCCCAGTGTGAACAATTTGAGGCAAGCTTGCCTAGAGAATCCTTGTAACAGTAAAATGATAGCTAAAAAAACATCTTGGAGACAACCTGACAAAGTAAATTCCATGCGTTTCAGCGATGCACATACCAGTGTTGTTGTCGAAGAAGCGAATGTGGCGATCCTCGTGCGCCGTCACCGTCATGGGCAGGGTCGGATGGCTCACCACACAGTTGATCTGTTTGCTCAGGGCACTCGCATCTGGGAGAGGAGAAAAAAGGTTGTTGTGATTCTTCTACTACTACAGTATAGACCGCTTATAACGTAAGTCACAGGAGTCACGAATATCCGCACTATAAACGGTACCGCGCTATAACCAAACCAACCATTTTCAAGGGCCGCACTTGTGCAAAACATGTTGAGCATGCAGCTTTGCGTGTCCGAGAATTTCTGAATGTTAAAAGAATTTCATGTCCAAAGACATGTGTTGCCAATGAAATGAATGCGAAGGGGGGGGGGAGGGGGAGAGTGGTAAATTCGCCGACTACCAGACCGCCTCGATTATGCGCATTACACAGAAACTATGTCTAATCCCGTCCTACTATTTGAGCGCTACACAGCCCCACTCGTTTTCAGTTAACCCTATGTAATCCTTCCCATAAAGTGTGGCCACCGCAATATGTTTCGTAGATTCAGTACCAAAGCGCAACTTAGATTCACGCAAACGCTACCGATCAAAGCCTAGCTTGCCGTTTGGTAAGTTGTTGCAGAAAACTTGTCCAAAACATGACGATTTGGCATCAAAAAGATCGCACTAGCAGTGAACCAAGAACCGTGTGCGTGATACAAGTTCGCGTTCGGGGACGGGAGATCAGCAACGACAATCGACAACTCGCCATGCTTTTACGAACGACAGCGCACTGGCAACAAAAGTGAAAGCTCGCCTCAAAACCGTAAAAGGTTTTCAATTTACGGAAGAGGAAGCAAACACGATAGAACAGCGCACCGTGAGCCCTTGCAATGTGGTCGCTGCCACAGCGCACGCGTCGTAACGCGAGTCGCCATCCACGTTTGAGACCCGAATGCAGAAAATTCGAAATAGCGTGCGGCAATCACGGCCCGCGAGGCCCGCAAAGTTCAGTGAGTAGCTTCCAAGCATTTGGGTTCGCACTCAGGCCAAAAGTCCCTAGAATTTCATCTAGGGGGAGCAAACGCTATTCTAAAGCTCATATGGCGCCCGCAATGCCCACACCGCCCGCTGTGCCCGCAACGGCCACAGCTCCTGAAAACATTATTCTAAATCTCTCTATTTGTTGCAAGCGTGACAACGACGACGTCTTGCCCGGTGGGAAACTTAAGCGCATATGCAGTTTATAAGGACGGGATCGCACATGCCACGTTGAGCGGTGCGCAGCCGAAGCCACGCTAGCAACGTAGTACGCCGTAGCCGCGTTGGTGCCGGTGCAAAAGCTTATCGGCCACCGAGGCAACTGTCCTCCCTACTCGGCGAGCCCACGCAGTGTCCTGCGGTCTCTCTCATTTTTTTTATTTTCTTTTTATTCTTTCGGCCCTTGGTTCATTCACTTCGTGCTCCCTCCTCCTCTGTAAGACGTCGTTCGCTCTCCAGCGGCGCACCCAGCGCTATTCGCTGCCGCGTTTGTCACAAACAATTTCCGGCAACCACATTATAACCAGTGTTTCATCTTGGGGCTGCACAACAAGCAGTATGCGTATACATAAGGTTCTATGAGAGGGTAAACGGAAGTTGAAAAAGACCGCATTGTAAGCGGTTCTGCACTACAAGCAGTTACGTTATAAGTGGTCTACACAGTATTTGTACTACTGCCAAGCTTGAAATGTGAGCTGTTGATATCATGTAAAACGGCAGTCCCGTCCACACGTATGCTGTACTACTAGTGCTCGAGGCACAGACAAGCCAAAGAACACAAGCTGGCAAGTACATCCCCTGTGTCCTCTCTCTTCAACGTGTTACAAGAATCCATGCACATAAAAAGGACCAAATAATTGGGTACTGTTTCATTCCTTCTTTTTGTAAAAACAGTGCTTCAGCGTGCCAGTGTCAATGCTCCCACACACATAGTGAGCTTTTTGAAGAGCATCTTTGGAAGGCACACTGCCTATGCACTGAATGCATGCCAATGGAAGCACCATAGGTAGCAAACTTGCCAATTACTCTAGGGAAAGTAAGCAGACGGCCGCCGTAGTTACCTACGTTGTCGTACTTGTGTTTCTGCGTTGTTCACATTCATGCAGTGAAATAAGCAACCCGATTTTCAAGGGATGTTGAAGAAAAAAGGAAACAGAAAGAAAAAAAAAAGCTGCCCCGCAACTTTGTTTTACAGTGCAGTCCACTTATAACGATATCGAGAAAACCTAAAAATATGATCGTTATAACAGGTGATCGTTATATCTGGACTGCCGCCAAAAAATCGTCGCCGGACGTACCTTTTGTAGCTCCAGGCTTCATTTCGCTATTTTCACCAAGTAATAAGTATTGTAGATAGTAGGATATCAAAAACAAGACTTTATTTCTGACTCCGAAGAACGCATCACGGGTTCGCTGAGGAAGAGAGACTGACCGACGGCGGGGTGGGAGCAGTGGGAGGAAGAAAGCACAGCCAGAGGTACACAGCCGGAATGCCAACGAGGCCCCGCCCCGATGCCGCCGCGCCGCTTTGCTTTTCGCTTTTTTTATTTTCTCTCTCTTTCGCGCTTTCGTTCGGCAAGCTACGAGTAGCTTGCCGTTGTAGAAGGCGGGGAGCCGCGGAGCGCGGCGCTTTGCTTTTCGCATTTTTTTTTTAAATTCTCTCTGCCTCTCCGTGGTCGACGCGCGGTGAGGCGCAAAACGTGCCACAGCTCGTGCCATCTGTAGCGCGTCGCGCCAACTCGCGATGCTCTCTTCGGCTTTTTGAACGGCCGGGACGCGCTGCCGGCGCTGTGCTATAGAGCCTAGAATATACTGGTATATTTCTAGACACTGTAGCTGTGCTGCAGTGGCGGCAGATACATACTCGCCTACGCTAACTTTTCGTCTTGTCTCGGCATAGTTCGTTTCAGAGGAACTTATCAAACTAAATGTTACGATTATTCTGAATGAAACATGCCGTCCACGGCGAACTTTTCATCGTTGTATCCGATATGCGGTGGATAACATATCGTTATATATGGTTTTTTCCCCATAGCCCCAATGCATAAAATGAGACTGTTAAGTCGACCCATCGTTATAACCGATATATCGTTATATGTGGTATCGTTATAAGTGGACTGCACTGTACTAATTTGCCACACAGCCTCACGATCAAGAGCAACGGCACCAATGTATCGCCGCTGTGCATTGCAACAGACGAACCGCTCCGACATTGTGCAAGTTATTGTGTCGCTTCTTGACCTCAAACTTTCGTACTGCCATATAACAGCACGATAGATGCATCATGCCAACACTGGTAGGCGATTAAAGTTATTTCAGCCTGAGCATGCGTTGGTACGGTTCAACTGCCAAAGGCATTTCGCTCAAACATTCTGTATTGATTATTTCAGCAACGCAGCAGTGGTTGACTTAGGAAAGAACAAAAAGCTATTGAGACGATGCATTTGTAAACGAAGCAAAGCAAATGTTCACCACGTGTTGCACCTCACAGCCAAACCTTGCTATGTTCGTCTGCACGACGTTCCTTTCATATTTACCTGCTCCGCATAGACAACAGTGCGGACTGTTAGCTATCCTTCGCATTTGGTCGTTACATCTCTCTTACGCGACCCTTTATAAAGCTTGTCACTGCTCCCACGGCGTCATCTCTCGATACTTCAAATTCTAAGTGGCCGCACTACATCACAGAGCAGGTATTCTCTGGTCGAGCAGGCTACACTATCACCTAAACAACATGACTCCTTCGCTGACAAATTTCTCGCTGACTGTCCCTCCCCCACAACGCTGCTCACACCTGGATTCAGGAAGCTTCTGCATGATTAGTCTCCGTACAGCACCCTTTTCCCAGATTCATCTGTGAAATAAGACAGCACCACTTAATTTGTCAAATTCCCCTGATCTCGCCCGAGCATTAGACTGTATTGACAGCATGTTTTGCAGAGAGGCCTGCTTTTGGAGTCTATTCATACAGTTGTTTTTAAATGCTTGCGATCTGTCGGCACAGAGTTTACATGTTCTTTTAAAATTGACAACATGCCCTTACCAAAGCGTTCATTTGTGACACAAACCATTCACACATCCAGTTGCATAGAGCCTTGCGCCTTTCCTGCATCTGTCAAGGCAGAATCGATTGTCTGGCACATGAACGAAGAGGAAGTAGCAGCCGCAAACTTGATCCATCTCCTCGCAGCAAAGCTGTACAGTGTTGTCTTCTGCTTGGCTTCCCGCACATACTGTTGCCGGTGGCCACTAGGTGTCTATCAGTAACGCATCTACAGGTAGTGCACTAGGCGTATAGACGATTGATTTCAAACAGAACACATGGCCACTGCCACCATGAGCTGTTAGACAAATGTTCTTATTTTTGTATATCACGAGGTTAATAAAGTCATGGCACATCAAATGCACCAACTCAACAGTTTTCACAGGTATGCGCCTATTGTAGAACCATTCGTTTAGTTGCAGAAGATGCAGAACGACAACCCTACAGCACAATATGGCGGCACTGAAACGCACCAGTGAGACACAAAAATCAACTTGTCAACAGTGCTCTCACCTGGATTTTGGTCGCTTTCAAGCCGCACCACCTGCTTGCCCGTCTCCAGATCCATGATGACAGAACGAGATGTCGTGTATGCCACCGCCATCTGGGTGGAGTCTGATCGCACGAAGTCTACAGATGTTGGAGTGCCGTCAGCTGAGTAAAGAAGAGTGGAAAAACCAAACTATTCAAATAACTTCAGTACCCAGACCTTGCACATTAGTGTGGTGTCGTATACTTTGAAAATTTCCAGTTTCTCCAAGCACAGAATAATTAAATATTCTCTTCTGTACATGCTTTATTTTTAGAAATAACTCAAGCAGAGGCTAAAAGCACATGCAAATATTAAGTTTTGTCTGCTGGCACCATAAAAATGGAAAGAAAAAAAAAACCCTCACCAATACTGACAAGTTATTAGGCAGCTATGGACGCCTCAATTACTCTGGTGCCTTCAAAAGGCGGCAATTTTTGCTGCAATTAATTGCATGTTAGAACGAGTTTTGCACACAAATATGCCAGAATCCCAGCAATACACATTTCCAGCAGTACACCTCCCAGCGGTACACCGCCCAGAAGTACACCTTACCTGGGTCTGGGGCGGTGTATGTGTGGAGCAGGGGCACCTTACTGTGCGGGGACCAGAGCCGCACTGTTCCATCACCCGAACAAGACAGGAGCTGCAGTTTGGTCGCATGCATGGACAGGCCCCACACAGCATCTGTGTGTCCCCACAAGGTCCCCGACAGGACACCAGGCTCTGCAGACAACAGGACACGATCTTAGTAAGCAGGATGCCAGGGTTGTGAGTTCGTGCCTCACCAGGGGAACCTAAGCACTAATTTACTCTTATGTTTATATGTGGCTACTAATTATATGCATATCTGGTTGATGTGCATAATTACAAATGTATATATATTGTTTACGTATAATTTTTCTGTATGTATAATTGTGTATTATCATTATGTATATATGTCACCCAATTGTAACCCCACCCCTTATGTAATACCCCCCTTGAGGGGGCCCTTAAGGAAATAAAAAATGAAGTGAAGAAGGGCTGAAACTGCTGCCAAAAGGCACTACTATACATTGTATGGACAGCATCTACGACCAAAGTCAAACGTAGTTTTCATTCATGAGCCACTGCACCAGTGTGCTAGCACTGCCATGACTGTAAACAGTAAATGTTTTATTCACGCCCCTGCAAAAATAGGCGAATGCAATTACACAATGCCCCTCCATACTCTTTTTCAGACTTCCTCCTTCGTATCATCTTAAAACAGATCCTCTGATCATGTCTTAACAAGGTATATCATGTTTTCTCACGTATAACACGCACAGAAAATGCATAAAATTTGGAGCTAAAGCTGGGGTGCAGGTTATACGTAAATTTCAGAGTGCAAAGTAATTCACAGCAATGTTTCGCGGAAACGCAATAAAGGTGGTGGGGGACATGATGGCCGATAATGACGGCAGGCAAGAAGATGGAAATAACACTGGTGAATAAATTGAGTGAAACTAAAGATTTTGAACTATTTGACCATAGTTAGTAGAAGGTATTTTTATCGAAGTTTCAAATAAACCGCACGGCGTAAGTGACACACACAATTTTTCTACACGTTATCACACTGGGCGAGTTATATACAGCAGCGTGCTACACGCAAGAAAATATGATCAAACAAAAGAAAAGGAGGACTAGGACAAGAAAGGGCAGAAGGAGCTGCAAGGGAAGGAACCCACCGAAGGAATCGTAGGGGTCAATGGTCGAGCTGGGCACATTCCAGCAGCGGATGGTGTGGTCCAAGCCCCCACTGAAGCACTGCTCCCCCGTTGCACCCATCACCAGGCACAAAACGGCGCCCCTGCACACAGAGCACACAAGAGACACGTTGACCACCAACACAGAGGACAACCATGATTTCACAATCTGACTGCTGTACACATAGGTTAAACAGTATGGAGGAACAAGCACTTCATCAAGACGAGAAATCTGTCAGGCTGAATCAGCATGTGTGCACACCATGAGTGCACAGCATGGCAATGCATTTTTCTGTCACAGCACAACAGGATGGCACGTCTGTCATGTTAAGACAACACACTTTGCACACACCCCCATATGACTTACAAGATCATTCAATGCCTCATTTGGCAGCATCTCCCAGAACAGAGTCACTTTGAGTACAAATTGTTGCAAGTACACAAAAAACAATTGCAGAACTGCAGCGTGCCAAAACATGCCAGTGAATATGGTGCAGAATTTCAAATTTAGTTATTTATTTATTTATTTCATAATACTGTCAGCCCTTTTTCTGAGGGCTCTTACAGGAAGGGTACAACCAAATACAAACCAACCAATATACATCTATGTCAGGTGGTAGCGCAATCAATCAATACATGTGTAACACTTCATAAAATTGGCAAGCACTGCCCGCATTTACAGCAATGCCTGGCTACGCATTACAAGGCTTAAACAGCTTGGAGAAAGAAAACAAAGTAACTCAAACCAAGGAAACATGCAGGCTTATCTGGCAGATCCATCACTCAAATACATGTCCAACAATTTCAAAAGTTCTGGGAAAACGCTTTAAACAAAAGCTTTAGCGCAGCGAGACATTTTTAGATGGAATTTCCGAGGGGGCATCGCAACTGGTTGACGCATGTCCCCACCCAGTGGACTTCTTATGTCCATGAGAGCTCTCAAGCAATAAATTAATTTCAGGTCCCTGTCCCTCTTCAAAATTGCCTAGTAAGAAGTAGCAGCATACTTTGTTCCAATATAACAAGTGACACAAACTCCTGTTCCTGTGAAGAAATTCCAGAAAAAACTCTGAAGCCTGTTGCAAGCATAAAACACAAATGCATGAAGGGATGGGCTGCAGAGAGAAAGCCCAAGACATGCTCTCCGAAACAAAAGGAAAGTCCACTCACGAATGCGCCCTGAATGTGTAGACCGGTTCCACATCTAGCGCTGCCGTCCTGCGAGTGGAGAGAGAAAAAAAAAACAATGTGGAGATGTGTTCGCGCTTACGAAAGACAACCTAAGAAGCCACTAGGGATAAAAAAAACTAAGGCTGCACCTACATTCATGCAAATATGCTCACGTGCTTCTCGCAGCCAATGGCGATGCGCTATGACAGAGCGAGCTGAAAACGTTGGACGGGAAGCTCAATCAAGGTGCACATGTACTTGAAGTGAACACAGCGTATGTACACCAACAGTTGAACATTGTGCACTACCTATTACAATCAAATGTCAGAATAAAGGGCACAAGTATAACAAATTATCAGTTATGAAGAAGTAAATGAATAGTCTGGTCACAGACACAGTGTTGTGAATGTCTGTATGCTCAGATATAATGAGGTAACATGAGATGAGACTTTGTTAAAGGGAAATTTGGGAGTATGGTGAATTGACAAGTATAGCTGAACCCCTTTCAGAAGAGACGTGCACTGGGGAGCAATTCTTGTCTTCTGTATAATTCTTGACTCTTATAAGCAGGGAACCACGTATCCATTATCTGATCGACCCTTATTTTAGTGTGCACACACTGGCCTTACTAATACCCATACGTCTAATACTCGTACAATACGTCCGTTACATCAGTGTCTCAAGGGGGTTGGACTGTACTACTTTTACATTGGTCAGAAAACACAAAGCATCCCACTTGCATAGTTCATGCTGTGTCCAAGGACACACATATGCGCACGCATAAACTCGCACGTGCTCGAACACGCACGTCTAAGCAGAATAGTGAAATTGTGTACTGTCAACGTTTTTCAACACTTGTTGACACGGGGAGAACTGTTCTGGTGTGAAACACTGGTCAAAGACATGCCGAGTGCGAGCATGCAATTCCAAGTGGGCCAGTGTCATAAACTTGGCAATAAGTTTAATAAACATTTCATGTTTTAATCTCTGTGACAGATTAACTCTTCAGAGTCTCCAAGACCTTGGGGAGAATCTGCTAAGAGACAAGACTAGCTTAAGTTCATCGCCTTTGACAGAATTTATCAAAACAGACCCTGTATGTGCATTCATTCGTCACCGATCCCAAAGGTATTGCCGTACACAACTGCCATACACAACTGCGAGGAAGCCTTCGGCTTCCTCGCAGTTGTGTACGGCAATACCTTTGGGATTGGTGACCTCCCAGTTGATTTTTTTTTAGTCAAATTCAATGACAGTCGAGCCCACATATAACGGCCCCACTTAAAACAAACTTTCGCTTAAAACGAACAATATCCGCGTGACCGTGAAAATATGCATTGGTTCAATGGCACAAAATCGCACTTACGACGAACGTCTCTGAGCGCCGCTGATCGGTTACAGTGAACGAAGTCAGCGGTCCACCGACTTCCCGGGAAACTTTAATTTCAACCACGGATCAGGCATCGGGGAGGTGCCCATACATTCTTATTGTTAAACGCCGACCCTGCCTCCGCGCCCCTCTAGTGGCCGCTCTCCCAGGCAGCTTTGCGTTATGCACCCCTCCGTTCTTTGTCCCCCTGCAACTCTGAGCACCCCGCATCAACAGACGAGGCCCGTGTTTTCACACTGCCACCGATCTTTGGAAGACCGGTCGGCCATCTACCCTGTTTTTGATCGCTGATACTGTCGTTGCCGTCGCCGGCCTGGAGTGACCACACCATTTGCCAACATTGTTGGCCACCAACTGTACGCAATAGTCTGCGTCTAGTGCACGCGCGTACGCTACCCTACCTACTCTGATAATTTGAGATTCGTTTCGTGTTTAGGACTTGTTCTCACTCACTTCGCACTCGACAGCATGCATTCCGTGCACATGCGGAAGCGCGAAAACGGCTGTCAATTTGCGCGGAAAGAATCGCGAAATATCGAAGTATTGAATATTATCAACAACAGTGCCCTACTTACTAAGAAATTAAGGTAAATGCAGAAGAACACAAGCGCCGCAGTAGGACATCTTCAAAATGATCCCGATGACATCAGACGGACCACCTACAATTAATCACTAGTAATCGATATACAGTCGCCGATCGATTTTTCGGACCTGGCAGGGACCGAAAAAAAGTACGAAAAATCGAACAGTCCGAAAAATTCGTTTTCGCCAAAAATCTGAAGTTTATTGCATCAGGCAGGTTTAAAAAAGTCCTTGATGCTGCCTTGCCTCAAACTACGCTTGGAGGCAATTTGGTTTGCCCGTATTTGCGCCAAGGTGACATCGTCGCCGTAAACGCTCGACAAAATTATCACCGCGTTGGCGATCTCCGCCGACATCTAGCTGCGAACGTCCACTCTCTATTAGCTTGATTATGGCAGCTTTCTTCTCCATCGTCAGGGTAGTATACTTCCCACGCTTCTTCACACCACCTGGCTCCCGCGATGGCACAGATAGCGGAGCCATGGCACCGAGAACACAAAATTCGATGCCGTAGATAGCCGCTGCGAAGCACACAACGTCTCGACGCTATGCGACACAACACGTGCAGAATGGCGACTGAAAAAAGCTGCAACAACAATAAAAGAATCCTTCTTTCGCCTCCCCCCCGTGCGATGTGATGACGATAGTGCTGACCGAAGACGAAAAAACGGCATCCATCACCGCGTCTTTTAAAAAGCAAACACGGCCTCCGAAACTTAAAATATGGCGTGCGCATTCCAATCTCGGAGGCAGGAAAGGCATCTGAAGACCAAGCTTAGCCAAGCCGACGAAAAATCCAACATGGCGGCGTTTACAATGGCTTGGGGCGTGGCACAAAACGAGCGATTTAGTCCGAAAAATCGAACTTTCAGGGGCAAATTCGCCCGAAAAATCGGTCGAAACAATGCATTAGCTCTATGGAATCCCTGACGGTGCATTTATGAAGTCCGGAATATTCAACAAGTCCGAATTTTTGGAGTCCGGAAAATCGGTCGGTGACTGTAACTGCACTAAATAAAGAACCTTCAGTGCTTCAAGAGAGACAATAAAATGCTGCTTGTTGGTTTCTGTTCAATTCATGGGAAAAAGAAGCGCCGCACGTTACTATGGCGAACAACATAAGTGGTTCGAAAATTCAATTTTCCCGTGGTGACACGGGACAGGTGGTGCCATTTAGCGGGGCGCAGTTGAAACAAAAGCGTCTGCAAATGCGAAGCCAATGGCAGGAAATTGATCAATGGCCGTTGTTGCTCCTGTGACTCCCACTGCTTTTGGTATGCTGCTACTAGCGCGGTAAAGTCGGGCAACGTTGTGTACGACAACAGTGACGCGAGTGTTCGGTCAGTCCGTTTCTTGAGGCCGGTAATTTGAAGTGCGCTAAACCGAAGCGAAGCACTAAACGTGATTTTATTTCAAAATAGGCTCTTCCTTGGCACAAAAGTAACACTACTAGGTTTTTGGACCGCAATTACAACAATCAATGTCAACTTAATAGTTGACTTTAGTGTCCCTTTCATGATCAAAGGTGAATAAAAAAAAATTCCAACGCACAGCAGTACACACTGCAACAGTCTTTACTACTACTCACTTCTTGGCGGGCACTGTCTTCTGCAAGTTCCAAAGTTTCAACGTGTGGTCCTCCGATGCCGTAATGAGCACTGAATCGACAGGATGGAATGCCAACGCACGTACGCCGTCAAAGTGGCTGCAGCAACACACAGGACGAAGCAAGGTTAGAAGTGAAGGAGAATGCAATTTGAGAGACTGTCATATAGAAGATACAAAAGCTCTCTGAGCACTACAAAGAATGGCGCTTTTATCTGAAAGCACAGCTCTAGCTCTTGCAGATACAAAAAGAAAAACACAAGCACAGCGGCCACGCCGCTACCCCTTATACTTCTCATACTGCCAGTCTTCCGAAAAGTGGACACCGCTTCTTGAAACTCGTTTAACTCTCGATCAGTCTTAATAGAACTTGTGCACAGTGCATGTATATTCGCGAGCAGATTTCAATCACACAATTATTTTTCTACTGCGTTGCGCAGGTGTTTTTTTTTTTTTTTTTTTTTTTATGTAACGTGATGCACCCCGGGGTCGAAGTGTTTACCCTAAAATGAGAGTTGTGAAGTAAATCGGCATATCTAAATAACAACCTCTGGAATTTAACATCCCGAAACCACAACACGATTATGAGGGACGCCGTTCCGGAGGGCTGTGGAAATTTCGACCACCTGGTGTCGTTGAATGTGCGCGAACATTGTACAGTACACTGGAGCATGTGTACAGGGACAAGACCAGAATCCGATGAATCCATCAATTACAACAACGCTTTGGTCATACAGACTGCTCGCTCTGTTTTACCATTGCAGCCAATTGCCTTGGTATAAAATAAACATAAATGGCATGACAACATGAATTAAACGGGAAAAAATACCGCCCTCTTAAGCATCACTTTCCGTTTGTACCACTGGTAATGAAGCATTCAAAGTTCAATGATTATTCTTAACACGTAGCATCAAGTCTCAGCCTTGAATAAGATGAATTTCAGTGGGGAACACACAGTATTGTTCAAGTGAGTATGCAGTCTCCCTTATTTATTCATTTCCATTCCTGTTTTCTAACCAACCTATTGTAGTCGCTAAAAATGTTGAATTACCAGCAGTCCAAAAGAGCACTATTGAAGGAAATGATGCATTTGCAACGCAGCCCCTTATTAGGCTGATTTGGCACTGCAGACATCTTTCAACAAAGAATAAATTGGGATGCCCACCTATTGCAAATAAAATATTGTTGTCCTTGCTTTAACTGACGAATCATCAAAAAAAAAAAAGGAGGCACTGACAATAGATCATGATACACGCAATTGCTAGCAAAAAAAAAAAAAAAAAAGAAAATGCAACTGACCTTCTGAGAGTGTACTTGGCATTCCACGTTTTCCTGAACGACTCTTTCGTGGCTGAAATCTGCAAATAAAGAAACTTGAAAAACTGTTGCGGGGATCCCACTTTCACTAGTGCTATTCATTGAAGAAAAGAAAGAAAAAAATATAATTTATTTCACATATATTACACTCCAAAGTCAGATAAACATTACTCTCTTCTCTCAGCAAATGACGCCACAATGTGAAAATCGCTCGTGACAGCCATTGCATCAGCCATTGGCTGATTTGAGCATGGGGCGCTCGGTCGCTACTAGGGCCGCTAGGGTGGCCGCGACATGTCCGCAAGTACATGCGCTATCGCACTGGAAAGCTGCATATTAAAGAAAAAAACTGCTCAAGGTCACAACACGCACGTGACACATTTTCTTTCCCTACTCCATCCCTCCCGCCTTTCCTTCAAGCACTTTCGTCGGGAAGAGAAGAGAGAATGCAATTGCAGCCTGCAGCAAATCTTTGCAACTCCGCTCATACTGGACAGATTCTAAAAATTTTTGCGGCGGTTCATTCATAAAACAATAACCTTCTTTAGTGAATCCATTCCATGGCAACTTGAAAAATTGTTGCAGAGTCCCTTAAATGAACATATTATCCTCAAATCGTTTGATCATCTTTTAAGCTTAAAAGCTTGTTTTGCGGGCTTATAACTCTAGCTGTAATGAATAATGCTAAGTATTTTACAGGTTATCACTTCCATCCTAATGAAAGTCAATCCTGCTACTTCTCAGTTATTTCGACTTCCTTTGAATGGAAAAAAAAGAATAAAAAACTGTTGCATAGAGGCCTAGTTAAAAAAATATTGTGCGGGTTAGGTCATAATAAATATACCCATTTTTTTTATACATCATATATTCTATCTGAATTCGATTCGAAATTATTCAACCAAAATCACTATTCCCTTCGAATTCGCTTGGAACCTAAAATTCACTATTTGCACGAACTAATAAATGTTATCGCAACGTGCGGGTCAATGTTCAGTTCAATATCCGAATCAGGATTTATCAGGAACGAAGCAAGAACTACACAAGTCCAAACGGTGCAAAGGACAACGTCGAGTTTCCACAGTCGACATGTTGGCAATATGGATGTCACTTGTGCCTTTGTAGCAGCCGCTGCTTTCAGTTGCTTTGATGCGAAAAGCTAGAAAAACTGTAGCCTCCGAGACGTGCATTTAAAAACAGAAAACACTCAAAATATGTCAAAATATGTCACGAGTGTCCACATCTCAAAGGCAGTGCTTTTTAGGCACGTGTGCCATTGTACGTTAGAAAACAAGGAAGGAAATGCGAACATTGCAACGTGATGGCAGAGTCACTTCGCATTCTCATTTTGGTGTCCTTGGCAATCGATCTTCTTGAAAAGACACTATGCCCACGCGCAACGGCATAATACTGCTTCTTCCTGACTTGTGCACGCAAAGGGATCATAACTTATTAAAAGATGGCTGAAAACACATCAATATTTGTTAGGAAAAATGCACTTTTTGGGCTTCGGCGCAGCGCAGCTTTCGATATAGTGAATGTCCCGCTGTGCGGGGGTTCGGTGTGCGGGTGCACCGGTCCCATACTTTTGCATGGGAAATTCAAGGGAATTTTTATTTAACCAATATTTCGATATATCCGAGTTTGATATATCCGGCATCGACTGTATATTCACTTAAACGAACAAGTTAAATATATGTGGCCCACTCACATCGTAACTGGACTCTGCCTCGTTGTTGACTGTCAGGCCTGCCAGCTCCCCCAGGCCCAGTGTTGCATCGATGGCGTCCTCGTCCACACCCGGTGCCCCCATCAGTGGCCTCCGTGGACCTGCAGGGCACGAGAACAAACAACAGCTTAGAGGCTTTTTAAAAGGCATTCCGCTGCACTCATCATCAAATGGGCATTACATATACCTAAAGGATTATTAGATAAGTTTCGCATAATATTCTACACAGCCTTCATGGGGCTAATGATACAGTCAACCAATGGTAGTTTTCAGAGGAAAAGACAAGAAAAGGGTCAATTGTGCCTGTACTTTACACCACGGCTCGCAGGTGCGACAGTGTTGCCTATTTGGCCACTAGTGCGTTTGTTCATATTCGATTGAAAAGTACTCAAGTGCTCGACCAAGTACCCTAAAATTTTACCAGCTTGTTCGCAAAACCACAGGCATTAAACCACATAACACAGATCATGATAAAAAATCAGATGTCATGGCTCCTCAAAACAGCACCTGAGCAAACAACAAAGCATAGTTTTGTCATGGCTGTCACCATGTGGTACAACATGGATACTGCCTCAAAGATGGGAGGCCCATCTTTTCTTGCATGGAAAGGGATGACTAAACAAAAATTTCAAGGCTCGTATTCGCCCAGTGTGATAATTTACACTATGTTATTAGGACAATGCCGCAAACACCATTAGGTGCTGTTAGAGGCAGAAATGTAATCACTTCTAATCACTGAACTGTCAACAAAAACTGATGAAATTAGAGGCACCCTTGCTCAAGCCTTCCTTGAGCACTTTAACAGCTCAGCTGTTGAAATAGCTTACAACTGCAGAACGCAGCCATGGACATCCTTTAAGGGGAGACACGGGTATGGGAGGACGAAAATTTTCCAGAAAACCAACTTTTGAAGTATTTCTTTTCATAATCATTAAGGTCTAAGGAAGCTGTTCCTAAAATATTATAGCCCTGTAATGCGTATTTGTCGAGTTATTGGGTCACAAAGTCAGTTTGATGACCATTTTCGCTTCCGAAACCATCTCAAAAACGGTCGAATTCAACGCCGCAGCGCGCGAGAACCGCACCAAGTAGCGCGGCCATTTTGGTCTCATTTTAAAGACGCATTTTTCTATTATCTGTTCTTAGCAGAAGAACGTTTTTCGTCTAGCAACAACGCAGCTATCGCGCATAAAGAAAAACTGAATACTCGCACATCATTGGTGCGTTTTTGTCACGTGGGGCAGTTCCCGGTTACCTATTGGACGCGAAGGGATTCGTCTGCTAGACAGCGGCGTGCAAGCCGCCATTTCGCGTAGAGGCCTAACAACGGCCATGCATTCGGTGCAATGGCAGGCGGTCATCGGAAGTTCCGGAGTGCTCATGCGTTCGGAAAAAGATGAAAACGGCGTTTGAGAGCCCGCACCTTATCACCAGCGAGACCTTCTGCCGCCGAGAACTCGGAAGAAGCAGGCTGTGCCAGCGCTATCACCGCCGCGGCACCCGTGATCGCGGACGCGATAGCAGAGTCCCAAGATCACACGAGAGCTGTGCGCGTCGACACTCCCCTGGTTTCCGACGCTGAAAAAGTGGCCATCGAGTGTCGTGCGAGCGATGTTCTGCAAGATCTTTCATCGAAGTCTGCCACAAAACGCAAGCGGTCTTTTTTTCGAGACTCGGATGGAGCCGCAACACCTGGTACGCCGTTCACCGTCGTTAGCTTAGAGTTGGTCAACGAACTTCTTCAGTGTATGAAGTGCGGTGTGTGTGGTGGGCCTGGCAGAATCTCCAAGGAAGACCGCGAATATGGCATAGCCGCGAAACTAGTTCTCACATGTGACGAGTGTGGTAAACTGAGGACCGTATGGAGATCACCGAAAGCAGGGGGGGACACAGCGCACGGCCCCTTCGAAATTATCGTGCTCGCGGTTCGCGCTGCAATGAGCACAGGAAACGGGCAAACTACGCTCAACGATATTTTTTCCGCCCTAAATATTTCACGGAGAGGCCTGCACACCAAGACATACCAGGATTATGTGAAATCGAAAATGAACCCTGCTGCGCAGAAGGATGCCACGCGCGTTATTGACGACTGCGCGAGCACCGTGAAGACGATGTATTCCGAACTCAACTATGGAAATCCTCGAAATATCGCCGTTTCCTTTGATGGGACTAGGCTTACCAGGGGCCACTCATCCCATATTTGTGTAGGGACCATGATTGAACTATTCACGGGTTATGTGCTCGACTTCGTCGTCCAAACGAACTTTTGTTTGGGCTGCCAGCTAGGGCCGAAGGAGGACAACCCAAGGTATACCGAGTGGCTAGCTGATCACACTTGCCAAAAGAATACCTCCAGTAAGCCAGGACAAATGGAGGTGGAAGCAGCACAAATTTTATTTGGCCGCTCATTGGAGAGACATGGGCTCCGCTACACAACCATGTTGTGTGATGGAGACAGCCGGCCCTTCAACAGTCTGCAGGAGGCACAGGTATATGGCTTCTAGCCAATAGAAAAAGAGGACTGTGTCAACCATGTGCATAAGCGCATGGGCACAGCACTTCGAAACCTCCTGCAAAAACAAAGAGCCGAAGAAAAGCTAAGCCTTGGCGGCAAGGGCAAACTGACAGGCGAGCTGGTCACAAAGCTCACGTCATAATATGGATGGGCTTTACAAAGCAACCAAGGAAGCATTGAGGCCATGAATGATGCTGTCTGGGCAACCTTTTATCACGTATCATCTACTGATGCAAGCCCTCAGCACTCTCACTGCCCAACTGGTGAAGAGTCATGGTGCAAGTACAACAAGGCTGTTGCCAAGCAGGAGACTCCTCCGAATCATCGCTACAACCTGCCGGAGTATGTGGTTGATGCCTTGTGGCCTATTTATTACACGCGCCTCTCTGACAAGAAATTGCTGGAGCGTTGTCAGCGAGGCAGAACACAGAACCCAAACGAGAGCCTGCACTCCGTCATCTGGTCGCTCGTGTCCAAAAACAAACACTCATCGCTTTTCACCATTGAAGCTGCTGTGGCCGAAGCTGTCGCAAGGTTCAACGCTGGCAAAGGGAAAGCAGATGCCGCCATATTGAAGGAGCTGCACCTGCAGCAGAGCGTTGTGGCCGCTGAAAGATGCTCAGAAAAGGACAGGCGCCGACTAGTGGCATCGGAGAAGAAGCATGAGCATGCTGAAAACTTCAAGCATGCCATGAAAAGAAAGCGCACCAAGGAGAATGATGATTACATTCTTGGTGGCTTCTAACATGGTTAATACACCGATTCACACCTTTTCTTGTTAAATATAAGTGCTCAGCATGTTCAAAAACTTCTTTTCTCGTTTTCTCAAAACAACATTTTTCATCACACCCTAAGCCATTGCCCACAGTATCTTTTGATGTAGCAGTCGGATTTTTATAATTCTTGCAGCATTTGAAAGCTTATGAATTCATTAGTGCACGAAAGCCAAAAAAATGTAATATTTTTATTTACAATAGTGATTTAATTAGCAACAAACTTAAGCAACAGTTTCTGATTTCTAATGAGTATACTCGTTAAGGCCATAACTCTGGTACCAATGAAGCTAAAAATAAAATGACGGTTTTGTTGCACTCCCTGGCCTTCATGGAATGCTGTCATATCAAATTTGTAGCAATATTTTATGAGGAAGATGTCAAAAGGCTGGGCAGAATGCAAGTTTATGTAACAGTCAATATTTAAAAATCTAAAAGTGATAGCAAAAAACTAATTGCATATTTGTTTTCAGCTGTGAAAAATACATATTGTATTAAAATTTCAGCTGGAAATACTGAAAATTAAAAAAAAAAAAATTTTCAGACCAGTGTCTCCCCTTAAGTACTCATGCAGTGAACTTGACACTGCTTC
Organism: Rhipicephalus microplus; assembly: GCF_043290135.1. Taxonomy (NCBI): domain Eukaryota; kingdom Metazoa; phylum Arthropoda; class Arachnida; order Ixodida; family Ixodidae; genus Rhipicephalus; species Rhipicephalus microplus. The sequence continues at coordinate 837,474 of NW_027464615.1, read as the reverse complement.
TCCCAGAAACTGTAGCTGGAGACTTTCGTTAGTGCGTCGCAAATAGTTCTCCATAGATTGGAATTTTTAGCATGTTGTCAACACACGCAAAAAATAAAATTACACATCGAAGTAACAAAGCAAGAAGTTTATGGTCTGTTATTAATCAAAGAAAGTGTATGACGTGTTTAAAACAGAAAAGCGAGCAAATTGGTGCACTGCTCAAGAAGTTGCCCAAGTGCCCAACTTAACGCACACCTAGGCACCCAAATGACCCAAAGTCAGTGTTCATGTGTCGAAACACTTGCAATCAATATCTCACCAGAAGCTTCGAACCACAGTCACAGTGGCACAATTTGTGTGCAAGTTACTCCCAACTGCATATGTTGATGTCGCGGAACTGTCAGCTTTACGAATGACACGTACTACACTTTTCTTCCCCATTTCATATAATGCACTAAGAAAAATTGGCTCTCACACAGCATTATTATCTTCCACATTGCATATAATGCACTGTCTTGAGGAGAGATGCTCCTTGAAAAACCTTTTTTACAAATATTTGTGACAGCTCAATGAAACTTTCACTGTTTATAGAGTTTGATCTCCTCTTTTCAAATATGCTTTCACTTTTTTGATAGCTCATTTAGTTACTTTTATAGATCATGCGTTTGTAAAAAACAATGCTTTTTTGCGCAAGCTTAGGCAACAATAGTAAGCACAAGAAAGCTCTAAAAAATAGCAAATGTTCTTAATGAATTGAAATTTAATAAAGCAAAGAAACATCGTGTAACACATGTGTGCTGGCCTAGAAAAAATTCTAATGCCGTGTTTCAGTTTTACCATACTCAAAGAACAAGCTTTTGAAACTATCTAGCTGTTCATGCTTTGTAGACCTCTAAAATTTGCTTATTTGAACTTAGGACATGTTAAACATTAAGCATGCCAAGTTTTGTTGCAATCCGACTTCATAAAGCGTACATATTTTAGTGCTACAACTATAAAAATGCTGAAAAATGAGGAGCTGAGAAAAACAGGTTTGAAAGTTAAAAAACATGTTTAATTCTATATCTGCAACCGATCTGCACAAAATTCACAGAGAATGTCACCAAGGCTCTCTGGAAAGAGTTCACAGTTTTAAAAGAATCCAGCACCATACGTTGGACCCTCATAGTCCCTGCGAGCTGCCTCCTCTAAGTGGGATTTTTTTTGCGGTACTGTAACGATGGACATTTGCTTTGGCTGTGACCTTTGCCATCATGCTAAAAATGCGCCTCTTGTTGGTGTCCTTGCTTAGAGAAAGCTATTCCTCAGACGGGAGAACTCCAAGTTCTTGAAGCACCTCCTCAAACACAGAGTGCCCACGGTTGAACCAAAGAACAGCGATTGCTGTCGTTGTTTCAACCACGGTTCTTGTCCCAAATTTTGTTTTTGGGCACGAGAGCCATATTTTGGTGTTGATCGATTCAGCTGCGTTTTGTGCCTGTCCTTTCATGCAACGCTGAAGCAGCTTTTCTTCTGTCAGTCTTTTGTGGACTGGCAGCATTGCCTTGCCTTGGGAAGGAGTCAGGATGGGAGTGTGGGGTGGTGCTGGTTCACCCAGTGTTTGTGCTCGCTAGTGCTTGCACCAAGACACATCACCGTCTGGGCAAAAATAGTGACTCCCGGCACTATCCCTTGAGCAAGAGTAAGTAGGATGCCCAGACAGCACAATACATGTTGCAAACACTGCCTCGGTTACTTGTGATTGCCACGTGAAAATAGCCTTGCAGCTTGTGAATTGTTGCGTCCTTCAGCTTCTGCCCTCTTGGTGTCTTCAATTTTTGGAGAGCTGTTCCAAGTTTTGGCGACATGATTCGTGCAGTCCTCCTCTTAACACAGGAACACCTTCACATACAAATTCAGTTCTGACACAGCAGGATATGCTTTGCTGTCCCCATCAGAAAGAAACGTGAACTGCAAAAGTGTGGTGCAGGAATCCAATCTTTTCCATGTTTTTGCCATGTTCCGTCCAACATGACTACATCTGACGATTCGCCATCCTCGGCAGTCAGCTGTCTTGCTTGTGTGATGTTTTCAGCGGCGACTTTCATGGCGGCTGTGTGCACTTTTTTAGCAATGGCCGTGAAGGTCTTATGATGCACTGGTTTTGTAACGCCAAGGATCACGCAAAACCGCACAAGCTAATCACATCCGATGCCGATTGCACGCACTGCGACCACTGACTTCACATTCACGGCGAAACTATCCCGTGCGCTGCCGCTGACATATGTATCCTCTCTTTCACTGCATGGCGCAGACACGCGGTTCGGCATGTACGTTGATGAAACGACAGTTGTAGCACATGCGTCATTTCAGCAATGAAGTTCTAAAAACAATGCCAGTCCTTTTCGTCTATATGCCGATTCTCGAACAGACAGCTCACACCGCCGGCAGTTAGGGCATACTGCACCGCTGACGAGGTTCCGCATCAAGTCAATCTCGCAAATAAATGTGCTACCGCTGTCACGTTGACGCTCGCTTTTGTCGTTGAACATCTTAATTTCTCTTTCGGAAGCACTGACGAAGTCATTGACGCTATGGATGAAGGTAGGATAATCCAAATCAGGTGCTTCGTCGTTGCCGGGGCTAGGCCTAGCAGCAGACGAACCTCTCCGCTTGCCTTTGGTGCGCCTTCCCTTGAACACTGGTGCTCAACTTACGTGAACAACAGTCACGTTTTCGCCGGCATGCATCGGCCCCATGGCGGAGAAAAAGCAACTCAGGCAGTTGTTTTTGCCATCCCGTCTCTGTAAAAACAAGAAAACGAAGAAAGAGCGCTCGGATGAACGTCCGAATGCTAGCAACCAATGGCGGTGCTGGAATCGTGTAACGTGACTTAAAAGACAGACTTGCCACGTTGGAATGCAGTGGGGAAAGAATTTTTTGTTGTTGTTGTATTTTAAGCGAGGATGCCACACTGCCGAAGTGGGCTTTTGGAAGGGAGGGTTAGGCCTACATACCCGCGAAATTTCAAGAGCCGGCGATGCCACAGAACGGAGTGCCGCGTGCGTGCAATCGGGTAATTTTCGCACTTTTGCGAGCTACCGCGAGTGCTTTATTGGTATTTTTCGATAACTTCTAGTTGATTCTCAGCTTTTATTTTTTAACATATTAAGAATAAGGCTTGAAGGAATACAAAACGCAACAAAATACAAAATTGACTTTCTCAAAAATTGAAGCTTTGACCCACATCTCCCCTTGAAAAAATTGCATCTCACACAGCATTATTCACAACACCATTTCTTCCAACTGGAAGAACTTCAATAAGCCACTGTTAAAAAGTTTTCATATACCACTCCCACCAGAGGAGGCTGTTGGGCAGAATGAAGGAAAAATATGGGCGGCAGTGTCACGCGGCAACCTTGAAGCCTAGTCATCGAAAATTCAAGGGAGAAACTGGCCTTCGTCATGTGATAAGCAAGCGCTATCATTTCTCGCATCGCTTTGGCTATGTCTGTTGTAGCAAGAGAATTTCCTGTGAATACACTAGAGGAAACTCTCACACTAGTGTCTACGAGAGCTGCAAGGCACAGCGCTTCGGCCAGCATGGGAATGATACACGGATTTGTCTGATCATTCTTTTGGCTTCGTTTGGCTTCGCATGGCTTGGAGCCACTTCGTCACGAGACGAAGATCAGCAGTTGCACATAATCACATCAACTTTTTAGCCTCACCAATTCAAATCGCGTCACAAAGTTCACAACCGTCGTTCTTTTGTTCGAAACAAAACCAAAACACGGCAATAAACAAAGCCATAAGTGCATTCGAAGCTCGCAAGCGCGAAAACTGGGCAAACTTGTGCACTACCCATCATTCCCATGGTGGCTAAATGATTGCAGCGCCAGAGTTCCCTCTACTCAATTTGGGGGAATAATTTGGCAGTGGCGTCCCAATTCCAACCAACAAACACCGCAACACTGGTCAGGGCTGCATCAAAGGAAGCTGGCTTGCTCCCTCCTAGATATTTTTTTTTCTTTCCTCCATGCTGTTGAAGACCCAGCGAGACCTACCGGCGTTGTCGGCCTCTTCCAAAAAGGCGCTGTAACTGGCGATGCGCGCAGCGATGGGCTGCCGACCCCCCAACTGTCCGTTCACGACAATGTCGCCCGACGCCACCATACCGAAGGTCGTGGACGAAGGGGAGGTGGAGGACAGGTTCTGGGAGGCCGAGGAGGACGGCACCGCAGGAGGCGGGGCCGAGGGGGCCGAAAAAGCCGGGATGCGAGGCAGCGGGTTCGTCACAAAGGCAAAGGGGGGGTTGCCCCCCTGCCCGCCCTCGTTGGAAGAAGCGGCGGCCGTGCCGGGTGTCGACAGCGAAGCCAGCATCGCTTGCAAGGCAGACCGCTTGGGTCCTAGGGTGGCAGTGGCAAGGAGGGAAAGGAGTGCAAGGAGGAGAAAGAAAAAAACATGCAAGAAGCACAAGGTCATGCAGGCTGTCTTCTCTCCCACCAAAAATGGGCACACCCAAATGAAGAGAGAAGCATTCAAACTATACCATGCAGTGCACACTAAACAATAAAATGCCTTCTGTGATAAATCGCACATGTCGTGAAAAGTACATGCAACATTTGGCTGCAACAGAGCAAGCAATTGAGATGTGTGGCCTTGTATGCCAGCCAGAACAAGCTTTGCAAGAGTGTTGTCCCCTGCTACAAGCAGAGCGGGCCTAACAGACAAACAAGAACCATCTCAATTGCACCTCCCTAGTGTGGCAGAATGTTTTTCCTCTGGATCTAACAGTCTAAAAAAATAAAAGTAGATAACATGAATAAAGAAAGTTCCAAAATAGCCACATTGCTGTACCAAAAAGGCAATGCCAACAAGGCTATGCAGCGATCTCCTGATAAGTGCTATGTGGACCCATCTAGGTGTACTCAACATAAAGCATGCAGGGCAATCACTCCTTGCAGCTGGCAAAATGCAAGTGCTATTTAACAGGCATGGCAAGCGCAGGTATCCCTTAAGCACTACTACAGTCACCTACACATTATTATAGTGAGCAAGCCACACTTCATAAACCAGTAACTACAGCAAGAGATTTGTCGGAAAACCAAAGCCACTTCACACATGACACGAAAACCGCTGAGCATCCAACTGACCACCACTTCCATCGCAATGACACTGCTTGGAAGGTGCGCCACCATCCCCATGCTAAAAAACTTTTTTTTACATTGGGTTCCACGAATGTGCCATGGCAGCTAAACATTACCATAACCTACATCCCCAGCGGCTTTGGTTTTTTTTACAATGCCTCATGAGATGCGATAGCTGCATGCACCTAGAGCAAATGTGCACGTGTTCATTGTATTTCTAAAACCATATGCAACTCTGATAGTGCAGAAACAAGAGGCTACAACACTAGTGACTGAAATTGGTGCAGTAGATAAGCAATTAATTGGTGCATCAGAGCAACAAAACGTGCAGCAGTGTAAATCTAGTGCACACTAGATCAAGGTTCCACAGCAGCAGCTTATTTAACGCTGACAGGTTGATGTGGCCCACAAAATTAGGCTTGTGCGAATAATGAAATTTAGGTTCGAAGTGAATAGCGATTTTCATTCAATAATTTCGAATCGAATTCAAATGGTATACATGACAAATAAGGAAAAATGGGCATATTTATCAAGACCTAACTAACCTGCCCAATATCTTTTTAAAATTGAAATAATGTCTCTATGCAAATGCCTTCTCTTTTTTCGTTCAAAGGAAGCAGAAAGTACTTTGAGTAGTAGCAGGATTTGACTTTCGGTAGGAATGAAGTGACAACTTGTAAAATACATAAGATTTTAAAATTTATTATAAATAGAACACGCAAACCCTTACACAACTTGAATAAAAAAAATGACGAATTAATTTAAGGGTGATATGCCCATTTATAGGTGATATGCCCTGCAAAACTTTTTCAAGTAGCCATGGAAGAGACTCACTAAAGAAATGGTATGAAAATTTTTAGAATCCGTCCAGTACGAGCAGAGTTGCAAAGATTTGTAGCATGTTGCAATTGCATTCTCTCCTCTCGTCCCGAAAAAAGCGCTGGAAACTAAACAAGGAGGAATGACGCGGGGAAAGAAAATATGTCACGTGCGCCTTGTGACCTTGAGCATTTTTCTTTGTTCTCCGGATACAGGGCTTTTCAATGTGCGATTGCGCACGTACACGTGGACAAGTGGCGGCCTCCCACGGCGGCCCCAGTTAACGACCAAGCGTGCCATGCTCAAATCAGGCTATAGCCGATACAACAGCTGCAATAAGTGATTTTTGAGCATGTGGCGTTATTTTCTGGGAGAAGAGAGCAATCTTTAGCAGACTGAGAACTTATGGTGAATTGCAGGCCACGTGCTGCACGATGTTTGGCTCACGTGTTCTTGGTAGCGAACATCATCAATGGCCACCAATAGGCAGCGTTTTCTGACCATGCTCAAAAAGTGTTGTAGGGCCTTTTTAATTGTGTAGTAAGGCTTCACGGCAAGGCGCATTTCCCCTGGGTTGATGCTTTCACGGCTTAGCACACCTACACTGCAGTGAAACCACTTTTACAAGCACTTACATGCGGATTAATTTACACCTATTCATTCATTGCGAATACTTTGAAATTTTCAATAATATAAATTTGAATTGAAGCAAATTCGAATACTCTACTATTCATTCAAACATTCTGAGCATTCGAATATTCGCACAAGCCTACACAAAATTAACTTCAATACTACACAATTATTTGTATTTCAGCTATTTCTAGCTTATGCGGTGTGCTGCATTATTTCCCCCATATGCTCATATACTCTGGGCAACCACAAACAATGCCAAGGCAAGTTTCTGTGCCAGCTTTCACTTCAAATTCATAATATATCAGCCTTCCACAACTAGGCAAAAACATTACAAAATGTAAAAGGAAGAATGCCAATACTAAATCAATCTGAAACGAATGCATTCTCGTCTGCGACTGTCCATACATGGACAGCATCTATTTGGGCAATCATAAAAACACTACCTCATCGTGTGCTTTACTGCAAAAAGAGCACGGCAGCAGATGCAACAGAAACATGGTGGAAACTTGATCACCTTGGCGTAGTTTGGGTATCGTTTTGCAATATGAGAGTGCATCGGTGCATACATTCAAGCATTGCAGATTCTGTTATCCAGAGGCATAGCAGCCCAGTAAGCGCAAGAGGCCACAGTACATACATGCAAAGCAACATTCCTGTGATGCGATGAGGGAGGACAGGCGAGGTTGAAGAGAGAAGAACGAAGGAAGTGCACATAGACGAAGTGGAACAAACATTTTCGGAAGGAGCTCCTCACTTCAGAAATCCAACCTCGACACTTAAGAATGTTTGGATTTTGAGTGCAAATCGCATTTTAAGGCCTTTTGATGAAACCTTGGTGCCAACAACAAACTCTACTGCGACATTAACCTTGGTATGGGCCCTCTCAGGCTCACCGATGACAATGCAAAAAATGAATAGCAAGGTGGAGTGGCATTTGCAAAAGCAGATGCACAGAAAGTATGGACACTTACTGTTAGCATCACAACGAACCACTATGATTGGCCCATACAGTGCAGTACACCCATCTTGTATAAATTGGTGAAAATTTTACTGATGCCGGTAGAGGAAATCTTGGAACAAAAGAAGATCAAAGTTGAGGACAAAAGACAAAGAAGAAGGAGTCCTAGAAAATCCTAGAAGAAGCTGACGCAATTACAGTAGACAAGGCTGCAGACAATGGCAACTAGCAGCCGACAAATCAAAGCCAACACCATGGAATTTGAAGGAAAGAGAGGTACGAGATGGACATCGGGAAGCGAGAGACGATAAGAGGACTTAGACCGAGTGTTACGGAAAGGACTGCCAACGGCGACACGTGGCGGAGGCCCAGGGGAGTTGAGCCGACTTACTCTGGGATGAGACGGGTGCGCTCGTGCCCTTGCGACCTCGGCGCTCTCGCCGGTACTCCTCGACCAGCTGGTTAATGAGCTGTGGATCGGCACCCCACCGCTGCGCCATTTCTTCCTCATCCTCCTCGTCGTCGTCCACGGCACAACCGTCTGGAGGCACCCCACCCATCAGGGCCACAGCACAAAAACACGCACACAAAGCAACGCACCAGCGCATGATGTCGGGCGGCTGGTCTAGGATAATTTTTTTTTCCAATACAGACAGCAGTCATCCTAACCTGTTTTAAACTGCTGTCGCAATTTGATTACATCTCACATCTTCACTTTTGGATCCAGGCGGAATGGCCATGACAGTTAATTTTTCATGCGTGGTAATCTGACAAAACTGCACCAGTGCATCATAACTTTCTACTCAGACATGCATTTCCCAAGATTTTTCTACCAATGCCAAATGACCTCAGGTAAAGCATTCCAGGTGCATTTTATAGCTGTACGTAAAGCTCGGAGCTGCCTTTTAAGCTTTCAACATGTTATTATAGGCAGTATTAGAACACCCCCAATGTCCAATATCACGATTTCATAAGCCCCACGACAAAGTAATAGATTAGACTTGTCCAGTCCAGAGGGTGCCCCTTCTTGAGTATTAACGGGGCAGTGGACTCACTAGGCTAACATTCGTCAAAGGTCGACACAGGCAAAAAAGTTTATTACTAACCCCAAAGTACGATTTTTTCTAGTCGGTCCTACACTATCTAACCTGTGAAGATATGGCCCATTCCCTCAACTTTTGCATTTGTTCCCAAGTTGCATACCTCCATATCTTACAGCCACTAGAATTTGCCGATAAAGTAACTGAGACATGTTCATTTTTCTAAAAATGTGCCAAGCAATACAGAGCATCAACGAAAAGCTTAGTTCAGGTCCATCGAAGCTACACTGGCCCATCTAATATAGCTCTGCACAAAGCTATATTAATGCCACAGGTGTAAACAGTTTGCACTTAATGCTTTCGCCATCACTTTCATCATCCGTTTCTTCATTGCCCGGCCTGCTACAATATCAGGCAGAAGTCTCTAAAAAAGTGACACAAGTGCATTTAGGTGATGCTTGCATATGGCTGATCTTTCGCTACAGGCCCTGCCTGTGCGTCGCATATGTTTTACTACACTGAAATCCTCACTGAATATGTTGGTACTGCCCAGCGACTTCATTATGTAAAACTTTTCTATATGCAAAGTTAAACTAAACCCTGCGCTAAACAGTGCAGGTACCAATAACCCCAACAAACTATGCCCCCAGTACATAGCCCAGCAATAACCAAGTGACACGTTATGAAGCATGTACTGACCCGAATCCACTAATGACGTGTAGCATACATTTGGAGTGGTTGACAACAACATTACACGGAAATGTCACAATTACAATGCAACATAATAGGGTTTGGTCCACTGGTAAATAATATGCCCCTATTGTGAAGCACTATCAATCCAAAACTGCCTCACACAGCCCACAATACAAAAAACACAACAAAAATCCACTCGTGTTCACTTCATGATCCTCAATAGATACTACACGACTGTGCTCAATCCACAAAGTAAATCTGTTCCCGTTACAAAACTAATGGATGTACACACACTCCTGCTCAGCCTTACCATTTGCAGTAGTGCATAGAACTTAATACACTTCAAAACACCTCAATACAACGAACCCAGATCTAATAAAATCAGTTATAACGAAGTAAAGGAAGAATAGTCTTGCTATATTGTGTTAGAAATAAATCTTCATAACGAATTTTCAGATATAACGAAGTCATTTTTGAGTAAGATGCAACTTTGTTATAGATAGGTCTGAGTGTACGCATAAAAACATACTAAAGGACTGTGACAAAGGATACTCGTCAGCACTAGAGAAAGAGTCGAAAATTTACAAAGTTGCTACCCAATTCTTCAAACAAATACGGTGATCCCCATGATCCTAACACTTACCGACACGGCAGACAAACTGCACTCAATCACAATGACTGTACGAGCGCAGCAGCGGAAAAGATATTGAGGATCAAGTAAGGCATCAAGCCATCTCACCCCACTCGGAACCATCGCCCTGATTGCGGCCACCTTCCCGGCCTTCCGTGGAGTCGGGCCCCAGGAAGTCAAATTCCGTTAGCACGTTTTCCGTGTCCGCTTCCCCTAGCTCGTCCCCAGATCCTAGAACCTGGGCAGAGAGAGACGAGAGATGTTTCAGCTACAATCGTATCGTTTAAGGAATAAACTCTATAAATAAATCTCTTCTTAAGGATAAAACTCAACAGCGAGACCGCGATTCTTCTCGACATTCTGAACACCTCTCATCTGCACTATCACTGTCAACTAGCAAAACGCTAAGAAAAAGCAACACAGCGATACCACAGTTCCCCAACTCATCTTCTGATCAACCCCTACTCTGATGCAGGCACACTGGTGTCCCTCTCACCTAGCTGTCGGCTGTATCAGTGCATCGCTTCAAGGGTTAAACTGTATAGCTGAAGGGTTAAGAGTTCGTTCATTTCACCAGAATGCAACCAGGACGCACCTTTGATTTTATTCGCCTGTTGTCCATCCGCTCCTCCGCCTCGTCGTCCGCAGACACCGCATCTTCCATCTCGTCACTGCACGACATCGGGGGCAACAAGAGCGCCATCAAAGGCTTCCCTCAAGCGCACATGTTTGCACACATGCAGACAGGTCCATAATTCAATGGGAACCAACTGGCCTGCAAAAAAGTTTCACTGCCCAGACCTCACTGAAAGGTCGAATGCAGTAAAACGGGCTGCTTGCTTCTTCAACCTATGTTGCGAATCTGCAAGCACAGAAGCTGCAGCTGGTGCTGGCAATATATGTATCATTTTAATCGCGGGAGGCAAAATTAATGAATGCCTTGAGCTCAGAAGGAGTTGCAAGAAAAACTGCAGACCAGTATTTCAACTTGCAACCGTCGTCACTTGTCTCAGACACGTGTGAAGAAAGATACTTTAGGGCATTCGCTCCCTTCAGAAATCAAGTGACTGAATAGTTCTTTTTCATGCATATCCCCACACATGCCACGTTGATTGATGTCCCCTCTTGCCTGGACATGCACAGAAAAGTATTTGTGGTTACTTTCCTTTCCACCACTGCGTTTGTTCAGTTGTTACTCGGACTTTGTGGTGTCATAACTTCTCGTTCGTGTATGTGTTTGCATGCCCACCGTCTAATAACATGAACTAACTTGGCCTTCTGTCATCCTGACCTGGTGCACAACTGTAGCGAAGAACACTATGCTGTGCGCACAGCCATAATTTTTAATGGTAGAGAAGCCTCGAGCCAATAATTAGTCGCCAGATTCTAAAGAACCTAAAGCCTGCCGAGCTATAAAACTTAACGATTGTGAGACTACACTCTTGCACTTTTCAGTTTTCGACTTCTGCATAAAGACAACCATGCCATGGAATCCCTAAGAGCTTCATAAATTGCTACATACAGAAACATGGCTAAGCATCAAAGTGAATTTCTCCCAGAACTTCACACCGACTATACAGCAGCTTTGCAGCCAGAGGGGGGAGAGTGTCCGTGTCCAAACCAATGAAGCAGATTTTTTGTGACCCCTTTTCGCACAGCATTGAGCTATAAAAAGGCCTGAAAGCCCAAGGTGTAACTTGTATCCAGACTACACGTTTCAGCAAGAGTACTCAAAAAGCTCTAAGGGCAGCCTTTCTGTAATGTGAGCTTCTTTCAAAGACTGCTAAGGTTTTGAAGGACTAAAGTGCCCTCTTCAACCTGCTAGCTTCAAAACAAAACACTGCCTCCAGCGATCAGCAAAACTTCTTTATTGCGTGTGGAATGAAATAAAAAAAAGATACATAAAATAGGGCAATGCCAGACAACTACCACAGATTACGACAAGGACGGTGTTGTGGACCAGCTAACAAACCTCGTCGCCAGAGTCTCGTGCATATTTCATTCCTACCATGGTGCTGCTAGGGAAACGTCCGAATGCGCAACATGCAAGTGCATCGTGTCTTTGCAATGCGTGTCTGCTATGGCTGCCAACAAATCGACGCACGACAGCGCCAATTCGAGGCTATGCGACACTTGTTTTCAAGGGTCCACCTATTAAAATATTAAAATAATCAAAATAGAAGAAAAGTAAAAAAAAAAAAACTGCAGTTGACTACACTTGAAGGTCCATACACACACAAAAAAAATGCAGCGTCTCCTTTGGTCTTCAAAAACTTCCACCTCTGGAGATTTCGCCTCTGTCGTATGGTGCAGCCGCCAGCTCACCTAAAATTGTCTTCGTCGTCCTCCATGTCCACGTTTTCTGTGGCCAGAAAGTCGAACGTCGCCAAGACCGAGGCTTCCGTGTCGAGTAGCGCGTTCTCAGCCACATTGACTATCTTCTTGCCTGGTACCCTGGTAAAAAAAAAAGAGAGGAACGGAGTGCAATTATACAAGTGTTTAGACAGAGCACAACCCTTATTTGATCATATGCGGTCACAGAGAAAGCATTTACTGCGAGGCTCAGACCAGCTGGCAATAGTGCCACACTAAAAAACGAGTCAATGCGTTGTACACTTGTGTACTGTGTCAGTAATTTAATGACAGCCAAGAGATGCACATGAATTCATGAACTAAATGCTTGAATCGCACGTCCTACGTGTTATTCGTACACCACATCCGTGGCAAAACAGTACAAAGAAACGCGCCATCGTGTTGTTTCATGCAGTGACTGCATTGCAAGACTGTGCAAATGTGATGTCATAATGGTAATACAGTGGAAACCGGAAAGGACCAGCAACATGTGCTTCGTTCAACAGGAGTTTCCTTTACTGAGAGATAAAAAAGGGTGCAGGGTTGAAATACAAAACCAATCATATGGGAGGCAACTCATGCAGACAAAATGTTGTTGAATCCCGGTACATTAGACAGTTAAAATACCACAGCGTTAATGGCAGAAATAGGCGAAACCGTGTACAGTTGAACCCCTTATTAATAGACATCATACCTGCCAAACTGGCAACAGAGAAATTCGTAAAACCCTCGAGCAGAGAAGGGAGGGTACTCTTTTATGGGGAGCGCGGCACTCTGCGACCAAAAATCGGCAAAAAAAAAAAAGAAGAAGTTTTCGTGGACCTTCTTGCGTTCCCAACATCATTGCACACCTATTTACAAAATTTCGCAGCCGAATACCATTAACTTTTATCGTTATTCAACTTTTGGACAGGAACACCAAAACGTTTCTAGCACTCTTTATAAAAGTCTTTACCGCCTTTAATTTACCGCTGCGTCAGCCACGTGCCCTCGGAGCTCATAGACCGCTATCGCATGGCCTCGACCAGAATTTTATAGGCAGCGGTTGCGACAAACTGTAGTTTTGTTTTCAATCCACATGCCTTCAAAACGAAGACGTTTTTTGCTATCTATGATCCCAACTACCGCGGTTCTGTCCACAGAGCTTACGGAAAGCAGCGCTGCTGACTGGTCGAGCGTTGGCCACGCGCACACTTTCCAAATTCTATCAGTAACGTCGTCGCCATACATGATCATGTAGAATGACCACTGTTTCGTCCCCAGCGGATGTGGAGACGACAACCACACGCACTGTAGAAGACTGTGCGTGGGCTGGTCGCCCGCGTACTTCCAAAGCTTCGAGCACGCTGCTCTTAACCAGTCTTCGTTCGACGGTTTCACACTAAAGTTCATATCACATGCCCCACATTAAAAAAAAGTGTTCAGAACATTCAAATTTCGGCCCATGGGACACATGAATTTAGCTGGGGAATTCCACGAATTCGTATCTGCCGCGGTTTTGCATCACTGAGATTTTGCGATTAACACCTCTTAAATTCATTTATAATAAAATGCGATAGGCTCGCAAAAAGCCTGGAACGGACTGACCTGCATTTTTGTCAATGCGATCAGCTCTCGCACATAAATTTCCATTTCCGGGAGATTTTCATGGCAACCGTACTATTGGAAGAAACAGTCGAAATCCGGGAGTCTCCTGGACAATGCAGGAGACTTGGCCGGTATGTGATGATGACAACACCAATACATATTGTTTTCTCTTGGTGGCGGACTATCGCACAACGCTGTTTTTGTAGCCTCCGCAACTAGGTACGGCAATGCGCCATAGGAGGCCACACTCTTTTACTAATTTATTTTTTTTATCGGAAATGAAATATTTTATGAAAAAATTTCAGCAAGATTCGTAAAATCGTAGGTGCGGTCAAAATTCATGCATAGAAAATCGGAAGACTTGGCAGGTACGATAGACGTGCATCTGCCAGCAATTCTTCTCATTGCCAGCAATTCTCATTTGTAGGAGGTGTGTCTAAGAAGCAAAGTACAACATATACATTTTCCTATAAACCACTACTTTAAACTAGGGATTCCGGTATCTCTTACTCCCATTTGTCTCTTACATCAGTGTCTTTCAAAGGGGTTTGACTGTACAAAATGTCCCTCAAACAAATATGCAACAGCAACACTAAAAGCCACGACAGAGGCAGTTGGGCGCACCTCCTCTGCGTATCCGAGGCCCGCTGCTTGATGGGTTCCCCGGGGGCCGTTCCACCAGCGCTTCCACCGTTGACGGTCGGGTGGGCGGCCTTGTCCTCGGGCGCATTCCCGGAGCCGGCGTTGGTCGCAGGTCCCAGCCCCAGAAGTGTCCGAACCCGTGCCGACCGCACGTCCAGGATGGTGTCCGTGTAGCCTATCTCTTGCAGGTACCTGCCGAGGAACATGCACAAGTTCAGTCTACGGTGGCAACTGTACCACAAGCAAAAGAACTAGTAGCCCCCTCCACCCCTGTACACCCCCGCATTCCAGTAGTTCATGATTTTACTATATACTCTGGGACAGCTCGTCCTGGCAGAGGATCAACGGCCACAGAGGCGGGCCTTCCACACAAGCTGATCACTCCACAAGAAGCACAGCAACTGATTTCAGCTCTGGTTGCAGTTTTGCTTCCTCAAAGTGGTGACCCATTTAAGAAAATATATACATAAGAAATGTAAATGGGACAAAAATTTCAATTGCACAGTGCACAGCAAACGCTCATTGATTCGACCCACATTAATTTTGAAGATCAGACTTGGGAGATATGATCCTTGGTCATGGCCACCATGTGCATGGCATCAAACTCTTGTAATTTGGCCACATTCGACCGCAACCAAATTCATTCATATCATTCTCAAAGCCTGCCCATACAAAGCACTGTAAATGTGAGAAGCAAAAGAGCGAAAATAGCGACCGCAACCAACAGACCTGAGGCAACAGTATGCATCGCCAATTTGAACAATTGGTGACCATGGCTTCGTCCACAAGCGAATCTTGCACTCGGCAGTTTCGTTTATCAATATGTGCGCAATGTCACAAAACTCAAACATGGCAGACACTGTTGAAGATGAAAAGCTTTCAGCTGTGATGGTGCACTGGCACAACACTCATTTGCTACAGTGATGAACAAACAATCAGTTGCAGGCCCTTTTACCTGCGAAACAACTACTCGCGTGCGCGTGGTGGTCGTGGCAAGTACATAATAAGGATGAGGCACAGAGGACGTCTCACAATATTTATGGCGAATTCCACTCGTCGAGCGGGAGCAAGTTTTCTTGCTCCGTGGCTGAGAATCTGCATTCTGCTGGTAGATTCAGAGCAAGTTCGCATGTTCCACCGGCAGATTAGAAGCAACTCCGTGACGGAGCGTTCTGCGTGCTCCGTCTTGCAGAGACGAATTTCGCCGCAACTCCGAGAATGCATTGCCGTCATTTTTGCAGAATCGGACCTAGCTGTTGCCTGCGACTGCCTTGAGCATTGTTTTTTTTCCCCCAAGGCAGTACCCACTGCACGAGTTTACACTACTAAAATGACATTGTTTGATGCTGTTGGTTTGCTTCTCGCTTTGAGCAACAGTGAGAGCACCAGTAGCAGCAGCGAGGACGAGCCGCACGTGCTTTCCCGCCGTGTGCGCTGCGGAAGTCTCGACTGAAGATAATCGGCCATGTCGAAGTTTTCAGGACTGGTTTGGTGACGTATGTGTAAACAACTTCCGGCGCGACCTAGGGGTGGGGCATTCACGTGTTCCACTCACACATCTGGCTTGGCGCAATCCGAGTGCTTGCTCCAGGATTTCAGCGGCCACTTCAAATCTACCAGTGGAATTTGCCATTAGACAAGGAAGTCTGGTGGCATGGTCGCAATGAGAACCAAATCGCAGGATGACGAAAATTGCGGCTTTTACACTGTTATGCAAAATAAGAACTGTACTCGCATGTTCATCAAGAAATCCAAGTTAACTAGCCTTTACTGTATATTTCAGAGCCACAATTTGTGCAGTACATCTTTCTTGTACAACTAAAGACCGAGCCTGCAGCCACACACGGACCAACACATGTCGGTGACGCCATGCTTGCTTTGGAAAGCAGGCAAGCAGAAAACGTGGTCCTAAGAAGTGGGAACTAAAATCCTTCCAAAGTGAGCAATAATATTTGCAACTTTTCGAAACTGTTTTGATCTCATAAAAAAATTTCTGCAAAAAATCGGATAATTACAAATAAGGCTAGGTCCCAATTCTTATTCCACCAGCACATGTGCATTTTAGTTCTGTAGCTTCCACAGCACTGCCAAAAAAAACTGTGCTAAAGTAAATGAAAACTGCAATGGCTTCAAGCAATTAACAGTGGTCAAACAAATGTAGCCAGAACCAGCACATTCACGCTTTCTAAACCAAATTTAGATGGATAGCGTGCTGTTCCTACATAGAACTCTCGCCACTTTTCAGTCACGAGTGAACCAGCCGCAATGAAATAGCGCTCTCTTTGGTTCAGAGCATCAGTTGGGGCCACGTGTCGATTTTCTAACAAGCGCACATTCTTGCACAGCCATATGACTGGCAAAAAAAAACTAGCGTTTTGCATGCGAGCACAAAGGGGCGCCCTCAGATCTCATAATCTTCGCGCACAGCGGCACGTTCCTTTTCCCGCCAGGACCGAGGGTTGAGACCAAGAAACCTTACGACAGCTGTTAACGGCCAATCTTGTTCTCACCCAAGCCCATTTTTGTACTAGTACTACCAAATTTTAGAGAATGTGGGGAAGGAAAAAAAAGAGAAAAGAGGAGAAAAAAAAAGTAAAGCAAGGAAATTGTAGGGAAACCGAATAGCAAGGCTACTGGCTCCAAACCCTCAGGTCAAGGATCGAAGGACCCCGCTAGCGAAGGCAGATTGTAATCACTGGGCAACCCGCTTTATGCATTCCAATTAGCTTGGTCACAAACAAAAAACGCACACACACTTGTTGAACCACTGTTTAATGCCAGTACCATAGAGTACGTTTCAATTTCTTGAGGCCCAATCAACTAGTTTTCACATAAATAGCTCAAGAATTTTACTTTATTTTAGTGTCTTAAAGAAATATATATACCTTGCATACAATATACGTACAAAAGAACAGCAGTGTTCATGAACTGAAACTGACTGAAAGATTGTGAGTTGGTAAATGCTGCTGATTAGACTGAACATGGATTGTTGAGAACCTAGAGTTGGTTTGATTGATATGTGGGGTTTAACGTCCCAAAACCACTATATGATTATGAGAGACGCTGAGAACCTAGAGTGTGTTTGCTTGTGTGTCCAATGAAAAGCTGATCTTTGGTGTTCATATTCGCTGCAACTACTTTGAAGAACCCCTCACAATCTCTATTTAAACAAAAGAATGGAAGAGTTCCGTCTCCAGCAACACCACAAAGTAACAGTGATGCCAATGGCCAGCTTCCCAAAACGCAAAAGCAACCTAATGAGAGACTTTCAAAGAAGCTCTTGAACTTTCTTCAACCATCTGCACGTTAACCTCGACAACTGGTTTTGAATGTAAAAGCTGCTACAATAAGTGTGCATCACCGTACAGGTCTTTTTCAAATTTCTATCACTTTTTTCTTTTCTCACCAGAAAGGTGGCGTTACAGCAGTGTATGAACTGCTCAGGTCTAAACTGCTTCCCGGTCATGCCTTCGCAAAAGCACAGCCTTTGAAATGTTTCTGTGTTAGCCAAAGAAACTTGTAATCCCCATGGAAGCAATGTTTCTTCCCACCAAAAGCAAATACAGAATGACGTTCGAAATGATGCAAGCAATGCTCTAAATGTGATTTAAACATCCTTGAAAGCGAGCTCACCAACAAGAATACATCTCAACTTGTCTACTCACTGTGCTCACATCTGCTCTACGAAGCCAAGGTTGTGTGCATGTAGTAAAGCTATCGTGTCTCGGAAATTTTTCTAAACATTTACCAAAATGTGCAGAGGCTCAAAGCGTGTTATTACCCCACTCCTTATTCTTTGCAACAGTCTTAATGATGTACGTATATTTTTTTTTATTTATCAAAACTGCATGGTATTGAAAATGAATCCCTTAGGCAATACCGCTCTATACATATCTGTGCCCTCACAAAAAAAAAAAGCCTTGTTGGCAGTAAGTGTCCAATGTTATGTGCTGTGCCCATGTCCGTGTGTTAGTGCTGTTTGTCTTTTTATGTGGCTCCAAATGTACCACACCACAAAAACCACACCGATCACAAGTGACACTCACTGTCTTAAAAGTTGGCGTCCTTGCCTCCACGACACGTTGCTGTTGCTCGTGATGAACAACTCGCCGTCCATGGGCTCCTCTGCAAACGGAAATGATCAGTCGAGTCTATTGCCTGTGTCCTTATGCAAAAAATTATGGTGGATGCCAAGAACAAAAGCAACTCAAGACCGCGAGCATTCACTCTAAGCAAATGAGCTGAAAAAAAAGGGGCTGGGCAAGGGAGACGGGTAATAAATTTGAACTCTGATAAGAATTTAAGCCAGACCTCCCATGTGCGAAATGAGCACACTTCCGAAATGTCACGGTGGGTACCTGGTTCAAGCTCAATAAAAAAAGTTCCTAGTGAGCAAGATTTTTCTACAGCGCTTTCTCCCCAGCGGCATCCACGAGCAGTGGAAACAGTTTTGTGCAAGTTAGGTTAAGATGCTCCTACCAACCCGTATTTTTTCAAGAAGATGCTGTCGTGGTTAGTGCTACATCCAAATACCACCCAGACCTGGTTTTACACCTCGGTACAGGTGTCGAGTTCTACTACCTCTCCAACTTGAATTAAGAAAATATGTGGGGCTAATATAAGGGGAAGATATCGTGGTCAGTGCAAGTGCACCTAAGCGACCAGCTTCCTGGTGGCGCTATCTACCCTCCCGTTACATCACTGCAATGTAAATAAGAGGTCAGTCTTTACTCTAGTCACGAGCTGGCTGGTCGTATTTTGTCTCATTCCTGGCTGTACCTTGATACGCCTGCACATTGACATATGCCCCATCCCAACAGATTCGAACACGTCCGGTTAATATTTTCATGTTCCACATTTAAAGGCAAAGGTCGAGTGTTCATTTTTTAAAGACAATCACGCCCAATGTACTAGTGATGACCTTAGGCAGCAGTCCTTTAGCGCACCAGAGCTAATGGACTGTCTGTCTGCTCGAAATTAGCAAAAGGCAAGGCAAAGATATTCTATGCGGTGAGTCTCGAGATAAGAATTTAAAATGAGCTCAACCTAGGAGA
The DNA here is from genome assembly GCF_043290135.1 of Rhipicephalus microplus. Lineage (NCBI taxonomy): Eukaryota > Metazoa > Arthropoda > Arachnida > Ixodida > Ixodidae > Rhipicephalus > Rhipicephalus microplus. Next base: position 817,954 of record NW_027464615.1, on the reverse strand, counting down.
TTGCGCAGCGTGCAAGTGCCCATTACCTTTGTTGACATCGTCGAAGACAGGCGCCTTCAACTCTGCGGGGTTTGGATCCGTGTCGTACTTCAGCTTGTGAGACTTGATCCTGCAGATCAAGACCATCGCCAGTTGTGCATTAGAGTACACTTGCATATGCACGCAACTGTGTAGAGTGCAGTGCTGGTACAAATGCAGTCTACGGGAAGCAACGAAGTCCTAATAATAATTGTCGAAGATTTAACGTCCCAACACCAGGATACAATAAGGGACACTAAAGTGAAGGTCGCCAAAAAATTTCTAGCACTTGAAGTTCTTTGAGATGCTCCCTAATCCAAGTACATCAGCTTCAAGCACTTTTGCCCTGTAAAAATGTGGCCGACACAGCCGGGATTTAGTCCCGCAACCTTTGGGTCAGCAGTCGAGCACCATAACCATCACTGTGGCAGGTTACAGAAATCCCATGACACAGTGCAAAGCACAGCAAATGCGCCATTGTGAATTTGTGCTGTCAGTGAACAACTTTAAGAGAGAGAGAGACAAATGCTATCTGTCTTTGCTAGGTGCACCTTGGGAGATTACCTGCCTTTTGCCCATATTGTAAACATTTAATTTAATTTGTGTGGGCTATGGTAAAAAGAATTGAAAAACATCCAACGTGGCTACTGAAAAATGAACAGCTAAAATCCTGACACTGCATCTGCATGCAGGCGCAAAGGGTGCGCCCTCAGATCTCATAATCTTCGCACACTGTGGCACGCTCCTTTTCCCGCTAAGACCGGAAGCCGAGAGCAAGCAGCCTGGTGGTGTAGCAGTTAATGGCCAATCTCGTTCCAACCCAAGCCCATTTTTGTACTTGTATGACCCAATTTTGGAGGACAACTGCAGGGAAGAACAAAAAATGAAGAAAGAAAGGAAAAGTAGAAAAGGACAATCGTAGGGAAGCCAAACAGTAAGGCTGCTTGACTCCTAACTTCCGGGTCTAAGCTCGAAGGACCCCGTTAGCGAAGGCAGATTGTAATCACTGGGCAACCACTTTGCAGTCAGCACGAGATGAGTTAAAAAAGAACCGAGAATGTGCCACGAGATTGATAGAAATAGAAGATCAAAATTTATAATGATCGCACTGAGCACGCTGTTTGCAATTTATGTAAAATACTTTTATAGTAACACAGAATGATGCCAAAAATTTTCGTGCAAAAACGGAGAAGCTTTACAACAACAATAGATACGGTATATACGGTAAAGTTACGCAAGTACACTGTTATTAAGAGTGATACATTATACTACTTGCAAATGAAGTATTTACTTATGAGGTCATTCACAATCTATGCATATTCAAAATTGTAAAAGGTAATGCTAAAAAAAAAAGAGAGGTGCAATAGTAACTAGGAAGGGGCACACCCATGGTGGACCTTTTCGTTTCTCATCACACGGTGGCTCACACAAATGCTGTTGAAAGCGCGGAAGTTCACAAGTGAACACTTGATATTCTGAGGAATACTTGTTGGAGACAAGTGCATTATGTAAGGCAGTGAGTAAAGAAAAATAAAAGCAAGGGAATTGTAGCAAAGCCGAATAGCAAGGCTACTAGACTTCAAACTCCCAAGTCAAGGCTCGAAGGATCCCGCTGACGAAGGCAGATTGTAATCACTGGGCAGCCCACTTTGTGGTTGGTTCAAATGTGGACACACTAACAGGGCATGCACACGGTTTTTTCAGCTTTAACTGGATTATGGCTGCAAGGTGCTAGAGGCACGTGTAGCGCAATCGTTGGCAGAAGTCCAAGACGAGCTATGCTAAAGGGCACTAACAGCCAACCAAGCATGGAGAACAACAATATGCGAGCTTTCGCTTAAAGTGCAAGTTCTCAGATTCATTCCATTTATACTTGCTTGCAGAAGTTTAGTTTTTCTACCTAAAAACTGATGATTGTAACTAAACATGAAGTAGGCTAAAACCTCCTTTAAAAAGCACAAGGTAGCTATACTAAAAACTAGGAAGGGCTCATTGTCTAGAGTCCCCTGGAAATCGTCACCTGCCTGCTTACCATTGCATTTCGCATGAGGCGTTCAATAAAGCCACATGCTCAAAATATGCCAAGCTCTTATGAAAGAAGAAACCATCTCAGAAAAATGCATCTTTTCTACTTAGTTGAGCTTTCACTTATTCCTTTAAAATGCATTTTACTCAAGATTTACTTTTGGGCAACTTCTTGAGCTTAGACAGGATGTTCTTGGTACTTCCGATAGCCCGATCAGGATTAAAATTTGACCACATATTATCCTTAACACGTGAAGAGTTCAAGTATCTATTTTAAAACTTGATATCTTTCGTACACCTCGTACAACCTTGAAGTAAGCAATTAGTATGGGCTGAGGATTCTAAGAATTCTCACATTACAACTTTTCTTGTCCATTAAAATGTCTTATATAAACTTTTTTGACCGTCACTTAAAGTTTACAGTTAATGTGGGGAAAAATGAGCTATTAATGGCTCAGAACCATGAAATTTTAGTGGCATAAAAAGTTTATCCTAAACGAACAATACTTTACATTGTTATGGCATAAAATGAAAACTGAAACTTAATATAAAACCAATTATATACTTGAAATCAACATCAAAGCGCATACCCAAAGAAAAAACTTGATTTTCAAATCACATCTCCCCATAGGAGCCCAAAAAAAAAAAGGTTTAAATGAGTGCCACTAAAACATTTTTTTACTACATATTTGAATAAGCTGTCAGGAATTTTTTCGATAATGTTATAAAACATTAGGCTGCACATTCTGAAATTTCACTTGGAAATTCGAACAAAGCACTGCGCAAACAAAATACCCCAGAAGGGAATATGATAAACCCTAAAGAAGAACAACCTTGCAACAGCCAGAAGCATACTAGAAAGCCTGCAGAAGACTTTTGCAAAAAAATATACAAGAGTTATCGTAGGGGCTACTTTTTTTTTTTATGACCACCAGAAAAAAATGTTCAAATTATACTGTTCTGAATGAGGTCCTTAAGGGTACTCGTGAGGCACACACAGGGTGTTCATAAGGTACTCACTGATAGGAACTAAATACTTTGCAGACGAATTGGGAAGATGTTTACGAGTTAAGGTGTAGTACGACATACCACGCATTTCGACGAAATGAAGCAAGCCTAATTCACCAAAAGTCACCTGCACTGTGGCAGATTGGCAAAGGCTCTAAAGCTTGAAATAAGCACAGCAGAACATCTCTTTCCATTTAAGTAGAACTGCTTCACTGGTGAAAACACCCTTGGGTGAATCAGTTAATTCACAGTTTACTTCTGTTAAGTTTACTATTGACAGTGAATAAGGTGAAACAATGTTTCTTCAGCACCATAACACTAGAGGATGAAATGCGTCAAAACAGATTCATTTGCTTCTACAAACGCATCTGTATGGCATCTGCAAACTTATGGCATCAGCAAGCAAACAAAGAAAATATGTGCAGCAAGCTTCGGGGCACCCCTTTCATGTTCTCTCTATCTCACCATTGCTGGCAACACAAACAAGAAAGTGCAATGGCAGCGGTTGCCACTCACCGAATTTGACTTTTTGCTGCAACATAAATACACAATTGCTACTTCTATGCCATGCATTTCAACCTGTTACGCCATTTGAAAACGTGTGCAATATGTATTGCGAACAAGGTTTGCAAAGCTCCCCATCCCGACACCTGACATGCCCGTCCATGCGGTCTGATGGCTGAAATAGAAACAAAAACTAAACCCTAATCGGGTATGCCCACGTTAAGTACGAAGACTGCCTACACGTCAGCATGTAAATAAGCTTGAGAAAAAATTGGGGGACCCTTAAGCTTCACCTTTAAGGGTCGAATGCAATAGCAATACCCAGTTCTTGGCATGCACTGCAACCATTTTACGTTTTTTGTTGTTGTGCGACGTTCCTCGAGGAGTTCGAATTGCAGATTACTACAGCATAATCGATAAAGTCGAAAGTGGCTTGTGTCAGTGAAGCTTTCGCATATGGCTGCACTTGATATAATAGGTAGCATGCTTTAAGGGGAGATGCGCGTCGAAAAATCGCGTTTTTCGCGGAATTTTTCAGTTTTGAGATTTTACCTGTAAAATTATCTTTGTATATTCAGCTACAACTCCGCAAAAGATCAAGGCGAAATTCGAACGAGAAGTTAGTAAAAATTCTATTTTATTCAGCCACGGTGGCTCGAGAAAGAGCTAGTTTCGTCGCAAATCAGCAACATTCGATCGTCTCCTTCTCGAGAATGCAGCATCTCCCGCCATTGCTGTTTGCTTGGAGAGGTTGAGAAAGCCTTCGTTTAGCCTACAGCACCTCCCTCAGTTTCGCATTTTGGCCCGAAATAATAAAAAAAGGCACGTTTTGGCGCCTGTTTCAAGCGTTTCTACTGCACATTTAAATCACGTGGTGCTCTAGCGGGGCCGCCCGCTGCGGCGAAGCACCGAAGCCTGCATCCATCCTCGACTGTGTGCGGCGACTCGATCGAACTCTGTGGCCCTTTTCCTGCGTTTTTTCAGTTATTTCGTAATGAACGAACCGAAAAAGCGCAATTTCCGAGCTCGGAAGGCTCAAGCGAAGATCCCGTACCGAGTGCGGCATCGCAAACCTCTACGGAAAGTGACAGCGGGAAGCAGCCGCTCGACGCCTCTGGCTAGCCCTAACCAGCACGGCGGCCACTCGGACGAAATCGACGCTGCGCTGAACTTTGTGAGCGCTTCGGAGGTGAAGATTGGACTCTTCGAGAACGATAGAGCAGCAAACGATCGGAACTCTGCGAGTGCTGTGATATGCGATATCAGTGCGCTTACGGTGCTGATAAGTGGAGCTGCTTGCCCTGCGTGCCACACCTGTACCCTCGTGGTACGTGAACCGGTCGAAAAACGGAAGGGTCTCTCGGCGTTTCTTGAGTTGCATTGAGCGAACAGTGAGTGCCCTGAATCGGTACTTTCTTCTGTGCACACCTCGAGCCGTGTTGTGCCTGGTGAGCTTGCGAACGGTGCTAGCGGAAGCCGGGAATATCGGAGTGAAAGCTCCCGTGACAGCTTCGCCGTAAACGTCAAGGCAATGGTAGCTGCGCACGCGATTGGCATCGGGCACGAACAGCTTTCACGTTTTTGCGCCATTCTTGGCTTGCCGACGCCGTTACATCACAAGAACTTTATTGCGATCGGCAAGAAAGTTCATGCTGCTGCCATGAAAGCCGTGGAGGAAAACATGGAGAAAGCGAGAGTTCACACGAAAGAGATGGTCGGCAGCAGTGATGTTGCCGTGATGTTTGATGGTACGTGGCAAAAGTGGGGCCACAAGAGCCATAACGGCGTTGGCACAGCTGTGTCTGTAGACACTGGCTTCTACCTCGATTTTGAGGTTCTCTCAAACTTCTGCCTTGCGTGCAGCCGGCACAAAGACATCGGGAGCGAAGAGCAAGTGTGGCAGGCGTACCATGACCCAGTTTGTGAGAAGAACGTTGACTGCTCCTCTCATGCTATGGAAACTGAGACAGCAGTGCGCATATGGACGCGGACTCCCTCATATGAGACACCGTTGCGCTTCACCACATTTTTGAGTGATGGGGACAGCAAAGCCTTCAATGCTGTCTTTGAGGCCAAAGTGTACGGTGAAACATCCATCGTGAAGGAAGATTGCACCAACCACGTGGCCAAGCGCCTGGGCACTTGAATTCGCAAGCTCAAGACTCCTCTTCCACGTGGCGAGAAGTTGAAGGACGGGCAAATACAGAAGTTGCAAAACTACTACCGCATAGCCATCACCAGCAACAGGGGCAATGTCCGGGAATGTATCGTGCCATTTGGGCATCACTTTTTCATTCGAGTTCGACGAATGCAGCCAAGAGCCACAAATTCTGCCCCGAAGGAGTTGAATCATTGTGCAAGCACCAGCGGGTGGAAGCACTTGGAGAACCCGCGCCAGACCACACTCCGCTTCTGACAAAGACACAGGGGGAGGAGGCTCTGCTGCCTATATACAGGCGTCTCACGGAGAAGAAGCTTCCCACCCGCTGCTTACAAGGGAAGACACAAAATGCAGGCAGAGTCCCTCAACAGCAAGATCTGGTTACTATGCCCGAAGACGAAGTTTGTGTCCAAGACAGTAGCGGAAACTGCAACTGCCATCGCCGTTTTGTGGTATAACTGCAGTCATGGCAGCTTTGACAAGTGCTTCAGGCGATTAGTATTCTGCCACCAGAAGAGCTTGTTGCCCTGGGAAGCTCCCGTGACCAGAGGAGAATGAAGAAAATGTCCGTCCGCCAAACTGCTGAAGCTCGAGCCCATCGCCGAAACCAGGTGAAGAGAGCGCGTCTCACGGACTTTATTCGAGAGGGTGCTGAAAGGCAAACATATGGGCCAAGGGAGTTCTGAACAGCTGTGCTGTGTTTGAGACATCATGCTCTATTTTTGCAAGAAATTTCATGTGCTTTCGTCACGTTTTTGAAAAATACAGATGTTTGAAACTTTCAAAAGCATTTTTATCCATTTGTACTTTTCAGCATTTTTTTCGTTTTGTGCACCACATTTCAGGTACTTCAAATGGTCAGATCTGGATGAAATTTTGCACACAGCCTCTTCAAAGTGTGTAGAATGTCGATAGCTATATGCATTTTAAATATCTCTTATACATTTTTTTGAAAACAAAATTAAAATGTTGACTCACAGCACACAAAGTATGCACTTTTGGTATTCCTGAATTTTTTAGAAATATAGAAATTATTTCAATAAATTTTAAGTAGTATCTAACATACTACTTCACCTAACCAGCAAAATGAGCTATTGCAGGCTTCTCTAAACAAAAATTTATTATGAAAAAAGATGTGCACTGTTGGGGGCACCGTCCTATGTACGGCTGACGCAGAAGCCTATAGCTAATGTTTCAGCCGCACACAGTCGTTCCGTGCACGGTTAACGTCCCCCAACCGTAGCTTGCCTCATTGCAGCTACTACTACGGGTTCGGGCGAATAAGGCAACTGGCCAGATCAACAACAAACACTTTATTGCTAAGCGTTAGCAATCGCGCGTCACTGTCGCGGGGAGATACTACAGATAACAAAGGTGTTGACGCTTACACCTCGGTCGTGGACGTCCTCGGCTCGCAGGAGGGGTTGCGGGTTCGTCCTCCTGGGATGGTCGCTGGTGTCAGAGAGCGAGCGCCCGTTTGCCCGCTCGTTTTGTTCCCCGACCCGATTTCCCTTTCCCTGACGAGAATGGTACCTTTCCTCGCTGAGGGAGAGGGGAACCTGTTCCTGGCGCCGGGAAAGGGGGGGGAATCGCACGCGCCGGCCGTGGGGGAAGGGGTCCCCGCAACCAGGCGCGTGCGCTGCCCTAAAAGGGAAAAGGGAGGCTGGGCGCACCTGCTCCCCACAGCACAAAGCCCCATATTTTTCTCTTGAGAGGTGTCTCGCACAAAAACTAATAAAGCTACATAAGAACTAAGCACATATTTGGAATCAGCGTTACAAACTCAGTCTATGACCAAAGTTTCATAACTTTAGGTATAATATTAAAGAAAAAGTGTTTTCGAGGAGTATCTCCCCTTAAGGAGAAACATGGCCATGGGAATTGTAAATTCGGATAATACGTTCAGTTTTTCAATTTTCTTTTTCTGTAATCCTGAGACGATGTTTTATATCATAGTGTAATTTTAGATCAAAATAAGTAGTAAAGTTGACAAAAGCATTTTACTTAGGGCTGTTGTCAAAGGCTATGTGAAAAATGGGCATAGCAAAATGCAAATTTGCAGCTTTCCCTTGGCACCGTGCCACCATATTGGCATCATCGTAAGGAGGACAGATTGGAGCTCAATATAGCCACAAAGATGCATTTCTCCAATGAAAAATAAAGCCAGCTTCCTTGTGAGTTCCATTTTATCAGCTTCAAGCTGCAGTTTCTTTGAGCTCCATTTTCTCAGGTTTCATTTTTTGAGCAGTTGTCGGTCATCCCTGTGCCATTTCACAACAAAATAAGCTATAGCCATTTCGTTTCCTGAACTTAGATTGACACATTGGTGAGTGCCGTAAGGCTGTCCATATTTGCGTGCACATTATACAGACTTTTGTAAATGGCTTTCGTAAAAGTTGTTGGTAAGACAATATGTCCAGGACATTTCAGAAAAAAAATTGTGTGCTTACTTAAATATTAAAAATTAACCAATAGCATTACGACCCAAAATAGACCCTTAAAAATATCCTTGTGCTTGTGCAAAGATTTCGACGGAACTTGTGTCTCATCAGCCAATTTTTGGGGGGATATCTATCAAGTATTGTAGCTCAAAAGTTGTACTAGACAGCTCGAAACAGATTTCAGTTATAATACCAGCACAACAAATGACATCTGCATGCCGAATTTGATCCCTTTAGCTTCATAAATAGCAAAGATAATTTTCATCGCCACGTCCCCCCCTTACACCACGAACAATTATGCTAGGGAAATGTTTTCGAACTTGCTAAGCACCACCACACGGTCTTAGGGGAATATGCACAGAAACACCTGTGCTTTTTGTAATGGGCGAACGGCTTTAAACCGCCGAGTCTTTGCTATAATTAAATTTTCCGACACCCGATGGCAATGCACGTTTGTACCCCACAATATTACTGCGATATTACATGTTGTATAGAAGAAGTCTTATAGAAGAAACACGTTTGTAAAGCATAAAAATTATTTTCACAGATTTCCAAGCAGAGGCAGTCATTTTCACTGTACTTCCAAGCAGGTGCATAGCTGTGTGGTGGAACACCTGCTTGTCATGCAAACTGCTTGGGTTCTATGCCGACTCGGGCCCGGAAATCTTCGCAATTTATTTGCATCTTTCAATTTTATTGGCCATGGACAAGATGATTTTTCGCTTACAACAAGCCCATGCCCACGCCGCAAGTTCTTGCAAAATTAGCTTTTTATCATGTTAATAATGGCGCATAGCAACGCTTTCAAGCTACCAAGTCCACACAACTTTAACACAGCCGTCTAGGCGGGAAAGCCTGTGGTAATATGTAGAGAAATAAAGCCTTTCGGTAGCGTATGTAGGCCACAGCTTGCAGTGAAAGAACAAAGCAAAGCACAGGTGGTCAAAGGAATCGCACGAGTACACTCTCGTCCTGCGTACCTTTCCTGCTTGAGGGCAAACTCAAGCATCTTTATTCGCCTGATGAGGTCGTTCTTTAGGTTCTCCTGCCCTTTGCGCTCACCCTGAAGAAATGCTATCCTTGCCTGCAACAGACAAGAGGAAAGGCAACATTCAGAACCATCACAGAATGACCCGCGTCCATTGACTAGCAAAGCTATTGTAATGTCTAATGCACACTGCAAAAAAATTAATAAATAAGCGCATTTCAAAAGACAGCGTAAGCTTTGCTTGGTGTATGATAAGCCTTGGCATGGCGTCACTTTCAAACCAATTAACTGTCCGCGTTTTTATGTCAAGCTCCGTTAGTTAACATGGGTAAACTGTGGTAATACATATTCACTGCTTCAGATACAAGTTTTCTGGCAAAAATGAAAGACAGGTACAATATGTTCATGAACTGCATAAAAAAATTAATAAATAACCATGATTACAGAAGCAAGAATATTGTGTGGAATGTGCCAATATATACTCTGGTGGCCCATGCACTTGCTATAAAACTATAAGGACAATCGACATGCTTACCATGTACATACTTTTGACATATGATAAGGCACAAACTAAGAGTTTGAACAAACTAACTCCACTCTAGTTTTCTTTTAATCTAAAACACACTACTTGTTTGCTTTTTGATTCATGATACAACTTTAACCCACCAAATGCATCAAACTTTTATTTGCATATACTCAAATGGAGAAACACGGTATAGTGTCATTCTCTTGTGTTCTTCAACAAGAACAACTTAAATAGAATACAAACTTGAAAAAAACAAAACAAAAACCCATTCTTTAAGTCAGCAATGCATAGCAGTGCACCAGAGCACCCAAGAAGGGGAAGAGTTCCCAGCTCGTAAACCAAGTGGCACTCCCACTATCTTGAAAGTATGGGGAGGGAGGAGGTCTGTAGCTAGAACCGTTCAAACAGCTTGTCCCTTTCTCTCGCGCAGATGAGTAGTCACGGTCATGCTGGCTTCGGAGAAGGAGACAAAGCGAGTCTGCAGTAGCCTTGAACCGAGCCGCACAGCACATGGCACCGTGCCGTTCAACCCCCTTCCAAAAGGTTCGGCATGACGACGCAGCGTTGAAAGAACAAGAAAGCTAAAACGAGAGGCACACTCAACTCGGCCTTTGGGCGCAGTGCCAAGAAAGCACAAGCAAAACCAAGTTAATAAGCAGGAGTAAGAGAAAAGATACAAGACAAAGTAGAGCACCAAAAGAAAAAGAGAGAAAAGTCTAAGGAGGAGTACGAGCAAGGAACCCGTCTTCCTGGAGGTGCACGAGGAAAAGAGCCACGCGAGAGCAAGCCCACCTCAAGGCACCAACCTTGGCCCGGCCCTTCTTTCACCGCTTTGCGACACGACAGCAGAGAGACAAAGTGTCATGCTCTGCCACAGTCCGCTGACGTTCAGACGTTTGTGCAACGAAAGGGGGCAAAAAAATTTGTCCCTGTGACGTCTGCGCAGTTTGCGACATTTGAAGACTGGAGGAAATGAGGGAAGCGTCAATGCCGCTCCTGCTGTTAAGTGGCATCTATCCAAAGACTGCTTTGATGCTCTGCAGAGTTAGGTTTGGCACAACACGAAAACAAGTGGCAGGCCAGCTAATGATACACACAAAAAATAAAAAATCTCACACATGTAGAAAGACAAAGGGGTTATCTACATTCATTATGACACTGCTTTTATGCGTGTGTGCATGGCAAGAGATTGCCATAACAATAACAGAATCAAAAAAGAAGAAAGCCATCTACATAAGGCAGGACAAAGATTGGTTTTTCAAGCATTGAGAAGTTTACATAACTTCAGCTTCAGACTAACATTAGCTCCAGCCACGATCTCATCAGATAGACACGTTACATCCGGCAGTTTTAACCTCTCTTCAACTAATAACGTCAACGACTTCTCATGACCAGACTACGAGACTACTACGAGATACGAGAAATCAATATAAGGAAAGAGCCCACAACTAATGCTAAATGTTTGATGACTGAAGTAATCCATAAGGAAAGAGCCCACAACTAATGCTAAATGTTTGATGACTGAAGCAATCTGCCCCCTATTGGTTTACCTGTGCTGATTAAAGGAGCCTTAAGTATATCTTAGCTTAACTACAATGAAGGAAGCAAATTAATAGGCACTGCCTCTCTATAATACTTGCAGATAGTGTGCTGGCAGGCAAACCGTTTACTGCGTATATATATGTATAAAAAAAAAAACAGGGCATCTTTCCCAGGTGAGTGATCATTGTACTGCGTGCTACTGAATTCAACTCTGCTCATCAAAGCTACTCACGCACACAACCTAATTGCTTAAAAAGCCTTGTCCTCAGAAACCCTTGTACAAGTAGACCATTTGTTTTCATAATGAAGAACAACACATTTTCAATGGCGATTCTTAGATAAGCAAGTTTGGTCAAGGTACAGGAAAAAGTTGTACAGCCTCCAGTTGAACGAACTACCAAGGATTCTCTCTTTTGCACCATGAGCCAAGCTATTTGCGAAGTCCAACCTGTTAAATTCACAACTATTTAATGGGACACTAAAGGCAAATACCAAGTTGACATGGATTGTTGAAATCGCATTCCAGAAACCACGTGATGCTTGTTTCATGCCAATGAAATCATTAATTTGGAAGAAAATCACATTTTAGTGGTCTGCATAAACCTAGGGCAATTGGAACAGCCTGCTTCCGCGAACAGCGTTCTGACATAGCATTTCCCATGCCTACAGTATGGTCCAGAGAAAATAGGGGCTGTAGTGGTCAAATGCCCAGCGTTGAAAACACTAAACAGAACTGGTGTCGTTCAAAAATAATGCCAATAAATTGAAGGGCCTTTAAGCTTCGCCTTTAAGAGTTGAGCACGATAGCGATATCCTGTCTGTAGTACATACTTTGAACACTTGATGCACGAAATCTTTTTGAAAAATTGCTATGCACCCCCTACGTGGCCTTTTAAGGGAATAGGCGCAGTAACCTGCGTGCTTTGTGTAGTGGGTGGCAGGCTTTACACCATGAAAAATCATTATGATAATAGCATGTTCCAACGCTCGATGGAAATGTACGCTTGTACCACGCATTATTATTTCAATATGTAATGTTGCATTGTGAAGCCTGAAAGTTACTTTCCCAACATTTCCGAATCGAGGAAGTTATTTTCTCTATTCAAAAGCAGATGCGTGGCTGTGTGTTAAAACACCCACTTGCCACGCATGTGACCCGAGTTCGATCCCCACTCAGACCCTGAATTTTTTTTTTGTTATCAATTTTTCGGTCACGCACAAGATTACGATTCTTTGCTTACAACCAATGCTGCCTACACCAGCATTTCTGCGAAACAAGCTCTTTGACGCAATCACTTTAAAAGTTATTTTTTTTGCATGAATTTGCAAAAGTTTCAGTTTATTCCATCTAGTAATGCAATGAAAGTGGCTCAAGTACGTGTGATAATTTTAAAGACTCCTCACTGCTTCATGGGGCTTCCCTTCCAGAATGTCCCATTGATGGTGTGAACAGAGTCCCACAGTAGTACAGAACGCAGTTACTTGGTAATGCATTGTAAAACAGCACGATAACACACGGACACAGCAAGAGGATCACACGGGTGCTAACTTTAAAGTGAGGATTATTTTTTGCAGGAAGAGAACATACATGAAAAGAATTGGTCATGCACAATTACTCTGCCCAACACAAAAATATAGAAATATAATGAAGAATTTCACTTCATCGTCAGACAGGGATAACGATAGGTGGCTTAGGCATTTATCACCGAAACTTGCCATGAAAATAAAAAAAGCTTCAGCTACCCCTCTAGCTGTTTTATCACCGTTTCGAAGTAGAGCAGTAGTGTCACCAAAACACGGGGTACATCTGCATTTCTCACCGTGATGGGACAGGATCTCTTTCTGACAAAATAAATGTCAGTTTGAAGTTAGCACTTGTGTCACCCTCTCGCTGCGCCCATGTGTTTTTGCACCATTTCACAATACGTCGACTCCTACACTTGCCTCAACTTTTTTTTATTACTAAAATGATGCTGTATATGATGCTACTGCTTTAGACGTTCTCAAGACCTCCCACTCTGACGTAAAGTGTGATTTGCCTTTATCGTCCCTTACAAGGTGCACGTTTTCCATGCGGGTCACGTCACTGGCATTAATATATTCACTGACTGCTATGGGGCACCGACACCCTGCCACGCTAAAGTTGTAGCGGCAACTATTTGCTGTCCAACTCCTTCAAGCTTAAGCACGGCAAATCGGCTAGCACGGTCGTGGGTTACACACCGAGTTGCCCAATGCCCACTTCCAACGACCCGACCGGTGGTTGAAAGGTTGTCGGTTGACTGCTCAACCGAACTGCGAAACGCTCCAGAAACGAGAGGCGCTCGCCACTTTCTCTCCCCCCCCACGACGGGGAGAAAGGGTGCGCACGCGTCGTCAAGCCAGGGAACAACAAACGGTCGATGAAACAAAGCGCCAAAACCCGCGGTCGGTCGCAGAGCCTTCAGCCTCGCAATAGGGCGAAAGCGGCGTCCTTTATTAAACGGAGACGACCTTGGCGGCACCGCACTCGCCCGCCCTGCACGCTGGGTGGGCCATGGATCGTCGCGTCGACACCGCCGGAGCGCTGTTTCACGCTTGACTTCGCCCGGCCAGCGGCGGGCGCGCCGATCATAGCGCGCCGGACGCGGCGCGGAACGCCGAAGAACCGCGCGCGCACCACTACACAAACAGACGCGCGCGCGAGCCAATCTTCGCGGATCGTCGACCCCGATACTTCTTTTTTTTTTTTACTAAATAGCTTCTTTCTCCCAATGCTCCGCGCATGGTCCGATTGTACACTATCGACCCGTCGTTTAATCTCCGCTCGGTGGAGAGGACCGTACTGGAACAAAAAAAAAATCTTCAACGTTTACGATTCACCTGCGCGGCGCCCTTTACCGTACTTCAGGAGTGCGGAGTGCAAACGCTCATAAGCAGAGGGAAAAAAAAACGAAGTATACAAATTCAACCCACAGAACTACCGCGAAGCTGCCATGCGCAGTGTAAGAAGATTCTCTCCGCTGATTTACTTAAATAGTTGACTACGTAATCTGTCGCTTCCCAGCTAAAATATAACGTTTGGGTAAGCAATGATGTAGGAATCAGTCATAAACATTTGCCAGCGTGTTCAAGTTTTCGATTTAGAAGCATTCCTGTATGGTAAAATAAATTTTCCTGTGTGTGTGCAAGTCCTTAACGTTAGGCAATCGAAAAAAAAAAACGAAACTGACAGCGACGGCGGTGGGTGCCAAGGGTGCTTATATTTACTTATCCGTTGCTCAGGTTGTAACACGACTGTTGGCACTACCGCCATAAAATTTCGCAAATATGAAATCGTAGGTCAGTGACCGGCCCTTCAATATGGTTTTTTTTTCTTTCAAGGACAGTTGTTAAGCGTTAACGTTCCGAAATAACGAAACACCGCAGTAGAGGGCCCCCGTAATTTTCCCACCACATGGGGGGGTTGTTTGAAGTGCCCCTAAACCTACGCATACGGGCACCGAGCACGTTCGCGTCCGTCGAAAACGCACCCGCCACGGCCGGGATTCGATCTTGCGACCTCCGAGTCAACAATCGCGCACCGCAACCACAACATCCCCGTGACATGTCGACCTTCCTATTCTTACAAAAAAAAAACGTGTGCAAAGATGTTAAGATGTTCGTAGAGCCCAACATCGTTGAGCCAACAAAAAAGAAGGGTCCCTTTAAAAAAAAAACACTATCCGAAAAAGGCATCCAAGGGCCTTGCAGAAAGCTACGAAGAAGCCTTATAAAGCGACACTGACGTGACCTCACAGGCGGTGCACACAGAAACAGAAGCGCCCACGACACCACGATGTCGACATCGACTCGCGGTGGGTGACGCACCCGACGTACTCGGGCGTCGGACTTCGCTACGAAGTGCAGCAGATTTCCCACCAGACGTTCTGGAAAGGCGGAATCGGCCAGAAACTGGCATCGTAATGATTCCGTATGTTTCCGTAACAATCTTACAGAAATATATGAAAAATATATGGGAAACATATGTATTCTTACGGAAACATACGGAATTATTGGGCATCGCATACAGAACGTTTCAGTAGGGATGGGATAAGAACCCCCATCTTGAAGGTTTCGGACGCCAACGATTCAAAAACCGCTCTTCAGTTGACTTTTCTTGATGTCACAATCGTTACACTAACTCGAAGACAACAATTAACGATGGTTTCTCCTATGTTTCCTAGGATCTACTTGGCTGCGTCTAACAAACGAACTCTCCTAGACGTTACCTACCACGGCGGTGACTATGGAGCTCGTCTGCTGACCAGCAGGCCGCGGGATCGAATACCGACCACGGCGGCCGAATCTTCGATGCAGGCGAAAAGTGCTCGTGACACGCGTGTATTTAGGGTAGCCGAAATTTCCGGGTCCATCCAACACTACGGCGTCTCTCATAATCTTATCGTGGTTTTGAGACGTTGAACGGCATAAATTATTAAATTAAATTTATTTCCTGTCTTACGATACACTGCTCGAGGGCAGGTAAAAGCTGCTCAAGGGCAGCTTGACGAGCCTACACATACCTCAAGTACAGCAGGGAGGCAGATGTGGAAATTGTACAAATCAAAATTATAAGGATAATTAGAAAATTCCCCTTGCGTTCTCGTAAGGCAGAGACACACGCGGCGGGACGCCACGCGTGCATCCTCGTGACGTGTGTTCCGGCGACGGTCGAGGTGTTGTAACGAGTCTCGACAACCGCGGCGCTGTTACGCCACCGAGTTCCTCTACTAACCATACACCACTACTAAAGCAATAACGTTCCGAAACCCTTACAACCCGCCGACGCGGGCTGCCCAGACAAGTTCCGCCCTTGTTGACACGACACTAAGGAAAGAGGATGATGATAGAAACGCCGGTGACAGTCACATCTACATGAGTCACAACAGACGCAGAAGAAACGAGTCTTCCGTCAAGAAGGATGCCCGAACATGCAAGCAGTAGCCACCTCATCGATAGCGCCCGCTGCCGACTCGGAAACGGGGGAAACTGCTGCATCGGCCGTGGCAACAGGCAGCACGGAGGCGATAATGGCCTCTCCAACGTGTTCCAGAGGACGACTGTATACCCTTAACTTCTACATCTGCAATAATGGCGCTCTCCGCGTTATTCTGAGAAGCTGGTGTACAGGGGTGGACGGGGGGAAAAAAACGCGAACGGCACGGAGTGCCGTTTCCATCCCCCCTCCGACGACCCTTGGTGGCAATTAAGAGATGCTAGAATCTCTCTTCGCTTGTAACATGGAGTGGATTGTTATTAGGGCGAGAGCCTCACCGAACGGGTAATTCGACCGTCGGCGGCGACCGTCCCGCAGCGTGGTGGGGAACGAGTGACGTAAAACAAAAACGTCACAAATATTGGTGTGACGTCACGTGACGTGTAGTGCCCTGCCCTGGGCGGCGGACAAAGCCGAAGAGCACGCCACCTCAAGAGAAGACCGCGCTTGGCAGAGGCATGTGGGAAGCCAGGGCTCATGTTACCTGCTGCCTTATTAAACGTCGACTGAAGAAGAAGATTGGTTTCGCCTTCGAGCCCTTGCGTGTGAACGCAACAAGGGAACCTGCGAGTTTGTTATCCGGGCTACGAGAGTACTCTAGAAAAGGCGCAAAACAGCAGAGCATGATGAGTGACCGTTTGCGTCTCTTTCCATCGTGGTAGTATGTAAACGTCGACCAGCGAGTTATACAGGCGCTGGGACAGTTAAAGGGCCACTAAAGAGCAACAATGACTTGATTTAGATTGATAAACTGCACTCTGAGGACTCTAATGTCCCATGTTTCGCTATCATAAGTTAATTATTAGCGGAGAAAATCAAGGTTCAAGATTTGGTTTTGAATTTCACGCAAAAATCTCCGTGCGTGACGTAACAAATTTCAAAATACATTTACGGTATTTTCGTTCCATTTTCAATGAATTTTTTTTTTTTTGAAACTCCATATGCGAAGTCTGTAGGGGCCACCACGTATTACAATGTAGTTCATTTTAATCGACTAGACTCTACTCAGAACCCAGCAGATGCCTTCGAAATTTCTTACGTCGCACAGTTTGGTGCGAGAATCTCGAAGGTGGCGCCGCCGCCCGCAATTTCTTTTCGCGTGTTTTCGGGATGGTGAAATTGTACTTTACTAATACGCAGCAAATATTTTGCTCTTTAGTGTCCCTGCAGGCTTGCGCGCAACGTTGACGCCGCACGTAAGAAAGAAGGAACCCTGTAGACTCCAGCGAAAAACCAAGACCCACGAGAACCATAACGAAACCCACCGAACAAGTGAAAAATTACAGATAACCACCGAGACACGGCTGTTTCATTTCTCGAACACGGCGAAAACAGGAGTACAGTTAACAGAGTCGACATCATTACACGCTCGACAACCGCAGCGTACATGTTCATCCTGGCCCACACTTTCATTACGATCACGCATATTTCCACTGCCACACGAGGGCCCCTGCCAACGATCTACAATTTTTACTACCCGGTGCCAGGCGAACAGCCTGCGGGGGAGGGCTCCCCCTTTAAAGGTCCTTTTTCGCTCTCAATGCCATTGAGAGCGAAAATACGGGGGGGGGGGTAATCACTCAGTGTGCCACCCACCCCCTGCTACGTCCCTACCTCCTGTGATAGCCGATTCTATTTTATGCATGCAAACTTCCCGATTTCGTCACATCGTTTAGCTAACCCGTTGCAACCCTTCGGCTGCGTTCCCCATCCCTTGGTAATCATTCCGTTGCTCCGACGAACCACAGGTTTCGTCCTACGCATATGTAGCCGGCCCAGGTCTATTTATTTCGCTGAATGCCAACTACAATACCGGCTGCCCGTTCTTTTGCAATTCTATCTGAACGTTTCGTCGATCATTTTCTGCCCCTCTACATGACCTCTGCTGTTTTCGATCTCTTTAAGGGGCGAAGCTCCTTAAAGTGTGAGTCGTTCTCTCCTCTGTAGTAGTAGTAGTAGTAGTAGTAGTAGTAGTAGTAGTAGTAGTAGTAGTAGTAGTAGTAGTAGCCACCTCTAGTTTGTGAATTGCTCAATAGATAGCGTCGTGTGCATATGTTCTTGCAAATAGTATCACTAGATGGCGTTAGTGGTTTTCGTATTGTTGACAGACGGACGGACAGACAGACGGACGGACAGACGGACGGACGGACGCTTCACCCCCACCGATCATCATTCACTTCGTGGATATGCTGCGAATATTTTTTTCTTCTTAGGTTTCTTTGTTAACCTTCAAGTTTCAGCCTCGATAAATAATAAAAAAAGTTTCGCAATAACCTCCACTCTTCTCCCGAACTGTCCTCGGTTGCAAATAGGCCCGCGGAGACACTGCAAGTGGCCCCACTTAATGACTGCATAAATTATTAAATACGTACGTAAGAGACGATTTACAAGTATACAGCGCAAATAAAGCAAGCCCAAGAAAGTTTGAGCACGAACCCAGCGATATGTTCGCGCCCAATGTTTCTCGCGCTCGTTTCATTACCGCTGTAGCGTTAATCACGTTGAAGCTAACCCTACCTTCAAT
The DNA here is from genome assembly GCF_043290135.1 of Rhipicephalus microplus. Lineage (NCBI taxonomy): Eukaryota > Metazoa > Arthropoda > Arachnida > Ixodida > Ixodidae > Rhipicephalus > Rhipicephalus microplus. The sequence continues at coordinate 799,200 of NW_027464615.1, read as the reverse complement.
GGCACTAGTATACGAAAGCCACCAAGATCATCAAGTCGCGCGGTCTATTTCAGGGCGAAATCTGGAACTTAAGTTCATTCTCCGTGATGCAGAGGAACTTCATCCTTTTCCTGGCGTCCCTGCAGCAGATGAAAAGGACGGGACAACGCGAGCCTTCCACGACGACGTCCTGGCGAACGGGGGCAAAGACAAACGCTAGACGCGGCGCCGGCGTTATCCACTTTATCGCAACGCCTGTTTTACGCGCGTGTTCGCATATCCACGAATTCCGCGAGAGATACTGTATAGGCCCGTTTTTTTTTTTTTTTTTTAAAGCCTCCGGGTGCGCGCGTCTTTTATGGCCACCGAGACGGCATATGCCTGCTTCGCAGTGTGGCTCCCACGCAGCGTTGGAAGTCAACGAGACGACGTAATCTACATATCTGCAGCTATCGTCAGCCAATATCGGCAAAGCGATCCCATACTGTCACATGTCAGCTCAAGGTCCTAGCTGCCAACTCGTAGGCTCTCAACTGCGCAGTTAGCCCGAAAAGGCCTCTTTGCTCCTCCAAAAGACGAAACGTGTACAAAAGATTGCACATGGCACGGCGAGGAGGGGCACTTTTCCCCTTGTGGAGTAAAGCACCCGTTCTTTTTGCAGTAACTGCAGGAATGTTGGCGCCGTGTGCAAACGACCCATCGATGCCTACACAAGCCTGTTTCCTTTCAGACGGTGCCGTAGCGCGGTGTGATGTAATGGTTAGTGTACGCGCATGATGACTGAGTTCTCGTGAGTTCGAATCCCATGTGTTTGCTGCAAATTTTCCGAAATATATTTCTGAATGTGATGCATGTACTTCTAATGAAATGCCTGCCCGCACTTCGAAAGGCTGGTCAAGTCAGCCAAAATCCAATCTTTTGCGCAAAATAACTGTTGCTCCCTTGAAGGAGTAACCGCGAGAGCGCGGAGTAACTTCGCAGTTAATCCCAAAACGGAGCAATGAAAGTGGTAGGTTAGTTACTCTTCTAAAGGATCAACCTGGATATTCCTCTTTCTCCTTCACTTCCTAGAGTGTAAGCACTTCGCCCACTCAAATATTCGCAAACTCACAAGCACCGCGCAAAACAAAACCGCGGGTGTTCGAGCACGTCTGACGAAGACATTAACGATGGGCGCAAAAAAAGGTAGCGAGAAAAAGCGGACTAAAACGAAATCTACAGACGCACAGAGCACGGCAGGAAGACGTGTACCGTGATATCAAGCAGGTTTCAAGAGCGCACAAACTCGTTCAAGAGGGCGCTCCCACAAGGACTTCATATGTTGCCTTTTTGGTTCGGTGTTAAGATACCTGTTGATGTGAGAGTTTAAAATGTAGTGTCATGGGGGAATAGTAATCATGGGGGAATAGTAAGGAATAGTAATCGGTCATCGTTGCCGCCTTCAAAAGAGAATATACTCGTAATTGGCCACCGAATGGAGCGCCGCATTTGGTGACATGGGACCCATTTTTTGCAAACATTCCTCACTGGCGTAACTGGCGTGTCTAGTGCATTTCATCAACATGAAGATCCTATTTTCATCATAACATATACATCGCGAAACGTAACAGATTGTGAACGGGGGGTGGTTCACATTGTTTATAAAGAAACGCCATTGCTTTAAAAAATGAGGGCGGAGGGCAGAATATTTGCGTCAGTTACAACATCTCACATAACCCTCTGACCGAAAGGGGGGAGCTTTCCCGGCTTTCATCTCAAATCCTCGTGCCGTGCCTACTACCCTTGGGTCCCCGCAACGACACATGTGCGCCCGCCGCGCAAAGCGCGCACTGACCGAGGGTGCCGTTACGCACCGCTGCTGCGGCTACGGCACGTGCGGCCGAATTACACCACACACACGACACACCGCGGCCGCTGCAACATCGCGGCACTGCTCCACAAAGGCGAGAGTATGAGAGAGAGGGAAAGTGCGAGGTAGGAATACTACGTGCATGTCGATGATGGAGAGGGTGTGGTGTTGAGGAAGGAGATTTCTTCACGCGACGCTGCGGCTGCTGCTCAACATCCATTTCCCTCCTCCTCCTCCTGCCCCCACCATCTGCAAACACGCCCCTTTGCAGTGTCGACAGACTCCTCTCGCGTGTGACATCACCCAGACATGTGGAGGGAGAGAAAGGACGACTCTCGGAACGTGACGCGCGAACAATACGTAAACGACCGCTTTCGCGCGGGGGACACGCAATTCGCGACAGCAGTGCTCTCCACCCCCCGCCGCAGGGACGCGTATGTGTACCACCGCGTGACGACGACGACGCACACGCAAGCATTTGCTCCAGCGCGGCGGCGGCACGCGAAGCTGAAGGAACAGCCATACATGCACGCGAAGACGTGCGACACCGAGTCCGGGTGACAGTGACGCCTGGAAATGCAGCGAGCAATGAAAAGGAAAATTATGGGTGTAACCTTAAGAGAGAGGAAGCGAGCATAGTGGGCCAGGGAACAAAGAGGAATGAATTATATCATAGCTCAAACCAAGAAGAAATGGTCATGGGCCGGGCACGTAGCGCATACGCAAGGTAACCGCAGCTCATTGAGGGTAACTGACTCGATTCCAAAGCAAACACGTGAGAGGGAGACCGAAAATTAGGAGCGTAGATGAGATTAAGAAGTCTGCAGATATAACGTGGCAGCAGGGAGCACATGAGGAACACGGGAGAAGCCTTTGTTCTACAGTGGCTGTAGTCAGGCCGCTGATGATGATTTCAGGAGCCCGGACGACACGGATAGACCGTTGAGGGATTTGCACGCGGCGTCACACACAAAAGGACACGCTGCAGCGACCCACGAAGACGCCGTGCAAGCAGAGGCAGGATTGTGCCTGCCATGCGATCGGCCACGCACGCACATACACTTCGCGAATCGTGATTACATGGTGCCGGGTGCGCCGCGAAAGCCGGTGTGTCGCAAACGCGACGGACAAAGGAAATGGGGTTAACGATAGAAAAGAGAAAACGTCGATGGAGGACAGAACGCGCGAGCGGCGGCCCACAGACGATGTGCATTACATGGCCGCTCAATAAAACACAACGGAAGACATAGTTACGAAACGAAACAAACCAATCAACTATGGACGTGTAGAAAACAAAACCAGGCCAGGCTATACAGGGTTAAACGAAGCTTCCGAGTCTGAAGTGTAAAGATGCCTCAACTTCCGCATTCCGAAGGAGACAATTACCGCGCGCGACACAAAATAACCGAGAGGTGAAAACTAAATCCTTGTCAATACTTGTAGCTAATTTTAAAATACGAAAAAAAAGCGTATCGTCTTTGCGAATCCGAGTTCCGGTGCGTTAGGGCCCTTCAGAGAGCAATACTATTCAGTATGGCTCTCCGAAGGGCTGTCGAGTTCTTTGCAATGCAACTGTGCCAATGGAAAGATGACGTCTAACATGATCTCGTTCGCGGTCATTTCGGCCCTGCAGTCTGCTCGCTTTACGAAAGCAGCAACAAAATAACTTCAATAGCGTAAACTATACCACATAACGAGCTCCGCTATGGAATAAACGTCGGGTCGCCAACCGCGGCTAGCGAAGTCGAACACGGTCCACTTGCCAACGCCAAGGGCCTGCCGACCGAACACGAACAGCGGAAACGTCGCACAAAACAAACAAAAAACAGCTAAATCACCTTTAGAAAATAAAAGTGCACAAACGAAACGAGCGCAAGAAGCAGAATGCCTCCGGTGCCGTCCACTCCCATCGCGGGGTAACTACAACGCGCGGCATGCACATGATCACATCCCCCCTCCCCTCTCCATTCTCCCCTGCAGATCACTCGTCTCTTCTTCCAATCGCAACAACCGGTCTGCCGTGGCCACACACTGCCAGCAGAGAAGTGCGCGTAAAGAACAGCCAACGACACACCGCGGATCACTTTGTATCTTTTGATTTTGCTTTATAAATCCGCGGATAAACGACCCCTTCACCGCTGCTGCACGGAACGAGCCCGACGTCACGCTCAAATTAGGAAGGACCGTAGCAATTAGCGCACGGAGAGAAAGTCAAGAGAAGGTTCCCCCCTCTCTCTCTCTATCTCTTAACAAGGCAATGCATGCGCTGCAGGTTAGGGTACAACGACAGAGCTGCAAACGCATTCAGAAGGCCGATCGAAGATCGGGCATTGCAATGCGGAAAGGGGGGTCGAAGGGAGACACAATGGCAGTGCGCTTCTGTTCTGCTTTCTTAATACTATGTTCGGGATCGTTAGACGCTAATGTATAGCGATCACTGTTAAAATGGAATATCAAACGAGTTCAGATCGATGGATCATTCTTCGACAACTCTTCCTGCCGTTGAAGTCTGCCGTCATCGGTTCGTCATCAAGGTTGGTTGTATTGTATCAAGATTTTATTGTAGTGTCGTCGCGCATGGGCACTGTTCTTGCACTCTGTACAAAAGCGGTCGTAGCATTTACAATAAAATTCAGTTGACAGCACTCTTTCCAATCCATTTTGTCTACCTACACTTGTCGGGCTGTTACTACAATACGACCACGATGAACCAACTCGCTCAAATTAGTACGCTCTTGTCGTTCGTTATCACAGGAGGAAAACAAAAAAAGGCTATTTGAGTCTGTCGCCGTGGCGCGGTGGATAGTGTGCTAGGCATCTGATGCTGCGGACCGAGAGGTCATTGGTTCGATGAGCGTTGACGGTACTTTTTTTTCTTTGACATCTGATCGTGTGCATCTTTTCGTCGTCATTTCCGTGACGGAGATACGTTCCTGAAGTATTGGTGGACCCCGGCATAGGACACTTGCGGGTTAACAACGAAGATCCTGATGCTTTCTAAGCCCGAGCTTATGTTCCCCGTTAAGTGAAAGATTCACAAAAAAGTCAATGAGCACGTCACGTGCATTGCCAAGGCACCCTCACTATATCAAAACGTAATTTCATTAACGGCAAACTACCATACAAGGCATAGTCAGGACAAAAATGTCAATGAGCACGTCACGTGCATTGCCAAGGCACCCTCACTATATCAAAACGTAATTTTTTTATAACGACAAACTACCACACAAGGCACAGTCAGCGTCGTCACAATGTAATGACGTTACGGCGAGCTGGGGAGGGCATCTCAAGGAAGAGAAACCACACGTGTTTTCGTTTCATTTTTTTCTCTCGCGTTTTCCTTCTTACGGACCGTTTTAAAACGGAAATAGCGGTGTTTCTGGTATAGTAAAACAGAAATTCGCCCATACGAAAATTTATTTATTTATCTTCAGTAAGATCTACGGAAGTAGATGCGCGGTATTTGAGCCGACGAAAAAGAAAAAGAAGTTCAATCATAAGAGATCGAATGAGGACGGTAGTTTCTTTTTTTCCCCGAAAATACTGACTGCCCGAAACTTCAGCTACAGGATTAAGTGACGAATGCGAACATGCTACAATCAAAACAATGACTCGCAATATATGTATGTATGTATGTATGTATGTATGTATGTATGTATGTATGTATGTATGTGTATGTATGTATGTATGTATGTATGTATGTATGTATGTATGTATGTATGTATGTGTGTGTGTATGTATGTGTGTGTGTATGTGTATGTATGTATGTATGTATGTATGTATGTATGTGTGTGTGTGTGTGTGTGCGTGTGTGTGTGCGTGTGTGCGTGTGTGCGTGTGTGTGTGTGTGTGTGTGTGCGCGCGTAGGGAGATTCACACCTCGTTAAAAATTCTACTGCCCCACTCGACCAATCTGTTTTTTTTTTTTTTACCTATCGATGAAGCGATTTCGGTTCACTTTGGTTGTAACTGATGCTCTTCGTTTGCTTGTTTGTCCTGTCTTGTCGTCGACATACAAACAAACCCCGTGCGCTTTCCACCGAATCTGTCCAGACGTTTCAGCACGCGACGGCCCGGTGAGCCGGCGCGGCATCGGCGCACAACGGGATGGAGGCAAGGAGGAGCGGACACACCCACGCGCGCCACACGATTCGCCGTCTATGCGCGTATGCAGCATGCGCAGTTATGTATACTGCGTGTGCACGACGACCAACGGTCATTTTCGTCTCACACCGCTGCCAGTGGCACGCTTAACGGCCGAGTCACGACTGCAGCAACTGCAAAGTGTGCCTACCGCACTTCCCATATATATATATATATATATATATATATATATATATATATATATATATATATATATATATATATATATATATATATATATATATATATATATATATATATATATATATATATATATATATATCCCCTTGCTTTTATTCTCTCGCGCGGGATCCTGTCCACCACCTGAAACCATAGAGTTTCCCAATATACACTAGAGGGAACTCTGGCGCTAGTGTCTATGGGAACTGCAATGCACGGCGCTTCAGCGAGCATGGGAATGATGGTTAGTACACAGATTTGTCTAATTTTCGTACTTCTGGCCTGCTTCTGGCTCCGTGTGTGTTCGTGTGGCTTGAAGCTGTTTTCTGACGAAGCAAAAGTCAGCAAATGTTCGGCGATTGCGCTTCACCGCCCTATTTTTTTCAAATTACCTTTCCAAATTGGGTCACGAAGTTGAAAAGGGTTTGTTTTTTCTTTCAAAACAAAACTGAAACAACAGCAATAAACGAAGCCGCAAGTACGATTCGCCGCCCGCAAGTACGAAGACTAGGCAAATGTGTGTACCACCCACCATTCCCATGGTCGCTGAACGATCGCAGCGCCAGAGTGCCTTTTAGTTAATTTTGAGAAACTCTACGCCTGAAACCACGCCCGTCTTGGAGACAGAGGCAGAACCAAAGCAGTGGTCGCATTCCGCCCGCATCGAAATATTCGACCACCGCGACTGCGGGATCGAATCCGCAATTTTGGGGGTGGTAAGTTCGCAAATAAAGAGCGCAGCACGCAGGCGGATTCCGCTATACGACGGCCATCACAAATGAACACAAGCGCGTGTTTGTGTAATTATTCGAATAGGGTTGAGCATCTCAAAACGACTACAATTACGAGGGACGCTGTAGTTGGGGGAGGCGGGGGGCTCCGACATTTTTGAACAGGCGGGGTTCTTTAACGAGCAACTGAATATATATAAGCACACGGGCCTGCAGCATTTTCGCCTAAATCTAGGATTCGCCCGCCGCACCCGGCCTTCGATCCCGCGACCTGCGGGTCAGCCGTCGAGCACCATGACCACTATAGGCCACCGTGGCGGGTATAGCACCGTTGTACAAGAGGAATTTCTATTCATTGATTGATATGTGGGGTTTCACACCCAAAACCACCATGTGATTATGAGAAACGCCGAAGAAAAGAAATTTGAAAGGCTATTGACTTTTTTTTTTTGCGTCAATACGACGCGCCGATCCCAAAACGTTACAAGATACAGCATATCAAAGGCAAAGAAAAAAAAAGAGACGGAAGGGATTAAATCGAGAATCCTGTGAGAACCGCTGGTCTGAATGGCATGCCGGTGGACAGTATACGGCCCAGAGTCCTCGTGGAAAAAGGGACACTTAGCTGCCCTGTTTAACGTTCGCGAATGGGCGCAGCAGAGCAAATATACAGACGGCGGGCAATGTTTTATACTCGCCATACACGCGCATTGCTGCACGCAACTGGCTCTCGCTCGCTCGGTCACTATCGGTGGGGCGACCACCAATGCACAATATCGCGTCCCAACACACACACACACACACACACACACACACGCACACACACACACACACGAAAGAAAGAGTGTGCGAAAGAATACGCGACTTGTGAAAATAAAACACCAAAAGAACAACAAAACTCCATTTGCTACAACCACGGTGTAAGAATAGTTTAGGTGAGAGAACGGCGCATAGCGGAGGCTTCGTGGGGAGAGGCCACGGCTAAAACAGAGCGTGCGTATGTAGGAATGCGAGGAGCCAGCCGGAGAGGGCGGCGGCAGACCAAACAAAGACTGTTGCGCAAACAAAACGCGTCCACGCGGATAGCGCGCAAGCGTCGAAGACTGCGCGGAGGTTCGTTCGGCAAGAGTTGACTTGCATACAACCACCGATCCATGTCCACCGATCTGTATACACGGGAGATTGATAAAACGTGCAGGCAAAGCCATCTAAAGGCTGCTGTCGATGCATATTACACGAGATGGCAGTCGACTGATTAATTGATATGTGTGGTTTAACGTCCCAAAACCACCATATGATTATGAGAGGTGCCGTAGTGGAGGGCTCCGGAAATTTCGACCACCTGGGGTTCTTTAACGTGCACCCAAATCTGAGCACACGGGCCTACAACATTTCCGCCTCCATCGGAAATGCAGCCGCCACAGCCGGAATTCGAACCCGCGACGTGCGGGTCGAGAGAGATGGCAGTCGGACTGAGATTGAATGAAGAGAACGTTGTCGCAACTGCGGGCCGCCCATGCGTTATCCGAGAGATTGGCAAAGACAGCGCTGGCAATCGTAGCATATACGTCAAAAATACAGCCATCACAAAGCCAACATTAGCCGTTGGCAGAAGACAGCCGCGACAATACAAGACTGAAGACGGCAAGCCGAACTTTCACTTAAAAAAAAAACATTCCCTTAAAATAGAGCAAATTTCACAGGGAAGGGAGTGAAGGCTAATGAAGCGAGAGATACGAGAGTCGAACCAACGAGAGGAGCGGATTCGTTCGCCCACCCGCCATCGATCAGGCGACCGAAAAAAGAAAGGGTTTCCCCCAACAAACACGGAACGCGTCTGGCGCATGACCCGCGCACCGGGGCGACTACCGCTCACACCAGATCACGCGCACCCGGCAATCAATAGGGCGCTATTGGGCGCGGCTGTTTGCTCAGAGCTTCGTCGCCCGGCGTTGAACCGATCGGAGGATATAGAGCGAGCCCTCTTCCATCGGCCCCACAGCTTCCGCCACAACCAGGGAACGCCACGCAACAACAGCAGCTGAAACTATGATTACAGCGACGACAAAGGCTCACGCCAAGCAAACCAAGCGGAGAGCGCGAACCGAGGGGAAACGAAATATAGGGTACGCAACGAAAAGAGCAACGCCCGTAAGAAAGAAAGAAAGAAAGAAAGAAAGAAAGAAAGAAAGAAAGAAAGAAAGAAAGAAAGAAAGAAAGAAAGAAAGAAAGAAAGAAAGAAAGAAAGAAAGAAAGAAAGAAAGACGTAGCGCCGCGTTGAAAAGTACGAAGACGGAGAATGCCCAGAAGAAGCTGCTGCCGCAGGGCATGTACGCGATGTGCACCAAGCGGAAAAAATAAATACACAAATAAAAAACCGACATCTCTCGAACTGGCGGACGTATATACGAGTGCAACGTCGGTTCCTCTTTCCCTCTTCCTTCAGCGAGAGGAGAGTACTGCCAGCGTCACTGGTTACCCTCTCTGCCCCCCCCCCCCTTCGATTCGGGGCCGAAATTATCTTCGCTCCAGTTAACCCGCGCCTATAGCTAACACCGCCGCCACCTCCTCGTGGTCCACGCTCACACTTCCCCGACGAGCGAGGCACCTCCATCGTTGGAGCTGCACGGCAGCCACAGTTCCAGAAAAGAACGCCCCCAAATGGATCACAAATACAAACATACGCAAATGCATTGCAAGTTACGAGAGAAAAAGGTACGAAGACGTGCACCGAGCAAATATTCAGAACCAAACAAATTGTAGGGCAATAAAACGAGCATGTTGAGGCAAAGAAAGAAAGAAAGAAAGAATGAAAGAATGAAAGAAAGAAAGAAAGAAAGAAAGGGAAAAAATTGGCTCTGTATCTGCATGTTTCACTGCAAATGTCGTCGAAAAGCGATAGTCTTGCGTCTGGAGAGAGTGAACAAAACGTTTATTTGATGTTCTGCGCGAGAAAATCAGTAAATTGTATTCTAGGAGCGCTGCGCTAGAGAGTCTCGATCCGTGCAGCGAAGGCGAACGTGCGCATCAAGTCACGTCACACGTGAGACATGAGCGCTGTCTGGCAGTTCTCTTGGAAAACGAAGCGCGCGGCGTGCGCGCCCGTCTCGGAGCTCATAAGGTGTAGAACGCAAGGTGACGTGTAGGTGCCAGCACCGTGTCGTCTTAGCAAATCACTAGAAACACTTGCCTTTTCAGCAAGCGTTGCATGGTCAGCGCAGCGTGATAAACACTACGGTTCTTAGAATTACTTGTGTATGCCTTTTCTAGTATAGAAAGCCACACATACAGAATATTGGCAAGTTATGATGTCTCAAATATGCGAAATAATTGCTTTTCAATTGGCAATCGCACAAGTATGAACGTAGAAACTTGAGCAATATTGGTGGGCACTGCAGATGGGGTTGGCCATTTGACGTATCACTTGGTGCCGTTTGGGGTATCATTACGGCGGACAAACAGACAAATGTACAGACAAACACACAGACCAAAATTTTTGCGTCGAAGTACCCCAAGAAATACCATCGTCTTTAAAAACTGAAACACCACCTTCGTGATGATGCACGCGAAAGTTTCCTCTTTCTCGTCAGCCCATGCGTACGTACCCGATGAGACCGACGGGCAAACGAGACGACCGATTCCGCCCGCTGCCACACATACGCGGACGGGGGGCATAATCTCGTAACACCTTCGGGGGCCACGACGAGAAGCGCCTCGTTCCTCAAACAAGCGGGCATCTAACGTAGGCGCACAATTACGCACCAGCAAGAAAGAAAGAAAAAAAAAGTTCCTTTTGCAGTCGCAATCGTCGAGGGCACGTAATGCGAGGGCACTCGTTCTGCTCGCGCTAAATTTGCGTAACCCCCTTAACACTTCTCGACCAAAAATTAAAAAAAACGAGTTCTCCCTTCCCCTGTACCTATCGCATAATCTTTTCTCCCCTTTTATCGAAACGTATAACCATCCGACGTTAACAGCGCCGACAAGGGTAACGCGTGTCGAGGAACTCTACAGGGAATGCAGGCAAGCTGGTTTCGCGCATAGAAGACACTCCGTAATTCTCTAATTAACAGACTCGCCACGGATTGAGAGTATGCCACGATTGTCCGCGCCACGTTTTTCGCGTGAGACTGAAAGATCACCGGCACACGCACCGAGAAAGGCGTGAAACAGAGACGCCGGAACTGGATGCAAATGCATATGCCCCGTGCAATGCATTGCCCCGTGCTAGTGTAATCCCTTCTATTAACCTGCCGTACGCACCTTGGCACGTTGCGAAGCCCGATTGATGCGGACGTCCAATCGCTGCATTATTCGCGGAAGAACGGCACTCACTGGAGGAAGTCGTTGCACCGTTAATCGGCCGCATCGAAACGGAAGCAAAAGGTGCCAATACGAAAGGGCGAACGAGACGGGCACCTGGCACGCGACGGGCACGATTACGCTGCTGTGCCCCCCAAATCGGTCACGAAAGGCGGCATACGCCGAGACAGCGAGAACGGATCGAACCGGTTCGATTAGCTCGGCTAATAACCGCCAAATGCATAATAAGATGACAGCGTCCGTGCAATATAAGCAACGCGCTCCGGTCGAGCACGAAAGCATTTTTTTTTTTGCTCCTTTCACTCATCACACGCCTGAAGGTTATACGGCAAGGACACTACGTTTAGAATAAAAATGAACACTACAAGCCTATAGAAAAATACCACGTAACATTCACATACTCTATGAAGTATGGTAACATAGGTGTAACGCGTTTAAATACACGTACGCTCAGGCGATATGAATTGCGGTTGTATTTAGTGTATAGTATTTTGTATTTGGGGTATAGTAATAGTATTTTGGTGTATAGAGCGCGGTGGGCTGATTGATCATTCACGACCGCTAAAGACATACAAGCCGCAAGAAAAAAAAAAGTAGCGGGTATACAGAATCACGTAAGAATAAAAATACGCTATGTACGAGCACACACACTCATCCTGTCACTCTCCACGTTCTCCAATTTCCTGCACTTTTCTTTCCTGCCGAACATTCCTGCCGCACCGTTTTGCAATCCGATAAGGCCCACAGCAAACTCGTGTGACGGAAATACAAACCTAATCATACCCATCGCAAGCCCACTACAGCTTCCAGAGAGATCGATCGTCAGCTGAGATAGTACACCCTTTTTCTGCCACCATTGCACGACGGACAAACCGGAAGCGACTGCGCGATCAGCATGCCGGACACACCGACGCGAACTAACACGAACCCCTGTGAGCACAGAGTATTTGCAAGTACGCGGCGATTTTATCGCCGACCCCACGAATTCCACTTCCTAAAGACTTTCTTATCTCGAAGGAAGTTGGGCACTCATAACGGTCAGCGCGCAAGAAGGACAAAAAAACACAAGTGCACGACACAGGCGCTGTCTAACAAGTGAAAGTTTAATAGAAGAAACGTGTCATATATGCAAGCATTAAGGCATTAAGGCAAACGAGGAGCTCGGTTGAACCATAGTCACACAATAAGGCCTTTTTGGGCGCGTCTGGATGGCTTTAAAAATTCTTTTTTTCCGTATAGTATAGAAGTGTGGAATAGACTTCCAGAGTACGCTGTTACTAGCGCAAATGTCAAAGAGTTTGAGTGTTCGCTAGAATTGTACTACCAGCAACATGAAACGTAATGTCTGTTTTGTCATTGTGTATTGTTTTTGTTTTGCGTTTATATTCCTCCCTGTAATGACCCTCAAGTGAGGGTTACAGTATTAATAAATAAATAAAATAACTTTGACACCCCCACCCCCCAAATGCACGCAATAAAGCACATCCTGTAGATACAAAATCTCAACATCTGTCGTGCATATTCTTGAGTTTCTTTTTTTTTTCCTTTTTCATGCGCTGATCGTCATGTTCCGACTAGCCTAATTTGCTACTTTACTGAAGCTGGGTACGTATGGTCCCAGTTGGAAAGGGGGGAGAGACGGAAAGACACCCTGCAAAGGGGTGCACGGCATAAATATCAAAAAGACAAAACATTAAAGAACCCCAGGTGGTCTAAATTTCCGGAGCCCTCCACTACGGCGTCTTTCATAATCATATAGTGGTTTTGGGACGTTAAACCCCACATATGAATCAAAAAGACAAAACAAGCGAGCAGGTAAAAAAAAAACCTAGCGCGTAGCCCCACAATTAATTATCCGATCCACGCAATCAGAGGCACGCGCATGCAAGCACGAAATGGGAGGTGCCTGAAAAGCACTGCGCCGCTTTCTACGAAGCAGATCGCCCAAGGTCACTCGTATACCGGTATATACGGTCGCACGCACGCAGCCACACGTTATAAACGCGAACGCAACGCAGTACACGCATGGGCTCCGAGATTCCATTATACTCGTCACGTTCTCGGCGCGTTGAAGCCCCTACACGCGAGCTGGGATTACCTAACCGGCAAACGCCCATATAGATGCTGTCAAAGCGACGCCGCGTCGCAGGTGTACATAAGCGCTATAGTAAGTGGCGCGGACATTTTCGTTACGTGGCGCATCGCTAATAAACCTAGAACAGGCAACGACGGCAGTCATCGCGTTCATTGCTCGTTGTCAGACAGTGGGAAACTTTTAATGTGCACACGCGAGTTGACGGGAAAACTACGCGGCCGAATCGCCCCCGATGTCCGATACTTCAAATCCGGCGGCTTCAGCATTCCCTGGATCGAAGGATCATGATTGACACGAAGGCAAAGTCAATGAACGCCCGTATACTCAAACTTAGGAGCAGAGAGAAAAAGCCCATGTGGCTAAAATTATTCCGGACCCGTGCGCCTCGGCGTGCATCACAGTATCGTGGTTACCTCGAGCAAATTCCGACGTTATATGCGAGAATAAAAAAATCAAATCAAGCTGGCGGGATAAATGTCAGGTCCTAGAAAATACCGTGAAACGAAGATGCGAGTGCCAGGATGCGCACATGCACACGTGTTACATGCGCACGTGTGACAAAAAGGTACTCCATTTCAAACGTTTCCTGCTAATAAACAGTTGTGGGAAGTCCCGTTCTCGATCGTCTTTCTATAGCGTCCGTTGTGTTTTATTTCTTGGGCTAATGTTATCTCAGAAGCGCATTCGGTACATGAGGGTTCCCAAGTACAAAAAAAAAGCGTTGAATTAGCCCAATGAGGACCATCCTGTACGCGCAGCATCAGTCACCAATTCAATGCAGCTGCAACAGTGGCCATCTATACATTAGCCGCCGCTGCTTACGATTAACGCGTCTAATGGCCTCTCTCTGCCGAGTCTGCAACGGCTTGCTACAAGTTCCAAAACTGTTTGCTCTCCTAGTATAGGATGTATTGGTTATATTTTTCATACGATCATTTGCACATCGCCCTCAAATTCACATCTCAAGCAATGTCTTCGCTCACACGTGACCTCAATTCACGGTCTACCAGGTAGGCTGCATATGTAGAGTAGACGCTAAATACCTGGTAGTGACTGACTAACTCAATATTGACTCCAATTGCAATAGCTAGGTTAATTAATAAAACAAACGAACAGACAAGCAAGCGGGCCGGCGATTCGCTCCCTTCATCGTTCGCTTCCCGCACTGGGACGGCCCGGCGAGAAGATGGCGAAAGGGCATCTCCATCGTGCACAGTGTTCCTTTTTGTGGCAACCCCGCCGGGTCGCGTCATCGACGGAGAAAATAGTAGCGACGGAAAAACAGAGGAGCTCGACTCATCGAAGGACTATTTGTATACGGACTGCGCCGGGCCAGTTTTATACGCGCGGGATGTCCCACTTTCGCTTTGAGAATGAAAAACAGGATTACACTGCCCGTCACGGCAGGAAACAACACGACTCGGTGCAAGCACTTATAAAATGCGAAATACGGTGCGACATTACTGTGCCTGAGAGAGAGAGAGAGGAAAAGCTGCCTATCTGCGTCTTTGTGTGATCGTGTGTATATGTTCGGGCGAGCGGCCGATTCCTGGTTGGATAAGATCTCCAGGGCTCACGTTTGACGCGTATACAGACACATCAACAACACTCTTAAAAAAAATGGAGTGACGTTCTCTCCATTTAGGGAGAAACGGCGATGTCCCCAATGTTCGTCTTTAAATAGAGAAACGTTGCTCCTTATGAAAATCAACATGGCTGCCCCCGGCGAAGCGAGTAGGCTTAGCAAATGCAACGATTCTCGACTGATAAGGAGCACACGGCACTGAAAGTTACAAAAAACGGTCCCGCTGAGCTTGATATTGCACGAAATGATTATAAAAACAAGCAGACGAACCTGTGGCGGTGAACACATCGCGAAAAAGAACGACGGAGCAAGTACGTTTCGTTCGGTCAGCGAAGCCACGTTCACTCCGATAGACACGGATATATACTGCAGAGCCCTCACCTGAAGAGTGCATGCTAGGCTTGCTGTATTTATTTCTCGCAGATTCACATAGTGTAGCGAGGTTATCCATGCGTTTACGGGTACACAGGTCACGAGATGTGCCTCCAAACCGTAGACTCGATCGCAGCGAAACCATTCCGACTCAGTATTGCAGCTTTGATAGACAGATGTTCAACGTTATATAAGTAGCTGGAGGTGTGAGAGCGTCATAACCGTGAAGTAGGTGGTAGCTGGCGCCATCTAGAGGGACTGAAAAAACTAAAAAAAAGTTGCCTGCTGCGACGTACATTGTCATACCCATTTTCACGGCTCTCTTGCGGATTGTTTACGCCTCAGCCCATTCAGGATTGCTTACGTCACAGCCCATTGAGGATTACTGTCACTGACAACGGAAGCCTAAATATGCGCTGGTGCAATGCATATAACTACACATGCACACATGGACATATACTGCACATATAGTACGCAACAATTATACGCTATCATATACGCTAACAAGTACGCAACAAGAGCACAATCAACCACTCACAGCAACGAATCACACTACGACGTGTTTACTCACAACATACTATGAAAGCGCGCCAGCTTATATAGCGATGAATTTCGACTGACCATAGTGGCACAAGTTACAAGTAGGTTTTCTTACACTTTTTTTACGTTTCGTATCAATACCACAACATGCGCACACGTAAATATATTGTATCTGATGCTAAGACAAACGCGAGTTTATCAATGATTGCACAATAATGAACGGAATAATTACTAGAGCTTATCAGGTTTTCACGAAGGCGGATACCCCCAAGCCTTGCATAGAATGCCCAGGGCATTCCGAACGCTGCGCCATCTGTTGAGCACTGACAAAGTTACTTTTTTTTTTTTCTTGAAGCCTTCGAGAGTGCAAACACTTGCCGCGCGTTAGCCATTTCGGAGGGCACGTTTCTTTTTAGGCACTGCGCCGTGCTCCCGACCGGGTTGCAGAAATTAGGTGCCTTTTCTCATCTTCTAACCACTACCACCACCACGTTTCTTTTTCTTCTTGTTACTTGGAGAGGGAGCTGCATGCGGACCAAACTTTGTCTCCGTCGTGGTAGGTGTTCTGTGGTCACGTCGACCTCGTTTAGTTGCTTCGTCTTAACGTTTGCTTATATTCTTTTTACGTGCGTACCACAAGTGTGACCGTTAGCCATGGATATAGTACACCACTAGCCCTTCAATGACAAGGTTTTTGATGCGGTAACGACCGTCCTAGCAGTGTAAACGTACGTTACAACGCGGGTCTTGCGAGAGAAATAAGCGATGACCTCGCATCCGATGGTATTTTTTCGTGAGCTATGACAGTGGCTGTGCGTCGCGGCAGCTCTCATACTTGAGTGGAGGAACTATCGCTGCAGTGCGCAAGTTTACTATAACTTTATAGAATGTTGTGCCTGCATACTTTTCTGCTTCAGATGCCTCTCGCGATTCGCCTCGCGTATCAACTTGCAATCATAGTGCGTGCCACAATTTTGTTGTTAGCGCTGCGGCTGTGGTGGTTATTACTCTGGATTCGGAATACTCTTTTCACAAAGGTGAGTGAGCGTTAGTACTTACTTGCTGTGCACAGCTGTTACTAGAAGTGCATTTTGTGTTGAGTTTCTCACAACAAAGGAGAATCATGGACGAGAAAGGCATACTGCACGCGTGCATAATTCCTTCCTACTTCTCAGTGCTGGCATGGGCAATTCAAAACGAGTGCGATTGAGAATTTGGTTTAACCTACAGAACTCATTGGTTCACTTTTCACAAAAGTTTAGTTATGATGATGTTTAAAAAGTTTCTGATGGTTGTAACCTAGCCTGGCGAATAAACACTCGGTGAAACTTCGCAGCCTGTTTCCCTTTGTGCTTTCACCTGCCGTGGTAGCGTAGCCTTATTGGGTGTCGTGTGACTATGCTGGAGGACGCAGGTTCGACTTCCGGCCACGGCGGCCGTATTCGAATGGGGGTAAACTGCAAAGAACATCCATATGGCGGTAGTGGCACGTATAACTCTATCAATTGTATATGATCGTACTTTCACGCATGGAGTGTACAGTGGTATCAGGTTTCCTAGAATGATGAAAAGTGTGATGCTTTTTTACGCGCCTCGTTGAATTCATGAGTGCTGTTGGTGCCGTGCGAAACTAAAAATGCGTGGGCTTACGAAGTATGTCGACACCGAAAAAAATCATTATTTTTTTTACACTCTAAGGTAATCGATAAAGCAAGACTGATTGGGAAGCAGAGCTCCTTGTATTCGTGACAAATTGGTAGTATGAAACAACACGAGACACACATGGAAGTGTGCGGAGCATCGTGCGAGTGCCTGACGATAAAAAAAGAGAGGTTTTTACTCTACACTAATAAAACAAAAGAAAACGTCACTCCTGCATTGCTTACAACAATCTTAGGTTAAAGCAATCGCTCGCGACTGGCCGCGGCCGGCTATAGGCTTGGCGTGTGCATGCGCGCGAGCAAGACCCCCGTGATTGAGGAGAAACTTGAACGCTGAAGGAGGAACGTTTCTCCTTTGGTCCTTGCCGCGAGAGGGCGCGACGGGTAAAGCGCCTGAAAGGGAGCAAGTCGCTGCGCCGAAGGAGCAACGGAGCCCGTTTCTCCATTCTCGCTCCCTTTTTTTTTTTTTTTTAGAGTGAAGCGCTCATTTCAAGATCGTTAGTTACATTGCTTCTCTCTGCGGTGTTTCCACGAACGCGAAGCAGCGGGTTTGACCACGGCGGCGGCGGCAGTCTCATTTCGAAACACGCGAAATGCTATACAGGCCCGTGTATTATGTGTACGATGTCAGTATACACATTGACAGTTAGATGGTCGAGACCTCCGGAGCCATATGTCTGATACCAATATCGTTGTTTCGGCCTACGGATAACTTGCGGTGTGATCCGCCTTCGCACGGCGAAGTCAAAAAAGGACGCAGGGAAGGCGGCTCGCAAGACTTAAAAGCAACCATTCGCCGGAAAAGGTGGGCTGCTCAGAGGAAGACTTGTAGCCATTACTTATGCGTTTAAATTGAGCTACTTCTCTCTCTCTCTCTGTGCGTGTGCGCGTGTGTGTGTAACGTCAGCCAGGAGGAGTGCGCGCCCACTGTCTATATAGGCCTACTTGTGTGCGTCCGCCGCTAACGTCACATACGAGTGCAGGTGTCCAGAATTGACACACACCCTTTGCTAAAGGATGGAGTCCGGAATCGCACAAAGGAAAACACAAACAAGAGCAACGAGAGGGGGAGGCATTGCGTACAACACGGTCCATCTAATCTCAATGGGAGAGTCCACTCTACAGGCGACCGTTCGGTAAGAGCACAACGCGGTCACACATGGAGCCCTCGTCCTCTGCAGACGACAAAGAGCACGTGCGCAGCGATGCAGAGAACACGATGCAGCAGGCAGCCGAACATTTTCGTGCACGCCTTCTCGCGTAAGCGCGCACGCAGCGACCTGCAGTGGGGCTTCCCTCATCGAGGCCCGTACCACGGCAACCTATATACACGGCGGGGCATCGGCGGCGAAGGTCGTCGCTGCAGCGGGGAACATGTGCCGGGGTCGATAGTAATTGAGGGCGGTTCCCTCCGGTCCTTTCCAAGCAGAGAAGTAGCCTAGCAAAAATCACAGCCCCGCCACACCCCTCTGTTTACGTCACGTGTGGTGGGGTGAGAAAAGATGATTAGTACAAAGGTATACTTTCAAGGCACGGGCACCAAATGCACTACGATGCGCACAGAAAAAAAGAAATCGTAACACAAACAACGATGGTAGAGCATTTGTGCAGCTATAGCGTGAGAGCGAGCCACACGGGGCATCACGGAATCAGAGTCGCGTTAGAGGCTAAACGAAAACGCGCCTATATGCGATGCAGTTATATTGACTTTATATACTAAGCCAGATCTACCTAACACCCCGCAGTCACGACAGCGTTTGCGACAAAGGAAAAAAAAAGGGGGGGGGGGGGAGACAAAAGCCGCCTTCCACGGCTGCAGAGAGGGCCGTCACAAATATAGTCGATCTAATCCACTGCGCCGAGCTCGTTCAGTTACGAAGCGCATAACCACAACGCCTTCACTTTTTTTTTTCTTCCACCTAACCTTCGTGTCGAGCTGCTTTGCCGAAGCACCATTTTCCCAAACACACAGTATCGACATATTTCTTTCGAGCGTCCTGCCTTTCCCTCGGCTCCTCTTTTGCAACAGCAACATGCCGCTTTGGTATACCGGCTGGCTCTCTCTCACAGACCTACCTTAACCACTTCAGCAAACATTGCATAACGGGGTAATACATTGACGTGCCTTATCCGATTCCTCAACAGCGCGTAAAGCAAGGGAACTAAATTAAAATAGAAATCAAGCAAACCAAACAAGAAAGTCTAAAAATATAATAGGAAGTACGGAACGTAAACCAACACATGGAGGCGAGGTCCTGCCTCTATGCAATCTGACTAATAATGGAGTCACCCACCCAGACTCTTACACACTTAGGAGCTCTGCCAACAAAGTTATGAGACTTACAGAACCTCCTTAAGGCTTGGCCCACCACACCGTGCTCAAGAGTTTTTTTTTCTGTGTGGTGCTGAGCAATTTTTCTGCGTAACATGGAAAACATGCTCAGCCAAGAAAAACCGTAACGATACAATGAATGAATAAATGAATGAATGAATGAATGAATGAATGAATGAACTGAGGTTCTCCTTAGCATTTCCCAACAGCACCAGTAGACTGTTGTAGCACCCCGCTTTTCTCTCTACCTATACAGACACGACACTAATTCCAAATTCCCAAGAACGAACCAATTCACATCACCTCCCTCTCTCGTAATAAAACGACCGTCAAATAGACGCCTAACAATTTTACGGGCAAAAACCGCGATACGATTAAGAGAGAAAAATACGGATTAATTCTTGAATACTTGGGTTTACTGCGAAGCAAAATAAACACGACGGTTGCGACGCGGCCCCCCGAATCAAACCCGCGCCCTCGAACTTGCAGTGCAACGACGTGCGTGCCAAGTCGTCGCTGCGGGTCGTCACAAACTACTCAGCACTATGGTTACGTCCCGGAATCTAAGTTATCCTTCTCTTTTTACATCTTAACCAGTTCGCCTCACATAACTGAGCAGGGCCACAGTACATGTATGCGCAAGAACACGTAACCTCCAGCGTACATGAAAGCAGTGCAGTATAGTGTACCTAAGGCACTAAGCCGCAAAAAAGGGAGCGAAATGGGAGTAAGTGCTGCATTCCGTCCCTGCAACCAACAGTTAGTCCGTGGAGGGGTTTACTGCAAGACGAGAGTGCCGTGTGCAAAAACAGGGAGGAACTGTTAGACCATGCGGAGGAACGTTTACTACGGTGGAACTTTCCTGCACCGTGGCGGCCTCGAAGGAATGGTCAGCATGCGCTTAAGCGAATAGTTCCCTAAATAAATGAGCTGTTAACAGTTTGAGTTAGTGTAAATGGTTGTGATATGTACGGTAACTACGTCAGGAGCAAAGTAATATTGTTTATATAGCATAGATATAAGCAAATGTGTAAGCCTCCCCCCCCCCCTCCTTCTCAAAAAAAAAAAAAAAAGTACTCGTGCTCAAGCTGTATCAATGCATGGCGTGGTGTTATCCGCAAGCTAACCTTCGTTGGTGTAGCAGTGTGTTGTGGGTGTGTTATCGTTACGTGGTTGCGATTGCTGCCTCTTGTGGTGCACTGAATCATCTCTGCGCTGTAGGAAACGAGATCCGCTACTGGAATGAAGTGCTACTCTATCGAAACGCTACGCGCCGATTGGGATATCTCCCGAGAGGTGAGTGTAAACAAGGCTGTCATCCCTCCGCGAGATATACCTCTCTGTGCCGTTGATATGTGACGAGCACCGTTTGTTTAACACTCACGTTCTTCGCGAACAAGACCCGCATGGTTCGCGCCATAGAGTTTCCCACAATACTTACTAGAGAGAACTCTGGCGCTGGTGTCCATGGGAGTTGCAACACACGGCGCTTCAGCGAGCATGGGAATGATGGGTAGTACACACATTTGTCTAGTTTTCGTACTTCTGGCCTGCTTCTGGCTCCGTGTGTGTTCGTGTGGCTTGGAGCGGTTTTTTCACGAAAACAAATTAGCAAATGTTCACCGTTTGCGCTTCACAACCTTATTCTTTTAAGCTTACTATTTCGAATCAAGTCCCTAAGTTCAAAAGGGTTCGTTCTTTCTTTCAAAACAAAACCGTAACCAGTAATAAACAAAGCCGCAAGTACGAATACTAGGCAAATGTGTGAACTACCCATCATTCCCATGGTCGCTGAACGATCGCAGCGCCAGAGTGCCCTCTAGTTAATTTTGGGAAACTCTATGGTTCGCGCTACACATTGTTGAGAGTGCTGCCCCGGCCGTCTCCTTTTAGAAATACAAATGTGATAGCTGGCCCCATCGAAACGTGGTAAACATTAGCTGTAGCAAGTGCAGCTGTTCAAAAATTGTTTTGCTATCAGGTGCAGCACAAATAAACATTTAATCGGAGATTTCCGCCCCATTAAAATGCAATTAAACTCTGCACAATGACATGTTTTACAAATTGAACTAATTTAGGAAGGACAGCTGTTGACATTGCATGTCAATAGCTTGGCGTGGCGACGCTAACACAGGCATTCGGTGACCACGTCAGTGATTTCACTAGTTTGTAGCGATGCTAGGTGTGTTTAAATTTTATATCTCGAAAATGAAGCACAAGCTTCATTGTTAAAATAAATGTGCCCACAAGCGTATCGCAGTGAATGCTTGAAGCGTGAAACTCGAGAACGGGCGCCTTTAACTTCATATTACGTTTTGAACTGTTCCATGGCATTATGCCGGGTTCTGTGAAAAAGCAGTTTTCTTCCATTTTTTTTACGTGATTGGACGTAACTGCAAGCGCACGAGCACTTCTGTCTTAATTATTGAATGCTTCCGCAATTATTTTTTCAGGAAATCGATTACTGAAAGCACTGCGCCTTTCGAGGAAGGTCAATATATTGCAGCTACGAACACGCTCTCAGCAGTTATCGATGGTGTGGGTGCACTTCCTGAAATCAACTGGACAGCATCCATTCCAATGAAGCTATCATATATTTTGTACTCATATAAGTTGCTGAATTGAGGTGTGCACACTATGGTGCAGAATCGACACGAGTCGCTGAATAAACTTGGCTGTTTCTTTAAACTTTTTCGTTTTTTCTTTGTCATTAAACAGATATTTTCGGTAATCCACATAACCGCGCTCTGAGAATCAAGCAATATTGATACAGCAACGGCAACATATACGGAAACATATACGGAAACTCATCAAGCACATAAATGCGATCACCAAATGGTTGCTTGCCGAACACTGAATGCTTAAGTCCAATATAAAGAATCTTTCTAGTTTGAGCAACATGGCAGAACGCGCAGTGTCCATATGGCGCCGCCTACATATGCTCCGGTAATATTCACTCCAATGTGAACTGGGGGTGTGGTAGGTATGGTGGGTTAGCGTACGTGATTGCTGATCGAATGGTCACGAGTTCGAATCCTGTGTATTTGTCGTGAATTTTCTGTAGCTTATTTGTGAATTTATTTCTTGCGTATTGATTGTATGTCTTCAAATGCATTCATCAACCTCCAAGTTCTCGGTAATTAACCAGCAGTTGTAATAAATACTTTTTTTTTTCGAGAAGGAGCAACTGATAGGACTAACAGTTCGTCTCTACGCAGTCACTTCCTCCCATACAGGGGTAACTTTTACTCCTTGGAATTTCGTCCCTCAAAACTACTGAGGACTAAACAGTTCCTTGTCAGTTACTTCCGAAAGGACGAATCGTTCATCCTTTGGCGAGTAATGGTTGTGGCAACGCAGTTACCCCCCAAAAGGACGAACCACAGACCCCTTTTCGTCCTTTGCGGCTTGGAGTGCACGAATTAAACAGCGCCTCGTAGCTCAGCGTCAAAGTGATTGCGCAGCGCGGCGGCTATTCCGGACCTTGTATAAGCCGCCAGCCAGAGCACCTACATGCAAAGTCATCTGTCGCAACGCGCTCAATACGCACGGGACGTTGGCTAATACGAGCACACACACCAATGATGGATCCTGCAGGCTGCGTTGGTCTCTTTACGAAACCCTGCCGTTGCATAAACACCGCTACGAGGCTGAATCCTACGCGACTGCAGAAAGGGAAAGCCGAAATAAAGGTTGCGTAACGCACCACTGCCACACATATAATCCATCCGTATCTATATATCCAGAATATCTATGTACTTCTAAATCTATATACTTATATGGATAGATGTTTATCTAGGTCTCGCGCGAGTACGAAGCGAAGCCTTGGCTTTGACCTTGCCTTCAGCGCTTCCACTTCCATCTCCTCTCATCTTTCCTGTAAGTACAACTACACGCGTACGAGATTTCGTAATATGGCTCCGCCAGCGCCGGCTGTTTACAAAGCACCGCTCTCGTTTTTTTTTTTTTTCCCCTTCGTGTACGCTTGACATGCCACTGCGAGCGAGTGATGTGCCCGAGCAACACGATACGACGAAACACGGCCGCCCCAAAGGCATGTAGCACTAAAAGAACAAAGCAATAAAAATGACGAAATCAACGCGTGGAACAGAACCTCCGCCGAAGAGCGCAGACGACACAGGCGACGACGTCTCATATGATCCACGACGCCGCCTAATTCCGTCTGGAGCCGCGACTCGACATAACATACACACCACTGAAAGCTCGAGACGGACGTCGAGTACTACTCCTGTGAGCGCGAGGCAGCAGCTGGGCTCGTAAGTGGGGGACGATAAATGGCAGCTTCCAGGCGCTAAATATTACTATTCAACGCGCGCAGACACAAAAAATAGAGGGCAAACGACGAGCCAAGGCTTATTGGTGCATACACTAAGCGTCCCTGTTTTCTATGCACTGTCACGCAGTCAACCAAGTATCTGCACTGAACCATCGATATAACGAACACGGATATAACGAAATATTGGTTATGAAGTAAATGAAGAATAGTCTGGCAGTAGCTATACTTTTGGGAATATACTTTTATAACAAATTTACGGATATAACGAAATTAATTTCTTGTAAGATGCAACATTGCTCTACTGAAGTTTGAGTGTACATTCCATACAAGATCAACCGGATTTAACTCCGCATGTCCACTATAGCCAAGTTCATTCAGGCTGCGCGGCTGAATATAGTACTCAGTCATAAGGCGACGCCTGTACACTGTGCGGAATGAAATGTCCACTGCAGTGAGTGCTGCTCAAAAGCGATTGATCAATAAGCGATTGATCGCTTATAGTGACGTCATTACTCTCGCCGTTTCAACTAACGACCGAAGCGAATATACGAGGTTGGCTGCCTTTATGTCAATCAGCATGCACCGCGAGCGATATCTCCCACGATAAAGTGATATCCCTCCCAGAATTCGCGTGCCCCGTGCGATTGACTGACAAAATAACGTGGGATACGCGCTATATACCAGTCTTACTGGGCTCCATTGACGCATGGAGTTATTACGAGCTCTCGTAGCCGTGCACTTATAAGCTCGGCTGGAGCGATGAAGATAAAAGCAAAGTGATGCCGTGTATAGAAGCGTGATAACGATAAACTGATCGATGATCTAGTCAAGCGGCATCGAGATCATTCAGCTCCACAGATACAAGTTATTCGCGTCAGGTCATACACGTCACAGCGCGTGTATCAATGGAGACGGTCTTCGGCCGAAGCTTTTTCGCAGAACGGAAACGCAGACACTTACCAAGGGGCCGTCTTAACACGAAGACCCAGATACGAGCATGCAACGAACGCAAATAAACTAAGCCAACGAACGCAAATAAACTAAGCCGTATATGAGAGCGAGGCGGGGCACAATTTCGACTAGTTTTTGTTCATTCAAAATGGCACGCACACGTACATTACCAACTAGCCCAACATGTTTTTAATTAGATACACACACTGCGCTGATGTGCGTCTGTTCTTTAAGAGCGGGTAAATGTATATTTTCTGTGCTGCTCCATCGGCTCGCCAACTGGCCCAATAGAAGGCCGATATACATTAGCTGAAGTGCGCGAGCCGTTTAGTATTGACCTTATCGACATTCTCAATCGGTAACTCGGTCAATAAATTAAGGAATTTTCGGAGGACAAAAAAAAAACCCTGCGCCCAACTTGCACGTTCGAGCGAGGTCACCCGGCTTCTTTCCATCGACGGGGCTCGAGTTCTCAAACTACGGTTCACGCACAGGTGCGCGCACACGGAGCTGACTCAAACTTTGGCAATGCACC
This sequence comes from Rhipicephalus microplus, assembly GCF_043290135.1. Taxonomy (NCBI): domain Eukaryota; kingdom Metazoa; phylum Arthropoda; class Arachnida; order Ixodida; family Ixodidae; genus Rhipicephalus; species Rhipicephalus microplus. The sequence goes on along the minus strand of NW_027464615.1, from coordinate 773,627 downwards.
GAGAGCGCAGCTGTTGGATGAACCCCCCGCGCTATCCACATGCGCATCGCGCGAAAAACTACTTTAAATACCTCGAAAGCAGATGCAAAAACTCATGCTGAGACTTTTTTTTCTTGTTTTCTACCACACCAACTGCATATTGTGTTTAGGTTGTAAATCAGAGGCGATACTTGCGACAACGCCCCCAATACGAGCATGACACTTTTTCTGCGCTATGTTGGTGACACATGCGTTAGGACGGCTTGCGTCTGAGCTACATAGCGGGTGATCTTGCATGTCGAATGGTTGCAGCTCAATTTTAGACGCGCGGACGAGGGAAAGGAACACAAAATACAGTGCTGTCTTGTGTTTGTTTCTTTCGTCCGTGCGTTGAAAATTACCTGCAAGCACTCGGGATTCAAGCACGAGTTCCGTGCAGTCCGAAACATAGTTGCGCAACGACCAATGTGTCGCATAAGATCCGCTCTATTTTCGTATCTCCCTGAAATCGAATATGGGAAACGGAAGCACAGCCTGTAGTGTACTCTCTATAATCTGAAGAAAGCTGCTATAAGTAAATGATTTGGCAAAGCGACTGAAATTTAAGTATTAATATAATAAGGAAGTAAAACATTGAAACGTATTTCGATTCTTTTTTGTGTGTGTTTGCACGTGATAGAAGTATACGTGAACAAGATGCTTTCCTAGTTCGTGACAGCATAAACCCCTTTTGGGCATTCGAAAAGTCGCCACATTCGGACGAGCGCACCCTGGCATGGCCCACGAAAAAGCGGACCACGTGACCCTTCCCTCGAACACGAACAGGAACGCGAGAGTCGTCGAAAATCAATACACCACGGCATTTTTAATACAGAAACAACAATCGCGCGCAACCGAAATCAACACTGCTTTCGAAACGACGTTTTCCTTTTTTTCAAGGAAGCCGCAGGACACACACAACTCGGCCTTTTTTTCGAACGAAGCTCCTTCGAAACAAGCAGGAAAAAAGGCAAACGGCGTTTCTTTAAGCTCGCGTCTTAATAGATATGTCCCTCGAGAAAGGAAGAATTACGTCGCTACCCTTCTATTTTATTTCTTTCGCGACGACACGTACGTAAACAACGTATAGAAAAAAAAAGGGGGGGGGGGGCAACGTGCGGCGAAACAAACGGAGCAAAACAGAAAAGGACGGGCAAGGCGAGGGATAGAAGCGAATGGCACACGGCACAATAGGCAGCACCACCGAATACGTCTCCCCCCCCCCTTTTTTTCTCTCTCTCTCTTTACGGTCTTCCCATTGTTCGCACCGGCGGCGGCGAAAGCAGTTGCGTCAACACCGCCGTGCAGACCGTGGCTTCTTTTCGGCTTTGTATCCATACAACAGTAAACACGATGAGTGCTATTATAGGTGACTGCTCCCCCCCCCCCCCCCACACACACACATACACCAAGGCAAACACGATAACGAAAAGGGATCAGCCGCCGTCCGCGGCGGATGAAACGACGTCGAAACGCAAGAGGCATTGCATAGCGAGTGAGAATGCGTCACAAAAGGTGGAACGCACCGCGCAGCACAACAGATCGCTTGTTTTCTTTTTTTCGAGCGCCGCAACAGGGGCGAGCTTCAGGTCCCCCCAAAGACAAGTCTTTCATCAGTCCGCTGACGTTTATATACGAAGACGATAAAAAAAAAGTCGGCTTGTCGCGCCGAAATGACAGTCGAGCGACACCGAAGTGAGAGGTTAAATCAGTTTGATAACTTACGCTCCAAAAATTCTATCCAACTTCGCGATCGTAGGTTTGATTACAGAAGGTAAATGTTTCTTTTATCTCCTATATCTCGCGTCGTAAAACCAGAGCGCGTACGTCTCACGAAGAATGAATTTTTACTTGTATGTTTGTTAAGACGGGTGAATAAAAACTGCATGAAGTTTCAGTGTTCCCCTGGTTTCCGTAACAAAGAATGTATTTCATAACTGATCATCAACGCCACGCCATAGATACTAGCAGACGCCACGAGAAATCTATATTACACGGTCAAGTTCACACGGAAAGTTCCAACCAGCGTCACCAGTTTTTCGCCACTTTCTTTTTTTTGTATAAAAAGCGCGTCTGATCATGGAAAGAGCGGTAAAAAGAAAAAAAAACATTCCTCACATATAACATGCCGACACCACGGTACAGAAACCAAATCTACGGTTTCGCAAAGGGGCACCTAATAACTAAAGCTCAACTAAACTGAGCCAGTGCACTTCAAGCCAATCGCAAATGCAGCCATCCCGGCCGGGAATCGAACCCGAGTCATCCAGCTTTGGCGACGTAACACAATTGCAGCTCAACTACATAGATACGCAGTGAGTAGAACGAGCTCAGAAAAACGCGCTCTTCAAAAAAAAAAAGGGGGGGGGGGGGAAATCCAAATCTACGGGCTTTACCACAGGCCACCACTCCGGGGCAACAGTATTACACAATCAGCGGAGAACAACAGAAAGTTCCGATACATAGTCGACGCACTCGTCGCAGAAGTAAGGCGTGCGCAGACAAGGAGAGTGTTGTGATCCCGGGGTGCTGTGGTAGCGTGGTGTAGCTTCGGGTTGAGGAAACGACCGCTTACAAGGTGGGGATACGAAAAACAAACAAGGCTTATGGCACTATTTACAAATATTTACAGCATAGGAAAACTTCACAAACCACGAGCGTGGTGGTTAAACCGTTACACAGTTCAGAGCGACGTCCTGCACTCTGCGGCGCCGTTATAAGCCCTGTCGGGCTCCTCCTTCTTCAGTGGAACACCAATCACACACACACACAACAGGTGAGGGGTACGAGCATGCACGGCGCACGTGAACATCCAATTTCGAGTCAAGATCACTGCACTTAAAGGTGGCGCCAGAGAGGCTCTTGCTCGTCGTGTATGTCGCTGGTCGAGGGGTCCCAAGCTTCGGACAGCAGACATCAAACGGTCCGCCAATCTGTCCGCTCAATTAGCAGGGCACTTTGTGGCGGCTGTCGCCGTTTCTTCAAAGGAATACGCTGTCTTTGTTGTCCCCTCTGGAACGGCTTACAGCTTCATGGCGACACGACGTCTCATCCGCCGGCTAGCAGGGACAATACCTGGCGGGCATGGCTACCTCTTTGAGGATTAAAAGAGCGCCGCTCCCCCGTCATTTCTGGACGCTGGTTCCGAGAAAACTGGGTTCTAGGCGTGGGAACGCTGCCCGGCCACGCTTCTCAGCGACAGCATGGCGCCTACTGATGCCGGTCATAACAAGAGATAAGAGAAAGCCAAAAGTGCACCGTTTGTAAAGAGAACACCGCAGTGCAGAACGATGTAATTACGCGCATTTCTCCTCTCACGGCCTTGTTGTGCACGGACTCTTCGCTTTCTTCTACACGATGAGCCCTAACGCCACACGAACGACGGTTCGTCATTGTATTTCCAGCCCTCCAAAGCGCAAGGCCGGAAGCCTTCCGAACACAGGGAAGGTGTGTGTGTGTGTGTGTGTGTGTGTGTGTGTGTGTGTGTGTGTGTGTGTGTGTGTGTGTGTGTGTGTGTGCGTGTGTGCGTGTGTGCGTGTGTGCGTGTGTGTGTGTGTGTGTGAGAGAGAGAGAGAGAGAGAGAGAGAGAGAGGGGGGGGACTGTTCCGGCAACACCTTGTACATCAACTGTTTAGCAGATGAGGCAATCAAACCATCCCATTCCATTCTCGCCTTACGTACACTATAGTGATGAACCATGTCCCAACGTTTTAAGGGAAAGAGAGAAATAAACTATGCTGCGACCAGGCGCGCGTTCTCTTCGCCTATAGGTGGGCGAACCCTTTCCACCAGCCGGAGCTCGCTCTCGGTATAGACAGAACTGCAACAACGCCTACCACTGCTATTCTGGAGTTGCTTATCCGCTCTCTTCATCCATGGGCGCAATACTCGGGTTGTTTCGACAGCTTCATAGCATGTGGTACAGAGTGTTTGAAGAGTCCGGCACACCAATAACAGTTCCTGCTGTAGTTGCCGGGGTGAATTGCATGTAGCAGCGTGTATCGTGCGGATAGGCGCCTGTCTGTACCTTCTCCAGGTCCCCGATTGCCCTCTACACGGCCTTTTGTGAGCCGGTGGATAGTTAGGAGAGATAGAAAAAAAAAGCACCTCTTCTTCAGCAACCATTACTGTGCGCGAAAAACTGCGCTAAAATAGAACAGGGCACCACAAAGAAGTAGCAGTAAACAGACCGAGCGCGCAAACTACAAACTGTTTTCTATTGACTGTAGGACGTCGGTTAAATTGACAAAACCGAACGTAGCGGCGCATACCCACCCAGGACCATCCCGTGCCAGCTAACCGCACCTCATTCATCATAAAAGGACAGTCCTCCTTTGTGCTGTCCTTTTCTACACTAGCTCAATTTTTTTTTCTCCCTAGAAAGAACCAACCAGCCTATTAAAGACGCCCTGGTCATACTACCGCGTGTACCGATGACACAAGGACGGCGACGCAAGAGCTCCGCGCCGCTGGGACCCGGAACGAAGGCCTTACGCAACGTTCGAGGCGCCCTCAATAACGCGAACATCGTCGAGAGAGAGAGCGAAGAAGAGACACCGCGGTTTCCAATAGCAAATCCGGCCACGTAAGCAGGAGGAGCTCTTCCGCATTCGTGTTGCGTGCGCCGCTCCCGGAAAGAAAAACTAGTGTCGAAAGACGCGCCGGGGACGTCCCGTCATTTCCGGTCATCCAGGCCTTGTCCCGTCGTAGAACACGTCGGCCTGTATACGGCTCTTGCTGCCGACACCACCAGCCACCAGGGCCATCAGATCAATTAGCGCCGAGCGGGAGAGAAAACGAAAAACCCGCCGCTGTTCCGGAAGGACGCGAAAGCGACAGGCCGGAAAAAAACGGATAAGGTGTCGCACTACTACGAAGGTTGAAGGAAGAAATCCTTTATAGGTGTCCAACAACGCATGAATGGAATTGAATTGAATAATCGGGTAACAAGAGCTTTAATGGAATGAAAGCGTTTGCGGCTACGCTGCGCCTTTGGACGACCACAATGTCGCCGTTCTAAACAGCGAATCAGTGCCGCAAGCCGACAATATCTTTGGTGGAGTGTAGCACGGGACCGGTGACAATTCTAAACGAAATAGTGAGCGTGTGACAGTGAAAGTGAGCGATTGAGTGGGTGATAAGAGCCTGCGCCTAAACAACACGAGTCATCTATTGCCATAATAAAAGAACTTAGTTTCGTTTGTTTTCCTTTTCTTTACACTGGCATATGCCTAAGCGATATGGTAAGGACGTGGGTGAACCAAAAGCCGACGATATGGGGATGTGGAGGGTTCAGAATTTGATTTTGTTTTTTTTTTTTGGGGGGGGGGGGGGGCAGGGTTTTGACACCGTATCACCCTCTCCCGGCTACGCCTTTGCAGAGAACAACCTGCTTTGCAGGATGTTCTCTTAGCTACCAGCTCTCTTAGCTACCACTTAGCTACTAATATACACAAAAATTTGCGCTCACTCGGCCCACATTATCTTGCACCGAATAACGCCGCTTGTTCACGTGTAAACACGGTAGAGAAAGGACACAACACCTCAACGTTCGCCGTTCACAGTTCGTGTGCGCGCGAGCGTGGGGGGACGAATACGCCGAGACGCGTTGGTGCGCAAGAAGACAACGAAAAGAGTGCTCGTTAACCAATGAACAGCACAGCAGCAACAGGAAGAGCGTCCTTCACGGCGCGTACACAAAGAAGCAAATCGGCGGCTGGCACAATGGCACGGCCTGCCGTTCACGATCATCATTACGAGGGCGAGCAACGGAGCAGCGCGTGTGAACGAAGCCTCATTTGCATACGGCGAGCAGCTGGATGGGAGGACGAGACGACCCCCCAGCCATAACTGGATGACCGGCGCGGCGCAATATTGAGCTCGCTTCACCTCTCAGCCGAATCCGATCATCTTGGCCGCCCTTGCGTTGCCTCGATAGTCTTTCTCGGGACACTTGAAGCAACGCATTTTCGTCTGGCTGTGTCTGTCTTGTCGGTCGGTAACACGATTGGGCCAGCCAGACAAAGTATAACCCCTTCCTGAACATGGAGTTTCTCGATATACACTAGAGGGATCTCTGGCGCTAGTGTCTATAGGAGCTGCAACAAACGGCGCTTCAGCGCGCGCATGGGAATGAAGGGTAGTACACACATTTGTCTAATTTTCGTACTTCTGGCCTGCTTCTGGCTCCGTGCGTGTCCGTGTGGCTTGAAGCTGTTTTTTCGTAAAAACATAAATTAGCATATGTTCACCGTTTGCGCTTCACAACCTTATCCTTTTAGGCTTACCATTTCGAATCAAGCCACTAAGTTGAAAAGGGTTTGTTTTTTCTTTCAAAACAAAACTGAAACACAGCAATAAACGAAGCTGCAAGTACGATTCGCCGCCCGCTAGTACGAAGACTATGCAAATGTGTGTACTACCCATCATTCCCGTGGTCGCTGAACGATCGCAGCGCCAGAGTGCCATCTAGTTAATTTTGAGAAACTATGTTCCTGAATGCTCAGCCATCTTGATGTGGGGGCTGCCTTCATATTTATAAACATTGTCCATCAAGAAGCAAATATTAGACATATGTAAGGTGCAACATCAATACCCAAGTATTAGGTAGTGTGTTCGTTACTAGAAAATACGTATATACGTAATTCTAGACACCCTATTATTTCTTATGATGCGCGGAAATTGCGACGCTATGCACGAAAAAAAAAAAAAAACGGCCGACGGAAGACTTTCGTCTTTCGACGACATTTGCAGCCAAGCACGCAGATACGAGACCATTTTGTTTTTTTTTTTTTCGCTGTCCTTATTTGGGCGACTGTTCGATATGACAACGCATTGGTTTTAAATCTTTTGTATTCTTGGTATGTGCGCTATCACTCCCTGTATACTATAAACGTTCATTCTATCTCCAAAAAGCGGGACGCAGTGTACGGAACACGGACGAGAAAAGAGAACGACAACAAGGGCTCACGGTATCTTCTCCAGTCCCTGTTGCGCACTGAGCCCCACTTTCGCACTTTTGATGAATCGTTACCAACTAGTCCAAAATGGATGTTTTGATACTGTTAGCAGGGCTGCGTGCCTCTGTCAACAATAATAATTGTTGGAAAACCCCGATAAGGTTATGCAGGCCAAACCTCATAAACGCGAAAATGCACGCGACAGCGACGAGCGATGCTATGAGCTGCGAAACAGGGCGTTCATGCGACGTATCGCGTGGTAGTTTTCGCGCGATCGCTCGGTTTGCCAGATTTGGAAACCGTCGCCCGGAAGTGGTGTGCTCAAAACGCCGGAACAGGATGTACACGACTGACGCACTTCCGGTTACCTTCTAGTGCCGCGAAATCACCACCTCCTCTCGTGCTCCTCTCCGCCCGAGTCCCGCGTGAACAACGAAGAAATAACGCAATGTTTATGCACGTGCACATGAAAAAAAAAGTGCTGCAAGGCAATAAGAAACACTTTCCGTTCCATTACACAACAATAGATTTTATTCTTAAATTGCATACCGCTCACTACGCGGTTTACTTGGTATGAGCAGACGGCCTCATGCAGGCAACGGTGGAGTTCGTTCGCCGAAGTTGTCACGCGAATGAGGTTTGTCTGCGAATTAGGTTTGCCTGCAATTGTTCGCGCGAAGGCAATCTACGTCGCGAGCATTTTCGCGGTTATGGGATTTGGCCCTGATGGACGCCGCAGTGGAGGGCTCCTGAAGTTTCAATAACTTGGCGTTCTTTTAACGTGCGCCCAGATCATGGCCTATATATAGGCCTAAGTAGACTGGTACGTCTCAAGTATTTTCGCTTCCAAAGGTGCCTCTGTTAAAAGCTGCTTGTGCCTCAAGCATAATTTAGCCGTCGTCTCCTCCATCCTCTATTAGTAATGGAAATGAAGTTTATTAACAATAATATGGAGTTTCATGTCCCAAAACCCCGAAACGATTAAGGCGCGTTTATACAATGGAGAGACACGACACCGATTTCGGTCTGCGGGCTGTCTTTAGGAGTGTATTTTGTTGTCGGTCTATGTACACTGCAAAGACAGTCCCCGGGTGGTCTTGAGGACCCCGCTCGCGCCTTGTCGTGCTCACGGTATTTTGATGGCCAATTTTGTAGTCACGTTGGAGACACACGCAGCCACACCGACTAAACTTGCACACACCTGCACCTCATTTTTCAGCCATGCTCCCCGCTCTGCCATTGTCCCTCTCCGGCTAAGCGGCGCAGCCTCCGCCGTAATCCATGGTAAAGAGGAACGGGGGCGGTGCACACAATCAACGCCTATATTTAGGAAGATTGCCCGCTTCGTAGTCGTTTGAAGCAAAGACACGGGGAGAATGTTCGCTCAGCCGCGGTTCTCCCGACGACACGCTGGCGACAGGTCTGCGGATGCGTTCTGCTGGGGTCTTCGGTCTCTCATCATGTTACACTACGACGAAATGCTGTCTTTTGAGGCGTCGTCGTCGGCCTAGTGTGACCATGGGGTCTGGCGACTTCGTCGGCGGGCGACTCGTCGGCCGGTGGTCCGCGTCTTCCTCGCGTTTTCGTCGTGATCATGCCAGTGTCGTCTCGCTCTAGTGTAAACGCGCCTTTATACGAGACGTCATACTGGAGGGCTTCGACCGTCTGGTGTATACTTTGAACAAGCGCAGAAATCGTACAGTACACCTTTCTTTGGCCTTTCGCCTCCACCGAAAAGGCAACCACCGCGGCCTGAATCGAACCCGCAACCTTAGGGTCAACAGCCGAGCACAGTAACGACAGCTCTACCACGGCGGACAAAGAACAAGTTATTACAACAAACTTCTTCGTCTAAGTACATCATGCCTTCTCGCATCCTTGAGCATTTTAAAGAGAAAGAGAGAGAGAGAGAGAGATCGGGAGAGGGCTTTTTTTTTTAACACCGACAGTCCAGCAAGAACGAACGCGGCGCAACGCCAAGGCATCCATGGAGTGTCCCGCCAAAGAGGATAAGGCGCACGCAAGTGCGGCCAAATGCCACAAGTCCCAGCAATGCGTTCAATTGAGCGTCCGGCCGCAATCGAGGTCTCTCCTCGCGATATCGAGCGAAGTCGCGCTTTTAAACAGCAGCACAGCCGGCACCGCAACAATCTCGTTCTGAAGCCAAGGGCGGGCGCGAGCAAACGAAACGTGTTCACCCCCTCGAGAAACTATACCGCCCACGTATGCATAAGATCTCGCAAGCTTGCATCTAAATGCTGCAGTCCCAGCGCGTAGCGACTATACGCTGTGACCCCAATAATACGCCACTCGTAAAGGCGTTTTTATCTGCATATACACCCTGTATAAAATGGCCACAGCGAAGGTTAACGCCGTCATTAGGGTGAACTTTCCCTGAACTGTTCCCGCTTTCGGGGGTCAGGCAGGGACAACATCGTATACCTATGCGCCATGATAGAGAGAAAAACAGTAAGTACGTTTACTACCTAGCACTCAGGCAACTAGAGCAGCTAGTAATGCAGATTGTACACCGTAATTCTACCGAATACATTCTCGTAAACGGTCGCAAATTTCCTGCGATCGCAGAGGGCGGGCGATAAATTTAACTATCATCGACTCGCGGATCAGATACAGGCGAAAGGCGCCACGCTCCGCTGCAGAGAGTTTGTCAGTGGGACGGAAAATGCGAATAATTTGAGGCCGTGACAACCGCAATACCTAGAGAATAAGCCACACTACGGGACGCCACTGTAATGAATCACTGCGAACGAGCTGCTACTGCGCAATGGCGAAACCTTGTGCGTTTCCGCATCCTTCCACGCGTGGTATAGTGCTTGGTTTTAATCGGGTGAAAATTGCTGCCCTCCCGATTGGCCGAGTGAGTAAAAGGCGAACATCGTTGGTCCCGAGTTCGAATCCCGGACTAGCTCGATTTTGTCACTAAGCTTTAATTTCCGAGAAATCCGCAGGCATCGGGCATTGACAGTGCCCCAAACGGACGCCAATTTTCCCTTTCAGGTGACAGTTGTGGAACAAACCACAGCCAATCATCGATTATGATTATAGTCTACTAAACTTCACAAACCGGCTCGGCTGTCCAAGTTCGCCGCGGAGCGGTAACTATACAGCTATATATTCAACTAAATGAGCACCTATTTTTCGAAATGGGCCAAACTCACAACCGAAACTAGCTCAAATAAGGCTGTATTGGCACATACATATTCCCAAGTTTCATCTGACACAGTAATAACAAGTTATTTGCTTGGCATGATATTTGCTGTCTTTCATGCTACAAATGATTGGATGGTGCTTCTTTTTTGCTTGAAATGTGTCATCCCTGTCATGGTTTCTTTGTGAGATCGGCAGCATTGCTAAATAATAATAATAATAATAATAATAATAATAATAATAATAATAATAATAATAATAATAATATTTACTATTATAACTAATTTATAATTGTCTAAGAGTAAAGTTTGGTAAATGTATCTACCACTAGAGCCTTATTTGGGCTACTTTCTGTTTTGCCTTTCGCCCACGTCGAAAAAAAAAAAAAGGTTCTCAAATACTCGCAAGCTTCGGAGCGATGAGGCACTCCGTAATCCGGTAGCGTGCGGCTCCAAAGCTTAAAGCGCTACACACACCGCCGAACTTCCGAAACCTTATACCTTCTTCCCTAGCGACTAACAGGCACGCAACACAAACAAAAAGAAACAAAAAAAGGGCGCTTCGAGTTTGCTTAACGGTCCTTGCCCACTGCATGCAGCCTACACACCGCGAGGATCGTCGAAGAGCAAACACACCGAAAAGCCTGATGTCAACAATCCCGGTGATTTTTTGCCTCGCGCCCAGAAGTCGAGCGAAGAGGGCAAAATAATATTAAAAAAAGGGAGCCACGCGCAAATGCGGAGAAACTGTATACGCTCAACTCCAGAGGCCGACTGTAATTTAATAGACTTTGAGAGGATGCAGTTCCACTTCGGCTGCGATGGGAGGAGGCTGTGAGAAGGACATTGAAAAAGATATATATATGAAAAAATAAGAGACAGCCTTCCCAGGCGCCAGGCACTATTTCTTTCTTGCTCCTTCGTAAACGTCGAGAAAGCGACGCCGGAGGAGGAGGCGCCACGCGCACGTCTGACGTTCTCTCGCGTGAGCCGAATTAATGGGCTCGAACGGAGGAGTCCGGGTTATACGGGAACTTGATATATCGACTCGCCTCCCGAGATCCGCGTCTACGCTGGCGGCGAAACGGTGCGCACGAATCCCTAGCCGTCGAGCTTGAAAGACGGCACCAACTAGATCCAGTTGAACCCCTTTATATAAGGGACATGCTGCTCCAGCCAGCAATTGTCTTTCATATGACGTGTCTCTATCTTTAAGCAGGGTATACCACGTACGCCTTTTTTTTTTCTTATTAACACCTATTTCAATGTAGGCACATTGGTGTGTCTTGCACCAGTTCGTCTCGTAGATCAGTGTCTCTACAAGGGGGTTGGACTTTATACATGATTGAAAGGATCGAAAGCCAATTTGTATGGTGCCTTTCAAGTGCTGGAACGGCTTTATCGGTCGAAGAGTCTCATTGCGGAACGACGGTAACGCGGTGATCAATTTATTATCTTTTTGTTTTGTTTTCGACGTGCGGCGTCTATAGACCTTATCGCTGTTTACAAACACAGGTGGCTAAAGGGCTTCCTCTTTTGTGTGCGGGCGTAGCCTGGCAGTAATGGCGAGGAACAGATGCCTTAACGAGTAGCCAGTTCATTTTCAAGACTTTTCTCTCTGCACCTGGTCAAACACTTGAAATACACTTTTTTTTTTCAAAGCTAGATACAACATTAGAAGAATCAGCCCTTAACTTTGAGCGCCTGCCTCCCTTTTACCCGAGAGCGGTCTTTCCTTACTCTAGCACAACTTACAAGATTTCTGTTTCGGTGTTAGAGAGTAACAAATGGAGCGACCGGAAGTTTTCTCGGTAGCATCACGTGCCGCTCCTATTACTGTGTTGAAAGCGGCCGAAAAGGCCCAATACGAAGTCGCACACGCAGCACGTACAGCGAGTGGCGATCGCGGTTCGTGCTCATGCTATGCAGCTTTCTACGCGCATGCGTACACAACTCGCGCATGCGCCGTGACTCGATACGTTCCATCGTTGTCGCGAAGGAAGCGCAACTTGTGAGCGTCAACTACTTTTGCTTCTTGTAAGCAGCCCAGAATAGAGCCGGGATGGAAAAGATTGCACACTATAATCCATAGCCCCAATTAGGAGGAGGAGGAGGAAAAAAACCTTTATTGATTTTGGCTGTGCCAGATAGCCCTTATCCCCACCGGTCTAATTGACATCCCTAGTCCGGGACGTCATTAGTCAATCAGGCTGCGCATAAACCCGACAGACTATACGTTCAGCAAACGGCAACGTTTCAACAGTTGCAGCATCAAGGCTGTCTGATAGAATGTTCGACAGTTTTTTATTGGTTTTATTTGCGTGTGCAGCATGTGTGTGAACATCTCTACTGGGCATGCTTTGTTGCCCATTCAAGCTTCTATATTGCGGTCCTATTATGCGCGCTACGTATCGAGCACGTGAGAGATTACACAGCAGTACACAAACACCGAAGGAATGCTCCAGCATACGAGAAACAGAACGCATGTAGGTTCTACTATCGTGCCACAGTATGTATGTATCATGACCCTCACATACATGCATATATGTCTAAAGAGACGTTAATTTTATTTTGGATAGCCGGAGGACGCAAGAGTATTCAAAAACAGTTAACTTGTACATCTTTCTATTTACACAAGTGGAGAAAAAAAAAGAGCTAAAGGACTTTTCTTTTTTTTTTTTCTTGTTACAGTGCACAGACTCCTGGACACAGGTGGGCGTCACCTCATAGCGTCGTACCACCCGTGTTTTTTTTTTCTTCTCTTTTTTATTCCATCGAGTATGGAAACGAAATCATTTTTGTCGCCAAAGTAGACTGGAAAGAGCCAGGGGATCGCAGATAGCTCGAACCAGAAACAATGAACGCTGATGCCGTTACGATAACGTATAACCCTGCGCAACGTGCTTCTTCGGAGCCGTGCAACACTTGGCTTGAACAGGAGTTGCGTAAACGAGGGAAAAAAGATCCAGTGTACGATGCACCACACTATATATATATATATATATATATATATATATGCAAGCATACATGCTGAGGACACCTCTGAAACTGTTTTTGCTGTGTACGAGGCTTGAAGCTCCACACGGCCACAAATTAAGAAAACAGAAATGTATAAAAGAGCTATAAGTTGTGTTGCGTAATTTCCCTCGACGCTTCTTTCTACCAATGCGTATAAGCTAGCTGTGTTGCGCTGACCAAATGGTACGTCTTTCACGTCCCAACGACCTCGTTGACGGGAAAGTACGGAAATCATTTAACTATATTCTGTCATTCTACACGTTTCTTTTATTGGAGTGTTGTTTGCAGCAAGGAAGAAAAAAAACACGTGATCTCGTTTGGTTCAACTTTCAAATCGTGCATCGATAGATACAACCTCTACGCCGCAGGCCGGAATTAACGAAGTAGGTCAGCGTGCACAAATAAATCTTGCTTTCATATTGTCATGTTGCCATTTTTGTGACATTTAAAAAAACGCACGTGTACCGTCTGCAGACACTTGAGGGAAAACGTAAGGTTGGTTCAAGAAAATACGAAACCAAGGTCAGCAGCCGAACGCCGAAACATATTATGGTTGCGATGGCTAGCAGCATAACGAAGGAACCAATCAATCGGCCGCTCAAACGATTGCATGAGAACACACACACAGAGGGAGAGAGAGACTATTAGTGTGGACGGTGGCACCAGATATAGCTGCTACTTTTTCGGCCCACGACTTCGCGCAGAAGCCGGCGGCGCTCAATGAATGAGCGATGTCGATTAACCACGGTCCAGTAACCCAGTGTCGCACAATCGCCCAATTTCCACTATTGTTGAAAGATTCAAAGCTTCTTCTTTGAATCTTTGGACACTTTCCGGCGAGTCCTGGTTGGCCACGCATACAAGACTTTCCTTGGAGAGAAGGAAAGGAAGTTTCATAGCGAGGGCCTCATTCTGGAAGACTTGATGCCTCGAGGTGGTATGCGAGGGAATATTGGTCAGCTGCCATCTCGTAATCACATTACTACGTGACGCCAAAGAAGGCGAAAAATAGTGTTCCACACTCGCCGTCAAGGCAACAGGTGCCGCTTAGTGACGCGCCCATGTTTAAACACATATATACCCTATAAACTGGAAAGGGGGAAATGACCGCCGCAGCTCAGTGGTTACAGCACCGGACGCGTTATTCGAAGGTCGCAGATTCGGATCCTGCCAGTGCCAACTTATCTTTCCGTCTACTCTTCTTCACATTTACATTACAAGTACTTCTACTAGCGTTCCCCATACTTTCCCTGGCATTATCGTCTGTTCTCATTAATATTAGAGAGACAGGTTCACTTCCTTCTGGGTTCCACGACTTTTCGAAGAGAGTATACAGCGATGCCAACTTGCATTTGACGTCACTGTTGTCGCAATATTACGGTACTAGCTAGCTAAGACGCTTCATGAACTCTTGCGAAACGGTGACATCAGATTAGTGCCGGTGTCACTTCCCATTCTTTCTTTGTTTCTCCTTGGCGCGGCTGGCGAAAGAGGGGAAGCGGGCAAAACACCAAAGAACGATAGAGGTGAATGACACACTGTCGTCTCTTGCACTGGCACTCTCAGAAAAAACGTCGCGAAGGCCGCCATCTTCTAGTATCCAGCGCAGAGAAGCTGCCTGTGACGTCACACGCAAGCTATGTATAAACAGAGCGATACGAGTCAAGTCAGTACTGGCAAAAAAAAAAATGCTAGGGTGCAACCACAACGAGCTCCGCTTCTTCCTCTCGAAGCATGCCACAACAAGAAAAAAAAATGGAAACCATTCAGACTCACGAAGTCACCGAAAGCATAATGTAAGCGGTGACGTGAAATACGCTAAATAGTCGCAATGATATTCGTTTGCTAATACGACCATAGCAGCCCCGACAGGTGGTATCACATCCACCAGCCGGTCCCGTTATAGACTATTCACTATTTCGCGGACGGGTTGGAGTGTCGCCATGTTGGGCTGTGAACCTTTTCCGATTTATATCTTTGATAACTAAACGAACAGTGTTACGGTAGACGCATGCGTATGAAAATCGCCTATACGCGGTAACCAGGCAGTACGCTAACGTAAGCAAGTTTACCGACGAACTAACGCTCCGTGGGAAGTGCTTGTACGGACTACATGGAGAGACAGAGCTGAGAAAAAAAGAGAATTGCGTACTCACGGAGAAGCGGCGACGGCATAGAATCTCGAGAAACTAAAACTACCCTCTCGTATGTTCCATAAAATAAAACATATTACGCGAAACACAAAGTGCAAAGCCCCTTTGCGCGTTACGCAGGAACCTTTCCCGTGCGGCCACCACAGCAGCAGTTTAAGTAGCTGTACTGAAGCCCACAAACACTCACACAAAAAAGGAGAAGAAAAAAAGGACACGCCAACGGAGAGTGGTGGATGATGGTCCCGTCGCGGACGTGTGTAAATGTGCTTCCGACATGGCGGAAATAAATGATCCGCCGACGGTGGTGCTGGTTAAAAGGAGGAAGTAGCTGCGAAAAGATGCGAGGAAGTGGACCAAAGGACCATCAGTTCATAAATACACACGTCTGCACAGGAGCGAGCGCACTAGCCAAGCACTTTATGCGAAACTGAAGAAAGGCACTGCACACGTTATACGGCGCATATACACGCCACGAATTTTCGCCGTTTCTGTTACCCTCTCGAGTGTTTTTGGACAGTGGAGTATTTCGAAACGCGCAAGTACACGAGGGAGATTTCCGAGGGGAAAAAAAATAAACGCTCAAATCCGTCCCCGCTTCCACGCACACGAAGAAAGCCGTTTGTCGCCCCGTGCTAGGGTCCTTTCGTAAGTATATTGCGAAAGGGCGAACTACAACTGACGCATGCATTCGCGAAGAAACCGAAAAACATATACACACTTCAGTAGTGCGCGTACTGGGTCACAAAATTCAGCCAGGCCAGTTGTAACAAATGATAAGCTCATCCAGAAACACGAGAAGCGGGGCCTCTCTTTCTCTCGCTTACATTTTTAATATGTGTTCAGCAATGCTCGCATTTTTTTTTTTTTGCACGTTACCGAGCAATGTTCCACTGGGTGCCATTCCGATGCGATTCACTTTTTTTTTTTTTTACTGAGAAAGTTCTGAAACCCACTTTAAATAAGGGGGGGGGGGGAGGGAGCTTTCTTAAGCAGTACGTAATAAGTGCAATTTTTTAAAAGGACAACCAATCCCATCACTGTAGTAAAAAAAAACGCTGACCAAGGGCTATTAACGATGCCATATCGTATTATAGTGTTGCATTTTCACAATCACTATTGTAGCGTTGCATATTCAAACGACATACAACCTAAAACGCCATACGGCATAACGTGTTCACAACAAGGAAAATTGTAACGCGGTAGTTGCAAGAGAAATAAAAAAAGTAACAGAAATGAGAAATGCGGCCAGCAAGCATCTCTCAACCCGTTCTACGCTTGGAACATGCTAAACCATTGGTTTTGGCCGTGATGTTGCGCAAGCAGCTGATCCTCGTTCTCTTTGCATGCCTTCGTTCTTACCCTTCCGTTATTAATTTGCATGACGTTTATACTTTCTACGCAGTTCTTACACATAACACTTTATAAGGCTCGCTGCAGCGCTGTTGCGTACATTTTTTCCTCTCCTCAGCAGTTGTAACCACCACAAATCACTCCAATAAAGGGAACACGAACAGCAAGAGGTGCCCTCAAAGCAATGCACTGCTTGGCTTCTTACAATTTCGAGCCAGAGCTGGCTTAGAATTTAGAACGTTTAGCGAGATTATTAACCCGGCGGCGGAAAATCGAACCTTCGGCCTCACAGTGATCACAGTGCCGAGAGCGCGGAAGTTTTTCTGTTTTTTTTTTTCGCGGCGAAAAAAAAAGGAAAGGGGGGTCCTCCCCGTGTCTGCTGTGTTTTCTGATAAACAGCTAATTTTCACACACACACACACACACACACACACACACACACACACACACACACACACACACACACACACACACACACACACACACACACACACAGGTGCGCGCGCGAGAGAGATTCATAATCGGCGAGCAGATCGGTTATAACTATGAATAACGCCAACTCGGACCCAAAAAACGCAGGAGAGATAAGAGATAGGCCCGCCTTACACACACTAAGCCACGAGTGAGCGAACTAAAGCGGAATGCGCTTATCGAATTATCGCAGACATCGCGAAGTCAGCTAACGAGAATAGCGGGCCCAGAGAACGCACGTAGGGCCAGCTAACGAACGAGTCGACGACCGACCAGAAATTTCAATACAAAAGTGATGTAAAGTTTACATTATAGTTAGAACAAAAAAATGAGTGATATTCGTCTGAAATTAAATCTGCGCGGTTAAATATTCCCGAGATCGCACACTAACAATTTGTGTCCAGAAGCGAATGAATATAGGATTACACGCGCATCCATTTACGACTGCCGACCGAGGCGGCTGAAACGCAGACTGCAGCTCTAGTGGGACGGCACACAGTAGTCGCGCCTGCTTGCGATGACATCGAATCGCCAAATAAGCTTCCCTTTTTGTGCATCTGAACGTTTCAGACGACTTCGACTGAGAAATCGCGTAATTTAGCGACAAAGTTACAGACAGGCTAAAGCGTGACCAATACATCATATAGTGACAACGTTACACCAGAGTGCTAGTGCAGGGGAGGCCCCCTAACTGTTTGGTCCCCAAGATTTTGTGCTCTGTCGCGCTCTCCCTGCCTTTTGCCGTTCGCCAGCAGCCACCTTTTAAAAAGAGCGCCAAGGAACGCACAAGCTCGGGTCGTCGCGCCACTTGCGAGTTCCTAGAACTGAAAGTGTTCAGATTCAGAACTGTACAGTTCACTGTCACTGATTCAGCATTACAGTGACCTACGTTACAGTATTCGTCAAGTGGTTACCAGAAGGTTACGCTGCCTTGCCACTGCAGCGAGGTAACATTTCAAAGAACATTGCGCCTCCACATCGACTAGCGATTAAAAACGCTGAACATATTCATTTCAAATTGGTAAACAGCCCCTAAACACTACTATATCCCTTCCTTCTGAACGAAAAGAAATGTTCAGTGAATTGCTGCTTGTTTCCACATTTCGCGCCGAAGGCATAACGTAGTCACGTCAGATATTTCAGGGTTAGACATCACCCGCTGCAAACTACACAGCCCACTCCCCCCCCCCCCCCCCCCTTTCGATGTTAGAATGTTACGGGGGACCGAGAGAGGGAAAAAATAAACAAAAAGCACGTGATCCGGCCAAACGTAACGTCCCATAATAAGTGTGGCAGCTTGGGCTAGCTGGTATGGCATGACGATAGTTATAGCACGAGAACAAAACGACGACAGAAAGCGTTCGTGTCCTTCGTGTGTCGTCGTTTTGTTCTCGCGCTATAACTATCGTCCCATAATAACGCTTGCAATAGCAGTCCGCAAGAGATGAAAATCTACCCTCGCTCGAAACTGTTGTACAGAACGCCAACAAAGTACGGAAACCCAAACTGAATAAAGCTCTGAATCGCTGCGCTGGCGGTTAAATTGAAAAGTACTTCTTCCAACTTTCAGAGCAGCCACGTCGGGGCCCTCTGTTAATGATTGAACAACGGGCTAGACATTGAGTAGGTAAGCGGCGCAGCGGATGAGCTGCGATGCCCACCTGTCGTCACACATGCCCCGTCAAGTACGATAACAGCAAGTTTTCGCATCCGATATATCCTTGTACAGAGTTCCAAAACACCGTCAACGCACTCCGCTGAGCCGTCGAGCTTTTCCAAAGAACTGAGAATGGATCCCCCGTTAAGCAGTAGTAGCGATGCTTTTTCGCGAAGCCAAAAATGACACACACGCAGGAACGCAAACATCCAAGAAGAAGAAATTAACATCCAAGAAGTAGAAATGATTGACGACAGACAGATGATCTGCTTGAACCCAGGCGAAACTGAAAAAAAAAAAAAAAAACGGCAGTGAGCTGCCGCTTCTGCAAGACCTGGGACGTCAATGTAACGGAAATTGTACGCCTCGCCCGTAAACAAAAAGACTTCAAGGGGAAGAGGGGAAGGGTGAAAACCCGCTCGCTTCGAAGTCGCGCGCCGTGTGGAAAACCGAAACCCAGATGTGTGCGTCCGTCCGAGCGCTCGTTTTGTGTTCTGTTATTTTGCATTTTTTTTCTTCGTTGTTTATACAGCGCGACCTCCGCAGATGCCCTCCGCAAACGCGTGAAAAAGAAAGACCCCCAGAAAAGAGGCACGGCTTCGCGAAGATGAGCTCCCTGGCCACTTCGGGGTAAAACGCGGGGCGATGAACAGCGACTTCTGCAAAGGCGAGAGGGAGGGAGAAATAAGAGGAGGTGAGGTGTAGATGCAACGCTCCGCGCATTTTTTTTTTTTTTTCGCAACGCGCCGTGAAATAAATAACGGGAAGGATAAGAGACCATAAACTAAGACAGATAAAACGGTGGATGAGCTTCTGGCGCAACATCGCAAGAAAGCAACGGTTGAACAGGACTCCGGCGCAGCGAGCGTTTTGGAAAGCGTTTCGTGTAATGACCCACAAAGGGAGTTGTAATATCGAGGGCCGTTAAAGAATAAAGAAAAACACGCGGCAGATAAGAAAAACTGTTCGGACCAACGCTCTTAGCGCTCACGTTGGAGGAGATGACGTCAACGCGACGATACGAATATAGGGTGGTGTACTGCGAACGAGGGCCAACTTTTATAAAAGCCAAACAAAAAAAAAAGTGACAGACGGTAGAAATCGTGCCAAACACGTCAAGTTTTATCTGAAAAATGTGTGACAAAATGTGCGCTTGTTTTTTTTTTTTTACCGCCGCCGTTTCACAGCGACATGGCGAGCAGCCTGGAAACAGATTACAATTTCGAACACCGTGTGCTGTTTGCGTGCGCATTAAAGTAGGGTTGTTTTTCAAAGCGCGATACAGAATACGCAAGCCATGCGTTCTCAAAGGTTAGGCCGGTGTTGGTTAGGCATGCGCGGCTCGTACCAATCATAACACGGCATGCGATAAGTTCAAAGGAGATCGCATTAGCCACCCCACCCAAACCCCCTGCTCAACATGAAGGCGTTTGTGTGCTGAATACGGCTTAAATATGCCTTACAAATTTCGGTACTAATGTTTACGCACAGCGAAACATTCGGGAGATTACCAAAAGAAAGTCACAGTGACAACGGGAACAAACTACAAAACAAGAACTGCTAGTCAACTGAGTAACGGTACACTAACAAAAAACAACTAGCAGACGACACAGCTGAGGGGTCATCTGGTAACAAAGATTGGGCGAGAACACATGCCGCGGCGCTCTCAGCGGGATAGTGCAAAGGCAGCAGCAAAACAAAAACCCAATAGAGCGTGCACAGCACCTCGCGACATCGTTTGCTCCGGGGGCCAGCACAAGCGGGAACGAGCAATCAAGTCGTAAACAAAAAATCGAGCGATCAAGAAACGCGGCTGCCACAGACGGGTGGGCTTCTTTCCTCAAGCACGCTACCTGCCGTCGCGCCCAGATCGCTGGGACACGGAAGCGCGCACGAAAACGACGGCGCTGAGACAGCAACGCAACAGGAAGGAAGAAGCCATTTCAAGCAGTAGCCGCATCATTGAGCACTCGCTTCCGACAAAGCGGCCCTGTGCTTCACACAGGGCGCGCAATAATGGGCCGGTCGGTGACGAGCGTCGTATCCCCCGTAAAGTATTCAACGAGAGGATCGCGCAACTTGTGACGCGCACAGAAACCCAAAAAAAAGCACGAACGTAAAGGGGAAATAAAAAAGGCAGTGACCCAGCCCGCTTCCTGACAAGGCACGGAACAAAACACCGGCAAAAGAGCGGCGCCCTACGCAGTTCGTCCCACAGTCTTCCCTTCAAACAAGATCACATCGCTGGGATTCTTTCGGCGTCGATAATCGGCCGAATGTGCAGGCGGCGTGCAATGTCTAGGCCAACGATCGAATCAACGCGAAGGCAGGGGCCGCGTAGGAAACGCAGGCCGAGTAGACTGCCTTCGTAAACCGCGCAGAAAGTTCGAAAGAAGGGTTAAAAGAAAAGCTCTGCGAATAAGAAACAAGAATGTAGCAGAACTGGAGCAAGTGCGGACGCAACAGCGCTAACCTTGAGCAAACTAGCGACCGACGGGAGGGATTCTTCCGTGCGTCCAAGATAAAACTGTGCACCCGGCTCGTCACGTTCCCGAAATGTCGCGACAGCCGCGTGTCACACTACAGCCGCGGTCAACTTGACACTCGATTAGAGACCGCGAAAAGACTGTCCCGAGTTCTTAAACGACAGCATCCCGGTACGCACGCAGAGGAGGAAAACCCCTTCGACAAAGGAGCGTCGGAGATGGCGACGCGAGCACGGCAGACGGGAGCGCACAGCTTCGTATCGCTACCTAGGACTCGTTACGGTTAACGTCGCTTCGGGCACGCTTTCCTGCCGCGCTCCGAATCACTGTCCGCTCCAATTCGGCCGTTCTCGACGTATTTTAGGCCTAAGGGGAAGGAATAAACCTGAGCGCCATATTGCTTTTTTTAAGCCAGCGCTAGCCATTGCCAGAGGCAGTAGCACGGTTTGTATGAGAAAAGCGGCGTTCCGGGATTTCCGACCCTGCCAAGGGCCACGGACGCTGTCAACCGTCGGCAAATGCGGGTGAGTTTCTATCGGTGTCGCAGGAACGCGCAGCGCGACGCTGACAGGGCGTAAACGACGACCAGGCACAGCCCGCGAGGCGGTGTTTCGAGGGATGCGAAACAGGGGCGCAAAGCGTCACCGCAGCACACACTCACTTGGAACTCGGCTCTCTCGACGTCCCACTGGGCTCTCTCCATTTCGAAGCGGGCCCACTCGTGCTGTATAAAGTGTAAAATCCCGGGTATGGAGTACTGGGGCCTCTGCGCTGGTTCTTCTTGGTTCATTTTGGCGTTCATGCCCATGGGGCCCCCCGGCGGCCCCAACTGACTGTGATTTTGCGCTGACGATACGTCCTCCATATCACTGCATGGTCGCCATTTACATGGATCCAGCCGTGGCCGACGACGTCACGCGGAATGCCGGGATACATTTTCCGCCGCGCAGATGACGTCATTACACGGCTGCTTACTTTTGCAGCAGGCAGAGAGCGCGACAAGCGCTGCAAAAGTTCGACTTTAGGCGTCGTGAGGGCGCCACTTGACGTGCCAGAAGCGGCTGAAAGCGCAGCTGGGAGAAGTTTATCCGCGCGTGTTCTTCAGCGTTTTTATTTGTCTAGATGTATGCAAAGTTCGCGTTTTCGTACGGATCGTGCGCTTTTATGGTCCTGCCCGAATATTGTTTTTTTAATGTGACCCGATGGTAACCGGTGCCCTAATTGATTGTTAACTAATTGCACGCGGCGAGCATCATTTAATGCTTGTAAGTACACGGCGTGAGGTTCGTGCCAATAATATATTTCAAAGGCGTTCAATGAACTTCAAAACAGTTTCATTTGTGATAAATCTACGCCGGTGGTTTTACCACTGTCAGCGTTCCTCTTTGTCAATTCGCGGGCTATTCAAAACAAGTTAAAACAGTGGTAAACAAATCATTTTAGTGCTGGTCCAGTGTATTGTTTTTCCGTGTTAAACTAAGAAGCAGCACACCTGAAAGCATGTTTTACCACACTCTTCATCAGACCGCGGTGAAGACAGCTTGTAAGAGGGAGGAGAGGGTGAATTTGGTAATTGCCACTTTGTATGAACAGTCTTGGACCTCGCAGAACTCCTTCAACACCCTATAGTATGCTTTGCGCGCGAAGAATTAAATTATGCCAGTGACAAGCGAAATAATTTAGTTTCTGAACCATATATCACAAGTACTTTAAATTATTTCGGTGTGATCGATCACTGTTGTTGGTTTATCTTTGAAGTTGGTCATATCTGAAGCCGAAGTTCGATTCCCCATTTGAATGGCCCTTTTCTATGCAATCTCCAGCTTTTGGACGCTATCTGAAGACATGTACAAGTTCCTGTTGATTGCCAACTGCGAACAGCGGCTGCGTTACGCCTACTACTTCTATCCGGTCGACAAAGCGAAAAGGCCGTCGTTGGAAGCCGCGCTGATCAAGAAATGTCTTTCCAGGAATCAAAACAGCGTAAGTATTTGCCGGCTTATTCGGAGCGACTTTTTTTTATCTGCTAAAAATCCCGGGCGGAAGTTTAGACCAAGCCCATCATATCTAGCTAGCTTAATTAGCGGCGCCCCAATTTGCACCTGCGTGTTAATTATAATTAATGTGCAGCTTCATGTCTGTGAGTGATTCAAGATGACCATGATAGCGAAGTGTGCCGCCTCATTGGGCCTGCGCTGGTGATAGTGACGATCGGGTGATAAAAGTTGAACAGCGTAGTGAAGCCGTCTATGACGTCATAGGTATATTACCGAGAAGCTCTCGTGTTTACCGGTTACCAGTCACGCTCGTGGCCAGGAAAGAGTGCTAGCCCCCCCCCTCCCCCCCCCATCGAAATGAATTTGGTAAGGAAAGTGGCGGGATTTAGCAGTGATACTGCCACCTCGCTCAATTATTATTTAAAAGTAGGTGCTATATCCTCAAATAATCAATGGCTTCAGCAGATACCTCCCATCCCCTGAAAAACATTCCTGGCCACTACCTTTTCACCGGTATAATAGTAATATTAACAATACCAACCATGATACGATTCTGAGATACATCCTATAGTGGAGGGCTACGGAAATTTTGACCATAAAAGGTTCTTTAGTGTGCACCGACATAACATATAGTGTACAGGCCTCTAGCACATTGCCTGCGCTGAAATATGACTGTCGCTACCGGAGTCATACCCTCTACCTGTTCATTAGGAAAAGTCAAGATGAAGTCAAAGATTGATAAAATGTGAAAATTTACCTGAGATATCTGCCAGGCATCTTGACGATAGTGTTCATCTATTTGTAAATGTTTAGTCATAATTTTTTTCGTATTACTTATAGTTTCGATTATTTTACATGGTCAGACACTTTGGCGAAGCACATGCTTCATATAATTCCCCTCCCCAGCTCAGATAATCAGAACACTAACATGGATGTTTCCATCATATATTAAAAACGTTAAGAAGGACTGAGTACTGGGCAAGCACAAGTAATTGCTAATACTATTACAAAACATGTGCGCAGACTAGAGTGTGACTGCTTTTACTGTACTTACCACGCCAGAACATTCTGTGCAAAACACATACATGGCATAGAACTCATCTTATGTGAAGAATGTGCATGTAGCATACGTGCTACATATCATTATGAACAGGTACTAGTTAAGGAACTACAGTAACGGTGATAACCACCTAACATATCATGTACTGAGGCTTAACATTTTTGAATCTTAGTAAGACATTGTGTTACATGTGCCAGATTGTTGGTGACAGTTTCACTGGGATGCCGACTTTAGCAGGCGGCCACTAGAACAGGGCACATATGAGAAGCGTTGGCAACAGACAAAGTGTGGAATGAGTAAGTGTGATTTTGCAAAACTCGTCAGTAATAGCACAGCTCTTCTTTGTTTGATTCTCCAGTGCTCATTTTTTCTGCACGACGGCTTCAACATCGTGTACCGCCGGACGGGACAGCTTATACTGATCATTGGTACAGATGACGATGAGGTAACCAGCGAATTCGTCTTTGATTGATTTTGGTGATGGGCCACATTGTTTGTGCATGCTATTAAAGGCAGCTGAGCAGCACAATGCGAACTGTGCTGCAGTTTCACTGCTGATTTCACCATGATTGGCACGTCCACTTTTCAGCTGTTTGTAACATAAACAGTTTGCACCACATCATGTTGAAACCATCTCAATGGTTTACGTTCTTAACATGCTCAAGATTACGGAGGTCAAGATTACTGCAAAGGAGCACTACATCTAGTTTGTTTGTTGTATCAGGCTTTGGGTGAATGTTGCCGTGAATTGGCAATTCAGCTGTTCCTCTCATGCAGAGAGCATCGCGGTTTCATAAATAGACAACCCAGTGACAGAAGTGCGGCTACAAACTGCTCCAAAAGAGGCATGCTGCTCCAAATCGTAGTTCTTGCTAAAATTTACTTCGAACCTGCTCCTAAATGGCACTGAGAAATTGAAGACGAGCAATTTTGACTGTGTGACCAACTTGTAAACTCTAATGAAACTGAAAAAAAATTTGTACGCTGTGATTTTAGCATGTTAATATGTAACACTGTTGGCTCTTATTTATGCAGCAAGAACTGGCATATCAAGCTTTCAGAATATTTAAATATTTTCAATTTTACATGCAGGCTACTTCAGTGATATGTAAAAATAACAGAGATTGTAGTATTTAAATATATAGCTCATATCTCGAGCATTTGGCAAGCAACCTAATCGTTTGTGTCTTGCAATTTACATTGATTTTAGACTTTGGAACATCTTTCATAATAGATATTTGTACTTATGCGACACTCTGAATATAGTAGGAGTTGTATGGCATATTCTGCCATCTGCTCCTAAAACACCAATAGCTGCTCCAAAGTGGTACTTTTCCTGCTCTAAATGAGGCTCGAAAGAGTAAAAAGTTGCTTTTGTCACCGACAACCTTATAGTGTTTAAATACACTTAGGCCCTCAAACATGCCTAATTGCTTCCTTGTTATTCGAATTTGGAAGAAAAATGTACGTATTTAAATTATCCTAAAGAAGCATTTCGTGGCAGAATGCAATGTGCAAGTGTTAAAAACATGCTTAGTCTCGTCAACAAAAATTTTTACGTAATGTTACACTTTTTCCTGTTCTTTTATTTTTGACATATTCAATATTTGTCAAACACCAGTCCCTCACACATAGTCTAGATTTTATTTTGTTGCCCCGAATGAAAAATTGGTACAAGAACTTGTTGCACGATTTTCCGTTTCAATAAAAACTGACACATTGTCGCATAAAAGCAATCACGAGATCTTTACCAGCATTTTTTCACTTGAACAAACCAGGCATGTGCAACATATTTTGTATATTACACTGTGAAAGACGAGAACTGAGCTTGCTCTGCAATGACGAATTTGACTGCTTGAATCATCATAGTTTTTGGAGTCACCTATCATTTCTTATCTTATCTTCATCCAACAGCTGTTTTTTTTTTTTATTTGCTATCAGCTAGAGTTGGCTTATTTTCCAACCTTATCTCTGCTCGCTTCAGCAGTGCCTCTGTAAGTCTACCTGCCGCGTCACTTGCGGTAAGAGCACGCCTCTGCCCTTACTCCACAACAATGGAGCCTGCATCAGGCCCCTGATTGCTGCTGATAACAGAAATAAGATTATCGACAGCTATGCATGTAAGCAAGAGCTGCAGTGTTGGTGTCGGGCGTGGGAAAGATAAGAACCTGTTTTCAAAAGTTGCTCACAGAGTTCATCGAACTGTTCCTCAAAGGGGGTGGTTGCCTCTAACGGTTCCGTTGCCAACCATGACAACTCAGCAGCTGTAACGAATGCGCAACATTACTTGTGTATTGAGATTTAGGTGTGCAACAAATAACGCTATGTAGGCAAAATTAATCTGTAGCCACTAGTATGCCATGCTTCATCACGATATTGTGGTTTTGGCATGCAAAACCTCAGAATTTATTACTTCTTCAAATCTGGTTTGCCATCAATAAACAGCTATATTTTGAAGTTCTCATTCCTCTATCTGTGTCAATGATTTTCTTGTTCTAAAATTTTTGCTTACCACGTAAAATTAAAATCTTAAATACATTGTAGAGCCAAGTATTTAGGTTAGCTTTAGCAATGTTGAGTTCGTAACCTTCGTACCTGTCTTTAATCTTAGAGATCTATCCTAAATATAAATCGGGCAAAAAAAAAGGAATGCGTGTGTGCATGTATATGTGCACACACAAAGCATAGAGTACACACAGTAGGATGCAATCCCGGATATGTGGATGCAGTGATAAACCTTGGCAGTATAAGAGCTCATCATTACTTTAAAGAAAAGCAAAATAGAAATGCGTTGATGGGCTGTAAGAAACATGGACAACACGGAATAACAGACAAACACAGTTACTGTACTGCAACCATCGTGTTCAAGAAGCAAGCCTGAATCCGTGCTTCAATCCATGCGTATATTACTTGAAAGAGCAAAAAGTTGGAAAAGAGCTACAAGGGGCAAATATTTATAATAAAAACAGATACTACCCATCAACCTGCAGAAACAAAAAGACTGAAGATAAAAGCTGAGAGAAACTAGCCATCGTGTGGCATCGGTGTTCGTTATCTTCTCATGCTATTTTAAATACATAAGTGTGGATGCATTTAACAAGATGTTCGACTTCATTTATCTCAGTGGTCTTCAATATACAGATGCCATAACAAAAATATGTTGACCTTGTTCTTTGCAGAATAACCTTGCCGTGTACGAGTTCGTACGTGCCTTCCTACAAGTCCTAGATGCCTACTTCTCGGGAGTGGTAAGCAGCGCAGAACGCATTGGTTATTCTTAAGCCCTTCTAATTACTTCTTGTTGTTCCATTTCAGACTGAAAAGAAGGTATCCTTACATCAAAAAAAAAAAAAATCTCGAGACATGTCAGCATTCAGCAGCTTGTTTACAATGCGCGCTAGTATAACAATTGTAAGAGATGTCATTTACTTTTATTTGATGCTTGCTTTTGTGCGCTTTTGGATGGTTATTGAGGTTGGGTGTGTTGCAGTTAAGTTGAGTATGCAGCAAACACAAAGCTGTGAGAATTTCTCGAAACAGTGCCGCAATGACAGAGCTACACGCATTTTATTATCTAAAGAAGGTCCTCACCGGGTTTCGCTTTTTCCTTCGCTATGCTTTGCTCGTAGGCTTGTCTATTTTTCTGGCCTGTGTTCCTCCTCAGAGGTTGAGAAGGCGAGAGTGACGATTATGCCTACAAGTGAGCAGACAAATGGGTTCGTTTTGTGGATGACATGATTCGACGTGAATGCAATGGTGACATCGGAGGAAACGCTGAGGATTACCGAAAGGCCTCGCGGAGAGGAGGGATTCTTTTTGTGATGGCGAATTCCACAGCGTGCAAACGTAAGAAAAGCATGGGACAGAGTGGATAAGAGCGCTTCTCTGTCCCATGCTTTTCATATGTCCGCACGCTGCGAAATTCGTCATCGTAAACCAAAACCAACAAGCCCACGCTTGTACAGTCATATTAAGGGTCTGTTTCTTGGAACTCTTGGGGCACCGGTGGCTTATAGGACTGCCATGTTTGGCATTGTTGACTCTGACGGCATTTTGAACTCAGTGCAAGCATTTATTTGGCATGTTCAAAAATATCGGAGGCGGTTCAGGGCATTTTAAGTGTCAACATGGCTGAAGAAATTATTTGTAGGATCCCTAAAAATAAGGAGCTTGCAAACCTCAAGATATTACATCGCTTTCCTAAATGTCCTGCATAATCTGTGACTATAACGAACACATTCACACTTAACGCCAAGTAGGCTTGTTTGGTTCAGACTACACTAGGTTAGCTCCAATAGATGCATTATATGTGACGAATAGATGAGTCGCTTGAGCATTTCCCACTGACTTGCAAGTGTTACTTTCCTGGAAAAGTAGTACGGGTACTCCACATACATAACTGATCACTGTTACCATTTTTAATGCTGTTCATAAGGTTTTCTAAAAGCAAAAACGAAAAGAAGATGCGCAGCATGACCAGCAGCGTGTTGTATCTTCCTTTTGTCTTTTGTGGATTTTATGAACATTCAAGATTAACAGGCTCTCCCAAGCGGAGGTATTGTAGCACTTCGACTTGTTTCAATGACGGAATCGCCCACGCTTTCCGTAGGGTGCCTTGACTGTAGACGGCACCAGATCGTTGCCGAGTTTTTCAAGCTGCACCTCGTCCTTCAGCACATGGTCAGTAATGGGAACGTGTCGGAGACCAACGTACAAAACATCCTGGAACGGTTGAAAGCTTTCGACAACGCCTGAGTGTGGACTTGACTACGATGCCGCTGCGGACCGTGGGCAGCGCAAGGTCGTTTTCAGAAGTGTGAGCAGGCACAGTCTCAAAGACTTGCCTGCTCACAATGACGTTGGTCGAGTCCTTGCTCACGAACTAGAGGTCGACCTTTGACAAAGCGAGACAAGTCACTAGTGTAGTGGTTGCTTGTCGGTGCACATTTTAAATACGCGCAAAGAGCTCTTCTTAAGTATGGACCCTTCTGTACAAATACGCACAAAATGAAAATCACTGGTAATACTTTTGCCAGATTTTTATTTCAGTCTCATTTGTCTTACTGCAGTGCATCAGCCGGTAGAATGTTGCAGCTGTTTTTACAGCCCATTTATCTGAAACAAATTCATTCCTTTTTTTTGTATGAGTATCTCTATATGAATGTACAAGAGATGTCTGCTACCGCTTTGCAAACTTTGGAAAAGGATATATCCCGACTCTGAGTTGCCAAGATTTGGTAAAGAATACACCATTAAAAAAATATATAACCATCTCTTTGCATCTGACAATTTCAAGGCTGTACATCCAATTCCATTCCAAACCATCAACTGTCACAAGTGGTTTGCACAGGGTGACTTGTTTCCAAGAAATGCAAGTGTTCTGTCACAAACGAATAATTGAAGAGAAGCTCCGCCCACAATTACAAAAGCTATGCACGTTCTTCATTCCCGGAAACTTAAAACAATTTCCTTGGGTTCCACGTGGATTCGATTGCCTGTACCCAAGCGGTACTTACTGGCAAACCTGAATATAGTGAAATTGAACAAAACTTGCCTGATGTACCACATCTACTTGTACCATGAGCACGTCTTGTTCCCAAAATTCAGGATGAAAATTATGAGTGTTTCTATTGCATAAAGAAAAGGCACCTTTTTCGTCTAAATTATTTTGTAGGTTTTTTTTTTCTTTCATACATGTAACTCGAGAGCTGTTTTTTTTTTTTTTTTTTAACTGCCCAACAAAACTGGCTTACCTCTGCTAGACACTCATTCACGGCGTTCTTTCGTGCTAGAACTGGAGAATCCCATCACCTGTGCACATCACAGTGCGTGGGTGCGACGCACCCTTGCTCTTTCTCGGGAGTATATGCTGTGCTAGAGTGCATCAATGTCCTGATAGCTTGTTTAATGTTTGTATATGGTTTACCTTTCCTTCATTATTGCGTGCATCATGTCCAGATTACTAAACTTTTTTTTTTCTTTTTCTTCTCTATGTGGCCTTCTTTGATGTCCAATGGCAGCATTGGGCCCTCTACATCAGAACACGGTCAACAATATTGCATGTACTGCCTGTTAATACACCATGTAGATGTATGGCTTTTGCTTTCCGTTAAAGTCCGGCTCGCTCGAAAGTCAAGGGGCACTTTTTTTTTGTAATTTGAGCGCCCATTCATTTCATAATTTGCAAACACAATCTTCAGCAAGAGATCCACGCAGTGGGTCAGAACAAAGGGAAAAAAAAAAATTTTTAGACCTGAACGAAAATTAACCTAGAAGTTTTCTCCTTTTCATTCCAGAGTGAAACCAAAATAATTATCGTTCTTTGATTAACGGAAATCAACGCAGTTTGGAACAACCAAACTTGCACAATGCGAGCAGTCATGCTTGCGCTACCCTCAGGGTACAGTACTAGCGCGTATCTCAGGCACAAAACCTTAAGTGAAGATGTGTTGAAACTTCGTGAAAAATTCAAAGAATGGCAACCAGCGCTGTTTATAATAATACATGTAGACTTTCGTGTGCCCGTCACGCAGGCCAGCACGGAGAGGGCATTCTAAGGACTGAAGGTCATCAGAACAGCGGTATTGCATATCTGAGAGTACACTCTACGACTGTATTCTTCGAAGATCATACCCTTGACCCAAAGCACAGAGACTGATCAGAAACTTTATAGTTCACTTACGAGAAAATTGAATACTATAACATAGGACACTGGTTTGCACTAGTTGGTACGAATCCATGGTACATTTATTTGCGTTCTTCTATATAAATCAATCAAGTTACTACACCTCGAATCTCATACTCAAAATTACATTTGCATACAAACAAAACCGTTACGAATCATTACAGAACAGTGTGTGTGTGTGTTTTTTTTGTTGTTCTGGAACAGAAATGGAACGGCAATTTTTGCAGTGGAATGGAACTGAAATGGAATGAAACACATTTCATTCCAACACCTTGGACCCATGGGCTGTGATATTTAGTTTGAATTGCCTTAACCGGGTGAACACTATTTAAAAGGTTTGCGCAGTGCCACAGCAAAGTGCATAAAATTTCAGTGCGTCTAAAAAAAAACAGGCCCGTATTTGCATGTTAACCTGCAAAAGTCATCGAAAGACAATAGTCTTGGGTGTAGAGAGAGTGATCAAGACATTTATTTGATGTTCTGCGCAAGAAAATCGGTGCATGGTATTCTCGAGGCGCTGCGTTAGAGTACTTCGAGCGTGCCGCGAAGGCGAACGAGCGCATCGTCACGTCACACGTGAGACATGAGCGCCATCTGGCAGTTTTCTTAGAAAACAAAGCGCGGGGCTCTGAGACTGGTGTGCGCGCCCATCTCGGAGATGATAACGCAAGGCGACGGCAAGGTGCCACCACCGTCTCGTCTTAGCAAAGCGTTGGAAACACTCGCCTTTCCGTGCAAGCGTTGCATGGTCAGCGCGTGATAAGTGCTACGGTCCTTAAAATTACTTATGTATGCCTTTTCTAGTAAAAGACGCACATGCGGAATATATACATGTTGCTATGGTGCCCCAGGCATGCGCAGTAATTGCTTTTTAATTGACAATTGCACAAGCATGAACGCTCAATCTTGAGCAACATTGGTGGGCGCTGCGGATGGGGTCGGCTGTTTAAAGTACCCGATGCATTTAAGAGTGGACAAACAGACCAAAATTTTTGCATCTAAGGTCCCCAAGAAAGACTATCATCTTTAAAAAATACCGCAGACAATAAAAAAAGGAAACAAGTTTTATTTTCAGTGAAACACATTCACTGTGAAGAGCAGCCCTACAAAACCATCATCGCATAAACAATGCAGGGAAACATATGTGAAGGACAAGAGGTCACAACATACAGATGTACAAACAAGAGACAATGGAAGGCTACAACCTGAAGACATGCATAGTTTTTTACACTAAACAGTACAGGGAACATTTAAAACATGCACAAAATCACAGTGACAACTAACCGCTTCTGCAATACTTGAGCCATAGCAGCCATCAATCAGGTCAACTGCTTCTTTCAAATAACATGGCCATGGGTTAAGCATGCTTTCTGCCGAAGTTGCGATTAGTACAAGCAGCTGTCAAGTTACATTTAGTATCGACAGTGCCCGCCACGTCCATTTCTTCACAAAGTCTCGTGTTTAGGTTTCCACTCGCCATTCATTCATCGCCAGCAAGAACCCACGCCCAGCTCCGCATTGACCAAGCTCAGAACTGGCTGTTACCGAACCCGGAGATGCCACTGAAGCATAGAAGGAATCTAACTTATATGAACATTGACATCAATGGCTTTAGCTGCTAAAGAGTTGTTAGCCACCGACATAGGTGCCTCTTCAATCTGAAAAAGCAATACTGTTCAACTATGAAATGAGTGTTTTGGGTGTGATAGCAAGCACAAGGTGGAAGATGTATTTTCGACAATATGTTTCCGTTGATGCAAAGTAGCTCTGGTCATATGTCATAAAGAAGGATGACAAGAATTTTAGTTTAAGTTTTATCATAGCTTAGGCTTGAGGTGTGACCATATGCATCATAGATATGGGGAGAGAGAGACTTTGACAATCCTGCTTAACTACCTTTGTGTAATACGCACACATTCGTGAACAACTATGCCTGTCTTGGGCCACACTACATCGTCGTAGTTCTCGCATTTTTTCAACTCTGTGCTCAGCTACACATGTTCTTGCACAGGCTTCCATTATCAACTGAATGTTTCTGCACATCAGCGCACATATAGCACAACTATGCCATTTGCAAGATGCCACCAAAGCTCGAGCCACAAATGCGAAGCTGGCAGGTTGGCACTGGTACAGCAAAAGGTGCTCATGCCAACAGATGTCCGGTACCGGCAGAGTTATTCAGTCGTACGAGTTGCAAAACTCCCTATAGGCCCCGTGAATCGAAATCGTGGGAGTCTGCTGAAACTAATAAAAGCTTGCAAAGACGCCTGCACTGCATACTGTGTTGAAAAACTTGAGAGGAGCACACGCAGGGGCGGTGCCGCAACAACATAGTATTTCGTATTGCTGCTACCAGATGGCGTGCCAATTTGCAGGCCCCCATAAAGAATCGGCCATTGGCACGTCATGGTTTCAAACGCAATTTCACAACCAGTACGATTGAAAGAACTCTGTGGTACCAGCACATACCAGCCCTAAGCGGCCAATGCACTGCACTTAAACAAACACCTACATAGCTTTCAAGGTGAAATCAACTAATATGGCCACTCGTATGCCGCTACTTGGCAACACAGCCGTACCTACGTAGCCACAGACACACAAGTCCCACGCAGGTTGGGAGGTCAGTATATCATACAATAAGTCTGAACAATAACACTGGTGTAACAAAGAATAAATACTTCTTTCAGAGGCAGCAGAAACAAAAAACTGCCGCAGACACTTGCATGCCACTTGCTCCGCATCACTGATAGTAACATCAGAACAGAACCAAAGGTAAAGAAGTGCTAAGAAACAACAAGCCAGTTGACCTGAGAAATAATACACGTAATGCCATGCCCTAGTTAAAAGAACTATCTACTTTGTCACATGTAAGCTTCAGGACAGTGCAAAAAAGCATGCTTTTGTGCGTCACCCTTGAAAAAGAAAGAATCAAGGACCAGCCAAACACCGCTACAGCTTTACAGATGAAGCTAGCTTCATAGTTACATAGTCTCAAAAAAATAATTGGTAAGTAGTAAAAAGACAGCAGTAATTAGGAGAAAAAGAAGAAAAGGCAGCTGGTAGCAGCTGCATAGCAAGCTCTCTTGCACAAACATGCCCACAGGAAAGACAAATGGGAACAGCTACAGACACCCATCTAAACTGACTAATGAACCATTGCAGTTCAGAACGATGACAACCTCAAAACTTGACATCATCAAGTTTTAATAGTGACCCGGAAATTTGGAAGCTCCAATGTCAATTGAAAGACTAAGCCAACTCAAATCAACGCAAGCTCGTAAATATTAATAACTGCATGGTCCTGAACAGAGCCACACTCTCTCTGCACGCAACCATCATCGTGGGCAATACGACTGCTGGAGTAGAAGCACAACCAGAAGTTCAGGAAATATCGACTGCAAGCTTAATTCAAACGACAAAGAAATACGGCAGAACTTTGATGCCAAGACTAGCATGGAAGTGTTACGCGAGTGGACAGTACAACCACCACTTCGTTAAACATGCAAGCTACCTACTTACAGGACGTACAAAACTTGCAGTTCAATGGAGCACACATTTAACAAGGAAAAGTTTAGAATGGTAGTTGTGTCTGACCACTTCTGCACAAATATCTTTGCCCACTACATTGTACTTCACATTACTTCAGTCATATCCAAGTAATAAAGTCTGGATTTCAATGGCTCTTGCTAAAGTACTGGCTGCCTTTGCATTTGAGTTTTCATTGGACATAACATTAAGCAGTTTACGTAGTTTGAAATCCTGTTTAAAATCGGCTTTACACAGTGCCTGTGGCGTCGTCCAGTGAAAAACAGGTACAGTTGGCCATCAAATGACACGGACCATGTCAGTGCACACCGAAATTGCATCTGCACGGTCTAGTGGCGAGCCGCCTGCTGCCCAGAGCATTGCTCGGGCGAATGTGCACCTACAGCTGTGCTCTCGACAGAAGACGTCTAGCCACTTGGGCAGCATAGATGGCGATTTCGGCTCACACTCACACGGTGCATATCGTTTTGAGATCAACTGTACTTCAATGGGAAAGAATGAACAGAGCCGCTGCTCACAAAATAAAATCTGCAATTCGAGTCTGAATTTTGTGCAAAAATCCAATAGGAATTTATTCTGTATGTAATGGCCAATTACCACAACACCTAAACATGGTGTCGGCGAAATGAAATGGAAAATGTTCTTGCCTCTCCTCAAAACAATTGG
Organism: Rhipicephalus microplus; assembly: GCF_043290135.1. Taxonomy (NCBI): domain Eukaryota; kingdom Metazoa; phylum Arthropoda; class Arachnida; order Ixodida; family Ixodidae; genus Rhipicephalus; species Rhipicephalus microplus. The sequence goes on along the minus strand of NW_027464615.1, from coordinate 738,394 downwards.
AAACATACTTCTACAGCGACACAATATTCGGAAAAAAGTACAGCACATAGTTGTAAAGGTGCTCTTGGGTGCAAGAAGTGCTGCGTATATAACCGTGCTTAAAAAGTATTAGCGCTAACAAGTACCAAAAACTACAGCCAGTTTAACACTCCAAGACGGCAATGCAGACTCCCGCTGAGCAGGATTGGTATGCGCTATCAGTTACCGCTACAACTTTTCTTTTATTTGAACGTACTGCTACAAAATAGCTCTCACCAAAACACTAAAAGACACACATTCGTTATGGACACTTCCAGGTAAAAAAAAATAACACCAGTCATAGCACAAGCCCTGACAAAATTTCTGGGCAACTTCCACGTTCAGTGACCGTTCATTCATTTTTGCAAGACCTTTCAAACAGCACATGCTCACATGCGACACCCACAGACAGCTACTCTAGAAAGGAATTGTTGACGTTCATAGCTGCTTTCAGTCATAACTCACTCACCTACCCAAAGAACGTGTAAACACTTCACATTCTCATGTTTACATCGTTTCAGGTGTAAAACCCAAGCTTACGCAACGTTGAATTTCCACACGCTTGGGACAGAGCTACGGTGCAGTTATAATCAATACAGAATGCCTGCCAAGTAAAGCGAAAACCTTGCGTTTCACACCTTTACTAGCTTAGCATGAACGTGCGACGAGCTCATTGAAACTAGTTTATCGTGACATTGCAAATGCTTCAAAGAATTATTAAAGGAGCACTGACATCAAATTTCAAAATCTAGATGTGCTCTTAATTCGATTGCTCGGTGTGCCTAGGTCCTCTTGGCCAAATTTGAATTGCGTTCGTCACGTGGAAGTTATTCTATTTTGACAGCAAACAGCGTACAAGAGCATAATGAAAAATGAGATGCCCCGGTGACATCGACAGTAGTACTATGTGTTCAGTGTGATACATTCCCCGCATACTATCCTGTGCGACGATGCACTAGTAGCGATAGTGTCTACGATCCGAGTGTTTTATCCTGGCGCCAAAGCCTGGAAACGCACTTACTCGTCATGTGTGATCTTCGTTGTACCGCTTTGAATGATTTCGTGAAATCACCAAGATGCAAATCGCCCATAAAAGATCGGCGAAAGAAAAGAGCATTATTAAATGTGTGCTCATCAGTCAGGGTGGCGGAGAACCGTTGTGAGTTGCAGTCGTCTAGTTCGAAAAGCGAAAAAACCACAGTGAGGGTGTCTTTTCACTACGCGCATGTTACACGCCAACACTATTACAAACTATCAAAGTGGAGCAGCATACAGACAGATATCATCGCTAACAAGTAACACACAGGTATCGTTAATAGTGAATTTTACTTCATCCGTAGACTTCCTTACGTCTACGTAATAACAAGTTACTGCCGCCGCCGTGAGCGGCCGGACAGATGGAGCCATCTGGAGGCGCAAGCAAGAACCTGGCAGCTTCTTGCTTCTTATTTCTCCTCTGGTGCGCTTCCCCTATACCTTTATTCCATTGACCCCCTTGCGTATAGCTGAATGGTGTGCACGCCACACACACTAATATAGCTAATTTAAACGCACGAGCGAACGCAGCCGAAGCATGCATCATCGGGCACGTCATCACTGCTGCTCGAAATGGCGTCCATTTCGGAAACGCTCTTCTGCAAAAGGTCGAGCGAAGCAAAAATGATTGGTAATGTCGCAAATCATTGAGATTCCAAGCTCCAGACTCTCGTATTCAACACTAATCGGCACTTTTTACGGCGACGACGGCAATGCATGTGACAAGGCATGACAATGTGTGCGCCTAGCAGACGCAACGTTTGCGAAGCAGCATGGCCTGACGTCCCTCTTTTCTGTGGAGAAGTGGTCAGCTGTAGCGTGGTGTGGAGGTGACCGTGAGGTGGCGCCAGTGGTAGCACATCCAGCTCTAAAAATAGCGGGATTGCCGGCGGTTTTGAATCGTGCTAGATACCAGTGATATGAATCAATAAAAGTAATAGTTATTTGTCCCGCAGTTGCGGACACGAATCGCTACTAGAGTGTCGATAGCTATTCATTGACGCAAAAATCTTTACATCAGTAAATTTAATGTTAGTGCTCCTTTAACTGTAAGCAATTAGAATGAAGAGAATAGCCGTGTTAAGAACTAGTCAAAGCCATTGAAATGATTTAACCCTCGGAGACGCACCGTACAAGCAACAATGTAGAACATGGGGCAAAAACGAAAAGACGAAACCTTTTATGGGATAGTCACAAAAAACTGAGCCAGTACAAGCGAAAGAGTGCTTACTAGAAGGTAAACCACATCGCTGACAATGCAAAACGAAGCCTTGCCAGAAGATAAACAACCAGGCTACTGAGACCTCATACAGCACAATATCATCCAATCTACATTCGGCTTTGATAGCTGATACACCTTTGGCAATAAAGTGGTGTGCATGTAGCCTGAGAAGATGTACACCAAAATTTCAAAGAAGTGCTAGCCACAAACAAACTTGGTTACAAAGTACATGTTATAAATTTTCCGTGTACAGCTGAGAAACAGAGTTTCGAACTTGAGTCAAAATCTATCGCCAAAAGCACTTTTACTTTTTGCAAACAGTGCCCCCATCATAACGAAACACGTTTAGCAACTACAGCGGCCCTTTTATACCGAACTTTGTCGCAGGACCATTGAAATGACAGCTAAGATAAATGAAGGTGTAGCATAATCACATCGACGACGCACCTTCTCTCAGCTATTTTGTAGTCTTCCCTGTGCAATAGTGTTACGTCACCTCAGTTGAGGGTCGCATTATTCATAAATAAAATAAAACTGGCATACTACCAAAAATAGTGAAACTCTCAACACATGCATGAAAACAAAATGCAGCCAGCTCCACTACGTGAAAGCCGTCGAAACAGCACAGCCGATGGCCCCTTCGTCGGGCCACTGCCTTTCCATTTTTCTTTTTTTGCAAGTCTTTATAAGTTTAAGCTTTGCCAATCTTTTTCTACATATCTACGTGTTGTATCATTTCTTTTGATATCACACTGTGTGTTAAGTAACAGGGCGACGACATGTTGGTTCACGGCCACGCCGGCAAACTACGGTTGCATTCTATTGCAGCTATGGTCCACTTCACAAGCACACTCGCCGAAACTTGTACATACTCCTATCACAGCTGCGCTAGAGTGCAAGCAATGTTGCCGTGCATGACGTGCCCTCGTTACACCAAAAGACGGCGAACGCTCAACTAAGAAAAGCTTTGCTATTAAAGAATGCATTCAATCCAGGAATCTGAAAGGAGGTGAACCCATCAGACCAAACTTTCAAGCTCCGAGACCGATCCTTAAAAACTTTTACAGTGAACCCACAAGTGCCACCATGTTTTCGATGGCACAAGGAAGGCCATGGTTCAAGATGAGGAGAGGAACAAACTTAGCGAAATAACGAGAGCGAAAAAATGCAATGCTGAAATTTGGAACGAAAAGAAAACTAGCGAGTATTGTCCACACTTGAAATGACCAGTTCTCTCGAGTTTCTCGAGCATAGCGTGGTGTTTGCAGACACCTCGTGCGTGTGCGCACGAGCCGCAAGTGGGTTTGCGGCAAGATTTCGTCGGCTCGGGCTCTTCAATTGGGAGCGTCTCTAGTGTGGTACGCAAGACAGGCGCTCCTGAAAAAAAAAAAAAGGAAAACGTATACACACAACAGCTTATTAAAAAGGTCAGCCTTTCATGCAGCCTCATATACAGTCGAGCACCAGTATATCGAACTCATAAGTTATCCCCTTGAAATTCCTTTGTAAAAGTATAGAAATTCACATGTGTATATCGAACGCTACTTTTACCCGCCTTCAAATATAATGAATGCAGCGCGAGCTGGAAGGTGCCTTTTGGCACTCCCCCGCGATCTCCACGGCTCCGCGCGCGAGTTGGAAGGCACGCTTAGGCGCTTGCAGCGCCCGGTGACCTCTGCGTGGCACCACGCCTCCCCCCAAACCCAAAACGCTCGAAAAAAAAAGGTAAGGGCAAGACGGCCTGGACTGCACAATCTCCAACTTGCGGAATGGCTTTTTTTCATTTCTCTTTCTCTCTCTCTCAATGTCTCTCCGCGTACCCGTCGGCTCGGAAAGCAGGAACAAACAAGCCGGCGTCCTCCGCCCCTACTTAAACTTTTTATTGCTATTTCGCGAGTTTTGATCAGCCAACCACAGCTCACACCTTTTGCTGTTGCCCTCGCAGGTGGCCATCGCCTTGCGACTTGCAAGCGCTTTGTTGCTTCCGTTATGTACCACCACATGTGCAGCATTTCTCTATTGCGTGCGTGGTGTGCCAGCACCTGTGCAATGCCGCTGTGGACTCCTTGAATTGTAAACTTCTCATGTAGCTATGGCCAGTATTAAAGGGACACTAAAGTCAACTATTAAGTCGACCTTGATAGTTGAAATGGCAGTCCAGAAACCTTGTAGTGTTACTTTAGTGCCAAGCAAGGGCCTATTTTGAAATAAAATCATGTTTAGTGGTCCGCATCGGGTTAGCGCACTTCAAATTACCCTCCTCAAGAAGCGGATCGACCGGACCGACTCACGCCACTGTTGCCGTGCACAACGTTGCCCGGATTTACTGGGCTAGTAGCAGCAGACTGAAGCAGTGGGAGCCACAGCAGCAACAACGACCATTGATCAATTTCTCGCCATTGGCTTCGAGATTGGTGACATTTTTTTTGTTTCAACTGCGCCCCACTAGATGGCACCACCTGTCTCGTGTAACAACGCGAAAATTAAATTTTTGAACAACTCGCGCAATTCCCCATAGTAACGTCCGGCGGTTCTTTTTTCCATGAATCAAACAGATATTAACAAGCAGCATTTTATTTTGTCTCTTGATGCACAGAAGGTTCTTTATTTAGTGCAGCTAGATCAATTACTAGTGTCATCGGGATCACTTTGAGAATGTCCTACTGCGGCGCTTGTGTTCTTGTGCATTTACTTTAATTTCTCGGTAACTAGGGCACTGTTGTTGATAATATTGTTTTAGGTGTTGTCATACATTGAGCTTTCACTCTTTATTCTTTATTCATCAGATACCCCGCAGGGCCCGAAAGCGTTATAGCAGGGGGGTAACATCAATAAATGACGTACATCTCCGTTCACACACACAATACAACTTTGTTCACACATAAATAACTGAAATACATTTTCGTTCACACACATAGTAGAATTTTGTTCACACATCAATACCTCTTCGTTCAGGTTACAACACGGGTTTACAGCAGTGAATAAAATACACCTTCGTTCCCACTATGTACTTGCATTTCAGTTAGCCTGTTCCACTGTTTAATCGTTCTAGGAAAAAATGAATTGGCATACATGTTCGTTTTAGCTGGGTATTCCCGAATTTCGCAACTATGATCAAAACGTTTTGAAGTGTAATGAGGGTTGTGTAGGTATATTTCTCTATTATTTCCAGTTTTATTGTAGTAAATGCAATAAAGAAATTTTAATCTCTGCTTTCGGCGGCGGTCAGAAAGGCACTCTCATCCTAGCTCAGCCTTCATTGCAGTGCAGATCTCCCTCCTTCCGTACCGTACCAAGACGAACCTGGCAGCACGATTTTGTAATTGTTCCAGAGCAGCAGTGAAGGTTACCTCAGCGGGGTCCCACACGACACAACCGTATTCTAAGATAGGTCTGAAACAAGTAGTGTATGCCATACGTTTTAAATTCACATGCGAACATCGCAGGTTTCTTTGAATGAACATTATGGCCTTACCAGCTTTGGCTATGAGAGTGACGCTGACGTAAAAATTTATTTAACTTCAGTGCCCCCTTAAGAAGCGCAAGACCCTCGAGTTTGCGGCAAAGTTGAAAGCTATTCGGCATGTTTAAGCCGGCGAGAAAATAGTAGCGACCTCTACAGCTTCTCCCAGCAGGAGAAAAAGCAAGCGGTGTTGTCGCCAACTAAAATGTGCGTCTGCGGGAAAAATGTGCTTCACTGCAACACAGCAGTGACACGCGGTGTTGTGCCACAGACACGTTGCTCGTTCGGGAGCATGTCCCACGAGATCGAGCCCTGTTCCGACGAACTGTCTCCCCCCCTCTCAGCGCTGCCTTCCGTGCAGAAGAACCGTGCAGTTCCGGGGATAACGTCGCTTCCTCCGCCGAACCACTTTGCAGTTCCGGGTACGGCTGCGTCTCCTCAGCCGAGCCACTGTGCCGTTCCGGAGAACTGGTCTCGCAGAAGAGTCCCAAAACGCTATTTAAGGCTGTGCCGGCCCCATGTCAGAGGGATTTTTGCCCCAGCCGACGGTGTCGTGCTGGCCGGCTCTGTACAAACGACAACCTGCTACAATAAACGCTACTTTTGTTGCTGTTTTCAAAACGGATTGCCTCCCTGTTTCGCCTTCGGGCTAAGGCTTCAGCGAAGGCTTCAGGTTGGGACAAAGCTCAATAAAAGAAGGTTGAAGTTCAGGCCACTGCTGAGATCTAGATCCAACGCGAAGCGCATCGCGAAGAAAGGAACTTCAGCGAAATTCCGAAGCCGAAATCTTCGTTTCCTCTCATCTCCAGAGCAGACACCTAAGAATGACCACAAAGATAAGTTGGTTCAGTCACATACAGTTTTGGCAGAACCTGTCGAAGGCAGCGCACTTGTTAATAAGTGTGTCGGGGCTTCCAGCATTCCTAGCCATTCGAAAAGGAAAAGGCCTCGGCAAAAGCGTAGCGCGGAAGAGACGAGAAGCGTCAAACATGTTAAAGCAGTTGTTAGGTGCCGTGACGTCTTCATTTGAGGCGCCAGGTTCAGGGCTACGCGTAGGATCGCGAAAGGGCTCTATAGGAAATGTTTGAAGCTCATACCATCACTGAGATCGAGATTAGGCGGGAAGCATGTGAAGAAAGACCAAATTTCAGGGAAATTCGAACGCCGAGATCCCCGCCTGGTCTTATCCTTTTCACTGCCGCGTAGATGCAAGCAAGTGGGGAAACGTTGGGAGCGCTTGAGCGGTAACACGAGCGGTTGTTCTCCACCATGGCGAAAGGGTCACTGGTCGAACCGGAGGGGTAAACGACGCAGTGCAGATGCCCCTTTCTTCGAGTTAAGTGGGTGTACGTCAAAAGTCGGTGCTATTAAGTTCGGCGAACAAGTTGGTTCGTCGTCCCATTGTCCAGACCGCAACCCTCGAAAGCTGTGGAGTGCGCGACTCCCGAGAGTTCGTCTGAGATAGTGCTGCCTTACCATAATAACTTTTTCTAAGAATAACTTTTTCTAGTTGTGTTGCTCGCCGATGAGGAAGCAATGCGTTTGAATTTTTGAAAGTTTGACTTTCCTTCTCATCGAAGAAGCTGACATTGATATGTTCGTTTGATTAATTTTGTTTGCATAATATTTCAAAAGTAACAGTAGTGTGTTTTATTTTAACAGATAAGGCTAAGAAAAAGCCCCTGTTTAAAATACCTTTTGTGTTTGACATTGCGTGTTATTTTGCACGTCGGTGTAGGTTAACTTTTAACTTTGTTCTGTCTAATGCGCGCAAGTTTGATTTTCAGTCTTATTTTCTTAGTTTTTTTAAGCATGCTTTCTCTTGTCGTGATGATCGTTGGTGGCGCGCATTGAATGCTTGCTTGTAGGATGACAAACTTTGTTATGTTTAACAGTCTGACGCTTGCAAGCGACGCCAATGTGTGTGATTCTGAATTGCTTGGTATTCTAAATTGTAGTTTCGGGGCCAAATTGAGTTAACCTCAGGAGCTTCGATCGTCCCTATTCTGCCTAAATCACAATTGAGAATCGCTCAAAAAAAAATTCTGCTTGGTTCAACAGTGTTATGCACTGACACTTGGCTAAAGCTGTGTCCACCTTATGTATTGCTGTGTCCACCTTATGTATTGCTCCTCAGGTACATTGCTCGTGATGCTATTTTTTTTAGCTCAGTTAAATCTCGAGGAAATGTTTTCGTTTCTGCTGGTCTGGCGATTTGATCAGCATTTGGAGGGTGCTTGCTTTGGCCAGAGTGGTTTGGCTTTGTGTTCGACTCCGTCGTTCCAGTGAACCTCCGCAGGCCTATGGAAGTCTTTACGGGCGGAGAGAGCGGAACGGCTACCGACGGTCAACCGGCATCCCTCCTTCCAAGCCGCGCTGACGGCTCAAAACTCCGGATGCATTGTCTGGCGGCGGGGGTGCTGTTGTGCCACAGACACGTTGCTCGTTCGGGAGCATGTCCCACGAGATCGAGCCCTGTTCCGACGAACTGTCTCCCCCCCTCCCAGCGCTGCCTTCCGTGCAGAAGAACCGTGCAGTTTCGGGGATAACGTCGCTTCCTCCGCCGAGCCACGGTGCCGTTCCGGGGAACTGGTCTCGCAGAAGAGTCCCAAAACGCTATTTAAGGCTGTGCCGGCCCCATGTCAGAGGGATTTTTGCCCCAGGCGACGTTGTCGTGCTGGCCGGCTCTGTACAAACGACAACCTGCTACAGTAAACGCTACTTTTGTTGCTGTTTTCAAAACGGATTGCCTCCCTGTTTTGCCTTCGGGCTAAGGCTTCAGCGAAGCCCGCTCGACGGCTCGCCGCTCTTCGCCACCGCTACCATCGCGACAGAGAAAATTCATAACAGCGGGCAGCATGTCACCTGCATAATACGCCTATTCTTTCTGCTAAAATAATTTAGTACCGTATTCACTCGCATAATGATCGCACCCCTAAACTTTGTCGTCCAAATTCGACTTTTTTTCCTCCGCGTAATGATCGCACCCTGAACTTGCCGCATCGACATGTCATGTGCCATGTCTAGCTGAACGCGCATATCATTGTTTCTGTGATCTGAAAGCGGGCATCACTACGCTTATGCGGTAAATTTACTGATTTAAATGAAAGCATTCCTTATTTAGATAGACGAAACTGTTATGACGCGCGTGACGTATTCACAACCTCTATAACTGACGCAAAGAAGAAAAAAAATGCGTTGGCTTCGCTCCACGGAGTGCTTTGCTCCGTCAGCCGCCTGTTGGTTGACCTGTGTTCATCCTGCAGCAATGTTTTTTTTTTCCTGAGACCACGTTTTTTTTTTGTGTGTGTGTGTGCTTTGTGATCGTCTGTTGAAGCGCCGTTTCACCATGGGGCGGTACGCGAGCTTTACTGCCACTTTCAAGCTGAAGGCGCTTGACTACGCGCTAGAGCGCGGTAACCACGCTGCCGGCAGACATCCGGCGACGAAATCCGGATCCGATATCGGAAAAAACAGCGCGACATGCTCATGGCTACTAACAGCACGCAATGGGCTTTCTGTGGACCCAAATCTGGCAAGTTCCCTGACATTGAAAAGGCAGTCCTCGAATACGTGAAATACATGCGCAAGGGCGGTTGTGCAGTGTCATTAGACATGATACGGATGCAGGCGTGCAGTTTCCCGGAGGCTGGGAATAGCCACAAAGGACTTCCGCGCCAGTTCCGGCTGGACGACACGCTTCATGCGGCGGAATGGACTGTCGCTGCCATTTCCTACGCGCTCGACGGAACGAAAGATGACCCTCTGTGGGACAATGAAGACACTGCCGGTTCCGACAGGGAATCGTGCGGCGACGCCACTGATGCCAGTGATGCTTCGGAGTCTGAATGAACGTTAGGGGGTCAGAGAGGTAAAAAATAAAAGGACAGTGTGCCATGCATGTATCTCCTGCATAATGCCTGTATTTTATTACAAAGGTAAGCCTTAATTTACTTCTATGCTTGGTTATGTTCATCATAGCTACCGTAAAAGTTCTGATTAGCGACTTTTTTGCATTTCCAGTGCTCAGAATATTTTTTCACAGAAAATTTACCCCGCGTAATGATCGCATCCCGAAGTTGGAGCCACTTTTTCGCAAAAAAAAAAAAAAAGTGCGATCATTATGCAAGTATATACGGTAATACGTAGCCTTCATAGATTACGAGAAGGCGTTTGATTCAGTAGAAATATCAGCCGTCATGCAGACACTACGGAATCAGGGCGTCGATGAAGTATATATGAACATCCTGGAAGAAATCTACAGGGAATCAACTGCTACCATAGTGCTTCATAAAGAAAGGAACAGAATACCAATCAAGAAGGGTGTAAGGCAGGGGGACACAATCTCCCCAATGCTATTTACCGCGTGCTTACAGGAGGTTTTCAGAAGCCTAGAATGGGAACAGTTAGGGATAAGAGTTAATGGAGAGTACCTTAGTAACCTGCGCTTCGCCGATGACATTGCATTGCTGAGTAACTCAGGGGACAAATCGCAACTCATGATTACGGAGTTAGACAAGGACAGCAGAAAGGTGGGTCTTAAAATGAATCTGCAGAAAACGAAAGTAATGTACAACAACCTCGGAAAAGAGCAGCGCTTCGAGATAGGTAATAGTGCACTTCAAGTTGTAAATGACTATGTCTACTAAGGGCCGGTAATAACTGCGGAGCCGAACTACGAGATCGAAGTAACTAGAAGAATAAGAATGGGGTGGAGCACATTTGGCAAGCACTCTCAAATTATGACAGGTAGATTGCCACTATCCCTCAAGAGAAAGGTATATAACAGCTGTATCTTGCCGGTACTTAGCTACGGAGCAGAAACCTGGAGGCTTACAAAGAGGGTTCAGCTTAAATTGAGGACGACGCAACGAGCAATGGAAAAAAAAAATGGTAGGTGTAACCTTAAGAGACAAGAAGAGAGCAGCGTGGATTAGGAAACAAACGGGGGTTAAGGATATCATAGCTGAAATCAAGAAGAAGAAATGGACATGGGCCGGGCATGTAGCGCGTAGACAGGACAACCACTGGTCGTTAAGGGTAACTAACTGGATTCCCAGAGAAGGAAAGCAGGTTAGGGGCAGACAGAAGGTTAGGTGGGCAGATGAGATTGAGAAGTTTGCGGGTATAAATTGGCCGCAGCAAGCACAGAACCGGGTTAACTGGCGGAACATGGGAGAGGCCTTTGTCCTGCAGTGGACGTAGTCAGGCTGATGATGATGATACGGTAATGACCCGTGTGACAACATTCATGATATGTTTTGATGGAAAACATAATCACTGAAGTTTCCGATTTGAGTTTTTGAAGTAGGTGTCGCAGGCAGCAACTCAGCCAGCCGTGCAGGTGGGCAAATCGCTGGAGCAATCACCAAACGGAGGTTTGCGTACATCACGAATGGCGTCAAACTGACCTATGTTAATTTCTTTAGATTCCTAGAAAGAAGGCGTAAGTCATGACACACTGATGTTGCGAGAAGCATGTCTTTTCTGCAGGTGCACATTTCAGCTGACCACAAGACTACTGTCTAATAAATGCAAATGCATTTCATAGTCGGGCTATATCAGTGTGCCAGCACACACAGTGGCAGCATTCACGGTGATCTGTGAACTTTTTTTTACCAGATTTATTAATATTGTTTCTCCGTTTTTTATAGTGTGTCAATTAACTACACATCTACAAGTGTAATGCAGCAATGTAGCTAGCACATCTTGAACAGCGGGTGTTTCAGTAGAACTCTATCCGCTTCATACTGCGGTAGTTTGATCACAAAAATAGAGTGAGTTTCTTTGACCATGAATATATCATAAGATAGCTAATTATAGGTGACATTTGCCAAAAAAAAAGAGTCAATCGATATTTGAATAAATGCAGCAGGTCCTGTGACAGCGGTCGCTTCCGATTCTTATGGTACATTTGAGTAGTCTTTTTTGAGTACTTCAAATGCTTTGAAAAATGGATGTAAAATAACAACTAACCATTACATAAGAAAAAGAAATAAGACTTGTCTACCAGCATGTTCCAATTGTAGAGAGCTTTAAAAGCTGTTTAACTCACCACTTTCAACCATGGTCAGTGCGCTCTAAGATGACTGCCCAAAATGCACAATTATTATGCTTCACCGCACAGTAACTTGACGTTACAGCAAAGCTAACTTTCAAAAACTGCTACAACCGGAAAATGATTGTAGCACTGAGAGCTGGTTTGAGGCTGCGAGATAACTGAAATGGCAGCGAATATGGCTTGAATCAAGAAAAGATGCTGCCCGTAAAAAATGTTTTTTAATCTGTAGCCTAGGACAATAAAATTCTTACTGTATATGTAGGCTTTTATGCTGCTTTCCAATTTGTAATCAGTTTTATAGTAAGTTGCACAGCTCTCATTTTGTAAGTTGACAATGAAAAAAATATAGTTCTTTCCAGTCACACTTTTATTTTACCACCAAGATTGTATGGTTCTGAGCCATTAATGCCTCACATTCATCATCATCATCACCAGCCCGTCTACACCCACTGTAGGGCAAAGGCCTCTCCCATGGTCCGCCAGTCGACCCAGTCTTGTGTGTTTCGTTGCCACATTATACCCGCAAACTTTTTAATCTCATTGGTCCACCTAACTCTCTGTCACCTCTTCAAGCATTTCCCTTCTCTGGGAATCCAGTCACTTACCCTTAACGACCACCGGTTATCTTGCCTACGTGCTACGTGTCCGACCCATGTCCATTTTTTTTTTTCTTGATTTCAACTATAACATCCTTAACCCCGGTTTGTTCCCTGACCGACTCTGCTCTCTTCTTGTCTCTTAAGGTTACACCTATCATTTTCTTTTCCATCGCTTGCTGTGTCGTTCTCAATTTAAGCTGAACCTTCTTTGTAAGCCTCCACGTTTCTGCTCCGTAGGTAAGTACTGGCAAGATGCAGCTGTTATATACCTCCCCCTTGAGGGATAGTGGCAAACTACCAGTCATGATCTGAGAGTGCTTCCCGTTCTTATTCTTCTAATTACTTCAATCTCGTGGTTCGGCTCCGCGGTTATTACCTGTCCTAAGTAGACATATTCCTAAACAACTTCCAACGCCTCTGCACGTATCAAAAAGTGGTGTTTTCTGCCAAGATTGTTGTACGTTACTTTAGTTTTGTGCATATTAATTTTCAGATGTACTTTGCTGCTTTTCGTGTTCAGTTCAGTAATCATGAACTGTAATTCGTCCCCTGAGTTACTCATCAAGGCAATATCATCAGCCAATTGCAGGTTACTAAGGTATTCTCCCTTAACTCTTATCCCTAACTCTTCCCAATCAAGGTTCCTGAATACCTCCTGTAAACATGCGGTGAATAGCATTGGAGAGATCTTGTCTCCCTGCCTTACACCCTTCGTTATTAAGATTCTTTCGCTTTCTTTATGGAGAACTATGGTGGCTGTGGATCGTCTGTATATTTCTTCCAGTATGTTTATGTAGGGTTCTTCGATGTCCTGATTCCGTAGTGCCTGCATTAATGCTGATGTCTCGACTGAGTCAAACGCCTTTTCTAATCTATAAAAGCTACGTATAGGGATTGGTTGTATTCAGCGCATTTTTCTATTGCTTGATTGATAGTATAAATGTGGTCAATTGTGGAGTAGCCGGTACGAAATCCTGCTTTGTCTTTTGGCTGATTGAACTCTAATATAGTCTTAATTCTATTAGCTATTCTTTTTGTAAATAGTTTGTAGACAACAGAGAGTAAGCTGATTGGCCTGTTTTGCTTAAGTCCTTGACGTCTCCTTTCTTATAGAATAAGATTATGTTGGCATTTTTCCAAGATTCTGGTACGCTTTTCCTGTCAAGAGACACTTTTTATATAAGGTGGATAAATTTTCTAACACAATTCTCAGCCATCTTTCAGGAAGTCCGTTGCTAATTTATCCTCATCAGCGGCTTTGCCTCTTTGCATTCCTTCTAGAACTTTCCTTACTTCGCCTTTCGTTACTGGTAGGATGTCGAATTCTCTTGGACTATTATAGTTTCTCCAAATATCATCCTGGTTCTTTTGACTTCTGTACAGCTCTCTGTAGAACTCCTTTGCCATCTTTACTATCCTATCCATATTGGTTATGACAATGCTTTCCTTGTTTCTCAATGCATACACCCGATTTATGCCTATACACAAGTCTGCCTTTGCAACTTATAGGTTTCCGCCGCTTTTTAGTCTGCTCAATTCTTTCCATGTCATACCTCCTGATGTCGGCAACTTTACGCCTATTGATTAACTTCGAAAGCTCCACTAGCTAAAATTTGTCAGTTGCATTTGAGGCTTTCATCGCTTGTCTCTTAACATTTTTACTAAGATGCCCTCTTAATAAGATGCCTCACATTGCTCCACATTAACTGTAGAATGCAAATAACTAACAAGAAAGTGCAAATAGGACATTTTAATGGACAAGAAAAATTGTAACATGAGAATTCTTAGAACAGTGAGCCCATACAAATTGCTTACTTTAAATTTCTAATAAACATACAGGCAATATCAGGTTTTAAAAACGTACTTGCACCCTTCACATGTTAAGGATTATGTTAAAGGCAAAATTTCATCCCCGTCAGGCTATCGCAAGTACCAAAAACATGATGTACAAACTCAAGAAGTTGCCCAAAAATGAATCATAAGAAAAACGCATTTTAAAGGAATATGTGAAAGCTCACCTAAGTGGAAAAGATAATTTTTTTTAATATGGTTTGCTCTATCATGAGAGCTCACAATCATTGTTATTTTGAGCATGTGGCTTTGGTGAACTTCTCATGCAAAATGCAATGACAAGCAGCCAAATGACGATTTCTGGGGGACTCCCGATAATGAGCTCTTTTTAGTTTTTGGTAGCCACCTTGTGCTCTTTAAAAGAAACTTCAGCCTAGTGCATGTTTCATTGCAATCTTTAGTTTGTTTGTTTTTTTGTCGTGAAAGAGAAACTGAGCTTTTTAATAAAGAAAGTATAAACAAAAAATATATAATTTTTGAAAAAAAAAAAAAAAAAGCTCGAGTTTTTTTGAGTCTCATCTCCCTCTAATGCCATTTACATACCTGTCAGCCTGGAAAACCTTGGATTTCAGTAGATTTGTGGATGTGGGAGAGGGGACATAGGGGACGCACCAAAACCAGGACTAAACTCGCTCAATTTTTAATTCATTGTTTCTCACGGCCACACCGCCACCGACAGCTCTCTATGATTGCCAGAAAGGTGTTCAGATGACGGCAATCATACTTATTACTACGCAGCGTGTGCATGTGTATGTGGTTAAAGGGGCCCTGCAACACTTTTTGAGCATGGTCAGAAAACGCTGCCGATCGGCAGTAAACGCTCCCGAGAACACATGAGCCAAATGTTATAGCGCAGCACGAAGCTTGGAATCGACAATAAATT
This sequence comes from Rhipicephalus microplus, assembly GCF_043290135.1. Taxonomy (NCBI): domain Eukaryota; kingdom Metazoa; phylum Arthropoda; class Arachnida; order Ixodida; family Ixodidae; genus Rhipicephalus; species Rhipicephalus microplus. The sequence continues at coordinate 723,262 of NW_027464615.1, read as the reverse complement.
ATTAAAGTCAGCTAAAAATTGCTTTGTTTTCTCGACAAATGACAGAAGGTGCTCAAAAATCACTCATAGAATGCCCATCTATCAGCCATTGGCTTATTTGAACATGGCGCACTCGGTTGTTAAAGAGATGGCCGCGGCAGGCCGCGACTTGTCCAGGCATGCGTGCACAATCACATTGAAAAAAACCGCGTATTCGAAGAAAATAAGAGAGAAAAGTTCCCAAAGTCAAAAGGCGCGCGTGGCGTAGTTTGTCTGCCCCTCCCATCCCTCCCTGCTTAGCTTCCAGCGCTTTCGTTGGGGCGAGAGAATGCGATTGCAGCATGTGACAAATCTTTGTAACTCTGCTCGTACTGGACGGATTCTTAAAATTTTTGCGGCGTTGGATTTGTCAGGCAATAAGCTCTTCTACAAAAATTAATTTCCTGGTTACTCAAACAATGTTTTAGGGCCTCTTTAGGAAATAAAATGCACCATGTGCTGTGACAGATAGTGGTTCCTTCCAGATTTTAGCATGCTTCATCCCATGACACTGATTTGTTGCTGTACTTGACAAAAAACCATTGGGTAACCTCTATTTTGCATTAAAGTGTTTTCAATGGTGGCAGCCCCAAGCATTTGGTGAACTCTTGATGCAATCACATAGTCTTACCATTTGCACGTGGGAGACGTTGAAACGAAGAGGAGTGCCTGTTCACACCTCCTAGTAGGTCTCCCGCCTTGTGTCAGGATTGGACGTCAGCAAGGCAATGATCATGCTGCACGACGGGAACACCTGGTTAGTCATAACAATCTCTAATGCCTTATGCGGCAAAATCAAGACATAATTATGAGGAATGCCCTAACGAATGACTCAGAATTAGTTTTGACCAGAGGAGTTCTAAGGGTTCATCTAAATGTAAGACTGCGAGTGCTTGCATTTCATCCCCATCGAAATGCGGCCACCATGCCTGGGAATCAAACCAAAGTTCATGAAGTCAGCAGTGTGACGTTTAACCTGCTAACTACCATGGTGATTAATGGTACAGTGGTTGGCTAAGCGAACATTCGGGCTGTTACAGTGTGTTGACAACCGAGTTGACATAGCCCTACGTATTCTTTCACTTCAAAAAGCACTCTACTGCTGGCCACTTGAAGAATGAGATGTAAAGAAACTTTTTAGGCAGTACAATACAGAGCACAGTACACGAACAATTTCAGCGAGGATGGACTGAATTCACTGAGTGGATTTAGTTGAAACACCCACGAACAAGAAAACAACACAGAGGTCCCACTCTGGTTCTGTTATGAACTACATGATTAATAGCCATATCTTTATAAACAGCTCAAAGCTTTGACTACTTGTTGATGCAAGATGAAATATTCCACACGAACTGCTGTTCAGGTGGAACCACTGCCTCTTTAGGGCTTGCAAAAGAAGGGGGCACTACAGAAGCAGAAATTTCTGCACTTGCACTCACCAGTATAGATAAATGAAGAAGAAAATGAGGTAAAATGCCAGCCGGATCATGGAGTCCCGAAGGTGCCGCTTGAGGTTGCCCCGGTTATGGATCTCCGTCGGGTCGTACACCCCGAAGTTGCAGTCAGGTACCGAGAGGTACCTGCGGGGCACAAACACCGAACAGCATGACTCGATGGCAATGACAATAGGTTGGGCTAGTCACTTTCCCTTTAGATCCATGTTTACCAGTGAAAAAGAGAGACAAGATAAAGATGAAGGACAGACATACTTTCAAAATAAAGAGTATAAGAGAAAAAATCATTTCATAAGAGATGTCAAGAAAGAGCGACAAAACAGGGGGAAGAATGCACAAATACCATACGTGGCTTATATCTGGAGCTTCATGTCCCAAAACCAGGATATGGCTACGAGATGCTGTAGAGGAAGGCTCCGCAAATTTTGACCATCAGGTGTTATTTAAAGGAGCACTGACATCAAATTTCAAGATTGAGATGTGCCCATCATTCGATCGCTTGGTATGCATAGGTCTTCTTGGCCAAATTTTAACGGCATCCGTTACATGGATGTGACTGCCCTGCAACATCGGCACTAGTGCTACGTGTTCGATGTGATAGATTCCACAAATACCATCCTGAATGACGATGCCCTAGTAGCGATGACGTGTACGATTCGAGTGTTCTTATTGTGGCGCTGAAGCGCAGAAACGCACTTGCTTGTCGCGTTTGATCTTCGTGGCCCTGGTTTGAATGCTTTTGTGAAATTATCAAGATAAAAACCACCTTTAAAAGAGCGATGAAAGGAAGGAGCATGAGTAAACATGTGCTTGTCGGTCAGCATGTCTGGGAATCGTTGTGAGTTGTAGATGAGTTGCAGTCGTCTAGTTCGAGGCACGGAAAAAGCGCAATGAGGATGTCTTTTCATATCACGCATGTGTTACACATTAACACGACCACAAGCTATCAAAAGTGGAATGGCGTATAGTCAGATATCATGGTTAACAAGTAACACGCAGGTATCATTGCATTTTAGTTCATCTGTAGACTTTGCGTCCACGTAAAAGTGGTATGTCCAAAAGAAGATGTCCCCACCTATCCAGCCTCTCGCAGTTAACCCCGCAAGAGGCTGGATAGGTGGGGACATCTGGAGGCGCAAAAAAGAACCTGGCAAGCAGGACACATGTTCTATTTTTCCGCTGATGCTCATTCGCGATAGCTATATTGCATTGACCCCTGTGCATATACCTGAATGCTTTGCACGCCAAAACACACCAATATAGCTAACTGAGACACACGAGCGAACATGGCTGAAGCGTGCATCCTCGGGCACCTCTGCAGAGCTGCTTGGAACGACGTTCATTTCAGAATCACTGTTTTGTAAAAGGTCTATCAAAGTGAAAATAATTCGCGAATCGCGGGGATTTCAAGCTCCAGACTATCGTATTGAACCCGAGTCGACACTTTGTATGGCGACGACAGCAATGCAGGTGAGAAGGCATGACTGAGTGTGTCCGTCTAGCAGACGAAATGCTTGCAAAGCAGCTGAGCCTGACATCACTCTTTTCTGTGAAGAAGTGGTCAGCTGTGGCGTGATCTGGAGGTGACCGCGAGGTAGCGCCACTGCTGGTGCTCCCATCACTAAAAATGGTGGGATTGCCGGCCGTTTTGAATAGTGCTAAATACCAGTGATATAAATCAATAAAAGTGATAGTTATTCATCCCTCAGTTGCGTTTCAGGTCACGAATCCCTGCTACGCGGTCTATAGCTACTTGCAGACGCAAAAATCTTGGCATGAGTAAATTTGATGTCAGTGCTTTTTTAATGTGCACTGACATCTCACAGTACAAGGGCCTCTAGCATATCGCCTCTACCGAAATGCAACCTTTGTGACTAACATCGAAGCCACAACCTTTAGGCCAGCAGCCAAACCATAGAAGGCTTGTCGGAAATACCATACTTCCTCTGCTGTCAATGATACCGAGGATGTACTCATCCATTTTATTCATTTCTTGGAGGATACCTGCCATTTTTTACTTGGATCTAATCCAAACTGCTTTTATTGAAGAGCATCCAAAAATTTCCTAGAATTTACAACTTAGGCCAAAACCAAAGTTAAGGTTACAGCATTGCCAACAACCAACTGTTAGACCAGCAGATACAGTGTCATTACTGTCATAAAGCGATGACGAAGCACTTTCTGCTTTCAGCTTGTACAGGCTCATTTCACGGTCAACTCTTGTTCCGTATCTGTTACCAGTAAAGTGATGATGGTGACGGACCTCTTGCATCATGAGAGCCCACATAAAAAAAAAGTTATTTTGCATGCTATGTGAAGTTGCACTGCGTCTTTCTCTTTCATGTGTGGAACCTGTGCCCCTAAGTGGAGCAAGCAGAGGAAGAACTTCAGCGGCACGTCGACCAGGAAAAGTTTCCACAGGCCAGAAACAGAAAAATGTGTAAAGGTCGTAGGCAACATAGTGGATTCTTTAATAATTCCACGCAGACCGAGCTTGCTTTTGAAATGACACCGTTTGAATGGGCACACGGTCGAGGCATATTCAGCAGTTACACTAAAGCCAGAAAAAGCTGATCACAGAACGAAAGAAACTAGTTTTCCATTCTATGAAAGCAGGATGTACTTGTGTATATATAAATTTTTTTCCCTATAATGTTTGATAATAGCGCATTTCAGAGTATCTTTATTTTCAAGTCTTGAAAACCGAGGGTCTTGGCTTTGATTGATATTGATTGATGTGTGGGGTTTAACGTCCCAAAACCGTCATATGATTATGAGAGACACTTGATTGTCTGTTAGTTTTCATTAGGATCTCTAAAGAGCTTTTTGTCTTAATTTGAGATTAAGACAGGCTGACGATTACACATTTGACTACATTAAAAAAAAAGTCGTACTTTATCACTCAGAACCTGTTCAACAGGCCACCGTTTAATAATGCTTCTACATACGAATGCTTCACCACTGTGTAACACTTAGAATCACTCACATAATAAAGTGAAATGGAAGGATACAAGCTTTGCAAAACACACGAAAAAAACAAACACTTCAGTGCTGCCACAAAATCCTTCAACGTCAATATTTCAAACAACAAAACTAACTCGGACGGAAAAGCAGCAGTTAATGATATATACAGTCTTCTTCATTGGACACCCAGCTAACAGAAAAGAAAAAAAAAAGATGTCAGGTGACTCACTTGTAAACCTGCCACACGACCATGGGGACATTGAGACCGAACAATATCCAGTGGAAGTTGACGAAGAACAGCAGAACGGTCAGAACAGCCTGTGCGATCACCTCTGGAAGGACCCACTGCGTTGAATGAGAAGACTGTCTTAACATTGGTGCAGATTAGAGGACGCTGCACATTCAAAACAGAATTTCGAATGCCACCCTTCGGGGAGTATGGCAAAACTGCCCCACTTTAAAACAAAAAGGATTGCTTCTGCGCTCTTAAGTGCCGATGCCACGATCTGTTATAGTGAGGGGCTCCAGGTTAATTACAACCACCTCAGGTTCTTCAGTGTGCACTTAAAACTAAGTAAGTAAGTGTTTTAATGCTTCGTAGGTGAGTTTTAATCCAATTGCGTTAATGAAGCCCCATAGCGGAAATTCCAGAGTCCACGTTGTTGGTTGCGAGACAAATATCGGCTTTGTCAGTGAGCGAAAAATAGCGAGGTACGCAAATAATAAATATCGTGGGTCCAAACTGGAATCGAATCCAGGCCTTCTGAAAAGGAAGCAAGTGTTCTAGCACAGAGGTACACCACCGCTTGAACCAGTTTTGCGGAAAAAAAAAACCTATACAGGCATCGCCATTTAATAATGCTTCCACATACAAATTCTTCACCACTGCGCAACATTCAGAATCACTGGCACAATAATGTACAATGAAAGAATACAAGCAATGCAAAACACTCACACAAAAAAATAACACTTCAGTGTTGTCACGAAATACTCATTCCATTATTTCAAAACAATGAAACTATCTGAGACAAAAAAAGCAGCAGTTTCTATATATACATATCTTGTAATCAGCAAGAAAAGAGACAACACCCATTGTCTGGGCCAGCTGTTCTTATTCTAGCTTTGTTCTCTTCTACCTCGCTCCAGCTACCCGCATCAGCCTGGGTTTGTAGGTTAGGCATACTGCTGCCAATATTTAGCGCGTGGGTTCGTTTCCCGGCCACGGCACTAGCCAAACAACACCCGTGTGCGTAGGTTTATCTGCTCGTTGAAGTACCATAGCTGGTCTGATATTACGTGTGATTGCACTTTCACAGACCACGAAAAAAGAGACCGGCCAAATTTGAGAACGCTTTGGAGCATGTTTCCAATGGCAGCGGGACTTAGACCATAAATATATATATATATATATATAAAGGGAAAGAAGTGGATACTTAAGGGCTCGTTTTCCCGTGTTTTGACACAATATTAATGAAATCTAACAGACAATAATGCCAAGGAAAGTATAGGGGAGGTTATTAGACTGAATCGTAAGGTAAATGTGAAGAAAGAAAAGTGGGTGAAAAAATAACTTACCGTGGGCAGGAACTGAACCTGCGACTTTCGAATAACGTGTTCGATGCTCTACCACGATGGCTATCCTCCCAGCCTCTTTATTGGGTATATAGGTGAATTTGAACGTGGGAGTGTCAGTCAGCTCCATCTCTAGCTTGTCTTTCGTCACATTTACCTTACAATTTGGTCTAATAACCTCCCCTATACTTTCCTTGGCCTTATTGTCTGTTAAATCTTATTAATATTGTGTCAAAACACGAAAAACGAGACACACGCACCAGGTATTGCATCATGGAAATAGTGTACCCAGTGCACTCTCAGAAGCTGCCAACCTACTACGAAGTGTTTAGCCATTACTAATCTTCAGCAGCACCAGCATCAACAAGCTGTGCAGCAACGTAGATGCACATACTGTCTCATGGCCGCATAATGAGTACTTCGCAAAATGATGATGACATAGCATGGCTTTGCAACTGCACTGGCATGCATTCTCAGAGTTCGAAACAGTATGCACATAGACGGCCCTTCCGCGCTCACTGCACGATTGAGGTTAGCTAGTGATTGAGACGGCAACATGAATGGAACCTGATTAAACTACCGCATTGCACTCTTACAGGCAAAGATCAGGTGACCTCCAACATTTTTGTGTTTTGTTGCAATCATAATGTGGCTGCCGTGGCCGAAATCAAACCCGTGACTGAGTTCAGCAGCACCACGCCATAGCCACTTAACTAGAATTGCACGTGAAGCTGTTTCTGGTAGAAATAGGCACTGGACAAGACCACTTAAGAAACCCTGTCAATTGCCGGTGTTTTTGGTAGGGTTTGAAGTATACTTAACGAGCAAATATGAAAAGTCAAAAGGTGCTATATGATCTATTGTCTTAGATTCACCACAAAGTGACTGCAGCACCCAGTAACTGAAACTGCACCAACGTTTCAGCACGAGAAGCTGTGGATGAAAGTGAGCACTGCATTGACAGCCGTACATGCAGTACAATTATTTATACATTACCGTCATGTGAAAATTTCCCCCATGTGATTTAGTGCTCACACCCAGTCTTGCTTGCCACTGCCCTTCGTGTGTAACACCTTCGAACCAGAGAAGCATTCTTTGAATGGCATAGGTGTAAAAGAAGGGACCTTTAACTATCCACAAGAGGGGCTTGCTTTTCCAGAACAAAGTGATTAATCGATCCCAGTGCCTCTCAAATGGAAAGTGGGCAGTCTGGGATTAACTTGTAATCGCAACAAAGGACTCTTGATAATAGCTCATCCCCAACACTTTCTGCCACCCACAGCTGCCAAGACAGCCTTCCAATGTCAGCTGCTTTAAGAGCCCTCGGTCTCAGAGCAGCCATAAAACTGAAGTTCAATCAAATATTGATAGCAGAAAAATTTCCTGACACTATAGACCTTTTCACTCAAGGCTCAGAAAAACATGTGTCCTCTCCAGTTTTTGGAGCTCGCCATTGAGAACACAGACTGGTCATTACTTATTTCGAAAAGCAGCATTAGCGATTGAAAGTGGGTGATCACACCCATCTAGTCATGTGCGTACATTTATCAAGTTAGAGCGACTTGATACTGTAATGACATAGGCTGCTAAAGCAGTGCAATGATGAAGTATGCAGGCCAGCTCCAGTAAAAGTAAAAAAAAAAAGCCTATTATGCTCAAGGAAGGCGGGCAGTTCTCCGTAGCTCTTCGTTTTCCTTTGAAATGTTGCACCCACCGGTTCGTAGCATATCCGCCAAACTTTTTAACGCCCTTTTTTTTTCTACTTTCTGGTCCAAACACAGCTTGTTATCGCTGCCTCCATGACAGCATTCACTTACCCCATTCAGCTTGGAACAACATTGCTGAGCGTTGAGATAGTCGCATTCTAAATCGGACAGCGTAATCACCTGTACGCTGCAGATAAGGAAAATGTCAGTGTCGCGGTGGATGCTCATAAACAAGCTCTGTCACGTTGCCACGTGAATCGTCGCCGCACTAAAGGCACCATAAAACTCAGGCACAGATGCATAACACCAGGCTCCAAAAAACACATAGGTTATCTGTATCAGTTCTCTCGCAGTGGTCGCGAAGAAACATTCTATTGTCCCTAGACCGTAGATCAGAGTCGTAGGGACCTCTGCAGTACATTCCACGAAAGTTGCCGACCTACAGGCACAAAACAAGCCGGTGCCGTTGTCAGATAAGCCGGCAAGTGACATGCCGGTAAACTCGAGAAAAGGATACGACATAAACGGTAAGGAAGAGCAGGGCTCCCGTGTCGAATAAGGAAAACACAAACAGAACCACGTCGTTCACCATCGTCTTGGCGTCGAGCAAGGTATCTCCGCGCGGGACGGAGATAAGGAGCAACTAAAGAAACTTCTTCTCCCCGCAACAAAAGCTCTCAGGAGCTCGCCATGGGCCGAGGAGAGAACGGCACGACGCGCCCACCACCCCTGCGTCTACGCCTAGCGGCCAAATTCGAAAGCTTGCATAATCTCAAACGCAGCAATGTTTTGTTGTGCGGTTTTCGGAGCATAGCCTCCTCTATAACTTTGTGCCCGAGCGGTCGGTCCCTCAGCGCCGTCCCCCGAGCTATTATGGGATGCGAGCGCTCCTGGCGGAGCGCCGAGGCGCAAAACGAGAGAATGGATGGCAGCTATGGAGAAAAAACCGGCTTTGAGTAACTACCGAAAGGGCAAAAATGAAATAAGGAGGGAGGCATTTTACGATAATTCAAGGGGAAGCGCTTTACTGTTTGAAGCGAGATCGGGTTGCCTTAGAACGCGTAGTTATAAAGCAAGATTCAGTAAAGAAGAAGAACAATGCACATGCTGCGGGAAAGATAAGGAAACGGCGGAGCATGTTCTGATTGAATGTGGAGATATCCACCCAGGTGTACTCCTGTATCCGTCAACTGAGCTCGTAATGGTTCTAAATTCTCTAAAGAATTACGCGGAAGTTTTCCTCGCAAGAGCGAGAAAGATGAATCAGCCACTGAAGGCTGCCGTTGACAACGCCGCGCAAATACTACAGAAACGTGACAAACTCAAGTGCTCGACCCCGGGACATCATAAAAAACTTTTGGAGGTTGTGCTCGTGAAGTTTCTCCGCCCACTTTTTCTGAACTTCGCGACGAGTGTGACTGACAAACACGACTTGGCAAAAGATTTTCATGTCAAACCATTGTCTCGAAAAGTGCTCAAGCTTTGAGCGCGAAATCAAATAACAAAGCTCACATTGCATTCTGCATACAGTGCTTGTGTTAAAAATTTGGTGTGTGCGCACTTCTTAACGTATACGCATAATCCAATGCAATGTAGACGGTTTCTAGACCGTCATAAACGCAAGCGTGCATAGGCCGCGTCGTCTGCTGTTATTATGAGATTGGTGCGGCATCTGGCGGCGAGCGCCAGAACTATAAGGGACGGATGGCGCGTATGTATTTAGCGCTAATGCGCGGGCACAAAAAAATATAGGAGGCTATGTTCGGAGTAAGAAATTAGCCTCGATCGCAGCGATGTGCTATTGTTTAGCAATGGCCGCTGGCGCTGTGCGAGTGGAGTTCGCCGCGAATCGAAATTGATCCCGAGTCGCCACAATGCAGCGGATTGCATGAAGGCGCACGATTAAGCAAGGGACTAATCGACGGCAGTAACTCGCCGGCGAAGTAAGACGCCGCCGCATTGTAATCCTGCCAGGTGGGTAACTTCGATAAGTGTTTTTCTCGCCGACTCATGTCAAATGTTGGGACTCCCGGGGTTGATGTATCGTATGCGAGTACCCCGCTTTTTTGTTTCATTGTTTCTTGGTGATCACGTTCGCGATAAAAACGCGGGGCACTCTGCTTCCGTTTCGTAGCATCACACTCGTTGTCCGAGTTTAACGGGAAGCTTGTTCCTATGTAAGCTGTCACTAGAGTTGCAGTTGGCAGTTGCGTTCATTCATTCGACATTTATCGCACAAGAATGTCGCAACGCTCGATTGATTACCGTTGCAACGTTTATAGAATCCATCCTTTTTCACGCCTGAAGTTTGAGCCGTCGGAAGGGTGTTGCAGCCTAGACAGCCGAAACTCTCTCGGCCGCAATTGCAGCTACATTGCGGCACTGTCGGAATTGCGGGACCATCGATTTCATCGTGTTTTTCGTTTCGCATCTGCGTTGGGTGCATTCGGTGTGTGGGATGCCCCACTCAACTGCACGCGTAATCTTTGATACTCGAGGCCCGCGAAGTTATGTGCGCTTACGTAAAAACGGCGAATTCAGCCTCTTCCCTTTAAAACACGATCTTTCCCTCTTTTATCCACGATGCGCTACAGTCGATCTGCTTGAATGCATCCAAGAAGAGAAGGAGACTATGCGTAAGCATTTTGAAAGGCGCGCTTGTTACACTCAATTTCGTGCCATCACATATCTTCACTCTTTCTTCCTCAGCGCGTCGACAGCTGTTATGTGCCGCGGCGCCTTCCCAAAGATGCTGTCGTCGGTTGTCACGCATGCAACGCACCAATGAGGAAGCTCGAATCAGCTGGTGTCGGGCGACTGCCGAGCCTAGGAGTACGCATTGTTTTAAGGAGCGTCGTTCGTGTTTTATGTGCAAATCATCGCGTGAGTGTGTTTCACTGGTGATGTTGGCAGTTGTGTGCGCTTCTCCCGCCGGCACCAGTGTACTGAGATGCTGCTTTACCACCATCGCCCCGTGTGACTTGAAGCGAGGCCAAGTGTGCCCCGTTGCTGGGACACGTTCTGTACTTTAGATTGCACAGGTGAAGTTACCTCTAGTTATTTAACAGCATCTCGTTTTTTTTTTTATTTGACCGTTTGTTATCCTAAAATCGAGCTGATTACCACTATATACTCTAGCAGCATTACCCTAAAGTACTTTTACGGATAACTTTGCACCTGCAGTGGCTTAGCGCCAGGGTTTTATTGTAGTGCAGTTGACCACTCTGCTCTGTACAGATAAGATACAAAAGCCGTGGCTAGTCATTGTTGATTATAAGAACAATAAGTATGCATTATATGGCCTGGTCTTGTGAGATAAGCAATTTCCATATAATGCACTACACGAAACGATACATTGGGTGTAATTACTCGACAATTCAGTATCATGAAACAAAAATCAGGACCTCTGTAGGAGTCCAGTATCATTTGCATGTTGTGTGTATCAATCTGATGCAGGCTTGGGGAAGGACAGTAAGCATTTGAAATTAAAATGAAGCCAAGCCCTGCTAGAAGCACACGCAAGTTTAGCTATGATTGACAACATGTGCGAAAGCACCAGCTTGTTTCATGCATGCCAAATGGCTTGATGATGATGATGATGATGTGATGGCGGCCGGCCCCTTTGCAACGGGGGAACACACTCAGTGTCCTGGCCTCAAAAAGAAAAGTGGGAAAAGAAAAACAAAAAGCACAGAGAAAAAAGAAAGGACCAAGAAAAGGATCCACACTCTTGAACGACACAGGCAAGAGACGCGCACACAGTGGTCTAGGTCCTAAGTCCGCCGTATAGTTGCCCACCACTCAGTAAGCCGCCTTTTCGTGGCTGCGACCGCGTACCGTCCCCCCCCATTGTCGCTGCTTCCATCTTCATCAAGCCTTTGAAACCCGAGCGCCTGTGGGAGGGTTGCACCCTCCACCTGAGAAGTTGGGAGACTCCTGCAGTGAAGGACGAGATGCTCCTGTGTCTCACTCGCTACGCCGCAAACTCTGCACAGGTTGCTGACCACAGTGGCATCAAACTTTCTGCGGTACTCCAGAGTGCGAAGAGCCCCAGCTCTCGCCTCGAACAGGAGGCTGCTGCCAATGCTATTGTCATAGAGGCGCGACCCACAGATGCTGTCCTGGTGTTTCCTGTAGCACTCGAGAGTGGACTTCGCCTCCATAGCTTCTCGCCATCGGGTTTCTTCTGCTTCTCTGACTCGCATGCGGACCTCGACCGTCCACTTGGCTGCTGTTTCAATAGGACTGGCTTCTGCAAAGAAGCCATACTTCTTCTCCAGCTGGTAGAGTCGTCGTGTCCAGTCAGTCCTCATGCATGTTGCCGAAAGGTACTCGAACACGCGGCGCGCCCATCGAGTGCGTCGCATGAGCGTGAGACGACCCCGATAGGCAATCTTGCTGGCGGCTTCCCGAGCTTCAAAGCTGGACCATCCGACGTCTCCCTGAATCGCCTCGTTGGCCACTCGATAATGGCAACCGAGCGCTGCACGGCCGACCTCTCTCTGCTGACGCTCCAACCACTCCCGTGTCGTTGGCGATATGCACACTACCGCGTTTCCAAACGTCAGGCCCGGCACGTGAACCATCTTCCACAGGTCCCGGATCATCTGAAATCGGTTGCAACCCCATAGGCATCGGCGACGAAGGATTCGTTGAGCCTGCAACGCAGTCTGTCGAATCACAGTCTCGTGTAGACTATATTTTGCTGCATCCACACACAGGGTGACGCCCAGGTATCTGTAATCGTTGCGTGTGGCCAGCAGTTCTCCTCCTAAAGTCAACGCTGCTGCATCGGTACTCCCTCCAGTTAGACGGACAACCGCCGATTTCTTAGTGTTGAATCGAAGTCCAAGACTCGCGAGTTCCGTCTGGCAGATGTCGAGGAGGGATTGCAACTCCTGGTTACTCTCTGCCATAACCACCAGATCATCTGCAAATGCCAAACCAGGCAGGTGGAAGTTCTCTTCAGCACTAGTTGTGCTGAAACGCATGCTGAATCCGAGGTTGGAGTTCAACAAGGCCCGCTCTATTCTGGATGCGTATAGAATGTACAGCAATGGTGACAGTGGGCAGCCCTGCCTCAGACCCTTATTTACATGAATTGGGCCAGTAGTTATGGCACCCAACTGCACACTCACTACATTGTCACTGTACAACCGTTGTATAGTGGAGATTAGCAGCCGGGGCAGTCCAAGGTCAGACAGGCATGCAAAGAGAGGACCGTGCGGCACGCTATCGTACGCTTTTTCAACATCGAGGAAGCAGCACAACAGCGTTCTCCCTTCCCTGCGAGCTATTTCTGCACACTGTGTGACGACGAACAGATTGTCATCCAGACGTCTGCCTGGCCTGAAGCCATTCTGAAGCTCGGTCAGTAGTCCCTTGGTTTCCGCCCAGCCACTCATCCATGCTTTGATGACCCCCGCGAACAAGCGATACATAACACTGGTGACCGTTATTGGTCTGTAGTCCTCTATGTTCCTCGCATCTCCGCCCCTTTTGGGGATAAGAATCACCTTCCCTTCATGCCATTCTTTAGGGATGGGCTCGCCTTCGATGATGGCCGTGAGGATCTCTGCGAGCTGTTCCCTCGAGTCTTCTCCCAAGCACTTTAGTACGCGCGCTGGCATGCCGTCCAGACCAGTGGCCGTTCCAGCCCTAATCCGCTTCAACGCCCGTTCAACTGTGAACCTTGAGAGGGCCCAGGGTGGTTCTGTTTGGCTTGGGGGGCGTTCGGTATTAGGACTGATTGCCTCCTCTTTACTAAGGGTGGTGTCTGTATTCAAGTCTGAGGTCCCGAAAATCCGGGAGAAGTGCTGTGCAATGTATTCACAGGGCTCTCCGACTGGTTGCCCCGTTGCCGCATCTATGAGAGGAGGTGGCGGGGGGGCGGCTCTGTCCAAGGACCTAATGTATGTCCAAAATTTGTGTGCTGCAGATCTTCCTTCCTGTCTGATGGACTGGATCAGCCTAAGGTTGTAGTCTGCTATCTTGCACTGAATCAGGGTCTGTACCTTGTGTTTACGGTCCAGATACACAGCCCACTTCTCTGCACATACCTCAGTGTCAAGGCCTTTGACAAATCTTCGATGTTCCCGATTTGCTTGGCGGCGCTCCTTCCACGCCACCTCCACTTCTTTGTCCCACCATGGGTTCTGTGGCCTGCGTCCCGGCCTCTCCTGGACCATCTGGGTACGCATTACAGCGTCCAGTGCGCGCATGAACTCACTGTACGAGCGGGATTCCCGCCGTTGAGGACTACTTTCAAAATCCTTGGCGACCCTCTCCACGGACTTGCTCGGCAAGTACATGCCACGCCTGGGTGGAGGTGACATGCAGCCTGTTCGAAAGCCGCCCTTAGAGAACAACAGCCGTATGCGATTATGGTCACTTCCAAGGCTGAACTGGCCCTCTTCATCAATATGCACTTGTGCTATGCGAGCGGCCAGTTTTGCAGTCACCAGAGCATAGTCTATGGTAGAGCGGCTGGTACGAGCGCACCATGTGAAGCATCCCTCACAGTCAGTGCGAAGGTTAACGATTTCCAAAGAGAGCTGCTCCGCACATTGCAACAACAGCTTCCCATTGTAATCCAAGTACCCGTCAGTGGCCGGGATGTGTCCGTTAAAGTCTCCCATCAACAACACCTCGCGGTCTGCACCCCACCGTTTCACATCTTCAATGATACACTGTAGGACTTTGTCGTTACCGTCATGTGGTCCACTAGCCACCGTTAAATACACCACACCAAAGAGAACTGGCTCACCAAGAATAGTCCCAGAAACCCAAATGTGCTCGGCACAAGGACCCTTCATTGGCATCCAGGCTGTATTGCTGCGCCACAGCACACCAGCGCCGCCTCCTTTGCGGCAATCCCCTGTACGATTGCAGCCCACCCACTGCCATTCGGGGTCAACTGGTGGCTCTTCCAACTCTCGTAGGTGAGTTTCCACCACACCATACAGAGCGATCTTTTCGCTATTCAGCGTCTTATACAGCTCAGCCCACTTAGCTGCCTTTCTCGCCCCATGAAGATTGAGAAAACCAACGTTTACATTGGTGGTTGTGCGTTTGCGGTGGTGGTGTCTTCGACGGCTCTTCAGAATCATTGGGTGGTTTGACTCGGCATTATTATTTGGCGCATCATTTGCTGGCGGACCATTTCCCCAACCATTTGATACAGCTCGGGGCTTGCGCTGAGCCTGAATGCTTGCCACGGGGTCTTCGTAGGGTGTGCAGTGCCCAGATGTGGCCCCCATGTTGGCGGAGCCAAACTCGTCCCCGGTGGACGGGGTGTGCTCAAAGGTGCTAGCTGTGCCATGTTTGCTGCGTAAACCGGCTGGGTGTGTTCGCGGAGGGTTTGCCCTGGGGTGGTCCGTACATCGGCCCTGATTTCCCCCTGGTGGGTGGTCACGCTTGTGGTCTTGGGTGGTTCCGGGGATGGGGAATGTATCTCCAGGGCGGGCATGGGGACTCTCGATCCTATATTTGGAGGTGGTCTGCGAGTTGGCTTGCCCCTGTTCCCGTGAGGCTCGCGTAGTCCTAAAAAATTTCGTGTCTCCTGGACCAGCTGGGTCGCAACTTCACGTGTTGTATGTGCCAGGTAGTGAATGCCGTCCTGGGCTAGTCGTCCTTCTCCTGCCAGCATCCTAGAGAGGTCGACAAACTTTGCCTTTACGGCTCCACTCATCTTCCTTAGCTCTGCGTTTAGGAGCATTGCTCTTGCCTGCGTTGCCTTGCCTCTCGTGTTAACTTCAGGGACGGAGCAGATGACCAGCCTCTTCGCATACGGTGTCACCGCCTGCCGGATGTTCTGGGCAATATCTCCATGTTGCACTCCTTTGAGAACATCGTGGACCCCTACGTGCACGACCACCAGCTGTGCGCTGTGGCCTTCCCCTTCACTGCGGCTCTGAAGCAGGTGCTGCAGTTTGTCCGCCGTCATCCTGCGCTCCGAGACCTGCCTCACGAGCACACTGTTGCCCCAGATTCTTCGGAGCTCACCCGCGATTCTTGGAGCATTGCCATCACCAACGACTAGGACCTCGGGTGTGTAGCGGCAAGCAGCCTTTTTGTTTTTCTTCCACTTTCCCGGTCTTTGTTCATTATTTTGAGCGTTTGTGAGAGACTGGTCGTCAGCTTTGCTCCCGTCGAGTCCAGCAGCAGTCCCGTGCTTCAGATTCATTGTCTCGCCGACGCCACCCGTCTCGTGGGTCCGTTCGGGAAGACCCTGCGCCTCGCCGGTGGTATGAGAGGAGCTGCCGCCACCCCGCTGCGCACCCTCGCCGCTCTGTTCACCAACGACCGCATAGCTCAACTGCTCCTGCACCGACTGCAGTGGCCGGCCACCCTCCGACTCCACCACCGCTTGATCCCTTTCCTGCAGGACATCCACCGAATGCGTCTGCGCTGCTGTGGATGCAGTCAGTACCGGCCGGGAAGGACAGCTGTGCTCGGCAGCTCTCAGCGGTTCTCGCAATTGCTCCTTTACCGCCAAGATCACTCCTCGAAGTGTGTCAATCTCAGTCTCCGAAGCACGCATCCTTGCCTGAAGCACTTCTATCGTGCTGCA
Organism: Rhipicephalus microplus; assembly: GCF_043290135.1. Lineage (NCBI taxonomy): Eukaryota > Metazoa > Arthropoda > Arachnida > Ixodida > Ixodidae > Rhipicephalus > Rhipicephalus microplus. Next base: position 706,976 of record NW_027464615.1, on the reverse strand, counting down.
GAGGTTGCATACAAACTCTGCGGCATCTGCTGCTTCCATTGATGGAAAGCTCGTCTCATCTAGGTAAGCCCATCTCCGACACTTCTCACACTGTACCATTGGTTCCTCCCGCTCTTTCCTCTTCGCCCTCTTCGCCATCGCACCCAGGTGTAGAAGGGGGGCGCCACCTTTCGTCCACAGCTGGTACTACTACGCGTCCGCGCTGGTGCTGTTTGAGCAGCTACGACGAGAGCGGCCAGTTAGGCCTCATTTCAACACAGACAACACATCGCGACGATGCACTGACATCGCACATTGATGGTATCCCGTTGGTCGCTGAGGCCCGACGAGACAATCCCCGCACCCGCGGGTGGCAGAACTTGCTGACATTCACCTGAGCGGCACATCACAGCACACACATCACACACCGCACACACACCACTCAGCACACACCGCACACACCGCTTCTATCCGTGCAGATGCTCCGTCTACCTTGAAAATTGTACATGAATGTCTTCATTTTCTTGTTTCTAGTTTTATAGCTGAGCTTTTGTTTGTTTATTTAACGCAGAAGCTACATAAGCGTGTAGAAATATTTATGAAGTGAGCCCTCTCAAATGTTAACTGCTTAATGCTTCAACTGCGATCTCACGTGAAAAAGGAAGCTGTGTTGTTACCTATATTCACATGTAAATATTGTGCAGGATGGTGATGAGATTTTGATCTTGCATATGTCATAAAGCCAATCTTAATGTTTGAAAAAGATGTTTCGCATACCAGGATGAGACTGGCCAAGAGCTAATGGAGGCCTATTATATACGTAAGAAATGCTGTTACTGTGCTAGCAATAGATACATTAGAGTGCTTCTATGGAAGTTTTTTTGCCGATAAGTGGTTGTTCCACTAGGCTGATCAGTGGATGTATCGAATATGTTCGTGTCACAAGTGAAAGGGCCCAGCAACACAAATTTGGCATGTTTTTTTTCTCATTGCTTCTTTTGGAACTGTGGCATCCACCAATATAATTGCGCAAGTGGCAACTCGAAAAACAAAAGCCGTTATAATTTTATTTCGATGAAGAAACCACATTAGTTGTGGATTAAGAGCGACACACCGGGGCTGTTTGTTCCTGAACGGAAGTTATGTCAAATCAATAGTAATGAAATTGTTGAATCAAAGCATTGTTTCTATTGTTTTAAACCTTTTCATTTTAGTCAGCACCAGTATCTGTCATGGCTTCTGGTGGCGCTGACAGATGCTCCTATGATAAATGCACATAAATGCCCCATAGTGGAAGGGAGAATGACCGTCACTGTAGCGCAGTTGATAGAGTATCGGACGCACTATGCAAGGGTCGCAGGTGCGGATCCTGCCGGTGGCAAGTCATCTTTTCGTCTGCTTTTCTTTCTTCGCATTCACATTGCAATTACTTTTAATAGCATCCCCCCATACTTCTTTTGGCAATATTGCCTGTTTATTCTCATTAATGTTGTGTCTAGTGAAGAAAATAAGCCCTTAAAATTCCCCTGGAATGCAAGTATGTGCCGTAATCATTACCGTGAATCATTGCATTCAGTGGAACGCTACAGATATAAACCGTTGGGCAACTTTGTTATCATACTGCCAGGTCCAGTTTCTCATTGCTATTCATCATAGCTAAAAATCTTATATGTCCTATTATCGCATTGCGAGGTGGCCGGCATTCATACAAGCAGCGGGAGGTCATCAGCAAAATACGTCGAATATACAACGTGACTACTTGATAGCAGCGATAACGTCGAGCGCAGTTAGAACTTGTACAGGCAGATGACGTTTGTCACGGTCGGCCCCTATTTATAGGGTATTGTCGTAAATGCAGCAGTGGATCGAGAGTGTAATCTTATCAGACAGCCGGACGTACCAGGCAGTGTTTCAGCATTGGTGACAAAGGCTGACAAAACGAAAGTGTAACAATAGCAGTGACGCGCCCGAATCGAAATAGCCCAAACACGTGGTAATGTGGCGCCGCAGTTAGAGACGACAGTTTCTGTTGTTGTGTTTCACTAAAATTCGTCCACTGTCTTGCATTTTGAGCGCGACGATGTCAGGACGAACGCGCGTTTGAAATCTTCTTTTGAATAGTAAAAATATCACAATAGTGTTTTAGTAACAAGAATTGTCTGCCATTTGTAGTCGCTCCTTGCATGTGAGGTGCTTTGTGATTGTTGTCACTGGCCCTTTGGTGAAAGAAGGCATTTCAAGCCTTGCAAGATGTTGTCAGGTAGTGTGCATGCTTTGTTTTATTTTTTTGCAACTTTAGAGGAGGAGGGGGTGATTCTACTTCTACCGCTTGCTTTCTTTGTGGGCCTACATTTGAGAGGGTAGTTGTTTGAGCCCTCAGCTGTGTTCCAACAGACAAACATGATTTGCACTGGAAGATTATGCGATAAAAACAGCATAGATGTTATAGACGTAGGGTTGGGAAAATTTAGCTGGACCGCTCATAATTCTGATCTTTCTTTCACTGTTCATTGTTCAAGAAGGCAGATCAGATCATTAACTGTAGAATGGTTTACGAGGCATTTCTCGTGTTCTTTTATAGTCGCTTGCGTGTTTCTGTGATAGTTGGATTTTGGTAGCTTACTGGCCATAGTTATGCACTTACGAGTGTGATGACGTGGCTTCAATGCCTCGCCATGGTGGCCACATTTCAGTTAGGGCAAAGTGTAAAAATGCATGTTTTGTGCACCATAAAGAACTCCATGTGGTCAAAATTAGAGTATCTCTATGATGCACCTTATAATTGTTATTAAGGCACTTAAAACTATAATTTAATTTCTTTACATTTAGAAATATGAAATGCCAACTGAAGTGTCTCAACATTTGCAGCAGTGAATCTTAATCTTTTCCAGGGAACCTCTTCTTTGAGACAAACATTTCGATCCCCCGAAGACCCGAACCTTTCAGTTTAAGCATGTGTCTGATATGACAAGTCACTTTTGTAGCAAGGATGGAGAAAATGTCAAAAGCAGCTGTGCTTTTGACACGAGAGGAAATGCAGCTGGCAACATAAGGGCAGCATATCAAAAGGACACCTGAATGTGATGTTAAAACTTTTCTTTTAACACATGGTTGGGGCTGTTGAACGGTTAAAGGGAGCAGTACGGTGGCACTGTGCTGTCAGTCACATGACACGCGTGACTTGCAATTCAGCGTTAGTCATTTCTATACCTCATGGTAAGTATTTTGTATATTTTTTTTGCACAACTTGGAGTGTTGTGATCGTTCTCGACATAATTTCAGTGCGTTGTTTTGTTAAGCCCGACTTCAGAAAGGCCAAGAAGGTTCTTAATTGCTCTTGAAAGTCTGAAGTTTTGCTGTACTAAACATTTTGCCAGATGCATGAAGTGGCTTTCTATTAAAGTGTTGGGCTGAAAATCTTTTATTCAAAAATAAAAGTTTGAATGTGTCTTGTAATATGTCATGGAATTATTGGCTTGCGGATGTTAGGTTCAAATGGAGTGATAAATATGTTGCTGAATCGACCCATCATGGTGTGGTTGTGATGCTCGACTGCTTACCTAAAGGCCACAGAATTGAGTCCCAGCTATTGCCAATGGAGGCGAAGGCTAGAGACCTACCTGTGTTCTTAGATTTAGGTACACTTCAAAGAACCGCAGGTGGTCGAAACTCTCGGAGCCCTTCAATATGGCGTCCTTGATAGTTATGTTGAAACGTAGAACCTCAACAGTTATTATTATGTTGTGGCATCCTTCATCACACCGAGGTGTGGCTTCAGCATGGCTGACTTTAGGCACATCAAGATGTATTGTGCACTCGTGAGTACAGCTCAAGAAAGCTTTATTTGTGCAAGTAAATTGTCGGTAGCAGCCTCAAAATAGCACACCCTTGCTGACTAATTTGTCCTGACAGACTGAGGTTTTACAAAAGCAAGATATAGGGCGGGCAGCTCAACACTCCTGTTTTATGTTTTTAGGGACATTTCAACTGTTCACTTTCATTTACGGCTGTTCGGCATGCTTTCTTCACGTGTCTGCAGGTCTGGTGTTCCAGTGGAGAGGCATGGCTCGGGAGCCCGTCATTCTCAATGTCTATGACATGGTAATGAATTCAGTGGTATCTTCGTTATTGTTAATAACATAACAAAGCAGTGCAGTGAACTGATTTGTGCATATTTATTTGCTTGGGGTATTCCGTGACAAAGAAGACCGAACGCAGCCAAACGTAGTCTTTATCCGTTTTGCACAGCTGCCCTTTTTGCTGGTGTGATTATCTTGAAATATCATGATTAGGAATGTCAAGTTGAAAGACTGCAGCCCTTAATGCAGCACAGTGAGATTTTTTTTTTTTCAGATTTCAGATTTTTTTATTGGTACGATTACAAGAATGTGACATGTGTTTAGTATACAAAAGGAGGTCCCAAAGTCAAAGACTGTATCGGGACCTCCTGTTAAGGGCAAATTGAGGTAAAACACTGTTAGAGGCAACATAAGCAATAATCAAAATTATAAACTGAGCATAATTGCAACATAACATTGAAATATATACATATATACATATATATACACACACATATATACACATAAATATATACATACATACGCATACAATATATACATACCAAAGGAAAACAAACATAAAAGAAAACCAAATGAATCAATGAATAATGTGAAGAGTATAACTGAAAAACAATACAAAAAGTTGTAATACATGTGGACATTCAAACAAGGTAGCGCTATGGCAAGAAACAGTAAGACCAGACATGCATAATGTGTGATTTTAGTTTTTTCTTGTAGTGATGCAAGTTTCTAGCATTTTTAATAACAGATGGTATTCTGTTCCAAAATGCTATAGATGAAAATTCAGCAGTTAGTTTGCCATAATTAGTACGTACCTCAGGCAAAAGGACGTTATTGTTACGTGCAAATCTAGTATTACTATGAGCAACAAGGTCGGAAGATGAGAAGCAGATAGGAGGTAGTGTCTTGGTTATATATTTATAAAATATGATACCTAAGTTGTAATTGAGGAGCTCTGAAATGGTCAAAATGTTCTTATCATGAAGTAGGCATTTACCGTTAGAAAAACGTGGACTGTTAGTAATGATTCTTATGGATTGGTTCTGTAGTACTTGAAGGGAAGCCAAATGAGTGTTATAGGTGTTACCCCAGCACATTATGCCATAATTAATATGAAAATGAACGAATGAATAGTAGAGCGACAGTAAAGTGGAACGTGTGAAGTATGGACGAGTTTTAATCAGAGCGCGGATGCCGTATGCTATTTTCTTTTTGATGTCAGAAATATGATCTATGTATTTCAAGATAGAATCGAGAGAATATCCGAGAAAAGAAGCGCAGGGACTGGAAAAAATAGAGTGCGAGCCAAAAGTCAATGAAGGAAAGGATGCTGAATATTTTTGATACGTTGAAAATACTACAAATTTAGTCTTGGTTGCGTTAATAGTTAACAAGTTAGCACTGCACCAACTTGAAACATTTTTCAAGTCAGTGCTTAGCTTGTCGACGAGAAGTGAAATGCTTTTGTCAGAAGTAAATATGGTAGTGTCATCAGCATACAAAATGGAATTAGTGAAGGACGGACAGTTAGGAAGATCATTTATATAAATTAAAAACAGGAGCGGTCCTAAAATAGATCCTTGAGGGACACCAATATTAGTAGATAATTCCTTAGAATATAGATTAGAAATGGACACAAGTTGAACGCGGTTATGCAGGTAGCTTTTTAGTAACGCTAAAGCAGGACCACATACACCGATCGCTTCAAGTTTATTAAAGAGAATGATGTGATTTAAACTGTCGAATGCTTTTGTTAGATCGATGAATACTGATCCTGCAAATAAACCTTTGTCAATGAATTTTTTTAGTTGATCGGTTAGATGAATGAGTGCTAGATCAGTAGAGAAATGATTGCAAAAGCCGAACTGACAAGGGGACAGAATATTGAATTTATTGAGGTAATTGGTTAGGTGTACTCCAATCAACTTCTCAAGAACTTTACCGAAAAAGGGCAGAATGCAAATGGGTCGGTAATTATTAATCAATGTCCTAACACCTTTTTTATGAACAGGGATAAATTTACCGCGTTTAAGCTCTTTAGGAAATACGCCTGTCTTGAATATCAAATTCGTAATGAAACACAATATATGAGAAATTAGGGGCGAAATGAGTTTTATATGAGCAGGCAGGACTTCATCAATTCCTGCACTGGTAGATTTGAGGTGTTTTATGACATTATGTGTTTCTTCAGGAGTAGTGGGAAAGAGAAAGAACGAATGAGGGAGGCGTCTAAGTGGCGTGATTTGTGTGGGACAGGGTGCGTCAGCGCTGGAAAAGTAGAAACAGAAAGCGTCAGCTATGTCGATAGGCGAGTTAAATTCAATGTTGTCGATTACAATTCTGGATACTTGGTGGCAAAAATTCCTATCTAGAAAGCAGTTTACCTAGTCCCATTTTTGTTTAGCGTTACTACCTGCTTGCGATATTTTTTCTTCTAGAAAAGAATGTTTCGCAGCTTTTAAGTGCTTGTTTACAGCGTTACGTAATTTTTTGTAGCGGGCAATTAGCTTCATATTAAATGGCTGACGTTTAGTTTTTTTGTAGAGGTTGTCGCGTCTACATAAAGCAGCTAATAGCTTTTGAGACATCCACAGATTATGAGAAAATGCTAATATTTTTTTACATTTCTTTTTGGAAGTGAATTTTTGGATATGCGATATTACTATTACGAGGACTCTGCTATTAGTAGTCTTTCTAGCTTTAATTTGAAAGTTGTCTGTACAGAGAAACATCCAGTTCTTTTCCTTTTTTAGTGTTAAGCCTTTGGAAAAGAGGACCTTGTTGCTTGGAGTTAAAAGATCATTGATAAAGACAGGAGCGTTAGTACCACCAGTGATACCTAGATCACTAGCACAGAGCTTCGCCTTATGTGCTTTACTGATGTAGTCAGATTTCTTAGCCCGAGAGCAGAAGCGCGCAATAATGTTTATTTTATCTTTAGACCGTGTTGGCACGCGATGCACAATGTCGAGATCAGCAGGCAATATGGAACAGCCAGCCTTCTCCCCTATCATTTTCACTATTGCACTACAGTCTTCCCCCTGAGAGCAGGGAACGCCCTTGATCTCCACATTGCTCATGCGCGAGTATTGCTCCAGTTCCTCAACCTTGCAGCTGAGGGAGTCATTCTGGGTTTTTAGCTGTTTATTCTCATTTACCAATGTGACATTTTGGTTACGTAGGTCCTCGACAAGTTCGTTCAAGTGCTCCGCACTCAATTGTAGGGATACAACTTCTTTTTTTAGTTCAGCAACATCTATGCCCGATTCTTGCAGCTTGAGTAAGAACCTGCCGACGACGTTTTCAGATGTGTCCTTAGCCAAGCTGTTAATTTTAGCCTCGAGGTCTTCAATTTTTTTGAGAGTTCAGCATTAGTTGGCATGGTAAATACTCTTGATAAAAAAACAATTGCAGACACAGAAAAAATGCAAGACAGAACGCAATTTTTGGCAGCAGCGGCAGTTGAAAAAAAAATAGAAACTATACAGAAAAGAGCTTGAAAGAATACCTGCAAGAACAGGGAACTCTGCTTAATTTGTAGCTCGTGCAATGCCACTGCTGCCAGTGAAGAGCCGGTGCTGGTGCTGGCAAATATATAAGGCTTGCTCCCCGGGCAGCGACCTCCAGCGGCGAAATCGTTGAATGCTAGCAGCAGGCCACAAAGTGACCGCGCAGTCGCAGCTTCACCACATGTGGATGATCCAGCACCTTCCAAGGGCAATGCCATGATGAAGCACCACGAAGATAACCGCCGATGAAGCAGCCGGGACGGGCAAAGAAACGGGTGGTCAGGATAACTGCAAGAACGGGGAAATCTGCTTAATTTGTAGCTCGTGCAATGCCACTGCTGCCAGTGAGCTATTTGCCGAGAAACTATTGGTGGCGTTCTTGTCGCTTGCAATGAAATATGCAAGTCCTTGAACATTTATTGCTGATGGTCTATAAAATTGGCTCTTTAATAATCAATGCAGCGCCATGAAAGTGGAAGAATACAGTAAACAGAAATCTTTTAAATGGATATGCTGCTTGAACAGAGCAACTCTCACTAATATAATTTTATTGATTTTGTACTTGGATTCTTCAACTCTCTTCCTCTCTCAGTTAACGGAACTCCCGTTACATGGAACACATTTTCCTGGCCCCTTCTGGTTCAATTTAACAGGAGTATACTGTATTAAAGCTTTTTAAAAAGCACCCTGTGATATACCTGTATAAAAACACAATAAGTGAGTAAGCGTGTAGTATAAACGTTTGCCATTGTCGTCCCAGCATCTTGTTTTATGTCAAACACATGGGTCACTTGAGAAATTTGTAGCCTGCTCAACTGCTGCACCGAAATGTGCAAACATGTTTTGTTTTTCACTTGGTTTTGGAGCATGAAGTTCGAGAGAAACTCGTAAAAGTCAGTTTCATATGGGCTTTCTTTCTAGCTTTATGCTTGAAAGATTTTCTTCCAAGGACATTTCTTGCACAGAAGTTTATCAAACTTGATATTTGAAAGAAAACTGGTTTCATTTTTAGTTTTTCTGTGTGTGTGCATGCATTTTTTTTCTGTTCGGAGTAATAGTTGGGCATGTTTACTGTTACCATCGAAGTGTGGAGTGAAATTGACAGAGCCTGCACTATGTATTTCTCTCTTTTATACATCATCAAGCTTAAATTGAAGCTATTTGACATTCTTCGGTTATTTTTTTCCTGCATCAATTTTGGTTTTCCTTATGCAGTACTGGATCAATGAATACACGGCTCCTATTGGCCTCGGAGTATTCCACACGGGTGTGGAAATTTATGGAACAGGTAGGTGTCCCTTAAATATGAGTATCGTTGCAAATTCAAGTGTCTGTAATTAAAAAAAATTAACAATGACAGCTGCAAGATGTGTCCCCATGCTGAAGAGCATCCTAAACTAAATATTGCAATAAAAATATGATTGCTAGCTTCTGACAAAAGCCTGGAATTGTGTGCATATGCATGTTTATATGAATGAACGTTTGAAGGTGATAGTGAAGTATTTAAGCATTTTTCGTACCAGTGACGATTTGATCTACTTTTGGTGCTGAATTAATCTGTTGTCTCTTTAATTGACCTGTGGCTTTGTGCTGGCAAACCACATGTAAAGCTGTTTATGAAGGGGGCTTTCTGGTAATTTTTTTTCTAGTGTGATAATTTACTAATCAGGTGCAATTCACATCATAATGCTTTTCAGAATACGCGTACGGAGGTCACCCTTTCCCGTTCTCAGGAATCTTCGAAATCCCGCCAAAATTTGCCACCGACCTCGGAGACCAGTTCAAGTACAAGTGAGTGAAAGGCTCTTATGTGGTGTACTTGTTATGCACTTCGATCCGTATAAACACTGAATGCAAGAGAATAATGTGGACAGCTGGCACTTGTGGTGCTAACAGTGGAGCTTGTGGCCGAAACATAGCAATGTCTGAATTAGGCTCTACTTGACCGAATTAGTAGTCTTCATTAGCATTGCCTTGACCATCATGTCCTAATCAGCAAGGTCCTCTCTCTGTTCCAGTTTCTTTTTCTTCTTGCCTTCCATTTATCTGTTCTGTGCTGATGTATTGTTTTTCTTTAAAAAGCAAACACATTGAAAAAACATCTACATAGCATATCCATTGCGTCAACTTCAGTGGATATGCTGGCTACAGGCCTTTTACGAAGTTCCAGATTACTAGACGATACAGAAAAATGCGCTGTAACTATCCTCATTTCTCAAGCGTATGTCACTGAGAGAGCAAAGTGTCCTGAAGTCTAAGATGAAGAAGAGGACAGAGAAAGCGTGTGGTGCCCAAGTTATTGCATCGCACATGCTTGGCACAGCTTAGTTTTCTGGTCACACGAAGCAGCGGGATGGAAAGTTTAAACATAAGCACTACTGTTAAAACAATGGTTGCATGATTATGTGCAATCAGTGCCTTGTTGACGCATGCAGGCAGAGCATACTGGTGGGCCACACGGACTTCAACCAGGTAGACGTGCGAAAGATTGTCGAGGAGCTGGGAAACGAGTACCGTGGGGACAGATACCACCTGATGAACAAGAACTGCAACCACTTCTCGGGCGCCCTTACCAAGGTGACATGATGTTCTTTTCCTCTTGGTGCACATCAGGATATGTAGTCATCTACAAATTGAATGGTAGCGAGACATTACAAAGTAGAACAGGTTTCGGTACTGACAACTCGAGAGTGCTGTGTTAGTACTGCTAATGATGTCATTGCCGAGGATGACTTACGTCTCGTGTTGAACGTGCAAGCTCATGTCATGCTGACATTATGTGTACCTGCCGAAGTAAGGACGAGGCAATGCACATTAGTGAGCTAAAAGTTGTTTTTAGCTTCATTCATGAATTTAGCTAAAAATTCATGGTTGTACATGCATGCATGTGTGTGTGTGTGCGATAAGGATGGAAGTAGTGGTAGGCATCTGGCAACATCTGGCAGAGGTAAATGCTGCCTGCTTCGTAGAGCCACATTGCTTTCCTCTTAGGCAGGCTGTGTTTTGAGATTGCAGTGACAAACAATGAAATCAGTCTGAAGTATCATGATGTTAGCTGGCTGGGCACACGGATTTACACCAGTGTAGAGTTGTGTACCAGGTGAACAATATCATTCTATGGCTTTTACAGATTCTGGTGTAGGTTTCTGAACACATATGTAGCTTGCCCCCTCCCCTCTTACCTGCAGATCTTGTGCGGTGAAGAGATCCCGGCCTGGGTGAACCGACTGGCCTACTTCAGTTCCTGTGTGCCTTTTCTCCAGCGCTGCCTGCCCCGAGAGTGGCTGACACCCATCGCACTACAGGCTAGCTCCCCTTGCCTATGAGTCACACATTAAATTCGCCCCGTTGTGCACCGGGGACGGTGCTTTCGATGCACGCCTCTTTCTGCTTTGCTCTGTGCGTGTGTGTTTGTGTATGTGGAGCAATTCTCGATGCTTCGTTTTAGCATGTGTGTGAAGAGTCAATTTCACATGAAGACATGCGTTGAGGTGTGCACATGCAGAAAAGGTTTAATGTGCACTGCACAGCATTTAAAGAAAGACCAGCTTCTTTGATTCTACTTTCCTGCAGTACAGTCATGTCGTGCAGCAAGATGTACCAAGATCGAAAGGGTACCACTGCTACAGACTGTCGTATGTGTTCCTTAATAACGCACATGCCATTTTCAATCTTAATACTGGCACAGTGGCTTACAGGCACATTACGGGCAACCTGGCAGAGCAGTTTCCAGTGTGGCGCTTAGAACTTTTTTTTTTTTGTTATGTGAGACCGGGCTAGTAAGTATACATAACTTACCTACAGCTATGCCATATCTTGTCACAGTATGAGCACTGAGATGTCTTTGTGCTGGACAGTGTATTTGTCAAGATTTAGGAGAGAAGAGGAAGTGACGCGCACAGCATAGCGACAACAACTTATGAGAGGTTTTGGGTAGCTCTGTGTCATTCTGTGTTATGTTCGTAGCTTCTACATGCTCTGGGTAGGCAGATCTATGTCATTTCGTTTACCAAGCTTGCATTGGTCCAGCATCTCACAGCTGTTCATGATATAATTAAGCCTAATTAAAATAGCACCAAATGCTAAGAAATATAGACCAGTATAGTGCATCAATTTTTTGCTTGATTAATTGAGGTTTTTATAACATGCCAAAATTATACTTACGAAGTGTACTTTATCGAAGTAGTTCAGATTAATTTTGACCACCAGTTTTCCTTATATTTCACCCTCCGAAACGCAGCGCAAACCCATTGTGGCAGTTGGCACTGCTCTTGGCTCTGACAGAGCATGATGACCATTGCCATGCATGCAAACCCGTGTATTTCTTATTTTTTGAATATGCGTGGGTCTTGCGGAATAAATTACTGTTGCACGTGGTACTGCTCATTGTAAGCGGTGCCTCAACTTAGGGGAGCATCCTTGATTTTTTTTTTTACAATGCACTCGATTGGCATGTTACATGAAAGTAAGTTCGTTGTATCTGGACGTTCGTTATGAAGGTGTATTCCTAACACCATATCTATTGCAAGACTATTTTTTATTTACTTTATTATTATAACTGACATTTCGTTATATCCGGGTTTGTTATATCAAAGTTTAAGTGCATTTCTGCAATTCACTACCGCTACATAGAGAGGGGTGCTACAACACCTGTGTCGCATGTGTTCACGACGATGCCTCAACAACTGTGGTTCGCCTTTTGTGCGCCTACACACTGCAGCCTACACTGCGCGCTTTTCTAATTGCTCGCATTTGCGACGAAGAACGAGTATGTCACATGAAAGGAAGATGCAGGCATGTACATCATTTAAGTCGGAGTGTAATTTGAAATGTCGTACATTAATGATGTAAAATACGAAGAAGTTTGGTTATCGTAGAAACCATTGCAAGCATAAAACCATTTACTAGTGAACACGCTGATTTGAGTGATTTGATTAGGATTTTCGTTGCAAGCAGTCATATGAAAGCAAGTGAAGCATAGGGCACGTTCTTTGTAGCTTGTAAGTTTCAGGTATACCTACTGCACCTGAACTCCGCTTCGTCGAGCGGAGTTCAGCGGATAGTGGAGGGGACTGGAGGTGGGGAGGGTTTTGAAATTGTTTGGGCGACCCCTAATAAAAGATAGAATTTCAGTTTAACGAAATTTCATTATGATGAAGTAAACTGCTTACTCTACGGACTTCGTAATATTGAAGTTTGAATGCATAGACTCCACAGCGTCACTTGCCAAGTGTGAAATGAAGTGTACGTAGACAACAGTCACAGTGACACTTCTACAACCTACCTTTTTCGCTTGCACAGGCCAGCATCCAAGAGGGCAGCACCTCCAGGGTCCACAGTCCCTCGTCCACTCACCCACCGTCACCACCGTCTCCACCAAATCCCCCACGGTCTTCGCAGAGGCGCGTGCCTCGGATCTGACACGTGGCCCCCAACTCTATGAAAATGTCACAGACACTACCTTCTTCCCTCCGTCATCCGGCCCCTCTGTTGCAAAGCGTGGCACTACTGACGTTGGTTTTCTGCTGGTGAGAGGTGGCCTAGGTGTGGCTGTGGCATTTGCTGTGGTAAGTGAGGCTTTTTCGATGCATTCACACTTAAAGCTCAGTGTCGTAGCAATCGTACGCAAAGCTTGCAGGCGCTGTGTTAGCGTTCGTCACTGAACAGGAGCGTGAAATGGATTAAGGGGGGAGGCTACCTTCGAAGGGCAACTTTTTTGTTTGTTGAGATATCTTAATGAAATTTTCAGGGTACACTAATAGCAAAGCCATTTGAATAACCACAAAGTTTCATGCAGTTATGTTCACTGGTTCCCAAGTTACAGCCATTTATCAGGGTAGTCCACATGGGTCCCTTAGTCAGGGTCTGGAGAATTTGAAAAATGTGCTAGCACTGTGAAATTCACTATGATGATTCCTGGATAGGTGCTTTAGGGCAAGACAGAGCCCTTTTTTAGGGGCGAAGCTCCTTATGGCGTGGCTTGGGCGTCCCTCGTATGTAACCACCAGTGGCACATACCTGAAATAGGTATAACACTTGACCTCCAAGGTGGTGCCAGTGAGAGATTTCTTCTGTGCGTTGTTTAACAATAAAAAATAGTGCTCAATGTACATGCCAATGGCTGCTAATGGGGAATGAGAGACATGAGCATTCGGCTTTTAGTCAACGCGCACGCTGCGATCCCCATTAGCAGCCATTGGCATGTACATTGAGCACTATCGGACAAGAAAAGGATGCTACATTATACTCGCTGGGTGTAACCTCCTTAGCTTTAGAAAGGTTTAGCGAGCGTTGAGCCGCAGTGCCATGAATACAATGAACTTGTATATACCATGAATTAACTCAAGGTGGTTAAAAATGAGAAGTAGATACGAAGCGCAAGCCGTAAGAAAGTAAAAGCCGAATTCTCCTGTCTCTCATTTCTCATTAGCAGCCATTGGCATGTAAATTGAGCCCTATCTGACAGGGAAAGGTTGCTACGTTATACTCGCTGGGCGTAACCTCCTTGGTTTTCGAAAGGTTTAGCGAGCGTTTGGTCGCAGTGCCATGAATACAGTGAACTAGAATATACCATGAACTCGAGGTGGTTAAAGGTGGGAAGTGGACCCGAAGCGCATGCCGTAAGAAAGTGTGCGTGTGCCACCTCTCGTTTAGTCCTTGGAATGTCCGCTGGATGGCGGTGCTTCTATATGGGGAATATATGATAAAAAGATGCGAGATGGTGGGACTTGGAGTGTTGAATAGATGAACGAACGGACACACAAACAGATGCATGGATGGACGCATGAACGGATGCAGGGGCGGATGCATGAAAGAACGCAGGGACGGGCACACAAACAGACGCATGGACGGTCACACAGACGGACGCATGGACGGACGAATGCTTCGCCCCACTCTCCATCATTCACTCCGTAGATATGCTGCCATTTTTTTAAATTTCCTTGCCAAAAAATGTTAGCAGAGCACTGAATTTAGTGTTCACAATTTGGCTCTCATCAATGAAGTTTTAGTTAATTATTACAAATTACAGACACAATAAATTGAAAAAGCGGGCTTGTCTTGCCCTGGGCAATTTATTAAGGTGCATAATAAAAAAAACCTGATAGAAATCAGACCAGCAGTTCCAGAGAGATCACCTGACTAAGCAGCCTCACTGGCCAAAAAAGTCATTCTGAGAAAATTGACTTCGAAAGTTTCAAACATTTATTATGGTCTAAAATGACCCTGCAGAGTAGCTAGATGTGTCCTTAGGCTCTCTTTTTCTTTGCCGCTTTTCCTGCTTCTCATTCATCCGTTTCTGAGCCTTTCTCAGACGCAGAGAGTCTTTCTCCGCAGCTCGTTGAATGGTTAGGTGGCCAGGTGTGAGTCCCACTGATGACGACAACTCTTGGGTGGCCCTGTAGCAGCCGGCATTATACCGCAAAACTGCGTCATGCAGTGCTGTCTCGACAGCAATCAATGATGCATGTTGCTCCTTGGGCATCAAGGAACATAGGACAGAATGGAATGACTCCGATGCATTTTGCGTCTTTGCTCCCAGGCAGCGTTGCAGTAGAGAAGCCTGCGAAAGGCGCTGGTAGACTGGCAGCAGCGCCTCTGCAACGTAGCCCGGAAGATTGTATTTGTGCTTTGGAGGTGGCACGCCATTCCCCTTGCAGGCATTATGACGGCACCACGAGTCTGCACCTTCCGGGCACAAGTCATGGTGAGGATCCTCGTCAGTTGAGGTGACGTGATAATATGACGCCATCACTGCACGCTGCATTGCAGCCACATTGTTTGAATTGTTCCGCAGTGCCCAGCCATAATAGTCTGTGAGTTTATCAATAAGGGCTTTTGTCAATCTGCCCTTCCCTCCCAGAGCCTGTTCGCTTTTCTGCACAAGATTACGTAGGGCTGTGCCCATCCTCTTCCAGACATGGTTCAAGCATTCTTCTTTCACAATAGGGACTAGCCCATAAACATTGTCTTGTTGAAGGGCAGAGAATGTGGCGCTGTCCCCATCAGATACAATGGTTGTATACCGGAGGTTATGCTTGGACAGTGAACGTGAGAACAGAGTTACAGCTGCTTCAACCTCCATCCTCCCAGACCTGGCATCAGTGTTTTTTTGGCACACATGGTGCTTCGACCAGCTTGCATAGCCCTCGTCTTCAGGCTTCGGTCCTACCTGGCAGCCGAGACACTGATTCGATAAAACTACAGCATGCAAGATGAGGCCTGTGTGATACTCGATGATTGCACCAACTCCAATGTGAGATGTATGTCCGCGCTTATGCCACGTGCCATCATAGTTCACTGTAATGTCCTTGCAGAAAGATGGGTCCATCTCCTTGTACACCTTTTTCACAGCAGAAGCCGATTCTTCATAGAATTTATCCAGGGTCTGTTGCTGTGGTTCTCTGAATTGCTTCAGGTGCCTCTGGAAAGTTCTGTGGTGCAGGCCACGGTGGGAAACATTCATAGTTGCCCAAAAGTCGTTGAGGGCTGTCTGTCCCTTCCCTATTTGTTTCATGGCCGTAATGGCTCTTATATTCACGTCGAAGGCCCTTGACTCGTTCTGACGAGCAGAGCTCCACGAACTTGAAACTATTCCACAATGTGGACATACCAGCTCAAGCTTCGTGGCAAGTCCAAGCTGGGTGCCTCCTTGAACTTTCATCCCGGTCGCGAGGCAGCGCGGGCACGGGTTCTTGGACAGCATGTCGCTAAGGGCATCCCCTTGCACGAGGAAATATCTCTCGCCTTCGGTCGTAGCGGTGGCAGCTTCGGGTTCAGGCATCATCGCTTGAAACTTCCTCTCGGTCGCTGGCATAGCGCCAAGCTTTCGTTGCACAGCAGCACGTTCTCTCTCCGCCGTCGCCAACTCCTCGCACATCCGAAAACGTGTTTGGAAGTGCACAGTCGACGACGCGGTCTCACTGTTCGGGGCCGGAATCAATGCGGTTGGCGAGCGCGACACACCAGGCGCACTTAAGCACGAAACACCAGCCTCACTCGTCACGACGGATCCTTGTGCCGATGGTGTAGAAGTCTCGTCGCTAGAAGCGTCGACGCAATCGTCTTGAAAAGATGAAGCGGAAGCATCGGTGCAACTGTCGCCGTGCGTGGGCGTGCAGGTGAGCTTCGCCATGCGTACGAGCTTCAGCTGACGCTTTCTTGAACCGAACGCGTGCCAAGTCTTGAACTTCGAAATGCCCATCGTGACCGTCAGCGCAACAATCCGCGTCCCGTGAACACGGCGGAAGATCGTCTCGTGAGGACGGTAGTGATCGTCTCGTAAAGACGGTAGAAGATCGTCTCGTGAAGACGGTAGAAGATCGTCTCGTGAAGACGGTAGAAGATCGTCTCGTGAAGACGGTGAAAGATAGAGGAGCACGTGTGACGACCGATCGGAATGATGGCAAACGGGGCACACAAAGAACGCCGGCATTACAAGCGCCGGTGCAGACGACGAGCCGGCGCATGCCGGAGAAGCAGCTACGTCATCGCGCGCAGCAGCCAATAGGAGCCGCGCGTTCCCCCATTCCCTCGAGAGGCGCACGCTTTGTCCAATCGCGGCTTCGCATCCAGGCAGCGGGACATTCGAAAGCTTCCGCGAGCCCCCCAATCGTGAGCGACTTCCGCCTTGGAGCGCCACCGCCACTGCCGCGGGTGGCGAAAAAAAAAAGCGCAAGAATTCACAAGCAAAACAACATCAAGATGGCGGCGATCGGCCGAGCGGTTGGGAAATGGCGAGCGCGCGAAGTTGGGGTATTTTTGGCGCTCGCTCGCCGCTTGCCTGCTGCCGCGGCATGTTATAAAATTTATTTGACGTACTTTCGCGATGAATTAGACATTGATATTTACAGTAGAGGCAGTTTATGAGTCATACTGCCCGAGTATGTGGTTTTCAAAAAATCGACTTTTTCGCGATTTTTCGGTTTTCAAAGGGCGCGTCCCCCCTTACACCCTGGGCTGATGGTCATCTAACTCAAAATCATCTGCTGTTACCTTATGATGAAATAAAGTTTTATCATTCATCTAAGTCTTAGGCACACGGAACGCGTCTTGGTGGCTTTCAGCTGCCTATGCTGCCGTCGCCAGTTGCGAACACAAAACTCGTGGACTCTGAAGTGCCTACCAGCAGCTCACTTTCATCTTGAAAGTTGCCGTGTACCTTCCGTATCACCCTACAGGGTAACTGCAGAACGTACATAACTTATACCCCTGTCACACGGCCACCAACAAACTCCGTTGAACACCGTCAACGTAAATCTCCCCTAGGGGGTTCGACGGAGAAGGAGTTGTGGCAGTGTCACACGGCAATGAGAAGGTTGCAACAGTTGCCGCAAGGGGGCTCAGCTGGCGCTGTTTGACTTTCGGAAAAGCATTCTAATATCATCTCTATTGATTTTTTTGTGAATCCTTGTGCGGTTTTTACAAAAAAGCACTATTAAGTAAGTATGCGACTAACAAACCATCAAAAATAATTTCAAATAAAAACGCATTTGCTAAATATAGCAATGCTGCTAGTGACGCTGGCCACATTGTGCTTTTAGTTGTTTTCTTGCCGATATACATGCTCGGTACGAAAGTTCTTATGTTCTGCCTCGTGAGCGCACATTTTGTGTTCTTCAGCCATGAGTGACACAGCGGACGACGTGAGGAAGTAATGCGATATTGCGCTGGTAATGACGTTGATCGGCTGGCGCCGGCCAGCCCGACTCGCGAGGCACGGTGTGTAAGGCATCGGTGTTGAGAGTAAGTGAACTCTGGCGGGCGTAAATATATGTAAACACACACGCGTAGTGATTGAGTACTACAACAAAAAAAAATGTTTAATACTGCAAAAATGTATTATTGTTTCACTGCAGCCACTTCGTGCTCGAAATTTTTCTCTGACCTCTAGACTGCTGGGGACGAGAGTACCTCGTTTCGCTGCGAAGGGAGATCGTCGAACGTCCTTTGCAAAATGCTCTGTTTACCTTCGTTTGCGTAAGGGTGGCCGTGTGACATGGGCTGCAACTTCGTTGTCGTAAGGACGAGGGAGTTAAACGGTCTTCGCGGGTGCCCGTGTGACAGGGGTATTACACTAACACACCGCAACGTGCACTTGCCACTTTGACTTGACTTGAATTGGATTGGGGCGTGTGTGTTGATAGTGTGCATAATGCTTAAAAGGTGGCGCCAGGCTGTCTTGCACTATCATCATCAGCGGTTGGAAGCAGCAGATGACATTGTGGTTGCAATCTTTTGGGGGTGCGATAATTACTCGCGAAAAAAAAAAGTCGTATCTTTGTTGGGCATCGTGGGGGAAGTGTGAGAATTAAGCGAGTGCCAAGATTACATTAGTAAATACAGTATGTTAGCCGACAAAAAGTACATGTGGTTTGAGCAGAAAAATAGCACGACTGTCATTCACAAGTAAGGGCAGGTGCGCTATGGTCCTATGGGTGAGGTTGCCTTTTTTTCTTAGATTGTGACCGAGTACAGCAGCGTGTTTTTTGCATGGCCACCGTTGAGTTTGTGGCTTTTTGCTAGTCATCATGCGGTATGTGATATGGTCATTGCATAATCTTGCATCATATAACTAGGTTTTTTAATTCACTTTGTCCTGAGGAAATTTTTTATGATTGCACCAGTGTATACAGTTCAGTTCAATTTATTGCCTTTAAGAGCCGGGGGGGGGGCTTATTACATAAGAAGTAGGGTTTTGTTTAAGTTAACAAGAACTGATGATTGTTTTAGTATTGAAGTTAATAACACGGTCTTGAAAGGCAAATGATAAAGCGATAGTGACGATGTCTTGGGGGAACCCATTCAGGTCCATCAGAACGAGGGGCGCATAACCATGGTTGCTTTAGCCTCGCGTTCCTTTACAAGGTTGAGGGAAGCTGCCACTTCTCGTCGCGCCGTGCAATTGCCACATCGTACTTGCACCATTGTTCAGTTCATCGCAGTAGAATTACTCTGTGCCATTACTGCTGTAGTGCACACATTTTATGTTTTTTTCCCTCTTTCTTTTCATTACAGAAATCAAATGTGAAAAAAAAGAAAAACAAGCAAACCTGGTTGTTGAAGCCCAAGACATGGTCATTCGTCGTGACTGACAACACGTAGCGCCGGCCACCTGGCATCCTTTGGTGCTGCAAGCCTGTTGTGCCATTCATCTATTGTGAAAACGAATCCCTGTGTGACACTCCCGAAAGCCCCGCGTTGATTGTGCGTGCACATGTGTTGATGAACCTGCCATGTTTACACTCGGCAGCGTACTGCAAAACTAATGTTGTCGCCGACTCCCTTGAGGAAAGCTGCACATTCAACGGAAACCCAAGGCCACGTTGCAGCGAGCCGGCCACCTTTGACAAGCCGCGACGAACTTGTCTTGTCAGCGAGTGCTTTGATTGCCGACCGGTGTTATCCGATGCATGGCAGGCTCGACGGTGATTCCTCTACTCAGCTCAAGTGTGATACGGCAGATCGCACGTTTTTGAAACTTAAGAATTTCAGGATTAAGTTGCCTTGAAAGTGCCCGAGTAAGTTTTGGGCATTCTTGCAGCTGTCATTGCGGCAGCAAAATTTTTTCTATATAGCCGTACAGCAGCATGTATTCTCATTCTTTCTATTTCTTTCCCACGATTGTACTAATAATGTAGCGCTTCGTTTTATGCCAAATCTCGCGTATGCATTGACATTTTTAGTCTGGCTTATTCTTTCGGCCATTTTTTTTAGTGCTGTGGGCACGTTTCTGCATTTAATATTTTTTGTATGTTTCAAGTCTCGCGCACTGCGTCGTCTCGTGCTACCACAGTGGGCAGTCAGTAGCTCTCTCTGCCAAGTTCTGCGGTGCGTTCATTTGACCTAAGTGCACCACGTAGCTTGGTGGTTGCTACAAGTCACGACTGTGGTCTCGCATTACGCAAAGCGCGAGCCATTGACTTTTTGCCGCGATTATGCTATTTTTGCGAGACCAAAGTATTGAGTGACGGACAACAGGTATTTCTTGTTGCTTTATATGCTATGTAATGCCCTTTTTTGTTTGCAAGTCGAGTCGACCAATCCTCAATACCTTGCCGGTCTTATATAAACTAACGAGACCGGTCTCTTCAGTGTTGTTAATGTTGCATGTCGCATTGTGTGTATTTTTGTAACAAACTTTATACGAATTGTGTCATAGTTTCTAAAGGCTTCGTAGTTTTTCCATTGTGCTCGTTAGGTACTTCATTTCATTGAGTCAGTTTTAACATCAATTAGTGCCTTGGTGACGACAAACTTCAACTTGAATACTCTAAATATGCTCTTCAACTTGCAACTGTTCAGTAGCATCAGGGTCACGTCCCGAAAGTATTTGGAGACTACGTAATGAATGCAAAGCAACCTAGCTACAGTGGTAGACTACGATCCCGAACATTTTTGATCTTCAGTAACTATGGGCCACAAGGTCACACGTCACTTCAAATAGCAGTTGGAGACAAGGTGCATACTGTGAAACCAAAAAGAATGGGCCGAGTGTATCATCAGCCCTCTCGCACTGCTGAAAGGACTCTGCGCTGCCCTGGGGATTCCAGAGGCCATGCTTTTCCGAATGCAAGCAACCTGGCTTCACGAATTGGGCGCAAAGGGTGCCTTATCGACATCTTTTATTGAAAAAGGCTGTATGAAAGAAAGCTCAAGTTGTAAAGGCTGCTAAAATTCATCCAACTTTCCACTTCCTCTTCATTTTTCATTGCCAGGTAATTGAACTTTCTATCAGCAACAGTAGCTAAACATTACAAATATATACTGGGAATGAAAATCTCATTGAGAGTTCGTTGTGTGTGTTCACATTTGCTGCGCAGGTTGTGTCATGTTTATACAGTGGGAAATTTGAGGTTTTTGAACCTGATGGATGTGACCAAGAACTATGGCGTTGTTCCGAACTTGAAATCAAGGTTTCGATTCCAAAATTTTGTTAGAGCGCTCCTACCCTCATTATTTCTCAAAGTTGTCGTGTCATCGCAAGGTTGAACACTGTAATTTATTATTGCATTTTTAAGCACTCCAATTGGCTACCTTATCTAGTGAGTGTTGGCATCCAGTATATATCATTCACGAAACGAAAGTGACTCCGTTTTGCCCTTTCTTGATGTCCTGTCTATGTTTCCCTCATTCTTTCCCCTTCTTGTCCATTTTTGCTGAATCTCGTCAGCGACTGACATCTTGATCGCGGGTGCTACTAATTAATTCACTGCCAGGTGCACTTTGTTAAAGGGGCTGTTTCTTAGAATTTCGCTACATTACTGTATTAGTAGTAGTAGTAGTCAGCAAGCGCAGTGAGGTAGACGTTCACAGGAACGAATAAATGTACACACTGTGTTTTGATCTTTTTTTATCGCTGCTGCTTGTGTTGTGGTGTTATATTTGGGTCTAGCTGAATGCCACTCTCTCGCATTAAGGCTACATTCGCAAGGAGTTCGTACCCATAGTCAATGAGTGATTTGATGTCACTGTCAGTGGTTGAAGCAAGCATTTCAAGAAACTGCCAGTGAAGACTGTCGTTCTTTCTTTGTTGTGAGACATCGCTGGTAGATTGCCAAAGCCTGAATCCCTTTCAGGTTTCCAAAGAAATGCATTAGGAAACCAACCACTATGCAAATTACTTGTGCCAGGCAAAGGGCATGGATATCTGGCAATATAACTTGGAACTTGTTCAGCTCGTCCGAGACTGCTGTCTAAACATATATTAAATCTACGATGAGCTGATGCAATGTGCTGCGATAGGCTAGGTTTTCTTGTGGTGCAGAAAGGGCTATTGTAAACAAACAACTAACCCTAAAAGCCTTCTCAGTAGTATTATAGGAATAGTGTGATGCGATGGTGGTCTTTTTGTGCTGTGAAGTTCCCCACAGTAGACAAGTGGGTATGCAGACAACAAAGCAGCATTGTTCTAAAGCATATCGGTTGCCAATGAACGTTGGATGCGTTATGGCATCACTATAGGGTGGTCTGAAACATAAGGCTGAGACATGGTGTCGCAGAACTCTCGGTTATTATGCAGCCCGTGCCGACTGAACAGCACGTCCCTCACTTCGTAGTGTCACTTTCGTCTCGACCGAGAAGCTTCTTTCCCTCTTGTGGTGTATGCACGGTTAATTTACAACAACACATTGCCAAGCAAAAGCAATTTACTTCAACTTGGTTGATGTTCCAAGAAGGTTGGTAAAAGCTGTGCACTGTTTGTTGGCACTTTGTTGTACAGAGACGACATGGACTGATGAAACTTCTTATTGCTACTACGACTGACTGCATTAGCAATTGGAAATGCCACACGCTGTTGTAGGCAGTATTTACTTCACTGAAGACAGCGCATTCGCAGAGCCTGTGTAATTAAAAAATGCCACGCCTTTTAATACATTTTTGCCTCGCGGACAGTTGACAGCAGCTGTGTATGTCTATTGAAGCAAAACTGTCTTTACTGGTTCTCGCTATGCGCACAATTGTTGAAAGAGACGTCCTAAACTCTTTTAGAAAGACTCAGCATTGTGGCCTTTTTTTTTTCTGTATGTTTTATTAATTTGCACATGGAATATGACTAAAGTATCCTATACGGTGAACATTTGGCCCGCTTCTGATTGGCGGATCACCGCCTTGTAGACAGGTATGAAGAGTACAGCAATGTTGATGCATTTGCTAAGCCAAACAGTATTAAAATGGACAATTTTTTTTTTTTATAATAGCAGCAAATTTTCGCGGACATTTGCTGTTAAAGTGCCATCTTATGAAGCAATAGTAAATGCTTTCCGGAGTAAACTTGGTATACCTTGACGGCGACCACAGGAGAGGAACTTGCGATTTGGAAAATGTACTACTGAAAAGCACTACTGACTTAAACAAAAGGTATTTCTATGCACAGCCTGATTTTAAAGTCAATGGAAGGCCCACAAACAATTGAATAATATGAAGCAATAATAGCCTACAGTCACTTAAATACAGCTGTTAGTTTCTACCCGACATAAGAATACCCCTTTAGAGCATACTAGTCAATTTTTCGGTTTCCGTGTAACCTTGCATATCAATGCAACAATGCAAGGTACTAAAGGTCACAGAATGGTGTACGCAAAGTCGCTTGTTACAACCCTTTATTTGCCGACCTTCTCTTCGATTTAGCGCTTATGAGCATCTTTGGAGAGCGACAGAAATATGAACACAGAAGGAGGCATGAACCATATTTGTTGGTTTGTCAAGTAGATAGGGCTAACACAAAAGCAATTCCAAAAGTCTTTGTAGGCACGTATTTTTTAAGAAATAGTTAGTGCATTGGGGCAAAAGCTCACATGAAAAGTGAAGCATTTCTTTAGGACTTTCCAACTTGGTTGTCATATATGTGAACTTACTGTTTGAATGTTCTGGCTAGCGGGTTTACATTGGTGTTCTCTCTGTCGGACAGTTGCTCATCAGCTACATTCAGGCTTGCCTCATCTCTATGCAGCAATGCACTTTCTGCACGCATTTTCTGTATTGTCAGTGTGGCTGTAAACACTTGTAGTGTATTCTCTATCTCCACAGTTAGCTGAGGAATATCGCATAGGGGATAATCTTTACGCTGTATTCTGCAAGTCTTTGTACACCTAATTGGTTTTACTGTAGCTAAAGATTGACTTTGAGACGCTTGCACAGTAACAGATCTAAGTGGCGCCATCAACCTGGCATAGTACTTCTGCAAGATCTGGCCACAACGCCCTCATCAGGGGCAGCTCATGACATTTGAATATGTTCTGGAAGTGCTTTTTTGGACAACAAAACAATTTCACGTACCTAGCAGTTGCATGTCATTGGCACGCTTGGTTAAGCTTCATGTTGAATGCAAATATTCAATGCAAATATTGAGAGCAAATGGCTTCATTTTATGGCACTGACATTTGCCGAGCAGAAGCAAAGGCATAGAATCACTGGCAGTGTTCAGAGTGCAACTCTTTTTGCTACCTTGGAAGATTTGTCAAGCTCTGTGAATTGATGCATATGTGGAAGGCATAGCCAAATTTGTTTCGTGTGTCATCAGATGCTCTTACAGTTCAGCTAACTTGAAGTGAACACCGAACTTCGGCTCTAGCAACTGTCGTCATTCGGTATGTCAGGCAGCTCAGCGAAGGGAGGATGCATTTGCTGCATTCACGTGCCAACTGCCCCCGTGTTGACTGAATTCAAATGCGAAAAGCAAGGCGACTAATTATATTAGTCACGAGACTACTTTTACTCCGCTTCACTAGAGGACAGTGTGATGTGCTCTCTGTGCAGCAACAGCTCTGCTTCCGGTTTGGCAGCGCTCCAACTTTTCCCTCGCCCACCCGAATGCTCTGGCGCTCAACAAAGCAGTTTGGGATGTCTTTTGAACGCCCCTGTTCATCAACAAATGTGCACCGTTAAGGCGCGGTCTTAGTCTTTACGATGCTGTAGCCATGTGTGCTAATTAACAAAGGTCTGAAGCAAGTTGAAAGTGTGGCGGCATTAACCCTTAATTTTCTCAATAAAAAAATATCATTTCACAAATTTATAATTTTTTTTTCCGTGTTCTCTGGAACACTAGTTTTTTTTTTTTTTTTTAATCAAAAACATAAATAAGTCAGCATAGGGCAAAGTTTGTTCCCCTGCGTAGTAGCTAGCAGTTTTTGTTGTAGTATTGGCCAAAAAAAAAATCTAGATGCAGATGCTTGCAACCTAAGCTAGTCTGTGATCTAGTGTAAGTAGACTCTCAGTAAATGTAAATCTTTTAAACAGAACTACTGCTTAAATGTAACTATTACCTCTGAAATGCTTGGTTCCGGGCTTGTATTCTGCACCCATGCTCTCCTCTCAGTAAACGGGACTTCTGTTAAATGTAACATATTTTCCCGGTCCCTTCAAGTTCCGTTTACCGAGAGTCTACTGTACATTCAAAATGTGAGGGTTTGCTGTGAGAAGTAATGGATTAACCAAGGCGTTTCACGGTGCTTTTCATGAATTACTAAAGCAAGTTCATGGGAGATGACAAGCTGCCACCACATCTATGCCTCCGCGAGGGGGTTTCTTGTTCAAGGCATGTCGTGAGGGGAGATTTGATGCGACACACCCAAGTGGTGCAACAGGGTTTTCACGAGAGTATTTCCAGCAGTGTGTTCAATTTGCGTCTACTGTCTGCACTCTAACAAGCCTCATGTAGTAAGGAGACTTTCTCTTCCCCACCGAGCCATTGTTACCATGGGCATTTCGAGTACTTGGGATCTGTGGAACACTCCAAAAGTGTGCAGTCGTAGTTAATATGTACCTCCGTGTCTGTGTAGTAGAAACCGGACGAACAATGTTTCATTGCGGTACCTGAGCCCGTCGTGTGCCGAGGTTTGAGAAGGGTGCGCCGTGCAATAGGCAGGAACCCAGTTGCCTTTGATGTTGTTTGACGTTTCGAGCTGAATGGTAGCTCTGTTATTTGCGAAATGCCGGCACATCGCACCTTTTCACATCTCGTAGAGCTCATTATGAAATGCGGAGCTGCAAGAAATGCATTGCCGTTGATCCAATCAAGATGTCCAGTTCAAATTAACTGAAAGAAGTCCTGGTTACTGTTTTCTGTTGACTACAACTGCAATACGGAAGTATTGACATGATCTCACAGCTTAAGCAGCAAAAATGCAGCACAAGCCTCGGTGAACTTGAAGCTGGAAGTTTTAGTTCAGTCTACAAAGGAAGCTTGCCTACTTTCATTGCAGAACGATTTTTTTCGCTTAACTTTTTGCCTTTTGCAGCTGTATGCTCATACACTTACTATACTCAAACCTCATAACAAAGCTGCACCTTATACAAGATGAACTCTTTATATCCAAGAATTTGTTGTAAAGGTATATTCTTAACACATTTTTGCAAGAGTATTAATTTACTTCGTTATAACTGACATTTCGTTATAACTGCACTTTGTTATATCGAGCTTTGAGTTGCTTCTAAACTTTGTGACATGGCTGTAGGGCTTCATTTCATAAATAGAATTTATTTCATGGTTATTGGTTTGTAGAAATTCTACACACAGAGGAGACAAGTGCTGTCAGGCTGAACTTTGTCCTTTACCATTTGCGAGGACATATTTATAATACACGTCACTGACGGTGCTTCATTTGTATGTGAATAGGTTCCATTGTTTAAATGCAAGATGTCTGGTTGAGTCGGCACTTTGGTTAGCATGTCAAATTATTATAATACCATTTTGCAAGATACATGTACGTGCACTTACCAGTGTCCTCACACCTCCATTCGAAGCTCATATCTTATATGTAATCTTGCACAAACTACACAGCTCTTGTTCTAACGCCTTTACATTCAGTAATACGAATCTTTTAAGCCCTCATTGTGCACTAACATGTTCCTTGTTTTACTTGTGCCCGCATGACTTATTTCATGCATATGATTTCTTGCAGTGTGTGCGATTTTTTTCGTTGCTGTTGTAGCTGCAAAGTTGTCAAAATGCTTGCTCGTGCTTCTTCTCAATGTGTCCGTCTCTAGTTTTACTTTTGAAGCACTGAAATGTGAGAGTCATTAAAAAAATATCAGGAACATAATGTGTGGGGTTTTACCGTCACTAAAAATTCAAACAATTGTGTTATCCCTTGGCAGAGCCAAGGATTGCGCCTGCATGGAGGAACACATAGTTTGGGCAGAACATTGACAGAAAAGGACGACGTACACAAAATTATCAAGAATATAAGCAGATTCAAGGTCACTGCGTATTATAAGCCCGGAATTGTTCAATATGAACGTGTTTATTTCAGTTATTTACAGCAGTCTCGAAGGAATTCTATGCAAGTTGACTTACACTTGGGACAAAATTGTCTTTAGCTAGATTTGGTGCTTTTTAAAATCTGTAAGAAAGACAAGCGTTCGAAGAGCAGACACATACGTATTTCTCTCTGCTGATGGGCAACTGACGAGTATTCTAATGCATCGGATAGTTGATCTAGAGCACGTGTAGCACACTATATAACCCTTCCACTGAAGAGCATCAAAAATATTTGCTAAATGTGGCACACGCCATGATATATCAATGTTTGTTACAACTCCCAAGCAACGACTGTGTGTTTTTGTTAAAGTAAATTAACCGTTTCCACCACACTGCCTGCCAGAATGAAACCTGGCCATTCGCATGGCTATGTTGTGTGCCGTTCTAAACTGTCGCACATTGCATGACACCCAGGAAGGGTTTAATTGCACCACAACAGCTTCGGGTTACGTGACCCTTATATAAATGTCACTAGTAACTCCACTAGTAGAGTAACATGTTGCTGCTGACCCTTGCCCTGGCAGTAGCGATGCTGGAAAAAAAAAGGTCAAAACCTCATAGTGACAAGGTTTAGGTTACTGGAGTTCCAGCGACACGGGCGTACCTCCAATACTGGTGAAATAGCGGTACTTATAGGTATGCTCGATTTGCCTACAGCAATCAGGACCAATTCACCGCAGTGATCGAGAAGTTCAGAAATTGTGCGGAGCGAGTGCGATGGTGCAGGCACAGTGCAACACCAGAAACGAATGAGGAGGTGCCGACAAAGTGGCCCGCTTTATATACGTCGTTCGCATAACATTGACAAGTGGCAAACAGCATATGCGGACAGCTTATAAGGCGCAAACATCTTGAAAAAAAGACACCACGAGTAAATGTGGTTAAGGCGTTTACGCCTTGATTTTGAGTCATCTGCTCAGCTGATAGTGCACACACACAGCTGCACCAAGCTGGCACCATCAGCATAGGGGGTGCAGAAAAATCGACCAGCACTGCAGGTTTTTGATGAACCGCATGGTTCAGAGTTCACTAGTGCTGCACCGCTGAAATGTATGGCAAGGTGCAGCATTTTGTGAACTGGTTCAGATGGTGCAGGCGAATCATAGAGTACTGATGTAATGGCAAGCAGAACCTTGCATTTTACTCAAATTGTACAGTGGTGGTATGACACCAGGCGTGACATTCCTGCTTAGTTCACGTGAAATTGAGCTATTGGGGTGCAAGCACTCCCTATGCCCATGCCGAGGTTGACAGCTGGACTTAACAAATTAAAAGCCTTGAATTTCATCACAGGTTTCTCACTTGTGGCAACAGCTGCACAGGCCAAGTATGCCAAGTGCGCATCGACTCAGCCTACTCAATGCAGCATACAAGGTTGGGAGCTACACATTCTACGCTTAGAAACTAACGTTGCCACCACAACAGGTACAAGCGGCTCAGGCATCATTGTTGTACTTGAAAATGGCATAGTGCAATGGCGTGCTTTGCTTGGCAGTCAAAGAAACTTGATTGCACGCACTCACCGCTACTTACATGTCCTCACTTGACCTTAGGGTACACTGTAAAAGTAAACCGTACTTCAAACAACTTAAAAACGAAGCCTGAAAAAGGAGCAGGCGCGCGAAGAGGCACAAAGCATATTGATTAAATTCGGCTAAAGAGTCAATCATAAAGCAACTTCAGGAGAATAACAAAGTTGCCTCTACATTCACTAAGTTTCTGCAGAATGCGGGGAAGCTATATAAATGCCTGCACAAATAGCAACGCAATAACTGAACAAGGCCCATCTGAAACTTCGGCACAGTCTGAACAGTTATACAAAAAATAAAATGCATTACACCACAGTTACAAATACTGTGACATCAGGCAGGCAGCAGTTTTCCACATAGTACAGTGAACACGTCACCCTTCCCTGTACCAGATTTCTGGGTATAAGGGTACATCGTCTAACTCTGGGCTAATAATAGTCAAGCTGATGGCCACAATGACAAATGTTAAGCATCTTTTTGGAGGCTGTCATCACAGAGTGCATGAATTCTAAAAGCATGCAGCTGAACAATTGACTGCCACATTATAGTAGTGTATATCTGAAGAATGTGCTCACGTGGGCCAGTTCATATTTGAAAAAAAAAAAAAAAAGGAGTCATAAATTAGAGGTGAGTATTTAAGCAATAGTGTTGAAAATAGAACTGTTCTTGCCGGGGAAACTTGAAAAATTGGATGATTGTGTAGTTTTCTGTCAAGGCGACATGGTGCACTCACAGCGGTGATTCCCATCGCCCTCAAAACATGTGCAAGGGATGGTGGCCCACGCACCTTACTGCTTTTGGTATGCTTCTTTACCGGAAGCAGTTATGCAGTACTGATACACGAATAAAATGTGGCGCAGCAGACCTTCACAGAAGGTCTCAGCTTAAAATAAATGTCACACAAACAAATAGGTTGATAATTAAACTAAAAACAAGAAGTATAATAAGATTTGTTCTATTCAAATATCTCTCGTGATGCTACACACATACACATATAGCAAATATTTTGCTGTAGCAAGATAAAATGGCAGATGATGTCTTGACAACCACTGAACTTCACGGCTTACACGGCGGCGGTAGATCGCTCTGCCAAGTCGAATGCGGTGCAGCGTTGAGACGGATGCACACCAGGGTAAATGACCTGACACGAGCACAGCAGGGAAGTTTACTCCTTCAGGCCATCACAACACCTTACTCAAAAACGTTTCACACTCGGTGCGCTGCGTGCCCTACCAGCGCACGTAAATGCGACTGCCATCAGTGATGTCGTAGAAGCTGAGGTCAAGGCGCTCCTTGTCCAGCACCGACTCCTTTCCTTCCTGAAGGAGGGCGAAAGGAAGTTCAAGAAGCACTTGAGCAAAGACCTCGACTAAGACGCAAGACAATAACTGTGACAGAGCTGCAATTACTCTGTGGCACTTGCACTCGTCCTCATTTTCGTATTTCCATGTAAACGGCTTGTTACACGAAGAAAAGTGGAAATTTTGAGGGCTTGCTTTTCATTGTTAGACACAATATCAAATGAAAACTATTAGACAACACAGCAAAGTAAAGTATAGGGGATGTTATTAGTAGTAAATAACTGTAAATGTGAAGAAAGTGGCCGGAAAGTTAACTAGACGTTGGCAGAGACCGAACCTGTGATCTTCGAATATCGCTTCCGATGCTCTACCAACTGAGCTACCACTGCATCTGAGCGCGGGCTCGCCGTCAAAACTGGGAAGTGAGAGCTCGAGAAGCTGAAGCGGCACGGGCTCGCCGCTAACGACAAGCCACCGATTCGGGGGGGGGGGGGGGGGGGGGGGGGCGAAGGCTCGTGACGCGCACAGACAAGCGAACCCGGAGTTGAGAGCCCGTGAAGTGGTGGTGGCACAGAA
The DNA here is from genome assembly GCF_043290135.1 of Rhipicephalus microplus. Taxonomy (NCBI): domain Eukaryota; kingdom Metazoa; phylum Arthropoda; class Arachnida; order Ixodida; family Ixodidae; genus Rhipicephalus; species Rhipicephalus microplus. The sequence continues at coordinate 676,244 of NW_027464615.1, read as the reverse complement.
GCGCCAGCAAGTGGATCCCGAGGAGGTGCGGGCAAAGGATGCTGCAGCCAACCTCCTTAAGCGATCGCTACCTGAGGTTGGTGGCACCGACGTGCGTATTAAGCGTGACTTTTTAGATCGAGAAATGCCACAGCGGCAAGGTTTGCGACTGCTTGTGGTTCGACAACAATTTGATCACCACTTCCAGCATCAGAAACGAGAAATCCCAAGTCAACGTCATCGCCGATCTACAATGAGAGTTTGCCGCCAGCAATCAAGATCATAGTGAGTACACCGTGTGCTCTACTTGCGAAGACTCCCGCGATGAGCGTAACGAGCCCTCTCATTATTCATCTCCGGTGCTTCACTCACTCATCATCATTCACTTCATGGAAATGTGGGATTTCTTTTTTTCTGTCTGTTAGCGTTACGTAGCATGTGATTTTATTATGGGTCTAATACTCCCTCGCATACTACCTGAAAGCATCAAGTCTGCCACATAGTAGAACAACTGCCTTTCACGCATCGCGCACCAATGTCTGAGAACCTTTAAGATTATGTTAGAATCTCCTGAAAGGCTTGAGCACGTAAACATTTAGTTGAGTTTGTTATTGAACTAAAGCGACCACCAGCAATATGCCACATGTATAAATGCCAACACGCCTAAACCACAGATCAAATTATCAACAGCCAATGCACTGTTCACTATCAGTGTACAGCATATATATATTGCTATAGTTCAAGATTTCGTCTCATGGGCACAGCTTCGCCCAAATAGAGAGTCATGTTGAACACATCAACTGCTGTCTTCGTCGGCACGACCATGTGACATCTGGTGGGGGTGCTCTTTTGAGGAGGTGCTCTCCACGAAGGAGCACCACCTCCACCAGGTGTCTATACTATGAATGCTGTACTACATTTTTGTTTGCTTGCTTTACATGTTCTGCCATTTCATTTCCTTGGAATAAAAAAAAATGAGCTCAGGGTCAGTGCTTTTGTCCACATGTTCATTTTGCATGTGTGCACTGAATTCCACAGGTGAATGAGTTATTTAATTTCGGTCCCTAAAGACAAAGAAGCAACTGGTAAGCATAACCATACATCATGAATCAGTTAAACAAGAAATTTAACTACCTTGATCTCTTGCAAGGTCAAAAAGATTCTCTAACACTGGGTGAAAAAGAGGAAAGTTATTTTCTGCCAGTCCTACTGCTTCTAACTTCTAGAAATCCTCTTTGAAACACACTGTGAATCCCGTCTTGAGGAGCGGCTCAAGACACCTACCTCATGACTTGCGAGCGAAAGACAGAGGCGGCTCCCTTTCCGGGGAAACAGCTGCGTCACCAGGGCTTTCAACTTCTCCACCGACATGGACACTACACCACAAACAAGGCAACAAAAAACGGAAAGAGGTTCACGCTCAGGCTGAAAAGAATCGTACATGACCTGTATACTCTACATGCTTTTCTTTTCAGAAACATATGTGCACGTCGCACACGCTATGAAGCAGTTTCTCGCGTGCTATGAATATACATTCGAACGGACATGATGCATCCACCCAATATAATGCAAAAGAGAGAGATTTCTGGAAAGTCATAAAGTAATATTGGCATTTCTGAATATTGCATCTGTCTAGGTCAGTCATACCTACCTAATGTGTTTTAAATAAAATCATGACACATATCAATAGGCCCTGGTAGCGAAGCTAGCAGATAGCATTGCAATGCCATGATGAATGTGCATTGAGCGTTTGGAATAAAGATCCACTTCAATGATGTCTATTATGACCATTATGATACCAACGCCTATAATGACAAGTCAAGTGAGCGCTCGTGAAAATGCCCTATAAACAGAAAAGTTTACTATCGATATTGCGGTCCTACCAGAAACGGAAAGCATGCACAGATTTGATAAAGAATGTTGCTTTCAGTAGTGCCTGTACTCGGCACTACAATATTATTTTACATTACTTATGTGGATCTCTATTGTCACTGCCTAAAGTAGCCATGTGTCTTTAAACTTTTTTGGGCATCAATGGCAGAAAGTATCCCACATGTTACTCCACACACAAATTTTTAAACACCGCATTTCAGCTTCTGTGGCAATGATGTTGCAGTCAGATTGGTGCTGTAGTTAGTTTTTTATGAAAGCAATAGCACTTGGCAATACAACAAACCTTGAATATGTGATAATTAAATTGAAACTGGAACATAACCTTAGCCACATTTACCAATGAGTTCGCATGAAATTTTCAGTACTTACATGGTAGGCGCTTCCTAATCGGTCCCCGGTCTGGTTCTTGTGGAGCATGAATTTCAATGGCTGGAGGGTTTTCGTAAAGGATCATTTCGAGAGGCGATGTGTTTGTGACAAGCACCAGAACAAGCAGATTACTGGAGGTACATTAGCGGAGAGCCTCTAAGCAAGCACATTCTCTGTTCATTGTGCAAAGCACTAAACAGACTGACTGAATGACACCACTTCCACACGACATCTGTACCCTTATAAGAATTGCCATTCAGAAGGGCTGTGCCCCTGCGTTATTAAATACATGCCAAAGTTGAATGCCTACAGCCACAAATTATTTATATACAGTGAGAATTTTTGTGTTACGCAATCTTTTTCAAAATCTTTAATATGAACACCTTCATAAAAGATTTCTGTGAAAATTTTCAGTTCGTGAGTCAGTTTCGTTAGGTTTAGAGAATGTGGACACCATGCAAAGATAAGAATATCATGCGAGAGAACAGCTACTCTTCTATTTACAGCATAACTGAAAAACGGGAATAGAAAAGTGTACCTGATGTATTGTAAAAAAAACATTAAAACCAGTGAACATAATGTGTCAGCACACTGATGGCCTCTTAGATTATTTTCACTAAAATACTTAACAAATATTATGCAAAACAGCAGTGCAGGCAAACTCGCAAGTTTTGCAACATCTATGTAACATATAATAATTTTTTTTCACCGGTATTTCTGCTTTATCTTGGCGTGAATGGTGCACACAGTGGCTGAAGGAGTATATGTGTTGCTGGTGCAGCACCAGGTCTTAGTGCCAGGAACACTGCAACTCGTAAGTTCTGATGCCCCCAGCGCTATACTCACGAACAACTTTCTTTAGCACTGCTATGACATTGTCAAGATTTCTCAAGAGGGGTATGCTATTCAACGAATTGACTTTCGCCAGACTGAAGTTTTGTCCCAGATGGCCTCCCCAATATAACAAAAGAAGAACAGCAACGTCCAACATTGTGCATATCGCATTCTACAAGAGAATTCCACACAGCAGTCATTGCAATGTGATAAGCAATGAAAATAAATTAAAACATAAAGGATACTTATGACCTTCTTGTTTAATGAAGGCATCTTGCCATCCGGCACAGTTTCCGGTGCACCATAGGCTGAAGAGAAGCGAAAACACAGAGATATAGATAAGACAGGCAATGTCAGGCAATTTTTTGTTTATTCAGTGCCACCAGCGCAAGACAGCCACACTAACAGACCTGTTGTTATAAATATCAAAACAAGCATGCAAAAAGTTTGACAACATGAGTGCTGCTTCCAAGCAGTGTAACCTTTTTTTGGGCAGGGATTTATGAAAAAATTATATGCTTCATTATATTGACAATCTCATTATACTGAAGTTTGTCACATTGAGATATAACTGTATATCATACGTAGAAGTTCGCAGGAGTTGCCACAGTATACGCATAACCTAGTGCTGTAATCTCGCATGTCACTTTCAACTGTTCAATATTAGATTAACATTGAGTATATGCAGTGTAACAACACAGGCAAAACTTGCACTGCACGTGGGAAAGACGAAAGCACAAAGCTGGATTTGCATATTTATGGCCTCACAACAACCGGTCATGCCGACGACTTCAAAATAAAAAAAAAAGTCCCGGCTTTGCCGCAAAGGCAAAGCAATGAACGCGATAGCAACAATTTGGAAGGGCATGCACAGAATGTCGACGAGATCGAAATGTGCCCCGAGTTTCTCACGCAGAAATGACAATGACGCATGACACGTACTCACAGGTACAGATGAACGTGAATAAGCATCTCAGTTGTTACTTCGCTGCGTCTGAAAAGCGCGCCCTTTTCACAAATGAAGGCTGTGCAACGATTGCAGTGACCTTTGTGCGCCCCGTAACTACAAAAGAATCATTCCAGTGCAAGAGAAATGCCAGCCAGGAGGTATGATCCCCCCAAGCAGGAGATAAGGGCGCCCAAGAGATCGTCCACTCCACCCCCTTTATTCTCTCACACAGGCCAATGTACACGTGAGAGATGAGAGCCGTCTGTCACGCGCTCATTGCACCATCTTGCTGATAATGCCGAAAACCCCATAGCTTTCCCCTAAGATGCCCGCCAACAGCCGTAAGTGGTAGATAAAACAGCTTGCGTTTGAACAGTAAAGGACGTGCTCCTCAGTGGATCAGTGGCTAACGCCTTGCATTCACGACGCGAAAGTCCCACGTTCGATTCCACGCGCTGGAGTCTTTTTTTTTTTTTTTTTGCAATTTTTTTTCTTTCTTGCATTTTCATATACATATAGATATGTATACATATACGGTGCATGACATCGACGCCGGTGGCGAAATCCAGCCGAGAGTGTCCTATTGCAATAAAATAAAGTACTAGATAGAACTGCAACACTCAACAAAATAACTCAATGAACTTTCTGAGCCGCTGGAACTAGGAAATGTTAAACTAGCATTTTTTTTCATAAAGTTGTCTTAATAACAGCATTTTTCAATTGATCTCTGAATTACTGCAGAAATCAGTTGTTTTCTTCTCTGCAAGCAAAGAACAAACATTCATTTTTAAACCTAATCAACATCTGTCACTAATACCAAGATTTTGTGCAAACCTCATTACCATTCATCACATAAATTCCAAAATTATTCTACAGTGACTGATTTACTTCAACTTCGCTTTAAAATAAAGATGCTGAAATTCATACCATCTATCGAATTCACTTGTTTCAGTAGTGCCAGAACTTTATTGGTTTTGTTCTTAGGAGCAGAACTTCTGGTTCAACACAACAGTACAGAAAAAGGACTCACTTTTGAGAAGACTGAGGAACCTAGGATGTTCACGGACAAACTCTGGAGAAGGTGTTCCCCCTTCTGCTGTTCCACCACACTGGACCCACAGCGGAAAGAAGCGGTTTACATAGAAGATGCCGGCTTCGCGCCTTTCATCTCTCGTGACCTGCATAGCATCAGACGAATTGATTCAATGGCACATTTACCACCCCTGTTTGATTAGTTACATGTCAGCAATCATGCGGCCACATGTTAAGGTGCCTGTAACATCATTTCTGCCCCTACGCCATCTCACATAATATTGTTAAAAACATATTGCTAGTAGGAATGATGCAATAACATGTACAGCACTTGCAAATTCATGCGCAACATTAAATTTCTCAGTGTAATGACTAGCATGCGCTATGTCTCCAGATAACCACGTCATATATACAGAAATAAATCCGGTTTCTGAAGATAGTTTTGTCTCTGACGTACTCATTTGAGTTGAGGTTATGCCGATATGTCCTGAACTAAAGAAGGTTGAAACGAAAGCATGTGCGTCACTTGGCCCTAAATTGTTTCATTTTAACTTTTCACCACTGCACCCACCATCTAGAAGTAACCATCCAGCAAATCTTGTAAATAAATGTCTCAGAATCGTTCCAAAGTTATGCCACCTAGTTCAGCCATTGTGCACATTTAACCTATGTTGAATTATTTATTAACCGCATTTAGCGAATGTTAAAGGAAATAACATTGCTCAAAAAGCAACTCGATCTTCATCTTTTCTTTTTTTCCTCACCAATCCATGAACACCCCCTCACTAGAACATTTATGAGCTTGGTGTGATGGCCCCTAGCCCCTCTTGCTCCTAAGTCCCACCAGCTTCCAAAGCCTCAGCCACACACTGTCCATAATGCACAATGGAACCAGAATGTCACTGTCAGGGTTCCGACATCTTGCAACAAGGGCCACATGTCAATCGTTGCGGCAAGAAATTGACAGTTCTTCAGAACTCCCACATCTTTATATTGCATGAGAACCTATGCTGTAAAAAAACGTACGTTGTATGCAAACAATGACAAAATGATGTTCTTTTTTGCTCCATTATTGTGTTTAAAACAGCAGCATTCGACTACACATAACCTCATGAATACACGTGCGCTGCAGCTGTTAAACGAAAACAAAGGCAAGCGCACGTCTCAGCAACCCTTAGGGGAAGGCCTATATTGGCATCGAATACTGACCGCCATCCGGTCAAGAAGCTGCAGCTTTCCCAGATGAGACACTATGAGGCAGCGAGTGATGTGCCTCTTCTCACGAACCGTTACAGGGTTCCCCTTCACAATCAGATCCTCCAGAGAGGCCAGCTTGTGCAGCTCCGCTATGCTGACCCACTGCAACAATGAGGACGTTGATAGTAAGAAAGAAAAGCAAAGCCACAACAACTGACAGTGCTAAGAAAGCAAAGCTTGCAACATGTGCGTTCGTCTCATAGGTCTCGCACTTCTACTTAGCCACCAGGTGGTGACAGCACTTAGCCACTAGGTGGCGACGGAAGTTTTATATACCGTATTTACTCGCGTAATGAACCCACCTTTATTTCAGAACGTTCATGCCAATTTGGGGGGAGAGTTCATTACGCGAGACAAAAAAGTCACGGGAGTTACAACAGCGAAAATTTCGCATGGCGGCTTTGCTTGTTTGGGCCCGTGAAATGCGTGACAAATCTTTTTTTGTAGCCTGAAGTTCTTTTTGTTTCTCTCGCAACGAAAGCTTGCAGATTAACGCCGAAGTGTCATCCAGCCGCTCGGTTCAAATGCTTCAGCGCTTGCTGTTTGTAACCAGCCGTGTAGCTAGCGTACCGGCCCAACATGCCCTACGCAGCAGGTGTCCCAGCTAAGTTTATAAGGACAAACCCGGCAGCAAAAAAGTGGCAGTATTGCTGCAAGGGCGAAGCAGTGAATACGATAGCAACAACTTAGAATGTAACACTGAGAATGGCAAGAAGATTGAAATGTGCAGCACGCTGTTCACGCACACATGATGTATTAAACAACACACACAGGACGAGAACGAACTAACAAGGTTTACCGCTCAATACGTAGCGCGCTGTTTAAACAAAAAGGATGCACTAAACTTAATCACAGGTACAGATATGAGTGCAAAATAAGAAGTAATAAGTGGTCTTGTTGTTACTTTCCTGTGTTTGGAAAGCGCACTCTTTTCCCAAATGGCGCCTGTACAGCGAGCAAAGGCATCTTTGTGTGCCCGGTAACTAAATGCGATCGTTCCAGTCAAAGTGGAACGCCCACAATTGTCCCCACCGAAAAATAAGCACTTAATTATCTAGAATGTAAGTGGCGTTCAATCGACCACCAGATAAATATCGGTAAGTGATAAAATAGTTAAATGATCCCCAACGATAGGAGGGCAATATGATTCAATGAAAGTAACTAGCTTCAGTCTTGACCCACATACAATGCTAGAATGCCTCTATCACAGACGAAATAATACCTCCTTGCAATGATCTATATAAGAAATATTCAGCAGTTGTCATGCTTTTATTTGCCAATTAAACCAGAATAAAAGCAGTAACAGAAAAAAAAATACTTGCCTTCAGTGCAGTCAGAAGATTTGTCTATGATTTTGCTCACACATGAGAAAAACAAAAAATCATGCGCACGTTCTACTACTGCCATGGTCTCCGCCACTCGTGGAACCCACATTGAACGCGCCCTCTTGCTGTAGCCGGGTGCGTGAGGCGATACTCGCTGTTTTTGCTTGGGAGGCCGGCAATTTGGACGGCCAGAGAGAACCCCACTGCGCGCACGCAATCTCGGAGGCCATGTTCAAAGCCATGCGCTTTGTTTTTGTGCTGCTGTGCTTGCGTGGCGCTATCAGCAAAGAGTTTTCTCCTGCATTCAACAGATGAGGCCTTTCCGTAAAAGGTACGACTTCCAAATTTTGATTGACGTTTTCCGCACTCGCAGATGTTTAGCATGGTTGAAAAACTAGGTTTTGACTTTAATTTTAAGTGTTCCTATTTTGTGATATAATTGCTTGATTTAATGCTGTTTCAATCATCAATGACACTGGCTATCATACCGAAATAAATTAACAGATACATTACAAAAAAGTCTTTTTTTCTGTTTTTTCAAGGTGAAGGTGGGTAGTAGGTTCGTTATGAGAGTAAGCTCATTATACGAGTGAATACGGTATTAAAGCCAGGATGCAACTGTTCCACGCGTGAAGAATGTTCAGAGGTGGTTGGCTAGGAGACGCCTCCATAGCTTTGCAACAGACTGCCAGCACAGCTCAGCAAGTACAAAGACAGGCCAAACGTTTCAAAAACATCACAAGCAGCAAATGCAAAGTTCGATAGCGGTGAGCATAAAACATGTCATGCATGGCTGCCACTACTTTTGCTGCACACATTTCACTCTGTCACTAATTTTGGCCATGACCTCCGAGATTGGGTTGCGCATACTGTCTCACGACAACGTATTATTGCATTTAGGTGCAAAATCGTGCTTTTTCTAATCAGGATGGAGCAGAAAATCTCATTTAGTTCAATTCGGTGCAACAGTGGGAGCACCGTGATTATCACAAGGTACAAAACATACAACATGACTGCCTTAACATTGCTTTCTTAATTGTAGTGACACGTATCTCGAAGGAGTACAGCCACTAGCGTGGGTCTGGTCTTAGCGAGCCGCAAGGCACCCGTTAACCGTCGCCCTGGCGAGAACACAATACTGCTCAAGGTCACAATCTTTTATTGTCTGTGGCAACACCAAAACGCAGTACCGCCCGTTGCAAAGGCGCGGCGGGAAAGCAAATGGGCTTATCCACTCCGCGGGCAAAAAGTACTACACAGGGTGCCACGAGCATGTCTTGGTGGTAAAAGTGATCCACGGAGACATCGAGACCAAGGCCCGGTTGCTCGAGCGAGGGCAAAGGCGTTCGCTCGCATTGGCTTCGGAGAGAGACGGGTCGGCGTAGCTTGGCCACGCACTAAAACGCCGTATCGCCCTTCGGCGGAGTGTACATAAAGGGGCAACAAAAGGTGAGCTTTTGCCTCGGGCACGAGGTGCCGTCAGTGAAGTCCAACAAGCCCCAAACAACGGGAGTCGACGGACGGAAAAAGGAATGCGTGCTCACCGTGAGCTGTCCCGGAGAATCTGACCCACTCCCGACGCATGCGCCCGAAACCTCTCGGGAGACCTTGCGCGCTGCGCCACAGTTGACATCCGCTACAGGGTGAGAGAGGTTAAACGTCACTCCGCTCTCCCAGCGCGGCAGACAGCAGAGGAGGGAACTCATGTCAGGATATGAGACAGGCAGAAAAAGCGGCAAAGCCCACACAAGGGCTAGCCTCAATTCCCACACTATAAGGTCACCATATGTTAATGGATCCATGAAGTGAGCTAGCTAAGTTGAACTAGCACTCAATCATATGTGCACATGAATACACACTCGTTTACAATTTGCAAACCCTTTTCGATGACATATCAGTCTAGTGAATTATCTCCTGAAATGCTCACGACATAGTTAAATGAAAAATGGTTGACAGGGTTGGCAACCTCGTCATCTTGTACACTGCCCAAGTCAAATTCGCTCGAGAAATTTTCATAAATTCTAATACTGTAATATTCGTTCAAACATACAGAGCACTCGAATATTTCCATGTGCCTAGAAAAAGCCACCAATCCGTGCGCTCATTACATTCGACCAGTGCTTTAACAATGGTACATCACAGGGTTTCTTTAGTAAATTTAGGAACCACCGATCTATGAGCTCACTATGTTTGACAGCTGCTGTAACAATGCCAACAGCCTGCCCACCTCTTCGAGACGGTTGTTGTGAAGGTTCAGCGTCACCAGGTGAACAAACAACGGGGTTTTCTGGCCCGGCGGTGTCTCTGGGAACGAGACGCTTGTCAAATCACAGTCAGCCAGCGACAGACTTTTTAACCTGGGTAGAGGAGGAGGTGCGCACACAGCACTCAATTAATAAGCTCCATGGCTTTCAACACAGGAAGAAAAGCTGAAGTAGCTGACACAAAGGCCTTGCTACTGAACAGATCTGCTAGCCTATACGTAATATTAAGTCAGGATTTGCCAAAATACGTGTCGGTAACTCAATAATAAACACGACAAACGCTATTTAGTTTTGTTTAACATCCAACCAAAATCTACGATACTGGTCTCACTAGTGGTTAATGGTCTGGTGAAAATGAACAGACGCCTGTGAAGATAAGCACCAGATTTGCAAAGCCTTTCACTAAAAAAAAACTGTCAATTCTTGCTCCTAACCATAAATGTCAGGGTCATAACAACTAATCGGAAAAAATTCTTCATTTTGCTCAAGGGCAGCATATACCCAGCATAGCTCTTGCTTTGACAAGCATGCTTGGTAGGCCACAAAATGTGCAAAAAGAAAATACAGCCAGGAACACCATTTCGAAGTTCTCGAACAAATGCAACAAAATGTCTTAAATTTCGAGGCCGTCGTAGTCTTTTAAATGAAAAGTAATAACACTATGTTTCAAATGAAGCAGAGACATAACATGACAAGTTTCGAGTAAGTCTGTTGACATAACAAGGTCAATACACGAAAAAGCAGCTTCAAAGTCCATGATTACCTAAAATGCTGGGGTTTTAGTGAAAAAAAAAATTTGGAAATGAGGTTATGACCTTCTCTTTCTTTCATAATAATGAAGCTACAATTGACAGAATGACAATAGAGTTTTCAGTCAATAAATTAGCAGTCCAAACAGACCGGCTGAGCCACTATGGCATACCATTGATGTTCCTGTGATCCAAAACGGCAGCTCACCTCGGCAAGCGTCCCAAGTGGCAGACGGTCTCCCACGAGGAAATGGGGTTGTCCTGTAGGGACAGGCACTCCAGCTGTTGAAATAGCGTGTCGGGCGGCTGCCGCAGGACGCTGATGCCGTTTAGCGACAAAACCAGGTCCTCGACCCAGGGCCACATCTCTGCACACTGTAGGGCCTGCAAAAACAGCACGGGGAGCCATGCCGAGCTCTAGAAGTTGGGAGAGTTGGTCGCGATCCGTTACTGAAAGGCTGCAGTGCTAATACACTCACACCTCATTATAACAAAGCTGCATCTTGCACAAAAATAAGTTCCTTATATCAGAAAATTCGTTATGAAGGTATATTATTAATACTATGTCTATTGCAAGACTATTCATCTACTTCATTATACCCGATGTTTCATTATATCCTGATTCATTATATTGAGGTTCGAGTGCACTAAACTTGAGGTCCAGAGCAAATTGGATTGGACCGAATAATTCAGAACTGCACTGTTCGAGTATGTTATGCAGAAAAAATAATTAGCATTTCTGTCACAACCCAACTAACTGACACAATATCTTTAGGAACTAGAAAATATAGGCATGTGAAAATGTCTTTTTTTGGCTGCTAGTGAATCGGAAGCAACCTTGAACAGTAGCTACATTTGAATAAAATAGGGTACAAGTTACAAGTAGTGAAGTACATGATGTCTTAAGGGGGCAGACTGGTCTTTGGGGCCAAAAAGGGACAAAAAAAAATCATTTTTAAAATTGGCATATTTGGTTTCTGCAAGTATTTTTCTATCTCTCTGCAAATTTTCACACGCCAGGTAGTGGTAATTTTTTTGTAATGTCATTCTGACTGTCCAGATTCTTGGAGACGTTAACATGCAGAACCTGCAAAAAAATGGCGAACAGACTTCGAGGCTTCTTTATAGTTTGCCACCTGCGTTAGAAGCTCTGCTACGAATTTATGAGCACTTTTAAGACGATTGCAAAACATGCGCACCATGATTGTTGCTTTTTGAAGAAGCTGCGTGTTTTCTTTTGGTTTTTCCATTTTTCTAAAAAAGCTAAATTTAAGACTATTCAGTTTTGAGGCGTCAATATCTCTGCAGCTAGGGCAGGTTCAACAATAATTCTTTTTGCAATGGAAACCTGTATGTGTGTAGAGTGCAAGTATCGGAGCAGAGTTTAGAGCACAAGCCTTCTAAATTAATTACTCATCGAAATTGTAGCATAATTCTAACTGCTTTTGAAAATTGACAATTCATTTTGCTGTAAAATAATTTAGTAAGGCCTAAAAACAAAAAAAAAACTCTTGCATTTTTTCAATCTCTAGTCATAAGTCTATGTTGACATATTTTAAATATCACTTTTCATTAAGCATTTTTTTTCTATGACGGCCTCAAAAACAGAGGGTGAACTTAAGTTATCTCACAAACAAGATGAGTTACAAAAAAACTAATTAAATATTTGAAGTAAGTAGAAAAAAACTGCACAATTCTGTGCAGTTTGATCAAGATCACTGAAGAAATAAACAAAAAAATGTCTAAGACCAGTCTGCCCCCTTAAAATTTCCTACACTTCGTGCATATAAGCTTCTATAACATGCTTTTAAAATTTCAAAAAAAGTATTAGGCAAGGTGCAGCTTAGCACTGACAGCTGACAAGTGTGGTTTCACAACACGGCAGCCCCGCACTGCAGTAAAACCACCTTTTTGGGGGGTTACACGTAGTTGACATGTGTATTCCAAATAGTTTGAAACTTCAAATAATTTAAGCTCGCGTGAAGGCAAATTTAATTGCTGTAATGTTTGTTCAAATATTCAAAGCACTCACACATTTGCCCATGCCTACTAAATTGCAAACACATGACAAAAGGATCACGAGATGAATGCTGTCAGAGTTTGTTTAGCACTGCAGCCTTTCAATAGCGATTTATCAAGAAGTTAAAGGGGTCCTGCAATACAAATCAAGCGTGCCGTTTTCATCACTTTTTCTTGAACTGTGAAATACACCGTTATTGCTCCACGGTTGGCCATAAACAAAGCTGTTATAATTATATTTCTACAAAGAAACTGTAATGAAACTCCAACAGTGCGGAATGCAGACGTAAAAGCGTCGTAGGGCCTCTTTACAGGGGCCATAAGACACTCACCCAACAATTTGTAGTTTTCAGCAAAAACTATTCATGAAGGGTTCCTTATGCCTCGCTAAGACCGGACCCACGCTAGTGACCGTACTCCTTCTGGATACGTGTACACTACACTGATGCCCAACGCGGTATCAAAAGCTCTAAGCTTTTGACTGCTCTTAGTGGGTCAGTTCGCCTGCTCAATTCGGACTTGTCGCAACGTGCCTTCTTCGTGGCATTTTATTCCCCTGACCTTTTTAGGCGGATGCCACGCTGCACAAAGAGGCCATTGCCTCTATTGACGGGCACCTCTTTTGCACCCATTCGTGTCCTCACCCCCTGTTGTGGTGAACATACAAACAACGCGGTAGCTGACGTGCTATCTTGTGCCTCCTGTTGTCTGCCGACAACCTTGATCCCGGTGCAACAGCCGCTCGCAGTGCCCTCGCACATGCAAGCGTCGGGGGCGAAACAGTAGCAATAAAATGGCCACGAATCTGCATGCTACACTGCATATGTCGTCGAAAGACAATAGTCCTGCGTCTGGAGAGAGTGAACAAAACGTTTATTTGATGTTCTGCGCAAGAAAATTTGTGAATGGTATTCTGGAGGCCCTGCGTTAGTACCTTGAGCGTCAAGTGGAGGCGAACGAGCACATCGAGGAACGTTAGACAAGAGTGCCATCTGGAAGTTCAAAAACGAAAGAAGGCCTGCTTGCCCACGGAGAAAGATGCACTTAGTATCGGAGGTGATAAGGTGTAGAATGCTAAGCGACGGGCAGGTGCAACCACCGTGTCATCTTGGCAAAGCGTTGGAAGCACTTACCTTATTGAGCATCGCGTTGCACTGTCAGTGCAGCGTGATAAACACTACGGTTCTTAAAATTACTTGTGTGTGCCTTCTATAGTATAAAGGCACACATACAAAACATCAATGTGTTGTTATGGTACCTCAGATATGCGCAATAATTGCTTTTTAATTGACAATCGCACAAGTATGAACGCTGAATCTTGAGCAATAATAGTGGGTGCTGCGGACAGACAGACAGACAGACAGACCAAAATTTTTCTGTTGGAGGTCCCTAAGAAAGACTATCGTCTTAAAAAGGGGAATCCCCATGCGGATGACCTTGGCTGCTATCCAGGTAAGCGGCGCACCACGTAGCGGACGAGTGGAGAAGCTTTCTGAATGCCACAGTGCCGACAGCGAACCCGTGACACCATGCACGCGGCAATTGCTGCGGTCCTGAGTGGGTGTGATACCAGACTCCACCCCTTGGGGAAATGGGAATCACTTTCGGCAGCAAAGAGCTACTGAAGGCTCAGCAAAGTGATCAGTTTCGAGTGCCATAAAGACAGAGCGCCGTATACGCTGCTTGCTCTGTGGCGTTGCGCGATAACAACTGCCTCGAAGAGACGTAGCGCTGTTACGCTGCTTGCTCTGCAGCGGGCGCAAATAGGGGGGCAGGAAACAGCGTGTGTCGCCGAATCCCCAGCGGATTCATTTTGCTGGACCATGACGGGCTCCTGCTGAACTATATAGCCACCGGCGAGAAGTCTGTGGATTCGTTTAAGGTGGCTGTGCCCAAAAAAGTCCGAGAGCCACACTGTTGCGATCCTCTCACGACGAACTGAAGGCGAGTCACCTGAGTGGCTCAAAAGTTTTCACAAACTGAGCAATGTTGTGACCTGGCCCGGCACGAAGCGTGAAATTTATCACTATTCCGTGCCTGCCACGTCTGGCAAACGGTGGAACCAAGGGTTGGCAAGCCGCCCGGTCTTGTCAGTGAGGGTCCGTGGCGCGTTCTTGCTGAAAGACCCCCTTTATGGGAAAACTCAGCCGTGCCCACATCACAGACCTGAAGCCCCTTGTCACGGTCTGACAAGCTCGTGCCAGCGCCCAGCGGCACTTCGTGCAAGCAACGAGGCGCACCCGAAGCAGAGGACTGCATTCGGACATTGCACCATTATCATCTGAGGAAGCGGACACCTTCGTGATTGCGTGCGGGACGGCGCACTTCTCTGCAACTCAAGGCCCTCAGTTTACTGTCTAGCCTCAGTATGCTTAGCTTCTTTGCGGCCTGTTCTCGTAAAGAAGTCAACCCCGCCAGGTTCGCTGCCAAGTTTTCTTTTTTTATTTAAGTGTTCATGAGTGTTTCACGTTTTATGTTCTTTTGTCTAATATGAAGGGTTAATTTATATTTTATGTTTTTATTTTCTTTTGGCCAGATATTGAGTGTAATTTTTGCTCTGCTTTACTTTTTCTTCCGTGTTTATTTTGTCTACCGGCAAAGGGAGTTGTGACCTTCAACGTTCATGCTTATGCGTGGAGAGAGGGGCGAAGAACGCTTTGTGCCTTTGCTCGCGCAGCCGTTGGCGGTGTGTGTGTGCTTATGTGCATGTGTATGTGCGTGATGCTTCTGGGCGTGCCCGGAAAGAGTGTGTGTCGTGGTTTCATCCCATCTACGTGGACACTAGAGGTGCTCGTGGCCCAAACCTGCTGACGTCAAAAAGTCCAGCTGTGCTCTGCTCTCGGCCGTCGCCGAGAAGGCCTGCTGCCCCTTCCACCTTGGCACAAGGCCAGCTGACAGCAGTGATATGCTGCCGGCTAACGCCAGGGCGCCTCGCAGCCAATTTCGGTTCAGCCTCCCTGATCCCTGGAGAGGCCCAGCTTCCCAGTGAGGTTCCCCCGTGATTCATCGAGAAATGCGGGACCTCCGAACCACCACCGAAGCGGTGTTCGTCGGACACGCTGGCCAATCATCAAGAGCAGCCATGAGCTATTAGTGAGCCCCTTCCATGCCTCTGACCTCGCACACGGGCATCACACCCAGCGGACATTATCACGCACTTCCGCCCCTCCGCACGGTGGCAGCTATTCCGCCTCAGCACCACGAACTCTAGCCTTACTTCCTTTGCTCTTTCTTTTTTTCACAAATATATTATACTGTCATGTGTTTATTTTGTTATTGATGTTTTCTCCTTGTCATTTTTTAGCAGCAGTTTATAGGGCTGAACTGAGGTTAGCTGTTGCTCATAGCAGTGCCATTTTAACTGCATGGATGACGTCTGGCTGCCTTTGCTGACCGGTGAAGGGCAAATTTAGGAGAGGGGAATGTGGGAATTGAGGCTAGCCTGCCGCCTTTGCACAGTCTTTGCCGCCTCTTTTTGCGCTTTCATATCCTAACATGACTCTCCTCTCCTCTGCGGTCTTCCGCACTGCGGCAGTGGGGAGTGACATAAAAAGCCCTCTCAACCGGTAGCGGATGTCGACTGTGGCGCCGCACGCGGAATCTTTCGGGACATTTTGCGAGTGCGTTGGGAGCGAAAGAGAATTTCTCCGGGACAACTGAGGGCGAGCACGTATTTCTTTTCTGTCCGTTGACTCCTATTGTTTGGGACTTGTCGGGCTTCGCCAACGGCGCCTCCCACCCGCGGCGAACGCTCACCTTTTGTTGCCCCTTGCGAACGCTAGGCCGAAGAGCGGTGCAGTGTCTTAGCGCGTGGTCAAACTGCGCCGACCCATATCTCTCTGAAGCCAACGTGAGCGCCTTTGCCGTCGCTCGAGCAACCGGGCCTTTTGTCCCAGTGTCACCGTGAATCACTTTTGCCCACGGAGACGTGCTTGCGGCCCCCCTGTGTAGTACTTCTCGCCCGTGGCGTGGATAAGCCCATCTGCTTTCCCGCCGCGCCTTTTGCAACGAGCTCTGTACTGCGTTTTGGTGTTGCCGCACACAATAAAGTGTTGCGACGTTGAGCAGTGTCATGTTCTCTCCACGGCGGTGGTTAACGCGTGCCCTGCGGCTCGCTAAGACAGGACCCACGCCAGCGGCTGTACTCCTTCGTGATACACGTACACTACAAGAATAAAGCCAGATTACGCAGATTACGATGGAGGATTGGTGCCATGGCCCCTTTAAGACGGAAGGAAATGGTGCAAGAGATGAGAAGACACAAGAACGCACTGCTATGTTGTTGACCAAGTTGCTGGATAATGTCCAGCACCCTGCACTACACATTTTTTTCTTGCTAGCCAGCACGTGTTGGTGAGCGAAAGGATGGTTCCAACCATGACACTGGCAAAAGAAGCGTGTGGTGCTGCTTTTGCCAGCAACTAAGAAACATGGCATCGCAATGACACAGCTTAGTAGGCACTGTTGCTTGATGTGGTGCAGAAAACAGCACGACTGAAGTTGGGTACAACGTGAGCACTTGCAAGTGACTAAAAAAAGTCACAGTTTCACCGGAGCAGTCAATCGGGTAGCAAGAAAATGGAATGTTATACGAAGTGACGCTAGCAGCTAACTCCTTTAGGATCTGATCTGGTGCTACTCTACGGCACACTGTAAGTACATACGACCACTCCAGCGAGTGAAAACACTCCAGCGAGTTTTTGTGCTGTCTGTCACCTCAATGCAAAGAAAGCTGTGAGAACACAGCATGTAAAAAAATATGAGTTTTCTACTAATCTCTGTAGAGATTAGTAGAATATTAGTACCGCAAATCTAAACTTAAAATAGCTGCCTGAGCAACACAGCCCTTTCCCTTCTACCCCTTCCCTTCCACCCCTTCCCACTCTCATTTCATTTCTGCTTGAGCATTCTGCAACTTTTGCAAGCTCTCACATGCACACGGAACATACGACACACGTGGGTATGCTATTGATTCTGACTGAATATGGAGCATGACGGCGACAGCGACGGCAGCAAAAATGTGCCTTGAGTGTCTATATAACTGTTATTTAAATAAAAGCAAAACAGCTCCTCCTCGTGCAGCTTGCTACAGCAGTGGCAGGTTTAAGCTGCCTTTGAATGCAGTGCAACTTCTAGTGTGACAAGGCTAGGAATTGCAACCACAACTGCCAGACATGCAGTTGCCCCGAGGATTGCTCGCACATTACATTCACATATAACTCCATTACAGTAAAATAAAAATAGAGCTACCCACTTGGTCCCAGCTGTAGCCCACACCTCGAAGGACCATCTGCCGAATAGACCGGAAGCTGTCCCGAAGCGCAGCAGGATCCTTCGGTATTTCCAGTATATTCTTGCTGCAAGAGAGAGCTAAAACTTAGCCCAACGGTGCCAACTGGTACCCTAAAAATGAGGCAATATAGACACCTGATGAAAAGAATCCCATGCCTTCAACTGTAGTGTAACAAATATCGTTTCGATGAGCCAGGATGTCACAAAGAAAAGACTGCTGCAAATAAATTTTGAATCATTCAGCTCACAAATGGTGGGCGACTTCTGTTCAATTGGGCAATGACGTTACTTTTGTCTAGAAATAAAAAACAACAGAATAATTGTTGAAGCACAGACTGACTATGCTTCAGGCAAACACACGTATGCACAGTAACACACTGACACTATTTTTAGGTTACTTGTGAAAAAAAAAAGTTATATTGTGGTGAATCTAATAACAATCGTGGACTCCTTATTGTCCAATCCTTCAACTTAGGCAATCTCTGTCAAATCCTGAGTAATCAGTGAGTTGGTGTAATGAAGTTGCTAGGCTACTGTCAGTACCAAAACAAAGCCGTGGACACCAACCTGAGGTGCAGCGCCGACAAATGCGGCAGCTGACGGGTGATCTGTGCCACCTGTTCCCACGACGACAACAGGGTGTGTGTGAGCACCAGGCTCTGCAACTTTGGCACCAGGCTCGCCAGCTCGCCCTCATTGCCAGGCCGGTCGATAGGTATGCTCGCCAGGGTCACCTCGCGGATTGTCTCGCCACGGCTGAAGCGAAGCCATTACACCACGCAGAGCGTAAAAAAAGACGAAATTACCAAGCTGTCCTGGTCTAAATTCACAGAGCAGATTTAACACGAAAAGGTGCCGGTACCTATTCTCGCCGGCACATCTTCTCGGTACGCTAGAACCTCGTTCATACATTCCCGTTTAGCGAGATTTCCCGGTGCCAGCGTTCGCAACATCATTGTCAAGCAAAACTGTACGACGCTTTAGGGAAATGCGACAGTACATATTTCAAATTATTACTTCCTTTTTTCTTTGCACTTTCTTCAAATATGTAAGAATGAAGTCCTACTATATTGTAGGCTTCCTTTCAGGTGCAATAAAAATCTTCAACACGCATGTGAAGAGCAACAGAATGCTGGATCAGTCATATACTACCTATACTTATTATGAGTTAGGCACTTCTTTGAAGACCATGCTATAATGCAGTATTGACTGTAACTTTTCAAGTGCAGCAGAGCTTGCAGGCTTGACAGTCAATGGCTCACGTGGATATTTAGTACAGTCGAATCTCATAATTCGAACAAGCTTAATCCGAACATCTGGTTAATTCAAACTCATGATAAGGACCCGTCAAAACTATGTGTATTCCGATGAGCGAAAACGGCCGGTAATTCGAACGCGCAAGCACTTGTGGCGGTTAATTCGAACATAACGTGCTTCGAAAATGCTCTCAGCACCATGCCCAATCCCACGGCGGCACCTGCGACACCTCAACGTTGCCCGCGAAGGAAATGAAAAAGAAAGAAAAGGCTGCGGTGGAATGTTTGCTCTCTCTCAAATGCTGATCTGCGATGTGCCCGTGCCTCACTTCTCCCTTTTCTGTCCCTGTCACATAAAGACCCTTCTCCTTTCAATGCCGTGCACGAAGACAGGGAGAAAAAAAAAAGCTGTTACTGGGTTGAATGAATGTGTGGTTGAAGGAAAGGGAAAAGGCACTATCTTTTGCAGCCCTTGCCCATTGCGGGAGCATGGCTCTGCGCCTTGAAGGGGGGGTCTCTCACGCGCCGGTGCCACGCTTCCCCCTTTCCCGTCCCTGCCACGTAACCATTCTCCTTTCAATGACGTGCACGAAGAGAGCAAAAAAAAAAAGCTGCAGTGGCGTGTTGTTTTTTTCTCAAATGCCGATCTGCTTCTCTCCGCGTGGAGACGCTCCTCCTTTCTCATCACTTGCTGGCCATGCTGCGGCTGCGTAGCTGAGAGACTACACATTTCTGCGTGCAACTTCTCTTGCCAGGAGAATGCTGAAGCCGAAGTAGAAATGCTTTGCAAGCTGCGTGCGGAATTGATTAACTTGCTGCAAGTCAAACGTGTGCAGATGTGCATCACCAAATACTTCAATTAATAACAGATGTCCTGTGATTTGTGAATAAATGTAAGTCTTCTGAAACTTCCCCCTCATGTGTTAGCTCAATGCACATGTGCCATTGCATGAAGAGCCCTCGGTTTATTTAGCTTTCATTGATTCGAACTTCTTTTAATTCGAACAAATTTTCGAGCCCCTTCGAGTTCGAATTATCGAGATTCGACTGTACTAATCTGAAATTCAGAAAACTGTGACTTAGAAAAATAGACTTCTGGCTTGGTCGGCAATCCATGACAAAGAAAATCAGCATAAAAGACGAGACAGAGAAGGCGGCTAAACAAGCACATAACTGAAGAACTGAATAACAATTGTGATTTCACATTGGCAGGGGAAACAGGTGCTCACGAAGGAAACGAATAATTTCAGACGTCTACATTTAGGTGGCCTGTGTTGGTCTTGTGTAAGCCAATGAATGGTCTTGCTACACACTAAAACAATCCCCGCTTTAGATCGCGGTCGCGAACGGTGAGTGAGTTATCAGTGTTACATAGCATTCTTGACAGGAAAGTGGCCAGCACCGGGTTTTCAAGAAAAGAAATACGAACAAGTGAGATGACGATTATTATTGTGTAGCAGAACTATTCCCCGAATACTCCATATTTTTTTCTTAGAGTGCACAGATGTAAACTGCTTTAAAAATGAAATGCTCTTCAACAAGTTGTCGTGCCATTTAGTCTGTGACATTTTATTCTTCGACGAGAACTTTTCAGTTGTTGGCTGCACGCCTGTCCTGTCACCTTCCTTGTGTCTTCTCACGTTATTTGATGCTGATTTCCTAAGTCACAAACACTGTTCCTAACCAGAGCTGAGCTTTTTCTAAACTAGACTCAAACCTCGAGGTCATGAATCCAGATATAACTAAATATCGGTTATAATAAAGTCAATGAAGAATAGACTTGCAATAGATACAGTGTTGGAAATATACCTATATAGCGAATTTTGGATATTACAAACATATTTTTGTGTAATATATCTCGATGCCACGCCTCTTCCTTGCTGCACGCACCTGAGTATGGCGGTGATCTTCTCAGGCCCAACAAACTGGACCGTTCGTTTGGGCGTAAACTCCAGGAGCAGCACGTCCTTGTCCTCGCTCAGGCAGGGTGCCTCGAGATCGGACAGGGACGAGAAGTACTTATTGCGCACGGCGTCCGCGATGCTGAGCGTCTTCTCCACCTTCTGTGGGCGAATGAATGAACCACCTGTCTCTGACCTGCAACCAGACGGGAAGCTGATTAGAGAGCGCTTAACGGCAAAAAATGCTTCGCGTTCCCACACTGTATTATCAACCAATGCAAATATGAACTGAAGAATTGGAAAGTTTTCTTCTCGGGTTTAGTTTACAATAGAGAACATGTGTACAATTAATCTTTATTGTAATAAACATCATCCCACATAAACACAATTTCATTACAAGCGACATTCATCATAAACATTCATCATTTCATTGTAGTAATCATGAGGCAATCTATCTGCTTTTGCTATACTTGCTAATTAATTATTTATATTAAAGTACAAACATACACTCTTGGTCCCTACAGCCAATGAAACGATGTGCCAGGTCCACAGACACCAGGTTTGTTTCACTGTTGTATTTGTATTCACCGCATTTCATTGTGACAATCAATAAATCAATATAAAATGATTATCGTTTCAACATTTGAAGAGATCTGTACGGAACATACAAGAAACCTTGGGTCTAAACTCTTATGAAGCTAGTGCATGGCAAAAAACAGAAAATGACAAGTGGTCACACATGTAGATTTTTCCAGCAATACTAGCACAGCTGAAATATGTAGAAAAACAATAAAAGGTTAATCAAGAGAGTGTCATCATACCTGACAGGACACACAAAATTGTGTACTGGTGAAGCCATAGTGAATAGCGACATTTATAGTTTATCTAGCACTGCTCTACAAATTACCATGTCAAAAAGTTATAAAGAATTGGGTAAACATTGCTCGTGTTCATAGCAGCTTTATGTGACTCAACATTCATATGGCAGCCAAGTTCTTTTCATTATAAACGATGCCTCCTTTATTTTTGCCAAAGCAGTCATCATCATATCATCTTAGCAGTTATAATGTTTAATGCATGGACAACACTAGTAAAACAAAGTGCTTCTGCGCCCAATTATGTATACACCGAGAGTCTATATGTTATGAGCAGGAGTTGCGATGTCATTCAATAGAATGTATCAGCTCACCTCGTGATGAAGTACTGGACGTCCTTGTGACAGCCATTGTGCTTGCCACGATATGGGTCGTCCCACTCAATGCCCAGCCATGTACCTGCAATCAGAACGGAAGCTTAGTGCACACAAATACAAAAACTCTCACTCACAACAGCACATGTGCACATTACAATGATGCAAGCTACATCAGCACGAGCTATGACAATGCTGAGTGACGAACCTCTAAACTAACTAACTTTTATGGTAACACCAGAGTATGCTTGTATCACCAAGCCCAGTAGTTTAAGGCCGGTTAACAAATCAACCTTATTCGCATTTTCCTCGCAAATTTTTTTAACTTTAAAGGGGCCCTGCGACAAAACTTGAGCATGTATTCTTCATATCATGCTCAAATTCGATATCGTGCTGTGTAATACACAGCACGATATTTGTGCTGTGTAATGCACGGATATCGTTGTGCAAGCGGCAACGCCGAAATCGACGCTGCAATAATTTTAATTCACGGGACAAGCAACCTTCACTTCAAATAATGGCGACACATATCGGCTATTTTCGTTATGCAAAGTGGCGTCATGTGACGTGACGACAAAAACCGTTCGCTTTTGATTGGCTTGACTCGACAAGTAGCGTGAATATTCATACAGTGGTAGCTAGTTCATACGAGCAAATGCCAAAAGCAGCAAAAAAACTTGTTATACTGTCTCAGAAAGAAATCATTACTATTTCTAAATTACGTATCTTCAGGACAATGAACACGACACTTAGTCTGTGAACGAGGCTATCGTTTGGCAGCAACTAAAAGTAAAAACGCATGCCGCGTTTTTAGCGAATCAAAAATGCGACATGCGGTGGACGCCATCATTTTCATATAACGAGCCTTGCATTCAAACCGAGAAGTGGCCCCGCCCAAACATATGTATGTGTCTCATACAGTGTAACCGTGGGAGCATCTGCTATTCGATGCATGTGGTTCGTCATAACCATGATAAAGATGCGGTGAAAAAGAGCGGTGACTAGGTATTGTGTGAAGGCCCCCATGAGGTTACATTTCCAGTATGTCTTTATGAGACGCGTGCTCTGATTGAAAGCAGTCTGACGTCAGCAGGCGAGTGAAATGTGAAAAAGAATGTTGCTTACCATCGTCTACTCGAGTTTTGAACTTTGAGGACTCATAAGTTCACTTTTTGTGCACCAATTCTATCATTTTTGTTGCATTCGTCTTAAAAATCATTGCTACATGCGTTTCAGTGCTAAATAAGGCTGTCGCAAAAGTGTTGCAAGGCCTCCTTAATGCATGCGATAAAAAAAGGTACGCCAATATTTACAAACAAACCCTGTAGTCATCTTTTACCCTGCTACCATTTTTAAGCCGTTATAATGCAGCCAGAGTGCACAGAAACTTAAGAAAAATTAACATGAGAATAAGGTTGGTTTATCAATATGTGCTCTAAACGTATGACACCAACATTGAAAGGTTAAGGTGGTGTTTGCGAAATCCCTTGGCTGCAAGACAAAAGAAAGGAAAAATACAACAAATCAGAGCTAGGTTCCCAAAAACATCTGCACGTGATTTAATCCAGAGTCACCTATCACAGCAGCATCATGATCAGATCATGGCTTTGGAACACAAAATATTCTCTGTACGATTTATCATGTTAACTTTCAATTTTAAATGAATAAATGATACTTGTATTGGTGTTTTTTATTACTATTCATCACTCAGTGGTTCAGCACACAAAATAATGACAAAGCAATAGTCACCACTGGTTTAGCTACAGAGTAGGTTAAGTGGATTACCCCACCCTACAACATCTTTACAATTGGCATGTACACTAGCACCTTGATATAATGATACCAGATATAATGAAAGATCATTTGTAACGAAACAAATGAAGACTATTCTTGAAATAGACTTAGTGTTAAGAATGTATCTTTATAACTTTGTTATAATGAGGTTTGAATGTATAGCCACTTAGCAAAGTGCAGGCTTGGGCTAGCTGGCATTCCAGTGAAGCTACTATTGCGCAAACTGCAGAGACTACACACAAGGGAATGCTACACACACAAGTGCTAACTGCAAAGGTGCGTGGTTACAGTTTGACGTGCTCCTATAGAAAGAATTCAGTTGGGAGTTTGCACTTGTGTGTATTGCATTCTCTTACCTGTCATCACAGAAGTTAATGCTTTAGCAATTTTGGTGTATACACACACACATACAAACACAAGCATAAACATATAAAAAGTAAGGTTGGATCATCGCCCCCCCCCCCCCCCTTTTGCCCCAAGATGAAACACTGGTAGCATCCCAGTGGTGACAACTGTGAGCTCGTGTGTTCCACTAGTCGTCTGTACTACTAGTCGTTTCAAAGCAACTCATACCATGGCAGATTACTTTCGCTTGCTACGCTGCCAAGTCGCAGATTCAGGCAGAAATAGTAGGAGCAACACACGACATTTCAGTCATTCTGCAAGAAACCTTGGTTGCATGTTTCAGTGGCTACTGAGGTTGCCATGGAAATGTACAGAGCAGAAGCAGAAATATTTTTCAGAAATGGTTAGCGTGGCACGTGCATGAATAACTTCCGATGTAATGCTAGCAGACAGAGCATCCGCCGGGAAATCCGGCTTGATGCAATCTGAATGATAAATCATGAATGTGGGCGGCCACTACAAATCTCCAAGTGAAAAACGCTGAAAGTATTTTCCACCCACGTTTCTTCCTTTGGGGTGTCTTTCTGTCACACGATGAAAAGTATGCACCCTTAGGGGAGCGTCTTTTGTCCCACAACAATTATAATTGCCTGGCTTGTCTGCATTTGCTTTCCTGAATATGTTACTTCTCTTTTGGGAATGCTATGTCACGTTGATAATGTACATGCCATTCGTAACCTCATAGTATCTGGTTTGGGGCATTAAAGCAAAAAAAGCTGCCAGAAAGAAAACTGACGTATGTGAAGAAGACAACCCGAAAGGTGCAACTATTCTTGGAGTGAATACTCCAAAGAGAATAAGTGTATACGAGGCATCTTTCTGCCACACAATAATAATCTGCATCTTGCTTACTTGTGTTTCTTTTCTCAACTGCGAGCTCACTACTTTCCGATAAAGAATGCTATGACAGGCTTGGTGAACTAGAAGTACTGAGCACCCAGCAACAACACCAGGAAAGGTACGCAGGATAGATCATTATTGTTTCACAAAAAACACCTCCATATATGCACTTTCATTGTAAGGTGGAGAAAGGGCAATAATAACAGTGGCTCCCAAGCTCCACACTCAATATGGCAATCTGGAGTGAGTAAACATTCAAAATTTAGAATATGAATTTTACAGCTGCTGCTACTCAATTGAGGAATTACCTCTTCAAGGTTGTCATGTGATCATTCTGTCCAAGTATCTCTCAGGAACACAATAGACATTGCGCAGGATAGGGGCAAAAATACAGTAACAAGGGGGCAACTATTTTTAATAGTCCTGTGGTAGAACTACCACTGGTAGTCAGAAATTTGAGTTTTATCTTTCCGGTTTATCGCTTTGTTTTTTGCAAACGCTAGATCACTCACGCGCATGAGTTCCCCACTACTAACCAGGCTTGCCCTACCTGGGTAACTAAAGAATAGTTCAAGCAAAACAATTGATTATTTGACAAAGCAATTTCTTCAAGCAATGTACAATGCTATAGTATATTGGATGTGGCTCTATCAACATACACAATAAACCACACCACACGAACCTGCTTTGACTTTTTGTCAGCAATGTCATAGCGTACGCCGAATATGATTACACTTTGCTTTTTATTGAAAACTTTCTTCTCTGAACCGGCATATATAAATCGCTAGATGATTTGAATTGGCTGAAATTATGTGAATGACCTTTTATTGCTTGACAGACACCACACTGCCCCGATATTTCACTTTTCGCAAAACAAACTTTCACACGAAGATTTGATTTAAAAGTTTTATTTTGTTCTGCTTTGGATCAATAAGGTCACTGTCTCAAACTTTCACCTTTACTTTTTTTGCAAAATGGTGCACATTAGCAAGTTGTCAATCACACCAGTGTCAAACTTACTCAGTCAAAGGTGTAAACTCGTGCTACTGGTACTATGTATCAATGTTACTCTGTAAAGGGCATAAATGATATAAGCCCCGCCGCGGTGGTCTAGTGGCTAAGGTACTCGGCTGCTGACCCGCAGGGCGCGGGTTCAAATCCCGGCTGCGGCGGCTGCATTTCCAATGGAGGCGGAAATGTTGTAGGCCCGTGTGCTCAGATTTGGGTGCACGTTAAAGAACCCCAGGTGGTCTAAATTTCCGGAGCCCTCCACTACGGCGTCTCTCATAATCATATAGTGGTTTTGGGACGTTAAACCCCACATATCAAATAAATGATATAAATGCTGTTGAGAATGACTGCAAAGCTATCGTATCCTCACAAACACAGGTTACTTAATCTGAAAATATCCAACCGACAAACATTTTACACATAAACCCTACGCAGCAGCATCAGTGATTCAAATGACACTTGACGTGTACCAACAGAAATCGGCAAATGCGGAACAGCACGTGTCATGGTAGTGTTCACGAACGCAGCCTTATTTTACAGTTTCGTGTAAGTTGTCAGGTGATTTCTGATGCATTATTTCACAGTTTCGTGCAAGTTGACAGGTGATCTCTGACGCAAACAACACTTGTGCAGCCTCATTCCAATGAGAACATCAGCAGAACGAAACAGCAAATGCAATGAACCAGCAGGGACGTCTCTCTCACCCTTTGTGTCTACCACGGGTCCACAGTAGCGCACAACGCCGTAGTGACCGTCACAGGAGACGCGCGTGCCCACGGCCACCTCTCCGAGTTCCTGCTCGCCCATGGTCCGAGTTTAGCGCGCATCTGAAATAAACGCGCGCCCGACCATGTGGCGTGAAATGGGTCACGCCGAGCTTTACTTTGCTGCGTTTCTCTCCTAACGGCGGGTTCCCTCCGAGCGAAAGTTTCCACGGCTGTCAGAGGAGAGAACTAATGAAAAAATAAAACAAGAAAGAGCTAATGCCCAAGACCTTCGCACAAACCGCTTCTGGTGTCTTGAACATCTGAACGCTGCTAATAAAACCGCACTGCACGCTTAATTTTCACGACAAGTTGCCTGCCCCTGAAAATAGTCACGCGTTCGGCCTTGCGGGAATGTGCGTGCTTATTTCGAATGCCTAGGCAATCTAGACGCAGCCAATGAACGAGACATGATAGACAAGCAGTTGTCACGGAAGATATGACACAGATCGCCATGCACGTAACTACGCGACACACCACATTATAAAAACCACGTTGTGACATGCAATAGCTGGTCATCATCCAAATGGAGAGATGGGTATTGAATGCAACTGCGCCGCTAAAAGCCCGAGATAAGAAAGGCACGAGCAATATGACTGCCAGTGGGTAGGAACACTATTTTTACTACTCAATGCAGAGGTGTTGGCGCAGGCTGGTACGAAGCGGGTTGCGGCGAAGCATGACGCGCAACTGAAAACGATACGGCGAACGTAAGCGACGCAGTCTAGAATTAGCACACGAGCAGTCGAGTTGAAACGACAAATCGTCGACAACCGACACCACGAAGTAATCGATAAATCTACGAAAGTCGTAGTGTTGTCTTACACGAAAACTGGCATCCGTCGGTAATCGTCAATCCGTGCTTTCGGAACGAGCGTGGGCGAGCGATGGCCGTATTGGTGCAACCGGCGACCGAGGACTTCAATCGGCTAGCTATTCCTTTCAGAACGCACAACAGTGAGGACAGGTGCTCGTGAAAACGATACGGCCAGACGAAAGTGGACGAGAGGCACGCGGACGCCGGAGCAACCTACATTTATTTTTTTTTTCTCCCATGGAAAACGTCCAAAATATCGCGTCTGGGTTAACGGAGGGCTGCGTCAACGGGACGGCTTCTGAGTAACGAAACAAACAGCGCAATAGAGGTGCGATCTAGGATAAAAGCTTTCTCGAGCCCCGCACAACAACCGACACGCGAATGAAAGGGTACGGTGCTTTGTTGTACACGCTAGCGAATAAACAACACATCGTGCACAGGTGTACTACGCACAGAGTGTTATCCTCGGGCTGGGCGAAGGTCGTTCCTTGTTGCAGCGCCGAAGACGTTGCTTGCTTTCAGAGCCTCTTGAGTCGCGAGAAGTTTTTCACTTGTGCGGCCCGATCAGCTCAGGTTATTTGTGAGGGCCAGCGTCGTTCTATAAACAGTCTCGATCTTGTCTTTCGTGGTAAGGCATATCCAGCGCGTTTTGTTTTAGTTCTATCAGCTAAGTAAACTGCTGAGCAGCCGCGCACGACAGCACTCACTCGCAGAACAAAGAGGTGTTTACAAGCAAAGAAACCAAAATAAATTAACAGCCGAAGATATTTGACGGAAGTGGAAGCAGCCTTCGCGACGACCGCGACCTCTGTAAACTTCGTTTCTTGTAGCGCTGGTTACTGTTTTGCTTCAAGCAGTTTTTAAGCACTTCCCTTTTAGATTTAGTGACGAAGTTTTGTTATTTATCTAGCAGTTCTCAATATTTCCGGTTTCGCCGTGTTTGTTTGATGGCGTCTGCATCTCTTGCGGTTTTGGCACGTGCTGCGTTGTGATGTGTTTGGGAACAGCTTGGAATTAAACTCTCCGTACTCTATGGGTTCCAAGGTCTTCTGCGTCGGCAGGGTACGTGCGTTTGCGCCTGTTCAATGACCCATAAGAATACCAGTTCAGCGCCGAGCTGGCAATGCAATCGCACTTCGTATGCAGTTCCGCAACTCCCAACTTTAGCAAGCGTTTCAGCGACTTGTGTATCACATTGAACTAAGAAAAGAAATGGTGACAGACATATCTTCATACAGTCTCTGAATTTCATCGCTGCCCATATGAAGCCATACGGCTTCTCGATCTTTGCAACTCTAGCTAGTGCGAAAAACCTAAAATACCGCATGCAACTCGTCGTGAGCGATAGTCATGGTGGTTTTTTCGGCGTTATTTCTGCTTTCAGGTTCTCGCCGAAGCTCTGAGGAATGGTTTAACATCTGACGTTCTGGCCGTGAGCCCTACTCAGTGCATGGTGCCTGCGCAGCTACGTCGATTGAACGGACTGGTCACCACACGTCAAGCCCGGCTTTGCTCGCAAGTCGCGGCTAACCAGGCAGCACAGCAGGTGAGCACTGCTCCTGATTGAATGGCGGCTGGACTGCGGAGTTTAAACTTCTGTTGCGGTCCAGTAAGTATGAATTGTTCAGGTCTTCCGGTAATCACCTATAAAAATATTTTATGGCAAAATAGAAATTGGACAGAGCGTTGTACAGCAGTACACTACACATGTGTACAACAAATACAAAAGCACATTGCGTCTGTTGTGCCATGTCCTGCTGTTGCACTGCACTACATTCCAAAACAATATGAAGAACCAACAAGCCAAACTTAATGAAACCAACAGACAATGGACCCTATGTATATAGGGTCATTATTTTAGTGGTTGTGGGTTGAGGCCTCACTCTGTTAAAAGCAAACCCTATTTTTATGTTGGCCTAATTGTTTGTTTATACTTATTTGTTTGATTGCATTCAAGGATACCTTCGAACAGTCTTCTTCCTTTCGTTCTAACCAACTAGCCCACAACTGTACCGTAGAAAATACAGTACAACTACAACGCTTCGAAAATGAGCATGTCTATGAAGTAGAAGTATATTACCTGCATTACGAATTGCAGTTCTATGTTAGATTATTAATAAGATTACTCGAATTAACATTTTAAATCTTCACTCTAGGTTGTATTCCACTCTGTGAAATTGAAATTAGGCAGCAATTAAACCATGTTTATTCGAGAGAAATCCAGCTACTGCCATTATTTTCATATGTCTATGCATAGACATATATGTATCGTAGATCTAAACTTGTTCATGTGTAGGCTTACATAATTATATGCCTGTACGTGTGCTTGCTATAAATTATCGTGAGACACATACAGTGAGGTCAATATCTTTTGGGTTTTGTCTTCTGCGACATTGTTGCACATAAAAAAATTTAATCCAATTCATCAGGGCGGAAAAGACAAGTTCGAATCTTAGGCAACACACATCAGAATTCTTGTGGACAGGTCTCGGAACCACGTTTTCCTGCCGTGCTTCTTCCCATTCCAAGCACACTTGACCTTGATCTCTGCTCGATTTCAGGATGTCTCCTTACACGTTTCGGAAGACCGATCCGCGGGTACTGTAGGAGACAGCGGAGAACCGGACAAGCTCTATAAAAGAATTGAGCTCGAAGTCCGAGGTCACGACCCCGCAGTCCTCAAGAGCTACAAGTGGTATGCGTTGGAGGCTGCAAAGCTTTTGGACATCAAAGTCTCAAGAACGTGAGTTACCTTCTTTCTTGATGGTTCACCTCCCCTAGATGACCCACAATAAAGCTTTAATTGGCAAGTGAGTAAACATGTTGGTCCAGGAGGAGATCGTTTTAGCGAGCTGCATTCCTGCATTCACCCAGCAAAACTCGGGTGTCTGGTTTGCGTGAGCTTGGATGTGAGCTGATATCCACGTGAGCTGGTTACAGTGCTCAGACAGAAACACTGGCTAGAGGAATGAGTGGGAAGACGAGAAGTCTATATTAGTATTAGGCAGTTATTTGAAGAGGTCTCAAAGAGCGCCAATGCAAGCAAATCGTGTATGCACTCACACATGCACACACACACACACAGAGTGTTACAGAAAAGTTTGTCCGATTTTCTTTAAAAAATAGCAAAATGTGGCATCTGCTCACTGTCTTCACGTTTGCTTTTTTATAGTGGCAGGCATCTTAAGATGGTTGATTGAGGACGTCGTTTGGGAAAGCGGTCAAGAAAGCTAAATAAACTTTTATTTAGCAGAGTTGGGCAGTTAAGTCGAATGGGAAAATCTAAGTCCTTTGTGCGAAGAACCCATTGCAGTTTTGAGACTGAAAAAGCGGCCTCTAGTAATAATTTCGAAGCAATTGAATTTTCCCAAATTCTGCGGCAAAACCAAAACACAGAGGAGCGCAACAGCCATATTCGTAGAAACTTCCTTAAGGATTGAGCGTCATTATATACCATCAGTAGACCTCGTTGTGTGGGTGTGTGGGCTGTGCTTGCAGTAATAGCATGCATGATGCACATATGTGAACGAATGGGAAAGAAATACACCTCTGTAATTGAAGTCATTCTAGTTTTCTGCTTGTTGCACTCATTGGTGCTTTGGCTTCGATTTCGCTGCTGAATATTTCTGAACTTCATTACATCACAATATTTAATATAAACTGCATTTCTATATCTCGAAGCTGCAATGAGTTCTTTGCATGAAAGATTTACATTCTCCCATTGGGTATCACTGCATAACTCTATTAGTTAAAGAGTCAATAAATTTAACTTAATTTCTGACCAAAATGTTGTCTTCAGCCATCGTAAGGTGCAAGCCACTACAGAAGAAGCACTTGTGAGGACAGCAAGCAAATATAACATTTGCCTTTTTTTTTTTAGAATAGTGGACACATTTCTTGAAACACCCTTTATATACGCTTTGCATTCAGTGAATGTTCGCATCCACTAGTGAAACACCATACTCTCTGTCTTTAACCTTTCAACTTTGTGTTAATGTACAGGTATGAATCTAATCTAACAAGCCATCTTGTTGCACATGTTAACTAGACTTAGGCCCAGAAAACAGTGCAGTGACTTAACCAAGAATAGCAGTGTTGTAGCCAAGGAATTTTTTTTTGTGGAGGAGTACACTTTGACCAGGTTTTTTGAAAGTTCGCAGGTAGTTGTTCTTGAGCATAGGTTTATGCTAGCTAGGTATCCTTAGGTGGGCAGATATTGCGGGTCAGGCACATCTCGGCTCTGTGGACTTCCTCACTGAACACTGGCGCTCCGTTGCTCAACTTACGCCGAAGCTTGGGCGTGCCAAAGTTTTGTTGCAGTAAGCTCTCGAACTTCTTGTCCCACTCACAAACCCTTTTTCTGTCAATACTGAAGTGGCGAGCTGTCGCGGACACATTCCTTCCCGCCTGGCGATTCCATTGTACGACTTCATTTTTTTTTTTTTTTTACTGTATAGGAATGCATGTCAAAAGTCGCCGTTGTCACGTTGGGAACCTTCAAATGACAATAGCAAAATGGCAAGCATTGTGCCAATGCCAGCGAATGTGGTCAATGTGGTCACGTGACCAATTTTAGGATTGCATTTTGGATTAGGCAAGAATGTAGCTGTTGGCGCAGTTTCGGTTTCGGCAGTTCGGGATGATTTGACAGAGAGTGGCTGGTTGATGGGAAGGGCACTTGCTCGGTAGATATCGAAACTAGGAAATCTTCACGGTATATGAAGGGGGCACTTACATGAGTCGGAGCATTTAATTGGTATTTTACGGTATGTGTTTGTGGAAGGTCACTCATCCTATACAAAATGCATTGTTGAAGTCTCAACACCAACATGCTTCTACTCAAATCTAGGGTGTTGATGGCTTTTAGAACGTAGCATGGACTTTGGACCAAAACTGTTCAAACTTACTGCCTCTTTTTTTTATATATTTTGAGTAAATGCACACATCGGAGTTCAGATGCTGTGTTCACTAACAATTCTGTGTCTTGTGTTTTCTTTCTCTGTCCCTTTCAGTGCGTGCCGTAACATGTCAGAGTCCAGAGTGCTATTTTGCTGATCCTTCAGCAGTGACAAATAAGGCAGCAATGTGTGCTGTGGGCATGCCACGAAAAAGGAACATAATAATAACCTCGTCCCTCTCTTCGGGCCTTTCGGTATTCCTGTAGTTGGTTGTAACGTCCCCGGCAAAATCTGGTCATGTCGGCTTAGAAAGAACCCGTTTGTCCGCCTGCAGCTGGGCACGCTTCCTGCTCTTCCACCTCACGAGGCGATAAGGAGCACTCGGCTTGAAGGAGAGGCAAGCCAGTGAACGGAGCATAGTGAAGGAAAGAGTGAAACCAACGAGCCATCGGTAGGGGATGCAACCATCGAGCAGGGGTGAAACCATAGGGAGGGGATGCAAAGGGGACACACGCCCCCCTCAAGCACTGGCTCTGAAGCCCCACACGGGTCCTTTCCCGCTCCCACACCGCAATGGAATACTGGTTTGAACCCCCCCACTCAAAAACCAAATGCTGGTGACACCCATATGAGTGAGGGTCATGTTTCGATCATCAGACGCGTGTGACTTCCCTATTGTGGCACCATTTAAAAAAATTGTCCCGGTTGACTTGTTCATGACTGCAACACTACAACTAATTTTCGATCTTGTTGGTTTAGGGGTTTCTAGAGTACTGCTTCGAGCATTTGGATATGTCGTTACTGTGTGCCAGAGCGATTAAGGTCCCATGTGTTCTCTCCTGGCCAGGTGGCAACCGAAAAAGGTGCACGAAAGGTGGACCCTGCTGAAGGCCCCATTCGGCAAGAAGAAACACATGGTCCAGTACGAAATGAGGACGCACTTTGAAGTCATTGAGGTACCCTCTTTTATTGTGACACAGCAGAGGGTTTACATAAAGAATACAGATATAGCGAGTTTTCGGTTGTAACAAAGTATACATCAATAGTCTTGTTCTTAGTGCATGGTGGTGAACGTAGACTTATGTAATGTACTTTTGAATTTAACACAGCCATGTTTTGTGTCAGGTGAAACTTCATTTTTATGGGGCTTAGACTAGGCTTGTGCAAAGAGTGAATTTTATGTGCTAGCAGCAGGATTTGACTTTCTGTACAATGCAAGTGATAACCAGTAAAGTATGTTGTTTTAAAATTTAATGTATCTAGAGCCTATCAGTCCATATAACAAGCTTTTCAATTTAAAAATCATTATTCGATGTGAGGGTAATATGTTCATTTAACCCTGCAGTGGGTATTGGCATCAGTGCAAACTCCCCTTGGACAGGTTTTTTCACGGCTTGACGTTCTTTTACTGCAGTAAAACCACCTTTACAGAGTTTTACATGCGAATAAATATAGCATTTGCGTTCTTTCTCGACTTGGCACCTCTCTACTGCAGTGGAACTACCCTTACAAGGGTCACATCCAGATTATTATACATTTATTCATTTATTTCGAATACCGTACTTCAAAATTTTCAATAATTCAGTTCATTTGGCCCCTACAGGTACTGTGGCATGCTTCAGTTTCTATGTGCGCCTCACCGCAGCGGTCTAGTGGCTAATGTACTCAGCTGCTGACTCGCAGGTCGTGGGATGGAATCCCGGCTGCAGCGGCTGCATTTCCGATGGAGGCGGAAATGCTGTAGGCCCGTGTGCTCAGATTTGGGTGCACGTTAAAGAACCCCAGGTGGTCAAAATTTCCGGAGCCCTCCACTACGGCGTCTCTCATAATCATATGATGGTTTCGAGACGTTAAACCCCACATATCAATCAAACAGTTTCTATGTGCAGTAATCACTGAACTGCTCTGGCATTCTACGCGATTCTACTTTGAGTGCTAAGTAGTTATGGTTGACTAAGCAGATGGCATAGACAACAGAGTCACCAGGAGACGACAACATGGGCATTGAAGTGAAAGAGAACAACAAGCAAAGAAGAAGCATAAGGAACTGAGCCTCTGAAATATAGTAGCCTTGGTTTTAAAAAAAATCGCTCTAAGCAGTGTTTTCAGTGTCTGCGTTGCTCCCTGCTGTCAGTACGGTTTGTTCAGCAACATTCTACCAACTAGCCCAATGTAGCACACATCTACGGGCTGTGGCAGGTCGCACGTTTGAATCGTAGCCTCAACCCAACCACGTTATGATGTTGGCAGACCGCAGTGACTTTTATCTACTAAGCTTTTGGTGCATACAAAAAAAAAGCTTATTGAATTTGCCTGCACCGCTGCTAACCAGCTGCTGTTAGGTAAAATATAACCTCAAAACTTCATTATAACAAAGCTGAGTCAAGAAAGTAAGTTCATCATATCCGAAAATTTGTTATGAAATTATCTTCCATACAATGTATCTATTGCAAGACTATTTTTCATTCAATTCGTTATAACCAATATTTTGTTATATTTGTGTTTGTTTTGAGGTCTGAGTGTAATTACGTTGCAGAAATGGAGCAGGTAAGGCAATCTCAAGATAACGTGGGAGGCTACACAGGCCTGAGCTCTGCCAATCGCCAGTATACTCGTTTTGCTTCTTTAAACCACCGCCCAACATTTGCAAAACAACTCTTGCAAAAGAAAATAATGTTAGTGTGTCCCGTCATCTATATGCTGGCCATATAAACAAATATAACTGGTTCTAAATATTTTGACAACTGGCAGAGAGCATGTTTTGAGTGTAGCCAATGCAAGTTAGCATGCCACGTATGTGCCCAATTCGGCAAACGATAAATTTGAAGAGCTTTTTATGAATTCAAGCTCCCACAATAGTGAATAATTTATGCTTTTTGTTCTGAATCAGTAGTTAACTATTTTGATGAGTAAATTGCTTATAAATTACTCATGCTTGTTGACGTACTTGTACTTGTAATTAGTGCAACTTTTTATATGATGAAATAATGCTCGATAAAAATGTTTGTATGTGTCGTGCAGGGCATCCTTCAGTGCTGCTAGCACATTTTCCCATAATAGTGAAAGAAGAAAACCTGGCAGAGAGTGCAGAGCACTGCCGAAAAAACCCGGAAGTGAAAGGGTTAATGATGGGGTATTTACACGTCATACTCAAGTCATGCAATGGCTGCCCCGACCCAATTTTCTCGTCCACCACCGTGGATCAGTGGCTACGGTGCTCTCCTGCTCACCTGAAGTTTGCGAATTCGATCCTGGCCGTGGTGGTCGCATTTGGCTGCAGGCGAAATAATTGAGGCCTGTGTGCTTTGCAATGTCGGCACACGTTAAAAAACACCAGATGGTCAAAATTTTCGAAGCCTTCCACTTCCGTGTCTTTCGTAATCATATCGTGGTTTTGGGAGGTAATACTCTAGATATTATTATTATTATTATTATTATTATTATTATTATATTCTCCTCATACTTTGTTTTTTGTCCTTTAGCACAACAAAAACAAGCACATGACCAGGGCCATAATCTTGCCATTGACATTTAGTTCTCTGCAGTACCTTGCGGAGTTCCTCTGTTTATTGTGAACATTGTGCCTGCGTGCTCATATGCTCACTGAATCATTTAACCAAACAGCATCGAAGTTTGCAGAGTATATTTTATTTCCTAAATAACTGTGAGGCTTTTACCAATGCTGTCAACAGTCGCAGCAAACACGTTGGTGGCAGCTCTCTGTTTCGTACCTGCTACTTCTACCGAATCTCCCATGTAGATTATGAATGGAGACTCGTATGATGATTTTACGAATGTCTGTGACGTTTTAAGTAGGATAAACTGTTCTACACCTTAGCTCTAAAAGTATGAATTTACGTATATTTCGTGTTATATCTTGTTTTGAATCACTTTGCACTATATACATTGCTTACTCAGCTGACACTGTGTTTCTTGCCTCACCTTTGTTGGTTCTAGCTCAAGCACCTGACAGGCTCTACGGCTGACACCTATCTCGAATACATTCAGAGAAATCTTCCAGAAGGAGTCGCCATGAAGGTCACAAAGGTGGGACATTTCTTTTTTGGTTTAGGATCATCTTTGTAGTGAGCTTGGATTCATGAGGCATTAAATATAACAAGAAAAATGAGCATTAAGCGGTATTGAACACTGAAAACATAACATTGAGCATGCCGTGCATGTGCATAATATACTGGAAAGAGGATACGATGCTTTTTCTTTTTTAATCTTTGTTTCGTTTCTGTAAAACCTAAAGGTCCAGTGTATATAGAGTGAAACCGAATGAACAGTGGTGGTACTTTAGGAACTGAAGTCTGGAAGTGACGTGTTAAATTTTGCGTCATATATCAAAGGAATCATGAACGAAAATCGTAAAAACTGACGAAAACTTTGAATTTCTACTCGGCAGATACGACTGCTCCGATAAACAGAGTTAACTTCCTGCATTTGTAACAGTTGGCTGAATTCTCGACCGATTGTCAGCGTGCAGCGGCTGCACGCGAGTGCGAGCCGTAATGTCACAATCGCCGTGGCTTATGCAGGGTGTGCATGTTCCTGTCCTCCTTTTACTTCTCTCCACCTCTTCTTTCATGCCACCCTCCCTTTTTCAGATTTCTTTATCGATACGAATACAAGAATGTTACGTGTGTTTATTCCACAAAAAGCGCTGATGCTTCGTTCCACAAAAGCCCTTCAAACCAACAGAGAGTGTTGTTCGGTATTGGTGTCATTCGTAGTGGTCCATGCACCGTAGGAGAAGCTGACCAGGCCAAGAGATATGGACAAGGGCTAGCATTGTTGGCTTGTTTCGGGTGTGTGTAACGTCGTCAAACAAGATCTCTTCTAGATGACCGCGTGGCAGCTAAATGCAGCAGTTTGTGAAAAATGCATTAAATTCATTATTTTCCTGTAGTTTCTGCCTGAAATGAATATTGTGTCTATCGATTTGAGGCCCCAATCTTTCACATTGGTTGAAAATCTTGGGTGCAAAAATTTGTTTAATTATCATTTTAAAGGAGGCTCGAAACGAGTGCAGTATTTTATCCCAATAGACCGGTTTTACAATAGTGAGAGGGGCATGCACAGCGGAACATTGTCATTGCAATGGCAGTAGCTCTCATTGATCTTCTGTCGCATTAAAGTTAAACCCAATTTTCGACTGAAATCCCAGCGACAGTGATGTGGCCAAATTTTCCACTAAACTTTGTAGGACGGTTAGGGAGTGCATCAGCTCAACTGCCCTCTTTTCTACGGGATTTTTCCGAAGAGTGTTTTAACATACCCTCTAATTGGTTTCCTGCAATGAGGTGTAGGAAAGGTTGTGTGTAGGTCTAAGACTCAATTTACGAGCTGTCGTTGAACAAAGCACCCTTTCGTTTTTAGTCTTGAAATGAAACCGTCACGACCAAGATTGCTCATCATGCCTGTTTTGAACCTTTCATCGTTAAAAAGATGCTTACTTTTCTTTCTCTCTGCCTAGACCACGCTGGAAAGGCTACCGAGTTACATCAAGCCTCCAGTGCATGAAACCAGTGATGCCCAATCAACGTTACTAGAGGACGCCTCAAAATGAAGAATTAGTTATGCGCAGTAACAAAACGAAGGAAATCACGACGCGTTTTCGAATTCTAGTGAATGGAAAATGACTGCCCTCACTGAATAAAAGTTTTGTTAGCAAGCAACATTTTCTCTCTCATTTCACCACAGCCAAGGCCTGGTGGAAGAGGATGCAAAATAATACAGCATTCACTGGGCGTCATTTGCGTTAGTGCTGGGAACCCATTGGTTCTCCAATGGTCCATATTCTTGCAATAATTCAGTTGAGGTTTTTTCACAAGAAAATCAATAATTTATTGGACAGCATGATATGGTCTCTTTTTTGAAAAATCTTTTGTGAAACAAAAAAAAATGCCAAGCCTGTGCTGAATGTGCAGCGCTGTCACAGCGAAAGCTAAAAAAGCAACCTTTAAGAGCCTTTTTTTAACACTCTCTTAGTACCTGCTACATCCACTACATTATTAATTATTCTGTAATAGGCAGGCATTTTTCATCATGCTTCAGAGAAGTGTGGTATCCACTAAACACTTGCAACGAATTTTGTTCTTCATGTGGTGATGTTGAGGGAGGATTGTGCCTGAAGTGGGTATGAGTTAATAGGTGATGAAGAACAAGCTCTTGTAATGGGTTGGAGCATTGTACGACCCATTTGTTATGCAACTCGCATTCTGTGATGCCTGTTGTTCCTATGCTGTTCTAAAACGCTTTATTACTCATATTAACACGATTCCTTTCCCGACATCAAGCCTGCCTAAGGCAAGTTAGTGAACGAGCCCCAAGCATCGACGTGGCTTAGTGGTAGAATACTGGGCTGGCACGCAGTGTACTGAGGTTAGAATCCCAGTATGTTTTTGGTGTTTTTATTGAGGTTTTTTATCATTTCATGCAATAGTGGTTGCGGACAACTACAGTGCCGCACATGACCCGTGTTGTGATCTCGTAACAGCTTTCGCTGTAAAAATTTCTTAGGGCCCAACTTGGAATCAAGAGCAACAACACAAGGTCCACATAGCAACCAAAGAGAATACTATTCTTCGATGGGATGTTAAGAAGTTTTTTCACACAAATGCACATATCTGAATGGAGTAAAGGCTCGTTAACTTGAACTCAAAGGAGAATATAAAATTATTCTAATTTATCAGTGCTCAAATTAACGAGCGGCCACTAGAATGAATGGACAACGTGCCACGTTGCGTGGGCAAATATGTGTGTCCTTTCGTATATATATATATGTGTGTGTGTGTGTGTGTGTGTGTGTGTGTGTGTGTGTGTGTGTGTGTGTGTGTGTGTGTGTGTGTGTGTGTGTGTGTGTGTGTGTGTGTGTGTGTGTGTGTGTGTGTGTGTGTGTGTGTGTGTGTGTGTGTGTGTGTGTGTGTGTGTGTGTGTGTGTGTGTGTGTGTGTGTGTGTGTGTGTGTGTGTGTGTGTGTGTGTGTGTGTGTGTGTGTGTGTGTGTGTGTGTGTGTGTGTGTGTGTGTGTGTGTGTGTGTGTGTGTGTGTGTGTGTGTGTGTGTGTGTGTGTGTGTGTGTGTGTGTGTGTGTGTGTGTGTGTGTGTGTGTGTGTGTGTGTGTGTGTGTGTGTGTGTGTGTGTGTGTGTGTGTGTGTGTGTGTGTAACCCTACGAAGAATGGGCGACGTGGCTACGCCATGTTTATTCGAAAGCACTTCTTTCTTCTTGGCTTCTACCAACCATTGCTT
The DNA here is from genome assembly GCF_043290135.1 of Rhipicephalus microplus. Taxonomy (NCBI): domain Eukaryota; kingdom Metazoa; phylum Arthropoda; class Arachnida; order Ixodida; family Ixodidae; genus Rhipicephalus; species Rhipicephalus microplus. The sequence goes on along the minus strand of NW_027464615.1, from coordinate 636,155 downwards.
CCTTCTTACGTCACATGATTCCCCCTCCCCCCGAAAGAATGCGTGAGCTATAATCTACAAAGCCTGAACAAGTGGAGTGTCATAATAACAAAAATAATTGCAGAAAATGCAGTAGTTCCATGTCACATGGCAGTTCCATGCACTTGCACAAAAACATTCACAGGAAAGGCAGTCCGGCGATATCTAGGAGACCTCAGGTGGAAGAGGTTGGCTGTTCCGTTCTGGAGAGCATAACCATGCCTTCAGCGTGGAAAACGATGATGACACAGCCTGGTTAGTAGTGAGGAACGAACAAGGTTGGGAGTTCTTGTAGCGTTGGAAGGTCGGATGTCTCATGCGTTGGATTTTGAGTCGTGGCTGCGACAGACGCTTTGCTTCTAGAATGCGTGCTTCTTGGTGGATTGTGACGACGTGATGCCTGAGTGCTAGCGGTATGCAAGAAGTGCTTCTGCATCTTTCTTGGCGTTTTCCGTGGTGTTGCGGTCTGTGTAACTGCAGGCACAGGGAACGTCTCTGGCTTCTTTCCTTTTTGACGTCTTGGAATAGTCTTTGGGTTGGAAGTCTTATTTTCCACTGCTCTTCAATTGATGAGTATGCTTCTATTGAATTTCGCGTTCGTCGATGCCTTCGTTGCAGTCTCACTCATTGTCGCATGAGTTTGCTGGCTTGGCTTTGCTTGCTTTGCTGATATTGCTCAAGAGATGACTGTAGTGGAGCCTCTTTCAGAATTGGACATTCATGTCTTTCGTAAGCTGACATGTTCTGTAGACAGCTGGTGCATTATGAACTGGTGTCTTGCTTATCGGGAATGGTTGGTGGTGCGCCATCATTGCTAGCATGCTCTTCAGAGGCTTCGGTGATGTTGTTCAATACGACCGCTTCTCAAAGACAACTGCATACGAGGTTTGATGCATGATGTACTTCTGAATTGGTTGGATTCTTGAATTGGTGAGCACTGCATGAGGATACCGCAGGCGACGGGGCATCACCAGGTTCGAACTGCAGATTTTATCTAGTCTGCAGTGCCATAGAAATGAAGTCTTGCGATGAAAAACATCCAGATTTGACAGGTAGTTCATCAGGGGCTTCTTCTTCGCTGTTCACTATGAGTGGTTCTTGCGCCTGGTAGCGTGCGACGTTCGATGCGTCTGAGCCTTTTGTGTTTGGAGTTTCAGGTGCGCACTCGACAGCGAAACCGCAACAGCCGTGGCTCGGTCAGATTTCAGTAGTGAATGGCCCTATTTCGGTGCAACTAACGATGCGAGCTGTTCTGGCGCATGTGTATGCACAGAAGGGCCAGAGCCTGGCTGAGTATCTTCCGAGTTTCTCACCTCCACATCAACCATAGTGAGCCTGTGAGATTCGAGGTGAGCGTTGTGAGCAACTGAAGAGCCAAGCGACGGAAAAGCAGGAGGTGGTTGAAGTGCTTGAGATGGAGAGTACAGTGCACAGGGTGGCTCCCTAACGCGAGTGCTACGGTGCAGTGATGACGTAAAGGTTGGTTTTCGATCGGGCAGTTGCAAAACGCAGTGCGGTGGACGGTGCACTCTTCCTGTAAACAGATCTGGCTGCCTTTCAGTGAGAGGGTGCTTTAATTGGTCTTGTTTCAAAGGCCGATTGATTCTTGGTGTCCCAATGCGTGAGCAGTGCTTTTAACTGTGTCGACTGAGTGCAATTGTTTCCAGATGGTTGGCAATAAGAAAGTCTTCACCATAGTCGCGAGAACGGGTCATCATCTCTACCTTTGATCTTTTGCCACGATTCATCATTTTCGAATATGTGTGTCAAATAAAACTGAAATGCCTCACTGGAGATGCAGTCAGTGAAGTTGGCCATCATCACTCATTCTGACCATGATACAGCGATAGCGTGGAACATGAACAGGTAGAACCAGTCCTGCACGAGTCCATCGTTCGCTGCTCCGGTGTACTTGGGGATTTCAAGGTCGGCCGATGAATCTGTCATGGTGCTGGTCGTTGTGTCCTGGTTAGAGATGATTCGGTAGTCGATGTATACTCAGGGCAGGGCGTCTTGTGGGGAACTGCATCGATGATGAGCGACTGATGAAGGGTGTCACAGGTCCCATTAATTAGGGAGGCGATCGCCGGGCTAATTCCAAGGGCGGAAGTATCAGCCCCCCCGTACTGCACCACGAAAGCGTGGACAATTTAGAAGTGGTCCTATTTGGCGCGCCAGCGGACGCCAGCTGTGGCCCAAAGAACAAGTCAGAGCCGATAGTTGATAAAAAACAAAATTATATTCTCACCTATGGCAGATCAAAACGATACACAATTGTGTACACTCGACAACAGTTGAATACGATGTGTCACCAATCAAACAACGTACTACACAGTACAATCAGCCACACTCGAAACAACGGACACAAACAACAATACGCCCTACAATGCAATCACATGCATCGAACAACCAAGACACTTAAAGACTAAAGAGTTCGAAAACTTATTCAGTCCAAAGTCCTTGGAATTAAAGTGTGAATGATACTCTTCCCAGAATCACTCACTCAAAGTCCAGCGCTGTTGTCGTTCCGCTGCCCCCGAAGTTTCTCTTTAAGGAAACCTCGCTTCTTTAATTGGCCGCTCTCCAAGCACCAAACTTATTCGCCTGTAACACGTCGGCTTCCGACGCACAGCTGTTGCAACGCGTCTTTGTTTGCTGGCGCTAGACACACTCTTCTGCTTGTAGCACGAGTCTTCAACCCTCAGGTGGAAATCTTCTTCATTACCTGCTTTTGTCACTGAGGACAGAGCCTTCGCCGACAACACGGCGGAAAAACCCTACGCACTCTGGCGCATACTTTCTTCTTCTCCTGATCGCCCATCTCTGCTGCTCAGTTCAGTACCGTCCGCGCTAGATACCAGAAAATTCTTATCATTTCGTCGGCGCGCTGCACAGCCAAGGCTGGGGAAAGAGCGAGACGTTTCGAGGGCCTTCCGCTACACATGACACCACTCTGCATCACCACGCCCCTTTCCTTCGGGAACCTTCCAGGGCTTGCTCGGCCGCAGATGTGAGGAGGTTGGTTTGCGAAACTACGCTTCCGAGGGGGGGGGGGGGGGGGAGATGGCGCACCCGGGAAGTCTTTGGATGCTTTTTTTTTCTTTATCGATGACCTTGGGGCGCCTCGTTGGCACTTGGTCACCCGAATTCGGCGGCACGCCCTTTTTGGAGCGCCCGTTTGTGACACTGCCCCCCCACTTTAAGAATATTATCTCATAATATTCAAAACCACACTAACGAGTGAACAGTCACCACACACTTAAAATCTGTAACATAGTCCGTCGCTCATGGCACTTCACATTCACAATAGAACACTCAGTACAATTGCACATTGCAATTCAATCTCACAACGCATAGAATATAACCACAGGTACATGAGTACAACACTCCATCACATACTCCAAACAATACAGATGTACAAAGGTCTGTCTTTACAACAACTGTACAATCCTATACATCACGTCACCGCAACAAACACCTTGACTCGCTCGACATACACTTGTGACACAGGATAACAACACAACACACTTAGACTCAACACTGCCAAGCACATTCCGATTCGACCTCAGCACCTATCCTGTGCACTTCGAGCTACGCTTGCGCTCTTTCTTACGGTGCTTGCTCAATCTCTTCTTATTTTTGCTCGTTCTGCTCTGGCGAGCCCTTCCAATCGATGGTAACTGAGGCGGCGTCTCTGCCATCAGTGAGCCTTTCGACACAAACGTGTCATGACGTTCAACTGATCTTGTCTGGTTATTCACCAGCTTCTTCACGTCACTACATTGGGCCGAGCCAGCCGACTCCGTCACCTTTTCACGGTTGGTCGGTTGAGGTCGCTCTGCCACAAGTCCAGCTGCACGGCATGTTCTCTCATTCAACGCGATCATCTCCTGATTCACTGCATTTTGCGCCCAGGCTTCACCTTGGGCTCGGGTTAAATCCTTCACGGGATTTTTTTCCACTGTATCTCACGGTCCTTGTATCAACGAGGGCTCCATCTTCGGGTGTTCCCCCAAACGTTCTGGATCATTCGGCCCTCGCACCTCGTCGATGTTTCAGATGATGAGGTCGAATCGTCATGCGCAGGGCAGTAACCCTTCCGCTAAAGTAAGGGGCTTCAACCTCAATCTCTGCTTTGGGAAGCATCCGAACCGTGCTGTCAATCAGGCAAACCGATTTCGTTTTACCTGTTAACTCACTTTCGCGTACCAAATTTTTCCGCACGATAACAGTGGAGCTACCGGTGTCTTTTAGCACCATATTCTTCTTGCCCGCAACTTTTCCAGGCAGTGTTGGCATTCACTTCGTAACACTGGTTGGCCATTTTCTCATTACAGCACCCACAATAGGAAGTTTCTTCCCATTTTTCAACTCCACAAATCCGTCGGTGACGTCATCATCATCGGCTTTCGGTGGCACCTGCACACATGCTACTTGGCGAGTTTGACTCGCTCCGTTGCGACATGCGTCTGCCTTGTGCCCGGTCTGACCACACCTGAAACATTTTACAACCGTAGGGCTCGTAAAGTTAGTTCGACAGCTGTTATCGTGATGACCCACTCGGTTACACAGAAAACATCGCGGGACACTCTCCGGTGCACGCTTCTTTTGTTCGGGTGCCGATTTCTTCGAATATTCGGGACACTCCTTCTTGACTTTGGCCAAATTTGTGCCACCTTGCGCTTCCAAGAATTGGTCAGCCAATTCAAGCATGTCTTCAAGTGACTCAGCTTTCCTCTCTTTCAAGTACAGCGACAGGCTTGGGTGGCAACTGGAGAGAAATTGCTCTCTAAGCTCATCCAGTGCCTTCTCTATAATATAGAGAAAGCACTGGCTCATCATACTCCTGTGCTGTCCCTGAAAGTTCGATCCATCTGTCAAAATAATGGCTAAGTCGAGTGGCGTACTGCGTAGCCATCTTACCATCAGCTGGTTTTCCTGTCCAAAATCTGTCCCAGAAACCTTTCGCAGTAAATCTAAATCGCTTCAGTAAAGCAGCTTTCACATTTGCATAGTTGGCTGCATCTGTCGGCGTCAGCCTACCGTACATACTGAGCGCTTCGCCACTCAAGCAGGTACTCAATTAAAGCAGTTGCCCATTGATGTTCCGGCAAATTCTGGCTCCTTGCAATCGTCTCAAATCTGTGAAGGTACGCGTCAAGGTCGTCCGACACATGCCGCTCACGTCGAAATTCTTGGAGTCGCTCTAGCGATACGATACGCAATCCGTGTTCACCATGAGGTCTACATATTACTCGCAATAGGCATTTCACAGAACACCTACCAGTGGGCATGTAGGGCCCACGACCTTCTGTACTCCTGACCTGCCCACAGAACACCTACCAGCTGGCGGCGGTCTACGGAGCTGCCTGCGCCGGCTCGGATGCCGAACTTCGCCGCATAGGGGCGCTCGAGTTACCCCAGATTAAGAAGAACAATGCACATGCTGCGGGAAAGATAAGGAAACGGCGGAGCATGTTCTGATTGAATGTGGAGATATCCACCCAGGTGTACGTTTGGGCACGAGCCTACAGGAAGCCTTGGGTTTTAGGGACAACAATGGAAAGCTGAACACACCCGCGATTGAAATAAGTAAGAGACGGTTAGAGTATTGGTGGCAGAAAATTAGAAAGAAAGGACAAAAATAAATATTGAAAAAATAAAATATGGACAGTGTGCCGTAAATGGCAGAGAACTTAAGCTGAAAATTTACCTTTTTTTCCATTAAGATAGAATTTATCGAAGTAGAGGCATTAGGCCAACATAAAAAAAGAAAAAAGGTTTTTTTTTTTTTTTTGTCGAGCCTGGTGGCATACTTGTCACCACCCCGTTATAAAGGGGACGCTCATAGCATCCATCCATCCATCCATGAGCGCCGGGTGATGCATAGAAATGCATGGGTTGCCACCGGTTTGAGAAGAGTTTCATAAGGGTTTGAGTAAATGTGACGGGTATCTTGAATTATTTCATTTTATGTGACTTTGAGAATCTTCTTTTGCATTTTGCATGACATTTCAGAGCATTACACAAATAAGATACAAAAACATGTATCATCGTGCAAAACAAGAAAGAACGATGACAGAGACAGGTTGTAAAAAGTGCTGGCCCTCCAAATGTTTAACTCATGATACCGGCTATACGTGTATACAATGGTAGACTTCTTGTCGCACACTCAGCTGGATTGAATTTACTGTCTGGACGAGAAAGTGCAAGGACTATGACATTTGACAGTGGCCGTGGCATCCAGCGCGCATAGAAAACAACCCAATACAGACAATTTCGCGCATAATTACCTTCGTATCAAATGGCAAATGTAGATCGCAGGTACATGAATAATCAATAAAAAACACTCTGCAATTTGTTTTGAAACGAAACAGCAAACAACAACAGCAAACGACTTTACCTGCAAGACGGCAGCGTTTGCTCTTTTGGAGAGCAGATTCCTCTGCAACTTCACGGTTCAGCTTGGCTATTTGCACTTTTAATTCAGTATTATTCCTTGCCATGGTTTGGCATTTCCGGTGCGATGATTTTGCGGAAGTCATCACACGGCGCCTCTTCTGGCTGGTTATAGTTGTTTGCGCGGTCAATGAGCGTCGGTCGATTTTTTTTTTTTTTTACATTGTCGCCAGGTGCAGTTTCAGGTGGTTCTGTGCGGTCAAATTTGGTGATAGGGTGCATAAAGTCTGAGGATGGTCTTGAAGTTGTGTTTGCGGATGGTACTGATGACATATGTCGCTCGATGTCAAGCTCTGCAGCACGCCGGGGCTGAACCTGTTTTCTTCCTGCATTAAAAAATTGTGTTCTGTTATACGCCTTTTCTTGAAATTCGTTTTCATTGGTCCAATTTTATGCAAGAGCCGTGGGGAGACGTCAAGAATTGAACATTGTTAGTCACTTTTTTTCTTCGGGCAGGGTCTATGTTCCTGAACATTTGAACGTTTCAAGGTGTGGCGGACTTTTGCCACGTGCGGCACCATGTACTTTGGATATTGTGGAAACACTGACGGCACAGCATTCGCTTTCAGCCTTTTTATCTTTAGTCCCAGCTTATAGTCGGTTGGAGCAAAGTGCACACTGCACATCTTCGACCTGTCATTTGGGAGCCAAACTTCATTGCCAGCACCTTGAAAAGAAGATGAAGCTTAATAGTACGTTGTGGAGTTGTGAGTTGGCGCTCTTTCTGTCTCGTCTTTTTTTTCTCTTTGTCAACCTTGCGCCACGTATTTCAGCCAAAGAAGATGAACATTCAGTGAAATATTGTGAATAAAATACAAATTTTTTTTGTTCTTTTCTAAGGAGTATATCATGCAATTAGAACTTTATACCATGGTGGCGAAGTGAATAAAACAGAGTTATGAAGTGAGCGTATGACTTCACCTCGTTAACCATGTGACACACGTAACTGGCTGAGATACATTAGCACTAAATAAAACGGATGACCACAAGAAAGAAGACAAGGAAACATGCTACTCACAACTTTTCGTTAGGAGAAAAGTTTTCACGTATATGTCCTTTTGTCATGCATGCGCGTAGACGGGTAAACTAACACGTTTATATTACACGCGGTAGCACATAAATTCAAGTTCGAGGTCGAACTAATTAAGCGACAGAGGATAAATATTCACTTATGCAACGATCTCTGCTCTTTTTGGTAATGTAATTAAACTACCAAAGCAATTTTGAAGAAGCTGCTTCTTCCCACAGTGGGTGTGTTTGAAAACCTAGGTGCATAACCACATGTAGTGACATGGCTTCCATATGTGCACTCTTGTCATCTTTTCTTCTTTTTTTTGCCAATAAAAAGTTGTGAGTATAGCACGTCGTCATTTACTTTCTTGAGGTTGTTGGTTTATTTTTATTATTTTTTTGCGCTAATATGCGTCTCAGTCTGTCATGCACCACCAACCAGCCCAGCAACTCACTATTTTAAAGACACGTAGTCATTTGCAACCCATATTACATTTTCAGCATGCCAGACAACGCCCAATTGCCCTTTCTAGAAATCACCTTGATCCATTTTTCACCAACCTCGATCACTGGAAACTCATGAAAAGTCACATCAGAAGTCTTCCCTTGCCTTGATTCGCAGACACACACCATCGTGATGGTTCGTTTGCACCAAGAAACCTCGCTTCGCTGGTGTACAAACTGCACCTACCTGCACGCTTCTATCGCAGCTTGGCACGAGGAGATGGTAGCAAAAGATTGTCATTATACTTTTTAGTTTATTCAAAAAGAGGCTTTTATTGATTTTTTTCCAATTGTCCAGAGTGTATGCACGCGTAAACATTGCTGCTTTTCTCCCAGTGTCGCGCAAGCAGACGACAAAAAAAAAAAAGCGCAGTGGCCTATGTTTTGGCCGTCAGCACCCGGTGCGGATGGGGTAAGGTCCCTAAATAAAAAAGTTTATCTAGGGACCTTAGGATGGGGTAAGTTGCAGCGCCACAAGACGCATAGCGGCAGGCGCCAATACCAGAAAGGGCGTGCTGGCGCTTTGCTCGCTGGGCAGGTCAGGAGTACAGAAGGTCATGGTCGGGCCTTCCTATCAGGACATGGCATCCCAAGAGCGGCCCACCAAATTCTCAATCAAATTCCACTAACTGAGTCAAACAGTACTTTTCGCATCCACTTACTCTGGACTCCTGGTCTTGCCTCTCTGCCGGGAAATGAACGCGCACATGCTGTTGCCCGCGAAATTTCTCTCTGGGCGGCCCGGCAAGGTAAGGCGACCATTTCGGAGTGGGGGGATCCTCTTCGCACTTACAGGAACGTCCGTCGCATACCGAGCGCCCCACCGACATCTTTCTCGCGAGAGGAGGCAGTAGCGCTACGCCAGTTACAGACTAAAAGATTTCCCAATCTAGTATCACTTCATTAATTCTACCCGCAGTGCTATGCAGACCGTTGTCCCGGCTGTAGAAACTCGCCCACGGCATTCCATGTCCCGTTCGAGTGCCCTGCGAATATCTTTCCTCTCTCACCTGCTTTCCTTCACCTTTTACGTAACGAGGAGCTGTGGGATGATGCTCTCCGCGACGGACCTCCCGAGGTCCTCCGAGCTTTGATACAGCGGGCCCGGCTCGTCGCTGGAGTCGTCCTAGGGACCCCGGACTGGGTTCCTCCCACACCATCCTTCTCCATGCTTTTGTGAATAACGACGTTTCTCTCTCTCTCTCTCTTCCTTTCATCGAACGCTACAAGCAGCTTGCTTGGGTTCAAGCGGAAGCCATGATCTTCCCGTTCACTGCTTTCAACTCTAGCTTGGACGGGAGTTTCACTTCGTTGTTGCAAACGCAGCCGCTCGAGTTCCATCTCGCGCTGCCGCTCCCTTTCAGCCATCTCTGCCTCTCTTTCTTCTTTCAGCTGTCGCTCCTTTGCCTCTCTTTCTTCTTTCAGCTATCGCTCCCTTGCCTCTCTTTCTTCTCTCGCCCTTTCAGCTGCCAGCTTTTCTCTCTCCAGCTCCAACTTCAATTGCTGCTCTCTTCTTTCAGCTGTCGCTTCTTTACCTCTCTTTCTTTTTTCGCCCTTTCAGTGGCCAGCCTTTCTCTCTCCAACTCAGCTGCTTTTTCTTCCTTGGCCCTCTCAGCTGCAAACCTCTCTCTCTCTCCAACTCAGCTGCTTTTTCTTCCTTGGCTCTCTCAGCTGCCAACCTCTCTCTCTCCGCCGCCTCTTTCTCCTTCTGGCTCACCCACTTCCGTAGTTCGGCGCCAGAAAGACCCATCTTCTCATTAAGAGCTACTAACTTCTCCAGATCCATGGTGCCTCTCAAATCAAATTCTAGCCGCGTGCACAAGATATCTGCCAACTCAGTCTATCGAAACACTCTCTGCACACTCGTTAACGAGAACACTGAGCAACATACAAAAAATGTTCCGATAGCACTATCCACGACTCAAGGCTCTTTCTCACTACTTTGGACACACTGTGCACCAAAAGGTCCTGTCGCGGACGCCATATTAATTATCACAGGTCCCATTAATTAGGGAGGCGATCACCGGGTTGATTCCAAGAGCCGAAGTATCAGCCACCCGAACTGCACCACGAAAGCGTGGACAAATTAGAAGTGGTCCTATTTGGCGCTCGAGTGGACGCCGGCTGTGGCCCAAAGAACAAGTCAGAGCCGAGAGTTGATAAACAAAACAAAATTATATTCTCAATTATGGCAGATCAAAACGATACACAAATATGCACACTCGACAATAGATGAATACGATAAGTCACCAATCAAGCAACATACTACACAGTACAATCAGCCACACTCGAAACAACGGATACAAACAACAATATGCCCTACAATGCAACCGCATGCATCGAACAACCAAGACTAAAGAGTTCAAAAACTTATTCAGTCCAAAGTCCTTCGAACAAAAGTCTGAATGATACTCTTCCTAGAATCACTCACTCAAAGTCCAGTGCTGTTGTCGTTCCGATGCCCCCGAACTTTCTCTTTCAGGAAACCTCGTGTCTTCAATTGGCCGCTCTCCAAGCACCAAACTTCTTCGCCGGTAACACGTCGGCTTCCCATGCGCAGCTGTTGCAACGCGTCTTCGCTCGCTGGTGGTAGGCACACTCTTCTGCTTGTAGCACGAGTCTTCACCCCTCAGGTGGAAATCCTCTTCATTACCTGCTTTTACACTGAGGACAGAGCCTTCGCCGACGACATGGCGGAAACACCCTACGCACTCTGGCGCATACTTTCTTCTTCTCCTGATCTCCCATCTCTGCTGCTCGGTTAAATACCTTCCGCACTAGATTCCAGAAAATTCTCATCGTATCGTCGGCGCGATGAACAGCCAAGGCTGGGGAAAGAGCGAAACGTTTCCAGGGCCGTCCGCGACATGTGACACCACTCTGCATCAGCACGCCTTTTTCCTTCGCGAACCTTCCAAGGCTTGCTCTGCCGCTGATATGAGGAGGTTGGTCGGCTAAACTACGCTTCCGAGGGGGGGGGGAGAGGGCGTGCCCGGGGAGTCTTTGGATGCTTGCTTTCTTTTTTATTGATGACCTTGGGGCGCCTCGTTAGCGCTTGGTCGCCCGAATTCGGCAGCGCGCCCTTTTTTGAGCGCTTATTTGTGACAAAGGGGCAGGCAGGTCTCCATCCTTTTGGCTCGTGTGACGCTTCGACGAATGGGTGACGTGGCTACGCCAACATGTTTATTCCAAAGCACTTCTTCCTTCTTGGCTTCTACCACCAATCATCGCTCCCTTCTTACGTCGCACACACAGACACACATACACTATATATATATATATATATATATATATATATATATATATATATATATATATATATATATATATATATATATATATATATATATATATATATATATATATATATATATATATATATATATATATATATGCATAGCCCATTATAGAAAAGAATCTGTGTGCCACTGCGGCACCAGGGCATAGCCAGGAATTTACGAGGGGGGGGGGCATCTCCTTGATTTAGAGAGGGCGACACCTTGAAAGGGTCACTTTTTGCTTTGTATGCCGTGGCGAATAAAAAAAAAGGGGGTGGGGGGGGGGGGGAGAAGCCCACGGGTACGGTATGCTACCCGGCTACCAGTGTGGGGCACAGTATGTGGGAAAGCCAGCTTTCAATACGATGGAAAGGTGGGCTAGTTGGGAATTCATGGTGGTTCAGTGAACTGGGAGCGCGGGGGTAAACACAGACACAAAGCAAAGAGGAGGCACACAGCACTGAGCGAGTTCGCTGAACCATCATGAATTACCAACTAGCTGAGCGCTCTTACTGTGTGCCTCCTCCTTGCTTTGTGTCTGTGTTTACCCCCGCGATCCCAGTTCGCTAAAGCCAGCTTGGAAAGTTAAACCAGGCTTACATTGATTTCTTTACAGTCGGCTTTGCTTCTAAGCACAACAGTCTTGCTAAATAGAAATTTTTTCGGGGTAATATAGACCATACTGTATTATATCAAAACAAGAAGGCATAGGGCCTTTTCTATTGTTCTATTACTCCCTTGATGTTGCCCAGAGGCATTCGCATGTACTGGGAGAGCACGGATGTGGTAGCTGCTGGTTTCATTCCATCGTGCTCTAACGTGGACGACTACCGTCAACTCGGGAACGCCGAGAGTAATGAACGTCTTGCACACGGATGCCTGTGATGCGATGGTGATGCGACTGGTGCGCGTAATTGTGAATGATTGAAAAATGCGCGAAATTAAAGGATGGCCGAGTGCACGTGCTGGGTCGCCTGAACAACGACGACGCCGAGGACCGGTACACGTGAGAGCGTGGAGCGCAAGCATCCAAGACCATAAAGCAAACAAGGGCCAATGGCTGATCACCACGGAGTTTTGAAAGGCCAATCGGGACGAGACAAGTGTGCCCCAGAGGAAGCCAATCCTGAAGGGCAAAAGAGCTAGGAGTTCGAGGTGAACGAGGCAAGAGGAAGGACACAGCTGGGAGCTGAAGACAGGCAGTCGGGTGGCAGACCTGAGCCTTCTGGACTTCACCCGGTCTGGACCTCCGGACAACGCCTTCCAAGGACGGCGAGCTGCCTCAACGGTCGAGACCAAGGCCTGCAGATTCCGGTGCGGGTGCAGCAACGGCAGTTCGGGTCACGGGCCTGAGCCTTGCAACCAGCCACCTCATCGGGCGAATCTGGGCCGCCACAGGCATCACCGAGCGAGTCCCGTTCCATCGTCGCCGCCAGCGAGCATCGGTACACGCCGTCGCCACCATTACAGCAGCAACGTTTTGGTGAGATCGAACTTGCTCTCTTCCCTGCACCGCCGAATCACCGCGTCAGAACTGCATCATGTAGCTGTGACTTTCCGTCGGCAGTTTCGGGACTTTAGATGTTTGTTTTCCTTCTAAATCCCGCTTTTAGCCAGCTACTCATTTCTTGTAGTTTGTGTTTGAGTTTTGCTTCAGTTCTGCAGTAAATGTCTAGGTGTTGTTTGTTAAGCAAACGGCTTTGTCCTTATTAGAAAAACTCTCCGGGGCTCAACCAGGAGAAACAAATTAGCAACAAGAACCCGCATCACAAACTGGCGTCCGCAGCGACAGGACAAAGCCGTTGGTTTGACACCTTCATTTATTGACGCGGTTGACATCATGTCGAATATGCGAGAGCTAATGGCCTTGGCGGATCGCATGGGAATTGATGGGGCGGATTTTAAAGCATGGTACGAGGAGAAGGAGGCACGAGCACGAGAGGAACGGGCTGCGGAACGAGAAGCTCGAAAGGAACAGTTGGAACGGGAGACGCAGGCCAAGAAGGAGCAGCTTGAGCTCGAGACGCGCGAAAAAGAAAAACAGCTCGAACTGGAGACACGCGCAAAGAAGGAGCAGCTGGAATTAGAGAACCAAAACCTGCAACTGCGTCTTAGACTTGCCGAAGCTGAGAATAGCCGTGTAGAGACAAGAACTGTTGACTCAGCACCAGGCTCAGCACAAGAAAGGAGTGTTTCATGCAGCGTGAATCCTCATAAGTTGATACCGGGATTTAATGAAAGCCGGGACGACTTGGACGCCTATTTAAAAAGGTTCGAGAGAGTCGCCATCGGTCAAGAATGGCCTAGGGACAAATGGGCCACAGCTTTAAGTTTATGTTTGAGCGGAGAAGCCTTAAAGGTGTTTGGAAGACTTTCGCCGGAGGATTCACTCGATTATGATAAAGCCAAGTTGGCGTTGCTCCAGCGTTTCCGTTTTACGGCCGAAGGGTATCGGGAAAAGTTCCGACAAAGCAAGCCACAGGACGGCGAAACAGGCAAGCAGTACGCAACTAGGCTACTGAGTTTTTTCGATCGTTGGGTCGAAATGTCGAGGACCGGAAAAGAATATTCGGCTCTTCGTAACTTGATAGTTACAGAACAGTTCTTAAGAAACTGTCATCACCGTTTGGCACTTTTCCTGCGAGAAAAGAACTTCAACAAGCTAGAGGACATGGCCGAGGCCTCAGATAACTTTTTAGAAGCTCAGAGGCAAGTCAACCTGTTAGTTTTCCGAGAAAAAGTGGAATCTAAAAGCAATACGGAAAAAAGTGGTAGTTACTCGGAGAGAGGAGCAGTACGTTGTTTTGTATGTGGCAAAATGGGTCACAGGGCATCGGAGTGCCGATCAAGGTCAAAACAACCTTTCTGTGGATATTGTCAGAAGGCGGGGCATGATTCCAAAACTTGCTCAAAGAAGAACGGTTCAGCCAACAAGACGTCATGTCTTTTGTCGCCAGAGGAGCACTCAACGGAAGTGAAGCTTTCACCGGACAAAGAAGAGGACATGGCGGGCGCCGTGAATACTCACCCGAAGTTTGCCACACACAAAATGCCCGTGTTACAGGGCCGAATCTTTGGCCGAACCGTCTCAGTGTTGCGGGATACGGGTAGCAATACACTGGTGGTGCGTCGTTCTCTGGTACCCGATGAAGCCCTCATAGGTACTACCGCTACGCTATTCTTAGCCGATGGCAGTAGCATCATCGTTCCTGAGGCGGAGGTGGAAATTCATTCACCTTATTTTTCTGGTACATCTATTGTCAAATGCATGACAAACCCACTCTACGACCTTATTGTCGGAAATGTACCAGGTTCACGTGAAGTCCATGACCCCGATACCAAGTGGGAGGAAAGGATTCCGGTAAAAACCTACCCCAACTATATAGCGAGTGGAAAAGGAGCAGATAGAGAGGATGGTACCCTGAAGTCTTCAGTGGTTGGTATCAAAATCCGAGAGCAACGGTCAATCTCATCTGAAATCGATGTACCCACCTTGAAGACGACCCGAAAGGATCTTAGTGCCGCTCAAAAACAGGACAAGACCCTAGATTCTTGCAGGAGTAAAGTAGGTCAAGGGCTACAGGGAGGATCAAAGTCCTATTCGTTCGAGATAGAAAAGGGGCTGCTATACCGCTATTATCACCTACCATCTGGTAAGGTGATTCAACAAGTAGTAGTGCCCCAAAGATTGCGCAGCCAAGTGCTTACTTTGGCGCACGAAACCCTGATGTCGGGGCATCAAGGAATAAAAAGAACGATTGATCGTGTTCTACAATCATTTTACTGGCCAGGAGTTCAAGAGGCAGTGAGGAGATACGTGCGCTCTTGTGACGCATGCCAACGAACCTACCCCAAGAGCAGAGTTGGTAAGGCACCACTAGGTCGAATGCCTTTGATAGACACCCCATTCGAAAGAGTGGCAGTGGACATTATCGGGCCTTTAAAGCCAATATCACACATGGGTAATCGATATATACTAACACTAGTGGACTTCGCTACTAGATACCCAGATGCAATAGCCCTGCCATCCATCGATTCGGCCACAGTAGCCGAGGCACTGGTAGAGATGTTTTCTCGAATCGGGTTCCCGCGTGAGGTACTTTGTGATCAGGCATCATGCTTTACATCGGAGCTAATGAGAGAGGTCAATGACTTGTTGGCGATCAAGCATCTCAGCTCCACACCCTATCATCCCATGTGTAATGGCTTAGTGGAGAGATTTAATGGCACACTAAAGCAAATGTTGCGTAAATTGTGCCAAGAGGAACCCAAGACATGGGACCGACTATTAGCCCCACTCCTGTTTGCGTACCGGGAAGTCCCGCAAGCCAGCTTGGGATTTTCGCCTTTTGAGCTGATCTACGGTAGAAATGTTCGAGGACCTCTCAGTCTACTTAAAGAATTATGGACCGGAGACAATCAAAGCGAGGAAGTGAAGACAACATATGGGTATGTCCTGGATCTCAGAGATCGCCTAGAAAAAACATTGCAGTTGGCACAAGAAAACCTGTCACGAGCTAAAACAACGCAGAAGAAATACTATGACCGGGGAAGTCGGATGCGTCGGCTAAAGGTTGGAGACCGCGCCCTCGTACTACTTCCCACGACGGAAAACAAGCTTATGATGCATTGGAAAGGACCTTTCAGGGTCACAGGAAAGAAGGGTGACTCTGACTACTGGCTGGATATGGGACATACTACCAAGCTGTTCCATATAAACATGTTAAAACGCTACGAAGAGCGTCCTCCAGAAATATCACCCCAGTCCGCATCTTTCATTGTAGTGGAAGAGGAAGAGACAGCTTTCGAAACACTAAAGCAAGCTCTGGCGTCTGGACCTATTTTAAAGGCTCCGGATCTCAAACGTGGATTTGTACTCCGCAGTGACGCCTCCGATTCTTGCATCGGTGCAGTCCTTATGCAAGAGCACGACGGTGTTTTATACCCGGTAAAATACGCCAGTCGTCAGCTACTGCCTCGAGAACAGAACTACTCAACAATCGAGCGGGAGTGTCTCGCGTTGGTGTGGGCAGTGGAAAAGTTCCACATATTTTTATATGGGACATATTTCACGGTTCAAACAGATCACCAACCGTTGCAGTACTTATCTCGAGCAAACCACCTCAACAGCAGAGTTCTGCGGTGGAGTTTAGTACTGCAAGAGTACAACTTTCACGTAGAACATATAAAGGGATCCGAGAATGTTGGAGCCGACTACATGAGTAGGTTGCAGTGAATATGTTCTGTGTGTTATTATTACAAGGTTATGCTTGTGTGGTGGACTGTTACTGGAGTTAATGACTGTATTTGTACTGTTCTTAGTTGCTGCCAAAAACTTTTCTTATTGTTGTTGGTTGAATGTTACGTTCTGTGGACTCGGTGTTTCGACGTGAGACATGTCAACGAAGAAGCAGTGTGGTGCCATCGGTGTGTTGTGATAGCTTGTGTGGTGCGCATCGAACGACAGTTTTTCAACGGGAAAAACTTCTTCGAAAGGGGGCCATTGTGATGCGATGGTGATGCGACTGGTGCGCGTAATTGTGAATGATTGAAAAATGCGCGAAATTAAAGGATGGCCGAGTGCACGTGCTGGGTCGCCTGAACAACGACGACGCCGAGGACCGGTACACGTGAGAGCGTGGAGCGCAAGCATCCAAGACCATAAAGCAAACAAGGGCCAATGGCTGATCACCACGGAGTTTTGAAAGGCCAATCGGGACGAGACAAGTGTGCCCCAGAGGAAGCCAATCCTGAAGGGCAAAAGAGCTAGGAGTTCGAGGTGAACGAGGCAAGAGGAAGGACACAGCTGGGAGCTGAAGACAGGCAGTCGGGTGGCAGACCTGAGCCTTCTGGACTTCACCCGGTCTGGACCTCCGGACAACGCCTTCCAAGGACGGCGAGCTGCCTCAACGGTCGAGACCAAGGCCTGCAGATTCCGGTGCGGGTGCAGCAACGGCAGTTCGGGTCACGGGCCTGAGCCTTGCAACCAGCCACCTCATCGGGCGAATCTGGGCCGCCACAGGCATCACCGAGCGAGTCCCGTTCCATCGTCGCCGCCAGCGAGCATCGGTACACGCCGTCGCCACCATTACAGCAGCAACGTTTTGGTGAGATCGAACTTGCTCTCTTCCCTGCACCGCCGAATCACCGCGTCAGAACTGCATCATGTAGCTGTGACTTTCCGTCGGCAGTTTCGGGACTTTAGATGTTTGTTTTCCTTCTAAATCCCGCTTTTAGCCAGCTACTCATTTCTTGTAGTTTGTGTTTGAGTTTTGCTTCAGTTCTGCAGTAAATGTCTAGGTGTTGTTTGTTAAGCAAACGGCTTTGTCCTTATTAGAAAAACTCTCCGGGGCTCAACCAGGAGAAACAAATTAGCAACAAGAACCCGCATCACAATGCCATGAATCCCAGGATCTTAGCCACGCACATCTTCAGTGTGAAAAGGCGTATTTGGGGTGTCCTTGTGCTACAGAACAATAGACAGATTTAGTTGCGCGTCCGCTGGCAGCAGTCGTACGGACCCAACCTGCCAGCCATTAGTAATAGGCACCCGACAGTGGACCACAGGGCGCGACGAAGCTCTTTGGGCCGCCTCAGCATTGTTGGTACCGACCGCCAGGGATACTAAGAAAATGGAACGCTCGCTGAACACAGTGACACGTTGATGGGTCAGTGCCCTTTTTGGCACGTTTTCAAAGAACGCTTCCTGGGCGCTTACATAATCAGCCGTGACCCGCTTGCTCTCAACTAAAAAAGAAAATGATATGCACGTGCAAGTTCGGTTTTGCTGCGTCTACTCGCTAGGCTGTGTGTTCTGGCGCTGCCATCAGATCTCGTAAACAGCATTGCCGGGTTCCTATATCAGAGGCTGCGTTCCTACCGCTACTGCGGACGCGCAACTTAATCTCTCTAATAAGCGTTGATCCCCGATCTCACGTGGTCTTACGTTGTCGCTCCACGCCCTGTACTTACAAGTACTAAACAGCGTTCACGTTGTACATTTCACTCCCAGAAGAAAAGCAGAGAGTGCCGTTTTCCAGAAATTAGACGCATTAAAATATTGCTCTGTGGCAGAAATACACCCAGATACTCCCATTCACCCTGATTGGAGTATTTGGGGAGTATATCTGCGACACAACCATCAGATGACTATATAGCTCGCGTTTCCTTTCTGACAACTCGACTCTCATCGATTTCCTATCAAGAGTGCAACGTCACTCTGATAGTGCGCAAGAATAATTATGAAATCAGCAGATTAATATCTGAAACTGAACAATTAAGTATATATTTCAGCGACACATATGTGCCAGCATAACCTCGCTGTCTTCCCGTCCAAAAGAACTGAATTTTCTGCGCATGGTGCGTTGAGGCTTATCATTTGGTTGTCTGCGTCCACAGACATACGCGTGCGCAAAGTTCCCCATCAAGGGATAGGGGGGGGGGCGAAACAAAAGCCGGTTTGGGGTTCGTGCCTACCCCCCCCCCCCCCCGTGATCACGGCAATGCCCAATGCACATTTGCCTTCTCAGCGCTGAAAGAATATATTTACCTTGTTGTGGTTCTTGATATTGTTTGCTGTGTTGGTTCACGTGACCACATTGTGAGAAAAGTTTCTTTGTTGGCCTGGGCAAAAAATTGGCATATAGCAGGGGCGTAGCAGAAGGTGTTACACTAAACCCCCCCCCCCCCCCCCCTCAAAAAAATTTTTTTTTTCACCATGGCATAGAGAGCGGGAAATGACAATTTTATGACTGCTCTCTCCGAAATAATGAAATCTCGCTCCCACCCTTCCTCCACCCCCCAAAAAATTCTGGTACGGCCCTGGCAATGTGTGCGCACATTTCTTCTTTTGTACCTGTGCTTTTCGCCCTCAACCCCGAAAAGTGTGTCAAACCAACGAGCTGACACGCATAATTAAGCACCCAGATTCCATCCGGCCACCCCTAAAGACACATTTATTTGTCGCGCGTGCCCCCCCCCCCCCTCCTCCCTCCAGTCCACAAGAAAAAAATCTTGGCGCCGCTTCTGAACAAACGACTGCGCTTTACTGGCGTGTCGTAGTATATTCTTGTCATAAATGTAGGGATTTATTTGCACCATCAAAGCAGAGGAACCCGGGCACCTCAGCCAAATCATTTCGGGAAGGCATCTAAGTTGATATACTATGCACCTCGATGTGCATAATTAGGACTTGAGCCCGAGTTTTACACGAAAGGAGACGCAAAGGGTAACCGACTGATGACGAGGTGATAGTATGCGATTTCGAATCATCACACAAAACGCCTAAAGAGCAGTAATTAAATTTTAATGTTGTCAGAAGGAGTACAGCATGCACGCATGACTTAGGGCATTGAGTACGAAAGTATAGGTGTGCGTAAATCTTCGTACTTTGTAAATGCAGTAGTGGTGCACGTCCCTTAACAATGTGCACCTCTCCCACTCCCTTCCAAATCAGCGCTTGAGTTTACAAGAAACGAGAAATGTCACCGACGGAATCACTATTTGCTCCCAATGGTGTAAACCGTCTGAGAGAGTATTTATCACTCTAACGGTGGTGTTTTCAAAATTGGCAACATACACCGAAAAGAGGGTTTCCTGTTTTAGAGTGCATTTTTTTTTTTTGTGGAACACCTAACCGTGGTATTTCCGAAAGCGCAAACCACGTGGTGCAAACAGGTGTACAAAAGAATGCAGGCGTACAAAGCTGTGTACGAGTTTGTGCGCGATGCTTTATAAATGGGCGCACGGACACGTATACTAGCATTCTGCTTGCCTTAGAAATAATCAACAAATTTATTTTAAGCTTAATTAGCGTAGTGTAAATAGATAGCGCGAAAAACGCGACCACAAAGGACATACAACCGTCCTGTGCATGTGATTATATTGGGGTCACATACGCTTTGCCCATTGGAAGCTCCAGATTTCACTTTCCAGACTCTTGGCGTGCCGTGAAAAAAAAAAAGTGTGAGTCTTGAGCTTGCTCTACTCTGCGGCACAGTGAAGAATGTTATGTGCACACCATTCAGTTTCATATATTCCGCCACATTCAGAACGCTTTTTGACGATGGCGATGCGGCCCGGGCATCCGACATAAGGGTTTTCCCAATGACTTGACAATCGACCAACGCGTCCGGTGAGGTTGACACACACAATGTTTAACAGCGCCAATTGTTTCAATCAAAGCATTGCGTTAGAGCTTATTCAACGGAGTGACAGCTTCCGGATCTGTCGCGCAGCAACAACAAAGCAACGGCAACTCCAAAAAGTAAGCAGCTAGAAAAAAGGCGTCCGCCTCTCACGTCCTTCGCGCTGTTTCACCGTCGCGCCGTTTGCGTTCGCCGTGCCACCTATCTAGGCAAGCACAAACATCCCTGCTGCTATGCTATCAAATACGTGTTTTTCTCGCTACTGCTGCGATCGGGAGCGTTTCTCAGCTGGAGCTTCCTCTATGCCGTGCTGTCAAAACTGTACGCCGCACCTCCCGTGATTCGAGAAGACAACGCGTCCTTCTCGCTGCTTCGGAAGGCCAAAAAACCGTGCAGAGACGATGCGTAAGTTGCGCGTTCGTACTCTCCAAACCTCGATCAAAACACGCCGTGCCGCCCGCGGTGCGTTGAACCGCCAGAACCACTTGTTCGTATGCATGTCACACTTCTTGGCACCGTTCCGTTTTTCGCGCTCAGCTGCCTTTCCGCGATCGCGTACCCCCCCACGTCTTTCTCGGAATGCTATGCAGGGCAATCAACCCACACTCGACCGTGATCATAAAAAAGCGGCCAGTGATTAATAGCCTTCTATCCGCGCCCACAAGCTAGCTGCCTACTCGCAGAGAGTGCGCACTGCCAAGATCGCCCGATCGACGGACTCGAAGCCCCAGACTGGCCAATCGCGAATGTAAACTTGCTGCAACTTTTATCGGTGAACGACTCGCGTACTGCGAGTGATTCCTGTTTATCTCCTTGCGCCGCGTTGTTTCGCCAAACCGCCGTGTTGACGTTTCGCTTCCGCTTTCAGATCGGTGGTCGTGACGCTGTTCGTATGTGTTCTTCGTGCGAGTTTGCCGGCCGCTGTGTGAATGGATCGAGCGGTGGTGCGGGTGGCCGACGGAGCGTCGCACCATCACGAAACGCCGCCCGATGACTCGAGTTTGAGGTAAGCGAGCGTGAATGATTGCTTTGCCCTTGGGAGATACGAAAGAAAAAAGAAACACGATTGTTCTCTCTGCCGGCCTGTTGACGCTCCTGTGCATTGACCGAGTGTGTACCTATATTTGCCTTGCGTTACAAGAGACCTACTAAAGATGTTCCCGCGGGTCCGGTGCGAAAAAAATTGGGTGCTGAAGTGGCTGAACGTCGCGCTTGTGATCGTAGAGCTATTT
Source organism: Rhipicephalus microplus (assembly GCF_043290135.1). NCBI lineage: Eukaryota > Metazoa > Arthropoda > Arachnida > Ixodida > Ixodidae > Rhipicephalus > Rhipicephalus microplus. The sequence goes on along the minus strand of NW_027464615.1, from coordinate 614,507 downwards.
CTAATCCCGGCGTGATACGACGTAGACTCCTATGTGGATGAGATCTCGTGTGTGCAGAAAAATATGACGGCAGCTGTCACCCGTCGTGTGCTCGCAGCGCGTGGGAGTGCAATTCTCGCTCTCTGGGTGGTCGCCAGATGGGAGCTTGCGCAAGTGTCTCGTTGGATGAGAATGAACATTTATTGATCGCTTTGGCGTTACATTATGAGCCTAGTTATATCGCCTCATCGTTGACCTTTCTCGCGCACCCGCTGGAACCGAAACCAGTTACATCGGATTTTTTTTTTTTTTTTTACGCACTGATGCACTTAACGTTGGCAGTGTGCCCTTATTGTAATAAGCTGTGGGGAACATCAATCAAGCCACTACCCGAGAGCAGCACTCTTTCACCGAAGAAGGAACAGTTGAACTAAATTTGCTGACTTTGTTGCTATGCGTCTCTTCACATGTAAGTTTGAAAAATTAGAGTGCTGGGCAGTGTATCACGGCAGTATGCTCGAGTGCCACATGTGTGCTGTTTCATAATCAGCCATCCACCAGCAGGTGCAAATCTATGGCACTGTGGCTTTTCGTTTATTTAATTAGAACTAATAGGCACAAAAGCCACAGCGAGTAAAGAAGACATGTTATACATAGCATTTGTAGTGTAAATGTAATGTAATGGGAAGAAAGAAAAGTGAACTAAAGGTGACTTGCCATGGGCAGGGATCAAACCTGTGGCCTTCGAATAACACATTTGGTGCTCTGCATTTATTTATTAATTTTTGCTTTTGCTCCTGGCAGTGCACTTTACCAGTTTGCATTTCGCTGTCATTGCCCAAAAGTGTAAGGCCACTAGGGTCAGGGTCCTGTGTTGCCTGAAACTGCCCTTCCTTGTAGCACATAACTAATAAGATTCATGATGGCCTGCGGGCTAACGAACAAGATGGATTTTTATGGAGGTACGTCGGAGAACCTGCCTGTCAACCTTGTTACGAGCTGTATCAGGCATCCTAGAACACTTGCGCTCGTGCCTCAGCAGTTGTGACCGGAACGCTTCTGCCAGAGATGATAGCGCCTTACTGCTTTTGTCGTCCAGGTAAACGTAAATGCCCTACCCTTTCTTGAGAAGACTTGGGTATTGTCACAAATGGGACAGAATGTTGTCTCAGGTGCTGTGTCATTCCGGTCCAGTGTGTATTGAGGTATGTCTTGAAAATGTTCTCTATAAACATTGCCATTACATGTGTGCGCATGATATTCTGCAGGCCCTGTTGTTCCCCACTGCTGTCCTCCTTTTGTAGTAAAGGCAATTGCACCAGGTTGCAGGGTTTCTCCACCTAAGCGCTGTGCTTGATATTTGTGATGGTCTCTCCTTTTCCAATACTTGTTACGCATACCTTCTATTCTACTTCGTGGAGCAGCCATAAACTTTGTTTTCCACCTGCAACTCGTTATATATTTTATAAGGGGGTTTATTGAATAAAACCAACTGCCTGGTTCAAGAGGCGTCAGTCACTGTCACGAGCTCAGCTCTTAGTCGTAGTCGTCTTTCAGGTGCTCCAACTAGATACTGTCTCTCTCCCTTTTCCCCACTACATTTGCCCCGGTGGTGAAGAGGAGCCATCCTGGCGACTCACGGCGAAGCAAGCACCAGGGGATCATAGTAAGAATTTAAGCGGCTGATGTGGACTGTCTCATGACCACGGCATCGTCTGTCCTCCGCAGGTGTCACTGGTTCGACGGCGTAGTTGACCGGTGACGTGCATTGAACGATGTGGTACGGACCATTGTACTTGGGTGCAAACTTTCGGGAGAGGCCGGGGGACTGGAATGGAACCGAAAGCCATACAAATGAGCCTACGGGGAAGCTGTGAGCAGGTTTGTCTTGGTCGAGTCGTTCTTTTTGGAGGCCTTGTGCGACGGACGTAAATGAACGCGCTAATTGGGGGCACTCTTCGGCACACTGAACAAGTTCGGAGACTGGGCGGTATTCTGAAGCATCTGGGCGGTAAGTAAGTATCGTGTCAAGCGTAGAAGAGGGCTCACGTCCGTACAGTAGAAAAAAAGGTGAAAACCCAGTAGTTGCTTGCGTGGCCGTATTATACGCATACGTCACGAAAGGGAGCACCAAGTCCCAATTAGAATGGTCGGAGGATATGTACATAGAAAGCATATCACAGAGCGTGCGGTTAAAGCGCTCTGTCAAACCGTTCGTTTGTAGGTGATAGCTTGTAGTGGTGCGATGAATAATATTGCACTCACTGAGAAGTTCCTGGACGACTTGCGATAGAAACCCACGCCCACGGTCGCTAAGCAGCTCACGTGGCACGCCATGGCGAAGGACAAAGCTACGTAAGACATCACGAGCAGCAGCGTCTGGCAAAGCGGCGGTTTCAGCACAACGGGTTAGGTGGTCAACGGCCACAATAATCTAGCGATTTCCCGCAGGACTACAAGGTAGTGGGCCGTAGAGGTCGATGCCGACTCTATCAAACGGTCGAGCTGGACACGGCAATGGTTGTAATTCGCCAGAGGCATGACAAGTTGTTTTCCGTCGCTGACACTCAGTGCAGGAGCGTATGTACTTGCGAACGTACGAGTACATTCCACGCCAGAAAAATCGCTGACGAAGCCGGTCATATGTTTTCCAAACGTCAGCGTGCGCGTTTCGAGGGTCTGCGTGGAAGTACATGCACATGTTGGAGCGCAAATGGCGAGGTATAACAAGAAGCCATTTCCTACCATCCAGCTGATAGTTGCGACGGTACAACATGGCATCCCCTGTTGCATAATGGGGAATTTGCTGACGTAGTGCACGAGGTAGACGCTTGCGTGGTGTCACCGAAGACAAGGAGAGAACATCGATGAGCGAGGCTATCCAAGGGTCCTTGCATTGTTCCGAAGGCATGTCAGCGGTATTAATGCTGCCGATGGTAGCTTCGGCGAAGGAAACAGGTGCAACGGCTGAAGGAAGGGGCGAACGAGAAAGAGCATCTGCGTCGGTGTGCTTGCGGCCTGAGCGGTAAATGACGTGAATATAAAATTCCTGTAAACGTAGCGCCCAACGTCCAAGCCGGCCCGAAGGATCCTTCAATGAAGCGAGCCAACAGAGTGAATGGTGATCTGAAACTACATCAAATGGGCGCCCATATAAGTAAGGACGTAATTTTTGTAATGCCCAAACAATGGCCAAACATTCCTTTTCGGAAACCGAGTATTCGTGCTCTGCCTGGGTTAAGGTGCGACTGGCGTACGCAACTACATACTCTGAGAAGCCAGGTTTGCGTTGAGCAAGGACAGCGCCAAGTCCTATGCCACTGGCATCCGTGTGCACCTCGGTTGGAGCAGTAGGGTCGAAGTGGCGTAAAATAGGTGGTGAAGTAAGGAAATGGCGTAATGTTGCAAAAGCATCATCGCATGCTGGCAACCAATCAGAGAGGTGTCCATTGCCAGAGATCAGCTGTGTCAGTGGTGCGATTATCGAAGCAAAGTTCTTCACAAAGCGGCGAAAGTAAGAGCATAGTCCGACAAAGCTGGGAAGCGCTTTCACAGTCGTAGGCTTCGGGAACTCAGCGACAGGACGAAGCTTCTCTGGGTCTGGGAGGACGTTCTGTTTTGAGACAACGTGACCAAGTATTGTGAGCTTCCGAGCTCCAAAGTGGCACTTCTTGATGTTTAGTTGAAGGCCTGCGCTCGTGAGGCAGCTCAAGACTTCGCTGAGACGTTGGAGATGGCTGTCGAAATCAGGAGAGAAAACAACGACATCATCCAAGTAGCATAGGCATGTCTTCCATTTTAGCCCACGCAAGACGCTATCCATCATCCTTTCGAATGTGGCTGGCGCATTACAAAGGCCGAAGGGCATTACATTAAATTCGTATAGACCATTGGGCATCACAAAAGCAGTTTTTGGACGATCTGATGGTGCCATGGGGACTTGCCAATAACCGGACCATAGGTCTAGTGATGAGAAGAATTCAGCGCCTTGCAAGCAGTCCAGGGCATCATCGATGCGCGGCAAAGGGTATACGTCTTTAATCGTGACTTTGTTTAAACATCGGTAATCCACGCAAAAGCGAATCGAGCCGTCTTTTTGCTCACAAGTACCACAGGTGAAGACCAGGGACTGCTGGACGGCCGAATGACGCCACGTTGAAGCATGTCGGCCACTTGCTCGGTGATTACACGACGCTTCACAGGAGATACACGGTAGAGACGCTGTCGCAGAGGCGCTTGAGAGCCGGTGTTAATGTGATGCACAACGGTGTGCGTTCGGCCTAAGGACGTACGCTGGCAATCAAACGAGCCGCAAAACTGGTGAAGAAGTTCTAGAAGCTTTTCGCGGTGTGGTTCTTCAAGTTCGCCATCAATTGAGGGGCCAAACAAATTATTATTTTTGTAGACAATTGAATGGGCAGATGGCGTCAATGCATTAAGCTGCAAATCACTTTCACCGTCAAGGTCGAAGATGGAGGAAACACCTAAGTCTTGGAATGTTCCAATACATTCTCCGTTACGCAAGGTTGTGGGAGACGGCAAGGGATTTGTGACAAACGAATTGGTAGCGCCCGCCGAAATATCTAGAACTGCAAATGACAACGCGAGGCTCTTGCGACTTTGGAATGTTTGGGAAGGCGTAAACAACACTGCAGGCTTATACACATTGGCACAAGAAACGGGAACAAAGGCTGCGCTAATCGGTGTTATGTCGATGCCGTCAGCGACAAACAGCTTGTTCAGTGAAAATTCCGGAGACGGGGCACACAACGCAGAGAAGGCCACTTCAGCACGAGCACAGTCGATAACCGCATGATTACGAGACAGAAAATCCCAGCAGAGGATCACATCATGAGAACACGCCTGTAGCACAAGAAATTCAACGGTATACAAAACATCTTGGATGAAAACGCGGGCGGTACAGGCAGCTGATGGTCGAATATGGTGAGCACTGGCAGTACGGAGAGACAACCCCTTTGGCGTCGTGGTAACCTTCCGAAGCAGGCGGCAAAGTTTTAAATCAATTACTGAAACGGCAGCACCAGTGTCCACAAGCGCAATGGTGTGGTAACCATCCACAAAAACGTCCATGAGGTTTGTCGGAGAAATGCGAGGACTTGATTCTTTCGACGACGACGCAGTTCGTGCCTCCGGAACTGCGGCATCTAGTTTTCCGTGTCTGAAGGGCAGGGTCGACGGCGCATAGGCGACTGGCAGCGACGTCGGGGAGATGGAGATAGGTGACTGACTGAGGGAGGGCGGTCGGGTGAAGAGGATCCTTGTTGACGTGCCGTGTTGTTAAAGCGCCGAGAGTCGTGTGACGATCTTTGCATGTTGTCGCTCTGAACGAGAGGGCGGCGGCGGCACAAGCGAGCCACATGTCCTGTGTAACCGCAAGAATAGCAAATCGGGCGGTTGTCTGCAGTGCGCCACGGATTCGGAAACGCTGCAATCGGCAGGCTGAACGGAACTGGTGATGGCCGAACAGGGACCGGCGAGGTAGCATAAGTGGGCTGTCGAGGTGCTGTGGCTGCAACGACTTGTGCATACGCCAAGGGTGCAGCCTCCAGAGGTGGTGAACGAGCGAAAGGCAAAGCGTCCGCTACCTCATCTTGTATGACGTGCCTTATGGCCGGGGCCAGATGATCTGGGGCCAAAGGATGCGTTTGTGCTGGCTCGGGCGCGCTCGATAAAATGGAGAGCTGCCGAGCGACCTCCTCACGCACGAACTGCTTTATGCGAGCCAACATGTCGTTCTGGTCTCCGAGAGTCAAGGCCACGATCGAATCACGTTGTTCCAGAGAGTGCCGTGTTTGGGCGCGTTGCTTGCGCAATTCGTCAGAACTCTGGCACAAGCTGACGAGTTCAGCAATGGTTTGTGGGTCTTTGGCTAACAACATTTGAAATGCGTCATCGCATATGCCCTTGAAGATTTGTTTGATTTTGTCGGCTCCGAGCATCGCTGGGTTTACCCGCTTGCACAAGTCATCAACGTCTTCAATGTAGCTGGTAAAGGTCTCTCCTGGCTGTTGAGCGCGCTCACGATGTCGTTGTTCTGCGCGGAGTTTTCGCACAGCAGGGCGGTCGAAGACTTGCGAAAAGGAGGCCTTGAATGAATCCCAGCTGGTAATGTCGGCTTCGTGACTGCGCAACCAGAGACTAGCGACGCCGGACAAGTAAAAGCTTACATAGGTCAGCTTAGCCGCATCGTCCCACTTGTTCGCTGCGCTCACCTTGTGGTAAGTTGCCAGCCACTCCTCAACGTCTTGGCCGTTAGTGCCACTGAAGAATGGTGGGTGACGCAGTGGCCACACGCCGGGACATGTAGAGGCGGGAACTTGCGAGGTACCTTGGGTGGAGGGTTCTTCCGGCATTGCTGGCACTGCAGGTAAGGTGCGACTTCGTAGTTCCAGCTTCGAAGACTACCCTGCACCTCCACCAAATTATAAGGGGGTTTATTGAATAAAACCAACTGTCTGGTTCAAGAGGCGTCTGTCACTGTCACGAGCTCAGCTCTTCGTCGTAGTCGTCTTTCAGGTGCTCCAACTAGATACTGTCTCTCTCCCTCTTCCCCACTACAATTTAGACAACGCTCTTGAATTCGGTGAGTTCTGAGTGCCGAGAGAGCTTACGCAATGCTGTTTGACTTCTGGTGCATTTTCATTGCTGTTCATGCTAATCCATTGGTATTCATGTTGCCTCAGAAAATACTTTGGAGTGAGGTGAAGTGTTTCATTCTTAATTACTCAGATTTATCCCTAATCACTGAAACTTGACTAGCCTATTTTGAATCGCATGCCATGATGATTATTATTTGACAACAAGGTAACGACGAACTCCTCCATTTTGCTGGCTTAAAGCTTGTCTAGTTTGGCAACTACAATGGCAGCTGTCACACGTCGTGTGCTTAATGGGAACTAGAAGATTGAAGTTTATTGTAACATCATCAAAATACAAGTAGCATGGTTAATAAGTATTACAGGAGGAGGTCCCAAAGTAAACACTGTCAGGGGATCTCCTAGCAATATTGTATTGATTGAATACAAGGCAGGACAACGGCGAGCAAAGAAAAAGCATATTGTAAACACTAAATTGGAATGAATAAAGAAAAATATATAAAATATAAGAAAGAGCTAGGAAACCTAATTTAAAAACAAGAAATATAACATTAGTACAGAAAGCAAAAGAATGATACATAACAAAACAAATTGATGCGAATTTCTTTTAAACAAGGCATAAAACAAAATGCACAGCACAAAAGAGAGAAAGCAGAATACAGTTGCTATAGAAATGGTTAAAAAAACAAAAAAATGTGAAGGTGGAACCATCTATTGTTAGGAAAGATGTTGAAATAGATGTTTTTTTAATTAAACTTTATATGATGTTACATTGTGGCAGCTTTTAATGAACTCAGGTTGTAAGTTCCAAATGTTCCAAAACGGGCAATAATGCCAGGAAGAGTATAGAAGATATTAGACCTAATTGTTATGTAAATGTAAAGAAAGAAAAGTAGACGAAAAGGTAACTTGCCACCGGCAGGACCCGAACCTGCGACCTAATAACGCATACGATGCTCTACCACTGAGCTACGGTGGCCGTTATCCCTCCGTTCACTTGATCGGGTATGTATGTGCATTAAATGTGGGAGCATCAGTCTGCGCCACCTGTTGCCATTGCGGCGAGTGCGGAACGCTCTTTCTTACCTGTTTGGCGTCAGGGCTCGGATCCTGTCGGTGGCAAGTCATCTTTTCCAGTCCACTTTTTTTTGTTCACATTTACATTACAATTACTTCTGATAACATTCTCTATACTTTCACTGGCATTACTCTCTTTTAATTATCGTTAATATTGTGTCTCCAAAGAAAACAAAACGAGAATTTCAATACACGCTTTCCTTCCATCATGTGCTTGCGGCGCGTGGGAGTGAGCGTTTTCAGTCGTGTCACAGCTCGCTCCCTTGGTGGTCGCCAGACGGGAACTTGCGCAAGTGTCTTGGCGGTGTCACTTTGGGAGATATATGTTTTGTGCAAGTTGGACATGTTCTTGTGAAAGCGATTACATTGCTGCTGATTGCGAGCCACCAGATTCATTCCCATCTTCAAGTGGGGCACCTTGTGATCTTTTGTTGTCTGATGTGCACTCGTTGAAACACTTTCTGGCATATGTTTTATTTCAAGACCAGTCCTGAGGTACTGTCTTAGACCTTTTACGATACAGAACTCTTAAGCTAAAGTCACAAATGTGTGTACTGTATAACAAAGACGAACAAGATGTGCGCTTTAAAATATAGATGGCTACTGCAGCATGTGGATTTTATTTGCGCACTGTAATGATGAAGCTGTCTCAGTGAACTTCACTGTAACAGAGGTGTGTTGTGCAGTGAAGCATACCACTTTTTGCCATTTTTCATACAAAGAAAAAAAAAGAATGATCATGCTCAGTCAAGAACACAAAATGCTTCTTGATCCAACACACACAGAACAATAAAGCATAAATGGCAAGTTGATGAGTAGACGTTTATGCTTTCTATGTGGTCTTACTGCAACAAACCATTAAAATGCTGCTTTTTTGAAATATCAGTGGGCCGTCCAAGATGTACAGTGATCTCCTGATAAACACATTCTACATTTTAATGTATCAAACTAGTTCATTACCACTTTTGAGCCCAGTACATTTCAGTTCGACTGCAGTACATATTGTGTGTTATTGCCAGATCCACTTTCACGCGAAACACTTGCTTTTGTGGAGCATTTCGGCACTCATTACTGAGACCACTCGGTAATATGTATATAAAGATTTGTTTTTTTTCTGCTGCTTATGGAAAAAACGCTGTTCATATGTGAACCTACACAAAGGTGCTTGTGGTTGGTTTACTATCTCGAGTGTACGTTGTTGGGGGACCGTCCTATGTACGGCTGACGCAGAAGCCTATAGCTAATGTTTCAGCCGCACACAGTCGTTCCGTGCACGGTTAACGTCCCCCAACCGTAGCTTGCCTCATTGCAGCTACTACTACGGGTTCGGGCGAATAAGGCAACTGGCCAGATCAACAACAAACACTTTATTGCTAAGCGTTAGCAATCGCGCGTCACTGTCGCGGGGAGATACTACAGATAACAAAGGTGTTGACGCTTACACCTCGGTCGTGGACGTCCTCGGCTCGCAGGAGGGGTTGCGGGTTCGTCCTCCTGGGATGGTCGCTGGTGTCAGAGAGCGAGCGCCCGTTTGCCCGCTCGTTTTGTTCCCCGACCCGATTTCCCTCTCCCTGACGAGAATGGTACCTTTCCTCGCTGAGGGAGAGGGGAACCTGTTCCTGGCGCCGGGAAAGGGGGGGGAATCGCACGCGCCGGCCGTGGGGGAAGGGGTCCCCGCAACCAGGCGCGTGCGCTGCCCTAAAAGGGAAAGGGAGGCTGGGCGCACCTGCTCCCCACATCTCCTCCCCCCTTAAGAAGGCCCCCGAACGACAGAGACTGCAAAGAGGGAATAATTCGTTTTATTCGTCCTCTAGATAGGCCAGAAGGGCCTGGTCTACGTCCATGCCCTCGGACCGTTCGGTGTCTGCCGCGGGCACCGCCGGAGCCCCCACCGCTCTCTCACCCGCCTCCAAGGTCATTGACGCCACCTCCGGTGTCAATGCAGCCGCCACCAATGTCTCTCCCGGCCCCGCCGCCCCCCGCTCTACGGTAGCCGTTATTGATAGCGGCGCAGGCGGACTCTCGCTGGACGCGTGGCCTGAGGCAATTCTCAGCAGCCACTGCGCGAAGTCCGCCTCCTGGGCCGCCCGCGCCAGCATGGCCCGAACCGCGGCGCCGGAGCGCTCCTGGGATGATTCGCGGCTGGATGGTTGGGTAGCCTGGGTGCGGTGCCGGTGTAATTTCCCCAATTCGTGGGAGTTATGGATCACCACGGCGCCGCACTCGCAGAACCGCGTCCCTGCGGGCACTGGAAGGCAAGCCCCGTTAGCCCTCCGGTCCGCGTCCTCTACCGTGCGCCCCTGAAAAGGGCGATACAGGTGCGCTGGGGCGACCCCAACTCGGGCCCTTTCCTGCCGGCGCCAGGGCCTCGAGGAGACGTAAGACACCGGAGGGTCGCCTCCATCCTGGCTGGTCCAGGTTGCCACGTCTCGGTGGTTGCGGCCGTGAGGCGATGCGGTCGGCTCGCCGCGTTGGGACCCTGGTCTCGTTCCCTGTGAACCGGCGGGTCGTGATGGTGACGGCGAAGCCGAGAGTTGGTGACCAGGCGGCAGCGCGCGCGGACCCCCTCGGTGGCGGCGGCTCGAGTGGCTCTGCCTCGGCGTTCGCGGCCGGGCCGCAGTGGGGTAGGGCTGCCATGTGGACGTTGGTGGGGGTGGGGGCTGGCCGTAAGGAGGTGGTCTCCTCTCCTTGCTGTTCCGGCGGTGCTGTTCCCAATGGCGCTCCATCTGTTCGGTGAGAGTGATACAGATAAAGAACGACAGGTTAACAATCGCACATGTGTTGCGCGCTAACCCTTGCACCCCGCGTCGAACATATCAAACGCGGCCTACCGTGCATAGTTGCCTCCGACTGTTACGCAGGAAGTAGCGCGGTTCTGGGCTCCTGACCCGGTGTCGAACCATCTCACCCGCCGCGCGCGGCTTGGAGGGGGACTGACCGTAGTCCTCATGCGCCTCCCGTGCTATGTAGCGTTTCAAGTCACATACATGCACCGGTCCGCCGCTCGGTTTGCCTTTCATGTTCGCGAGTCGATAAACGAGCGAAGAAACTTTCTCTCGCACTCGGTACGGCCCGGACCATTTCGGTGCCAGCGAGGCAGCAAACTGTTTGCTAGCATTACTGAGAACATGATGGCGCCGCATCACCAGATCGCCCACTTCGTAGTGTACGTTCCTACGCGTGCGGTCATACTGCGCCTTCTGCTGTGCCCTAGCAGTGCTGAGATTATGTCGAGCTTTATGTAAAGCTTCCGCTAGCTTCTCGCGCAGCTGCGTTGCGTATTCAGCGCGTGCTGATGTCGCCACTGGCACTCCACTGCGGTCCGCGAGTACGGTCTCCATCGGATTCGGCAGTTCTCTCCCCAAGTTCAGAGAAGAAGGCGCATACCCAGTCGATCGGTTTACGGTCGATCGTAATGCAAAACCGATCTCTGGAAGATAGGTATCCCAGTCCTTATGTCTTTCAGAGAACGCGACAAGCATGTGCTTGATGTTGCGATTGACTCGCTCCGTGGGGTTCGACTGAGCATGGTAGGTGGTTGTTTTCTTGTGCTTAATGCCCAACGCGGCGCACGTGTCAACAAACACCTTCGCAGTGAAATAAGACGCGTTGTCTGTAATCAACTGCTCGGGGAACCCGAACCTGGTAAAAACCTCCATCAACTTCTCTAAAATCACTCGAGCCGTCAGCTTCCTAAGGGGAAAAAGTTCTACCCATTTAGTGAAGTGATCCGTGATCACCAGCAAGAACTTATTTCTGCTAGGAGTTGAGGGGTACGGGCCCATTACGTCACACGCTGCGATTTGCCAGGGAGTCTGACTGTTAATCGGTTGCATGAGGCCGGGCGGACGTCCTCCTCGCGGCTTGACGCTTTGGCACACACGACATGAACGGGCGTAGCGAATCACATCCCGCTTCATACCTGGCCAGGTAGCGAGGCGACACAACTTAGCGTAAGTCTTAGGGCCGCTCGCATGCCCACCAATGCACGAGTCATGAAAGTAGCGAAGAAGCGCTCCTCTCAACGCGCGCGGTATCACGACTTTAAATGACTCACTTGTGTCATCGTCGGATGGAATGTACCTCAGCAGGACGCCGTCAGAATCTAGCAGATATGAATCCAGCGCGCTCACAGCACTACCAGCTGTTGCCGAGCGCTCCGCACCGACAGCAATACCAGCTGCCCCCTTGTGCGCGGTGGCCTCACTACCACCCGGCTCCCGGAGCCCGTCGAACACCTTTCGACAAAATGGATCTTTCTGCTGAGCTTCTACCAGCTCCCTTCTGCTGAAAACAATCCCTGCGCTAACGACAGCCTCTACGTGGTTCACGCTCTTAGCTCGAACTAACGTTTGCTCCGCTGTTTGCGTTAGCGCGAGTGTCTCGCTCTCAGTTCGTTCCGAATTAGTCGCGTGACTTGCCTCGTGTCGAACTGGAGCACGCGATAGTGCGTCGGCCGCGGCATTGTTCTTACCCTTGCGGTAGCGGACGGTGAAGTCATAACGCTGCAGCAACAATGCCCAACGCGCCAATCGGCCACTTGGTTCGTTCAAACGCCTCAACCACGTGAGCGCCATGTGGTCCGTTTCAATCACAAACGCAACTCCGTCTATGTAAAAGTCAAACTTACGGAGAGCAAAAACTATCGCCAGACACTCTTTCTCGGTTACTGAGTAGTTCCTCTCCGCCGGTGTCAACGTACGGCTCGCGAACGCAATCGGTCGGAGGGAACCTCCATGCTCCTGAAGCAAAATTGCTCCTAAGCCCAGGTCGCTTGCATCGGTGTGAATAACAAACTCCCTGTTCAAATCGGGTAGCTGCAGCTGAGCCGTGTTGGCCAGCAACTTCGTGAGGCGACGCAGTGCGGCCTCTTGCTCTTGGCTCCAAGCCCAACGCTCACCATTCCTCAAGAGCTTCGTTAAAGGCGCCTGCACTGCCGCGCAATCTGGAATGAATTGGCGATAAAAATTCACCATCCCCAAAAAGCGCCTCAGCTCACCGACATTGTTCGGCGATGGATAGCTCACTATCGCTTCAAGCTTACCCTTATCCGGCAAAATGCGACCCTCGTCAAGCGTAAATCCCAATAATGTTATTCGGGTCGCCGCTATCTGAGCTTTGTTTGGGTTCAAAGTGATGCCCGCAGACCTCAGCCGTTCTAGAACGTCTCTCAAGTGGCGCACGTGCTCTTCGAACGTTTTCGAGTAAACCACTATGTCGTCTAGATATGCGAGTGCGTGCTGCCACTTTGCATCTCCCAAAACACGGTCCATTAGCCTCTGATACGTAGCGGGAGCGCCCACCAAGCCAAACGACATTCTCCTGAATTGGAAAAGTCCTCTGTGGCACGTGAAAGCTGACTTCTCTTTATCCCGCTCGTCCATCTCAACCTGAAAATATCCGCGGCTAGCATCGAGCGTTGTGAAGTACTTCGCCCCGCCTAGATTGGATACTAACGATGAAATGGAGGGAAGAGGATACGCGTCCTTCTTCGTAATTTCATTCAGCCTGCGGTAGTCTACACAAAGGCGATACGTATCATCTTTCTTTGGAACTAGAACTACCGGGAAACCCCATGGGCTGTTTGACCTCTCAACTACGCCTGTTTCGATGAGTTCGTCCAAGGCGGCGTCTAGTGCTTTCCGCTTAGCTAAGCTGATTGGTCGGGGATTGCATTTCCAAGGGCGTGCATCACCCGTGTCAATTCTATGCTTAACCAGCGTAGTGCGGCCGGGACAGTCAGTAAACATCGCGTCATATTCGTACAACAGCGACGACAGCTGCGCTCGTTCCCCCTCTAGTAGGCTCTGTGCCTGTACCAAAAGCGGGTGCACTGCCCTTTCCTGCAGCGCAGCACATTGCTCCGGCGGGGCGTTTACTCGCTTTCTCGGCGCGCTTTCCTCCTCGCGTACTCGCGCCTCTCCCTGCGATTGGCATGCTTTTGTCAATGCGGAGGCCTTCGAGAAAAGCTTCAGCGCGTCTCCGTCGCGCTCTCGGTAACCACCGTTTGCAATGTCAATGACAATACCCGACTTAGCGAGGAAGTCTCGACCCAGGATTAGAGACATTGACAGCCCTGGAAGATGCACGAAACGTTGTCGCCTCACGCGTCTGTCCCAGCGGATCACTAGCCTAGCCGCGCCGCTCGATTGTGCTGTGCCCGTAGCTAGACGGAAGATGGTGTTGCTTTGCCTCAAGCGGATGTTGTTCTCGCGGAGATGGTGCAACACATCGTCACCGAATAAAGAAGCGCTTGCCCCAGTATCCAAAAGTGCTACGAACTTTTTCCGAGCTATCGTTAACTCGATTAGCGGCGCGGGCGAGTCTACGGCATCACCTGCGCGACAGACCGACGGTGCAAGTGATCCGAACGCATCGGTAGGATTACTAATCGCCGCGCGGGGTCCCATGTGAATCACCGGCGGCGCCGTCCGTTTCCCGAACCGCGCGTTTGCTCCTGACCCGGCGTGCGGTCGCATTCGCGAGCGATGTGCCCTGGCGCGCCGCACCGATAGCAAGGACCGCGGACACCACGCCGGTTCGCTCGTAACTCGCCTCGATCAGGTGGTCCTCGCTCTGGATTGCGCCGCTCGTTAGGCCTCGCGTCAACCACGTGCTCCTGCCTTGGAATGTCACGCGCAGGGGCGGCGTGTGCCGTACGGAGCGCGTAAGCGTAGGGGTCTAAAGCGCGGTTTGACAGCTCCCAACCGCGTGACACGTGCTCATCAGCGTACGATGCTGATGCGTTACCCCTAAACGCTTCTGAAGTCACTGCGCCGCCGTTCCATGCACAGCGAGGCTCGATTGACTGCGCGGCGGGCGGAGGGGGGCGATACGAACGCGCTGCGAGGATGTCCCCTTGTATGCGCTTCGCCTCGGTGGCGAGCTCTTCGAGGTCTGCGAACCTGCATCCCCTGAAGTGCGCCGCGAAAGTCGGGTGCGCCTGTCGGGTAACACGCTCGACCTTTTCCGCGTTGGTGGCGTGAGGGTTCGCGAGACGATACAATTCGTCCATCGCCCGTACGTATTCCAGCAAGGATTCGTCCGGATGCTGGGTGCGCAGCTCCAACTCCCTCCGCAAACGCCACTCATAATTAGCCGGTAGGAATTCGCCGCGAAAGCTTTCGCGGAACTCTTCTACCGTACGGGCGCGATGTCCGGTTAGTCGGAACCACCGAGCCGCTTGCTCCGTGAGCGACACCGGGACCACGCGCTCGAGAAGTTCGGCATCAGAAAGACCCGTCGCCTGCTGATAATGGAGCAACCGGTCGAGATACTCGTTGGCGCTCTTGCAGTCGTGGTAACCCGTGTAGGTCGGAACGTCTACCTTGACACGTGGTCGCACATTTTGCACGGGGGCCTGCGCTGTGTTCTGCAGGGCGCTCGCGAGGCTTTGCATAACTGACAGCGCATTCTGTAAGAGTACCTCGCTCGAGGGCAAACTGTTGCCCGAAGACTCGCCTATAGTTGAGGCGCGTGTCGTAACTTGTGGCGGCGCCTCTCTGTTCGCGTCGCGAGATGCCGGAGCGCCATGCGGGCCGCTCTCCGTCGTAGGCCTACTCTCTGCTAACGCGGTCTCTGCACCCTCCTGATCATCCCGCGTGAAACGACCAAGCTCTACGCTGTCGGAAAGTCCTAACAGTACCCCCGCGTTAGCCAAAGGATCGCCACTCTGCGACGCGACATCCGACAACATTGACAAATCTTGGAATTCCGACATGCCTATTATCCTACGTGTGGAAGAGCGCCCTGGCACTTGCTCGCGTCCACAGAACTAGCCGCGTTGCCAAATTCGTTACGTTGGGCGCCAGATGTTGGGGGACCGTCCTATGTACGGCTGACGCAGAAGCCTATAGCTAATGTTTCAGCCGCACACAGTCGTTCCGTGCACGGTTAACGTCCCCCAACCGTAGCTTGCCTCATTGCAGCTACTACTACGGGTTCGGGCGAATAAGGCAACTGGCCAGATCAACAACAAACACTTTATTGCTAAGCGTTAGCAATCGCGCGTCACTGTCGCGGGGAGATACTACAGATAACAAAGGTGTTGACGCTTACACCTCGGTCGTGGACGTCCTCGGCTCGCAGGAGGGGTTGCGGGTTCGTCCTCCTGGGATGGTCGCTGGTGTCAGAGAGCGAGCGCCCGTTTGCCCGCTCGTTTTGTTCCCCGACCCGATTTCCCTCTCCCTGACGAGAATGGTACCTTTCCTCGCTGAGGGAGAGGGGAACCTGTTCCTGGCGCCGGGAAAGGGGGGGGAATCGCACGCGCCGGCCGTGGGGGAAGGGGTCCCCGCAACCAGGCGCGTGCGCTGCCCTAAAAGGGAAAGGGAGGCTGGGCGCACCTGCTCCCCACAACGTATGAGATTTTAGTATCTAGAATGACCAACCTCCCTGCTTCCCAGTATTCTTTGATGTTAGTGTTGAACATTATACAATGTATATTCACCTGTCACACTGCCATAACTACATTACAGCACATCTTCGAACGAAAGTGCTGGAGCAAAGCGTAATCCCCCTGCCAAGCCACCCAGACGACGACACTCGGTCACATCGTTGAAAGGTTGGTGCACCTATAGAAATGCTTTTGCATTAAATATGTAACATCTGAGCATGGTGCTGAGTGTGTTAGTAGAGGAAGCTGACTATCTTTTGGGAACTACTAGCTCTGTTGACCGTAACACCTTGGTTATACTTCATTGTTGTTAAGCATCATTTTAACTAGTAATAGTTATTTAAAAAAAAAAGAATCCCAATAAATAAGTCTTTAAGGCAGGGAGACATGATCTCTCCTATACTATTTACCGCGTGTTTACAGGAGGTTTTCAGGGCCCTAGATTGGGAAGAGTTATGGATAAGAGTACATGGAAAGTACCTTAAAAACCGGAATATGGGTAGACCCCCCCCCAGACTTTGAATCTGGAAAAAGAAAAATTTTTAAAAATCACAAAAGTATCACGGCACACCCTTACCTTGGCAAATACGCGACACCACCAGCTTCACTGTGGTCACATGTTTTTCAAGAGGACTCTAGTCTTATGTAGTTGAACGCCAGAAGGCCTCTACTCGGGCTCGTCCGAACTTGAGCTTGACAACGTTTGTTTTTTACTAGTAACATCCTAGAGTGAATCGTCCTCTGTTCCATCCAATGCGTTCCTGATGCAGCATTTGCAGAAAGATGAAAGTGCACTGCCTCAGCACAAAGCACTTCGGCTTTATAAATCAGTGCACCCACGATAGGGATCTCTTGAATTGCACCCTCCTGAGCCCAGAGTTGCTCGCTATCTGGAGAGCTTTTATGCGGATGCACTCTGCTGTTAGGTTTAGTGGCCTTGCATGCAGATCTCGGACAAATTCGGCGAGTAGTGTTTCCAGTTCAGGGTGCGCTGCAGGCAGTCCACGAAACGATCTTTTAATTTTTTTTTTTGCTGCGTGCTTCTTTTGTCTCCTCCAGTATAAGACACTCTTCTCGGATGCACAGAGTCCCAATTGTACCATCAGATTATTGTGCACTCCGGGATACTCAATACCTTTTTTATAAAAACCTATCGTAAACTTTCATCGACCATCTCTCCTTTCTGAAGGAAATAGAAAAAAAAGAAAACAGCAGACTGACAGTAAATAACCAACCTCTTTCTAACCTTTTTCCAGAGACGGAGTCGTACAGCAGCCTGTGTCGACCCTCGCCAAGCAGCACCTCTGCACGCCAGGGGCGTCGGGGCGATAGCGACCCCTGGGCTGACCATGGCCAGTGGATCCTCGATCCACCGCCAAACTTTGGCGGTGGTGCGCCCCCTTGCTTCTCGCTGAGCTATGGGGGTGTTCGGAGCGGATGTGGTGGGGGTAGCACGCCGACGTCCGACAGCCGAAATGACTTTCGCTCCCTGCCGCTCAGCGTTGCACAGGAGCGCAAGCTGTATCATTCAACGGTGGGTGCAGCGAGATTTTGTTGGGCTTGCTTAGCATCAAGAAACTGACACATTTGTAGATTACATCAACATTTAATGCGCACTCACTACTAATGCATCCTTGATTGCTAACATGTGTCCTGAAATCCATGCCTCATGATCTTCTTAAGTCCTGGCCCTTAAATATAGACTCACATGCTTATTTCATCGTCAGAAGGAAAAGAAAATGTGACTTATTTTTACTTGTGGTTCAATTGGAAGGTCATTCCTGGGTGCTTCTTCGGAGCATCAAAAGTTATTGAATGATCTAAATGAGCTGTTAGAGAAACGAAGTTTGTTGCTTGTTTTTCGAGAATTTACAGCTGGCTTCTGTGCAACTTTTTTAGCTGCTGTCAGGACGCTCAGAACAGCATAAATCAGTGGTGCACGAAAACATTCACGAGCTTGGATATCATCTGGCAAGGTTATACAATACGAAGACGGAAGGGACACAGACGAGCGCAGACTCCAACTTTCAATACAGTCGATTCTCATTAATTCGAATATGCTTAATTCGAACTTCCAGTTAATTCGAACTCACGATGAGATCCCATCAAAGCTGTGTGTATTCCAATGGGTGAAAACGCCCGGTAATTCAAACGCCCAAGCACTTCCGACGGTTAATTCGAACATACCGCGCTCCGAAAATGCTCTCAACACCCTGCCCAATCTCGCAGCGGCACCTCCATGCAGTGGCGCATGTGCATTGAGCTAACAGACGAGGGGAAAGTTTCAGAAGACACGTTTATCTTGCAGCGAATCAATTTCGCATGCAGCTCGCAAAGCATTTCTACTTCGGCTTCAGCATTCTCCTGGCAAGAGAAGTTGCGGCCAGAAATGTCTAGCGTCGACACTTTCTAAAGACGATGACAACGACTGCGCTGCGGATGCAGCGTGGCACCTGCGATAGCTCAACACTGCGCGCGAAGGAAATGAAAAGGAAAGAAAAGGCTGCGGTGGAATGTTTGCTCTCTCTCAAAAGCCGATCTGTAACGCAGCTGTGCCACGCTTCTCCCTTTTCCGTCCCTGCCACGTAAAGACCCTTCTCCTTTCAATGCTGCGCGCGAAGAGAGAGAGGAAAAAAAAAAGGAAAGCTGTTGCTGGGTTGAAGGAATGTGTAGTTGAAGGAAAGAAAAAAAGCACTATCTTCTGCAACTCTTGCCCCTTGCGGGAGCACGGCTCTGCGCCTTGAGAGGGGGGGGGGGGGTCTACCATGCGCTGGTGCCACGCTTCCCCCTTTCCCATCCCTGCCACGTAACTCTGAAAAAAAAAGCTGCCGTGGAGTGTTGGTTTTCTCTCAAATGCCGATCTGCTTCTCTCTGGGTGTAGACGCTCCTCCTTTCCAGTCACGTGCTGGTCATGCTGCGGCTGCGTCCGCTGCGCAGTCGTTGTCGTCGTCTTTAGAAAGTGTTGAGGCTGAACATTTCTGTGCGCAACTTCTCTTGCCAGGAGAATGCTGAAGCCGAAGTAGAAATGCTTTGCAAGCTGCGTGCGAAATTGATCCGCTGCAAGATAAACGTGTCTTCTGAAACTTTCCCCTCGTCTGTTAGCTCAATGCACATGCGCCACTGCATGGAGAGCCCTCTGTTTATTTGGCTTTCATTAATTCGAACAAACTTTCGAGATCTTCGAGTTCGAATTATAGAGATTAGAACTGTATTATGAACAATACTTAACATCATTTTTGCGCTTCTGAGAAGTTTCACGACTTGCAGCCCATCCAACCAGTGGGAACGTCAACGCGCACCGGTCTGCACGCCAGACCATCACATCTCCCGACCAGCTCAACGCCTGTGCATTATGCCAATTTCCCGCCGAGCCCTGTTGCAAGCTCCGAGCGGGACATCCCTGATGTTGTATCCCGACCCATCCTAGTGGCTGCCTCAGTGGCTACTTCCGGCTCTCTAAGTACCTCCACCTGTCGCCGAGGATGCGGTGAAGGCGACAGGTCGGCGGCAGTTGCGGCCGGTGTCAATGGTGGTTGCGCGCCGGCCTGGCTCTCAGCATCTCCTGGCAGCCCACGCCGGACTCACAGTGATCCCATCATCCATCTAGATGACGTTGATGAGGAGCAGGCGGATAATCCGGGCATCTGGACATACAGACCAAGGCGGGTTTCGTAGAACCATGAGTTCCTGATTGGTTGTAAATTTTGTGCAATATCACGATGGCGTTTTTATATTTAAATATAAAGTCCCATTAGCATCCCCACTTTCCCATCTTTCATTTTAGTGTTATCTTTTGTCTCTTCAAGATCTCTACTGTTTAGAAAAGTAACCTGCTGGCCATTTTAGGTCAATAACGTACCTGTCCAGCTTGACATATGTTTTGTTTATAGTTCTTGGCCTTACAGTGATTTGTTGAGGGCCTATTGTATTTACTTTGCAACTTCAAAATGGGGTAATGCAAATGCAAAGCTGCCAGACCTTTCTAAATAAAATTACAGCGCACCTCCACATTGATCGTAATTAATGACAAGCTGTATTTTCCTTTGTAAAGTGTTAAGTTTATTCTTGTTTAATTTTTTTAATGTTCATGTTATATTTTAGTAAGTACAAAAGTCGATGGGTGGAAGACTTGATCTAAGAGTGAAAAAACATGCATAGTTCAAACTAACAAAGTAGAGACAGTGCTAGCATTACGTCCAACTCTGTAGCACTTGTCTCATTTGTTCCATTCTTTGCGTGTGCCTTAGCAGTTTTTTTTTCCACACTTAGATCCTGTCTTCTTGGTCCTATTTTCAGCGTCTCTCATTTTGGTGCGAACATTGATGTCTCAGCCATAGCTGGAATGTTCCGTAGGGATTCTTAATCTAGATACAGTGCTGGTTTCTGTTATTGAAGCAGCCAGTTCACCGTGCGTAGTCTGATAAAAAGTGTAACTGGCTTGTCATCCAGGTCGAGCATGGTCGGTAGCAAGCAAGACCCTTCTGCAACATTGCGTGCACGAACAGTGATACCCGAAGAAATGAAAGCACTGCAGGAAATTAATGCCAAGGTAAGCTTCATCGTAAACGCATCAAGTTTTATTTAAATTTAATGTAACAGCTACCTTATTTAATGTGGTTACATCCTTTTCATGGTGTTATGCTGATTGGTTCGTGCTAACTGTAACTGGTGGGGCTTAGGTACTGCATGCAGACGTTCTGATAGTCAATTGAACAACCAACTAAACTAATTCAGATAATGAAAATAGTTTTAATTATCACAACTCTAGTTGTAAATTTCAGAACAAGTTCACAGAATCTATCTCATATTTTATTCATTCCTGCTTTTTGCTCAGGTAATTCTGTAACTGTGGTGTTGTGATGATTGGCTCAGGATCGCCATCATGAATCTGAAAGAACAGAGCACAAAGTACTACTTAAAAAAAAAAGAATAATTACACCATGAGACCTGCACCAAAATGTCAAAGTGGGCAAGTTTTGTATTCATTTTTGTTGAAGAAAACAAAGCTTGTTTTGCGTACGCTGTTTTCTACAAGAAATGATAACGTCAACCTCTTCCTCATGTTTGGGGAAAATTTCATGCACATGATTTTGTATTTGTGAGCCTCCACGAACCAGCTTTACGACGTAATTTGCAGGCTGATTCATGCATTGAATTTGTAGTCAAGTGTTTAGGCCTTGTTTCGGAGGGAACCAATAATTGGTTGATAGGACGAAAAGTTCTGTTGTAAAAAGGCCAAGTAAAAAAAATTGGCCCTGTATCTGCGTGTTTCACTGCAAATGTCGTCGAAAGACGATAGTCTTGCTTCTGGAGAAAGTGAATAAAACGTTTATTTGATGTTTTGGGCGAGTAAATCAGTGAATTGTATTCTGGAGGTGCTGCGTTAGAGTGCCTCGATGCGTGCAGCAGAAGCGAATGAGCGCATCGAGACACATGAGACATGAGCGTTATCTGGCAGTTATCTTCAAAAGTGAAGGATGGTGTGCGCCCCTGTTTCGGAGGCAATAAGGTGCAGAACTCAAAGCGACGGGCAGGTAACGCCATCGTGTCGTCTTAGCAAAGCGTGGGAAACACTTGCCCTTTTGTGCATATCGTTGCATTATCAGCGCAGTGTGATGAACGCTGCGGTCCTTAGAATTATTTATGTATGGCTTCTCTAGTATAAAGACACACATACAGAATATTGACGTGTTGTTATGGTGCCTTAGATATTCACAGTAATCGCTTTTTAATTGACAATCGTGCAAGAATGAATGCTGAAACTTGAGCAATATTGGTGGGGGCTGCAGGTGGGGTTGGATTTTGGCCGTTTCGAAAATCGTTTCGGCGGACAAACGGATGGACAGGCAGACAGACCAAAATTTTTGCGTCGAAGCACCCTAAGAAAGACTGTCGTCTTTAATAAACCCGCATACCAGAGCTTCAGTGGGAGCCGCATTGACACCTCTGTTGTACATTGGGGGGGGGGGGGGGGGGGGCGTAGAAGAGCCCGGTATTGTGAAAAATTACTCTAGATGCCCATATTTGCCATTGTAGAAGCACTAAGCTGGAGTTTTGATCTTCATTGGCTGAAATAGTTGTTAATAGTGTTAACTCACTGCTGCTGTACTATCCGCTCTAACAAATGTGTCATCATGCAGCTATGGAACCAGGTGCAGCACCTTCAATCGCAGCTGGAACTGCTGAGAAGGATTAAGTCGCCGGACAAGACTCCCTCCACCTCTCTGAACGGTGTCAGTTTCGCTGGTGCGTGGTGTGCCTTTACAGTCCTGTTTTTCTTTTTCCACTTTTTTTTAAAGCCATTTCAACTGTCTCTAGCTGGTTAGTGCAACACGTTGGCATGTGGAAAGATTTCTAAACACACTTACTAATATGAATCTGCCAGAGCAGCTCTTCAAAGAATGTGGTGTGTGCCCGAATGGACTCTCCTGCAGCAGCATTCGTTTTTTCCAGATAACAAGTGTTGTTTCAATGACATGTGGGATGTGTACAGAGTGATGCAGTTTTCAAAACACATTAGCTCAGCAGTTACCGTCATTTTCATGCACTGGTTCTCTTCAGGGCCAAAGTTATTTGTGCAGTTTTATCTAAGCAAGCCAAATAACACCATCAAGCTTGTCATGCTAGGGAACACTCCTGCAATACATATTGTTCTAAGTGTTTTGTGAACACGAGCGAAAGGCTGCTCAATTATTTGTAGTCAGTGGGTCATTGATAGTGGAAGCTAACACATCTTCTCGAGTAGTGAAATTGCATCTACATTGATAAAAAAACGAGATAGTTAAAAAAAAACTTTGATCTCTGCAGAACTTTTGGCCGACGTGTACTATGCACAGCGAGAACGGGATGACTCCATCAGCGAGCGGCTGGCAAGTGCCAATCAAAGCCTGGACCTGTACCAAAAAGAACTACAGAAGCTAGCAGAAGCAAGGTAAGGTCTCCCATCCTTTGCTGCTCCTCATTTTCTGACTGCAAATGCTATCTCCCGCGTCCAAACACAAACGAAACTATGTCACTTTTAGCAGTAATCCAGACTACGCTTACTGTGTCCGGTTTTCCGGTTGACGCTGTTAGTCGGATACAGTCGAACACAACTAAGAAGTCCTGGGAGGCTCCATCCGAATGAACGAAACATGGCAGCCAATTGCCTCCGCAACTAAAGAAATAGTGTTGCTCGTGTGCTCGAAAATGTTTTCCATACGCGGCGTCGATGGCGGTCTGGCTCACGACGTCAATCTGTAGTGGGCATTCATTTGTGCAGGCATTGTGTGAATCCACCTTTGAGGAGGTGGATGCTGCGGATCTCTAACGTTGCATCCGGCTATAAAAAAGATTGTCACAGGAGCGCTAGTACAGAAGATAACGTATGATGTTTCTCAATTTATCGTGAAACTGGACTTATCACAGCAGGTAAAATAGGAATAAGGCAAGCGCTTTGATTAATTTTCATCTGTATAGCTATGTATAACCTCTAGTGTGAAATAACATCAGGGATAAGTGCCACTTTACCCGAAATATTCACGATGTTTACTATTCAAGACTCTTTCTGTGTGTTTCCTAAATGTTCTGGCATGTTTTACATGAAATAAATCTTGGTGGAAATGTTGCCCGTCAGAGAGGCACCCATGTCAGGCATTTATTCGGAAATGTCACTGGAGCAGGCAAAATTGGCAACGGCAAAGTTGCTGAAAGCTGCTGGTTGTCTGTTGCTTGCATCTTCATGCAACAGTCAATCATCATTAATGAAGTGTGTATGTGCGTGTGTGTGTGCCGATGCCAAACTTCAAATGTAGGCTATTTTCCTCCTCCCCCTTCTGATGATCCATCCACAAGATTTGTATGATTCCTAAATATGAAAGGTTAAGAGGAATGAAAGTTTTGTTATCACAGTTTTCTGGGTACTGATGAAACTGGCATATTGCATGTCAATCTGTTTCCTTACAGGAGTGATGCATCAGATGGCTCAAGTGATGAGGAGAACTGCGACAATTTGGTGCTGAGCGTGAGTCAGGATGGTTGTTTCATCTTGTTTTTTCTGTTTGTTAGAGCTTTGATGACACTCGCTTAACAGAGTTGGTAAAACTGCAGCAAAATGGCTCCTACTTCAACATTTTTAAGTGGTCCTGTCCTTGCTTTCTAATGCTACCTTAGGTTCTTGTAGTTAGGTTAGTTTTAGCCATTAGTGTCCAGCTGTTTTGTGAAGCTGTTGTGTAAGTGTATGTTTTAGCTTCAGTGCTATATCATACAGATATAATGGCTGCTAGCAATGCAAAATGATAAGTTTTTTTACTGATAGACTGCGTTAAAGGGACTATCGATAGTATAACTGTCAGCGGTAATGTCAACAGTGCTGTGGTATGAAAAACCATTGATAGAATATGCGTTGCAGTAGTTTGTTATTGATGCTGCAATGAATAGTTTTGCAATTCTTCAGTAGTGACATTACCAGAAAGTTCTGAATAACTGACCTTTCATGACGCATGTTTTGTGAAATTGTAAAGTGGGAAGCATTGCCATGTTTTTGTGTCGCAACATGTAAAAGGCTGTATTTCATGTGGTTTGGCACTCTCGATGGGATGCTATTCTGTATAGTACTATTAATATTTATTGCTATACCTTAAAAGCCCTTTCAGACATCACTCAGGGGTGTGGTCAGCAACAGTAGCAGAGATAGAAAAAAATGCCAGTAAGGTGCAGTGTGACAATGATATGCAGTCCAAAATTTCACTTGCAAGTGAGTATTGGTCATAGTAGTAATCGCACTTTTAGCAACATTCTGAACTAAATTATAAAAACTTAACTATTGGTAAGAGATACAATTTCCTTTGGTAATTTATTTCAGTGATGCATTTCCTAAAGAAATGGCTAATGATAAACAAGCAAACAAGTCATTGCATGCAATCGTATCATTAGTGTGTTATTGACAGCATTGTTGATGGCATACTATTAGTAGTTTGATGAGTAGTCTGTGTATTGTAGATACAAACAAACCTCAATATATTGAATGCAGATAAAATGAAATATCGGGTGTAATGAAGTAAATGAAAAATAGTCTTGCAATAGAAACAATGTTAGAAGTAACCTTTTTAACGAAATTTTGGATATAACAAACTTAATTTTTTTTAAGATGCAACTTTGTTATAATGAAGTTTGAGTTTGAGTGTAGCTTGATAGTCAGTAGATTGATAATCACTAAACTGTTGGTAATATTGATAGATAGATCCCCGGCATCTCTGGTGGCTGCACGATTTTTTGTGCATTAATTGTTGCTCGCCTGTGGTACCATTATCGTTATTTTTTCTTTGCAGGGCCTCGACAAGATTCTGCAGGGCCTGGAGAGTAGTTGGGCACCAGCACGGGTGGCGCGGCACCAGGAGACCCTGCTGGCAACCGTGCAGCGTTTGCGCGACCACCGAGGCAAGAGGGCACGGCATCGACTGCGGGCTATTCAGGCTGAACGAGATGTCGCGCTTGAAAAGGTAACAAGCATCTGAAGCGGACAGTTGAGCTATCGGGTTTACTCGAAACGTAACGAAAGTTTTTTTTTTCCAGATTCTTGCTCTCTAAAGTCAATCCTTGTGTTACAATCAAATACCGAAGTAACTATTTCTTTTTTCCTGGACGCGAGAAAAAGTTTTCTTGCATTAGAATCATGGTCGTGTTAGGATAGACTAACTATGGTAGTTAGCTTTTCAACCACAAAAGCTAATTTCAGGAGCCACCAAGAGGCATTCTTAAAGCACTGTGTTGCAAATCAAGGGGACCTGCCATTTGAATTATTCCTTGCTTGATGGAGTCTAGAAAGACCTCAGAAAGAATTTGCGCTTCCGGTGTTTCAACAAGACATGTTTGTCTCGGTTTGCTACCTTTCCACGGTTGTGAGAGACCACATTGTTCGTCGTTGAGGGAGTAAGTGCCTCTCGGTGCCATCCTGTTCTCATGTCGTACTGTTGCTCAAAGCTGATTGTGCGTGTGCCTTTTCGTGTCCCCAATTTAAAGTTTTCTTTTGTTTTCTCGTTTGTTCAGTGCAAAGTTCTCGAGAAGGAAGTTCAGGAGCTGCACATGAAAGCCATCTGGAAGAGTGAGAACTGGGGATGCTCGAGCAATGTGAGCAACAACTTCCTTGTGTCTGTTATTCTCAGTAAAGCTTAGTAGTAAAACCTTTTTCATGTGCTTCTGCCGTGAGCCCGGCAGCAGTAAGCACAAAACAGTTTATGCACAGCAATTTTTGAGCAGAAATTTAAGTGTCCTGACATGTAGCTTAACGTGATTATGAGGCATGCTGTAGTGACAAACTACTGGTTAATTTTAACCATCTGGTGCTTATTAGGTGTACCTGAAGCAGCATGCGCTTGTTCCTCGCTTTTCAACCCATCAATATGCAGTCACTGTCGCTGGAAATTGAACTCTTGCCCTCGAATTGAACAGCCTCACACCTTACATGCCAAGCTACCACCGCGGGTGTCTATTAACAGGGTCTTGCTGTGTCACCTCAACTGTTGAACAGATGTCGTGACTATTGTCTTGTCTTGTTTGCCACGAAACAGGAATTTTTTTGCAGTCGTACTGTTGATGTGTAATATAATCTTTGCCTAGCCGGCCTGTAGCCTTCCAGATGTTGCTTCTGCGCCTGCGCGTTATCGTATTTACTCGATTCTGCTGCGCCCTCGATTGTAACGGCCACCCGGTTGCAATGACGAAAAAAAAAAAAGTAAGACATTGATTGCGACGCGCACCCATTTTTCTCGTTGACCCGCACGATCACACCACTCGAAAAAACGACTCCTTTCGGGAGCGTCTTCTATTTAACTATGAGGTATGGGGGAAGCTTTTGCCCATCTGACGCATAACACAGCATTGCCGTCACTGTAGTTTTACCGTGGACCGATGTCAGCACGCGAACTTGCTTCGCCCCCATCTTCTCGACGGCTGTGGTGCCAGGCATGTCGAAGTAAAGAGGCGTCTGATCGGCATTCTTGATTTGCCCAAGCAGGTAGCCGTTGTTGTGCCGCAAGTTCAGGACGAACCTCTGAAAACTGTGAAGCTTTTCATCGTACTCCTCTGGAAACTTTTCGCATATGCCCGTTCGCCTTGGGAGGGAAAAGCCTTTCCTCTTCATAAAGTTAGTTAGCCAGCATCTGCTCGCTTTAAACTGGCTCCGCATTAGACCTTTTTCTAAGGCTAACTGCATGGCCCGCACTTGGAGCAGTTCTGTCGTCACGGGCCGCTGTGCCGCTCGCTGCTCAAGCACATACTCGCCGCGCAGCTCTTCAATTTGCGGAAACCGGCCCTGCTGTGGTCCACTGAAGCCTTTGCGTGAAGCTTTGCTGTCGACAATCTCCTGCCTTTGTTTCCGCCAGTCCCGCACGCACGTTTCGAGAACTCCGAACGACCGCGATGCGGCCCGATTTCCGTCCGTTTCTGCACACGCGATGACTTTTCTTTTAAAAGTGGCATCGTGGTGCACTCGAGTTTTTGGAGTCGGCCCTTCCATGCCGTCATGGCTAATGCACTACAAGATGACGAACTCCTCAGCACACATACGAAGTGCCACACATGGGAAACACATAGGCAGAAATGGCCGACGCGCCATGCCGACGTACGTAGGGGGCGGCCATTTTGGAAATGCCGAAGGCAATAGATTGACCGTATTCATTGTTTTTTTCGTACTCGATTCCAATGCGCATGCGATTTATGAACTCGCTTAACCGGAAAAAAGGTGCGCGTTAGATTCGAGTAATTACGTTAGTACCAGCACATATATTCTGCGTGTCATGCATTTTTAATTGAAGTTGTTAGCTGCACATGTGGTGTGTGCTTCTGTGTATCTGTTTTGTCTTTGTGCGCTACATCACGATAATTAGCTAGCACAAACTAGCCCAGGAACAAGTCCTTCTGTAGTTTTTCTCTCTGTTTTTTTCCTAATCGCAGCTAGAATTTCAACAAGTTGTTTGCTCTGTAATAGACACTGTCATCACTGACATATTGTTATTGCGATCTGGAACATAAAATGGTAGGCACTGTACATTCATTACTCCAGAGCTGAAGATTTCAACCATTGGAGGGCATAACGTCACTTTTGCATATAGTCAGCTTATTTCTTTTGTGGTGCTCTTTCAGTCCTGGACAAGGAACGAGACACTATTGGTTAGTTAACCTTTTTTCTTTTGCAGGATGCTGTGCAGCAGGCGACCAACGAGAGAAACGCTGCGCTCGGCCGGCTTCACGAGCTCCAAGAGAGCCTCGCTGCACAAGGAAATAACGGGTATGCAGCGGGAGGGTTGCCTCACTCACGTTGCATTGTCTGTAGAGTAGGCCTGTGAGAATGTTTGACAACTTGGAATGTTCAAGCGAATATTACAGTATTCAAATTAACTTCGACACAAATATAAGTTCCAAGTATTGAAGTATTTGAAGTGAACAAATAGACATGGAGAAAGCTGTATGCAAGTTTTTGTAAACATGGTTTCAGTGCAGTGAAGGCGTGCTGTGCTGTGAGTGCACCTATCCAGGAAAAATCTGCACCGCCGCAAAGCCTCACTTCAGTGATAAGGGGGGACGTGGCAACAGAAATGGTAAATTTGGTCAAAATGTTCAGTTTTTCATTTTATTTACTTTTTTTTGCCATTTTGAGACCATGTTTTATGCCATGGCGAATATTAGACCAAAATAAGTAGTAGAAGTTCAGAAAAAAAAAAGCGTTCTAGTAGTGTGTTGTTATAAAGAACTATGGCAAAATTGAGCTTTAGAACATGCAAATCTGCAGCTTTCCCTCAGCACAGTGCCATCGTATTTGCATCATCGTAAAGAGCACAGATCGGCGCTCAAAATAGCCACAGAGCTGCATTTCTACAATAGAACATAAAGCCAGCTTCCTTCAGAGTTCAATTTTCTTAGAATCTAACTCTATTTTCTCTGAGCTCCATTTTTTCCGCTTTAACTTTTTTGAGCAGCTGCTGTCAATCATCCCCGTGCCATTTCACAATAAACGAAGATATAGTCATTCTGTTTTCTTCACTTAGATCCTGAGACAATTGTGGGTGCCGTAATGCTGTCCCATTGAGTTCATGTCATACAGGTTTTTATAATTGACTTTTTGTAAAATATTTTAACAAGACAGTATGTACAGGACTTTTCAAAAAAACTTTTGGTGTGCCTGTTTGAATATTAAAAAATAAACTGATAACGTTATGGTACAAAAAAATAGAGCTCAGAGAAAATGGAGTTAAATTCTAAGAAAATTGAACTCAGAAGGAAGCTGGCTTTATGTTCTATTGTAGAAACGCAGCTCTGTGGCTATTTTGAGCGCCGATCTGTGCTCTTTACGATGATGCAAATATGGTGGCACTGTGCTGAGGGAAAGCTGCAGATTTGCATGTTCTAAAGCTCAATTTTGCCATAGTTCTTTATAACAACACACTACTAGAACGCTTTTTTTTTTCTGAACTTCTACTACTTATTTTGGTCTAATATTCGCCATGGCATAAAACATGGTCTCAAAATGGCAAAAAAAGTAAATAAAACAAAAAACTGAACATTTTGACCAAATTTACCATTTCTATTGCATATCATACAGATTTTTATAATTGACTTTTTGTAAAATATGTTAACAAAACAGTATGTACAGGACTTTTCAAAAAAAATTTTGGTGTGCCTGTTTGAATATTAAAAAATAAACCGATAGCGTTATGGCACAAGATGGGCCCTCGTGATTATCATTATGCAAAAATCTTGGCGAATTTATTTCGAACTGATTATTTAATTGTGGGGTGACAATGATAGCCATTATGTCGAACTGATTATTTAATTTTGGGGTGACAATGATAGCCTACTAAGTGTTGTGTAATTCAAGAACAATATTAGATAGCTCAGAACCATTTTTTATGATGTCACCACAACAAATCACATCTGCATGCCATATGTCGTCATTTCATCTGCGTAAATAGTAATAATCCTCATTGCTATGTCCCCCTCTAAAGGAACACGTTAACCTCACATTAATTCAGCATTTGTTTAGTAAAATATTTTTTTTCTGGCTTTTGTGCTCTAAGTATATTATTTTTTACAACGTCACATATTTTACTGGTTTATTTGCATTCTGCCCAAAGTCAAATCCTGCTACTATTCAAAGTTTCTTCCACTTCTATTTGGACTAAGAATTATGACATTTGTGCTTGCCTTGTTTCAAATAAAAAGAAATATTGTGCAGGCTAGTTGGTTTGTGATAAAAATGATTTATTTATCTTCATAATACATGATATACCAATCGATGTATATATAATACATAACTAATGGTGTGTTCAAATTCTCTCTCATATCTTTACCCTGACATATCGTTTTGCATTACATTTTAGTGCGCAGTATTACGGCCTCGCATGCTTTGAGATGATAAGGGCAATCAAGGGCACTCAACGTTGCTTGCTTTTAAAAAAACTTTTCCCATTTTTTGCTCAACAAATATTCCCCGAAGAGTGGGGGCCAGTCACAGCCTTTTGTAAGATGCACTTCATTGCCTCATATTCACTTATGCATCCATTGCAGAGCTCCCTGTTTCTTTTTGTTTTTCTTTTGGACTCGACTACAAAAGTGGTGGGGGGCTACTGTAAGACTTGCTCCCCCCCACCTCAATTCCTTCTCGGCCTTTACTGAAGAACTCTGCACGCACCTATGCTCATATCTATTGTACGTGAACTCGAATTTACCATATCATAAGGAACATGCCTTTTTTTTTTCTAAGCGCTAGTTACACCTCTCTCTGTTTTTGGACCTTCATCTTTACTCTTATTCTTTACGCAGCGATCGAGGCACCGCTGATGGAGTGAAGATATCAACGGAAGCGCAAACAGACTTTATTGGGGTTCAAGACGGCATCGATCTGGCTGCAAGCTCATGCTTGCAGGAGCTCAAAGAGGAAGTCAGCCGGATCAGCCAACGTCTCGACGAAGAGGCTGCGTCACGGCAAAATGCCGAGATGAAATGTCAGAGGTGACGACTGCTGTTCTGTTTCCTACTTACGTTGTGCCTTGAGTTAAACAAACCTACCGTTGCGGCTTTCTATCAGTTTGCATTTGCTAAAAGTTCTTGCTATAGGATCCTCCTAGGGCAGCACCGTAAAAGTGCCTCTCAAGAACAGTACGTCTTTATAAGTGCGGTACGCTTAGTTTTGCGTTCCTTTGTATCTTTACAGGTTGGAAGAACTGGTGAACGGCTTCCAGAAACGCCTCATTGGGCTGAACAACAGCTTCTGACGACGTTGAATCATGTGACTAATGGTGCTTTCTACCGTTGCAGCATTCACCCCTTGAAAGACAGCTTTGTAGGCACTGGGGAAAGGTCAACATTCCAAGCAAATTGTTCTTTCTTTTTGTTTCCTGGTACACAGCTAGCCTGTGTTTCCACAGATTTTATTTGTAACAGATACTCTAAAGTGTAGTGGTTGTTGCATAGAGGTTATTAAAAGTAAAGCAGAGTGCATTATTTTTCTTTTTTGAAACTCTGTTGGTTAGTATTCTCCAGTGTGCTATATTTGTTAAATGTACAATCAGAAGTTACAGACATTCTGCACTTATTTTGCTGATTATTCACTGCCAAAATTTTTCACTATCTTCAGGTGCCTTGCACACTTAGAGCAATACATATGTACTGTAACTATAGAAGCCTACTCTCCTCTCCAATTAACACCGATATTGTTTAAGGGGAACAAGTCCCTATGAGACATTATTGTAAAGCTGGAATGTTTGAAGAGGAAAGGGAATGGTGGGAGGAAAAGATTCCTGTGGTAATTCAGCTTGATTAAAGCGATGCTTGCCTGTGAGGCCTGCTCCTTGAATTTGCTTTGAGCTGTTGCAGTCTACAGATTTCTTGCTCATTATGATATTCTTTATTGGAAAGAAGTGCTGTAAAAAAGGAATTGATATTGGAAAGATGATTGACTGAGTTCTTCGAAGTTTTGCAATTGGTATGTTCACTAGACTAAAAAATAATTATTGCTACCGGCTGGCCCGCATTGCCTAGAAGTGTTGGCCAAAAGAGACAGCATTGTTGCATTGTCCTTCATAGCTTGCTAGACCTCACCTCCTATGCTGAGAATCCAGATACATGAAACAGTTCCTTATGTAACATGAAAGAAAAATTCCTTGCAGGTTGCTGATCAAATAGGCCTTTTGTTAGGCTTAGCTAAGCCTAACCTGCAGTATTGACTGGTTTACTCTGCCCATAAAATGGATTACTCGTCAGCTGGTGCCTATTGGGCCTATAGCATAGAATTTAGTTTAAACCAGCACCTAAATTTAGTTAGCACGAAGAGTTAGTTTGACCCAATAATGTAACTCATTGGTTACATCAGGTATTGTTGCACATAAATCTTGTGGTTGCTGTGGAGCGGAGAGGGGTTGTTTGCAACACTCTTCCTGAACTGATTCCTCATAAGTCAGTCAGTGCAGTCAGTGTCAGTTGTGTGTTGTGACACAAAAAGAGTTCAACTGGAATGCCTTTTCTTGGCAAGTGCATTTAATGCTCTGCACATTGTCTGCACAATGTGTGCACTTCTTAAGAGGAATGGCAGTGTGCAAATTTTGCACATTTCAACTGAACACCGAGTGCAGAGCAGCCTCAACTAACTTCAGGAAGCACAGGGAAGTTGGACAGACAAAGCAACAGTGTTTACATGTTCTGCAGCTCTCTGACAAGTGATAGGCCAGTTGCATGCACTAATGTGTAGTATGCTTATTGTATTATTGTACAAAAACAGCCCTTGAGAAAACTCACTGCAAATTGCAAGTGAAAATGCATGCAACAATGTAAGCATTTGACGAAGTGAAGAAAGTCTCCATAAACTCGAGTGTAGAACAAACATGTGTTAATGTCCATGGAATGAGTAAAAAGCAGTTATGTTACAGGACGCTTGAGTCTAGCACTTCTGTCCATCTTGTGGTAGAACTCTCTTCACTTCATTACAGGTTTTCTTACATGTTTCAGCTGTTCACTTCTACAGGACTAATGTTTCTTGCTTATTATTATACTACACTTAAACCTCGTTATAACAAAGTTGAAGGGAAGCCACAATTATTTCGTTGCATACATTATTTCGTTATATCGATTATAACAGTTTGTGGCAATGTATGCTCAGATGGGCGCTCACCTATAAGCATGCAAAGAAGGAAACCGCCTCGCAGCCCGATGTACCGCTACACAACCATGCGTGCGACGAAAAATAAACACAGTTGAATCTCATTAATTCGAACACGCTTAATTCGAACTTCTGGTTCATTCGAACTCACGCTGTGGACCCGTCAAAGTTACGTGTATTCCAATGGGCGAAAACGCCCTGTAATTCGAACGTGCAAGCACCCGTCAGTTAATTCGAGCGTACCGCACTCCGAAAACGCTCTCAGCACCATGTCCAATCCCGTGGCGGCACCTCTCAACTCTGTGCGCAAAGAAGGAAAGGAAGAAAAGGAAAGAAAAGACTGGCGAATTGTTTGCTCTCTCTCAAACGCCGATCTGCAATGCGCCTGTGCCATGCTTCTCCTTTTTTCGTCTCTGCACGTTGAGACCCTTCTCCTTTCAAGGCCATGCACGGAGAGAGAGAGGAAAAAAACAAAAACAAGAAAGCTGTCGCAGAGAGTAGACTCTTTCTCTAATGCTGATCTGCTTCTCTCCAGGTGGAGACGCTCGTCCTTTCTCGGTGCAGAGGGTAGCAGCAAAACCCCGCCGCGGTGGTCTAGTGGCGAAGGTACTTAGCTGCTGACTTGCATGTTGCGGAATATAATTCCGGCTGCGGCGGTTGCATTTTCAATGGAGGCGAAAATGTTGTAGGCCCGTGTGCTCAGATCTGGGTGCACATTAAAGAAACCCAGGTGGTCTAAATTCCCGGAGCCTTCCACTACGGTGTCTCTCATAATCATGTGGTGGTTTTTGGCACGTTAAACCTCGCATATCAATCAGGGTAGCAGTGGAGACGCAGTCGTTGCCGTCGTCTTTATAGAGTGTTGGCCCTGGACTTAGTTAGCCTCGCGCTACTATGCTTTGCAAATTGTGTGCGAAATCAATTGACTGACTTTTTGCAAGGCAAACGTGTGCAGACGCGCATCACCGATTACTTCAATGAATGACGGATGTCTTTTGAAGCTTCCCCATCGTGTGTTTTTAAATGAGAGGGATATCGCTTTGCACCGCGGCGCCGCTTCTCAGTCATGTGACCCGCTGAGCGCTTCCTCAATCCTCTCCGCTGGCTGTGTGAGAAAGACAGCTCTCTCGGCCGCGCGTGGCATAGCTGTAAGGTTGGCGCAGGAGTTTTGAAAGAGCCGCGCCGAACGAGCGTCAAACTCCACAGAAAACGATATACCTTACACGCAACAGTCGTTTTTTTTAATAGACTATTTGATAGACTAATTTAGTTTGTTATATTCATTTACCGGTCAATTTTACTTCAGTGAGGATTAAAATGCATGGTTCTCAATGGAGCTTTCAAGGGGAATTTTCTTTACATTGTTATATCCATTATTTCATTATATCCCGTTACATTATAACGAGGTTTGAGTGTATTTCCTGCCAATTGCTTCAAGTGTTGATGTGACAGCCGATTTCCTGCCATGCTCTCAGCACCCTCTTAGCTGCTGCATGTGATGGGGAACAAACTTGATAATATCATCCACACTGCATTCATCTTTCCGGCCGCCTGCTGATCGAAAATGTTCTTTTGTTGATGTAGAGACATTTTATGACGTGGCTTTTCTATGTATAAATTATTAATTATGGTAATGACATCCCCCACCCTCTTCTTCGGTGATTTAGTGCACAAGAGCTCAGGTAACATACTCACCACTTGTGAATAGTACAAAGCACGGCGGCTGGGCCGCCCTTGCCCTTCTGTAGACTCCCATGTGCAATAAGAAAGGTCGCGCAGCCGGTGCGCTGGTTAAGCACTTAAGCACGTAATGCAATCCCAGCAAGCGTAGGACATGTGCTTGCTGTGTGTGCACACTGTTAGGAAGGAAATGTTGGTGGACCACTGAAGTTGCGAGGAAGAAAAGCTTTCCAAGCTCCGAGTTTCACAAAAGCTCCGAAGTTAATGGATTATACTGGCTTACGCATCTTCAGATTGGAAAATGTTTCCAGAAAGAAACAATGCACAATGTTTTACACTTTGTCTTTTCCATTTTGGTGTCTGCATTGATTTTGTATCTATCAGTACAATTCAAATAGTTATTATAATACACATTTCTATCTGGAAAATCTAGGAGATATCTATATCTTTTTATGATCATAGGAAATGAATTAATTCAGTTGTTTTTGACAGTCTTGATATGGTGTGCTACGGGATGTACAGCTCAAGCCTCGAGGGTTGTGAGGTTAGCACCAACATTTATTTGTGCTTAGTTAGCGACTAACCAAACTGATGGTACCGCCTGTGGTGCATTGGGCAACTCCATTAGGTGTGAAACACCTTTAAAGATGAAGAACAAGTAAAAAATATACCTGCACATTGAATCTCGTTGCAATATTTTTCACTCAAATATTTTTTTACGATATGGACCTACTGTGTTTACTCGATTATGATGCATCCGCAATCGTAATGCAAGGGGCGACTTTTCAGCCTGTAAAAAAGAATATATCTATGTTGGTTAAACACAAGGCCCTGCCAGGTAAAATTATACTACGCATATTAGTGCAATATCACAGCCAGAAAAGTGCACTTTTCAGACAGTGAGATCGCTTCACCCATTTTTGTCAACGATCGAATGCCTGCCGTTTTCACCACCCACCGATCTCTGATTCGTCGCTAGTATTAAGTTGCCCAGCAGCTAAACAATTTCTGAGCTTTATTTCTGTCGAGATGACTTTCTGCGAGAGGCAGTCATCATACTCGGTGGGGCGTGTAGCCCGTACTCCGAAAAGAAGGAACATAAATTCCTGGTCAGTCTCATTACTGTACGCCAATGAAACCACCTACGCATCTGGAGCACTGCTCAAACTATAGTACCCAAACAAAAACTGTATGACTTATTTGGATTTGGACGCCTGTGCAAATACTGCCGGTATATATTGCAGAGCCACTAAAACTGGGGGTTTGCGCCCAAACATAGAGAGTGCATCTCAGTATTTCATTGACTTGTGTGCAGTTGGTGCATCAGGGTCCACTTCAAGCTACGAAATTTTTAAGAAAAATGTGTCACGGTTGAGTAAATACAATGATTTAAAGAACTGGCCTCCTCAGTGTGCAATTGTGGGGGCTAACTTTACTAAACCATCACGAGTCGCATCTCGTGAGCTGAATGACAGCCATGGTTGGAAAGCAATTTGGCGTGCTATTGAATTCCACATTTTACATTTTTGTACGTGACAACAGCAGCTTTCGGAAGTGCATGACAGTTT
Organism: Rhipicephalus microplus; assembly: GCF_043290135.1. Taxonomy (NCBI): domain Eukaryota; kingdom Metazoa; phylum Arthropoda; class Arachnida; order Ixodida; family Ixodidae; genus Rhipicephalus; species Rhipicephalus microplus. The sequence continues at coordinate 578,066 of NW_027464615.1, read as the reverse complement.
TTACGCTTTAAAAACAAAACAAGATGAACTAACGATGTGCAATATGGCCATTGTCGACATTATCACTACTTCCTTTTATGTTTAAATGTAAGGTGCTAATGCTGAGGGGATTATAGCTGCTGGCACCATCCTAACTGTGCGTTAACTACAAGAGATGAATTTAGTAACTTGGAATTGCAGGCTGTATGTGTGTGGGTACACTTAGACGCGTGTGCGCAGGCCATGATGCTGTGTGATTGAGCATGTTTATGTTCATTCTTCACGCGGCTTCATTGGTCCACGATATTTCATTCTCGGGGGTACACACATTGAGTTGTCTGATTTTTCGTCTTCTCATATGTGTAGATGTTTATTTATTTGTGACCACCTTGATATTGTGGTTCTGTGAGGTGCTTTAGTTTATCTCTTTCCTTTTTCATGCATATTTTTATGCACAGTCGTGATTTCATGACACAGTAGGGGTGAGAAGGCGATGGGAATGTGAAGTGTGTTTGTTGTCACCTTCGCGCTTTTCCCCTGCTTCGGAACGTGCAAGTGAACGGCCTAGGATCTTGTTGTGGACATCAGAAATGTAGGTAAACATGGTAGCTGCCGTAAACGACAACGCAGCTTTAGTAGCATTGTTGTGCTTTCAAAGGTTTGCCATGAGAAGAAACGTTGTGCCCTTGGTAGTGCTGTAGAAGGAAAATTTGTTGCAGTCATCGCTTACCCTGGGACCAAGTCATAATCAACACTGTTTTAGTGTTAAAAATGTGACCATTGTGAAGCCTAATGTAGACTGATTGTTTCTTAGAGCTTCTGCAGTATGCTGGCGACTTGGCAAATGAAAAGTGTTGACCTCACTGACCAATCACAGACAATAATTTTAGTGGGTTTTCAGCTCAGTTAACAATGTTGCACAGCAGCTGCTTTGGCATTCTTTTATGTTCCATTATATTCTTTCCATAGTGGCCTTGCCTTGGTTAAGCGAGCTTATGTCATCGTGAACTTGAATCTGAACAAGTTGTAAACAACTTGGACACGTTGTTGCCTTTCTATTCACCTATCTTTGTAACACTTATTTATCTTGATTTCCAAGCATACATTTTGAAACTGTACTCCACATTGGCATACCAATCACAGTGTGATTATGCGTAGCATGTATAAAACATGACTTGATGTTATGATGATGGTACGGCTGTTCAGCGGTGCTGCATTCTACAAGTTTTTGAAGCACAGATTTGTTCATATTGTTCTTAAGTAGCACTTAAGCATAATGTGTACCTTGATGCTGGAAGCCTTTTTGTTTTGACGATTGAGCTCTGCTGCACATTGTGTATGGTATTTGAAAGTGGCACCTGAGGCAGTGTCCAGAGTCAAGCAGGCTGATAGTGTGTGTTCACCTTAACATATCTCTTGCCACAGAAATCACGCTTGCCAGTTTATTGTGTATCTAGTAATACATACAGCTGATGCATCCGGCGTTGTGCCTTTTGCGACCCTCGTGCCACCAAAGCTCTGCCCACGTTGGCAAAGTGTCATCGCACCAGTGCCGGCAGCGGCTCGCTGTCTTTCCAGACGGCTGTCTAGGTGTTTCACTGTAAAACGGCACCGTGCCTTTGAATGCTCGAAAGTTTTAATCTACTACGACTGTTGGTGCCTGCTGGTGTTTCGCACCTTTCCAATGGCAATAACTTAAATGTGTACGTTATCTACATGCCGTCCCGGTGACAGATTTTGTGCGGGTGCTAGTTGCTAACAAAAACAAGTTTTAAAGCTCGTAGGTGCTCATAGGCTGACTTATTCAGCAATAATAAGTGATTGTGGTGTACTTCATGGCAAACGTCGCAAGGCTGTCGTCCTCGAACGATGATGTCTAAGTGCTGCAACGTCGGTCACATATTTTACGTGCATTTCCTGCTGAGGGGGTGTTATCTTCCTCACAATCTGCAGGTTGTGAGAAAGAACTTAGAAGCTTGTTCCTCGATGTCCACATGACGGTGCAGTTCTGCATTTACGAGGTGTCATGGTTAGGGTGATGAAAAGAGTACGAGGGAGTGGCCTTGATTGTGAAAGTTGCAGTGCTCGCTGCTCGAGTTGGTAGTTTTTGTGAGGACAGCCGTCGGTCTTGCCTTTGCTTTTCTCCCTCCACAGCCCTACTTGCTTGAAGCGAGGTTTCGAAAAATCTTTTCTGCTCCCTCACTGTTGTGCCTTCAATCAGAAAGTATTTTTTGCCATGATTACACTTTTAGGACTACCAATACCATAGCACTTCTCTGGCAGGCAGCAGGTCACTGCTCCAAGTCTGAATGTAAATGTGCTGCTGTAAATGTAAAGCTTCGTTGGAAAATCGCTGGAGCCTTTTTCATAAATATGTGAGCATTCAGACTAGAGCTAAAGATGAACATCATCAAAGGGGTCTGCGTGAACAGCATGCGAAAGCCTGTAAAAGCAGGCAAAATGTGTGTTAACCATGGAAGTAGCCACATTGTGCCACTTTCATGAGAAATGAAGCATTTTCAAAGCTCCCGTAGGGAAAAGTATGCAATCATATGAACCCTTTACTGCCTTAGGTAGCGAATTTGCGACATACCAAAAAAAAAAAAAAACTGCGAGCAAGCAAGTCAGGGAATGCGAGCCACCTTTAATGTCGGTTGTCAAGTACTCACGAGGAAAGTAGCTTTCACCATAAAAATCTAGCGCTGGCTTGTGTAATTTATTTTATGCTAGAACTAATTGTTTTGTAGTTGATGGTGGAGAGCGTGAAGCATGTGCAAGAGTGCTCACTTCATTGTTCTTTCTCGCCTGGCTGACGAAAGTTTTATATTCAATAATTTTGTTTATTTGGTGTGTACGCACTCAAGACGTCGCACATGACATTTTGCGTAGTTCTGAAATGCGTTTTTCATTGCAAGGTCTTCACTTTTGTGGCGTGTGGAGAATTGGCCACATACCTAAAAGTACTCATTAAAGGTGCACTTTAGATAATGTAACTGTGGAATTAATTAAAGGTTGCTATTTAAAGTGGGAAAATGAAAACAATTTCAATTTTTTTGGCAGTTGCATAAGTCAGGCATTAAAGGGGTAACTGAAAATTTGGGCTTTGAATTGCGGCACCTTATATATATTTGCTACACCGGTGGGTAGTTATAGTGTACCAAACATGATGCGTTGGGTTTAGCATAACTGCAATATTTCATAAATACTTATGCAATTATAATTGATGACACAAACTACAAATTTATTACCACCTGTCTCTAGAATTAGGCTTCTCCTTTTTAAATTGTGACAAGTGTAAGTATTCAAATAGGTATGAATGGCTGCCCCAAGGTAGCGTTTCCTGTATTTCGTCAGCATTCAAGTGTCAAGCAGCAATCGTAAATGCTTTCTTTTGATTTAACAAATACCGTCTGCATGTGCATATGCTTTTCATTGACGTGCCTTGACAATTCCTCGCATCAACTAAATTTGTGGCCGATGTTCTCAGCAACATTGGTGTGTTCACAACTCCAAAAAAAGATGCCTCTTTTTGTTTATACCAAGCAACACCTCGAGAGGTGTTTTCTGCGCTGTTGTGGCGATATCCCGCACCGTTTCGATTACAAGCAGCCACACATGCATCTACTGTAATGATTCTCAACTGTGACCATGTCTGCTACCAAGAAATGCCTCACACTACCACACTAACCTGTTCTGTCTACCTTTTATCAATTATGAAATGGATGAATGTGTTCCAATGTGTGTTCTCAGGACTAATGGGGTTTAGTTTTTTTGTTTATTTTTCTGTACCAGCTGTTTTTGTAGACACTCCGCTCAAGGAAAGCACTTCATTCAAAGGCTTATTCTGCAGTGCAGTATTATTACGAATTCTCCCAACTGCAAATGTCCCTGTGAATGGTGCTGCGTATCATTGTGATCGTTAACACACAGTGTATTTTGTGTAGGTTCCATGTGATGCACAAAGTATTTTTTTAGCTTGTATGAAGAAGTTTTGTATGATGTGTTTTGTCTGTTTTTTTGCTTGTTACGCAATAAGTATTTTAGGCTCATAAAATACAAACTGCAAAAACCTCACCCTGTCTGTTTTCTCATTACCAACTTCGTATTGCAATGTGCCTACAATGCACAGATTGGTGCACACTGGGTAAGTTATCTTTCATGCATAATACACTCAAGCCTCATTATAAGGAACTCGCATCTGCCACAAAAATACTTTGTTGTATTCAAAAATTCATTATAAACAATTATCCATGACACAATGGCAAATCTATTGGTCACTTCATTATAACTGGTAGTTCATTATATATTGGAATTTGTTATATCAAGGTGTGAGTGGGTGGGTATTTATTTGTTAATCTTCTTGTGCTCCTTCCTTAATTTTTAGTGCTTTATTTTGTGACGTGCAGAAGATCGCAATTGATTTTATGAAAGGAGGTTTAAAATGTTAATCGGGGAAGCGTTGAAAGTTCAGTGTCTGTCTGCAATTGAGAAAAAAAGACTATCATCACCATTGTGAACAGGTACACTCTGTCTTCACCGTCTGCTTTGCTAACAGAACAAGCGCACAAATTTTCTTTGGTGCATGATTCTGATAATTCTTATGGGTGAGAGAACAGGCACAGAGAGAAAGAGAGAAATTCTTGGTAAAAAAAACTTTAAAAGAGGCGAGATTTTGAACCAATGTATCCACGATAAGAAGAGTATCTTGATTACTCTGCTATATAGGCATGCTTCCAAATCAAAGTCTTGTATAGTATAGTGAGAGCAGGGGTGTGTGAAATGGGAGTGAGTGTGTGATGCGATATTGAGGGCGAGGAGGAATGAAAAGGGAGAGTAAAGTTTGTAGAAAGGAAGATTGCATCGAAAGCAAAGGGAAGTTAGAAATATAAGAAAAGAATTGATATGATGGATATGTGGGGTTTAACGTCCCAAAACCACCATATGATTATGAGAAACGCCGTAGTGGAGGGCTCCAGAAATTTCGATTACCTGGGGTTCTTTAACGTGCACCCAAATCTGAGCACACGAGCCTACAACATTTCCGCCTTCACCGGAAATGCAGCCGCCGCAGCCGGGATTCGAACCCGTGACCTGCGGGTCAGCAGCCGAGTACCTTAGCCACTAGACTACCGCGGTGGGGCTATAAGAAAAGAAATGGAAGAAAGACAAAAAAAGATATAAGGAGCGAGAAACGGAAAGAGATGATGATAAAAGAAAACAAAACAAAGGAAGAAAAATGAACAAACAAGGAAGGCTGTCAATGTCCTTGTTCCTTTGGGCTTGGCACCACTGGTGTAAAGCTGTCCTAAACTTTCTTTGAGGCTCCTTGGGGGAGTTTGCTTTAAAACAAGTGGAAAACTAGGAAACTAGCTGGGAAACGCGAAAGGCAATATTTCGGTTAAAATCTGGAGAAAGTGCTTCCAAAAAGGAAATGAAAGCATTGAACACATCTCTACCTCAGAAGAGTTTATCGATTACGGCTTGAAGAAGTCGTTGCAGAGGTTTAGCTTTTCTCGGTTCTGCCGTAGCCTGACCCGTTTTATACACTTGCATGGCTTTGTAACCGTACAAATTCCGAAACACCTTGATGTACCTCCTTGGAACGTCTAGTACAATGATATTTTGTGCAACATGTGGGGCTGCAACGTTGCAGGGAAAATGTGAATGTTTCACGTTCCAACAAACTGAGTGTTTGCGAATTTTCGCCTGCTAGCTGTATATGCATGTATTCAAGTACATGTGGCACGTATCTGCGCTCAATTTTCAGGGAAATATAGCTTCTATGTCTTGCTGGTCAATTATTATGTAGGTATTTTCTCAAAATCCAATGGCTCCAAACCAGCCAAAGCGAGACATTTGGAACAACGCCGTGGCAATTTTTTTTTTTGGGGGGGGGGGGGGGGGTTGATTTCGTAGTGGGGGGGGGGGGCTTTTTAAAATGGTCATGCTTCGCTCGGCATAGCAAAAAAAAAAAAAAAAAATCAGGGTCCGGGGCACGGGCCCGATGTGGCATGGCTACGCCATTAATTCCTCCATGGAGGAAAGAAACATCTTTTTTTTTTCTCCGTGGATTCCTTCATGAAAACCATAGACAACGCCGAAAAAGAAGGCAATGACAATGCAGCCGCAGTTGAGTACGAAACTTTGTGACCGTCCTCCCATTTTTCGTTGTTGACTTTGGAACTTCGCGAGGAATTTTCAGGATCTCTTATTTGAAACGTATAACGCAATCATGCGCATTGTGGCTATCACTGGTAAGAAAGCCGGTGGACCAATTGATGTGAACAAAAACGAAAAAATTGCCTACTATGACAGTTGTCGTATATAAAAACCTGCTGGAGTGGAAGCCGCCTATGCTTACCCATGAAAGCGGGTGAAGCCGCGCCGAGCCGCCGGCGGCCATCTTCGCAGAGGCAAGAAACAGCCAAGTACAGCTGCGCTCGCGCTTATCTAAGCAGCAGGTGCAGTTTCTCGCGTCTTCAAAGCAATAAAAACAGTTGTGTGAGGTTGTAAGCATTTATTCTTTGCTTTTTGGTGGCGAAATGGCCTACGAAAACGCTTTGAGAAACTCGAAAATGGAAGAACACAATCACACAAACATTAAAAATATATGCGAACAGTATAGCCGAAACGAGCAGTGCGGGGAGACTTGTACCAGCCCCTTAGTGTTCGCTGGGATGGGAGGGCTTCGTTAAACTTGGATCGTACATACTCGTACGCGGCTGGACTAAAAATGCAAAGTCAGTGCAAATGCTCGCAGCTCAGGTGGGTACTTGCCCTTCTGCTCATTGCCCACCCTGCACAATAGTTGCTGAATGTCATCCGAGAAAACAAATGAAAACACATGCGAGCCTTCTTCTGACAAGAGTTTTCGCTCTCTGATTTCTTTGATGATTTCTTGGGCGGTTTCATTTCTCTTGACCAGCCTTCGTTTAGTTTGCTGCAGTGTTTTGACCTTCTTCTCCAACTGGGTTATCTCTTCTTCTGAGGAAAGGACCTTGTCTTTGTAGAACTGTTTGGTTGGCGAGTCTTCAGGAAAATATTCAGCTCCAGGCAGGTCGCACAACCCAGAACACTCAGGACCAAGCGGGGCCGGGAAATCTCGAGACTTGGGGTCGGGACGCTTCTGTTTGACCTGGGTTTGAAAGCATACGTTTTCTCAGACGAGCTAAAAAGGCAGCAAGCGCAAAAACTAAATGAAACCTCACACGTATAATGTGGGTACGATTAAGCTACACATTTTCTTTGAAGAAATAATAAATGTATTAAGTAACAAGCTTTTTCATAGTCGTGCACGAGACATTGTATGCCAGCAAAAAGGACATGCACCCGCTCTGGTATAACTTTCCATTCGCCGGATGTGCCTTTAAGTATTGAATTGTAACCACTGTCAGTATGCTGTAGATGTCAATAATGTTTCTGTAGTAAACATTTCTGTATGCCAATTCCTGCTTAAGACCTGGTAAACAGGTCAGTAGTAATAGATAAATAAATATCTTGATCACCAGTTAAGCCGAAGGTGAAGCAGTTACCATTACCGGTAACTTCACCTTCGCCGGTGGTGTCCGGTAACGCGGTAAACGGTAACGCAAACACGGTAACGATATGCTAAATCTACAGCTACTCCTCCACAGTACCGCCAATTCTCGGTACGCAAAAAATGCCACGTATACCCGCAACAACATTTCGTGGAACAAGTATTATGTAGCGGCCGTAACGCCACAAGCGTTATGCACGCTAAACATTCCGCTTCTCGTCCAACGATGTCAGTAATACCAGAGTCCACTCTGGTAATACTCACAGGTTTCTGCAGATGAGGCGGAAAAGCTGGAAACGACGTGGGCACACTTCCCACCCGCAGTCGCGTCGTTTGCCCAGTGTGGTCAAAGCACTCAGGAGTGAAATGTACAGAGCACAGGCGGTCTCCATCCTTAGCGCGCCACCCTTCACGGCGAACTGCCCGCTCCCAAAGACTCCGAACTTCTGCATTCTTTGGAAACCTGTCAAGAAATATACGACAATCAACTGCGGCACACGTACACACAATGCCATTTTGCTGCTCTTTCATGCGCGGGCCTGTAAGCAACTACGATGCCGCGAGTAGAACCGCGAGAAATGACCGCGAGTAGAACACGCTAAATTTCATGTACTTACAGGTGAAATGTGAGGCCACAACCTTTCTTCAGCCTGTTTGTGCATCCGTAGGCAACGCAAGAGGTAACCATTATCCAAGAGCAAGACTTGCACTCATTGAAAACTTTGAAGAGAACAGCGTGCACCAGCAACGAAGCGTGGAGGCGACACACCGGCAGCGCGCTTTCTGCCTCCGGCAAGATGGCTGCCGCTGGCGTCACCTGACGGGCGTCGCTTCCACTCCAGCAAGTTTTTATATCCTCCTTGGTGGTACCTCACGGGTGGATCGCAGCCGTGGATCTCGCCAGCAGCATTATTTTCGGTTGTGTACGGCCTCCAAGCGCACCATAAACACACTACAATTTTGTTATTTGTTCCAAATTCAGCTTACGCTCAGTGCCTTTAATATATCGGCGGTAAATTTGATGTTTTCCTAAAGCCAACTTGACGCTAACACCTCTAGCGTCGTTCTTCAAATTGCACTGGCGGTGTTTGCGTGTCGTACCTAACAGAAGTGGTGGACCCGCTGTTTACTGTTTTGTCAGAGCGAAACTTCTCTGCACGATTTTTCTCGGTATCGAGAAATTCGAGTAAAATGCGTCGGTTAGAGGACAGCTATCTAGTCTATCTTGTCGCGTAGCCACTGGGGCTTAGATGTATCGAAAATGCGAGTGTAGCATGCGTGCCGAACGTTTGATCGTCTGCTCGCAGACGCTCACTGACGCAACCATTTCTGTAACGCCAAATCAACCAACCTAACACAAACTTTTCCACGTCGTTCCAGCGCTGTGTGCGCCATGCAAAACATCTACCACTTCGGTAAGAGATTCCAAGACATCATCGTTGCCCTTTCGAGCTGGTTAACCTCTTGGCTTTATCCTCTGGCATCGTTTTGTGTCGTCTCGTGCGCAGAGCGTAGCAGCAGGACCCACTGCCCCGGCCTGTACTGCGGCCGAATCAGATTCGACAATGGTTCCTTCAGCGACTGTGGGGTACGTGTGCGCAGTCTGTCGTGCGCTACTTTGTGCTTACTCAGGAACTACTGTTCCCCCAGATTGTTGCAAACATCTGGTAAAGGGTGTTGCGCGTGGTGGTGGGTACTGAGGAGTCCGAAAGTCGACAACGTGAATGAGGTTTCAATAAATATTTTATTTGTTCACTGCGACTGCTTTTCTAAGCTCATTCCTTCGCGTATAGTCTCACTGCGCAGTTCGAATGTAATGAACTTTATTAATAACAGCAAAAAAAAAAAAAAAGGAGAGTAAGCTGTGAAGCCTCTAGCGTGTATATTTACAACCTAGTCCTACACACATGACTGATCACCTTGCAGGAGATGAGCATTTCGTGACACTGTGCTAAATTATACTTAAGTTTACGCGTACCTGATTGCCCCAGTCAGTGCAGCTATTCGACATGCAGTCGCCATAAGTTTAGCAGTGTTGTGTAGCACCGGCTGGTGTGAAAGAATGCTCTGACAGAAATGCTGGCTTGTTTGCGGCCTAGAAGCATCCCTCGTGGAGTATTTCACGATAGGTAAATTTTAATGTAACTTCAATAAAAATTTTCGCTACCTTTTTCTTGTTTTCTTCAGAACAAACTTAAAAGTGTGCCATGCACAGTGCATTGCCCAACAGGAAGCGCCAAATTTGCATGATTAGGTTTCGTATAAAACTTCAGACTACGCGTCCACATAATGAAGTGTTCGCCGTGTATTGCCATCAAATGGTTGGACGGCAGCAGTGTTCCATCCCTACAGATTGTACACCAGCTCTCTGGCAATGTACCTAAATGTAGTGTTCAAATTCACTTGTCTTCTCAAAACCTGTATGATTAAACTAGACGATGCCTAATTGTTGCCTGCTGTTTATCGCACATTTCTTAAAGGGACACGAAAGAGCAAAATGCTTTTTCGTGTGTTAGTAAAGTACAGTTTCACAATCCCTAAAACACCACCATTACCGCGACATGACACTTGGTAAGTAATAAAACGTGTGAAAATAAACTGCGGATGGATACGCCACCTTGAGATTTAGAAATGAAACTTCAACCTTGATTTTCTCTGCTAATAATAAACTTGAAAAAACTTATTGGAACTTATCACATTAGAGTTCACAAATTGCAGTTTATCAATCTAAAACTACTCATTGTTCTTTCTTTAGTGTCCCTTTGAGAACTTAAGCAGTCGTGTACCTATGAGCTCTCCTTAAAACCATTCTTCAGCATATCAGTGCGCTTTCACCCCAAATTACTATCTCTCAGAGAAATTTCAGCAAAAACAAGCTAGTGGTTTAATTGTGCAGTATGGTCATGCACATCTGACACCCACTCCTGTTTATGCAAAGTACCATATGCAGCTTGGTGTGACTTACAAACTCTTGTAAAAAAAAATGCTCGGGTAACCAGTGAAAAACGTTTTAACAAAGCTTCCCAAATGGGCAGTCACTTTTAGTCAACTCGCCACTTGTACCCAAGGGGGTCTATATGAAAAACATTAGGATTTGAAGTAGCAGATCTGAAGCCAGTGTTTGCGGGCAGTTTACCTTAAAAACATGGCCTTCTCACGTTGTATTTGAGCAGAGTTAAAGTGCTTTTATGCTGCTAATGCTTGCCTAACTAAAAGATTGCTGTTCCTGACAAAAGTAATGTATATGAATGAATGTTGATAACTCAATCTATACTAAAATTTTCCGAGACTTCGATGCTTGTTTAAGAAACCAGTAACACTAAAACACCTGTTAAGCAGTATCTGTCTGAGAAAATTACCAACATTAAGTTTGTGTGGTCTGGGAGGCCAATAATGCTTTTTCTTTGCTGTATTCTAACTATTTGCCGTGCCTGGAGTGAGATGGTGAAGGCATAGCTTCGCTTTCTGTACATATTTGCCACTTCAGCAGTTATACTTAAACTTTTTTGCTTGTATCCTGCACCGTAGGCTTGTCCCCGTGGATTCCGGGTGTCCCGTGATAGCAAGCTGTGCATGCCGTGTGCCGACCTGCCCCAGTTCTACGACTGGCTCTACCTGGGCTTCATGGCACTGCTGCTGCTGGTGGTCGAGTGGTACATCATCGACAAGACCATGCGTCGACGAAGGTTTGTCGTTGGCAGCTTGTGTTTGCCTGAGAATCGTATGTTGCAAGATATACTGCATGCAAGCATCAGTTTGAGACCCAGTAATGCAAAAAAAAATTTGCTTTGTTTCGTACATAAATTTTTTGTAGAGGTTTGAGCGAAGGGAGCTTTGAGGGCTCGTTTCTTTGTTTCATAGAACTTTTAAAGATAAAGCTTAAAAAGCGGGCTCCACACTTGCTGTCATGGCTACGAGTGTCGCTGGTGAACTCTCCCAGGTGTGCATGCACAATAAATGCCCGATAAAGTGAACGACGACATGCATCGGGTGTATAATCCGAAGGTTGAAGCTTCGCGGTCTCTGTCGATGGCAAGATGTCTTTTCGTCCACTTTATTCGTCTTCGCATTTATATCGCAATTACAACAGTACACTTTAAACATCACAATTAATAGCCCCTGCACCTTTCTTGGCTTCATAGTCGGTTGGGCTTCATTAAGTTTGTGGCGGTTTCTCATATGTTTCAGAGGTACAGACTTGCAGCTTTCTCATTGATTCGTCATATAAATGCTTACAAATTTAGAAGAAAACTATATTTAAAGAAAAAGCTTAAAAAAGGGGTTCCACACTTGCTGTCATGGCTCGTCATCATTGCCTTTTGTACAGCTTCACTCCGGAGGTGCTCGCACTGCACGCCTGTGCCCTGTTCGAGACCGTGCTGGCGGCGGTGGCGACTCTCCTGTCGACACCTCCTGTGGGGCAGGTCCTGCTGCACACGTGCCAAGTGCAGCGCCTCTCGGACTGGTACACCCTGCTGCACAACCCGACACCGGGCTACAAGCACACCATGCGCTGCACCCAGGAGGCCGTTTACCCACTGTGAGGCTCTGTGAATGCATAGCTGTATAACTGTGTCATTGTATTCCTGATAAAGGAGCGCATACAAATAATGAACACGAAGCTGGTCACCACAGGTGCCCCATTTCGTCAGGCTCTGTGCTCTTTACTTGTGTTTATTTTTGTTTAGAATTCAATTAAGAGCATCTGCAATACTTTGCTCAACATAATCAGAGAACTTGCAATCTGTTGTCAAGGTTGTCAACATGTGAGCCATACTTTATTTCACGGCCCGCAGCTGGCCATTCCATGTCAAATCATCCAGCGTTTCTTTGGCTATCACGAATGTGACTTTGAAAATTCGCACATGTTTGTCGAAGTTCGAAATTCGTCCCCGTCGTTTATTTCTGTTGCCAAAAATTTTCCTCCCTATTTATGAGAATCCATAGTTTGGCGCTGGCTGAGCTAGAGGGCGTCAGAAACAATAACTTTTTAATAATAATTTGTTTCGAATGTTGTCAGTAAGATGCTATTTGCAGCAAGGTGATGAAGTGATCTAACTGTAAAAATAATGACTTACTTGTGTATATCAATTCTTCAAAGGCTTTGCACACGAGCAGTATTAAATAATATTGTCAATTTTGAGATGTTTTTTCAGGAGTATGGCAAGCTCAAAGTACACAAATAAAATATGTGCTGGTGGCCCGTTTGACATGCTACAAATTAAAAATAATTTAGGCACTGAAGTTATAGCAGATAGCCTGAAAAAAAAAAAAATGGCAGTGGCTTAGCTCAGCTATGCCAGGATATACGTAGCGTTAGCAAAGATTCAGCTGATTATTCTTAGCTTTCCAGAGTGTCTTGGATTAGCTTGATTATCAAGCTTACTGCTGCTGCAATGACACACGTATATTTATTTTGCCGGGCAACTACTTCGGGATCCGATGAGTTAAGCTTCTCCACACTACTGCACCGTTGAGCAGCATTTGCACTCTCCTTTTTCATGGCTATACCACAGTGGCAAACGCCAGTCAGAGGCGCTATCAAGCGACTCCAGCGCAATGTGAGATGGCGACTGCACAGGGAAGGTGCGCGAGTCGGCGTCCATATGTCTACCAAGGCTATGACGGCACTCCTATGGAAAGCGCACACTGGCGGCGGCGAGTCGCGCGGCCGAGTGCGAGGGAGGTGCCGGCTTTGGTGCATGACACCACTGATCGTCTGCGCAGAGCATCAAATTGCGCGCACGCCGGCTGCGGCGGAGTATCATTGCACATGCGCAGACCAGTGCCAAGCGAAATTGGCTCAGCGAGGCCAGTGTAGCTAACGCTACAAAATTGCAAATTTACCTGTTTTTTGGAAAAAATTGCATTCAGCATAACAAAAACTCGCCTTGGTGGTCAGACTAAAAATATGCACAATATCTCATTTGAAAGCCCAATGTATTAGCTAAAAATAGGTGAAGTTACTAGAGGGTGTTAGTTTTTAAACTTTATAAATATTTTTTCTGAAATTATGTATCTCCACTAGTTTTCCGCCTAGTAACTCAAGCAGCATGACACACTCCCAAGGGCAATCTTCAGCAGAAGCCCACTGGCCTGGTATGCGGACGGCAAACATGGTGCTCTGTATAAGGCAACGGAAAAGGAAATGCACAGGCCAAAGTTCCTTCGCTTCCATTTTGAATACAGTGAGCTCACATTAAATGCAAACCAAAGGGGCCAGGAAAATACCTTTAATTTAAACAGGAGTTTCGTGTATTGAGAGATGAACAGGGTTGCAAAATACAAGTATACTAAACCAATCATATCAGAGACAGTTCTATGTAAGCAGCGATTTCGTTTAGCAGATTTTCGTTTGCTGAGAGTCCACTTTTAAATTGTACGTTGTGTACTCATAAGTGTACTTATCCCAAGCTGTGTTCACATGATGGATGTAGTTGCTGATGAATCGCTCATGCAATGTAGCATAGCTGACAGAATTAGGGATATTTGGAATATAGTGGCAGCAACCCATATTTCTTTTTTGTGTGCTTTATAGGTTGGTAGTTCTTCGTGCACGCTCGGACTGGCCTGTTAACACTTTCATGGCCGCGAGAAATTTGGTCATTTTTAGGTAGTCCAGGAAACATTTTTTATGGCATTCGAAGTTTCTCATTTCAATATTTATAGTATCAAACTGTACAGCAAGGAGTTATCTTTCAAATAAAGTCAGTTTGAAACAACAAATTTTTTATTAATAGTACGAAAAAAATTCAGACGAAGAAAAGTTGTAACATGAACAAAAAAATTTTATAAAACCATTAACACTGCTCTGAACAAGGTAATAAAAAATAAAAATATATATCTCAAGCACAAGAAACACACACCACTATCCTGTAATTATAAGCGCTGCAAATGTAAAAGTTCTTGTGTACATAGATTAACATTACATGTGGCGTCTTTTATGCCACCATGCCAAGCAGTTTCATGATGCGGTAAAACACAGGTTTGCTATGCATGTTTCACAGAAAACATTTGTTTTTCGTTCTTTCTAATAACTTGAGCAGTAAAGAAGAAAAAGTTGACAGCTCTCAATAAAGCGCCGCGCGGCACACCGGAGCGCAGTTCCAAGGTTCACTACTGGCTGCATCTGTGCACGAAACTAAACTAGCGGCAGTGTGAGCTGCACTGCCGCTAGCAATTGGTACCGCCCAAAGGATCTGGACACACTGGAGATAAAATTCCCTGACCTTCAAAACACGCGCAGGCCATAACGAGGCTCGAGCACAAAGCTAGGCTCGAGCACAAAGCTACGCTCACCGGCCGACGACCGCTGATGTTCTGGGGCGGTTTGACGAACTCTCGTCATCCAGGCTGAAATTATAAGTGTTGATGTCGTCTTCTAAGCCTGTGCTGTTGTCATCATTTGAAGATTCCAGCTCAGATGCTTGAGAATCCTCTGAAATTCGCCGTTTTCATGAAGCGGGCACACGCGACATCGACACCACCATTGAAACTACGCATGCTCACCCGCGCATAAAGAGAGGTGCCTTAAGATCACCACGAGGTGAAAAACAAACACAAAAGTGAAACTGATAAAGTACTTCTTCTTTTACACTCTGGATAGCGAATGATGTCCACAAGCGCATGGAACGTGACAAATATTGATGTTGTAAATATCGACAACATACTACCGATGGAGATAGGCGTGGTCACGAATGTGTTGATATACACTCAAACTTCTGTATAATGAATAACATGGATATAACGAAATACCAGTTATATGCAGTAAATGAAAAACGGTGTTGCAATAGATACAGTGTTAGGAATAGCTTTTATAACGAATTTTCGGATATAAGAAACTTATTTCCTTCTAAAATGCCACTTTGTTATAATGAAGTTTGAGTGTATTATCAAAGTATAATCTGCCCATCTAGTGGTAATATATTAGCACCTTATTTGTAACAATAATTCATTTAGTCAATTCTGCATAAATGTGCTGCAGAAACGAGCCCGCTTAAACTTTCAGAACTCGGCTTGCATGCGGAGCCGGGCCGCCTTGATTTACAACTTTCCTAACGGATATAAGAAACCGTTGCTCAGGGAGTTATGCCCATGGCGTCTGCGAAAAGTTTCTCGACCTCATCCACGTCTCTCTGTGCTACTCAGGTTTTCGATGATATTCGTCTTCTACGGCCTCTGCCTGGCATCCTTGCTGCTTCTGCGGCCCCTGCTGGTCTACAAGATCTTCTCTGGTCAGGGAAAGAAGTCTGTCTTCCTGACCATGTATGCCATTCCAGCGCTGGCCCTTATCCACGCCACAATGGGTGGACTGTTGTGTGAGTAACATCATTGCGTTGCAGTGTTGTTCACTGTAATCTCGGTGCACTGTTCATACATGTTGCAGTTGGTATAATGACACATTACTTTCTCATGTAGTGGCCGGAAATGTCGGCTGCGGGAGGCAGCGAGAAAGGAGACGTGAAGCAGGTTTGGAGTTGCAGGGCAAGACTGTTTATTTCCACTCCGTGCGAGTGACGAGAGCTCCCCTCGACGAGGGAGAGAATGAGGCACCCCCGCGTTCTTCTACAAGAAAGAGGAAAAGGGGGCCACCGAGCGAGCAGACGTAGCATGCAGCCGGTCTAATCCCCGGAGCCGGCCCCGACAACACGTTGTTCCCCGAACACGGAGGAGAAGGAGCTGGCGCCGCGAGTAGGCGCGCTGTCGACGGCCGGCTGCAGACGGGATAGAAAAGAATGCGGTGGTGCTTAGCAGCTTCCGCTACAAAGGCTCCCCCCCTAGATTGCGGAGCTTTTAAAGAAGGACAGCAGTTACGGGCTGAATAGTGAAAGGTCACAGTCCAATGGTTAGCACTGAAATCGTACGTGAGAGGCTGCTTGAATGGAAACTTCAATATGAGCAGGCTTGGCGCGGTCAACGGCGACGACTTCTCGTTTCCCCCGCACGTCGATTGCGATGGTTTTGTTAGTACGTCCCAAAACTTTGAATGGGCCATCGTACGGCGGAGTAAGGGGCGGCTTCGTTGCGTCGTGTCGCACGAACACATGGGTAGCAGAGTCCATGTCAGGAAAAGTGAAAACTTTCCTGTTGCGGGCGATGCGAGGTGCTGTTGGCCTGAGTTGCGCGAGCCATGCGCGCAGCTTCTCGATGTGATCGGAGGCTGTTGGGGCGGAAGGTGTCTGGTCGGAGAAGAATTCTCCCGGGAGGCGCACTGTTGAGCCGTAGACCATTTCCGCTGCGCTGAAGCCGAGGTCTTCCTTCACCGTTGAGCGTAGGCCAAGAAGAACGAGCGGGAGCTTCTGCACCCAGTGCTGGCGGTCGAGTTTCGCTGCCAGTGCGGCTTTGAGTTGCCGGTGGAAGCGCTCAACCATTCCGTTGCTGGCGGGGTGGTAGGCGGTTGTATGCTGCAGCTTCGTGCCGAGGAGCGTTGAAAGTGCGGAAAAGAGGTTGCTCTGGAATTGCCGTCCCCGGTCAGTTGTTATGCGGGCGGGGCAGCCAAAGCGGGACACCCATGTTTGAATGAAGGCCTGCGCGACGGTCTCAGCTGATATGTCCGCAATTGGTATAGCTTCGGGCCACCGGCTGTACCTGTCGATGCATGTGAGCAGGTACCTAAATCCTTGGCAGGGCGGTAGTGGTCCCACGAGGTCAAGGTGAACGTGGTCAAACCGCGCCTCAGGAGTCCGAAATTCCTGTAGTGCAGCCCGATTGTGGCGAGTCACTTTCACTTGCTGACACGTTTCACATGTCCGAGCCCATCGTCGCACGTCCGCGTTGACTCCGGGCCAAACGAAGCGTTGCGTTATCAGCCGCTGGGTGGCACGGACACCTGGGTGGCTGATGGAGTGGAAAGTGTTGAATACCACTCGGCGAAAGTTCAGTGGGACAAAAGGTCGTGGTGCTGCCTGGGAGGTATCGCAGGTTATCGTGCTCTGGACGTAGGGAAGTGCAACCTCCGAGAGCCCGAGTGAAGATCCCCCTCCCTTCAGTCTTGTCAACTCGGGGTCGTCCCGCTGAGCTGCGGCCATAGCTTCGAAGTCCAGGACTTCTGTGCTGGAAGCATTGACGCGAGACAAGGCGTCAGCTGCTTCGTTTTCGACCCCGGGAACGTGGCGGATGTCTGTAAAAAACTCGGAGATGAATGAGAGCTGACGGATCTCTCGTTCTGAGTAGGAGGAACTGTTGTTTTTGAATACGTAGGTGAGGGGCTTGTGGTCTGTCAAGATGTAGAACTCACGGCCTTCGAGGAAGTAGCGGAAATGCTTAATGGAACAATATATTGCGAGCATCTCCCTTCCAAAAGTGCTGTACCGTGCTTCTGCAGGCTTCAGACGTTTCGAAAAGAAGCCCAGTGGCTTCCACTGGGCGCCCTCCTGTTGCTGCAGCACTGCTCCGACCGATGTGGAGGAAGCGTCCACCATGAGGCGTGTAGGAGCTTCAGGCCGTGGATGAATGAGAAGGGTAGCCGCGGCTAGCTCGTCCTTAGCTTTCTGGAAAGCGTTCTGGTGTTCGTCAGACCAACAAAATTCTGGTGCCTTTTGGTCGTCTCGGCGCAGCAGGTCGGTCAATGGCTGGAGCACTCGAGCACAAGACGGAATGAAGCGCCGGTGGAAGTTTAAGAGCCCGAGGAACTCCCTCAGCTTGCGAAAAGATGTTGGAGCTGGAAACTTCTTGACGGATTCCACCCTCGATTCCAATGGCATAATGCCTTCAGCAGTGATGTGGTGGCCGAGGAAGTTGAGCGCCTCTACTCCAAACACGCACTTTTGAGGTTTCAACACCAGACCGTGCTCATCCAAACGCTGAAAGAGCTGGCGGAGGTGCTCTTCGTGCTCCGCGGGCGTTCTGCTGGCCACCAAAATGTCATCCAGGTAGACAAAAATGAAAGGAAGACCCCGGGTGACCTCATCCATGAACCTTTGAAAGGTCTGTGCGGCATTTTTCAAGCCGTAGGGCATGCGGACAAACTCAAACAGGCCGAACGGAGTTGTTATGGCTGTTTTTGGTATGTCCTGCGGTTCGACGGGGATTTGGTGGTATGCCGCTACAAGGTCGATCTTGCTGTATATTTTCGTACCTGCCAGCCGCGCGCTGAAATCGTGAATGTGTGGCAGAGGATACTGGTCCGGCGTTGTCGATGCGTTCAAGGCTCTGTAATCACCACACGGGCGCCAATCGTCGTCCTTGGGCACCATGTGTAGCGGCGATGAATGGTTGCTAGACGAAGGGCGAACAATTCCCAGCTGCAGCATATGCTCGAACTCCCTGCGTGCAGCTTGAAGCCTTTTGCTGGACAGCCGTCGTGGCCGGGCGGTGATTGGCGGCCCGGTGGTGACGATGTGGTGAGTCACGTTATGTTTCACCGGCTGTTCCGTGTTGCGGGGCTTGGTGAGCGAGGGGAATTCGGCCAGGACGTGGTGGTAGGCTGATACTGGCTGGAAGGCGCAGATGCCAGATGAGCAGATGTTTGACTCCAAACCACGTATTTTGAGGGATGTGTTGTTATCCTTGAGGCAACGGTCACGTACGCTCACATCCAGGTTGAAGTGGCTGAGAAAATCTGCTCCGAGTATGGCGAAATTAACATCCGCCACCACGAAGACCCAGCGAAACAGGCGCCTGAGTCCGACGTCTATTGTCAGCGAGCGGAAGCCGTACGTAGCGATGGCAGTGTTGTTCACTGCCTGCAGCGACGATGTGTTCTTGCTACGTCGGCGATCCTCGGGGGTTGCCGGGACAATAGAGATTTCGGCTCCCGTGTCGACTAGCAGGCGCGAGTTGCTTACGCGGTCGACTACGAAAAACAGGCGGCTGGGTGGAGGGCCGATGTCGTAAGCCGCCGTTAACGACTGGCCGGAGCGTTTCCCGGAAACGAGCAAGGTTGAGTGCAGCGGCTAGCACCCGTGCCGAAACGACGGTGGTACCAGCAAACTCCGTCCTGTGTATCTCGTGCATGGCTTCTCTGGGAAGAGCTTGGGTGTCTTGAAGGAGATCGGTTGCGTCGTTGCTCGTCCTGTTGGGGAGCGCCAGATAGCACAAGTTTCTGCATGGTCTCGGTAAGGTGTTGCAGTTTCTCCTCAAGGCGCGACAGTCGATCTGGTTGCTCATGTGTTCTTGCAGCAGCTATGGGCGCAAAGGTTGGAGTTGAGTATTCCGTGATGCGATCGGCAAGTTGCGCTAGTCGATCAAGGGACGTCTCATTTGAACCCGCGAGAACCACGCGCACCGACTGGGGGAGCCGTTGCAGGAAAAGTTCACGAAGAAGTGGGAGCTGGCCGTCCTGACGCGCGTGCACACCGAGTAGTTGCCGCATACGGTGCAGCAGTTGGGAAGGTCGTTGGTCGCCCAGCTCTTCGCGACACAAGAGCTGCTGCAGTCTGCTTTCTTCAGGCGCCTCGAGGCGGTCCAGCACCGTCTTTTTGAGGGTGTCATATTCTTCTTGCGCGGGGGGTGAAACCAAAATGTCGTCGATAGCGTCGGCGATTTCGGGGGGCAGGGCTGCGACGACGTGAAGGTATTTTGTCGACTGCGAGGTGATGTGCCGGAGTTGAAAACGGGCCTCCACTTGGCTGAACCAAACTCTTGGATTTTTCGGCCAAAAATTTGGTAGCTTCAGTTCTGTGGCGATGACCGCAGGCGTGGAGGCAGCAGCGTTGTCGTCGGAGCTCATCGCGGCGTGTTCGTTGAAGCGTTCGGGTCACCAATTTTGTAGCGGCCGGAAATGTCGGCTGCGGGAGGCAGCGAGAAAGGAGACGTGAAGCAGGTTTGGAGTTGCAGGGCAAGACTGTTTATTTCCACTCCGTGCGAGTGACGAGAGCTCCCCTCGACGAGGGAGAGAATGAGGCACCCCCGCGTTCTTCTACAAGAAAGAGGAAAAGGGGGCCACCGAGCGAGCAGACGTAGCATGCAGCCGGTCTAATCCCCGGAGCCGGCCCCGACAACACGTTGTTCCCCGAACACGGAGGAGAAGGAGCTGGCGCCGCGAGTAGGCGCGCTGTCGACAGCCGGCTGCAGACGGGATAGAAAAGAATGCGGTGGTGCTTAGCAGCTTCCGCTACACTCACACCAGTAGACATCAAAATTATTTTTGAATTAATCTCTCTCATTGCTTTCTATGTTACTGGTTAGGAACAATCTTGCGTCAGTTATTGATTGCCATCTCTGTTCCAGATTACGCATTTCCGTACATCGTTATCATTCTGTCTGTGGTGTCCATGGCAGCTCACTTTGCTTTCAGACTTGACCAGGTAAGCGTATTTTTCGTTAGCGTCCCACAGAAACTCGTGGGAGTGGTACTTGTAGTACACTCAAAGCTCATCATAACAAAGTTGCATCTTACACACACAAAAAAAAAACAAGTTCATTATATCCGAAAGTTCACTATAAAGGTATATTTATAAAGGTATAAAAGAAATGTATGTTCTTTTTGTATCAGACTATAAAAGCACTGCTGTTAAAGTTGTTTAAAAATGACTCAAAACTCACACTCTGCTTCCCCAGAACCGATGTGCCTGCTCATTGCCTCAAATCTACACAGCCTGCTGCTTGAAGCTGCTCGTGCACTAAACATTTTTGCATATTCTGGTGGTGCGAAATACCATTAAAACAGCTCCCAGCACTGTTTTTTTCATTTTTCGTAGTTGTGCACCACACAGCGAGTGGTGCGTTTGGTATGATTTTCGGTCATCTCAATGCTCCCAATGAAAAAGTCGTGTGGTTACTTGCCCTCAAAGCATGCACAGGATTCCCCAATAGGGGGGTGTTATTTTCCTGCAGTGTGTGCGCCCCCTCCTCGCTTTTCCCTATGCACTGAAGCCCTTAAGATTACAATGATGTGCAAAGGCAAAAGAAGTGTTAGGAGAGCACTACCCCCCCCCCCCCCCACCCTGCGGCTAGCCCTAGGGCCTTGCTACAAGCACTGAGAGACATGTGGTGCCTGCAAACAAGTTCATCTATTCGCGATTTCAATGAAGCTGATCTTTTGAAAGATCGTGTTTCGAAGAGCGTGTTTCGAGATCTTTCGAAGAGCGTGTTTTCGAATAACAAACTTTTAGAAAATCCCCGGCGGTTTTCCTTTGCATTCTACGCAAAAAAATCTTTCTGGAAAATGGATTTCTGAATAGTGAGCATTTCAGTTGAACGAAGTTTAGCAGTGCCGAGGGCTCTTTCTTGAGATAATGTCCTTGAAGTTTTGCATTCTGCATTACTGGCGTAGCCGATGCATTCGGCACTCAAATCGCCGATTCATCAGTGGTGGTTCGCTTCTACATGCAGCCCCGCAGAGGCAAAGCGTCCGCGCGAGAGACGAAACCGAGCCTCGTGCACTTCATTGCCTGCGCACAACCATCAAATTTGAAAACTGTTTACAGTGTTCGTACGAAATTGAAAAAATAGTGCGACAAAGAAGTTGTAACGTAGGAGGCAGGTTCAAATTCTGTATTTCCAGCTGAGGCTATAGGACAGATTAGAAAGTTACTAGACTCTGTGTCAGAGAAGCAAACTGTGCCACAGGCAGTGTGCAGAAACTGTGAACTCTCTGGACAGCTTTGCATGCTCTGTTAAGGGTGCCAGTCCGTACGAAAGCTACAAGATTCTTTTAAAAATAAATTGCATTTCACACTTTCGACTTGATATCTGCTGTGCCCAATGGTGTTCACTATCGTTGTGAATATTCAGTTCAGCGAACTATTTCCTTGGGGCCGTTCAAGTACACTCAAGGGAGAGTTCGCAGTAATATGCTCCACATGTTTCATCTCACGTTCTCTCTCATTATTTTTTATTTCTCTCTCTTTCAGTCCATGTGCTCCCTGTTCTCACAGACTCTGAAGGAGTCGCGAAACTTGACAATTCTCTTCGGCCACTGGTTCCTCCACGCTTACGGAATCATTGCCATCACCCAGTTGCGAGATCCGGTCTTCCACTGGGCACTGCTCGCCGTCGTACCGTTCCCTTCACTGTTCTACATCCTGACGTCAAAGTTCACAGATCCGAGCAAGCTACATGTGGAGTGACATGCAATCCTAGCTTGTGCCCTGTGAACCTCTTAATGCAAGAACTTCCCATGTTTCACTTTCATGTTACGGCACGTACTCGGTTGCTTGATCCATGAAATGTAGTCTGCTTTGGATCTTGACAACAGCGCATGTCGATGAAATAGTATTTGCCCAAGAAACTTCTTTCTTAGACTGTATGTATGACATGGATGTTGTGTGGCATATTTGAATGATTGCGTGTGGCAGTAGCGATGGCCGTCTGTGCTGCAATAAAATTTATGTTCATTGTGTATTGTCAGTGGAAGGAGATGTGCCACCAATTTGTAGCTGTAAACTAATTTACGTTGCAGTTGCATTTCAGTCAATTTATAATTGTGCAGTCAATGTTACCTTGTGTTTTAGTGTTTGAGATTTATCATCATCTTGTGAGGGCAGCATGCCTAGCATAGGCTGGTTATTGTACCAGTCTTCAGAAGGATGGCGTGTTGTATTGGTGAAAAGGCCAGAACTGATGAATTGATGTAAATATACAAATAGCTCGATTTTCGAGGCCTGTAAATACACTCAATAAACTCCCTAAACACCCAGATTTCTTGTCATTGCTAGTGCAAATATTGTCACTTGTGTAAGCTGTGTGTTTGTGAAGTGTGTATTTATCATCCATACCCACTAGTATATGCAGAAGGCTTGGGAAAGAAGTTAGAGTCTTAACATAAGAGAAAGAATCACAGTGACACTGATACAGAGATATGTGCCCCAGCACACAATCAACAAAGGGTGAAAGCAAGAGTAGGGGATAGCAGCAAGTACTGGAAAGGAAGAATCTCCTATGAATAGGTAATGCATGTAACTAGCGAACATAAGGAACTTTCTAGAAACATGGACTGTCCCTGCCCAGTGGCATGAATTTTCGACACCGAATAGTACTATGGCTTAACCACAGTCGAAAATTGTATACTTGCCGGTACTTCAACCCTGCCAGATGAACAGAAATGCGATAAGGTTATGCGATGCGATTAGAAGTCAAAGCCTATGTATAATGTGTGAGAGAGAGAGGCTCATTTGCAGAAAGGCAGAGAAGATGACCTGAGCGATGGTATGCTCTAGGAACGCCTTCTCTAGAAAGATGCCTGCGGTGTTGCTCGCTACCCCATTGTAGCTGTGCTGCCTTGAGTCGTCGGTTGTCGAGGGATAGTGCCACGTTTCAACATATTCTTTTCAGTGAAGCTGAGGTGGTGTGGTGTTGGGGGCGGTAGTGTGTAAGCAGCCACCACAAGGATCGCTTGCTACAGGCCTTATTGGAAACGAAGAAGGAGGGAAAGGGTAGAGCAGCAGGTTTTTGGCTGCAGCGGTGGGCATTTTTGTAGAGGTGTTGGTTCCAGCCTATTACTGTATACCAGTGGAGGGAAACGAAGAGGAAAAAGAGTGATTAATGGAGATAGTAAGTTAGGGATGTTATGGTATTCAGTACTGTCAAGTCAGTACAATGCTATAGCTGTGCTTCTAGTTCAATGGCCTGTTGCAAGGCTCTGACCACCCTTGAGACCCCAGTTGTGCTGTTGGCATCAGGTCAAGGGTACAATAACACAACGTTGTCAGTGCATGGTGATTATGAAATAGTTCAGTAGAGGAAACCTGTCACTGTCAAATCACGTGCGTTCCCTGAACAGGTGTAAAATATGCGCTCGGGTGTTTCTGACATTTGGACAGCAATGACAATAGGACCGGTTCACTGCGCACTGTGAATTGATGGTGGTTACATACAAACTAAAGTTAATTATAAGTGATTCATATGTGAAATAAAGGTAAGTGTGCGCAAGTGAACCAGATGGGACTTAAAAATGAATCAAATGTGAATTCATGCCTTGCTGACCAATCCTCACCCTGTAGAAGCTGTGGCGATGCCTAGGCGACTGAAATAGAACAAGCAAAAAGATGCAACAAAGCAAGCAATGACATGGGAACAATATAATTTCACGTGTTTCTCGTGAGAGCGTAGGCTTTCGCCCCTACACTCCTTACGGTTGCTAAAGGGACTGTACATTTTTAATGAATAACCTTGCCGCCTCTAAACACAAAGCGCGTTGTTGAGGTTGCAGCAGATGACAAAATAGCGACAAACCGCGCAGGTGGCGCTCGCGTCGCTATATAACAGTACAAGATGGCCGCCCGTTAGTAAGTTATCGCGACAATTTTCGATTATTACGGCAGGACGCCCCGCGCGTTCGCGGCTCTCAAAATCGCAGTGGATGTTATCTCGTGGAGCTGTCTGACGTAAGTTCCTGCTTCCTGCCCTCGTGATTGTCACCGCGTGGCGGAAATGGCGAATTTGTTGACAACTCGCTCGGGGTGTCGCGGTAGCCCGGATGTTTGAGCGAAAGTCGTGCTCACAGCTGCCTTCACACTCGTCGTGATTCTTCAATGGATGCGGCAGAAGTATGAGCGATGAACAGCCATCGTCGCGGACATCTGGTTTGTTAGCCTTGCGCATCATCTCAGACCGTTGGCGTCTCACTTCGTTGATGAATGGAAACAACTTTATTGTAAGACGTCTAGCGTTCCTAGCTAAAAACGGGTTGCCGCCGTTCTTCCCCCCACGTGGGTGTATATTTTTGTTTAGAAGTTGAACGTTGCCCGAGGTGGTGGGTCACCCGCTGTTCTGGAAGAACGTGGCGTAGAAGTTTCGTCCGCGTTGCTGAGCGATCGCGGCTGAAGCTGCACCGCGCTGTCGACCGTCTTGGATTCGACTGCCTGGTTACGCAACACCGCGTCGAATTAACGAAACCTCCGTAGCACGTGTCTTGCCTGTGCGAAAGTAGTGGTGTAGCCAACGCCGATTGGTGCAGGCGTATTGACGATTTTGCACGCTGCTTGTGTAACTTCGACCCAAAATGAAGCATCGCAGACTAAACCTTCAGCGGTAAGCCTTTGGGAGTCCGAAACCGCTCATTCTTTCGATCGAAACATGTCCGACTCGTTGAAATAAGCCTGCCTCCTTCGATGTGTGCCGCATTTCCGATCTCTGTGCACTTTGCTTCTCTGGAGGTCACGAGAGCGTTTGCTCGATTTGCCAGTCTAATCTGCACGCATTCGTGAAAGCTGTGCTCTTCAACGCCGGCTGATCTGGTCTTATAAATTCTGTAATGTTATCTTCGTTGTTGTGAAAGGAGAGAACCGAAAATGCTCTACATTAATCTACTCGTGCAATACGTAACAGAAACGTAAACATTCCAACGCAGCAATTTATATGCACGTCTTGCATAGAACATGGTGTTTCCATATGAGAACTGCGTGCAGTGTTAGTGATGTGTTAGTGGGATCATAGTTAACTAGCAATCCTTCAAGTGTCTTTGAAAAGAGTACCCACATAACACAAAAATATGTGTGCGAGGTGTAGCAGACTGAACACAGGTTCACAAGATGCTGCCCTAGTGTTCTTGGAGCAGTTCATGGCTTTGGTTACGTGGTATTCTGGGAGAGGCCACAAGTTAACAGAATGCTGGCACAAAAGCTTAGAGCCCTGTGTTATTTTTTCTGCTGCAATAAATAGGTAATGACCCTGCTCCGTTTTCTTGAAGGTGCAATGGTTAATTATTTGGATACATTTTGTAGAGCTTGCAGTTGAAGTTTGGGTTTCAGGGAGTATCGAAAAGTGAAACCATGTCTTTTTTTTTCTTACTTGTAAGCTTAACTGGTCACATGACTGCACAAAACAGTGACGTGGGTGATGGCAAGTGCATGGGAGCGATATGCTGAGCACTGCAGCAGAAAGCATGGCAGCCAACACAAACTCATCACGTAGGTGAATGTTGGTAGCTTATGTTGAAAGCAGGTTGATTTTAATGTCGTAAGGTGTTTTATATTAGGCAAGCTTCCATGGCATGCTGATTAGAACTGATCTCAGGTATGTTCAGTACATTTATTGTTAATATTTTGTATATGATGTGCGAGCGTCTCCACAAGTCTGTGAATTCTTCTTTTATAGACATAAGAGACTCGGCTATAGTCATGGTTAATCAGCAATGGCTACCCAAGCTAATTAGTAAAAACTAAATGAAAAACGCGTAATGGCTTTCCTGCCAGGGCAACTACATTGATGAGGTGGGCTGCACTCTTCTATGCATGAGGCGTGAGCGAGTCACTTTCAAAAAATGTTTTGAGAATATGGAGTGCAAGTCTGCCACATCCCTCTAAGCAAGCTGAAACAACAGCTTGTTCGTGTCAACACTGCCTTGAAAAGGAGAGATGCCCTGTTGCTTCTACAAAATTTTGTGCCAAGACTCTGAGGCATGCTATTTAGGTGAGACTGGCAACTTTAAAGATCGGGTACAGCAGCATCATAACAATTTAAAGACATCATTTCGAACACCCCGGCAGGGCATTACAAAAAAAAAAAGCTAGACACAGTCTTTACTGGTACTCGGCTTCCATCGTCGAAAAAGAAAACGTCCCGTCTGCTCAACGCATCTTTCTGCATACAATCTACTACTCACACAATAAATCGGATATGGGGTCCACTTCTTGGGATACACACAAGTGCATTGTGTCTTTCGATGCATACGTAATAAAGGTTGCCATGCATTTGTTCATTGTGAAAAAGTTGCCGATATTGGGTGTCGAAACGTCAGTTCTGTTATTAGTGTTCTACTTGAGTTTGGCGAGTGTAAGTTTTCTTCAACCTTGATGTTTCACGACAGTGAAGCGCTGGAAAGAACAGAGACTTTCGAAGAACTCAGGGCAAGGCTTTTTCCTTGCCTAATGAGCTTTTGTCAAACGCTAAATTGATTGATATGTGGGGTTTAACGTCCCAAAACCACTATATGATTATGAGAGACGCCGTAGTGGAGGGCTCCGGAAATTTAGACCACCTGGGGTTCTTTAACGTGCACCCAAATCTGAGCACACGGGCCTACAACATTTCCGCCTCCATCGGAAATGCAGCCGCCGCAGCCGGGATTCGAACCCGCGCCCTGCGGGTCAGCAGCCGAGTACCTTAGCCACTAGACCACCGCGGCGGGGCTTTTGTCAAACGCTAGATATCAGCTATAGTCATATACAACTTTGCAAGTTCACAGCATTTCCTCCTCAAAATTGCACAAGTCTCAACCAACGTGCGTGCACTCCCAGGCCGATGTCATGAGCCGGACGGCTGGCGACTCCATGTTTGCGCAAAATTGCAGAGTGCACGAGCACTCTGCATCGGCTGCTGCGCTAAAGTCGTTTGGGCGGGGTCTCTCTGAACTTTTCAAGTTGTATCTTACTATACACCCTTTTCATAGTTGTAAAGCTAGCTTTCCTGCTATACATTTTTCCCAACCAATGGGGGCTAGTCACTTACTGTTAACAGCATATTCAAGCACGGTTGCTATAATGTAGACTTGGCTCTCTTAATATGAACACGTATATTAGACAAGCCCCAGCATGCACAACCAGGGCCTCGCTTCCATTTGAAGCACGACAGGTGCAATCATTAGCTGGGCAAGCATGCAGTACATAGAAGTGTTCTAGCAGATTATGAAAAGGGTCTATAGATTTGTTGGCTATCCTTGTTTACTGTTGACTGACGTTTCACTCCTGTTTTCCTCTCTCAATGAAGCAGGTGCCAATGGCCAGCAGGCGTATGTTTCAGGTGACCGGATCCCTCAGCTCGGTCGGGGTCGTACGCGATCTAGCCCCCTGCCAGTTGCACAACACCATCCACTGCCTGGTGTGCAGCCGGGGCAACAGTATCAGCAGCCAGGGTCGCAGCCACAGCCGGCCATGTGGTGGCCCAACTCTCTGTTCCGCCTGATCCGGCCCCCCGTACTAGTGTTCCCACCTGCAGTGGCCTCACCTTGTGCTGTTGTACATCCGACGACCAACAGCGTTGGCCCGACTGTGGGTAGAGGGCCCCTGCCGGCCGCAACCTGGATTGCCCTAGGTGAGAGCTTGTGCACTGCTGCTACTTTAAACCGGGGATAGCGGCGTGGGGACAGTTGGCAAGTGTCGGGTAGGTCTATTGTAACACTTGTCTAGTGTTAAAATGCAATTGCGAAGTCGGAGCAAGTTTGTTCCAATGACAGAGTGACGGCGAGAGTGAAGAGTTCCAGTGGGAGAATAGAAGTGGAATCACAGTGGGAGCCATTTCACAAAGTGGGAAAAGTTGCTCTGCCAAAACCGGCAGTGTGGATTGTAGCTCTGCGTGATGCACTTGCTTCAACATGTTTGCCTGCTTGGTAGTGCTGTCAGCAGTAGGGTGTTCTGGTGGCAATAGCGAAAGGCATGGAATTGTGCAGCCCTAATTCCACTGGTCGATAATGGCAACCTGGATTGAACTTCAGTTTCTGCATGAGCAATTTATTGTACAGTGATGGGGACGCTGAAACTGCTATGTAGAAGAGGATATTCGATGGAATTTGACAGCGCAAGGGAATAACCACATGTATTCAACTTCAAACCTAAAAAATAGTACTCCATTTCTGCCTATCCCCAAGGGGACGGCTAACATTCTATTGACAGATTTGGAGGTCTTGGTCTCATGCAGAGACATAGATCTGCTCACTTGCAGAGTCTGTTGGCAACTTTCATTTTGCCATTGGAATTCAACATTGGTATACTACGGATTCAGTGTGGTGACCTAGTGGTTATGGGTTTTATTTCTGACTACTGTGGCTGCCTTTCGGTTGGCGTGGAAGCAAGGACAGCCATCTACTTTAATCAGGTGCATGTTAAGTGAACCCAGGGTAATCAGAACTCAATTTCGTAGTGGTCCGGTGCAGCACGGCTAGCTTCATTGCCGGTCTTATTTTTTTGTCTTTCTTTATTTGCATTTTCTTTTTCCTTTTCATTCTCTCTGGGTTCTACATCTCAACTGTGTGCATTTTTCTTCGCTTTCCAAAAGAGGTGGGCAGAGAGGATATTGTTGTTTCATTTTGCGGGTGCATGATCACGCTGTAACTGCATGTTTGGTTTATGGAGTGCAGAGACTCACAGCCCAATGACCTGAAAAGATCGCACTCATCTCCCCGTAAAGGGAACCCTGAGTAGTATGCGAAGCAGCCATGGGTCGACTTGGAGATATATGAAGAGGTGCTCTTTATTCATCACCGTGAGCGTGCATAGTTGTGCACACAGCCGCTTTGCGAGCCCTCGGCCCCCCGCACTCATCCCCATGTCTTCGTTCATACTTCTACGCTGTGTGTGAGAGAGAGAGAGGAGTAAGCACGTTTATTATACAGAGCAGCGCAGCACTGCTAGTGGGGTCCACTCGTGCGAGAGCCCGTGCCAGAGCGGGGCAGCGCTCTACTGCAGAGCCATCTTGTGGGCGCTTTAAGTACTTGCGTGACTACAACACAACGGCCAACAGAGAAGCTCCGACCCTAAGCTGCTTAGCATCTAGAGAAGTGAAAGCATGTTTGTAGCAAAGTAGCAAAAAAGCACCCCCCTACACTGTGTAACTTTCTGAAGTCAACGGCCTGGTAGTTAAGAATCTGCTTAATTTTTTCTTTTGACCAATCACGTCTTTGAACCAAATTCAGACATCGTTACATTGAACATGGAATAAACTGCCTATGGGCTTAATGGAGCGCATAGATTATGCAAACATTGTAAAAGCTTGGATGGCATAAAGACACATGTCATTTGTAACAGCGTTGATTAGATAAATCGGACTTACATTTGGCTTTTGTGGCACAATGATGTAGTCTTTAATTAAAGACTGTTACTGTTGTGTGACATAAAGATGCTTCAAAGGGTGCAACTGCTTTGAGACCGTGATGGTACTCTTTATCAACCTGCAAAACAGCATACTCTCGTTTGGTGACACTGGCCCATTTTCAACTGTTGGCCCCAGGCAGGGCACGAATGCTGCATGCCAACAGCCAGGCTTCCGGTGCCATGGCTGCCCAGCCTGATATTTTGCTGGATGCCAGCCACTTACCATTGCCCTCCAGTCGGCGCCGGCCAGGTACACCAGAGGTCAGTGACCTTGCTGACCATTCCTCTGCGGCCAAGCCGAAGAGGCGCTTCTCAGAGCAACCGCCCCCCAAGGTGGTGATGGACGTCACTGACGCCGTGCTCAACGACAACAGCACGAACAGCAGTGTCGACCACTGCAGCACACCGTCCCCCGTGGCAGCGTATGACCCCGTCCTTGCTGCTGGTAAGTTGCTGATAGGCCCTGAGGCCTCACTACACCACCAATTCGCACCGCAAGCTGATTTTTGTTTACTTTATTTCAATTTACATGACTTAGTACTACACCGCAGTTAAAAACAGCATTTAATGTCCACAATGCTCTCCTTAGCCTAATTGTTCGTTGGATTCGATTGGTTAGTCTAACAAAAACACGAGTCCCTCGAAAAAATTCCCCCATCTTTCACTGTTGTTCGCAAGATAACTTCTAAACTTGGAACAAATGTGAAATGGTCATGCCATCTGTTCAGATTTAATCTGTTGGTTGGTTTTGCTCTTATATGACGGATGGTGTGACAGAGCTAATTGGCTATGCTCGTTTCTCACATTCCTGTGCATTCTGTTGACATGTGGCAACAACAGAGAAGCTCAAAGGCTTATTATGCACTCTGACTTATATGCTCTTATGTTGACTCCAAGGTGCCTAGAAGTAACAATGACAGCTATGGTGCTTGAAGAGCACTAATTATGCTTAAAATATTTCATTACGTTGCACAAGGTATAAAAATAGCATAAATATTACTCTAGCTGAATTTTCAGAAGATAACTTTGTAAAGTGTTACCATATTTATTCGAATTTAGGCCGATAGTTTTTTCAAATTTCTTTCGATCAAACTCTAGGTCGGCTTAGATTTAAGGATATTAAAAAAAGTGCCATTTTTCATTGAAAAAAGTGGTGCACAACTAATGCCACCTAGACTATATTGTAGCCGTTAGTAGCCGAGCCAACACTTGGTTTAAGGGGGGACACGAGTCTTGGCGACGGCCAAAAAATTCGATTTTTCGGTTTCGTGATTTTCATTATCTTTATACCATCCCGCACCTGCCAGCAAAAAATGAACTCGAAATGACGCATCGTTGAGCCAAAAAAATGTCGTGTTTATTGATCCCAGCACTTGGTTTCGCTTACGAAATCACCGAAAACAGCCCCCTTTTGCATTGCTCAGATCGGGTTAACCACTCATCGGATTGCGGCCATCTTAGTCTCATTTGAAAGAGCTTCTGTTGAGCTCGCTTTTCCGCCAGGAGCGAACCTTCAATGCTGCAGCCAGTCTGCGCTACTAGGCAAAAACAAGCGACAAAACTGTGCGGTATCATTGGTCCATAGCAGTCACGTGAGTGAACAGCGGCTTGTGATTGGAGCGCAGGGTCTAACAACACTGGTGATCTCGCGCGCGTGGCCGCAAACACGCGCATTGTCACCGCCATTTCAGAAGTTTTCTAGTTTTGCGATCGAAATCGAGATGCTGAATCGTGCTCGAAAGTTCCGCACACTTCACAAATTCGGCAAGCGACGGAAAAAATGTGCTGTGCAGCCCAAGGAGTCATCGCAGCCAGCGCAGGCTATGTCGGCAGAGCCTAGCGGGACAGGAAACCGGCAGTCGCCGCGATGCAGCTGCCCGACACAAAGGCGGCCTTTTATCGCTACAACTTCTACCAGTGGCGACATGCGCTCAGAGTGCCATAAATCATCGCAACTGCCGACGAAGATATCTTCAGATCTCGGCGGAAGAGCGCAACGGATTTCGCGACGATGTAGCGGTGCAACACAAGCAATCGCGAGGCGACCACGGTACCGTCAGAATCAGCTGATTGCACTGATACTTCAACAAGGCGCCAGGAAACAATGCTGCCACTTGTGATCAAGACAGCAGAGAATGCTGCTGCAGCAGATTTCGCAGCCGGAGAAAGTATGGCGGCGACTGCGACCGCTGTCTGCAGTGCTTCAAGTATGTGCGATCGAGCTGCGAGGATAGACGCGACATTTTTGGCATCGGTTGACCGGGAACCCATCGAGCATCGCGCCCAGCAAGAAGCAGCGGAACTTTCCTCGGTCTCGGCAACCGATCGCAAAATGAGTGTTCTCGTGAGTCAGCGCAGCACCGAAAGTTCGTCGGCCTGGACGTATACCATGGTTGACCTCGACATGGTGAAAGTTTACTAAACGAACGTTCTGCTTGCCGAGTGTGCCGTGGTCAGTTGACCATCGAACGTGACGCGTGTGAGTACAGCGTAGCCGTTAAGCTGAAGCTTCACTGCAGCAACTGCGGAAAAGTTGGTTCGAAATGGAGCTCGTGATGGGTTGGTGGCATTAGTAACTGCAACCCGCTCGAAATCAACGTTCGCACGGCGCGTGCGGTTCAGAGCACTGGGAATGGTCACACAGCTCTGAATGACATCTTTGCCGCTATCGATGTTTCACATCGGGGCCTTCACACGAAAACGTACCACGAGTACTTGAAAATGAAACTTCAGCCAGCAACAACAAGAGCTTGTGCCGAACATTTGACTAAGTGTGCCACAGTGGTAAAGTGCTTCTACAAGAACCTTAATTTTGGCAACCCCGGAAATATTGCCGTCTCTTTTGATGGAAGCTGGCACACAAGAGGACACAGCTCTCACATTGGAATAGCCTCGGTGATAGAAGTTTTTTCAGGTTATGTGCTAGACTATGTTGTGCTTTCTAATTTTTGACTCTGCTGTGAATGTGGTCCGAAACCCGGTCATGACTTGGTGAAGCTGAAATCGTCGAGTGTGCTCATGAGAGCTCAGAAATCACTAGCGATATCAGGGTGTCTCATGATTTGAGGAGGCATGGCAAGGTTGAGAAGGAGGGCATGATATAACCGTCTGTAGTGGCCTTGGTACACAGCGCACCGCTAAATTTGTGGTGCGAATGGTTTAATGCCGCTATAGCCTAAACACACAAAAAAATTCTGGGTCCTTTTAAAGCCAGAGAATGTGTTTTTTGGGT
This sequence comes from Rhipicephalus microplus, assembly GCF_043290135.1. Lineage (NCBI taxonomy): Eukaryota > Metazoa > Arthropoda > Arachnida > Ixodida > Ixodidae > Rhipicephalus > Rhipicephalus microplus. Next base: position 544,630 of record NW_027464615.1, on the reverse strand, counting down.
TCACAGTGAAAGCAAAGCCATCTGAACTGCCCAGCGTGGAAGACGGTGTCATAGTGACATATTTAATGTAATGCAGGTCATAGGTGTGCTATGACAGGTACGCTCCCTGTGCAGGGCTTTCTTGTGGTTCACTTGTGAGACCTTTTGTAAAAATTCAAGAAAGGGTGTAAAAATACTTTTTGCTTTCAACTTTATGCCTTGTGTTGCCATCCTTTTGTACCACGAGAAAATTTAGGTTCAGGGTTGCATAGTCGCTTCTGACCAAGTGAAGTGCCATGACACATGAGAATCGAGGACTTTGAAAAGGACTGCCATATAAATCAAGTCAAGTATTGGAGTCACACTGGTCACAAACATTTCAGTTCTATTCACTAACCTCCAAGTGCGTGTTTCGTTCACTTAAGTACTGTTTGAATGCTTCTATTAGGAATATTGGCAGTTATCAATGCTGCAGCTTTGGCAAAATGTTTCTGGTAGTTTATAATGAAATTAGTGAAAGTGAATTTTGTTGTAGTCGGTGTTTTCAAAGGAGCTGCATTGTATTGCAGCAACTGACTGATGGAATATGATGATTTATAGCGATACTGCGGCGGCATTCCACCGTACTCCGACAGCACAGTGGTTTTTCCCACGGCTTTCTTTTATCTCTTTGCCTTCCCTCTCGCTCACTTGACCAGGACCTGTTGCCTTTTTGCTTGTTGCACTTGTTGGACATATTCTTTCTTGTCAGTGAACAACTCTCCGCGGTGGTCTGGTGTTTACAACGCTTGACCGCTGACCCTAAGGTCGCGGGATCGAATCCTGGCCACAGCGCCCGCCTTTTAATAGATGTGAAATGCCCTTATGCATAGTCTTATATGCACATCAAAGCACCCCAAGTGATGAAAGTTTCCGGATCCCGCCGCTGCGCTCTCTCATATAACTATATTGTGGTTTTGGGACGTAAAACCGCTACAGTTATGCTTGTCAAATAAATGCCAGCCCACTTTCTGTGCTGAAGCTTCCGTGATTCATCTATTTCTACGACTTCCCCGCTTTCCAGCGAACGTGCGTGAGCGTGTGCGGAGGAGTCGGTACTGGGTGCCCACCGATTTGGGCCAGGTGCACGGCGGAAGCGGTGGCTCTGGCGGTGGCCTGGTGTTCACGGTGATGTCGTACAATGTTCTGGCCCAAGGGCTCCTGGAGGACAATCCCTACCTGTACCAGCACTGCCACGAGGATGTGCTCCAGTGGACCCTGCGCCGAAAGAACCTCCTCGCCGAGCTCAAGGAGATCAATGCTGACGTGAGTGTGCGGGGACATGCCTGTCGGCTTCTCAGGATTCTTGCACCAAGTTTACTTACCCATTTGGCCTCATTCTGCCATTTCGCTGACATAAGAACTATTTGTCAAGAAGTTTCACTCCTTGTTCTAGGCCTATGCTGAAGTGTTTTCATGATGAAAGAAAATTGGGGGTGTACTGGCTTTCATCAAGTTGAAAGTGCCTAATATTACACAACACTCAACAACATAACAAACATAAGAACACACACAAGGTGGCTTCACCAGCGCCTGACTCGCCACGAGCCTACGGCAGACAACCAGTGGGGCAGTCTACTGCAGACGCACCGCTCGAGACAATCATTCGCGCCACCCGCCAAAGAGGACCGCTTCTCTCTCATCTGCTGCCACCCAGGCTTGCCGTCAAGCGTCACCGCTGGCGCTATCGTTCTAACAATGATGATGATAATCGCGGTGATAAACGTTTGCGAGTTCAACGCCATCTACTGCTTGGTAGTTGTGAACCCGAAATGCGGCCGATGTGTGAAACACTTCTGCCACAAGGCGCAAATGACTTTACAGGGGGTGTTAGCACCACCACAACACTAATTATTTTAAGTCAGACCACAGAACAAGCATGAATTATTTGTTTTTTAAATTAATGAGGGTTAAATTAAAATGTTGCTGCATAGAGTGTACATGTACTCCACAGAATGTGCGTGCCCTGCACAGAGAGCTACAAAAACATGCATGCTGTTATTCGAATCATATCTCTAGCTTTATTGTCTGAAACATTTTCACTGATCTTGATATTCACAGCTTGGCAAGTGAGGATTTAGTTTCATTTGAAGTCTCAGATGTGTTACACCTTAGGAAGAAGAGGCCCAACATAAATGGCGGAAGCATAATGGCTCATTGCTTGTGCGACTCGAATTATCCTGCGCATAAGCCAGACATCCGGGTCACTGGCTGTCCAACTCATGACATCACTTTAAGGGGAGACGCGGGTCGAAAAGTCGCGGTTTACCGAAAAATTTTCGCTTTTTTTTTTCTGGTTGTATTGGTATCCTTGGATTATAATCTCTTATTTCTGAAGATATCAAGCTGAAATCCGCTAAAAATGCTTCGAAGCAGGGAGCGATGACGTGTGAAATGCGCAAAAGTCGCCAAAAATGACACAGTTCGCATTGCCCTGTCGCGAAAACGATGCGTTAGTTGCCATTTGCAATCGTGCACGCATGCTGCGAAGGCCTTCCCCTTCACAATCCACTAATAGCCAGTCTCGTATCTTTACGAAGAATGAACCAAAAACAAGAAAAACAACGCATACGTACGCGTTTTGAATATCACGGCAAGCAGGGCGAGGCCGCCATTGGTCGGCGGTGCGCTCCGCCTCCTCCTATCCTTCCTCGGATGTCGCAATCGAGTTTTTCGGTGTTTCTCTGCAGTTTTGCGTCATGGAAAGCCCCGAGAAGCGCTGTCTAGATAATTGAAAGTTCAGAACTCGCCCCAAATATCGAGGGAAACGGCGTCGGACGTTTCCCAAGGTGTCAGTGAATGCCGATGACACCGCTGACCAACGCCCCGACTTCGAATAGGCCTGACACCGAACCCCGCGGCGACAGTGGTTGTAAAAGAGCCGCTGCCGTGAAATTCGTGAGTGCATCCCAAATGAACAGCGGATTCTTTGAGAGTGAACGTAGATCAGTAGGTGCTGCTACTGCCAACAGGCTGCTTTGCGAAATCGATGCGCTGACTGCCTTTGTGGCGGGTGCGCTATGCCCAACCTGCTGCGAACGAGAACTCGGCGTCCGAGGTAGCTGGAAACCGCAAAGGGCTTTCGGCATTCGTCGAACTGTGCTGTGAAAATACCGATTGCCCTGAATCTACACTTTCATCTACGCACGCGTCAAGTCATACTACTTCGACCAAGAACCAAGGGACGAGCGCTCGTTTCGACAGCGGGAGCTCGCGTGATAGCTTGGCTGTAAATGTTGAAGGCAGTTCTGGCAGCACACGTTATAGGCGCAGGCCATGACCAACTTTCACAATTCTGTGCGATTCTCGGTCTTCTGAGCATTCAGTGCAAGATGCTTTTCATTGTGCCCCGATTTGATGCAAAAAAAAAAACTTTCCTAATAAATGCCAACTTTCCAAACTTTCAAACTTTTTTTCTCATTTTAATTTTTTTTGACATTCTCACATCTTCCGCGCAGCCTTTTAGACACTTATACTTATTGTATAATAACGAAGCTTGGCACGCATATTCATCAACACATGCAGAATACAAATATCTACTTGAAATTGCAATGCCTGTCAGAATTAGTTGCGAAAATGTTAGGTTATTGTTTCAATGGAGATTAAAAATTATTAGTCATTCAATACAATATTTTTTCCTTGGTTCCAATATTTCTGTGACATATCTGGATAGATATTTGTACTTTACAATCTACCGAGGGTCAAATAAGATCAGAGACAATGCTTTTACCTAAAGTTAAGTACATAAAAGAGTACCCCCAAAACATGTAACTTTTCGCTATTGTGCATGGCGTAACTCAATAACTATAGCAGCTACACAAAAAATGATTGCATATTTGAAATATCTATGAAAAACTATATTCATGACAAAATTTCGAAGTGTCTATGACTAGAAATAAAAAAAAGTTTTTTCGAGGAGCGTCTCCACTTAATGTATGATTACATTGGGGAAGGCTCATGTTCAACCACATTTTAGTAGGAAAAACTATTGCAGTCCGAAGTTTTACCCAACTATACTGAATAGGTGCTACGGGACATTGAAACGGGAACCATGTCAAAAGGCTGACTTTTCTGCATCATTCTGTTGCCGCTGGGTTGAACTCATTGCAGTACAAGGTGTAAAAATAAAGTACCATTAGATGCGAAGCAGCTTTTTGACTAGCCTGTGTAACGCTGTCCGTCCGTGTCTACGTGCCAATGTGCTGCACCACGCTCTTCTCTCCGCAGTTGCTGGAATGATGCCAAGTAGGTCAAGTCGCAGCTGCATGTTGACGTCACTCTCTCCCTCACCCACAGTAGCTGCTGGCTCCTCCCCCAGCTCGCAACACACTTCTCTATCGCTTCACCCTCTCCATTGCCCGCAACGCTCGACCGCACGTCGAGTGGAAACACTAGACAGATTTAGTTGCGCGTCTGCAGTACCCGTATGGATGCGGCCTGCCACTGAAAATCGCTAACAGGCTGTGTCCGTACGACTACTGCGGATGCGTGACTAAATCTGTCCACTCTTTCGGCTTGTTTACCTGCGATTAAAGGTACACAAAACCCAACCCGCCTCCTGCATTTTTGCGTTTCAAACAAATGTTTACTCGAGTAAATGCTATACCGAGTTTCGCTTCAAATCGTTCTTCCAGCACCTGCTTCGATGCCCGTTTCAACGGGGTCAACGCTGTCCGCACCGCTGCTGCTTCGCATTCCATAGGGGTTCCCTTTGAGGAGATGGTTCATAACTTTTTTTAGACCTTGATAATGTGTACACTGCAAGGTTCCTCGTCAGTGTTTTTATTAAAAGAATTGTTATGCTATGCTTGTATGGTAACACTCTCTACAGTGTGTTCCCTTACCAGAGGAAAGCAGTAACGTCAGGCGTGTGTTTGCTTACCATTAGCAGCAGATCTGATTCCTTTATGTTCATACTGGAACAGTGTGTGTTGACTGCGTCCCATTCTTTTCCGGAAATCAGTGCTACGAAAGCAGCATGCGGGCCCGCAAGGCCCGGGCTTTCACAATGGGCTCTCGGGGGTCGGCCGGCTGTGGCTTGGGACTGCGGCATCGTAATCTGACTTGCCCTCTTCACTGATTGTCCTCCCCCATGCTCCAGATTCTCTGCCTCCAAGAACTCCAGCAAGACCATTACGAGACGGACTTCAAGCCCGAGCTGGAGAAAATGGGTCAGCAAAGCTTCTTCTCTATGCTCAGTAATACTTTATTGATCACTGTTATTTAGTCACACCTTCTGCCATAGTTCAGGGAGCTTTTGTTGTGGATGTGACTGTCCAGAACATTCCACCTGCATTCACTTTTCGTTGTGATTGTGTTGCAATAGTTTCGTACAAGTTTATGGCTGTCTTGCAGCTGTCACTTAGGAAGTGTCACAGTGCAGGCTTTCCAGGATCAGCTTATCAGCTGAATGTGCCTCTGTGCTTCAAGCCTGAAAGTTGCACATTGTCATTGCCATGCTATGCAACAACTTCTTTGCCTTAGACCTTGTGTTTACAGTGCTGATAGCCTGTTGCTAAATCCATGGATGCAACTTTGCTTTCATGTGCAATCGCATAACCTATGGACCACTGTTCTTGGGATGAAAGGCGCGCATTAGGACATGGTATAGGTGGTAATCATTCGTTTTTAAACCATATTGCCGCGAGGCGTATTGCGGATAGTGTTGCGCATGCCGATACCGCCGGCACACGGCCTTATCGTGGTCCAGGATGCACCGCGACTCATCTGCGAAGATCATGGCCTGCACGTCGACCATTCGTTGATAACGAGATAGCGCCAGACGCTACGGCGACTGTATCTCGGATGGTGAACGCGCCTTGCGTTCCAGTGAGACATTTTCTGTTACCCGACGGCCGTCGAACGCGCCTTGCGTTCCAGTGGGACATTTCTGTTACCCGACGGCCGTCGAATGCGCCTTGCGTTCCAGTGGGACATTTTCTGTTACCCGACGGCCGTCGAACGCGCTGTTCGCCTCCCGCTAAGCCGGTGTGTCTGTTTTCCTTTAGTGGGCGCAAGTCCGCCAAATAAACGGATCTCCTTCTATTTCTACTAACCTCCCGGTCTCCTGTCTTCGGGCTACCCTCACTCTTACGTGACATATGGTCGACGTGCAGGCCATGATCTTCGCAGATGAGTCGCGGTGCATCCTGGACCACAATAAGGCCGTGTGCTGGCGGTATCGGCATGCGCAACACTATCCGCAATACGCCTCGCGGCATTATTAAGCCACATAAAAGAACTGTCTTGTTTGTTGTCATGAAAACCAGATGGTTTCTCTGTACCATCAGCTTCTTTGCATGTTTTTGTGTGCTTTATCTGTCTGAGTTTATGCACAGGTCAAGAGTAGCTCAACTGTCCCCATCGATGCACATAAACATTGGCATTCTTGATGCATCTTCTTTGTACCGTATCCTCATAAACATTGTGTACTCTGTGAGTGTAGCACAGGTTAACAATTACGTATGCCTCATCTTCTCATTCAGGTTATGGCTGCCTATACAAACAGCGCACTGGTGACAAGCGAGATGGCTGTGGCATTTTCTTTCGCAAGTCTGTTTTCGAGCTGGACTGCTTCGAGCCGATCGAGTACGCCCGCTCTGACGTTACCGTCCTCGACCGTGACAACGTTGCTCTCATTGCCATGTTGAAGCCGGTTGCTGGCAATGCCAAGTTTGGTGCAGATTTCCGGCTGTGTGTGTCGACGACTCACCTGCTGTTCAACCCACGCCGCGGAGACATCAAGCTCGCCCAGCTGTGCCTCCTGCTCGCCGAGATCGACCGGCTGGCATTTCGCGGAGACTCGCCGGATGGCACGCCGTTGTACGTTCCCATCCTCTTGTGCGGAGACATGAACAGCGAGCCGCACTCACCCCTCTACACTTTTCTCACCCGTGGAAGCCTGTGCTATGAGGGGCTTCTCTCAGGCGACGTTTCCGGGCAGAGCGACGGTGCAAACCGCGGAAAATACGTGCCCCTCGCCAGCAGCCTTCGTCAGCTGAATATCTCTGGTTCGTCCCGGTACCTGCCTGCACCGGCCAAGGAACCTGCATCTCAAAACGTTGATGCTCCCTCCAATTCAACGGAGCCAGCCGCTGAATTTAACAATACTCTCAACCTTGTGCAAAGCAAATCTGCAATAAGGGACATGGCTGCCAAGGAAGAGTCGACGAGTGGTTCTTCGAGGAAGGACTCGCCATCAAAATCGGCTACAAACAGTGCCTCAAAGGACTCGCAAGCAAAAAGTCCACCCGCAGAAGACACGGCGCCGGCGGCAAACGCTTCTGACGCAAATGACTCAACGCCGGCCAAGGAAAGCCGGCAGCGGGTTGTGAGGCACTTCTTGAACCTGATCTCTGCCTACAAGCACAACGTCAATGGCGCCAATGCCGAGGTGACGACACATCACCAACGCGCGAGTTGCACCGTCGACTACATCTTCTACTCGGTGAAAAGGAAGGACACCATGTTCAGGGAGGGCCAAGTGAAACATGCCTGCATCATCGAGGGACCGCTGCGATTACTGGCGACGTACCGCTTGATGTCGCAAAGCCAGCTCGTGGCCGTCGGTGGGCTGCCTAACGAAGTACAGTCGTCGGACCACCTTCCTCTGATCGCAAAGTTCTTGCTTAGACCACCCAGCTAGTGTTGACGACAACAGAACATCAGTATCGCTTTATCATTGGACAAAGTCAGTGTAAATAATGTCGCTTTTTAAACGAACGCTATGACATTTTCATTTTCCAGGCACCACTGAAGCAGCAACAGAGGTGCTGTAGTCATCAATAATGTGTGTGCTGCATTCGAGAGGCATTACTTCTTCCGCCAACCGCACCCTTGTTGTTTGGACGTTTAGAACATAGTTACTGTAGTTTTTGGGAGACAGTGCTCATCCTCAATGCCTGCAACGAAGCAGCCGAATCTTTACTGGTTTTAATGCGGATTTCTGTACAAATGTCTCAGTACTTATATATAATTAATAGTGATAACGGAAAAGTATTTGGAATGAGAAATTCTTATTTGATGCGCTATTAGCACACCCTGAAGCCCGAGCAATTAATAAATTTTTCCCCATCTTTTGGAAGCCTGGAAGAACTTTTTGCTGGAATGACAGCCGAATTATTTTTCCGTGAATAAATGTTGGATTCAAGTATTTAGCCTACCCCTCCCGCTGTTGTGTGTTGATAAACAGTGGCAGTTTTGTGGCACAAAAGGATTGGCAGCAAGGCCTCCTGTGCAAGCTCCTGATATATATATATATATATATAAAATAAAGCTTTGTGGTTGAAATGTTGTTTTTGGTTTTGGAGCCACACTAAACTGGCTTAACTATAATACTACATGAGGTAATGTACACAGTTTAGATAGCGTCGCATCGTCAGCTTTGTTGAATTAAAACTAAAATAGCTGGTAATGTCAGGTACATTGTGATGGCAATTTCTATTGTTGGAAGCTTTCATTCTTGTCAGGTAAGTCGTGTTGACATAATGCAAAAGGTCTTGATGAAATGATCGTCGGGACATTGTGGGAAATATGGAGGCATGACTACGTCTAAAACTGCCATAGCAGTATGTACTCAAACCTCATTAAAACAAAGTTTCATCTTGCATGAAAATAAGTTTGTTATATTTAAAAATTTGTTGGCACAGTTTCTTTCTAACACTGTATTGCAACATTTTTCATTTACTTTGTTATAACTGACATTGCAGCCGAAGTAAGAGATTGATTTGTAGAGGCTCACCGCCAGTGGTAAACTGATGCTGGTGACATTTCAGCGATGTTGCCATTGACAAAGCAAAACATCGTTGCAATAGTTTTCTTTTGTGAGATCAGAGACTCTCAGAAGATACCACTTGAGTTGTGGAAGGGAACTTGCATGGCTGAGATTACAACTGCTAGCGCTATGCCTTGATGTTCTTGGAGAAAGAAAAAGTACAGATAAAGATTGCAAAGTTAAAACTTATCCCTCAACCTGAGGGTCTACTCTGACACGACTACTCAAGTAAATTCACGGACCGTTGTAATACGAATGCATTACACCTAACGAAAACACTTTTTTTTTGTTTATGCAGGTATGCCTAATGTCGGCATAATTTTGGCTTGAACACTTAGTCTCTGGCTCAAACCATCTTTGAAAAATTGGTAGTTACCCAGATTGTGCTTTCGAGTTGTTGCTTGCGGAAGTTTTTGCGCTTGGAAATTTGTTGTCTCTACATTGTATTTAAAAAGTGAAACTGTTTTCATGAAGCATTACGGGCCTGTTCTAATTAAATGAAAGTTTGTTACGTTTTAAGAAAATAGACTTATGAGTAAGCGGAACTTAAATACAGGCCTTTGAGACTTTTTACAATAATCATTAAGTAAAAAAAGAGTATGAAGTTAATAAATAGTTAACGTGCTACGAATGCACACGTCTCAAAAATGGGCTTACATTTATTCCTTCCAGTATTCTAGCCTCTATACTTCCAGTGTTTCTTCTCTTGGTGCAACCGAAATAGGTTTCAGCCATGAAAACGTTTGCGAAGCAGTTTGCGATTTTTAGGGGTGAAGCTCCTTAGTGTGTGGCTCTGTCTTTCCTCCATTGGTGTATGTAGCCACCTTGCAAACATCCCACTACACCCCCACCCCATCACCGATCCACCACTTCAGCGACCATAAAGCTAATACTGTTGAGAAGTAGCCAATATGAAATGCAAGATGGTCATGTACTTGTATCCATGTGCGCGCTAAAGAACCGTAGATTTTCCCACTGTGTCCATCCCTTGTTTCTTCGTGAGGGCGTACAGTTCCACCTTTCCCAACTGCCCACTACTTCGTCCTGGCAAACATCCCGCTACACCTCATCACTGATCCATCACTTCACCGACCATAAAGTCGTTATAATGAAGGGTGAACGGAAGCGACATATAGCTACCACTTATGAATAATAAAATTTCTTGTACATATATATACACTATTTGTCACGTCTTTGGTGGTGTAGTCGGCCATATTCGCGGATGTTTGATAGGTTAGCGATGAAACCTTCCAGCGCTTCGTCCCACTCATCATCATTCACTCCGTGGCTATGCTGTGATTTTTTTCACGGTAGATGAAACGAATAGATTGTTAACTTTATGTGCAATTTCAAGGTTTTCACCAATGGGCTTTTTTTTCGAAAACCTTGATTGTACCAGTGAATCTCTCTTTAAACCGACTATTGCTAAACATATTGGAATTATAACACATTATCTCTAAAGTAAAGTCCCATAAGTGTTAACAGTACATAATGCATTTATACAATGCAAGGGTGAGGCTGCAAGACCTAAAAAGAATAAAAAAAGGAAACAAGAAAGAATGTACATGTGCAGCAAGCATTGCTTCACCATTTCACTTACTTAGAGCATATCACCACATGCATATCTTTTTTGGTCTCGTACCCTTTCTCTTGCATTGCATAAATGTACTTATTATCGAAATAAAAAAACCAGTTGGAAGTTGGTGCTCTTTGTCTCTGTTGTGTCGCACTTTCCTAATTGTTCTATGTGCTGTTAACAATTTTTATAAATGACTGCAGTGGGTAGTGCCAGGTCGCTAAGGGACAACCAACCAACCAACACATAGATGTAAATCATTGTAAATGCCACGTGAATTTTCTGTTTTTGTGCGTGATCAGAAAAGTCGCATCGAACCAGTGGTATATTATTGAGAGATGTATGATAAAAACGCCAGGCCTGTGCGGAAGGTGCAGCGCAGTCATAGGGAAAGCTAGAAGAGTGACCTTTCAGAGGGTTTTCTAAACACTCATTTGTGCAAGCACACTTGCTTGATGCCCACTACGGCATTAATAATAAAAATTTGAGGGTAGTAGGCCGGCATTCGCTATGCTATTTTTCGTCATTCTCCTGAGAAGCGTGGTATCCGCTAAACTATTGCGAGGAATTTTGTGAAAATTGTTCACGCAGTGGCTGATGATGATGAGGAATTATGCCTGAAGTGGGTACCTGCCACAGTTAATAGGTCAAGAAGAACAACCTTTTGTAATGGGTTGGAGGATTGGACAACCCACTCGTTACGCTATTCGCATTGTGCGACGACTGCTTGTTCTTTCGCTGTTTTAAAACGCTTTATAAGTCGTATTAACGCGATTGCTTTCCCAACATCAAGCCTGGGTAAGGCAAGTTTGCCAAGTCCCAAGCACTGGCGTAGCTCGGTGGTCGACTACTGGGCTGGCACCCAGTGGATCCTGGTTCAAGCCCCACTGTGTCATTGATACTAGGCTTTTTTTGCTAATTTCGCGGGATGTTGTTATAGGCGGCGGCAGACAACTACGGCGCTGCGCGAGACCCCAGTTGTGACCTCATAACAGCTTTCGCTGTTATAATAAATGGGTCCACTTTATTTGGTGTAGTGTATACAGAAGTGGGGTGCTGCTTCTTCATACTGCAGAGTTCAGAATTGTAAACTGAAAACTTCCATTCCTTCATGCTGGCAATATTAGCTCTGTACAAAGAATAAATGGCTTGCATAAAAATGCTTGCTACATTCACTAGGTGTGAAATTTTGCCTTAAGTGTAACAAAAACAAAATTAGGCGTAATGGTTGCAAAAAAAAAAAAAAGGAAGTTCTGCACAGGTGCCGTGAGCTAAGGTTTCAATAACACTTCATTTGAACCAGCGAATTCAGCCTTTTTCGTTGTAAAGCCCAAACTCCATAAGCGCGAAAATGCACGCGACAGCGACGAGCGACGCGACGTAGATCGTCTTCACGCGATCAGTCGCTAGCGCAGGCAAACCTCCTTCACGCGACGGCTTCGGCGAGCGAATTCCACTGTTGCTGGCATGAGGCCGTCAACTCGCACCAAGAAAACCGCGTAGCGAGCGGTTTCCAATTAAAAAATAAGATATATTGTTGTGTAATGGAACGGAAAGTGTTTATTATTGCCTTGCATCATTTTTTATATGCGCATGCTTAATAAACATTGCGTTATTTCTTGTTGCGCATACGTGACTCGGGCAGGGTCACGTGCATTTATGTAGTCTTTGTCTTTTCCGGTTTTTCGCTATTGGTTGCTTGAGCCCAGCACTTCCGGGCGATGAGCGACGGTTTCCAAATCTGGAGAACCGAGCGATCGCGCGAAAACGAGCACGCGACACGTCGCGCGAACGCCCTGTTTCGTCGCTCATAGCGTCGCTCGTCGCTGTCGCGTGCATTCTCGCGCTTATGGAGTTTGGGCTTAAATTTAGTAGCTGCGTGCCTAGGAAAGCGTGATTATTTTAACGCCTTGTTGTGCTTACGCCAAATGGCGCAAGGATCGAAAATGTCGGAGAGCGACGAGAAACTCACGCGAAAAATCATTGCACTGGCGCGGGCAACGCCGAAATGAGTTCAAAGATTTCGAGCATTTCAAAGATTTCGCAATTCAAAGACTTGGCGGTTGTTGCGGAACGCTACATTCCACGACGTTTAAACTTTAGCCACGGAACACCTATACACTACCATTTGCTTCAGCCGAGTGGCTGTGCCCGCTTGAACGGGTGTCAGGTGACGGCACGTAGTACATCCATAGAGAAAGAAGAAGACTATGGTACATCGACGTGGGACTAGCTTTGCTGCTGAGCGCAAACCAAACCGCATCCGGCGCCGGTTGCGTGGAAAGAGTTTGCGTTTGCGGGTGCATGCTGACTGGCTGCGAGGCGCAACCATGACCTACTACACTCCTGACCTGTTCAGATAGCGGGGTTCCTATGGGAGCGCGTGTCCCCGCTCTCGTTCAATCGCTCGCCGTAGGTGGCGCTACCTATAACCTGTTCGTCTGCTTCTTTACGGTTGTTTTGTAGGCGCTGGTATAAGAATGCCTGCTTTCTGTGGTGAACTGTCGGCATATATGTGACTATTTCTTCCCATACATTGCTGGTCAAGTAAGCTGTTCAGTGCGCTTAAGAATTTATAGCACACTGGTTGACAAACGTGGAAACCCGTGGATTTACATGATTTTGGACAGCCTATGCGTTGTCGCGTGCATTTTATTGCAAAAAAAATTCTGAATGTCTTTTAGTATTATTATTTCTGGATATTTCTAAATTGTGGATCATAAATTCGCACTACGAGTGCTTTGTTGGTTAAAATTTGACTACAAAGAGTGAAGGTGACGTCAGCGAACAGGTGCTGCCTAGCGCCACGCCGCTCGTAGGTGACGGCCCTAGCGGCAGAAGGTATGAACTAGAACGTGGGCGCTGGAAGAGGTGCTCTCTGGGCAGGTCAGGAGTGTAGTAGGTCATGGGCGCAACTGGCGTCATCTGCTGCGCCGAATCACCAACGAGAGACCGCTAGACCGAGTGGTTACGCCAAGCTTTTCTTTTTGTCTTTGTGCTAACGTTCACGCGGGGCGCCACCGCGCGCGCGTGCGCTGTAGCATTTGTTGCACTTCAGTCGCATGAGTAAAGCCATTCGTCCAGCTGACTGCCTCGCTCTCGCCGCAACGAAAAAAAAAAAAAAAAAAAACGCGTGTGCGTTGTTGCTCCGTTAACAAGCAATGAGAACGGAAACGCAACGTCGTATTAGCGACATGTAAGCGTTTATCTTGCTGGCTAGTGGACGCGACAGCGGACCGCTGACAGGAACCGATCGAGTTCCCAGCGCGCTGATATGGCTCTGCGAGTACTGACAGCTCACCGTCTCTCGGTGTGGGCCGTTGCGGAACATTACCGTTGTCGAGCGCTGTACAGGTATGCAAATACGTCGCTACATTCTCTCTGCAGAGTTTCGAGCATTGCCATGCCTGGAGCACTCTTGCCAAATGCCCTAGCCATGCCGGCGCATGTGAGCAACTGGTTGTCGTTCACGCCGATAGGGGCGGCGGTCTCTTGTATGGCCGCAGAGATAGCCCGCATGCGCGTTATCGATTAATCTGATTTGGAGTAAGTATATACGTTTGCGAATCTCATCGTACCGCAGCGGTGGCCCTGTGGCAAAGCCCCCGCCTCAAATGCAGGAGCAGGGGGCAGGAAGAAAATTGTTTTCAGGTGGGGGCACCTCCTCGATCTGAAGTGGGGAGCCAGGCTGGGAGACGTGGTTGACCGTCATTTTGAGCGCTGTGTGCCGTAGCAAAAAAAAAGATAAAAAAAAGATAGGGGGGGGGGGGATACGGGCACGGTGTGCCACCATGCACTAGCTACACGCCACTGCATATGCAAGATTAAAAAAAAAAAAAGATCTACGTATGTATAGACCTCTTCACGGGCGGCTCTCCTGGCGCCGCCATCGTCATCTTTGCACTGACGTGACTCCCTCAAAAATGCACTGTCAATAAGACTGTCACGTCAGACCGCGTGCTGCACGTACAGCGGGGCGATGTTTTCACTCTCTCATGCAAAAACGTCTTTCATACTTTTGAATACGTGGTCGTAGGCAGGATTCTCTTTTGGGTGGTGCCAACCAGTGTTGCATCAAAGCTAGGTGAAGGGGAGAGCACAGGTACGTGTAGCTTGGGTAAGGGCAAGTGCTAGTGAGGCTTAATTTGGGAGATGCAAGTGGCCCTTTTGCACTCCCCTGCTGACGCGCATGTCTGGATGTATAGGCAGTATACAGGCCTCGACGACAGCCGGTACGGCTCTGGTATGGCGGCGCTGCGGTGATAGGACAGCCAGCGCCACCAGTAGCAGACGCGTGCGTAAACTCGTCGTGACATGTTGCAGGTGCTCATTGCAATGACGTTGTGACCGGGCAGCACATGTTTTTGTGTGGATTTCTAGGAACTGAACACGACTAAAGACATTTAAAATAAAAGCAGTCTTTTTACATGGTAATGATCATTACGCCGGCAACATGTTTACAATGTTGTGGAGGAAACTGTGTGCAAATTCAGGGGCCCTATAATTTTACTGGCAAGTATGTTGCTCAGATGAAGAGAGTCGACTGGGACATCCGCCTTCAGGATATAAGTTTTATCGAGGTCGTGCATTAATTACCATAAATAAAAGTTGCTGTTTTTAATCTTATGCGAAGAGCATCCTTTGACTTTTGCATTTATTCTGTTGGTAGTTGGTATCCGGGCTAAGTAAAAGAAAAGCTCGCTCCTTCCATTCTGCTCGTTCCTTCGGGCTATGCTTCGGGCTGTTCAATGATTTCTGCACATTTTTCGAGTCGTGTATAGAACTGATTGCACATTGTGAGAGCAAGGTGCACAAGCGCAGCTGGTCTTCGAAGATGGTGTAAGCATGCTTTCGCCTTCGCTACGTTTGTCAACAAGTCCAAGTGCACATTTTGCACAGACGTAGGCTCTGGCAATCGCGCACCATATGTCTCCTTGTCGATATGAAGTTCTTTAACACTTCATCAATGGTTCGCGCGCTGTCGCCTTTCCCATTGCATGCAGAAAAATGTGTCTGAGCAGGCAAAGTGCAGGGCTGTCGATCATGTTTTGTAGCCCAAGAAGTAGGCACTGCATAAGTGGTTTCAGTGCTTCACACATTGCCAATGTCCTCTACTAAAGACCATTGCCGCTATAAAAGGGCAGAGTTTCTGACCACAATGAGCAAATATGCTCAATAATAACAAAGAAAGCATTTAAAAAAATGAGCAGCGTGTATTTATCTCGCACATCGCATCACCTTTTCTAAAGCTCTCATCGTTCGTCCTCGTGAGCCTTTCAAATAAATCCATATAATTTTTTACAGCTTACCAGCAGAGTTTCTGTACCTAGCTGTTGTGACAGCCATACACGTCCCAACGACATAGTTTTGCTCCTGTTTGGCTGCAAATTAGCTTCGTCCCCTCGAGCTGCCATGCTTCCGCCATTGCGCACTCGCTTTCAGCCACAACTGATTAATAGTGCGCCGTGCCGTAGGCGGCGCCACTTGTTCAGTCAAAGCTGCAGTGCACTCAGTGGCGAAGGATGGGAATGCCGTAATTTAGGTACTGTAAGCGATCATATCCTAATACACGTGAAATGCAGCACTAATGTTTAAATGGTGCACCTCATTTATTTATGACCTGGAAAGTTTGAAATATTTTAGCATTTTGCAAAGCTTAACTGTAATTAGTGGCAATTCAGAGCACTGCTCTGGTCATCAGTGCTCTGGCCATCAGGCTCTGGCCGTAAACAGGAAGTTAAATACAATCAAAAGGCTTGAACACACTGAGTGTCTCTTCTGTTCGGATCCTCCTGACAAAAATGTAGACGTTTTTCACTTCTTTTAATTATGTCAGTTTATGTCAAAATGTTTTGTTTTAATTTGACTAAACTGTCGCATGGCATGTGAATATATAAGCAAATTGTTTGTTCTCTTGTTCAAAACACAGGTTCGTGCTTTTCCTCTGAACCATCCACGACACTACCAAGACAACAGTTAATATCAATCCTATGCTGAATTAATCCAATGAATCCTAAGAATTAATTGTTTGCTTTCCTTCTCATAATTGTCTGCTAGGTGCACTTTTTCTGTACACGCAGTCAGCCAGCGACACAAAGCAGGAAACTCCAGTCCAGCTACTGGTTCGAGCCATGCACCAAGCCGTTGTCCGAGGACACTCTGGCGACGTGCATCGACATTGCTGCCCACAAGTGGGGGGACCGTGTCGGGTGGGCCTTTGTGCAGGAAGGAAGAGACTGCACTTTCAGCGAATACAAGAACCAGGTTAGGGGGCCTTAATCTTTAGAGCGCCTTTAAGCCATCGTCAAAAGTAGCAAGAACGAGCATGTTACTCCCTCCTGGCATTTCTGTCTTTGCATCACAGTTTGTGACGTCAGAAGATGCTTGTGTGACGTCAGGACGATATAGGCCTCCATTGGTCGATATACGAGAGATACCTGTTCTGCCTACCCTTTGTCATGCAGTTGCCTGCCCATTGTTCCTTGTCTCTCCGCGAGTATCATGCTCGATGAAGCGATTTCCCTTAATTTCCTACATTTGCGACTGCGTAAGCGGAGATAGCAGCATGTAGTGGAAAAGTCCAAAATCTTGACTGCCTCAATGCTTGTTGCTGACATTCCTTGTGTTTTAGGGAGAAATAAGTGGTGAGGAAGAGATAGCACCTGTAGGAAGGGTAGCGAAGGCAAGAAATAGACTGCCCTCTTACCTTTGAACTCGGTACAGTATGCTCTAGGAACTCCTTAAGGGGGGGGGGATACACCAATGCCTAATTTATTGTCAGGAAAACTAGGTGAACCTGAAGATTTACAAATTAGTTTTCCAAGCTGTCGAAAACATCATTTTAGTAAGGTCAGTGCTTTTGTGAAAAGGATATAACACTAATAATTGCACGACTCTGAATGTTTTCCTTTTTGTGCATTGTCAGCATTTTGATTCGAACTCTGCTTACATTATTGCCACAATATGCTAGTCACAAGCCACGAATAAAAGAAACATAAAAATAAGCAAAAAGAGTTGCTGTTTTACGACACCCCACAACTGACGCTGCCATTGGCAAAGTGTGGTCACTGCATCATTGATGTAAAATATCGTAGTTATAAACCTGTAAACTATAGTAAATCACTGATTAACTCTTGCTTGTGAGCTGAAAGGTGTTTACATTTATATTATTGAAAATGACAGTTAAAAAATAGCATCTTCAAGTTTAAGTGTCGTGGGTTTCCTACACCATTCACTGTCATTTCCTGTAATACTGAACATCCACAAAGTCTCTTGATTATTACTATTTAGTCTTGGTGCAGCATAGCCTTAAAGAAAGCACGAGCATTTTAAATTGCGAAAGCTGTTATTTGTCTTGTGAACTGTTCTCTGCGTAGCAATCCGTATACTACTCAGATTGTTAATTTGGAACAGAACCTGCCTTTACATGTCAACTTCTGGGACTGTCTGCTTTGCTGGTTTTGCTGAACTGAATTAGTTACTGTACTGTACACAGCACTGTTGTACAGTACAGTACAATTCTGCAGCTGTATTGAATTTGATAATTGGTGTATCGTACTGAATGCCATACCAGCCTTACCAATTAGCAGATTCGCTACTGGTAGCCTCTTTCAATCTACATATATTCAAATGGTCAGTCTAATTACATGCCTAGAAAAACACAAAGACAGTGTTTGTGCTGTGTGTCTTTTTATTCATCAGTGAACTGTATCCAATTCACAACCTTTATGCGTAGCCCTTTCTCGAGTTTTAGTACAGCAATAGGTCATTAATTAAACCCACACTAAGTTGAAAAATAAGATAAATTACATGCATTCTCTTGTTATAGTCAGCATATACAATGGCTAATGGCATCAAACTAGTTAATTTGCCCATATTTGGCCACAAATTAGTTAGTTTGGATGATCCACGGAGTGCATTAAGCATGAAGTGCCACAAATGTACTACACAAAATAGCGGGAATGGCACTAACGAACAACTGAAATGGCTGTGGGCCTCCAGAAGAGCATGGTTGCCATCCACAGTGTTTCCACAATCTCGTTGTTGGGGACCAAAGCTTTAGCAGCCGCGGCGAATCTGCTTGTTTTTCATTTTACATAAACTGTATGGGCACTATCCATGATCGCATCGACAGTGACTGAGGCTAAAGCTGCGGGGAGCAGTGAGGTTTTCGCCGCCTATCTTCGGAACTGTGCAGTAGTTGCCATCCGTGATTGGTAATAAGTGAGCGTGGTTTATTCAGTAGCAGACAGGTTTATGAGCTGGGTCACGAAATCGTGAATGAGGAAAATTGTGGCTTTTGTGCAGTTCTTATGTAAAATAAGTACGCAATTTATATGTTGATGAAGAAAATGAAAGTGTTTACTTTTGGAATTGATGTAATAGACATTAGTTTATTGTTTTTGTGATACTCTTAATGATTCGGTTGATTCAGACATTTTCCCCGATCCCACAGAATCCGAATGAACGGGCTTTTACTGTATTGTTGGTGGATGAGCATACCTTGTCATTACAGGTGGACAATTTGGCCCAAGGCCTTCTGTCAGCAGGATTTTCCAAGGGTGATCCCTTGATGATCTGGTCCCCAAGCACTTTCAACTGGACTCTCCTGGCGGGTGCGGCAGCCAAAGCTGGTGTACTTTCGGTGCGTGTATTTGATCAGATGCAATAGCAAGCTGCACCAGATATGTCTAGCGGGCTAATGCATATGTTTACTAGGCTTGTGCGAATAGTGAATTTTAGGGTCGAAGCGAGTATTGATTTTGGTCGATTAATTTTGATTCGAATTCAAATAGTGTACATATTGCATATTTTGAGGAAAAAGGAGCATATTTTTCATGCCAAACTAATCTGCACAATATATATATTTTTTAATTGAAACAAGTCCTGTGCAAACCCGTTTTTTTTTTTGCATCAAAGAAAGTGGCAACAACTTCGAACAGTGACAGCATTTGACTTTTGGTACAATACAAGTGATAGACAGCAAAATATGCTAACTTTTGAAATTAGCTATACTTGGAGCATATAAGTTGGTGAAATGAGCTTTTGAAACTCAAAATAAAATACCCCTCCCCCCCCCCAGAAACCTTAAAGTGGGTCTTCGCTGCAGTGAGGATTTCTTCCGAGTATGTGTTTTGACTATTTAACATCATCTTACCGCAGTGAAACCACTTTTACATGTGAACTAATACGTTTGAGTAGGTGCTTTCACGGTTTAGCACACTTCTACTGCAGTGAAACCACATTTACAGTGTTACATGTGGATTAATATGCACTTATTCGTTCGTTCCGAATAATTTGAAATTTTCAATAATTTAACTTTGATTCCAAGCGAATTCGAATACTGGAATATTTGTTTGGATATACGAGGCATTTGAATATTCGCACAAGCCTAATGTTTACAGGCTGATGTGCACTGTTAAATACCTAGTATTAGCGTGAGCTGTGCCATCTACTGCTAGTGGGAGGATTGACCCTCTGTATCCCAGCATCCCCATACGCAGTCAGAAGGCTCTTGTGATGTGTCACATGTCACTGTATTTCAGTGTGACATGTTCCACTTGCCAAAAAGGAAAATCAAATGACTGAAGTTAATTAGTGAAATCAGACAGGCATGTTTTTTCAGTGCTCAAACATAGGGAAAAAAAGAGAGAGTAGACAGAAACAGCACTCTTTCTGTCTACTGTCTATTTTTTTATGTGTTTGTGCACTAAAAGAAACTTGCCTTTTTGACCATACACTAACTAGCCCAAGCTTCCACTTTTGTAAAAAAAGTCAGGTTGGCAAAAAGTTAACACCAAAATTGCAATGAAGGGGCCCTGAAGCACTTTTTCAAGTAACCATGAAATGTATTCACTAATATGCTTTATTGCATAACGAATTCAACGCAGCAAAAGTTTTAAAGATCCGTCCAGTACGAGCAGAGTTGCAAAGATTTGTCACATGCTGCAGTCGTATTATCTGTTCTCTTGTCCCGATGAGAGCACTCAAAGCTAAGCAGGGAGAGATGGCAGGGGCAAAGAAAATATGTCACTCGCGCCTCGTCACCTTCAGCACTTTTTTTTTGCTTCGAATACGCGGCTTTTTCATTGTTTACGCGTGTACACGCGTGGTCAAGTCGCGGCTCCCCACGACGATCCCTGTAACGACCAAGCGCGCCATGTTCAAATCAGCCAATATCTGATAGATCGCCTTCTACAAGTGATTTTTGAGCATCTTCCATCATTTGTCGAAAGAAGAGAAAGCAATTTTTAGCTGAAATTGAAGATTTATTGTGAATTCCAGGCCACGCTATAATACTTGGCTCGCGTGTTCTCGGAAGCTTCCACTACCGATTGGCAGTGTTTTCTGACCATACTCAAAAAGTGTTGCAGGGCCCTTTAAAAACACAATTTATTAGAACTTTATTTTGAAGAGGTGTAAATGAAAAAAAAAGAAAGCCTTTATTTCAAGCAATATATACCTTGTGTATAATGTGCACGTAAGGTTCTTTTTGTTGTTGACTATAAATATCGTGGATCAGTCACTCGGACCGACGCTTGGATAAGGCACAAAATTCAAGCAACAGAAGTAACACGAGCTACTTTTGCTTGTGCCAACAAAATGAATTGGTGGTATTTTATGGCCTTATGAAATATTACCACAGATCTCACTTTTATGAGCCATTCAGTTTTGTTGTAAATGTAGTTGCACCCTTTTTCTTTGCACTCGTTTTTAATCTGAGGGAAACTGGTTTTAACATATGCATCAGTAGTGCACTTTAGCTGTGAAATAAAAAATTATGGTAGGGAATTAAATTACATATGAAGTCTGCACTCTAAACAGTCCACTGAGTGCGAAAATTCGACATTCAAGGATTTATGGTACGAATTCGATATTATGGAAAGCTAGGCCTACATTCATAAACATTATTTTGGAGATCTCTTGATGTGCAGATGAAAAAAACAGGGAAAACAGAACAACTAAGGTACAGGTCTGCAAAAATTTTTTCTAGGTGTGTACGGGGACCACAAAAGCACGATAACTGGAAATATTTATTATTTTAAATGCATCCCCCAGCTTCACCTGCAGCACGACCTACTGTCTCTCAACCTGCCCACGTCGAGTTCGTACCTTGTCCCTAGGGCCGTAACCTATGAGCGGTGTGATTCTAGTCAGCACCTTGTCTGCTGACATCAGCTTCAGCGTTTGTCGTCATAATTTGACTACCAGAGCACTCATATTGCCTAATTATTATGCACAAAAGCAAAATATGTCTGGAATAATTATACTACAAGTCATTCAGAAATTCTTTTCAATTAAGTGGACGTGGTACTACGTAGGCTGTCCTACACTACGCAAGTTTACGGGTTCCCTCGTTTGTCAACCTGTGTGCGATAAATACTTACCCGCACTGAAAAGCTTACTGGACCAGATGCCTAAGTTTGCGGAAATAGTTACATATATGCCGGCTGTTTATCACAGCATGCGGGCGCTCTTACTCCAGCCTCATTAGAACAGCCGTAAAGTAGCAGAGGAATAGGTTACAGGTAGCGCCACCAATGGTGAGCAGTTGAACGAGAGTGGGTACACGTGTTCCAATAGGAACCCCACCGCCTGGGCAGGTTAGAAGTACTGTCGAGCAGAACACAGCTGCTGTTTCTGTAAAACAAGAACACTCTGCAATTGTCTGTTCCCTCAGTTCAATATTTGTAAATAAAAACGTAAACATAACATAATTAAGTCGTACATTGCTTGTCCAAAATGAGGTAGCATTTTCAATCTTGCATGATGGTGTTTTTTTGTTTAATTAAGCTGTGCACACTGCACTTAGTAATGTGTACAAAAACGAAAAAGAAAAGGAAGAAAGTGAATCACAAGAAATGGTGCAAGCGCTTTTTAATTTTTGTTTTCACAGGCAAGCACGCACTTTGGGCTGACTCCTCCGGAATTCGAGAAGTGCCTGACAACTGTAAGTTGGGATTGTACATGAAGCGGCAAATGCCTTTGGTGAAGTTTTCACTGAAGATGATCATCTTGGCGTAGTTGTGGGGTAGCATAATTAAATGGACTGCAGAGGCCTCTTATATACGGGCCTTTTGTGAGGCCAATGACGCCTTGCAAAATCTGACTTTCTATGCACAAGGGTCTGATTGAGGTACATAATAAGGAAGCTGTCGGCACACAGGGCTATGCGAAAATATGCATGCCAACATATTAAAAAAAAAACCTTTTCTGTAATACGTATAAAAAAAAAGATAGAAAGTGATATGTGATGTGGACTACATGCAGATTATGTATGTACTGTAAGATTATATTTTTCTATTCTTATTTCGTCTCCCCCATAAGATTACTTGGGGACAAAAGAACTCTTTAAGCAAAGGACTTCATTTGAAATAAAATATGTACGTGCGTGCTGCAGCATAATCGATCGAGAAGGACAGTGGAAATATTCGAGGCACAACACAAGTGCATTGATAGAAAATAAACAGACATGCATCCACACAAATAAAGGTAACTAATGCAGCATCGGTTATGGTGTCATAATACTCTTGTTAAACGTGCGTCCATTCATTCATAGAACAGTAGGAAGCAAATAAAGTAAACAAGGAAACTCTGTCGCACCTGGAGTGCTGTTTTCTAAACCAGGTGTTCACATGACCGACAGGCAGCTGTTGCCAGTGCTTCAGTACGTTTATTAATGCAAAGGTAAAACAACAACAACAAAGAAGTGAGAGAAAAAGCAGGATATACTTATGGTGAAGGTCATGCCGTGCACCTGTGGCTGTTCTATGTTGCTTTGCTGTGTATGGTTACTGTGGAAAGCTTTTTATGATAGAGCCAGCTGTTCAGCACGAAACATTCCTGTTGTCAACATTGTCTGAAAGCTTCGCGTGTTTGACTGAGGGACGCAGTATCACTTATAAACAAGAAGGTGTTGTGAATTTTATTGCCTACTAATCGACAGCGTTTTTGGGCATGCTCAAAAAGTGTTGCGGGGCCCCTTTAAATCTCTGCACAAGGATGTTCTTTGCATTTTGCCACATAATATTGCAGCTGCCATAGTTCGGTAACAACCCCGCAAGCTCTATCAAGCTGCCACTGCGTGTCTCTTACGACGCAAATATTGTTCCCTGACGCACTTAATTATAGCATCCTGTTAGAAGTGGTCAGATTTGCAAAGTCGCAAAGCTGTTTTACGGCATGGTGATGAAGTTTTTGCACATATAAATGTGATATGCCATTCTCGTTCTGGCTGAACCTGAAGACATTAGCACTTTCATCTAGTGAGAGATTTTGTAGGAAACCCAATAAGTTTCAACAAACGCTTTCACTTTGAAGTTTCCTTCTCTATAAATGTCATGCTGAAGGTAATTTATTGTATTTCACTGCTGTGAATAAATGTTAGTCAACTGTGAAAGACAGAAGGTGTCATATTTTCGTATGTATGATCTGCATAGATACAGAAAATCCGCTAGTTGACATGCATAATATACGTGAATTTCGGTCCGCTCGATGGCTCGACAAAACACTCAGTGTTCTTTTTTAAGTATTTCCGCGAGTAGTGGTTGGTAGTACGAATTACACCCCAGGATGGGTTATTTGTTGCTGGCGCTAAAATATTCTATATGGCAGTGGAAGATTCAGGAAAGGCATTTACGGTAAAGGTGGTTGTGTTTTACTGACAGGACTCAATGCACAGAACCAGAAACAAAATTTAAGTGAGCAGGCTGACTGGCAGGCTGCTAATCAAGATTCTACTGCTGTGTACAGTGTTACTGTCGTTGTTGTTTATATCAAGCCAGTTGAAAATTAAAAGAATGCTGTTCATGTCCACTCTCATTTGAATACATGGTAATGAGCATGCCTTATAATAACAGGTGAACTTCAAAGGTATCTACATTCCACAACCGTTTAAGATCTTCAACTACTATGAGATGCTGTGCTCCCTAATACCTGAACTCAAGGACTCCCCACCAGGGCAGTTAAAGTCGAAGAAGTGAGAAAGCTTTGTCCTTTTTTTGTTTTTTGCTGTTTCCGTTTTATTTGAGCATGTAAGAAAATATTTGTTTTTTTAAGTAATATGTGCCTCGACAAAAAGTGTTGCACTAGATAAATTTCAAAACCTTTGCATTTGAACAAACGTTTATCCAAATTTTGAACTCCAGGCCTGACACCTTTCAGTGCAAGTGCTTAACAGTGGCAGTGTTAATTGGCTGTCCCAATAAGGGTGGGATGACCGAAGAATAATTGTGAGCTCTTGGTAGGCTTAGTTTCTTCTAGGGGCATGCAGGGAATTTTAAAAACGACAGACTGGTTGTGTTGGTTCAGCATATTTTGAAGTGCATGGCATGACGACGACAATAATAGAAGGGTCATACACCCACACATTTTAAGTTACTAAATGAGTTAATAACGCTGGTCTTTATGTTATGTATTATCATTTATTTTATAACTCACCAAAATGCATGATTACACCGATTTAATATGGCATTCATCAATTGGCCTTTATTATATGACCTTATGACCTTTAAGCAGCAAGATGAACTACACTCAAATCTCGGTAAAATGAACCTGGATATAACGAAATATTGGTTATAACAAAGTAAATGGAGAATAGTGTTGCAATAGATCTAGTGTTAGGAATACACCTTTATAAAAAAATTTCAGTAATAACAAACTTTGTTGTAGTTAAGTTTTAGTGTATGTGGGAGTTGGTTGTGTGCCATGAATATGTGATAAGAGTGGCACTTTCAAATGAAACTTGTGTGCAATGTTTGTCAAGGCGATACAACAGTAATAGTGTACTGGCTGAAGTGACAATGTCTTTGTTGAGAACAGAGCTGCAGACTGTAGAAGACAACGAGCACAAGGCATGCACTTTCGCAGCATTCCAAGGGCTGTGTTTTCAATGAGAGAACTGCCGCAAGCTGTCATTCCTGCGACTTTTTTTCCTTTGCTTTTCCTTTTTTCCCCGATTTTCACAGGTATCCATCCCTAAAGACTGTCATCATCGACAGTGACCAGAGCATGCCGTAAGTTTCGTGCATTGCTCGTTATTGCTTTCTGAAATGATTGTCGTAACGACAGTGACAGTGATTGAATGCTGTGCCGGCACGTCTAAATCTAGTGTGAACTGAAATGAGAGTATAGGTACAGTGGCTCTTAGAAGCTTTGAAATGCGGTCCTCCACTTCTCCCTCTCACTTTTATTTAGTTTTACTATGAGAAGTAAGCTTGCATAACTTTTTTAGTGTATGAAACTTTCGCTCGTTCTATCTGCCTTGTCAGCTGTGCAAAAGTGATATACAAAATTTTGTTCTCACGTTAAAAAATGACAAATTGAGCAGGTTGATGCTTTCTGTAGCAAAACGGTGTAATGATATGTATGTAGAATAGAATGAATGGAATAAAGTGACAAATTATTATTTTTTGTTGCCTCTTGACCCGCGTGCTGTTACTCTGATGTGTCTTCCTGCTAACTCTGGCCAAACTTAAAAAAAAAAAAAAAGAAACGATATGAAAATCACTTATTGTTTACTGTGCTCCCGACATGCTCAGGCTGTTTCTTAAATTGAGCTCAGTTAAATAATTTAGGATCTACTCGAGCTTTATAGTAACCCTTTAATTGAAATATCTACAGTGGAGAAGTTGATGAGCCTTTTAGTGTCCAAGTATTTTAGGTTGCATGTAATAGCTGTTAACTATTTGTGCTGACCGGTGCTTAGTTAGTAGTTCTTTGAGCACTTCTAGACTTTTTGTGGGATCTTAAGGAAAATGCAAGATTTATGAAAAAATGGTACTATGCAATCGCACAGATATACATTGGCACCTTCACATGCGCTATCACAATGAACAGAGCTGCTCCTAGATAAAACTTAGGAAAAGGCCACAATGAAAAACAGTAAGCGTCCATAGCATTGCATTCTCACAGCACGTATGTGGGGTTTTTTAACACTTGTCATCAGTTTCCTGAAAGATTCTGTGTTTACCTGTTGCCTTGCTTTGTCGCTTAACCAAGTGCAGTAGGCTGTGATGCAAGGGCTCTTTCTTTCTTTGTTTGTTTCTTTGTTTGTTTGTTTCTTTCTTTCTTTCTTTTTTTCTTTCTTTCTTTCTTTCTTGGTTTGTTGTACAAGCTCTTCTGATATTCCTAAGCCAACTACACATGCAGTGGTACTATTTAGTACTGCCTTTTAGTAAATTATTTAAACACAACACAGCCTTAAGAGGTTTACATTAGGACACTGTCAAACGTGCATTTGAAGGCAACATTGCAGGTGGTGACATCTTGCAATGCTGTAATTTAGAAATGGGGTTGAAAAATTGTTTTCCCATTTCCTAAGTGAGTCACTAAAAGTTAAAATGTCCTGAAATGCCTTCACACTCATTTCTGTTCTCATTGACGTGCTAGCAACAAAGTAACTTTAAGTTGGCCATGACTACGAGAATCCCACGCCTCATGGCTGAAGCTGGCATCCCCTTGAAACTTCTCTTTCAACTTCATTTCCAGGAAGTAAGTTACAGGCTTATAACAGACAGTCAAGTCAGCGATAGTCTAGGTGGAATTCCTTATTCTTGAAGTTAAATTTGAAAAGAAACATTCTTACCTTTCCATTACCAAAAATGAATTTACCCAGCTTTTTACTAATTTTACTGTCACTTGAATTGTGAAGTTGTTACTGATAAAATGGATCAAAACTTGGGATCCCCCTAAATTTCTTGCTCCTTCCAGGTTTCAGATAGATGCGTGTAAGTACAGTCATCATCATAAGTTTAGAAACCCTGAGGCACAGGAAAAAGCTGAATATTCTCGCTATTTCAGCTGGCAGCCTTAATTGAATTGGGATTTCGAACCCGTCTAAAATGCGCTACCAACATTTGTTATGCAGTTAGGCTGAGTACAGTCGCATATTGCCAGCAAATTCAAAGTTTTCTTACGGGACTTAGTGGTTCTTGAATTCAGCACTGCACCTTTGTGCAGTGCTAAAACTAAATGCTGTCGGCAACCTTTCCTGACATGATTTTAGTTACACCTAGAACATCTTGGGATGCCATGACTGGGTAATCTTGTAAGCTTAGTTAAATGCCTGATTGATTGATTGATATGTGGGGTTTAACGTCCCAAAACCACTATATGATTATGAGAGACGCCGTAGTGGAGGGCTCCGGAAATTTAGACCACCTGGGGTTCTTTAACGTGCACCCAAATCTGAGCACACGGGCCTACAACATTTCCGCCTCCATCGAAAATGCAGCCGCCGCAGCCGGGATTCGAACCCGCGACCTGCGGGTCAGCAGCCGAGTACCTTAGCCACTAGACCACCGCGGTGGGGCAGTTAAGTGCCTGCTGAGGCTTAGTTTCTGTTGTGCTTTTTTTTTCTCTGGGCAAGCTGAGAACAGGGATTTATAACATGAACAAAAGAGGGACAACAAGAAAGGGAAAGATTGAAAGTAGAAACGTTTTGTACTTTACGAAAACGATAAACCTGGTCTTCTTGGTGTCCCCCATCTCTCTTCCTTAGGGGTGATGAGGGGGCGTCGAAGAGCACTGTTTGTATAGATTATTTTTGTCCATGACCTGGAGTCACAAATTTTCGCAATAACGTGCTGATTTACATTAAAGTAGACGCTCGAATGCGCACCTGTAGACCAGCTGACGCTTTAGAGTGTTGCCTGGATGCGCCACAGTTAGAACATTCAGCCACTCATGGCATCTAACTCGACGACACGGAAGTTGTCAATGTACTGTGGTGCTCGTTCATCTCGCCATGTTCAGCGAGTGCACTCCTTCGTTAATCAAACTTGCAGACAGGATTATTGTGTTGTCGTAGCCTCTCGCGGAAGTTTAAGGAACCTGATTGAACACAAGCCGGCTTCACGCCTGCTTGTGCATGTCATTACTGCAGTGGCTGCATTGCTCTGCAAGATCTGATGCAAGGGGGAGAGGCCGACCTGCAGAAAGCGCAGAAGAGTGTGTCCGCCAATGATCCATTCACTATAGTGTTCACTTCTGTGAGTCAATCGTACGTGCATGCAATGCTCTGTGAATGGCTGACCCGAGCAGTATGTACACTGTGTAACCGACGCGTTCCCTTTTAGGGCACGACTGGAGCGCCCAAGGCTGCTGTGCTGAGCCACAGCAACTTCATTAACAACGTTCTCATGTACGACCAGAGGGCTAAGCTTACGCAGGTCAGTATCATTCTCTGTCTTCAGTCTGAGTGAGCAGAGCCATTTGTGGCACATGCAGTCAAAGCTACATACAGCAGTATCAAGGTGTCATGAAAGTTTCCTTATGACACGGGTGCATAAAAAAAGAGAAAGAAGAATGAAGTGGGAAGACGGGCCACTCGCTCTACATTCCTGCATGGCAAATTGGCATCTCATTTCTTGTGCGTGGTTTGGATAGTGTCCAACCTTGTGTACAAAGTGCCCGTGCTTTTTGCTGTCAGTGTGCAAAGTGCTTGAGATCTCGTACTCCCAACATGAAACATGTCTTCTGATGTATAAAAGATGGTGCTCTCTTACTGGCCGTCTGCAGGAGACAGTGATGTGCAACCCACTTCCTTTCTTCCACGTGTATGGCCTAAGTGTGGTACTGGCTCGTACACTGGTGCTGGGTGCCAAGGCTGTCGTGCCAGCACCTGCATACGATGCTGCGTCCGTCCTCAAGGCCGTCCAAGAGCACAGGTGATGCAGCATCTCTCTGAAGTATCCTAATGAGACATATAATCAGATGCTACAAATAAATGCCCATTTCTCTGTATACAGTAATGCTCAAATGCATTCACAGCCAGTTAATCAGTGAGATGCCAGACCAAATGCTTGTGAGCGAGTGAAACATTATTGGTGGTCTGACGAGGATGTGAACTCATCGTGCACCTGGCTAGTTCCACGTCGGGACCGGTCGGTCTCGCTGACCGCCCTGATCATGGGCGCGCCGGACAGCCAGGATTTGCTTGTCTAGAGTGGAGCTACGCGTAAGCGAATCCGAATTCTTGTTTAATTTGGGGTATCATGATCTGTATTCTCATAGCATGTGTTTCCCACTCTAGCACTCATACTTCTTGGCCATGTCTTTTTTTGGCGAGCGGCTGTGTTCTTAGTGAGTGCTAGTATGTGAAGAGAAAAACTGGCCTGTACTAATTGTGGTTTTAACAAAGCATTGTACTACGCACCTAGTACCCCACTAATGCCGTCGTGCATATCTGAATACCAGACACATGAAAGCTCTCCGGTAGCTTGAATACAGCGAGATAAACCTAGAAAAACAAATTTACTTTCGTTTAAATTTTGCGGTCTTCTTCCTTTCACCAATGTCATACCGATCCCGAGTTAATAAACTGATTTTATTAGTATAAGCTTATTTCTTTCTTTTTGTCTTGCAGTAGTTGTTGCAGAGCTTCTAAAACTATGCTCGTTGAACTTTTCCAGATGCACCGAGCTGTATGGTTCGCCCACCATGTTTGTGGACATCATCAACTCCCCACAGAGGAAACAGTTTGACATTTCCTCTCTGCAGCTAGGTCAGTCTAACTAGACATTCTGAAATTAAGCTGTCAAATAACATATTGTGTAATAGCATTAAAAAAATGAAGTGTTAGCAGCGCCATTCTGAGTAAAAAGTGTGAAGAAGTGTGTGCGAGTTGCCTATCTCTGATATCATCGACCCCCAATTAAAGTAAAAATAATATTGAAACGGTGATATGTAATAAATGATATAAGCGAAAACAATAATAAATAGAAAAAAAAGCAAACTTAAAGTTGAAGAGTCTAAATAAAGTGAACCCGCCGTTTCTAGCACAGAAACCTTATACATTGCATCACCAATGCAAGTGAATGCATCAAAACTTTAGATTTTTTTTTTTATTTCACTTTCTCTGTCTGCATCTCATGTTGAAATGATTAGCACAGTGCAATACTGGTTGACAGCAAGGCCAATAGATGAAAGAAATTTGCCAGATCCCACGCCTTGTGGGAATCCGCTTCATGTGAAGCACTTAGCGTGTAATTGTCTACGCTGCATGTTCTGGCTATGAGCCAAGCGTTGCAATGTAGATCGACCTGTTTTAGGGGCGAAGCTCCTTAGGGTCGAGCAATGTCCCCTGTCCATCGGCGTGACACGCTTGACACATACCCGCTCTAGAGTGGGTATCTGCCTCAGGGTATGCGAGATGGCGGTACTTGGATTGTTCACTAGATGGACGCGCCAATGGTTGCACGGACGGACGGAAGCAAGATTGAACAGACAGACAGGCTGAAGGCCACTTTGCCCCACTTATCATCATTCACTCTGTGGATATGCTGTGCATTTTTTTTATAAGCACAGTAGTTGTGTGCACTTCTTGGGCTTGCCAGGTAGGTTGACTACACTCGCGTTTAAAGGGTAACTTATGATCTGACGTTAGGTGAGCAATCACAGTAAAGCATAGACATTCATAGCACAGAATAACATGCACAACTTTCATTATCCTACTGCTCCAGGGTTGAGCAACACTTCAATGTAGCTTGCCGAATCATAGGAATACACATGAAATATGAGACTGCTGTACAAGCTGAGCAAATCCTCACTCGCAATTCACGTTAACCTGACAAGACGCGTGCGTCAAAAGTACACTTGTAATGTCTATTGATTTGCTATACATGACCACCACTGCAACGACAATTGACGTTACACCAGCATTACGCCTACATAGTCTTTTTCTAAAGCCGTTTGAAGACCTATGGTGACACGGTGGTAGAATACCCAATTGCCATGCAAAATGCTTGCATTTGACTACAGCCGAGATTCTGATTTTTATCTCTGCATTTGTTGCGTCTTTGCTGCTAATGTCTCTTTTTTTTAACTCTCTTGTTTAAGTTACCTATGCCTGGTCTCACTCTTCCAGGGTAGATATAAAAATGTTAGTCGCCTGTGGCGCATACCTGCATAACGTGGCCCGTGGTATGTGCCACTGGTGTTTGGAGGGAAAGGTTTGATGATGTACGTGACAGGATTTTCACACTATTCATGTCGTGACCAGACAGTCATATCCTCAAGCTCTCTTACCCTCCTATATAAATTTTCGGTGCTAGAGCGCCCAGACGTAGGTGGCTAGATAGATGGATGGGCAAGTGAGGACCGTAGGTGGGGGGTACAAACACAGGTGCCTTCTCTCTCTCGCTCACTCTTTCACTCACTCATCACTTGAGCTAACTCATAGACCTTTCGAGGGGTGGGTGAAGACAAAAAATTACACCATCTCCTGGCAAAGGAAAGCATGTGTAGATGCAAAGCAGCGCACGCTAACGCTTACACTGGCAGTGGCATTGACGTTGGTGCTCATCGCAGCGTTGAGCAGGAGAGAAACCTGGGAGACGCAAGGCAAGCAGTGATTGGTCGGTGTTTCCTACTGGAACATGCCAATCGCTGCCAATGGGCAACGAGAGACAGAAGACTCCGACAGGACACAGAAACCTGCAATCCACTTTTAGTTAACATACACACGCTCTGAATTTTCATTGTTCGACAACGTACAGGAGCAATATCTCACCGGCACTACCTTGGAGGCCAAGATCCAGTGCCTATGTGTACGGAATGGCCATTGAACGGCTGTGCAGTGTGAGCAGTCAGTGTTTTCAATCAAGAAACTCGCTAGCAGATGCTGCCAGTGTCAGCGTTGCGAGACTAGAGAAAGGGAGGGGGTGTGCATGTGCAATAGGGTGTAAACGCAGTGAGAAGGGATTACCATAGGAGAGAGGGGGTAGCGAGTGTAGACTGCAAAGGCTGCTTGCGACGGCGTTGTGAGGTGAAAGAGGGAGGAATCCTGGGAGAGGGAAAAGAGGGGAAGGGTACACGCATGCGCAGTAAGGATGGTCATGCCGTACACTGGATTGGGCTTGACTATAAGACGCTTTGCGCCTAAAGAGAGTTACTGGCACCACTTTGAGTGCATAAGTACAAGCTATGTGCAAGCTATGCATGACTTGTGCAAGCTATTGGCTAGTCATTCGAGCTATTGGCATGGCCAGTGCAAGCTATGTATGGCTAGTGGATTTGTCTTCTTGCAATCAGCTCATCTTAAAGCACTACTTATCAAAAAGAAAAAAATATGGCCTGGTTATTACAACCTAAACTTAATGAGAATTTATTGTTTTGCAATGTTTTATTGTCCCGGCAACAATAAAATGTAAAGTTCTTGACATGCTTTGCACACTCAGTCATGCGTACTGCTGCTGCAGATAGATTATTAGTGTGGTACTGTACTGTATCGGTAACTAGTAGTTGTAGTTAGGCTGAAAGGGCAGTTTGGAAAGATTGCTGAGCTTTCTTATAAAACACTGAGATGTGGATGTTGAATTCATTGTACTATTTGATTTTTCTTAGCTGTCAACGCATGGCATTTTGCATAATGCACTGCACGGGCGAACACAAAGAATTATGACAACATAGTTGTCCTTTTTTTTGTTCATCATTTATTTCTGTTTGCTCGTTTCATTTAGTTGAGGCAGCACATCAAATTTAACAACCCATTATCAACTGGCTACCACTGAAAATGTTTTGCTTCATTTATCTTGTTATGTTGCAATTGATATCATGAATGCTAGTGCATCTGCAACTTTATACTGTTGCTGAATGCACGATTATAAAACATTTAAAGATGACCCCATCTTTCTTCCTTTTGTCGGAATCCAGAGCCTGCAGTGTTGACCTAGAAGGAATAGATTATGTCTGCTGTATCCATCAAAGCTTAGCGATTCTGGCAGCTCAGGTCATCGACTCATCGTTGCAGTTATTTCAGATGCTCGTGTTCATAGAGTTCAACTCTTTCAGGAGAGTCCGGTGGAAATGTTGTCACGCCTGCAATACGTAGTCTGGTCCGAGAAAAGCTGCATATCAATGTGAGGGTGAGTACGAAAAATTCTGTTGGCCCTGAATGGACACCTGTTTTAGTTGGTCACACATGAATTTCTGTGATAAAAAAAAAATGCGCCATATCCCCGGAGTGAACGACGACGAGTGGGTGAAGCAGCAGAATATTCGGTGTTACTGTAAACCACCCGTGACATTGACCACTCGCGTATGTAAATCTATGACAAAGTGGTGCACGGTTATATACACTGTTTATAGGTCATAAGTGGGATGTCGTGTTGAGTTCTGAATTTTGTTTTGTCTTCGTCATTACTGCTTTGTGGCATCAGATCTGGCCTTTGGCTATGACGAGGTTCGGGCACGTTCCCGGTGGTTGTTCGTTGTTTCCAGTCATGTGAAATGCATCGTAGAGCATATCAAGACGTCATATACTGCACAAGCCAGTTGTTGTTTGTGATCATCATCGTCACCCTCTTCATCGTCATCACGGCTATGGCACACGCCAAGGCCACCAACAGACAAGCCTCAATATTCAAGAACTTTGCCCATAAAACTGAAGTTCACGCTAGCCAAGTAACGCTTAAGAAACAGTGAAGCTGGTCGATCTTAGGTCTTGGCTGATGCTAGGCCTTTCCTTCGTGTAAACAGAGTAAAGTCGAACTAGATCTGATCACTCACACTTGGAAAAGTGTCCGAACTTCAGTGACAAGTACTCACATGCTAATCTGGCAGTAGCAGCCCCAGTAGAAGCACAAACCTTCTGTCGCTCATACTCGGCTCACAACATGCCGAGCAAACTCCGCATGGCAGCTCTGCGGACAGTCTCCCTGGATAGGTGTAGTTTGGCGGCAGCTGCTCGTAGGTGCATGTGCAGCTAGGTGAGGTTAAACCCAGGTTGCGCACTACGACACATCTTTCCCTTTCGGGATCACAAGTAATAACGTATTAGTGATATTCACTGATCTTCTTGTTTATATTGTTGGTTAAATATGTGTGAAGCCACTATCCCAGTATCAATTCCATAATTAGCATCTCTGTTTTTGATAACAGCTCCTTCTATATGTATCTTGTGGCTGGTTCATTATTAAAATTTCATAGTATACTTAAATATGAAAAGTGGGTAATTGCCAGTATCAGCCCTTGAAGCTTCAATCCTGCAAAGGCTTTGAAAACTTGAGCAGCATTCAGAAGGAAATGTTGAGTGGCAAGAGTGCTAAAATATTACAAAAAACTGTTCTCTTTTCAAGATAGCCCCTTTTAAGCTTTGGAGTGTATATCGATAGCGCTGAAGCTTTTTTCTTTTTATTGGATTGTCCAAAGTGTACTGGCGAGCTTTCGGTTACGACTATTCACAATTAAGAACTCGAATGAATTTTCCTCCATCTTTTTACACGGCATGTTTTCTTTTGCGTGATCAGTCGCATCCAGTTGAGCACACGGTCTTCTATTTAATTCTGAATACATGTATTCATGAAACATGCTTTAAAAATTCTGCTCTTGTGATTTGTAAGATCATAAGCTTGATTCTTGGTTTTTGCAATTAGTGTGTTTTGATGAAATTGCAAAATGATGTAATTGCAAAAGTGCCTGTGTAGTTGACTGTTGTAAGTGTGCATTGCAGATGCATATGCAACTAAAATTTAATAATCTGCTTGTGTCCCTTGAATTTTTTTGTTTTACAGCAAGTGCAAAAAAAAAAGAATTCTGTTTATCTGGCACTGCTATTCAAGCAGTGAGAAAGTTTTATATCTCTGACCCATCTTGCCGCAGTATGAAATAGCAAACTTGTATGAACACTCCTGAACGCAATGTTCAGGTGGGCTTTGGCACATCTGAGCTGACTACGGCGGCTATAGTGACGAGCAATGATGACCCTGACGACAAGCAGTTGAACACAGTTGGTCGACCACTACCGGGTCTTGAGGTGAGCTTGTCTTTCTTGTACTCAAATGTTGGTGCTGCACCTTGTCTTGTGGAAATTTAAATAAATGTTGGCATGATGCAGTGCACCAGGCGACTGCCGTGGCACAGCAAAAACCATAGAAAACAATGATTGCTATTAAAGCCCCCCCACAATGCTGATTGACAAGGAGTTCTGCCGCAGCCATTGTATGCCTTATTAGCACACAAGATTAAAAAAAAAAACTTCACAGTTCAGAGCTGCATATCTACTGTGCAACCTTTTGTATGCTTCACGGTGTAGTGGGCATAGCTGAGAAGTGACCCGTCGCGGTGCTCAAAACTTCTGGAGCCCTCCGCTACAGCATCTCATAATTGTGTCGTGATGTTGGGGTTTCGAACCCAAACAGTTATTTTATTACGGCTGAACAGTGGGAATTCTGGTGCGTGTGGGCACTATGCCTGTGGTAGCACTAGAAAGCGAAACAGTTATTTGGCTCTGTAGTAGGGCCAATAATTTGGTATCCATAGTTAGCATTGTTGCACTTGCATTAAAATATAATGCTGTCATTCATGAGATCTTTTGTCCTTGCAAGGACTCAAATTGTGTGTATGCGATTGATACTGTGATTGCATGGTCAGAAAATGAACAGCGTGAATATCCCTTCAGAGCATGCAGGGATCTGGGGAATGTCTTTTTAATCTTGAACCCCTTTCTCCCTCATCTTGACATTTTTTTCCATGCAGTACCAGTGGGTTGCATGTGACAAATTCATAATATTCTTCTTACTTGTCGCTGTTCTTTTGTTCTGAAGGCACAAGAAAACCTTATTGATTTGTAAAGAGTGTCATATAAAGTAATGGTTCTTCGCTACTGGAGTACACATAGCTAAACTGGCCCCGCCAGGGTGGTCTAGTGGCTAAGGTACTCAGCTGCTGAACCGCAGGTCTCAGGAACAATCCCGGCTGTGGCGGCTGCATTTTCGATGGAGGCAGAAATGCTGTAGGCCCGTGTGCTCAGATTTGGGTGCACGTTAAAGAACACCAGGGTCAAAATTTCCAAAGCCCTCCACTATGGCGTCTCTCATAATCATATGGTGGTCTTGGGATGGTCCCCACATATCTGTCAATCATAGTTAAACTGACCACGTTCATATTTGAATATTTCTGTTGCTTCTGTGACCAGTTAAAACTGTCCTATGCCTTTATACAGCTCTGTAAATTATTTGTCTCAAGACCAACATAGAACTAAAGCATCATGCTGGAATGTCAATTCTTACTGTTGAAATAAATATGAAACAATTCCGAACTTCGTTAGTATTTACTATTATTACTGATATTGTTATAAATGGAATCTGTCTATAATCATAAGCAACACCCACAACGTCAGACCCTTCTATTGAAAATACTTTCAATAGAGGCTTCTAAACCTGTATCTATGCTCACTTGAGTGTCCATGCGATTGCTGTCGTAACAAAAAGTGATGTAAAAGAAGCAGCAGGTGTGTTCTGTAACAATGTGCTGTTCCTTATTTTGCAGCTTCTCCTTCATGCTTCTGCTCCCTGCTCGTGATGCACTCGGTTAGCCCATCTGCTTTGTCGTTTGCATATGTCAGCATGTTTCTCTCCATGGCGTTAATCTAGAGTGAATGTCTCATCTTTGCTACACTCTTCATCTCCGCTGCATGCTACCTGTGTTTGCCTTGAACTTATTCCTATTGCATTCCTGCTAAGTGTATGTTCTGTAACGTTTATGAATATAGGCTCATTGTGCTATTTTACACATGCCTTTCTGCAAATAATGAGATTTTAACAAGAAGACTTTCCAAGTGGTTCACATTTAGAAGTCTTCTTCTGATGGCGATAAAATGTGAAAGACGTACTTGACTTATGAAAGTTTGTTTCAAGAAGGTTATGAAGTTTATTACCATCAGTAACGCGTTCATTGCCGCTTGTGTGCACATAGTGTTCTCTAAAGATAGCTTTGGCCAAAGACGCATAATTTATAAATTGGTGCCAGAAATGTGTGAAGTAGCAGTAGCACGGTCGTATGATGACACTGCATGAAGAATATAATTGCTATTGAACCCTCCTATAGCACGCTGTTTCCAGCATGTGTTTCCAGTGTTAGGCTCCATCTTTGCACGGATAGAAAATTTCTTGTAAAAAGAAAAATGGCTCGCAGCCTTTTCTGCATACCATAGCCATGACCGGTGACAGCGACCAGTAATCCTTTTGTTCATGTGTAGTCGTCTGTTACGCACGTGTAGCTGCACATGCACCACTTTGCTTTTCTCATCTTTGCTTATTTATAGCTTCTCTACTGTATAAAAAATAAGTTATGTAAAAATCAGTGGTCGTTGCCTCAAATAGTCTGGTTAGCAACTGCAGTTGTCTAGTAATTGAGACAGATTGTCACGGTATATGGTATAAGATAGTAGTGAAACTGCGCATTTCCATGCAGGTGAAGATTGTTGACCCCAACACAGGCACAGTGCTGCCAACGGGCACGCCGGGGGAAGTTTGGGGTCGTGGTCCTAATGTCTTCCTTGGCTACTACAACGATGAAGAGAAGACCAAGGAGGCTATGACACCCGATGGATTTTACAAGACCGGGTAAAGACAATACATTGTGGACTCTAGTAACACTCTTGTTCATTAGCTCACGATAACCTTGAAAGGATTTACATGCATTGGCACCTTTAACTGTGTGTTCCATTGATCGTGTTTAGTGTCTAGCCACTGTTTTATTTTTTTTTTCATAATGCTTTACCTAGCCCTTATTCAGTCGATTTCTTGTGTGGGAGCATAATGTCATTATCATGTTGTAGAACACTTCAGACAACCTTCACTATCTCTCTAACGGTAAGCACTGTTAGTTTGGGAAGGCAGAGTTGCCACTGCAAACTCCTTCCTCCAACATCACTAAAGAGGCTCATTTTTCAGCTGCACTTTTTTTTATCAGCTTGTAGTGAAATATGTAAATTATGATCATTGAAAAAATGAACTAAGCATAATCGAATTACAATATTCTTACTACAAGCATGACTGATTTTTATGTCTCGCTCAATGCACAGTTTGTTCATCTCGTTGCAGTATAAAAGTAAAAACATGGTTAATGAAGTTACAACTTTCATTTCTTATACCAGTATGAGACACAGTTCATTTTATTTCACGTTAAAGAAAAATTAACCTTGTCAAGTCCCCAGGGGCAGCAATGACAGCCCTCATTATGGGCGGCAGTGAAGAGTACAGTGACGCGATGAGCAATATTGGCCCAGTTCACGCAGTAACGATGAAATTCACCCGCTGCTTGACAATGCGGCCTGCGCTTGCCACTGTAGTCGACGACGCGGTTGAACCGTTCAGTGCTACGCCCCTCAAGCGTCTGCGCGTGCGCAAGCTGCTGTTGGTGCGTGACTGCCACGCTCACTGCATCATGGCCGCATCGCGGTGCCACGTGCTGTGAGATTTCCTTTGAGTGTGAAACGGACTGTACATTCCAACCTTTGCTTGTCCCCACTTTTTAGAACGTGGAGGACTCATAATATTTTGTCCTTTTACTTGTTGAACCATGCAGTGATGTTGGTGTAATGGATAACGAAGGCTTTGTGACCATCGTCAGCCGCCTGAAAGATGTGGTGAATCGTGGCGGCGAGAAGGTGTACCCGACCGAAGTGGAGGAGCTGTTTAATACTCACCCATCCGTCCAAGAGTGTCACGTGAGTGGGTTTGTTGTTCTGTGCACCCTGCTAATGACTCACGGCTGCAATGTCATAGCGAATGTACGGGCTTGTTCATTAATGAACCCTGATCAGTGCTGCTGTGCTTGCTGGGGAGCTGGTTCATCTGGAGCGGCTGCACGTCCTTGGGATGCTGCACATGTGCACAAGGGCCCACGTGAGGTCCTTCACATCATGTGCTACAGTGATGTAGTGTCGCGCTAGCTCTGCTGTAATACAACAGGAACGCCAGGCTCCTGCACCACTTCGTCTCGACGCACAGTTGCTCCGCCGAGCGCAGCCGTGCTGAATCTTGTTCACCCTAAGAGTGGACAAGCCTGTACATGCGGGTTCTCAGTGAATGCAATGAATCATCTAGTATATCTGGCGGAAAACGTGGGTCTGTCTCAACAACTTTGGCAACCAAGAAATTTGGAGTAATCTTGAAGACAGTGTAATCTGACACAGTGTCTCAACCTTATGCATACATAGTATGGGAAATCACAAGTATGACACTTCCATGTCCGTGTGTGCATAGTTTTGCTTATCTGTGGTGCTGAAGTCTAGTCTAGTAGTTTACATTTGTAATGTAATTGTTGTCTCTCAGAGGTCAATGCCGGGTCTCGCAATGTGGCAGCGCACTATTATAAAAGGTATGTGCTGTGTGCTTCTAATATGGTATGGTTCGTTTTTATATTTGATTAGATCATTGGTGTGCCAAATGAACGGTTGGGTGAAGAGGTGTGTGCATGGATAGTGCTCAAGCCAAATGAAAAGGTCACAGATGGAGAACTCAAAGAGCACTGCAAGGGCAAGGTGCGTATTAAACAATATGTTGTGAAGGAATGTCAGTCAACAGGGATAGTGGCATGAGATTCCAGACTTCTGCCCGAAATGGTGGTAATGCAGGCTAATCCATAATTACGCATAGTTTTTAGAACATATAAAATGGGACACAAAAAGGAACTACATGCGGGCACTGACTTCAAACGCTATATTTTTTTGTTTTCCAGCTGAGTCATTTCAAAATTCCTCGCTACTTCATCTACGATGCCAAAGTTCCCAAGACACCCATCGGAAAACCACAGAAGGCTCAGATGCGGCTATTGGCTACTCAAAAACTCTGCCTTATAAGATGATCCTTGCAGATGTCTGTGATTTGTGCCCTACAATTTTTCTAATAAAGATTGCAGTGCGATTTTCTGACATATCAATCTGCATAGTGCAAACAGCGTGCAATATATTGATTTAGGCTATGAAAGTACTTGCCAGTTCTACAGCACAAGCTGCTGTGGCCCCATTTGTGGGGTGTTTGCTTACTCCTGTTAGGTTGTGTTTGCCGTAGGTAGCGTAGTCGCCATGAGAGTCGAGGCTGTGCTTCCGTGGTGGTGCTGCATTGCCTTGCGGCATAGGGTGCTCTGCGCATGCATTGAGACACCATATTGCGGCATAAAGCTTTTTGATCTGGAAAGTAGTGATGCACTTCCTTGCGCGCATTTCCTTCCTGAATTCCCCTCTGTTTTCTCCCTTCCCCTGTCCGGCGCGATGCGCACAGCTCGCTGAATCTTGGCTCGCTGCAGCCTCATTACAACCTCGTCTGTGCCTGCCCGAAGTTGGCACAGGAATCATTGAGGGTCACCAGAGCCTACCTGAGACAGGGCCTTCCCGCCTCCACATTGAAGCCCTTCCTCCACCCGTATTGTCCCTAGCTACCTGCACTTCGCAGTCTGGCGCTGGCGGAGTTCTTTGACCAGATGGGAATCGCGGCCTACTGCTCTTGGCACCTCCATCCCTACTGCTAGCCTACTGTACCTGTTGATGACCGGGCCACGTCATGTCTAACGCCTCCTCCTCCTCTATCTACTATTGTCCCACTTCTCCTCCCCTAGGCACTGTGCCGTGCCCTTCGTAGGGCTGCATAAATTAGGTGTCTCCAAATCACCGCCACCACTATTATATTCATTCCGCGCGCTTGTTTACTCGGCCCCTTGAAGCATTATATAAGATCTTTCCCTGAAGAAACAATTGTGATGAAGGTGGGCTTTGACTGAGGATGCACTTAGTTAAAAACGAACTTGAAAAAAAAAAATCTGGCAGATTCCACGCACAGTGGGAATTGATGTAATGCGAAGCAGCCAGCAAAAACTGCATACATCAACTTCTCTTTAAGGCAAGTGAAGCCACTCATTTCAAGGTATCTAGTACGTTCACGTTAATCACAATTTGGTCAGCGTGCATGTATATACAATCTGGTATCTCGTATATACAATGTGAAAAGGGGCTTATTGGCGACTGTTGCGACGGTAGCCCTATGATGAAAACACGATCGGGACAGAGCTCAGCACGAGCCGAGCGAGAAAAGCCCAGCACCCAGTACCCAAGCGGTGGCGATGTTGCTTGCCAACCATACGTTTTCTTCTTCACAATTTGCCCCCGCCGAAAAAGAGCCATCCTGGCGACCTAAGAGTCTGGAGGGAGAGGGCTATGATATGGCTTAAGGCGGGCGACGTGGATGATGTCACGTCCACACCGACGCATGTCGTCAGATGGGGAAAGTGGCTCAATGAGAAAATTCACCGGCGAGGTTTGCTCCAAAATGCGGTATGGGCCCTCGTACTTTAGAACGAGTTTTGAGGAAAGGCCGGGGGTTTGGTAAGGAACAGCCAGCCATACAAGTGATCGGGGGGAATAGCTGTGGCTTTGTGAAGAGTCGGCCTTGTTTTCTTTCTGGCGCTGCTGTTCTTGTGACGTAAAGGTGCGTGCGAGTTCATGGCACTCTTCCGCATTTCGGGCAGCTTCGGACACAGATGGGCATTCGGATGCGTCAGGACAGTATGGAAGGAGAGTGTCGATGGTGTGGGATGGTTCGCGTCCATAAAGAAGGAAAGGTGAAAATCCAGTGGTGGACTGTTCCGCAGTGTTGTATGCGAACGTGATGAATGGAAGAATGCAATCCCAGTTAGTATGATCGGATGTCACATACATCGCGAGCATATCGCCAAGGGTGCAGTTAAATTTCTCCGTGAGCCCGTTAGTTTGCGGGTGGTATGCCGTGGTCTTGCGATAAACAACATGGCATTCAGAAAGCAGAGACGTGACGACTTCTGATAGGAAGGCTCGACCTCGGTCACTTAGTAGTTCTCGAGGTGCACCATGTCGTAGTATGAAGCGATGAAGGACGAAGGATGCTACGTCCCGCGCAGTGGCACTTGGAAGGGCGGCGGTCTCAGAGTAGCGTGTTAAATGGTCCACAGCGACTATGATCCACCGATTTTCATTTTATGTTGTCGGTAGAGGGCCATAGAGATCAATTCCGATCCGATTGAAAGGTTTGGCAGGGCACGGAAGTGGTTGAAGCGCACTGGACAAGTGGAAAGGCAGTGATTTGCGGCGTTCACAGTCAGGGCAGCCCATAACAAATTTTCGAACAAAATTATACATTCCGCGCCAGTAGAAGCGATGGCGAATGCGTTCGTAAGTTTTGAAAACTCCGGCATGACCACATTGGGATCGTCGTGAAAGGAGGCGCAGATTTGTAATCGCAAGCTGCGCGGGACAACCAAGAGCCACTTACGACCTTCAGGGGCGTAGTTGCGTCGGTGTAGCAGCCGATCACGAATGGCGAAATGAGCAGCTTGACGTCGGAGAGATCGTGGTACCGCAGTGGTTGACGATCCAGAGAGACAGTCAAAAAGGGAAGCGATCCACGGGTCCTTGTGTTGTTCACTGGCAAAGGAGTCGAGGTCGAGAGATGCGACGGAGTTGGTACCAGTGGTTCCGCAGGCCAAGTCGGGAGGTAAAGGTGAACGCGACAGGGCGTCGGCGTCAGAATGCTTGCGTCCGCTGCGATATATAACGCGAATGTTGTACTCCTGGATTCACAGTGCCCAACGAGCTAGGCGACCAGAAGGATCTTTCAATGTGGCGAGCCCACAAAGTGCATGGTGGTCCGTTACCAGGTCGAATGGGCGACCGTACAAATAAGGGCGAACTTGCCAAGCGCCCACACTAGCGCCAAGCACTCCTTTTCAGTGACACTGTAATTGGCCTCAGCTTTAGTAAGCGTGCGACTTGCATAAGCGACGACGTATTCGGAGTAGCCCGGCTTGCGTTGGGTGAGGACAGCGCCAAGACCAGCCCCGCAAGCGTCTGTGTGAACTTCCGTTGCAGCTGTGGGGTCGAAATGCCGAAGAATTGGAGATGTTAGCAGACTACGGAGCGTGGCAAACGCGACGTCGCAGTCAGGAGACCAGAATGAAAGGTCTGCGTCACCGCATAGGAGGTTGGTCAGTGGGGACATGGTCGACACAAAATTTCGCACGAAGCGTCGGAAGTACGAGCATAGTCCGACAAAACTGCGTAATTCTTTCAGTGTAGTAGGTTTCGGGAACTCAGCGACTGCTCGCAGTTTTGCAAGGTCGGGTAGAACACCATGCTTGGACACGATGTGCCCTAAGATGGACAGCTCTCACGCGGCGAAGCGGCACTTTTTAAGGTTCAGTTGGAGCCCAGCGTTGGTTAAACACGTCAGAACTAGTTGGAGCCGAAGCAGATGTGTAGGAAAATCGGGAGAGAAAACGACAATGTTGTCGAGGTAGCATAGACACACAGACCACTTCAGTCCACTCACCCTATCGGAAAAAAACGAATGGTGGGCATGGTGGAAACCACCACCCACCATTATAGTGGATT
Organism: Rhipicephalus microplus; assembly: GCF_043290135.1. NCBI lineage: Eukaryota > Metazoa > Arthropoda > Arachnida > Ixodida > Ixodidae > Rhipicephalus > Rhipicephalus microplus. The sequence goes on along the minus strand of NW_027464615.1, from coordinate 501,121 downwards.
AATGTAGTGGGTGAATGGTGGGAAACGCCCACCATGGCGCATGGTGGGTATGGTGGGTGCTGCAGTGCCGGCAACACTTGAGCGCGAAATGACGTCAGAATCACCGTGACGAGCTGCCACAAAAAATAAAAAAGAATTCTATAAAAACGGTATAAAAAACACCCGTCCCGTAAAAAAAAAAAAACAAGGCGCCACGGAGGATCGAACGTGCAACCTGCGGATTCCCTTTCGAAGACGCTAACCACTGCGCCACACCATTTTTTTTTTCTTTATTTCCGGTAAACTTCACAAACGGGTTACTAAGATATATTACAATTCACTACATACAATACAAAAAAAAAACTTAAAAATAACTAAGCCCGTCAAGCATAACTATAACACATCGCATCCTAGAATTCCTTCATGGTCAGTAGGGCTTCTACCCTTTCTACCCATAAAGGCACACATTCGTCTGTTCTTACTACCTCAAGTAATCTTGAGATGCTTTCCTTAAAATACTCTCTTGCTGGTCTTCTGTCTGGGTCACAATGAAATCCAGCCATTCTAGAGCGCCATATACTGTGCAAGGCAGTCATCATGATAAAATCGAAAGGTAATCCATCCTCGTTCTCTATTGCCAAATACCTGATACCATGAGGGTCTAACGGAAACTCTTTTTTGATTGTCCTTTGTAATACGTCCCAAAAATAAACTCCTTCCCAACAGTGCAGGAAAACATGGTCGATAGTTTCCGGTTTCTTACAGATTAGACAGTGAGATCCCCAAGGCATATAAAACCCACGCTCCTCTAGGAAGGTTCTTACAGGAAGTGTTCCAGTGTGTAATTTGAAAAAGAACGTTTTCGCACTTGGAGCTGCTGTCATTTTTTTGACTCGTTTAAGTACGTTCTGACCCTTGCGTGCTGTATATAGCGCTCTGTACAGTGGGACGGGGAGCATCGTGTCACATAAATCTTTGTACAGTTTTTTCTTTCCAACAGACCACAGGTAGTCAGTTGAAAAGCGAACACACAAAAACCGCACGCTGGCCACTACTTCTTTCATGTATCCTTGCACAGCCCCTGGGGTAACATGGGTGCTCACAACAAACTCGGGCAACAGTCTACTTAGTCTTGTTTGACACACTGTTAGTAGGAAAGGATCTCTTGTCTCACGAAAAAAGAAAAACCTATTTACTAACTGCTTGATAAACAGATGTCCTAGCCCAAGGCCTCCACATTTCACCCGTCTAAACAAATTCGTGCGACTGCACCTTTCCCAGTTAGACCCCCACACAAATATTGCAAACACCCGATGTAATTTTTGCACATTGACCCGGGAACAGTACAGCACTTGCATCACATACCACAGCTTAGACACAAAAAACCAGTTGCATGTAGTAGCCCTAGCAAACATGGACAGATAAGTTGCATTCCACCTATTCGCTTTTTCTTTAATTTCTTTCTTTTGCTGTGTCCAATATTCGTCAGTACTTTTGTATGACTCGAGCGGTACTCCGAGATATTTAACTGGCGTTCTTGTCCATTTAATGGCTGCAAAAAATTTTGGTGTTGAAGGCCAATATCCATGCCAGAAGCCGAGGCATTTACCCCAGTTTATGTGGCTTCCTGTAACTTCGGCAAAATATTTAGAAACTCTGATTGATTCTTCAATACCGACATAGGTAGTGCTACAAATCGCAACATCATCAGCGTATGCGAGTAGTTTGACCTCTGAAGATTGTACTCTAAACCCATTAATGATGTCATTCTGCAATATCGACTGACATAAAGTTTCAATATAGATGCAAAACAAAAGTGGACTAACAGGGCAACCTTGACGCACTGAGCGCTCGATTCTTATGGGGGGGCCCAATGTCTTGTTGATAATTAGTCTCGTACTACCGTTCCGATATGCCATGGCTACTCCGTCAATAATTATCTTACCAACATTAATGTGCTTCAATACTGCAAACAAAAGAGCGTGGGAAACGCAATCAAACGCTTTCTCCAGATCCAGCTGGAGTATGGCCACACGAGCATGACAGGTGTCAACACATTCGAGCACGGATCGCATTTTATGAACGTTTGTAACTATGGACCGACCTTTTATTCCACACGTTTGGTGTGGACCGACGATATCTTTTATTACTGACTGAAGTCTGGCCGCCAAAATTTTCATTAATATTTTGTAGTCTACGTTTGTCAGTGCGATTGGCCTGTACGCTGTGACGTGCCTGAGCTTTTCAACCTGGTCTGTTTTCGGAATCAGAACGGTACGCGATTCACCAAAGGATGGTGGTAATTTCTTTTCCTCATATGCCTCATTAAAAACGCCCGCAAGTATTGAAGACAATTCGCTTTTAAAACATTTGTACCACTTGGCACAAAGACCATCTGGTCCTGGAGATTTCCCAGGATTTAACTTATCAATCGCCCGTTCAACTTCAGATGCAGATATAGATAATTCCAAAGCGTTTTTCACTTCCTCACTCACTTGCGGCATGCGTCCTAAATATTCGTCTTTAAATCTTTCTAGGTTTGCCTGTCTACACGCAAAAAGGTTTTCAAAATGACTTGAAAATACGGATAAAATGCTGTCCGTATCAGTTACTTCGTGACCATCCTTCTCTATTTTTTCGATATGATTCCGTCGAGCGTTCGTTTTCTCCACCCCTAACGCTCTTTTGGTTGGCGTCTCTCCAGCCGCTAAAGCCTCGGCCCTAGCACGGACGAGTGCACCGCGGTAGCGTTCCTCGTCATGCAGTGCAAGTTTCTGCTTAATATTGCGTATGTCAATTTTATACTCTCCCGGTTGTTTGCACTCCAAGTCTACTAGTCTTTCCAAAGTCTTTCGGAGTTCTTTTTCTTTCTTTTTCCTTTCATAACTCAATGCGCAAGAACGATCAATAGCTTTTATTTTTATTTGCTGCTTGAACTCTTCCCATTGTTCTGCAAGTTTAGCTCCATCATCCATTTTTATTTCATTGATGCAGTTCATAACCTGATCTAAGAAATATTCGTCAGTGATCAAAGTGGAATTCATCTTCCACAGCTCCCATGAGAAAGTTCCACCTTGTGTTTTCTCTCCCATATCACATTTAACTAAACAATGATCGCTAAAGTGTATTGGGTAAACAGCATATGTCTTGCAGTGGGCTATTAATTCAAGCGACACGTAAATGCGATCAAGGCGCGCATGGCTATTCCCCTGAAAATGTGTGAAACGCACCTCCCGCGTTCCCTCCATACAGCTGCCCACGTCTTCTAACTCGAATTGAGTAACTACGTCCGCTAGCGTCCTACTACTTTTATCGTAATTGGCGCGTCCATTTGCTCGATCTCGCCCATTGAGGACGCAGTTAAAATCACCAAGTAATACAGATTTCCTTTCCAAAGTGAAGTGCTGCTTTAGGCTTGAAAAAAAAAGTGATCGCTCCTCACAAATGGTTGGTGCATAAATACGCACTATACGCCACTGACATTCATTGAATACAAAATCACAGGAAACCAATCTACCAGATGGGCAAGCGAAGGTATCTTGCACTACCAGACCCGGTAACTTCTTAATGAACAAAACGCAGCCTGCAGACGTGCCTATTGCTTGACTTACAACTGCGTGGTAACGCGCCGTAAACCTCAGCACCATGCCCCGGGTCTCCTCCTCACCGTCTACTTTTGTTTCTTGCACTGCGCCACACCAACATGACGTTGGTTGCGTGTTAAATACTTAGTTGCCATACAAACTTAAGGTTCAACTTGGTTATGTTTGTCGTGTACACTACATAGACAAGATCTACACCTGCTACTAAATATTGCACATTTATTAAACACAAGCAACTGCGGCCTGTAACGATTGCCACTTTGTTAATGACACTAGTGCTATTTTTTGCAATTCACAACTTCAAGAAAAAAACAAAACAAGTGGACTGGGGAGCAGCGGCAGTTTACCGGCGGGGTCTGCCAAGTTTAATATCCGTTTCGCGCTCGTTCTAAAGGGCGACATCTGTTCACGCTTTATGACGCTTCTAGGCTCATTCCATAGATTCGCCCGCCTAATTTATTTGATTGAGTATTGGGATGCTTTTCGCGCAATGTAGAGGATGGTCGCGCCAGCGCAATGCTGTAGCTCTTTCGCTAAAGCAACAACTACATAACGGCTTGGCCAAAACGAATGCAGTGTGCCGGAAACATTACGCTATCATATTGGTTCACCAAGCACACGAATTGCCACGTCTGAGTTCTCGTACAAAAGCTAGAGAAGTGCCGGCGAGTGTGACCGGCGGCTGTCGGCGAGAAGACACTTAATTACGTTCTCTGGGAGTGCTTTAATCGCGTCGCATCGATGTTTGTTGCTTCTTGAGCGGACACCATACACAATGAAAAACGCTTCATTTAGGTTAATTGATGCCATATGGCTGCGCTGTATTGTCATACTTAATCGTCGTAATCATGTATTCTGAAACCCTGAAGCACGGATAACACAATTGTACGGGCTCGGTCAGTAGGCCTAACCTTCGGTGGAAATCATGGTGGTAGAACATGTAGTGTACAGATCCCAGCTTTGTGCACTATATAAATTGCACGCCAGTATACCCACCCATCATCTGCTTACTGCTTCCCAGCATTATCGCGATGGTGGGCAGAGCTTCTCAGCTTGGTACACCATGTGGCCCACCATAACAAGCAGCACCCATCATCTGCTTAGTGCTTCCCAGCATTATCGCAATGGTGGGAAGAGTTTCTCAACTTGGTACACCATGTAGCCCACCATAATAAGCACCACCCACCATATGCTTAGGGCTTCCCAGCATTATCGCAATGGTGGGCAGAGTGTCCCATTATTGCCCACTATCTAGCCTCTACTTTCCACCATCATTTCCACGTTACCCATCATCTGTACACCATACCACCCAGTATGTCCCAGCATAACCACCATATTTTCCACTACGTCCCACCATAGCCATCATAATTTCCACCATGCCCACTATTATTTCCACCATGCCCACTATTATTTCCACTACTCCCACCATGTTTTCCAGTATCCACCATGGCAATTTTTCCGATAGGGCAGTGTGTTGTCCATAAGTCGTTCAAACGTGGCAGGAGCATTACAAAGCCCAAATGGCATTACGTTAAATTCGTACAGGCCATCTGGTGTAATGAATGCAGTTTTCTGGCGATCAGCTTCTGCCATAGGAACCTGCCAGTATCCAGATCGTAAGTCTAAGGAGGAGAAGAATTCGGCTCCTTGGAGGCTGTTAAGGGCGTCGTCAATGCGCGGTAATGGATAGACGTCTTTCCGCGTCACCTTGTTTAACCGCCAGTAGTCGACGCAAAATCGAATCAATCCATCCTTCTTTCGAACTAGAACGACATGAGATGCCAAAGGACTGTGCGATGGTTGAATAATGCGACGGCGTAGCATCTCTTCGACCTGGTCGTTGATGACGTGACGTTCTGCAGCAGAGACATGGTACGGTCTTTGACGCATTGGCTGGTGCGAACCGATGTCAATGTAGTGGTGCACTGCGGAAGTCCGACCCAATGGCGGCTGAGAAACGTCGAATGAATTCGCGAAGTGCTGGAGGAGATTAAGAAGCTCGGCGCGTTCATGGGCACTTAAGGTGTCAGCGATAGAACTCGAGAAGGTGTCACTCGACGAGCATTCCAGTGGGGAAAGGGCACGAAGTTCGGTCGAGGCGCTACTGCACGATTCGTCTGGCATGTTAAGGAATAACCAGGAATTGAGGTACTCCACTCGACCGAGACATTCGCCGGGAAGTAGCGTAAGCGGTGCAGAAAGGGGGTTGTAGACGAAAATATTGCTTCAGCCAGCAGTGACGTCAAGCGTAGCGAAAGGCAAGGAAACGGCTCTGCGGCTCATGAAAATGTCGGAAGGTGTAATCATTCCTGTAGCATTGTTATGGTCATCGCAGCAAACAGGGACAACGGCAAGAGAGGCTGGCGGAATTTCAGTGTCTTCACGCACGACGAGTTTTGGGGACCCCTCAAGAGTTTCGTTCAAAGGTTCGTCAGACAGGTGCGAAAATTGAACTTCAGCGCGTGCGCAGTCTATGACGGCATGATGATGTGACAGGAAGTCCCACCCGAGGATAACGTCATGCGAGCACACCGAAAGGACGATGAACTCGACAACGTACATAGAGCCTTGGATGAATATGCGGGCTGTACAGGTGCTGAGAGGTCGAACTGGTTGTGCACTAGCCGTACGAAGCGATAGTCCAGAGAGCAGCGTGGTCACTTTGCGTAGGGAGTGGCAGGGCTGGGCGGCTATAACGGAAACGGCAGCACCTGTGTCGATGAGGCCAAAGGTAGAAACACTATCGACAGATATGGCGACGACGTTAGCAGGTGAAGCGCGAGGACTTGGGCATTTCGACGACGGCGCAGTTCTTGCCTCCGGAACTGCGGCGTTCAGTTTTCCCGGTTGGAGGAAGCGGGTCGGGGACGCATTGGGGACAGAGATCGCCTGCGAGGAGACCGCGAGCGGGGAGAGTGAGTCGGAGCTGGGGGCTGGGATGACTGAGACTCGGGAAGGTTAGTGCAGCCATACTGCGGTGAGGGATAGGGAGCAGACAGGTGCGTGGGCTACGGGTCATACGGTAACGGCCAAGAAGCGTTGTGTTGTGATTGGAAGCGGCGACGACAATATCGTGCCACGTGTCCTAGATTACCGCAGGCGTAGCAGATCGGTCTATTGTCAGCAGTGCGCCAGGAATTGCTGACTCGCGATGCGGCCCAAGGTGTCGAAAGAGGGGTCGAGTGGGGAGCAAGTGCAGACATGGGTGGCAAATGCTGCTGGCGGGGTCTGCTGCGTATCACCTGGGCATAAGTAAGAGGCGCGGCCACGGGCTGCATAGCCGGCGCATGGGGAACAGGCATGGCCACAGGCTGCTGGTAGGCAGCGACGGGAACAGCCTGAGCTACCTCTTCGGCAATAACATCGCGGAGTGGTGAGGGCAGACGAGAGGACGGCGGCTGCTGCGTGAAGGGAATCAACGACAGCTGCCGAGCTACTTCTTCACGCACAAAGTCTTTAATCTCTTGCAGGGTTGGTGAGTAATCGGGAACAGAAGTAAGACTGGATAGTGAGTTGACGTGTGAGGAAAATGGCCGAGTCAGGGCACGCTGCTTCCTCAAATCGTCGAAGCTTTGACATAAAGTCACAAGTTCTGCAACGGTGGCAGGTTTGTGCGCCAGGAGCATCTGAAATGCGACATCATTTATCCCTTTGAGGATGTGCTGAATCTTCTCCGACTCGGGCATGGCGGTGTTCACACGGTTGCAAAGACTAATAATGTCTTCGATGTAACTGATGAACGATTCAGATAGCTTTTGTGCGCGAGTCCGCAAGAGATTGTTCGGCTCTGGACTTGCGGACAGCAGGTCGGCCGAAAACGTCAGCAAACGACGTTTTGAAGATGGACCACGTCGTAATGTCGTTTTTGTGGTTGTTATACCACATTTCGGCCCCGTCAGTGAGGTAAAAGATGACGTTAGTTAACTTGTCCGCGTCATCCCACTTGTTGTTTGCGCTCACCAGTTCGTAGTTAGCGAACCAGTCTTCCACGTCGGTCTCATCAGCTCCACTGAAGACCTTGGGCTCTTGCAAACGAAGAACGCCGGGGTTGCTGGGGGATGGAGTGGAAGAGCCAGGTTGCGCGTGTTGGTGGCCATGATGGGAGGTAGCGTTTGGTTGCCCAGCTCCAGGTTTAGGCGACGGCGAATGGCAGCACCCAGGTTCAGGGGACGGGGAATGTCAGCACCCTCCACTAATTGAAAAAGGGGTTTATTGGCGACTGTTGCGACGGTAGCCCTACGATGAAAACACGATCGGGCAGAGCAACGGTCAAGCAGATGCCGGCGATGATCAGCACGAGCCGAGCGAGAAAAGCCCAGCACCCAGTACCCAAGCGGTGGTGATGTTGCTTGCCAACGATACGTTTTCTTCTTCACAAATGTATTACCTATCAGTTGTGTCTGTCATGCAGGCTGAATATCACGCTAGTGAAACGGTCGCAAGCGCACCATGAACGTGGCATGTAAACAGGGTTGCCACTGGTGGCTACTTTTCGTCAAATTGGCAAATTTGAGAGGCCCGTGGGGACCTAAAACTGTGAGTAACGACCTGATGAAGTTTTGGCAATTTTCGCTTATATGAATCTCGACTGAGTTAGGCATTCTGCCTTCAAAATGAATGAATGACATGTGTTAAACTTGTCACAGTTTCTGACCCTGCTGTATAAGGTGCACTTCACACGCGATTCAGTACGTTCATCCTGTTTCTCATGTGTATCATCTCAACGTAAGTTCCAAAGACACTGTTTCGTGCGCCAGCAACCTTCTAGCAAAATTTAAGCCAGTGGATGGCTTCGCACGCCACGAGGCGCTGCTGTACGTTCTTTAGTTGCTTTGGGAGGTTTGAGGTCTTTTAAAGTTTTGCTTTTGGTTAGATGACGGTTAGGCTGTGTGTCCCGTGCACAGCCCCAACTCTTCTCAATAGCTTGTCAGCTTCTTCATTGTTGCAGTTCCCCCTTAGTTGGTATGCATAGTTAAATTTTCTAATGAACATACTTCAGGCAGGCCAAGAAGTCTGCTTCGTCAGGCAGCCTTGGGAAACTGCACCAAGGCGAAAGTGTAGCTTAAGCTTGACAACACAAAAACTATGGTGTGGGTATTGCGACAGTTAAGCCTTACCTTCGAAATTATTTCTACTGTTTTGTAATTACGTTGTTCGGTTATTGTACGTATGATTTAACTGCAACGAAACCCTCTAAATCTGCAGGAATGATACTCTCGCCGTTCCTCTCTTCTTGAACGAACTGCTTTGTCAAGTATTCGATACTACTGAAACCACCGCAAACTTTTGTTGTCAGGTGCTAGCCATCAGGGACACTGATGGTGCGTGCGAGCATTCTCTTTCACAGCGCTCCCATGTCAAGCAGGGGATGTTATTCCAAGCCCAGCACCCTCCCATGATGAAGCGGTCGATGCGACCGGCATTGAAAATTGAGGGGGGGGGGGGCATAGGGAAAGGTGGAAGGCAGGAAGGTTAATGTCAGTATATTTTAGAGGTTATGGAAGGTACTGTACGCCACAGGGCAACACATAATTTTCAGTTTTATAGGTACGCTGCACATATAAAGTGGCAACTTTCTTTGGCGAACTTTGAATAAGAATGGCGACTTTCGGCAACTTGTCATACGTAGTTTGGCAAATTTCAGTCCAAAGTCAGTGGCAATTCTGCATGTAAGTCATGCACCATGCATGACATGCATGTCACATGCATGTCATTGTCTGTTAACATCTGTAATTTATGTTCATCATACAGGCGCACCATGCAATATTAATTTTGCTGTATGTGAAGCTACCCTAATGACCATGAGCGTACATGACATGCATATATGTGTCATGATTTTCATGCTATGTACCTGTCATTTACGTTCGTCATACAAAAGTAATTTGTCATACGAATTTCGGTATACATCTATTTAATTAAACGATGGGGAGCGCCTCAACATCATGTAAATCATGTGCATGACATGTGGGCTTTTTGCTAGTTATTGTGATAGCAATTATATGGACAATCGGCTGGATCTTGCCGTCGGCTTCACTCACTGTATATGCGTACGTATCTCTATATATGTAAATGCAAGAAAGAAAAAACTTATAAAGAAAATTCCTACACACGGAATCGCCACCTCTGGAACGTGAGCATTAACCGCTGAGCCACGGAGCAGCACATTCTTGAGTGTTCAAACGGCAAACTATTTATATCTACCATTTACCGCTGGTGACAAGCATTTCGAGGGGGAGAGAGGAATTGTGTTTTCAGCATTTCCAGCAAGATGGCGTAACGAGCGCGCGTCGCCACATCGTCATGACACGGCAGTGCACGCTCTCATCTCGAACGCGTATACTCGGCATCGCGGAGAAGAGGGTGTGCACGCAAACCCCCTGGACGCTCACTCGCGCGCCCTTATCTCATGGTGGGGAGAATACTACGTCTTCGCTGGCCTTTGGCTTTCGCCAGAACGATCCTTTTTATCGGGCGCACAAAGGTTACTGCAATCGTTGCACAGTCTCCGTTTGCGAAAAGCGCGCGCTTTTCAGACACAGCGAAGTATCAACTGAGGCACTTATTCGCATGCATATGTACTGTTATGTTTCGTACGTCATTTGTGCGTGAGAAGCGCGGGGCACGTTTAGATCTGCTTTCTATTCTGTGCGTGACCTTTTAATTTGTTGGTATCGCGTTCATTGCTTCGCCTTTGTGGCGAAGCTGGGACTTTTTTTTTTTCTCAAGTTTTGTCACGCTCCACCTGTTGGCGACTTGGCGGCATATGATGGAAGGCTTGGGGTTCTTATGCCACCAAGTTACCTTACGTGGAGCGCGACAGAGCTTCAAAAAATAAAATTTGAAAGGCTTTAACGAATTCTACTTGGTAAAGAGGCGGACAGCGGAATTCAAACCACCGACCTCCTTGTTAAGAAACGAACACTTAGCCTCTCAGCCACTGTCTTTTTTTCTTTATTACCGACTTTATTTAAACAAAACACGTTGGCCAGGCTTTGGCCAACACGAGATTAAAGTTTTTTTTACATACAGATCAATTTTTCGAGCACCTAAATCCACACTGGTGGTGGAGGGAGCATGCGAAAGACCACTCTTAGACCCACCACACTTTCCATAAAGTGGTCACGAACACCGAGTAGTACAAAACGTACTACTCGGTGTACATTTTCAAATTCCATTTTCGTTTTCCACAAAGCGTGCAGTCTCAGGAGCCCAATTGAATCATATAGAATTTTCCCGGATGTATTTACGGCAAGGAACTTATTCGATATGAGCGGAGAGGCAACGCTTTTTTTTTTCAGGGCGCGCTGTGGCACGTCCCAGTAGAATACGAGGTCCCAGCAATGCAAGTAAACATGTTATATCATTTCAGGTTTTTCTTTACATAACTAGCAATTGGCTGTCTAGTCTATGAAGAAGCCCTTATCGCTTAGCCAGGTTTTCACTGGAAGTGTGTTCGTGTTCAATTTAAAGACGGTTTTAACTGGTAGAAGTACCGGCATTTCTTTAACTCTTCTGTCCTGTCCCTCCAAGGTGTGGAAAATGGTACAAAGGCACTGTTATCACACTTTCAACCAGATCTATATACTTTTTTTGTGAACAGTGTCGAAGTACTCTTGAGTAAGTCGAACAGTCAACATATTATATGAAGCGATTGCCTCTCACAGATACCCTATTACGGGCCCACCCATGTTTTCGTGAGGTCAAGACAAATCCACGAATAACTCTGCAGCCTCACCCGAGTGACAGGGCGAAGAAAAGGATAATTTTAATACCGCAGGAAAATAAAGCGTGATACATAAGATGTTACAGAAGCAAGTGTGCTAAAGCAAGAGCACCCAGCTTGACTGGGCTAAGCAAATTCATGCGACATGTCCGCTTCCAGGTGGGCGCCCAAAGAAAGACCGCAAAGACCCGATGAATTCTCTGGATATTCACTCGTGAGGCACACAGCACATTCATCACATACCAGAACTTCGATATTATAAACAAATTACTGACAGTGGCCCGTGAAAAGATCAGTTTTCTGCATTGCCAAGCTGCGGTTTTTTAAATGCGAATGCATTTTTTAGTCGTGCTATGTCGGGCATCCGGCGTTGTCCGCGGCGCCGCTCTCACTCTCCGCTCACTTCCTCTCCCATAGCAACAGGGCAAGGATAAGGACGCGTGCTTATCCTTGCCGCTAGTAACCGGAGCACGTGATGTGAGAGAGTGTTGAAGAGGGTAGGTGCAATGCTTCGCCGATTTTTCTCTCACCGTTCGTTCTCTCTCCTCCCTGACCAAGCTTTCCCGTCCGCTCGCGCCTCACCCTCGACCGTTTGCTGAATGGGCGCCTCTCAAGAACATCCGGAAATGTGCTTCTCAAGATGCCGCTGTGAAACTCCAACGCCGAGCCGAGAACGCTGTTTTGTTCACCTCATAGTATTTTTTAACCGTGCATGCTAGCTACTGGAGTTGGAAACGCATACCGACAGAAAAACGCCAGATCTTCATCGCAAAGGAAGAAAATAATTTGCGTATTTTGCATAAAAACTTTTGTAAATCCCTTGCAGCACAATATCTTTCGTACATCATTACATACGCACTGCGTCAAAAAACAAATAGCGGGCAGAACCCTAGTGTCCAATATATTGAACATCACGCTCAGCTGAAAGTACCGGAGTATTAGAACTGTTAAGCTTCCCAACCAAACTATCTTATTGAGAGCAAGAAAAAAACAGTATACAAAAGCGCCTCGAGCCTCGAGAGGCGGTGATTCCATTCAGTAAAACAAGAGTTTTGTAAAACGCAAGGTCATTAACGTTTTGACTTCCACACATTAGATTGGCGGACAAAGACGTACGAAATAATTCGCATCTGTAGCGGCATAAATCATAAAAGGAAGTGGGAACAACGTTGTGGTCTTATATATTTTCACATCCCGTGAAATATCAATCCAGAAACGAATATTTCAGTGCAAAAGTTACATGGCCGATGCCGATGTGAAAAGCGGTACTCCCCTTCACACGACGTCCATTCACTCTTGCACGCACATTGCGTAAGGAAACTTTTCGGCTGTAAAATTGCAATAAAAAGCTTTCATGAACATATCAAAGTTCTCTGTCGCGTGTTTACAGGAATGGGACTCCCTTTTGCCGAATCTATCGACCCAGCAGCTCCCGTGGCAGAAGGTAGCAAAGAAGACTTGTGCGGGAGTGAAGTCGGGCATTCCTTTCAGCGGGAAATCGGAGCCATCGTCCCTGTACCGCAGGTACGCCGTGTAGGCGACATCCAAAGCGAGCAGCGCCGGAAATGTTGACTTCATTATAGCCCTGGGGCACGACGTCACGTCCCAGAAGGCCCGCGTCCTCTCTTTTTCCGACGGCTTCACACTGTTACCTCCGTCCAAGAGGTGCACCACTGTGTCGAGGGCGTTGAAGATGCCGTCGGCGTACAGGTAGCCGAGTCCTCCGTAGAAGACGGCGCTCGTGGCCTCCTTGTAGTAGAACGGAGGACGTAGGGCTGCCACGGAGATGGCGATGGCGTTCCGCATGGGGTCGTAAGTGGTCAGGTGAGATGGTCCCACCGAGAAGGTGTCGGCGACAGCCACGTAGTTCTGCGCGTTCTTCGGGAGGAGCAACGTCGAGTTGCGGGCCTGCCGCTGCAAGTGACTCCACACCCACTCGGCTATAAAGCTGTCCTGGCCGCGGTAAGGCTCGCCGAAGTACTGGTCGAAGCCACCGGTCATTCCGAAGTCGTCCTCGGGCCAGATGACGGTAGACATGCTCTCGAGGACTGCCGAGAGAGCTTTCCCCGTCTCCGCGTTGTACTTGAAGTACAAGTGTAGTTTCTCGAAGGCTACCGCGCGGATATTTTCCAGTTGCCTCGAAATGTAATGGCGCTCGTGCACCGACAGCAGAGCTTTGTGGACGGATCCCAGGAGGGCGTTGTAAGCGATGTCGACGTGAGCGAAACAAACGATTCGCTGGCAGCGCCTGCCTTGCGGGAGGTCGCTTATGGCAAGAAAAAGCTTGTCACTCGCCGCGCCTCCCAGGAATTGCAAGAACCACCAGATGGTGTGGAAGAAGATGTCCTGCGCCGAGTTAGCCTCTATGATGTTGTCCATAGCCGTAAGGAGGTAATCACTCGTCGACAGAATGAGGTCGTCTATCGACACGCTGCCGTTACCGCCAAAGACGGACTGGAGTGCGCTTAACCAATCTTCGGCTTCCAGGCCACTGACGAACTTCGGCATGCCCCAGATTTGCAAGAGCCTTGGCTGCCGGTAAGGCAAGTGGAATGCCGTGTCGAGTTCAGTGAGCACGGACGCCTGCACGCGGGCGCTTCTGGCAACCAAGAAGGTCGTGAAGGATGGCGACGGAGGGTGGTACTTCAGTATGGTGTCGTTGAAGTACTTCAGGTAGTCTGAGTAGGCTCCGTAGTTTGTGAGAGTGACGTCTATGGTCTTCCAGGTAGACGCCAGTGCGGTCGGACCGACAACGATGGCGCGATCAGCAAGCTGAACACGAGTAGACTCGACAGCTTGAGTGATGCGTGCGCGAAACCACAGTGGCAGACCCCAAAGGACGGAGAGCTCGAAAAGCAGCTGCAGCGGTCGACCGTAGTCTTGGATGTGCCCGTAGCGATCATCTGCGGCAGTTGGCCATGTGAATGCGCTGCTGTCGACAAAGTCGATGAAGCGAGCCACCCCGCCGTCCTCTGCTCCGGCGGTCCTGGTCATGCAGGCGTGCATCATGTTGAGCGGCCGATTGATGGTGGCCTGCCGGTCGAATTCCCCGTGGCTCAACTTTTCAACCGTCAGAATCCATGACATGAGCGCCTCGCCCGTGACGGCAAAGGTGATGCCTTGGGCGTCTGGCTTCCAGCCGCAGCACACGAAGTCGTCGAAGCCCGTGCACGAAGCCGGTGGGTGGCGGCCCCCGAGGCCTAGGGTGTTGGCGTGGTCAATGCAGTCTAAAGTGCTACACAGGGGCTCCCTATCGGTTATCTCTCGCCGCAGGACCTTGAGCAGCAGCAGCAGTACGACGACCACAAAGAGGGCCACAGCCGCAGCGACGGCCGCGTGATTGAACCATGGCATGGACACGTCTTTCTTGATCTCCCTTTGAGGAGACACCAGCAGTAGGTCTTCTAGCCGAGATTGCTGTTGGCGAAGAAGACAGCAGAATGGTTGCAGGTTAGGTAAACAGCAAATTATTCACGTACATATGAAACTGCCGGCCATCTCCCGTTGTCTGGGCTGCCTATGGGATAGCTTGTGACGTAAATTACTTTGTAGGGTAGAAGGACGATGACCAGAAGGAAAAATGTTGTGGTAACTTCACTGAGCAATAAATGACATAAATCGGAAGATGTTCATACTCAAAATGGCAGAGTACATTAATGAGTGACGAAGCTGGCGTACAGAAGAAATATATAGTGTGAGGTAAATTGCACTCGATGTACCAATTGTACAATTATATGCAAAAAAGAGAAATGAAAATGGTTTTTATTTTCTTAATGCCACGGTTTCAAGAAGGACGCATTGCGGAATGCATTGTTGCTCCTGCATTGGCGTTTTAGTCATACTTAGATGTGAGCCATTTCGACAAAAGTCGCTGTGGAAGCAGCAAGGATTTTCGGACAAATTTATATAGCTGACCACCGGAAGAAGTTGTGGTATACTTACTGCATAGCTACTGTCGAATAATGGGAACTCCGAAGATGTTGCGATATTCACCAATTTCAATAAAGCTTTGAAAAAATGTTCTCTTCGGTTCCGTCATATGTGCCAAATTATATAACCGTACGTCAATCAGTTTTTTTAGAAAACAAAAATTTAAATTTGGTCAATTCCCGAAACGACGTTTGAAAACGCGGGCCACCATGCGTGACGTAACGTGCTGTTTTTTCTCAATGCCACCTCGCCCAGTATAGACGAATGTGGCGCGCGCCTTCTATGATTGATTGATATGTGGGGTTTAACGTCCCAAAACCACTATATGATTATGAGAGACGCCGTAGTGGAGGGCTCCGGAAATTTCGACCACCTGGGGTTCTTTAACGTGCACCCAAATCTGAGCACACGGGCCTACAACATTTCCGTTTCCATCGGAAATGCAGCCGCCGCTGCCGGGCTACGAACCCGCGCCCTGCGGGTCAGCAGCCGAGTACCTTAGCCACTAAACCACCGCGGCGGGGCGCGCCTTCTATGAGACGATGACGGCGATGCGAACACATAGTTGCTCGATTTTTTCAGCTGCATAGCGTGTTAATGGTCATTAACATTGGTTTATACAGCAAGCACACACAATATTGAATAACTAGAACGATTCGGGGCACGACGTCAGCTGCTTGACGCACCGGCGAGTCGAAATTAAAAGGCAGCTTCCGCGCTAAGATGGTAGCTGCAATCATCGCTGAACTCGTCACTGGTAAATTCAGACGGGCTGGTTCAGGTCGATTCCAATAAAGATGACTTCAACAGCTTGCTTTTGGCGTCATGAACTAAGCAGTTGTGCTACGTTTACATGGTGGCCAGCCATGACGCGTGTAGCGTAAGCCGTGATGTCATCGCACACACTGCACGGAGCAGCTCCCTGTTTCGGTTTCCCGCTGGACTCACTGTTTATTGCCCAGCCTCTCAGGAAATTGAATCACCCTGGCTCGAGTGTTGGTACTATTTGTAAACGGAACTATCCCAATGTTGTCGCAAATGTACTGGTGTTCCCCTCAGTTTTTTCACGACATTTTTTTACAGAGATTTGTAGCTTTGCGTACGGTAATGCCGAAATTGAGCCGTGAATGCTCTAACGCATCGTATAATTTATGCTAGCGTTGTTAATTCTCAACTACAGTGCGTCGATTCGAGACACCTGCCTAAATACCATAAAAACTAGTCCCCTACTAACTACGTGCGCTCAAGCTTCGGTAACGCTGAACGCGCTGTTTGCAAATAGGAGCACCCGTGGGTGGCTAATAACAGAGGGAAAGTGTGAATGCTTTGAACGTTTTCCTATCATAAAAAAGAAAGACATTCCTGGCTTAAGCTGCCGAAATGACCTTGAGACCAACCCCACAACCTAGAGAGAAAAATGACGAATAGTCCGCGCCAGGTGCCAGTGCGTGCCTCGCAAATGTTCCCCGACACCAACAATACTTGCTTGACCTTTGCAACGTTCCGAGGGGATCCCCTATCTACGTCTCCGCTAGGACACAAGAGACCGGTAGTCCGCTGTTATCGCGCACGTTGCGAATTTTTATTGCTCAACAACGCACAGGAGGAATATCCCACCGGCACTACCTTGGAGGTCAAGATGCAGTGCCTATATTCTTTATTCAAAGGTTACCCCGCATTGCCCAAATGCGTTACAGCAGGGGGGTTACAGAAACGACATAAACAATTCTTCATTGTTACAGCACATTTGCATGGCAGACAATTCATTCCACTCTTTCACAGTTCTAACAAAAAATGAATTCGTGGACAGGGGGTTAAAGTATATGAAGGGGGCAGTGAACGGTTGTGCAGCGCGAGCAGTCAGGTTTTAGGGGTGAAGCTTCTTATGGTCTAGGCCAGTCTTTTCCTCTGGGGTAGCCAGCACAGCGTATCTACAGACAGACAGACAGACAGACAGACAGACAGACAGACAGACAGACAGACAGACAGACAGACAGACAGACAGACAGACGGACGGACGGACGGACGGACGGACAGACAGACAGACAGGAACATCTTTGATGATGTGCTGGGAAAGATTCACGGTAGATACGCAGTTTTACAGATGAACCTCTGGAGCTTGGCTCACTCATCATCATTCATTCTGTGGATACGCTCTGATTTTTTCAATCAAGAAACTCGATAGAAGACGCTGCCTGCGTCGTGAGGCGGGATGAGGTGAGCGTTGTGTAAAAGGAGAGAGGGAGCGCATGCGCAATGGGGCCTAGAGGAGAGAGATGCCTAGAGGAGAGAGATGAAGGAGCGAGCGTAGACTAGCCAACGCTGCTTACGTCGGCTTTGCGAGACGAGAGAGGAGGAGCGAAGGAGAGGAGAGGCGCGCAGGCGTGATGGGGGTGTAAGCAACACGGAAAGAGAAGCCTAGAGGAGAGAGAGGGGAGAGAGAGCGTTGGCTACAGACGCTGCCTGCGTCGGCATCGTGAGGCGAGAGAGGGGGGCGTATGAGAGAAGAGAGATGGAAGAGACGCGCATGCGCAGTAAGGGCGGTCACGCCGCACACAGGATTGAGACCAACCATAAAATGCTTCTAATCTAAAACATGGCCGTACCACCGAAAGAGGTTGTCGTCCACCTTGAATTCGTGAAGTGGCCGTGGCGCGCTTTGTAGCTTGTTAGCTTCGAATGAAGCTTGCATTTGCTATACATTCATGCCCATAAACTTCGACAGCAAGGTATTCACGCCGATTAGGTGCTGTTTATGAGAGCCGTGCTGAAATAATCCTTGCAGTGGGCTTTGCGAGTGGCGATGGGTGCTGCCGAAATCTCCGATGACAGTGATCACGCATTTTTTCTTTGTTATCCTTCAAAGCTGGCACCACTTGACTTAGCGGTTGCTATGAGACAGTATCCAATAAAAGCAACGAATAGCAGACAGACTGAGAAACGCCGTTGACCGGCGACCCAAAGCACGCACCCGATCGTTTAATGATGTGGTCGAGGTACGGCTCAGACGACGACCGTAAAGGTCGGACTGGCCGCCGCCCGAAGCAGATGTCATTGTGCTCTCCACCTGCTCGCCAGGGAAGGAGGCAAGACGGCCGCGTGGTGCTGGAACACCGCGGCTCTCTGCCGGTGACGTCACAGTGTCCGCCTGCCCCGCCGAGAAGGACACACGACGGCCGCCGTAGATGGCGAAGTGACGGTTCTCCGCCGCTGTGTACAAACATACACGATACCATGTTTCAAACGTCAAAAGTAACTGTTGGCATAGCAAACCCCAAGCAACCAGATTAGTGTTCAGAATCCTCCAGTTTCACTGTTGCAAGACTTTTTTATTATTTATTTCAGACAACCCGTTCACACAGTTTGCCTAGGGGATTGGCTGAAAGGCAAAGAAAGCCTGACAAAGCGCCAACCCCCTGTGTACACATACACATGAGCGGTTATATATAGCAGTACAAAATTGAATGTATACAATACCATTAAACATTAGCAATTTTTTTCTGACATCAATCCATTTGACAAAAAATGTACATAATTGTGATTAGCACATAAATAATAACGAGAGATGATTTATGCACAATGAAGCGTAAATCACGATTGCATTGCTTAGAGCTATAGGTTCGCCATTTTTTTTTCTCACAAGGTAAGTAGTCGTAACATGGAGGTACGTTCATACAGTGTGAGTCGATTTACAGCGCCCCGCTTAAACTCTACATTAGGAATGATTATTAGTGGACACTTACGTCGTTCCGTCGTGCTAGGAGGCAAAGCGTCGTGTTCCGCTGGCAACGCGTGCAAAGACTTCTGGGCGACTTCCTCCTTCGAAGGCTTTGGCTGGGACTCCGGCGTACTCGACGCGTGACCACCAGACACGGACGTCTTGGTCTCGGCGGGCTCTTCGGGAGCTCGGTAAACGACATCCTCCGCCACAAGCCGCGATGATTCAGGTGGCTCCTTGGACGAGTGTGAGAAGACGTCAGCGCCGGAAACACTGCTATTCTCAGAACCACGGCGTTGGTGGGCCTGCAGCGCGGACTCGTTTGCGGGTGGGGGAGGAATAGCAGTGCTCTTGTTTCGCTCGTGCGCGTGGACAGGCCCGAGTGAAACGCTGTCCGCGGTAAGAGACCGCTTCCGGCGTTGCCGAAGAGTCCTGACGACTGGCTGGACCGTGGGCCCGTCGTGCTCGGAGCTGGAAACGGCCGCAGCAAGAGTGACGGGCTGCTCTTCCAAGCACGGTCTGTGGGAGTGTGCAGTCCTGTCGATGCGACGGTCTGAGACCGCGTGTACGCCCCCGGACTGAGAGTCTTTGCTGCGAGCGCTGCTGGTTCGCTTGTGCGAGTGACCCTTGGGCATGGTCGTCGCGATGAGAGCACCGGGAAAAGCAACACAATGGCCGAAGGCTGGCTTCTTCTTGATGGCGCGTGCTGCGCGTGGGCGAACGAGCTGCACGCGTTGGTAATTAAAACGACGACGATTATGCTCACTTCGGTACTTCGTCACTTTCAGTTATTCTTTGGTTTGGTGGAACCATATTTGGTTTTAGCCACAAAAGCGTTTTAAATGCTGCATGCAACTTTTTACGAGAGTCTAAGAGAAATGAGGTTTAAGTGTAACTTGAGCCAGCTGGCTTATTTAAAGTTTTTTTTTTTGGTTTTGTCAATTTCAGTACACCAAAATTTAATTTTTTAGATCTGGCGAGCTTATATTATAATCTGCGCTGAATAAACTGTTAATTTTCAACTTGCCATCTGAATAAGTGCATTAGTTTTCTAAACAAGGCATCGTCCGACTTATGGTCTATCCTCCAGAGTGCGTTGCACCACGATCGATATTGAGGAACCAACCAACCAACTCTCCGATGGCAAGAAATCGAGTGGTGCAGGTGAGAGAGATAAAAAAAAAAGTCACAGCTTTGACGCAAAGGTGAAGAAATGAACGCGATCTCAACAATTTCGAAGGTCACGCGCAGAATGGCAAGTAGATTGGAACGTGCCCCGCGTTTCTTACGCACAAATGACGCGCAAAACGTACTCACAGGGTACAAATGAACCTAAAAAAGCGTCTCAGTTGTTACTTCGCTGTGTCTGAAAAGTGCGCCCTTTTCGCAAACGGATGCTGTGCAATGATCGCAGTGACTTTTGTGCGCCTCGTAAGCCCTGTAACTACAACAGAATCATTCCAGTGCAAGCCCGACGCCAGCCAAGACGTATGATCCTCGTCGCGCCATCTTGCTGATAATGCTGAAAGCTCGATAGTCCCCGCCGAGATGCCCGCCAACAGTAACGGTAAGTCACAGATATAAATAGCTTGCCGTTTGAACGTTCAAGGTGGTACCCCTCGGTGGCCCACGCTGAGCGAATGGTGCAGTCTTTCACGAGACTATTTGATGTGTTTGATCTGTGCGTTTGTCACGCAGCGGGTACGTCTGCAGGGTGCCTCTTGTTGATTCGGCAGAAGCTTAATGTGAAAGTGGAGTCCGTACCCACCTGCGAGGCGGGTCGTTTTATTATATGTGATTTCTCCTTACTAAGAAAAAATGGAGAGTGATCTGTGTGTATGCACGCACTGTTATTCGAGATTGAAAATAGTTTTTTTTGAAAAACTTGATGTGTATTTGAAATGCGGACGTGAACTGATTCTCGCTGTGGATTTCAACTATGTTTGTTCGAGTATAGGTAAATCGAGTTTGAGGCCATACAGTGATTCAAGCACCGCCGTTCTAATTGATATGGCGGCGAAGGTTCTGCTAGAAGATGTAGGTGAATGTCTTTGCAGTGGAAAAGGGGTCATGTTTACCCATTTTCAATGTTCAAGCCATGCTAGACTTGGCATAGTACACGTGTCTTCTGAAATCATTCCTTCGTGCCATGATTACAGAGTTACACCTGTTACATTTAGTGGTCATTGCTTGGTTTCATCCTCAAGGGGTAAACATAAAAGGAATAACAAACATTTCTCTGGGGACCCCTGGAAATTTAATGTAAAGCTTTTAAATGATGAATAGTTTAATTGTATTTTTTAGAAACCATAGAAGACTTCGCAAATAGAACACTTGAATCCTGGGGACACAAGTCGGAACTACTTAAACAGCCCATTAAACTGAAATCACTTCATAGAGCCAGCATCTTGAGACATGCTGAAAAAGAGCTTGAAGCGCGCTTGCGTGAAAACTTGCAACAGTTAGTAGCGGAAGAATGTACCCAGGCAGGTACATCAGAGGAGATAAACAGAACTAAACAAAAGCTAGAGTCGATAGACCAAAAACGTTATCGCGAATCATTGATTCGAGCTCGAGCAGAAAACTTGGTAGCGAGAGAAATGCCAACAAAAGGAGCTCTTGGAGCTGAGAAGAGACATGCCCGCAAAAGTGAAATAAAAGAAGTAGGATATAAAGAAGCAAGGTACCGTACGAAAAAAAAAACAATAGCCGGTGCGTTTTTTGAATATTACAACGAGTTATTTTCACCAACCAGTGCACACGCAGATCGTTTTAATAGTGATCTCATTTCATTAATGCCAAGACTTGAGGATGAAAGGAAGGAAGTTTTAGAATTGCCTATAACAGAGCGATAATTTGAAAAAAAAAAACATTTGATAAGTTAAACAATGGTAAGTCTCCAGGACCAGATGACCCGAGTGCTGCAGTACAAGGAATTCAAAGATGCAATTTCACCTATTTTAAAGGAGGTATTTAACGAGGCTTTTAAGCATAAACAACTTCCATCATCGTTATTGTCAGCCCACACGGTCTTAATATCTAAAACAGAAGACCCCGTGAAGTTGAGAAGTGTTACTGTATATAGACCAATCAGCATAACTAATGTTGACTATAAAATATTGATGAAAAGGTTAGCCAGGAGACTTCAGACAGTTATGACAAAACCAGTTGGGTCCCATCCAACTAAAGGGAAGAAAAATAATGACCAACATAAACATAGCACGATCAATCCTAGAAAGTGACGCTATGCATCTCAATGTTTACATGCTTCGATCAAGTTGACCTCGGAAAGGCATTTGATCGCGTGCCGCCCGACTTGCTCCTTTCATTACTTGAGCCCATCAACGTAGGGAGTTTTATCAGCGACAGAGCGCGCATGGCTTACACAGGATGCACGACGAGATTGGTAATAAATAAAACTGTGGGTGAGCTTATACCTGTGCTGCGGTCAGTGAGACAGGGGTGCCCGCTATCGCCCCTGCTTTTTGCTATTTTTATTGAACATTTCTGTTTAAGTGTAATTAATAACAGTGCAATACGTGGCTTTAAATTGCATGAAACTGAGGTTAGCCTCGTTGCATACGCAGACGACATTTCAGTTTTCTGTACAAATTATGTGAGTATAATGCATGCTATAGTCAAGAGTCGGACGGAATCCCGCCTGGTCGGGGACAAACATAATGCAAAATAACGAAAACGCTGACCAAGGTGAAATACACAAAAGTTAAAAAAAAGATGTTACGGATCCCCATAAGGAAGCCTTGTTCACAGTGACCCTTTCCTGTGGGGAGCCTGTTCACAGTGGTCACTGTGAACAAGGCTTCTGTGTGGGGAGCCGAAACGTCTTTTTTCAACTTTTGTGTATTTTACCTTGGTCGGCGTTTTTGTTATTTTGCGTAATGCATGCTATGAATGCTGTGAGAAGTTTTTGCCAAGTGAGTGGTAGTGCCGTCAACTGGGATAAGTGCCTCGGTTTCTGGCATGGGGAATGAGAGGTCATACCAAAAGTATTTCTGAACATTAAGTGGCAGGAAACATCATTGGAGTATTTAGGAGTGCCACTGGAGTTGTATCACGACAGCGAACAATATTGGAAAAAAGAAACACAGGTATTGTGCAATAATGCAGAAAAATGGAAAGGTTGGGGTACTTCGATATTCGCATGGGCCACAACGTGTAACTTGTTTACAATGAGCAAGCTGTGGTACGTAATGCAGGTTTTGTTGCACTTCACTGGAATAAGTGTACAGACAATACACAGAGTATTTTCAGTTTTCATTTGGAGCTATGTCTGGGAAAGATTGAGCCACACAAACCTCTTCAGAAAAGTTCGAGATGGTGGGCTTGTATTAGTTCATTTGTAGGTAAGACAACGTGTCAATCGCTTTCTTTTTCTGCATGATGTAGATAACCCTTTTTTTGGAACTGTTATACAAGTATAAGGTTGTCTACAATTCACCGGGATTTCTCGTATCATCAAATGTGCATGGACAAATACAGGGGTGTTTAAAGGAAGTTGTTGGCTGCTGACCCGCAGGTCGCGGGTTCGAATCCCGGCTGCGGCGGCTGCATTTCCGATGGAGGCGGAAATGAATGAGGCCCGTGTGCTCAGATTTGGGTGCACGTTAAAGAACCCCAGGTGGTCTAAATTTCCGGAGCCCTCCACTACGGCGTCTCTCATAATCATATGGTGGTTTTGGGACGTTAAACCCCACATATCAATCAATTAAAGGAAGTTGTTTCGTCTTTCCCCTTTCAATCAGTCAGATTTTCGTTAGAGTATCTGAATGAAGTACCACGGTAAAATAATGTATAAAGACCTTGTCGATGTTTTACTGCTTGTACCATTGTACCGTCAGCTATACTGTGCAGGCCCAAGGCAGGATGTTCTGAAACGTGTTAAAAGAATGCTTCTAGCGCCAGGGGTAAAAACTTTTTTTCTTTAAATTACATACTGGTACCTTACCAGTTAAAACGTGGTTGCAAGGTAGGGGAATATTCGTCCCATGGAGCACACATTGCCCCTTGTGAAGTAAACCGGAAACAATTGAACACGTGTTTATAAATTGCTGGAGCGGGGTATTTTTCGGGGATATTACAGAGAACCTTGAAAAACAATTACCACCAAGTCCACGAGGCATCTGTTTTCTTTCGGTTAAGAACGAGGCAGGCGTACCTTATGATCTAATCATGCTTCTGGGCCTGCACAGTGTATGGAAAACCCGATGTGCCTTTGAAAACGCGGATGTAGAAGTGCTATCTGTGCGCCAATACTGTTGCGAATCTATGTGCCATTTTCTTGAAGT
Organism: Rhipicephalus microplus; assembly: GCF_043290135.1. Taxonomy (NCBI): domain Eukaryota; kingdom Metazoa; phylum Arthropoda; class Arachnida; order Ixodida; family Ixodidae; genus Rhipicephalus; species Rhipicephalus microplus. The sequence goes on along the minus strand of NW_027464615.1, from coordinate 476,863 downwards.
GCTGAAGGGCCAAGAGGATGTACCAGACTGGATTGTGCGCATCGAGCCATTGTTACGAGTGCCGAAGTATTGATCAATCGTCAGCTAGGGGCAGACGGTACTTCAATAAATTTTGTGGGTGCATTTTGTGACGCACTTGTATTTTGACCACTATGTAAATGTGTGAAAGGCGAACAGTCTTGATATGGAAGGCAACGAAGAAAAAAAGAGAAGACACTCGGTGGCTCAGTGGTGAACGGCTCGCCTTCACGACGCAGAGGTCGCACGTTCGATTCCGCGCGCCGGAGTCTCTTTCTGCATCTTTCTTTCTTGCGTTTTCATCCATAGATACGTATACATGTGCGGTGCATGACATCGACGCTGACGCCGGCGACGAAATTCAGTTGAAAGTGCCCATTTAATTGATATCGCAATATTATTTAATAGAGGGAAACATAGCGCTGTGCTCGTTGAGACACCACGGTAGCGATGGGTAGTAAATGTGTCTGCCTAGACATTGTGCTTACGGTTGCTAATGCACTTGTTGCTTAGTTCTTAAGGTTAACAGAGTGAAAATAACACACACACACACACACACACACACACACACACACACACACACACACACACACACACACACACACACACACACACACACACACACACACACACACACACACACACACACACACACACACACACAAAAAAAAAAAAAAAAAAAAAACTGGACAAGCGTTCACTTCAAACTGAACCTCCGTCGTGTGTTATTTTCACGTTGCTTACCGTAAGAATGCAGTTACTTGGTTCACTGTTTTGGATTTTGTTTCACATGAAAGAAAGGCTCGTTGTGAACCTAGTGAGCCGATTTCAATTGATCAGCCTAAACGGGTCAAAGTAAGGTGAACAGCTGGGTTAGTTTGTATGGTTCCATATTGTTTAAAACAATGTCCACTTCTTGTGTAATTTGGGTTAATTTTAAATAATAAAGCGTGGAGGTGGTGACTAGGTTTTGGTGAGCTTTCGCCTGGTCTTGCGACAGAGCGCTGAGAGTAACACAAATAATTAAGCTTAGGTTAACCGATGTACTTGCCGACATTCTCAAGCCGACTGAAGCACAGTGCGTTGCAGTTCCCATACACACTAGTGCCCCTTTCGTTTACTATACTGTGAAACTATATTCAAGACATTCCACAAACAAGCATGTTGATTACTTCGGTGGGCATTGGGTTGAACGATCGCCGTACTTCTCAACACGGTGTCACAGGGTTACATATGTCCAACACAAGATTCAAGAGATTATTCGTTAAGGTATTTGCGTAGCTGCGATTTAGATTAGTCTTTTTTTTACGACATTCACTACAAACTGTGTGGCCAGAGAAATTGTATACGTGCAACACACACAATTTTAAAATAAAGGTTGCCGAAATAGGAAAGCCAAGTCAGCAGTGACTGATTACTAAATCCAGCCGCAACCAAATTTTGACTGCGGAGCCCTGTTTGTGTCGCGAGAATCGCGAATAGCTGCGGGTCTGGAAATATGAGAGCAGCAATACAAGTCTGATGAGTGAGAAATGGTTTATTTGATGTTCAATTACGCACTAAAACTCATGCAAAATGACACGTAAAAGGTGGACAATGGCTATGTACAATGACACGATCGATGGTTGATTATGCAAGAATCATGTTGACAAATGTACGGCGAAGCTCACTTGCCACATAATTCCGCGAGAGTTCAACACGTTGCGCACGAAGGTCGTGCTCCTATGTTGCTCTTCCGAGCTTCCTTGCGTAAACTCGAAAAAAAGCCATCTTCGAACTCTCCTGTCGCGGCCATATTAGGCGCACGAAATGGATATCTGCATCGCAGATGAAGCTGATGGAAGGTGACAAGAACTGCGATGCAGTTGACAAAACTGGTTGTGGAACGAAGTTGAAGCACATTGCCCAGAGCAAAATGGCGTGCTTGTTCATGTCACGGCGTTATGACTAAAGGTAAAAAAAAAGCTCGCCGGCTGTACATGTACCACTATCCCGTGTCAGGTCATCAAACATTACCCTAAATGGCGTCGTCTAGTAATTTCGCGTTACGGGGGGCAAAGGTAGGCCAAAGCGCCAGAATAGAAACGTATACTATCCGACAACGACGAGGGATTCAGACGCCGCGACATAATCGTGAAACGTAGCTTTGCCTCAAGTACGATGAAATAGTGGCACGAAAACTCCTCGGTAATATTCCTTCTGAAGAGGCTCCCCTAACATTGATCCCACGTCAAGAAAACTGACAAATTTATGTGATATCGAATAAAAACGTTTCGATGAACGTGACACCACGAGACAGCACGCTCCCGGGTCCTCTTGGTTTCCAGCGTCTATCGGTCTTCTTGATCTGTAGAAATGATTCGCACAGTTGGTCGACAAATGCAAAGTAAGGGGCCGTTCCAACGCTCAGTACATTTGCACGTTCGGCTACGATAGCCAAGCAAAAAAACGAATCCGGATGCTTTCTATCTGTGGTACCTGAGGGTACAGGTCCACGGAGGCAGCGGCACCGAGCCGAAGCAGACGATGTTGCAAAGTATGGCAAAGTCATCGCGGCCGTCAAAGATGCGCCACGAAGAAGGGCCCACTATGAACTCCTGCGGCGTCAGGACCAGAAACCTGAGCAGGGGCATGAAGGGCGTCATGACGGTCTTGATGTCCAAGGGCGGGACGATGTCCCCGTCTTTTGCGTCAACCGTCAGGCTCCTGATGACCTTGGCCCGGGCCCATTCGTGCAGACTGTGCACGACGCAGGTCTCCGGGACGTTGCGCACGTTCCTGAGCACGTACTCGACCGTGCCGTCCAGGGCGTCGATGAAGCCGTCGGAGCAGACGACGGAAACGCCGTCGTGTCGAAGCACGGACAATGCCGCGTCGTCGATCAAGCCGCCGTCGCTGATGGACGCGTAGTCAATGAGGCGGCACACGTTGCGAGCGCTGATGTGCGACACGATGTACTCGGAGCATATTCTGAGCAAGTCTGTCGCCATGTACTTCACGGCAGCCGTTCGCGTGTACATGGCATCCTCGATGCCCCTGAAGCGCGGCTTGCCTCCGTAGAAGTACCTGCAAACATGGAGTGATTCGTAAGTTGGCTATTCAGCAAACTCTGAGCATTGCTTTATACCCCCCGGAACAACTAGTTGAAAAAAAAGGGGGGGGGGACCCTTAATTTTCGCTTTTAAGAGTTGAACGCGATAGCGAAATTCGGCCCCTGGTGCACCCTTCAGCCGCTAAGTGCATACTTATATACACAGGCACGCACAAAAACACGCACATAGTAGATTAGACCAGCGTGCGCTATTATCGCCGGATGGGCTCGTTTTCGTCGTGACGACTGTCGAACAAAATGCGTTAAAGGGGCCCTGAAACACTTTTCCAAGTAACCATGGAATGAATTCACTAGAACAGCTTATTGCCTCACGAATTCAACGTCGCAAAAATTTTAAGAATTCGTCCAGTGCGAGCGGAGTTACAAAGGTTTGTCGCATACTGCAATTGCATTATCTCTTCTCTCGTCCCAATGAAAGGAAACTAAACAGGGAGGGGTGGCAGGGCCAAAAAACTACCGCGCCTCGTGACCTCGAGCACTTGTTTATCTTCGAATTCGCACCTTTTTCAGTGTGATCGCGCGCGCACTCGTGGACAAGTAGCAGCCTCCCGCGGCTAACTCGGTACTTTATTTTTTGGACACAGACGCACAGATGATTTTTCGCTCACAACCAACGGGGCCGACGCCGGGTTTTCTGCGACACGAGCTCTTTGACGCTATCGCGTTAAACAAGCAGGGCTATTTTTAGAGAAACGCTTGTAGCGCACAATAGCACATATTGCTGATTCTGAGGCCGTTAAGCCATGATGTTTCTTCATGAAGGCAGCTTTGTAATATTTCCAATCACTTAAAATATCATAGGACTGACTATGGAGTGACTGACCCTGGAGTAAAATTTAACTGTTAAGATATCTTGAGCAAAAACATGGCATAATTTCGTACGAAATATACAATGTTAAATACATGCTTTTACGAGGAGCTCTTCAACATAAGTCAAGTTTGATGTAAATACTGCAGCTACTCAGTGTTCTTTCATCAAAAGGCCTCCTCTAGAACATACCTTCGAATTAATGCAAGAAATATTTCATTTATTACGCTGGCGTAATTAACCACGTATAAACTTTTCTAGTTTGAACAATCGGCTCATATCAATATAAGGCGTTCACGAAAGACAAAACACATCGAGCGCACTGGCTTGGGCTTCTTTGGTCTTCTTGATACACCGTTAATTGAAGACGTTACAGCGAAAACAGCGAGGACACTAGGCATGATGTGCATTGTAAATTATGACAGAACATTTCTGTAGTCTATACTCAATGCGACGGTGTCGTGCAAAGCCGGAACGGCCTCGAACTTTACTCGTATGGTGTGTGTGTCCGCACTGAAGTTATTCCGGCCACTATCTCAGATCATCATGCTGTATTCGGGGAACGGCAAGTACGCAGCTGAAATTCAAGCATGATGCCGCTCTTTTCGAGCCTTAACATTAAAATGACGCGACGAAAGCCTCGAAGATAAAGTTTTCCATGCTTTCCCACGCCACTTTCATCCTTTCGATAAAAATGCAGAGGCGGTTCTGATTGATTGATATTTGGGGTTTAACGTCCAAAAACTACCATATGATTATGAGAGACGCCATAGTGGAGGGCTCCGAAAATTTCGAACACCTGTGGTTCTTTAACATGCACCCAAATCTGAGCACATGGGTCCGCTGCATTTCCGCCTCCATCAGAAATGCAGCCGCCGGAGCCGGGATTCAATTTCGCGACCTGCGGGTCAGCAGCCGAGTACCTTAGCCACTAGACCACCACGGCGGGGCACAAAGGCGGTTCTAACAAAGCTGTTTCCGGGCCCGAATTACCGAAAAACATGACCCCCGGAATCGGTATCAACACCGAGGATAACAGTGGTCGTACGGCTTCAATGCGTACAAGCTAGAGATATCCGAGCGTTTATGCTTGGGAGACGCGCGTACGCTTGCGAAATCCGCACGAACGCGTAACGATAACGGCAGTGCGCATGTGCATAATGGCTGTGAGAGCAGTGGTATACGTAAAGGGCGTACTCTGCAAAGCCGATACAGTGGTGAAAGACAGCACGCCCATTTGGCTTCGCCGTCGTATTTACCGCATCCTGGTGAAACACTTGTTGCTGCGTCGCGACTCAGTTTGCACTTGAAGAGACAACAGAAAAGAAGGAAATGGCAAGCGATGGCTATTTACTTCTTTACGATTGTTTTTCTTTCAGACTGCGCTATTGCAATACGAAATGCACCAACTAGCCCTATCTGTTGTACTTAGTAAGTCAGTTACCAAACAACGGGAAGCAGTTCAGCGCACAGGCTCATAATATATCCTAGCAGAGCGTAAACTGTGCTTAGCTGAAGCTGTCAAGTTGGTGAAATCGTCGGTACGCCGTTGGGTGAAACGGTAACTTGGGGCTGTTGCAGTGTTTGCGCAGTGTATTGCCCAACAAAATCGCGGAACCATACAGAAAACAACACCTCGGAACGCTGCTAGCTCCTGACGTACAGTCGTCAGCAAGCTTAACCAAAGTGCTCTGCAGCGTGACCTGGACTGGTTAGACTAGTTTGACTGATGCCAACTGCAAAACGCTTGGCGCTGTTGCCGAGGAAATATTTTAGTGGATTCGGGTAATATGTCGACTTGCATAGATACCATCTCGGTGACAGAACTTAAAGCAATGTGGCGCTGATGTTAATCAAACCGCTTGAGGACACGCTGTGGAGCGATATAGCTAAAGAAAGTTCTACCGTAAGAACATGCATGATATTGGACGAATGATGGTTATGCAGGGACGAGCAGACTTACCTGAGCATGCAGGCGAACCCGTCCGGATGGATGTCGGTGACAATCACCTGATCGTTTTCCGGAAGACTTCCGAAGAACATCGTGGCAAAGACCTCGTTCACCATGGCCAGGAACTGCTTGTGCGCCTTGAAAGTGCGCGTAGCGGGAAACTGCTCCGGAAACACAAGAAACTCGACGTCGGCGAATTCGCCACTGTCGAGGTACTTGAGAAACCTGGCCTGGTAATCGAGAAGGCAGGGACAGTGGCGGCACCAGTTTCGTGCAAGCAAAACAAGTAGCGCACTTACAGGTGGCGTTAGACAAACCACATAACGCAAGCACCTGCCATCAGCCTGGATACGACAATGGAAGGACAAAAGCCTCGTGTTTCCACAATAAAATGTGGTGGTATGCCGGCTGCGGCCATGGTATAGCTGCCAACGTCTTAATCACCTCTACTCTCATAATTATTTGCTTTCTTCTAGTGGGTTTGCCTTCTTTTGGAACACAGTGTGTTACTCCTAATGAGTGGCGGTTATCTTTCCTTCGAGCTACATAGATCGCACATTCACATTTGTATGCCCTGATTTCAACTGAACGACTTGTTCACAGAACTACTTCTGTCTTACAGCGCCAAATTACAGCTATAATTTTGCTTTCTATGGCTCACAGCATCATACTCAATTTCAGCTCATTTGTTTTCCTAAGCCGACAGGTTGTTGCAACTTGGACAAGTACCGGTAAGATGCTATGTACCTTCCTTTTGAGGGATACGGGAGGCATTTATATGGTGACAAAAATACGGGCTGTAAAAAGAAAACACTGAACGTGTGAGAAGTCAGACGCACCTTGTGCACCGAAGGCATTCCAACCGGAAACTTTCAGCACCACCAGCAGAAGCGCTAAAACGTTCAAGGAATGGGCAGGCCGACTGTGTAACACTGACTATAGGAACACGTATTACCGCTCTGCTTTTCAGCTGATGAAGCTCATTCCCTTTGCGTAGTCGTGCTTAGGATTGCATCTCATTGGCAACTGGGAGAGGGTCTCGCTGGTCAGCAATGAGAATAGCTTTACGCCGGCAACTTTGTGAAAGATAATGAGCCTTTCGGTTCAAAAACAACAGATAACAAAATGACCAGATGTTTGCTACCACATAAATATAAATACTTACGGGACCCATTGAGTGGATTCTCTTGTAGAGAGGGCAAAAGCAGTGGCTATTGCGCAGACAATAAGTGCAGGTCTTCTTATCTGTGAGTGAACAATAAGACAATGTGTGGAATTACCAAAAGCTAGTACCAAAAGCCAAGCTAAAAAAAAAGACATGACAGTCGCAACAGCAGGCAGACATCACACGCTGGCATCGTCATGATGTCACGATGGTGCCTTCTCGTCACCTGTTACATGGTTCAGCCACATGGCAAAAGTTTAAGCACTTGCTCAACATACAATCATCTTGAGCTGATGCCTGCATTCATACTTGTGAACATTGGCGATAAAAAAGCAAATATGAGGTGTTGTGACCTTTACTAGAAAATAGATACGTAAACATAAAGACGCTAGTGTTTCTTAGGCTGCGGTGAAAACGCAACGCTATGCATGGAAAATTCCCTTGCCGACGATATGGTGCTGCCTACTTCGGGAAGCGTCTAATTCAGCGCACAGGTAGTAAATGCGCACAACCATTGACCTTTCCCCGCAACAAAATACATTCATGTCTCACAAATGGTTCTTTGCAAGCTATCATGCTATCGAGTACCACATGCAACCAAAACAATATTGACATGTAGTAAAGGTACGAAGACATGTCATGGCAGCAGTGATGATACAGTAAAAAATGAAGCCTCATAGAAGTGATCACGTCAGGACGAAAGTGGTACGAGAACAGCATCACGGATGGCCGCGGATTCGTGACTCATGTAGGGCCGCCAGTATAAGACTATCGTATTTCGACGACATATTCGTCGAAGAAATTTTTAATTACCTGCGACGCTTCTCGTTGGCTCGCCTTCAGCTCACGTACAACAGAACACCAGAGGAAGCGAAAAGTGACACTTCTTCAGTCACAGTGAAAGCACCAAGCAATATGCATAAAAAAAAAACTAGTCTACACGATGGAAACTTCGTCTTGGTCTGGGGTCGACGACGAATTTTCTCTCTGTTTGCAAGCTTGACTCTGAAGTTCACATGACATTCTTTGCAGCTTTGTTCTACAAACCGGCTGACGCCGAGTTTATTCTTTCACGGCACATATGTCTGGGCGCAAAATATCAGCAGCAAGCACCACAACTAATTGCAGCGTACCCTATAGTTCCATGAATGAAAGCTGTTTGTAGTCTTAAAGATACGCCAGACGTTCTTGAACTGCCGCGCAATGACCAGCACACGAGTAAGGAAACACAGAACACCATAAAAAAAGACTGCCAGATGTTTATGATCCGTATAGCAATTGATTGATTGATATGTGGGGTTTAACGTCCCAAAACCACCATATGATTATGAGAGACGCCGTAGTGGAGGGCTCCGGAAATTTCGACCACCTGAGGTTCTTTAACGTGCACCGAAATCTGAGCACACGGGCCTACAACATTTCCGCCTCCATCGGGAAGGTCTGGATAGCAATAAACAGATATTTAAACTAGAAACCTGGACACGTGACCAGTCTACATCTCGCACTGGCTGACAAAAAGCACAAAAGAAAAACGAACATTCGTAATAGGAGTGTAGCCCAAGGAAAAAAAAAGAAATGCCACAAAACGTGGCATGAATTTTCGCCGAGCTTCGCGTATGGGAGATTCACAGATTGATCACGTGTCTAAGTACCTGGTCGAAATATCTGTTCCCTGATTTCCAGAAAAAAGAAAACAGTTGGTGATGTGTGCTAGGGGCATCTTGGGTGTTTTTTTTTTACTTGTGTCCTGGTCATTTCGAGCAGTTTAAGAACGCCTGACTGCTATAAACCAACTATTTCGCAAAAAAAAATCTTGCAGTGAACCACTTACGCCAATTTGAGGAAAACTGACGCAAAGCGTGTTTCCCACGCTTCGGGGGTGCCTGAGAACAAGGCGTATAGAGTGAGGCGCACAGAGCACCGCTAGGGCAAGTTGCTTATTTCCTTCCCAATATCATCGCTCGGTGCTTTCGTGGCTACTGCAGGAGTGGCACTTCGGCTTCCTTTAGCGTTCCGCTGCACGCGCACTTGAGCGAGTGAACAGACAGGCTGGCAGGTAAACAAAGAGGACGCGCTTGCGCGCTGTCGAAGAGCTGGCTGGAAGGCTTATTGCGTACACGGACGGCTCCGTCATACCAGACAAAGGCTCGGCCACTGCTTCTTGCTTTACGCCAGCACTTGGTTTGACGGCCTCCTGCCGTCTGCCTTTTGCGGCCTGCTCTACCGCTGCAGAGACGGCCGATCTTTACTTGGTAGTTGACCTCCTGACAGCAAACCCCCCTAACGTGCTCCGTGGCTGTCGCGTGTGACTCAAGAGCTGCGTTGCTGGCCTTGGCAAAGCCGGAACGGGCAGGCTTCGCAACGCAGGTGCTCGTCACCAAACTGCATGCCCTCCTTGCCAGTGGCATCGATGTTTCTCTGCACTGGGTTACATCTCATGTGGGAATCCAGGGAAACGAGCAGGCTGACGTCCTGGCAAAAAAAGTACATCACTCCGCCGTCCCTGTGTGCTGTACCGTGGTCGCCACAGACTTTTCGAGGCTCACATTGAGGATGCTGTTGCTATACGCTGACACCCTGACGATCGCGTCGAAAGGATGGAACCACGAACCCGGCGGCCCAACCGGGGTTTCACCAGGAGGGAGAGGTCCCCGCTACTTCGCTTGCGCATCGGCTGCTCATGGCCTGCAGCCTGGGGCAGCCGTTGCGCAAGGGCATGCAACGAGCTGTCAGAAGGTGCCATGAAGCTGTTTGTCACGCGCTCCCACGATATCTAGAATTTTCACCCCTACTGTACAGTACTCAAGACTTAGTACACAGAGCTGAGTATTGCTCGAGATCCCCGATTACTCTGGATCCCCGCGTCTTGTCGCTATGAAACCAGTCGCAAGAAATACAATTAGCTGTGACGTAAGCGTTTAAATTACGCCGAAATCACGCAAGCTGGACACGTTGAAAACAAAAGCACGTGCATTACGTAGCCATCAACTGTCGTGCTTCATTACGGGAGGATTATGCGCGTCACGCCATTCATCGTGCCTCTTGAACGTCTCTCGAAGCGTTAAACTCAGCTCGAAGCAGTAATGAAGCCTGTAAATATTGAAGCTTGATCAAATCGCAGGCTTTCATTGAAAATGTACTTCATTGAGAACGCGTTTTTAGGTGCGCCTGGCAATGCTGAACTATTCGTTCCAATCTTGCATGCAGTTTTCTCACTTTCAGAGCACTTTGTCTGTCTCTTCATTTTCGTAAACGCCTTCCACGAAGAAAACACGGGCGTGAACTAACAACCCCCTTTGTACGCTCACTAATTATTAAGAATTATTGACGTTTCTCGTCCAAAAACCGCGACACAATTATGCGAGACGCTGTACGGTGGAGGTCTCCGAAAGTTTCGACACCTGTGGTAAATATAAGGGCACGGGTCCTTTGCACTTCGCCTGCATGGAAATGTTGCCATCACGGCTGGAATTCGATCATGAGACCTTCGGGTCTGCGTTCGAAGCCCCCTAAGCACTAGACGACCAGGGTGGGTACTGAGCTAGCTCTTTACCTTACTTTAACTTTTAGATAGTTATGTGTGGTTTAACGTACCAATACCACCATATGATTACGAGAGACCCGTAGTGGAGGGCCCCGAAAATTTCGACCACCTGGGGTTCTTTAACGTGCACCCAAAACTGAGCACAGCGGTCTACAACATTTCGCCTCCATCGGAAATGCAGCCGGGATTCGATCCTGCGATTCGCGAGTCAGCAGCCGAGTACCTTAGCCACTAGACCACCGCGGCGGGGCCTTACTTCAACTTTTGAAACTTGGTGCGACAAGATGGAAAGAACACGCATGCAAGATCAGTGCACGTCAGCACTTGTGCAGTCTGTCTTTCTTCGGTCTTTTTTTATGCTGATGAATTTTGTTTACTGAAGTGTGTGCCAAAAGCACTGGTTTAACTGTGGCCGGACAAGTTAAGGCGCGGAAACGAATGAGAAAAATTTAACAAACAAGAAGAGAAGCACTTAATAAAAAAAACAAGTTTTCAGCCCTTCCGTCGGTACAGACTTACAGAAGCGAGGCACGAACGGGAGTGGTCTACAATGCCAGAAATACCATCGGCTGCGGTCGAGACGCCAAGACGTGGCTTTCCCGTGACTTTTCGCGAGACAGGATTCGACGGCTGAAAGACGAGGACTGGCGGGAAGTGCGCCTTGGAGACACAGCACATGTAGTGGCGAATGGGGGCGTTGACTTGAACGTAGTAAGGAAAGGCAAAGTAATGCTTATTGCGGACAAGATGGAATCTTTTTTCTTGTTCCTTTCTTGGAGCCTATCTTGTCTCTGAATCATCTGATGTACTGACGTTTGATCAAAACTGTGCACTAGCGGCTTTTCGATTAAAATTGTGAAACGCTATGAATGCGCACGTGCCAGTAGTTTGCCAGCTGTAAGGTCCTGGTGTGATGCGTTTAATGCAGAGGGCACGCAACATGGATGACAATGTGTTTTAGGGGGGAAGGGGGCGGGGGTGTCCTAGATACGGCTCAGGTGCTACGATCTTTCCTTAGGGCGATTTTTCACGAACAAGAAAATGAGATAAGGAATATGACGAGTGCCCACGTCTTACTTTTTAAGATCAGAATGAAAATACGTATCCACCACGGGAAGCCCTAAGCGGCTCGGCGCCTAAATGAGCTAACACCCGAATTTATCAGGGAATTTTATGTCGGCAGCAATTACATGGTCGTGCCTGGTGGGCTCTTGCCTTTGGCGTTGCCGTTAACAAATGACATCTCCAAAATTGATAACATCTTGATAACGAATTGATAACAAAATTGATAACAGCTCCAAGTGCGTCGCATGTTTTGTGTGCGAGTAGAAGCACGCGAGCCCTGTCGACGCAGGTGGGTGAAGGTGCGATGAAACAAAGCTGCCGACCGAGGCGGCTGAAGCAGAAATGAAACAAGCCGGCCATCTCTGTCACGTGAAATGCGCATACGCTGGCTGCATACAGCGTGTTGTCTTGTTCATTGATTTGTGCGGTTTAACGTTCCAAAGCCACCATATGATTATGAGAGACGCCGTAGTGGAGGGCTCCGCAAATTTTGACCACCTCGATTTCTTTAACGTTCACCCAAAGTGTTGTCTTGTAGGAAAACGCGATGACTCCCTTGTCAAAGCGCGTATAGACTTATTGTCGCCCTTGCCTACAGATGCAACTCCAAGTGTGGAGCCACTCGGGAATGTAGAATTCGGGGAGAGAGAGGCCACTGAACAGTGGTCACTGCTTCCACTGCAGATCGGCGGAAACTTCACAAGCCGATGAACAGAAGCGAGACTGCTAGCCTGCCTAGTTGGAAAGTATTGATAGAAGTATATTTGCGTGGAACAAACGGGGACGATGAAAAAAAGACACAAAAAAGCGCTTGTCTGTGTGTCTCCTTTTTTCGACTTCGTTTGTTCTGCGCAAAGTACTTATATGAAATATTTATAAATTATCAAACATGGTCTTACACTCCACATATCCGGAAACTTCGAACCACATTCCGCAATTTTTTTTATTATGTCAAAGTACAGAAGGAGTAACCGGGAACGAAAAACAAGCGATGGCAGTCTTGTATGCGTGAATGAGGGCAATCCCCTTGCTAAAGCTCACCTTGTTATAACTTTGCTATCACATCTTAGTTGTCTACTTTGCTTATTAATTGCTTTTAATGTGGAGTTCACTTTATTCCAGGACAAATAATCGTAGTGGGTACGAGTGTTTCATTACCACAGATCAAAATAAACTCGTGCCACGCGTTTGGTAGCACGCGCCGCGCGTTCATTAAGAAGAAACAATCCGCCCCGGTTGGTTTGGCCAAAGAACTCCGAGCTGGCACAATGTCCAGGACACCCTCCCGAACCTCAAGCGGAACTGGGATGGCTTCCACGTGTGAACATCCACCTGCCACCGCTAGCAACGTCCACTCGGACAAACCTTCACGGTCGGCTGACTTTGTCCGAGCAGCCCAGGAGGCGGGCAAGCCTCCGCGACTTCGCCGAAGGCACCCGAGTACGGTTTCCGTCCCGTCCAAGTCCGACGAGTCCAACAAGTCTTCACGCTCACGGCGTCGTGGCGCCGTTCGGAGGCCTCCCCGCACGTCGGAAGTCGTCCCTCCGCACTCGCCCGGCGAACTGGAACCCGTGCGCGCATCGCTCGCCTCTGCCACAGCGAACGATAGGACTGTTCGCATTCCCGAGCACCCTGGTGAGTCTACGCCGAACAGAGTGGCAGATCCCGCAACGTCCACTGGTACTCCAAGTCAAGCATCGTCCAGTTCGAAGACGGTGACGGAGCAACCGGCCTTGTCCACTGTGGAAGGGGGCAAGGCCACAAACCCCCCAGTCTCATCCGAAGGAAGACGGCGACCCAGAGGCACCAACGGAAGACTCCTAGGCGAAGGGTCAGCGAAAGGTGGGTAAGCTTCACGCTAGAGAAAATTCGGTCTGGTAGGAACAAAGCCTTCGGGCATTAAGTGGGTGTACTGAAACACTTCGCAAACGTTGTGTTTCGAGTTGACCTAGACGCTAGCCGCTCTAGAGACACGTCCGCACTTGTCAGCGTTTACGTACTCAGCCAAAGCGACCTATGACTAACCCCCGTATTCACAAACGCTCCTCGACTCGACTTTCGCCCTTCACTTGACAGAGTTAAGCTCTCCGCCACTGCTCGGCTGAAAATGACTCTGCGCTGCTAGAGAATTGCACCCTGTTATCGCTGATATGCAGTGGCTTGCCGTGGCTAGAGAGGGCGCTGCCATTGGCTTTCTCAAGTGAAGGTGAAGCGTTGAGTGAAGGGACGTTCTAGAATACGGGGGTTGATGTGCGCGGGCGCGATGACAGTATGCAAGTGGATAGCGTTGAGCTTGGTCACATTCGCTTTGCAGGAACAACATACCTCAGCGAAACGTCTTTTTTTTCTGCAGTAACTGCAGAGGGACGCACATGATGAGAAGAGTGAGGTGGCGGTAAACGTCCGCACAATGAACAAGTAGTGGCGTCAAAGCGTTCTGTTTCGAGCGGCGCGTTAAAAAGCCGTTTCACATGCCGCGATTGCAGTAGGAAAAATCGTCCCGTTCGTTTAATTCGTTCTGTTCGCAACCGCTGCTAATGGTGGTTTCTTTTCACATGAACTGCAAATGTTCTGCAGTTTTCGCTCGGCCACTGTCGCGGGTGGTTGGATGGGAAGCCCTTTATTGAAAAAAAAAAATAAGAGGGAGACGCATCTCCTCCGTGGGGATAAGCGGATAAGCGGGACTTTCAAACTGTACCAATACTTCACAGTGTAGTAGGGTTTGCACTTGTTCTATTCCATATCACGGGTGATGAGGTGGTGTGTGGTCAGTTCTGTGGTTTGTCGGACCCCTTATAAATCACTCTCATCAGGCCGCTCTGACTTCCATATTGCGCAAATATTAACTGCGTGTCCGGGTTCGCGTTCAGCGCTTAACGATAATTTGTGGGTTGCAGCACTTGTACGGCCATTCGCCCTTTATCAAATGCGGAACATTGTCACAATATATGGTGAAGGTCTGCGCGGCAGCGCAGCTTGACTGATTGCACGTCACTGTCTCAATGTCTGGTTGTCGCCATTTAGATAAAGAGTACTGTGTGTATGCAGAATTTGTGTAGGCCTTATTAATTAAGACTTCTTGAGAGCGTAAAAGCTATAGTGAACTAGAATATCATTCTAGTTCACTACAGTGAAAGCGAACACTTGCTAGAAAAGAGGACTGGTGGGGCAACGTGCGTTGTGCATTTTTTACTACCATGACGTAGAGACGTGCGCACGTAGTGCTTAGCGGCTACCGAAGGAGTCATTTGACTTGAGAGTTCATACAAATGTACCCTGAGGGGTGGGGGCACAGAAAGATTGGTCAACCCCCCTGCGGAAGCAGCAGCGGCGTGTGCCGCTGAGCAACGTATCTTGCCGCCGTTTTTTATGGCAAACACTGAAGAATTTTTCATATGTAACGTAACGATCGGTGCATTACGATATTATTGAATTTCCATGAACGTTTCTACGCGTGTTTCATCATTTGAGAACACTTTACAAGGTGAATATATTTACAAAGCAAATCCACAATTACCTAAACAAACATTACCTAAACAAACATGTCGACGCAATTCTGACGGCTTGGTGGACCTGGCTCTATTTCGATGGATCCCGATCAAAAACTCGTTCCATCGATGCGATCATAGCCAAAATTTCCGACATGTTGGTGGCTCACCGCAGACCACTGCGGTGTGAGTGATCACCCTCAGTATTATGTACCAACTGGCTTTTCAAGACAACTTACAGAGAACTACCCTTTATTAGGGCCGAAGCCTCATAAGGCGTAGGCAAGTCCCGCGTTGTAGGAGCCACCACTAGTACTTACAGCGCTCATTAGATGGTGTTGTGGTGCTACCGCTGCTAGTACTCAGCTTGCTCCATAGATGGTGCTGTGGCACTCTCTCCACTACGATGCGTGATCTCTTGTGATAGGAGACCACGCTGGCTCTAGCGTTAAAATGCGTTTGCTCTTGGCGCACTTTCTCTTTCGTTGGCAGTCTGTGTGCTTCAAGTATGAGCGACGAAGACAAGGTGGCAGAGCGGAGGGCTCGAAAAACGGCTGGAGCGCGTGCTCACCGTCTTTGCATGATGATCGACTGGACAAGATTTACGGAGGATTCACGGTTTACCGTTGTACCTCTGGAGCTTCGCCCACTCATTATCATTGACTCCGTGGATATGCTGTGATTTTTCACAGCGAGTGATATCGAAGCCTGAATATTGCTACTCTGTGTCATGTAAAACAGCCTTTATGATGCCTGGCGCCGGGAGACCGCGACGCTTTGTGAGCTTTCTTTGCGTCCATTTCAACTGGCACAAGTCCTTCGACAGTTCCTCTTGCTGCTTTTTTTTTCTCGACGATTTCCCACACAAACACCTCGCTAGTGCGGGGCACCAAGTGTCTGTTTAGGCTCTTGACGATGTTCTCGTGGGAAAGCTGCTCGAGCGCGGAAAACAAGAAGTGCCCCCCGTTTTTTTTTTCAGCCTGGACCTAGCGGACAACAGACTAATCCCCCAGATATCGTCACTGGAGTGCCGTTGGTAGCGTAATCGATGGATCACGGGAAAAACAAGAGGTGGAGGTTGTAAATGGCAGCTGGGTTGTGTAATAGATCAAGTGTCAGAGAGGAGCTGACTGACATAACCAAAAACGAAAAGCTTCGGTGAAACTAGTTATAGAATTCAGATTATAGGTGAGCATTTTTGTTAGTGAGGAACCATTGCACTCCTTGAGAGCTCTCTCAACGTTATCTTCTTTCAGCAATGATGAATTTCGAGGTGCTTCTGCCACACCCACGCCCCTTCACCCCCCTCCCCCCTCCCCCCACACACACGCACACACGCACGCACGCACGCACGCACACACACACACACACACACACACACACACACACACACACACACACACACACACACGCGCGCGCGCGCGCGCACACGCACGCACGCACGCACACACACACACACACACACACACGCATGCACGCACGCACGCACGCACGTGAGCAAGCGCACCCCTGAAGAAACATTTCGGTAGCCCGAATACATATCGGAGCGTAATTGTGAACCACTATGTGCAGCTCCCGACAACCACAGTGCCGTCGCCGTGACGATTGACGCTGCTCCGTCCACCTCGAAGGAACCGGCGAGTACCGCAAGGGTGCCAGCGAGGCAAGCTTCCGTTCAGCCTCCGCGTTCCACATCTGCTCGTGCCACTCCGCGGTTCACAGCAGGACGTGTCAGCATGGGCACCAGCCGAGGAGTTCCTAGGAAGCAGGTGAAATTGTGCATTGTTTTGGAACAATCGAGCGCATTATGGTTCTGATTCTGAAACTGCGGTTCTGATTCTCGGCAAATGCAGAAAACAGTCTGCTGGAGAGTTGCTGGAAGAATTTTTTTTATCAAAATAAAAAAGTGTGCTTGTGTCAGTGAAACATCTATAACTTTGCATTCGACAGAAACGCGCTTCTTTGTCGACAATACACTGCCTTGAACATGTCGCTGCACGTCGTATGTTGGATGTTCACGCATCCGCGGAAATTTTTTTTTTCATGTACGTTTCTCAGACTCAATAAACAGTTCGTAGATATGCCCTTCACTTGCTTCCCTAACACTCCCCTCTTTTTCAAGAAATGTATTTTGCGCCAATGTCAAGTGTATCTCGTGAACGTAAGCCCCGATTGGCCCCAAAGGAAGTATCTTTAGAAACTGGAAATCTTTTCTGAAGTTGCTTTTTCTTTTAGTTACGCTGGTGTTTGTATACACCTTTGTGACACGGAACGACTTGAGTGCCCTTTAAGGTAGTGTTCTCCACCGCTAGTATAATTCGTACGTAGTAACTTGGGAGGGGTTAACTATGACACTCCCTGAAAACAGCACTTGCAGCATCGGCGGAGTGTATAGTTCGGGTAGCAGTGGGTCGAAAATAAATGATCGCCGGAAGGTGCATACATAGTGATTTTTCAGCTACCGTTTTCGTTATTAGGAACGTGTGAGGCAATAAAACTTATTAAAATACCAAATAAGTAACAGCGTAAACTTAGCTATACTCGCTCCCAGGCGGTTTACAGCGACGGCCACGAGGGGAATGCCCGGCACAAGCTGCGCAATGGCGTGATCCGGCGCTGTTGCCCCTGAAGCATCTTTTAAGGGTTACTTACAGCTATAACACACTATTACGCGAGAAAAATTGCCTGAAATAACAAAGATCTGATTTACTGCTTAGTTACTCATCATCATTACCATAATTTGCAAAGTACACTTCCCATTCTCATGTAGCAGCTCGCCACCGAAGTGACATTCTGGGAGTGCAAGTGCACTTTTTCAGAATGGCGCTATCCTTTGTCACTGGGATATCAGACTATGAGCAGCAGTGGCGTAGCCAAGGGGAAGGTAGGTGGTTCAACCTTTTTCCGCCAAAATGCTTCAATTTCGCTTGCGTATATGTCCACGCATGCATACAAACGCACGCAGAAACATACATGGAGCATGGTTGACATCTTCCTCCCGAAACGAGTTTCTGGCTACGCCCCTGTTGGAACAGATTCATGGGTTCCAACATTCTGTGCCACAAGCCATCGCCTTAATCAACCTAAGACTTCGACTATCTTTTCTTCCCTAGAACCAACGGCTCGAAGACCTGCTGCAGCTGTCTCCCAATAAGGAGAAACTGAGCGTCACTGGACCATGGTTACGAAGAACAGCATTCGTAGGAGGAGCAGCACTCCTAACGGTCATTGTGACACTGGTGCTATTCGCTCTGTACCAGGGCCACAAGGTAGACAGCCGAGTGGTTGGCTTGTGTGGCACGCAAGACTGTTTTGAGCACGCCCGGGCGCTTAACATCGACCATGGCCGCAGTGCATCGTCTTGCCAATGCTTCGGTTGTTTTGTGTGCTCTGGGTGGCTGAACGACTATCGGTACGTCAACGGCTCGGTGACGGAGCAAGCCATTCTCCATTGGATCGCGACCATCAATAAGTTGAGCTTCGGCGAATACGACCGGCAGGCCGTGATCAACAGGCCGCTTACCATGATGCATCATTGCGTGTCGGGAACCACCAACGAAGAAGACGTCGTTAGAATGTTCACGGCCTTCGTAAGCAAACGAAGTTTCGCGTGGCCCTCGCCTGGCAAATCTGAAGAAATCGTCGACCACGGCCGAGCCCTGGAGGCTGTTCTGGAGCTGTCTGTAGTATGGGCGCTACCTCTGTGGTTCCGCGTTCACTTACTTCCGGTGGCGACTTCAACGCGTCTTAAGCGAAATCGGGCCGTCATGCTGAGTCCGTCCACGCCGTCGGTTTTCTGGCATTTCACGCACGAGATGATATCCCAGTACCAGGACGGCTATTCCATGTACACGAGCTTTTTAATGGACGCACTCTTTAAGCTGAGACCTCCCTCGGAGTCCTTCGCAGCCTTCTTGAAGACAAGGAGTGGCGTCGTGCAACAGCAGATATTTCACCAGCTGGCCTCGGCTATCGAGAGTTGGCTCCCTCAGCCAAGGCTAGTTGAGATAGGACGCATGCCGGAGCTAGTGAGAAATTTGAGTGCGAAGGACTGGGTGAGAGCGCTTCGATCAGTTTACGGCGCTAGAGCACTAGATATCACTGAGAACGACATCATTTTGGCTACGAATGACAAATTAATCAAAGCCATAGATTACATATTCAGCTCAAAGACCGCGGAAGACATATTTTTTCACACAGTCTGGTGGTTTGTGCAAGCTGTGGGTGCCACCACGAGCCGTAAACTGTGTTCCTCGGTGAACAGCATTCCAGAAGGCAGATACTTTCAGCGGCTCATCTGCTTCGACCACGTGGACACGACGTACAACGTCCTTCTGGCGTCTATCAGTAAAGCGATGCTACCGCCGGAGGCACGACTTGCCATCAGCAACCGGCTGGACGAAATCAGATCTGTTGCAGTCGAAAAACTGCGCGCCTATTCGAAACTGAGCGCCGAGACAAGACGGGCAGTCGCCTCAGTTGTGGAAGGTATGTCCACTGTTATCTGGCCCGAAGACGACTTTGGGAGACTGGGCGGCTTCGAACAGTACTTTGGTAGGCCGTACAATGGGAGCCATGCTGGATTTTTTGCCGAATGGGAGTGGAGCCGCCTGCAGATGTTGAACCGAGATATCAAAGCACCGATGGCCATCAAGGACTACGTCGCTGCTTCGGAAATATTCGCGCTTGTTGGGCGGGCTCTGACCAGCTACAATCCCGTTCTGAACGTGCTTTCCATCTCGGTCGCCGCCCTTAGACCTCCTTTTTACTATAGCGAGGGGACCAGCGCGATGTTCTATGGTGGCCTCGGCTTTGTGTACGCCGAAGGAATCTTCAGGGCGGTCGACATGATGTCACACCTGTTGAACGGAGGCACCATTATGGAGCCATCGGAAACTCCAGTCACGTGGGCGTTCTGGAACGCCTCGTGGTGTTCTGATGTGCGGGAGGCCGAGAGAACGTTTCCGTTGCTGCCCGCGTTGGATGTCACCTACACGGCCTACTTGCGGTTTAAGGACGAGGCGTCTGACTTGCGGCTCAAAGGTTTGAGCGAATACAGTCCCACTCAGGTGTTCTTTGCCACTTTCTGCCATGGTACTTGCTGGACGGACTCTTCCAAGAGGAAGTTTTCTAGCACGTGCACTGACGTGGGAAAACATTTCGGGCCCTTTCAAGAGGCGTTTTCCTGTGCTACTGACGCGACGGCCGAAATGTGCGCGTACGTGTGAAGCTGATATTAGTGGCGTCCATCCGCGATAAGCGGAAACATTGTGTGCGACGAAATGCTTGCTGACAGAACGAGTTACTTCGCACTCTTGTTTCGCGTACTTTGGTGCTCGTCGCAAGACCTAAGCTGAGTATTTTACTATGCTTAGATGCTTTGTCCTCGAAGCACCGCATCGTGTTTTGAAAAACACCACCCCAATTTTCTGCCAATGCACGTTTGCCTTTTGTCCAAAGTTCACTCTCTTTAGCTAGAACAGCAGAGTCCCCTTTTTACTGCGTTCCCTTGAGACGCCCTTAAGCGAAGCGAAATGTTCTGATTCAATCGTATGCTTCTTTCAGGTTGGATAATATAGTGACCTTAGTGTGGTCTGCCTTGTATTGTCTGTTTTTATGCCGATACAGATACCATAATAATTGTAGCAAATGCGTCTTTAATAGCAAGAACTACGGTTGGGACTAACTGCTATGTCAAAGCTGTCCTCGTGCTTAATACGCGCGCAGCGCTTCTGAAATGTTTCAGATGATTATTAACCGACGGTTCTTTCGCATTCGCAATATGGCTGGATATTTTATAACGTACCATAGCAAGGACTAGCAGCAGCCGTAATACGTTCATCCTTGAGTGCTGAAAATAAAACGTCGATACAGCGGCTAGTCGATGCGTTGCGTTATATGGGTAATAGATGCACAACTGGTTGTGTGCGTGCCTGAAAACATTAAGGTTGGGAGGGTGCGCTGATTTATAACGCGCTAAAACACAACAGCGTATACAGCCAATAAGCGTTTTAGCGTGGAACGCCGCTTGCGCATGCCGAGTATTTCTGCAATGGGGGCAATGAACAGATATCATTCCGAAAGAAAAAAAAAAAGGTAACTCTTGACAAGCGAACGCGAGCGAAGATAGTACGAGTGCTCATGCTCATGCGACGTAAGTGCTCATGTGTATGAGTGCTCATGTGTTTGAGTCGAGCGCGTTCAAGTCGACTACTCCCAACGTCAAAGAGTCTCCGTCATGCATTTGGCATTGGCATTGCGCGTTGTACCACCGTTATAACGCCGACTAAGGGAACACAGTCCATACAAAACCGTGTCGTCTTGGAAAAGCCTACATTTATTTATTTATTTATTTTCATACCTCAAGGGCCTCCTAGAAGGAGGCATTACATGAGGGGTGGTACAAGTGACAGACTAGAACAAAAAACGAGGGTAGGGGTGAGGGGGAGGTGTGCTACCAACATAACTATATACAAGACCGTTACAACAATGAATGAGCGAAGAAGCATAAAAGAAACTACATGGCCGGACACGCTACATGTTTTACATTGGGACCAATCAGAGTTTAAACAGCTTGGATAACCGCGCTTTACAGCAGTACAATGGTGCAAACATACAAGTCAGAATGCAAACAACGGCAATGAGCTAGGTAGCTATAAATTTGGTAAAAACAGAAAACAATATGATGTCAGAAGGCAACGCTCTATTACTTCGCCTGCACTGACTACAATGAAAGTCAGAAAAATGGGAACCATAAAAACGACATGAGGATATTACACGATTCCGGGCGCGGTAAGCAGCGATTTAAACTGGTCAAGGTCTTTGGTCTGTACCACGTGAGCGGGAAGATTGTTCCAGTCTTTGGCTGACCGAACAAAAAAGGATTGCGCGAAAGTGTTAGTTCGTGGGTGGGGGTATGAAACTTGATGTTCGTTTTTGGTGCGAGTGTATACATGCGATTTTGACGTGACGTAGGAGTTTGGTGATAATGAGTAATGAAACTTATGGAATAATGCCAGCCTTGCTAGTTTACGACGGTTGTTGAGGGGAGGGAGGGACGCACGCGACTTGAGATTTGTGACGCTAGTGTATGAAGAAAAATCAGAAAAAGCAAATCTAACAGCCCGGTTTTGGACGGCTTCTATGTTGTCGATGAGGTAACGTTGGTGCGGGTCCCATATAGCGGCTGCATATTCTAGTTTTGGACGGATAAGTGTTTTATAGGCCAACAATTTTAAGTCTGAAGGAGCAAACTTCATCGTGCGCTGCAGATACCCGAGGGATCTACTAGCGCTGGCGATTACTTTGTACACGTGTACTGTCCAAGATAGATTGTTGGTGATATGGACGCCTAAGTACTTGTACTCTTTTGTGGATTGTAATGAGCCTTTAAGGGTGTAATTGTGAAATAATGGGCATGCACGCCAAGAAAATGACATTAGTTTGCATTTACATACTTGGCATATATCGCAAATGCCATTAGCGGCTGCTCGGGGGTTCTTGCTCTTACGTCACAAACTGTCATCGCAGCGCTTGGTTTGTTAACCCTCGGGATGATACCGTGAAGGGCCCTGTTCATTAGGTTCTGTATTGGTATGGTGTCGTGTTCTCCTGTATTTGATGTTACTAGTGCGTACTGCATGTGCTAGGATGCTGACAATGTTACGTTAGCTGTTGTCTATTTCAACATAGGATGAAATAGTCAACATTTCATCCTATGAAATAGGTTTCATAGGATGAAAAAGTTAAACGACTAAGGTTGCACGGCGGGCTTGTTGGTTATTCATGTTGTTCGAGGTATAGCGCATCCAGGACGGGACATAGAAGAAAACACAGAACACATACGCGGCGCTAACTTTCAACAATGCGGTTTAATCCAAGAAACAGCAATACTTATACCCAAACAGCAAGCCATCGATATCATTATCATTGAAAGAATTGCAATATTTGGATGTCGCATGAGTTGCAGTTATCAGTTTCAGATTCTCTAGCACGTGGTTGTGACGCGCCATGTTTGGGTATAAGTATTGCTGTTTCTCGGATTAAACCACATTGTTGAAAGTTAGCGCCGCGTATGTGTTCTGTGTTTTCTTCTCTGTCCCGTCCTGGATGAGCTATACCTCGAACAACATAAAAAAGTTAAAGTTGACTATGCGAACAATTTAGAGGAAACTTAAGCTTGTAAGCTTCACATTTACAGGGCCCCTAAACCACCCAGTGGTCGAAATGCAGTTGTGAAGGGGAAATTTGTGTGCGAGTGTACAACGAACACAGAGCCGTAAGAATTTTTCGAAACGGTGAAGTAACAAAAGCGGAGTTAAAAGCGTTTGGTTATCAAACCGCGGCGATTGCTGCCTTCGTTCTTTCCTTCGCTACTCTCCACTGGTATCCTCTCTCAAAGCCGATTTGCTCTCTCGCACTTGTGGGTGTTTCTCCGCCAATCACGCGAGTTTATTTTTCCCTCCTTTTCAATATTATTTTTGCCTTGTCAATACCTTGCCATGGTTATAACTCGGTGGACAGCATGAGCAAAAGAACGTGAATGTGTGTGGCATTGAATGCTGTAGACACTGTTAAGGTGCCTACTGCAAGCAAAGCTGCCTTGTAAGTACTACGCGGTTCTAAGGTAACACGAGGTGTTAGGTAGCTGGGCACACGATGCGACTGATCATGAAAACGATGACTTATAGCTGAATCCGTTGTAATGACTGGGCAGCTTTGAGAAGACTAGGCACGCTTTTCACGAGCGCATGATCAGCTTTTCACGAGCGTGTGATCAACGTAATTAACTAGCTTTGAAGAGAATTACGCGAATATGCTGACAAATACAACTATAATGCTATAGCTGCTTTACAAAAAGGACAATGTACAATTTTTCTTGGTCTCCATTAAACAATAAACTACTGCTGTGATGAAATGTCTTACTTTCGTGCTATAGCGATTCCATGATTTTGTTAAGGTACAGAAAAAAAGGCTTAGAAAGAACAATTGATAAATGAAACCGAAAAGTGACGGCAATCATGTCAATGGGGACGATGCCGATTCCAAAACTTTCATATAGCAGTTACTGCTTTAAATTCCCTTTCATGCAGCACTTTCATTTCTAGCCAAACTCTAGTAGTGGGTACGTGTGATGGATACGGCAGATCAAGAAAATCACGCGCAGCACATTTGGTCACGCGCTTTGTACGTTCATTAAGAAGAAGAAGCCATCGGTGGTGGTCGGTTCACCCGATATCTCTGAGCTGCATCTATGTCCAAGAAGCCGTCTCGGCTAGGCCTTCCCAGCACTGCGCAGGTGGCTTCTAGGAACAAACCTGCGCCAGATGCCACCAGCGACAAGGCAGGTGGCGCTGGTCCTTCGATGGACCAGAACTCAAGCAAGTCTTCGCGGTCGAGTGACACCCTCCCAGCAGCGCAAGAGGTGTCCCAACCACCGCCACTTCACCAAAGGCACTCTGGCATGGTATCCGTCCTGGTTACGCCAAGTGAAGCCAATGACCTGTCCTCGGTGTCTCGGCGTCCTGGTGCCGTTCAGAGGCAGCAGCGCTCCCCGGGAGTTGTCCTTCCGCACTCGCCTGGCGATCGGGAAACCGCGACGATGCCAGTGGTCACTGCCAGCGTGACCGGTGGGTCTACCCGCGTTCCTAAGCAGCCTGGTGAGCCGAGACGGAGCGCAGCTGCCGGCCCGGCCACCCGTGGGGGAACTCCGAGTGAGGCATCACTAATTTCGAGGAGGGCGAAGGAGGCACCGTCCCTGCCTACATCGGACCTGAATGGAGGCACAAACGCCCGAGTTATGCCCGATGACAGAAGGCGAACCGGGGGCACAGATGGAAGACCACTCGACGAGGGCCTGGTTCGAGGTGCGTTCATAAGCTGCACGTAGTAAAGCTTTCATTCGATACTTGTCCCGAGAGTCTGCGACCCTCTCCAATCAGACTTGCGTATGATACAGCGTTTATACGCGTAAGCGTAGAAGGATGCAGTAGTCGAGCGCCGCAGGTGGTCGTGCGAACTGGGGAATCTAGAAACCCGCTTGTCAAACCGCCATTGAAGTCAGTTGAGTGAAGCCTAATGGTGGGTCGAAAGCAGTTATTTGAACAAGTTCTAGATTTGGAGAAGTTGATGAACAAGTTGGCACCGTGGGCTTGCAAGCAAGCTTACCACGTCTCGACAAGAAGTTTCAGGAGTGTTGCAGCTCGGGCGAGTTGGCCATCTATGGGCTTAGCTTGTATTAGCGCTGTACATATAACAAGTAACGACAGAACAGACGTAAAAAATGCTAGCGCTTACCTTTCTTTACGCCTGTGTTGTGTTTTCTTCTTATATGTACAGCGCTAATACAAGCTAAGTTCACGAGAAGAAGTTGTCAAAATCGCTAATCTGTGCAGTTGTGTGGCTCGCACCTGTGTGGATTTGCGCGTAACCGACGCTCAAATAAGTGTTTATTAGAACAAAACGGGAGCCTAATGTTGTTAGAGCTAAACAAAGTACGAGGATACAGGAGAAGATACGACAAGCCTCGTGGTTTTTGTGTCCCGCAATGGCGTAAATCCAGAAAATCAAGAACGGCGGACGCAAATCTTGCCATACGAGAGTCGCATTACTTTTGAATTGGTTTTATTTTAGTTTTATAGGTATACAAACTATGCCTTGAAATACTTTTAAACGAGCATTGTGCTACTTAGCCTTCTCGCAAATCACTGCAACCACATTTGAAATATCAGTTTCCTAATCAGCTGACGGGTATCGAACACAGGTACACAATGAAAAGTAAATGCGTTTAAAAAGCGGAAAATGAATATTTTGCAAAGTACTAGTAATGATAGCCTAGGTGATCAATACATACATATGACTAGTAGTCACACTGTTAATATATCATTTATGATATCACAGTGGGAACATTATCAAGAGGGACTGCAGTAGCAGGTTATCTATACAAACCTACTCTGCTACGAATGTTGTTCTTGAACGTCTCCCTCAGATCGGAGATGCACTCCACAATACATAACAGGAGTTCGGCTTTGCAAAGCCGTGCTCCTCGTGCCCGCCTGCGCGAGTTTCTAAGCGCACGGAGTTCCCATATAGCGTTTTCGCCCATAAAGGTCTCACCGTACGTTCCCGTCGCAGCGCGTCAGCGCGATGTTTTCTGACGTGGCGCCGTGCCCTCTCCCGATAGAGATAGAGGGCGCGCGGCTACTGGAAGCTGCACCACTAATCTCTCCATATGGAGAGGGCACGGCACCGCGTCAGAAAAAACCGCGCTGACGCGCTGCAGCGCACACATGTGGTCAGGCCTCTAGTGGCAGCAGAGTGAGGTACACTATAGTCATTCGGCGCCGGATGACGGAAGGAACGGCCGTATTTTCTTGTTCAGAATGCTCAGCCAAGGACTACGGCGCAGCGTCTTTGTGTGCTTTACTTACGAACAGTCTAGCAGACGTTTCCGCAACGTCAGTCAAAACAGTAATAAGAAAAACGCGCCCAGTGTTGTCGGACCACGGAGCATTATTATTATACTTTTTTGCATGGCCCTATATAACTGTTCGAGCCCTTTTGTCATCTTTAATAAAGGCATTTTTTGACTTCCTGTCAAGTCACGCACGGCTTTCTATTGAAAGTGTTTGCATTTATTTACAATATATTCTTCTTACACTTACGGCATGGGAATCCTAATACGTGCAGGCCTGCCTATTTTCGGCACCTTAAACGTAGCTTTGCCTGCTTCTTTGTGGCGATCAAAATACGCTTTTTGAAGGGCGAAAAATTGGCCTCCATTGGTTACATGTTAGAATATTGACGCAAGACAGGCACCCTGTTCAAGCTACACGGGCATTTTCGTGTGCCCTTCAAGCGAACAACAGCCGATGGCAATACAAAAACAGGCCGTGCCGGCGCGTTCCTGCTCATGCAGTGCGTAAAGCATTGAAGTCACGCGCTGCTCGAGACCTCTCGGAGATTGGTTCTTTTTGTCTTCTTCGTCTCCTGCGAGGAACGCTGCAAAGACCTTTCGGTTACTTCACACACTAGCTAGCCCCGTAATAAGTAGTTATTCGCATGCTGCTTGAATTGCGCACAACGATATAATGGTGAGCTCTCCATGCAGCTCCCGAGAACCACAGTGCCGTCGCCGTCTGCGCGTTGAGTGGCACTACTCCGTCCACCTCGAAGGAACCAACGAGTATCACAAGGGTGTCGGGAAGGCGGGCCTCCGCTCAGCGCTCAACATATAGCGGTGCCGCACTGCAGCTCACTTCGGGAGGTGCCGGATTGGGCCCCGCGGGCAGAGGCATGCCTACAGAGCAGGTGAGATTGTTGATAGCTTTTGAGTACTTGCGCGAATTTTGGTGTTTTGGAAGCTGTGGATTGCGCCGCGCGTTTTCAGGAGAGGTCACTGATCGCATGAAAACATTGAGGGAGAAATGCTCATCTGTTTCACAGATAATCCGTCAGACGCTGTGCCAGGAAGAGTTGTGCGCGGTTGTAGATGTTTCTGTATTTACCGGTGGTCGAAGGTATTGGCACCAAGAGAGTTGTACAGAAACCGAAATGTCGCTTGGACAGGCCCGCCTATGTGGCGACGTGTGAAGCCTCGAAATTTGGTTGGCGGCCATACTTTCAGGTCAAAAATTAGGTCTGAAGTAGCTGAAACTGCCGTAGTTATCTGGATATTTCAGTATTCTATTAGGCGATAGTACGAAAGTTTTATAAATTTGATATATCCGATATCACGTGGCATACCATTATCGTAGCGAGAACGCACGCGTCATTACATACATGACATGCTGGCTCACGCGTCTGTTTCATTACCCTGATATATACTGCAATCAACATGGCATGACATCAGAGCATGAGGAACGTAAGTGACTGGTCATGACAGAAATGCCATGCAACACATGTGATGCACGTACGTCGTGAGATATACGACACTGTCTCGTGCTGTCGTGGCAGTTTTACAGCGAAATTCGTCAACGATATCACAAAAACGTTCGTTGAACACCGAAATCACCACCGCACCGGTGTCCGTAAGTGCTATCGTGCGAAATAAATAAACAAAAATGATTAAACGAAAATGCGTAAACAGTGGTATTTTAACCAGGGGCCTCTGCTTGGAAGCCCAGTATTTCACCGTAGCGTGATGCCGGAACTCTGAAATCCCTTGTAAACAGAACACCTTCAGGCTTCGCGTCGGGGAAGGAATCTCGTTAGCATGTGTAATATAACACTTTAGAA
Organism: Rhipicephalus microplus; assembly: GCF_043290135.1. Classification (NCBI taxonomy): domain Eukaryota; kingdom Metazoa; phylum Arthropoda; class Arachnida; order Ixodida; family Ixodidae; genus Rhipicephalus; species Rhipicephalus microplus. The sequence continues at coordinate 448,476 of NW_027464615.1, read as the reverse complement.
ATTAAAAAGAAAAATGTTGTGGTTGTTCCATTTCATAGCTGGACACTGAAACGTTCTTCTAATGTAGACGATGATGAATAAGGGGTGGAGATATGAATGTTCAAGTGTGTCACGAGGCTATTTAATCAATAAGCTATTGTGTAGGCCCGTGTAAACGGAAAATCGATGACATAAACGTCATCAAGAAAAGGGTGACGAAACCATTTGCGCACAACAAATTCCGAACACTCAATATATTTAGGAAACCCAAAAACGATAACAGTCAACGCACTAAAGAACATATCACGCAAAGTAGACCTAGTTTAACAAGAATCAGAAATAGTTGAAGGGCACCTCAAGAGGTCCCATAAAAACTTTTAGTTCAGCCTTGGCAGTGGTCGTGTGTCTGATGAAGAGCATGATGCCGCGATATATTTGTCAAGTTTTTGATTACAAGTTGAGAAAACTGGTGTATTTTGAAACGGTGCGAAACGACGATGCTGCAGGAGGAGAACTCCAAACCCTTGCCGCTCGCTCCATCGCGTTTCCTAAATATACACCAGGGAGAACTCTGGCGCTAGTGTCTACGGGAGCTGCGACGCGCGCCGCTTCAGCGAGCACAGATATCATGGGTGGTACACAGATTTTGTATTATTTGTACTTCTGGCACCATGTATGTTCGTGTGGCTTGGGAGCTGTTTTTCTCGCAAAAGAAAAATCAGCAAATATTCAGCGGTTACGCTTCACCACCTTATTATTTTATGCTTAACATTTCAAATCGAGTCCCGAATTTCACAAAGGTTCTTTCTTTCCTTCGAAACAAACCCGAAACACAGCCATAAACAAAGCCATAAGTGCAATTCACCTTCCGCAAATACAAAGCGAAGTCAAATTCGTGTACTACCCATAGTTCCCATGATCGCTGAACGATCACAGCGGCTGAGTCCCCTATAGTTGGTGCAAACTCTATGAACTGAACCGCCGTCCCTTTTTCGGGGAGGGGGGTGTTGATTAGGATTGTTGCCTCGCAGTTGATGACACGTTGTGACAGGTTCAGTAAACAAAGTCAGTCGGGCTTGTTGTGAAATGCTATTCTCGGAAACGTTCAGTTAAATGGAATGTCGTGATGACATAGCATTGCTTAGTAACTTGGAGGGCGAATCGCAGCTCATGATTAATGAATTCGACAAGGAGAGCAGAAAGGTAGGTCTTAAGATTAATCTGCAGAATACGAAATGAATGTAGAACAAACTCGAAAGAGTACAGCGCTTAGAGATAGGTAATTTTGCACTTGAAGTTGTAAAAGACTGCATCCACTTAAGACAGTATAATAACCATTGAGCCGAACAAGAATGGGGTGGAGCACATTCGGCAAGCAGTCACAAATCATGACTGGTAGATTGCCACTATGCCTCAAGAGGAAGGTATATAACAGCTGCACTTTGCCGGTACTTAGCTATGGAGCAGAAACCTGGAGACCTACAAAGAGAGTTCAGCTTGAATTGAGGACGACGCAGCGAGCGATGGAAAGGAAAATGATAGGTGTAACCTTAAGAGACAAGAAGAGAGCAGAGTGGATCAGGGAAGAAACCGAGGTTGAGTATATCATAGTTGAAATCAAGAAGAGGAAATGGGCATGGGCCGGACATGTAGCGCGTAGACAAGATAACCACTGGTCATTAAGGGTAACAGAATGGATTCCCAGAGAACGCAAGCGGGTTAGGGGGAGACAGAAAGTTAGGTGGGCAGATGAGATTATAGAAGTTTGCATGTACAAAGTGGCAGCAGCGGGCACAGGACCGATTGACTGGCGGAACATGAGAGAGGCCTTTGTCATGCAGTGAACGTACTCAGGATGATGATGATGATGATGATGATGATGCTTCAGTCACCCTAAAGCCGCACCTGCCCGTCCTTGCTGTATTTAACACCGTCTGTCTGCCACCCCACCATGGTGGTCTAGTGGTATAGTGGTCTAGTCCGTCCATCCGTCCGCCCGTCCGTCCATCCATACATCCATCTGTTCCATTCCATTCCATTCGATATAGTTTCCTAAAATGAACTAGAGGAGACTCGGGCGCTGCAATCGTTCAGCGATCATGAGAATGATGGGTAGTACACTTTTCCCTAGCTTTGGTGCTTGCGGGCTTCATGCGCGCTTGTGGCCCTGTTTATTGTCGCATTTTCATTTCCTTTTAAATTAAAGAATGAATCGTTTTAGAAGCACTGAACTTTAGGCGAGTTTGTATTTGAACATAGTCGTATTGTGAGCGCGACAAGCGAATTACTCTTTATTCTCTTTGATATCATCATCACCTGTACATCTTCTTCATCTGAAAATATCACCAGCGTGATTTAGCTGGAGCCTGGCGGAATAAACCGGTTCCTCACAAGTGGTGGACTGTGCTTTTCGTTCCCTCAAGTCCTCTCGCCCGTTCTCACTGGAGCTTCGATCGGGTCGTCGCATACAGCCCCCTGCCATGGCGGCCCAAGAAAACCCTGGCCCATCCAACGTCGCCGTCCTACTGCAGCCACCGCCACCCGCTCCGCCCAACAACATTCGCCTGCGCGATCCACCTGTGTTTTCGGTCTCCGAGGCGATGATGTCGAAGACTGGATCAAAAACTACGACCTCGTCAGCGATTTGAACAGGTGGGACAATTCACACAAGTTGCGCTGCGTCCCATTTTACTTGTTCGATGTTGCGAAAACTTTGTTCTGGAACCACCACCCGGATCTTCCCGACTGGGACACTTTCGAGCAGCAAATTCGTCAGATATTTGGTGCCCCTGCAGTTCGCACTGAGGCAGCAAAGAAGAAACTCGCTCAACGCACGCAGCTGCCGGGTGAATCTTACACCTCTTATATTGAGGATGTCCTTGCACCGTGCAAGCGCGTTAACACCGGCATGTCTCAGAACGACCAAATGCGCCGCATTACTAAAGGCATTAACACCGTCGCCTTTAACGCCCTCGCCACGCAAAATCCTGCTACCACCCAGGACGTGATAACCATCTGTCAGCGACTTGACGAGCTTCAGTCTCTTCGCCTTTGCTACGATGCCACCGACGTTCGTTTGCCTGCACCCCTCGACTTGCGTGCGCTTATTCGCGACATCGTTCGTGAAGAGCTGCACGGGCGCTGCTCTTCCTGTGCTGCGGAAGTTACTTTCCCTTCTGAAAAAGATAGCTTGCGACACCTGATAAAACAAGAGATCGCCTCCGCATCGCGTGCGACGTGTTCCAACAGTCCCTGCGTGCGCCAAACGCGCACGTACGCCGAAGTTGCCGCGCTCTCTGCCGCACCCACCGTTTCTGTGCCTAAAACAGCAGACCATACGCCTGTGGCTTCGTTATCACCGCCAGTGCGTGCACCACCTTACTACGCACCTCAGCGCCCACCTCGACCAATCTGTTACTACTGCGGCTATCGAGGACATATCGCTCGGTTTTGTCGAAGGCACCAACAAGACGAGCAACGCGGCTACGCTCCCTAAGAACATCGAAGCTTCCGTCCGACCATGAACTACCCACGACCACCCTACCGATCGTCCTATTACCGTTCACCGTCACCTACTTACCATACGGACATGCCTGGGAATTCCCGTACATCTCGCCGCAGGTCGCCTTCGCCAGGTCGCCGTTCAGTGTCGCCTCTACGGCCCGCCTCCCATTCCACGAACGCCCACGCGGAAAACTCCCCAATGCAGTTTTAGGAGGGGAAACTGCATCCCTTGGACAGCTAACAATTTCTCCGGAGCGGCCATCAAATTTGATAGTAGTGTTTGTAGAAGGTGTACGTGTTGAGGCTCTTGTAGACACTGGCGCTGCCGTTTCGATTATTTGTGCTGATTTTTGTTCCCGCCTTCGAAAAGTCACCACACCTTATGGCGGCCCACCTCTACGTGCGGCGACCAACGCTCTCATTCGTCCACTTGCACAGTGTACCGTTCCTGTCTGCATAGAAGGCATTCGTCATCACATTGTTTTCGCGGTATTTCGTGAGTGCACCCACGCTCTCATTCTTGGGTGGGATTTTTTGTCTTCTGCGATCGCTTTCATATCATGTCATCAGCGCCTCCTGCATCTAAATGCCACTGACTCTTCTCCGCTTGAACACGATGGACGCATCCGCCCTGTCACCAAGTCAGATTATGTACTTCGACCATACATCGAAGAAATTATAAGTGTTAATTGCACCGACATTTTGGATGGCGACGTACTAATTCTCCCTTACGGTCATACCCTACGTAAGGGCATTGTGATCACACCAGGGCTTATTCGCTTCTTCGATGGGTCTACGTACCTAACCGCCATAAATCAAACGCCCGAGTGTGTACTGCTCCCCTGTGGCTCAACAGTATCTTGCGCGGTCGACAGTGAGCCTGTTGCGATTGTTACTCTTCCGAACAACAACCACAACGATGTTCCGAAGTCACAATCACTGCCATTCAATGCCTCTGCCACACCTGTGTCCGCAACAATAAGCAATGACTTAACACCTGATCAAACTGAAGATTTGCTCGCCCTGTTAAATAGACACCGTTCTCTATTTGACGTGAACTCGCCCGCCCTCAGCATGACTACCACCGCTACTCACAGCATCCAGACTGACGGCTCTCGTATTGTACATCGGCGTCCATATCGCGTGTATCAGGCAGAACGCAACATCATCGAGGAAAACGTCTCCGACATGCTACGACGCAACATCATACGTCCTTCCTCGAGTCCCTGGTCATCCCCAGTGGTTCTCCTTCAAAAGAAAGATGGGAGAGTGCGTTTCTGCGTCGATTACCGTGCGCTAAACAAAATAAAGTGCAAGGATGTTTATCCCCTCCCTCGGATCGACGATGCACTGGATTCATTACAGGGTGCAGAGTATTTTTCTAGCTTTGACCTTAGGTCAGGCTGCCGGCAGATACCAATGTCGGAGTGATAAAGAGAAGACCGCCTTTTCAACGCCAGATGGGTTGTACGAGTTCGATGTGATGCCTTTTGGACTCTGTAATGCGCCCGCCACCTTCGAACGCATGATAGACGGCGTATTGCATGGTTTGAAATGGAAAACATGTCTGTGCTATCTCGATGTCATAGTAGTGTTTTCATCCACGTTCTCGCAGCATCTACAACGTCTTGACGAAGTCCTCACATGCCTTGCAAAATCCGGTCTACAGCTTAACACCAAGAAATGTACCTTTGCTAGCAAGACAATCAAGGTTCTCGGCCACCTTGTCAGCAAAGAAGGAATTCGGCCCGACCCCGAGAAGCTTGCCGCTGTCCTCGATTTTCCTTGTCCACTACGTCAAAAGGACCTGCGCAGCTTTTTTGGGTTATCTTCTTACTTCCGGCGCTTCATACGTGGTTTCGCGGAACTTGCGTCTCCGCTCCATCAACTCCTGGCAAAGAACGTCCCCTTCATTTGGTCCGAAGACTGCGAAAGCGCTTTCACGGCATTGAAGCAAGCCCTCACGTCGGATTCGGTACTGTGCCACTTCGATTCCACCGCACCCACCATCCTTCACACCGACGCAAGTAGTCATGGTCTTGGTGCGGTACTCTTGCAGCGTGACAAAAACTCACGCGAACGCGTCGTCGCTTACGCAAGTCGTGGTATTACCGCTCCAGAAAAGAACTACACTATCACCGAGCAAGAGTGCCTTGCTGTTGTTTGGGCAGTGCAAAGATTCCGACCATATCTTCACGGCCGTCATTTTACCGTCGTGACCGACCATAACGCCCTATGCTGGCTTTCATCGCTGAAAAACTTATCGGGTCGCCTCGGTCGCTGGGCGCTTCGCTTGCAGGAGTATGATTTCGATGTCGCCTACAGATCTGGGAAAAAGCATCAAGATGCTGATGCTCTATCGTGATGTCCTTTGCCCAGCGGAAGCCACTCACCATCGATACTCCAAAACGACAGCACCTCTCCAATCGCAGCGCTAAGTTCATCACCTGCCACCCTACGTCCTTGTTTCACAACAACGTGTCGACCCATACTGCCGCACCATTGTTGACCGCTTGACCGACTCTACTACTCCTCCAAACGCCAGACTCCGTCGACAACTTAAACAATTTAAGCTTGTCGGTGATGCTTTACGTCAATACGTTTACCACATCGATGGAAACAAGTGGGTACCCGTCATCCCACGTTCTCTGCAACGTGAAGTTCTGGAAGCGTTTCATGATGATCCAAACGCCACTCATCTAGGCTATCACAAGACTTACGACAAAATACGAAGTCGTTGTTTTTGGCCTGGCCTCTCTTCAGCCGTCGCTAAGTACGTCGCCTCCTGTGTCCATTGCCAACGGCGAAAACGACCGACAACTGCTCCGGCCGGCTTAATGCAACCTCTTCCTTTTCCCGCCTCGCCTTTTGAAGTCGTTGGAATCGACTTGTTTGGCCCTCTTCCTATATCATCCAATGAGAATCGCTGGATTGTCACGGCCGTCGACCACCTTAATCGCTATGCAGAAACAGCTTCTATACCATCTAGGACTGTCACTGAGATCGCCAATTTCTTTCTTCGCCACATCTTTTTGCGTCATGGAGCTCCACGGATTCTCCTCAGTGATCGTGGCAAAGTCTTTCTCTCTTCTATTGTCGAGCAAGTTTTGCGTGCCTCGAACACTGTTCACAAGACCACTTCTAGCTACCACCCGCAGACCAACGGATTGACTGAACGGTTTCATCGGACCCTATCGGACATGATCGCCATGTACATTCACCCCAACCACACGAACTGGGATGCATTTCTGCCCTTCGTGACATTCGCCTATAATACGGCTGCTCAACGCGCTACCGGCTTTTCTCCATTTTTTCTTGTCCATGGTCGCTCGCCGAGTTTCGCTCTGGATGTCTCTTTCCTTTCGGCCCCTGCACCCTCGACGGCTCCTTTCTCTGAAGAATTCCTATCTCGCCTCGCACACTGCCGTCACCAGGCCCGTGTTAACACCGGCCTCTCTCAAGACACTCGAAAATCTCGCTACGACTCGTCTCACCGTGTTGTGAGCTTTTACCCTGGTGACGAAGTTCTTCTATGGACTCCACTACGCGTCCCCGGCCTATGCGACAAATTCATCAGTCGCTTTATTGGGCCGTACACGGTGGTCGAACAGGCATCTCCTGTCAATTACCGCATTTCTCCTCTTAGCGCTAGTCTTAATAATCGTTGCCGAGGAACAGAGATAGTACGCGTATCTCGTTTAAAGCCTTATGCGCGACGCATTTCATAATACTGTCAAGCGACCAGGCGGCCGCTTTCACCGCGCGGGGGAATTGATGTGAGCGCGACAAGCGAATGACTCTTTATTCTCTTTGATATCATCATCACCTGTACATCTTCTTCATCTGAAAATATCATCACCAGCGTGATTTAGCTCGAGCCTGGCGAAATAAACTGGTTCCTCACAGTATTTAGAAAGCGTGGATAGAAAAGAAACGAAAGACGGAGGTAGACAGACGAGCGCTGTTGAGTTTTCAGCTTCATGATCCTATTTTATTTGGTCAGTATAAAAAGGTTAACGTGATGCAGTACAACCGCTGATGGTTTGCCAAGTGTGGTTTCGTATAAAGGCAGCGCCAGGGCAATTGGCCAAGCAAAATAGAGCCGCAAGTACGAGGACTAGGGAAACTTGTGTACTGCCCATCCTTTCAATGCTTACTGAAACGCCGTGTGTCGCAGCTTCCATAGACACAAGCGTAGAGTTCCCTCTAGTGTATTTGCAGGAAACTCTATGGTTGAGGCAAACGCAGACCGGCACGCTGTAAAGAAAAGGGGGGGGGGGGGCTGCCTTGACGAAGGCAAGTCCATTTCCCTGCTGCGTTAGGGGAATCTCGAATAAGCCCTGGAATTCGGTGTGAAAGTTCATCCGGCGAAATGAAGACACGATGATGACGGGCTTGGAGAAACCTTAATTCTAAGTGCGGCAAACGGAGTTTTGGAGTCGAACGATGTGTGGTCACTCTATGCAGACTTAAGCTTGTCTTCGCTGTCTTCGGGTGACTTTGAAAACCAGCTCGTTGACGTCGAGCAATGGCCAATAGCCGGGATATATGGAGAGTGGAGTTTGAATCAGATTCGCCTCTTGCCACGGGGTGGGGCCGCGCTTATATAGTGTGGGGAGGATCACAGTAATCACACTCGCGCGAAGAGGAACCGCAACGGGAGGAAGGTATCCCACTTCGTAACACGCACTAAGTGACGACACGCGCCGACGTAACAACTTTCCCCTGCGCCACGTGTTTCTGGGTAGCTCCAGCGCTCGCTTTTGAACTAGAGAAGAAAGAGTTTAAACCGTACGTAAAAGTGCTGCAACATCGGTCTTTCTTGAAAGAATTGACAAATTATAGTGGCAATGCAGCCGTGAGGTAGTAAACCTCGCTGCTGATGCTATTGAATGACTAACTTGGAAAACAAAAGAAGTTCGTACTAGATGTGTAAAGCTTAAGAGACAGCAAAACTAGTTGATCTTCGGATATTAACTATATTTTCTTGAATACGTAGTGTACCATTTATCTTCACGTGACGTATTTAAGGAAGTATAGTTAGGTTAAGCCTCTGAGAAGTACGTATAGAGTGACCCTTTAGGAGACGCTAAGTATTTTGCCCCCTCCCCCCTTCAGGAACTAAGTTGAGAAAATATTGCTAGGAAATAGCTTAAGTTTAGGACCTGTTTAGGCAGTGTCGTGCTCCTTCCCGATACTAGTTAAAACAAAGTACTTTTTTGATAACGCTGTGTCTTTGTGTTTCCGCAAAATTAAAGAGGTAGAAAGGTCAACCTATATATGTCAGGACACAAGCAATAACGTGAAAGTGGCTAATATTTTGTTCATTATTTTTCTCCCTACGCCGCAAGCAGCGGCCCCAACTCGAAGACTTGCTGCAAGTTTGTCTCCTGAAAGCGAAACAGAGCGACCCCCACCCGTCGTTCGACCGTACAGCGTTGGTAGCAGCCGCGGCACTCCTGGCACTCATTCTTCCAGTGGTACTGTTCTCTTTGTACCAGGGGCACTTACAAGATGGTGAAGTGGTTGACTTGTGTGGTACGCCGAACTGTATTGACCACATTCGAACGCTGGGCATCGACACTGTCCGCAGTGTCTCTCCTTGCCATTGCTTCGATTGCTTCGTGTGTGCTGGCTGGTCAAACGACTTCCGGCACGTCAATGTCTCGGTCAAAGAGCAAGCCGTTCTGCACTGGATCGCCACCGTCCAGAAGTTGAGCCTCGGGGACTATGACGTGCAGGCTGTGATAAACAGGCCGCTCAGCATGATGCGCCGGTGCATGGGGCGCACCGGTGACGAAGAGAACGCCGTGAAAATGCTGACGGCCTTCGTACGAGAACGAAGCTTCGCCTGGCCTACGCCTGGCGAACCAGAGCAAGTCGTCGGCTACGGCAAAGCCCTAGAAGTCATCCTTGAACTGTCCGTCATTTGGGCGCTACCGCTGTGGTTCCACGTCGACCTTCTCCCGGCAGCTCCTTCAGTGCGTCTTCAGCGGGGTCGTGCCATCTTGCTGCGTCCATCCATGTCATCGCTTCTTGGACGTCAAACGCACGAGATAATATCAAAGTACCAGGACGGATATTATATGTACACGAACTTTCTAATGAGCACGGTGTTCCCACTCAGGCCTCCGTCGAAGTCCTTCGCGGCCTTCTTGTCGACAAGGAGTGGCGCAGTGCAGGAGCAGATATTCCGAGAGCTCTCCTCTTTGTTCGACAGTCTCTCCCCCAAGCCAATGCTCGTGGAGATCGGAAGTATGCCGAAGATGGTGAGAAATCTGAGTGCCATGGACTGGGTGAAAGCGCTTCGATCCGTATACAGCACGCGAGGGCTATCTATCAACAAGAGCGACCTCATCTTAGCGTCGCACGGCGGGAGCATCAAAGCTATAGACTCTCTATTTGTCTCGAACACCGCGCAAGACATCTTCTTTCACACTATCTGGTGGTTCGTACAAGCCATGGGAAGCACTGTTAGCAGTGAGCTGCGGCTGTCCGTGAGCAACATTCCGGAAGGCGCGTACTTTCAGCCGCTAATATGCTTCTACCAGGTGCACACGACCTACAACGTCCTTTTGGCGTCGATCAACAAGGCAATGCTATCGGCCAAAGCACGACTCACCATTGCTAGCAGGCTGGACAACATCAGATCTGTTGCAATCGAGAAACTGCGCGCGTATTCCAAACTAAGCGCCGAGACAAGACGAGCACTCTCCTCCGTTGTAGAAAGTATGTCCACCGTTATCTGGCCTGAGGACGACTTTGGGAGACCGGGTGGCTTCGAGCAGTATTTCGGCAAGCCGTACAATGGTACCGACAGTGGATTTTACGCCGTCTGGGAATGGAGTCGCTTACAGATGTTCAACCGGGACAGTCAAGCAGCAGCGACCACCAGCGACCATGTGGCTGCTGCGAAAATATTCGCGCTTGTTGGGCGGGCTCTGACCAGCTACAATCCCGTTTTGAACGTGCTTTCTATCTCGGTCGCCGCCCTTAGACCTCCGTTTTATTATGGCGAGGGGACTAGCGCGATGTTCTATGGCGGCCTAGGCGTTATTTACGCTGAAGGAATCTTCACGGCTGTCGACATGATGGCGCACCTCTTGAACGAAGGCGCCGTGATGGCGCCGTCGGATTCCGCTGACACGCGGGCGTTCTGGAACGCCTCGTGGTGTTACGATGTTCGGGAGGCCGAAATGACGTTTCCCTCGCTGCCCGCGTTGGATGTCGCCTACGCGTCGTACCTTCGGTTTAAGCACGAGGCATCCGACCTGCGCCTGAAAGGTTTGAGCGAATACAGTCCTGAGCAAGTATTTTTTGCCACCTTCTGCCATTGCAAGTGCTGGACGGACATCTTGAAAAGGAAGAATTCTCAGGTGTGCAACATCACGACGAAGAATTTCAGTCCATTCGCAGAAGCGTTTTCCTGCTCCGCCAACGCGACGGCGAAGCAGTGCACGTACGTGTGAAAGGCACATTTGCGGAGCCATTCGCAAGAGCCGAGGACTCTGTGAACAGCGAAATGCTTGCTTATGGTTCGATGGCCTCTCAATCTTGTCCAGCGGCAGTGAGTGAGTCCAGCTTGAAAGACTACTAATGTGACAAAAATGAAGACGAGAAAGGAAAGACAGACTACAGCACTGGGTTATGATGTTTTAGTGAGACTGTATTTTGTATAGTTTTTGTTAATGCTGTTCTTTATGGATGCTGTGATTTAGATTCGTACTCAACAAGTTCTCAGCGGAACACCCAAGCACATTGTTGGATCTTGTTTATAATAATTTTGTTCACTAAACGACACATTGTTACGTTTTTTGACATACTGAGGTTGTTGTTTTCGTGAAATTTGCCTCCATTATCTGCCAGCGCTGAGTTGCCACTTGCAAGAAGTTCGCAAACACATCAGCTTCCGTTTACACAGCAGCGACACCTGTTGTGTCCTCCTAGAAGGAGCCCGCTGGCTAAAAAAGTATGGATCATTTTGCTTTCAGTGTTTAAGTTTGAAGGTGTAATGATCTCAGCGTATTGGAACTTGTATGCTGCGCTTTCACCAAGCTGCAACACGAAGAATGTTGTAGCAGTTGCTTCGGGATAGGGTATGAATGGGACACCGCCTGCTGGTGTACATCTGGGTGTTTTAATTTCTGCTTAACACGAGCAGTTAATCTGAAAAGTGTTTAGATACTTGCTAATTAACTTTTACAGTGACGCTGTATGGATATTTGATGAATCAGTGTAAGAAAGAAATTACTGTTTCGTCAGTGATTGCTGAATAACACACATTAATGAAGTGGTCGGTAACTGTCTGGTGTTATAGAAAATATAATATACGTATGTTGTGCATCTTTTTATCCCTGCCTTCCATAGTTATTGCTAATATACTACATCGTATAATAACTTGCTAAAAGCAATGATAAAAAACAAATGGTCATCCATTTACCTTAGGTGATTCCACTTGCACATGTGTAGTATTGCTCCCATGTCCCGTGGCGGTGGTCTAGTGGCTAGGTACTCGGCTACTCACCCGCAAGTTCGCGGGATTGAATCCCGGATGCGACGACTGCATTTTCGATGGAGGCGAAAGTGCTGTAGGTCTGTGTGCGCAGATTTGGGTGCACGTTAAAGAACCCCAGGGGGTTGAAATTTCTGAGGCCCTCCACTCATTAGGTGGTTTTGGGACGTTAAACCCCACATTTCATTCAGCATTGCTGCCATATCTGCAATGAACAGAAAATAATACTCCGAAAAAAAAATCAGCAGTTCGGACGTTCCTGGGAATCAACGTTGTGCGAAGCATGTGAGGGAAGGTGACCGGGTTGCATTTTTTATTGACACGTAATAAAATGACTTTAAATACATCTACGAATGTTGCACGCACAGGCATATGTTGAACAGTTGCAGTTGTTTATATACCTAGTTCTTTTGCACTTGCACAACGATGATAACTGGAACATGCGTATAAGCAACACCAGAAGCTGATATGAAGCGCTGATGCTCGCGAACACGCTGGCCCTGGACACTGCTACATAAGTAAACTTGAGCGCATGGCACCTTACTACAATTCACACTAACCCGACGTGACGGCGGTATCAAAGGAGGACATATATGTAATATTTATAAAATTGGGTAGGCAGCACTCCTGCCGCTATTGATGTTTCACAAAGATTAGCGTCTATTTGAAAAGTAGCTCCGAGACCTGACGTAGCTCTGTGGTAAAATGCTTAATTGCCGCTCAGAATGCTTAGGTTCGAGTCCAGCTGAATCCTCGACACTCTTTGTATTCGTCGGGTGGACGTTACCGATGTCGGGAAGGAAGGAAAACAAAGGGAAAAGAACGGCAGGGAGGTTAACCAGCCCATAGGCAGCCGGTTTGCTACCCTGCGCATGGGAGAGGGATGGGGGAGATGAAAGATAGAGAGCAGAGAGGGGAGAGAGAGCACAGCACATTCAGCAGCACACGCGCGCACACTCAGTCATAGTCCAGTCTTGTCTTTCGCGGTGTGTGACGTTGCTGTTACAGTCGCTTGTTCAAGTCCGTGTCGCGTAGGAATTTCAACAGAGCTTTCGTCGCTTTCTGTTGCAATGTCTTCTCTCGGGCACTTGACAGAATAGTGTCCACAGACATTTGGCTGTTTTTGATGCGCGCAAAAGCGGACGCCAGTGACTGTCTCTGGATTTCATACAACGCACAGTCACACAGGATGTGGTGTAGCGTCTCTTCGCAATGACAGGCATCGCATAGAGCGTTGTCGGCCATTTCTATGACAAAGGAGTAAGATTTTGTAAATGCCACTCCTAGCCATAAGCGATGAAGAAGGGTGGCTTCTCTTCGGTCGAGTCCAGTGGGCATGCGGAGAGCCATCAAAGAGGACAGGTGGTGTTGACGATTCGTATCGATGCTTGGTGGGCACCATAGTGAAAACGTAATTTCACGCGCAAGTCGCCGAAGATTACTGGCAGCGTCGGTCCGCGAAAGTGGTATGGCTTCTTCTCGTGTTCCTTCAAGGGCTGCCCGCGTGGCAGTATCGGCATGTTCGTTCCCTATGATGCCGCAATGACTTGGCAGCCATTGAAGCGTCACATGATGCCCTTTCTCGTGTGAAGTGCGGAGAAGGCATCGAATTTCGAAAACAAGCCGTTCGTATGGCCCGCGACGCAGTGCTGAAAGCACAGATTGTAGGGCAGCCCTTGAGTCGCTGAAAATCGACCATTGTTGCGGTGGTTCCCGATTGACCACACGAAGTGCAGCACGCAAAGCAGCTAGTTCCGCGGCTGTAGATGCCGTGGAGTGGTCAGTCCTAAAGCTGATGGTAACACCTCTTGCTGCCTGGTACCCGTCTTGGTAGCCGCCTGGTACCCGTCTTCAAAAAAGGTGACCCTACATACCCTTGTACTTACAGGCCAATTTCAATGACATCATGGTGTTGCAAACATCTTGAGCATATCATAGCTAACTACATTCACAAAATTTTACATGACCGTAATTTGCTTTCTTCTGTTCAACATGGTTTTAGAAAAGGTTTCTCTACAGTAACGCAATTAACATCGGTTGTTCACAGTTTTGCCGCCATTCTTGACAAGTCGGGCCAAGTAGATGCTATCTTTCTAGATTTCTCCAAAGCTTTTGATGTTGTTTCCCATGTTCACCTTATCAATAAATTACAATTTACTGGTCTTCCTGCATTTATAGTTAACTGGATAACTTCGTACCTGAGTAACCGCAAGCAATTCGTTCGCATTGATAATGACTGTTCACAATCCCTCCCCTTGTCATCTGGTGTCCCGCAAGGAAGTGTCTTAGGTACTTTGTTGTTTCTCATATATGTTAACGATATTGTGGATGTGATTACTGGCCCTGTTCAAATAAGGCTGTTTGCAGATGATTGGGTATTATTTAATGAATAACATGCCGAGAAGACCAATCAGTATTGAATTCCAATCTTTGTAATATATACGACTGGTGTACTAAGTGGAATATGAACCTAAATGCCGACAAATCAGTTTTTATGAAATTAACCAATAAAAAAATTCTCTATCCTTCCCTTACAACCTTTCAGGACAACCTTTGAACGAAGTTACAGAATATAAGTACCTGGGTCTTACCATAACAAACACTTTAAGTTGGAACAAGCACATTTCAGACATTTGTGCGTCATCCTTTCGTAAACTGAGCCTTTTAAGACATAAGCTCAAACATGCTCCTGCAAGTGTTAGAATGCTAGCCTATACATATATTGTAAGACCTAAATTGGAGTATGCATGTATAATCTGGGACCCTTACACAAAAACTAACATTCATGCACTTGAGATGATTCAGCATAAAGCGGTTCGGTTCGTTTACTCTAAATACCGTTCGAGCGATTCCCCAACCCAACTCACGAGAGACCATAACATACCAACCTTAGAACTAAGACGTAAAATCCAAAGATTAAAATTTCTTTATCTTCTCAAGAATAACAAATTGTCAATGAGACCAGAACAATACATCCAACCACTCACCACTCGCAGAACAAGACACCGGCATGCCGACTCTCTAACGCCCTTCAATGCTAGAACTAACGTTTTCAAATTCTCCTTTTTCCCGCGCACTGTAACCGAATGGAATCAATTACCAGCATTATTCATAAATAGCATAGACTCAATTGAACATGTCGTATTTTGACATGTATCGTTAAAGTGTTAAATGTCTTTCTTATTCATTGTTTGAGTTATGTCCTTATTCTTCGCGCTTTTTATGTTCTTGATCTTCTGTTGTCCTTACTACGAGCTTTGTAAATACGTCCCTCCTGCTTGGGCTGTTCACTGGGCCTGCAGTATTATGTAAATAAATAAAAAAACTACTGCCCCTGACGAAGACTGGCGGTTCGTGGAACCATCAATGTATACATGTATGCTGTCTGAATATTTCTCGTGCAAAAGAAGAAGAGACAGTTGTTTCAGCACAGGCGACGATAGCTCAGATTTCCTCCGGATCCCTGGTACACTAAGATGCACTGTGGGTCGAATAAGACACCAAGGCGGTATGGATGGTTTAGATGCAGGAGTGAAGCCCGAGGGAAGTTTTTCGTTGTATTTCACAATAATTTTGGCGAACAGTGCTTGGCGCCTCTCCGAAGGCAACAGTGCAAGGTGATGACAGGGAGCACGTGCGAAGTGTCTGATGTGCGTTCTCAAGACTTCTACAACAATTTGAGTTTGTATCGGATATTCACCAGCAATTGCAATTGTAGTTTCCGTTGACGTACATCTGGGAAGACCGACGCACACTCTCAGCGCTTGGGCTTGTACTGCCTGTAGAACACGAACATTGGTCTTGCAGGTATTGCTAAGCACGGGCAAGCAATATCTGAGGAAACCGAGAAACAGGGCTCTGTAGAGCTCCATCATTGCGTCGACTGACATCCCCCACGTTTTTCCTGCCAGGAACTTGAACAGTAGGGAAATAGCGGTCAGGCGCTTCTTCATATAGGTCACATGTGGACTCCAACAGAGGTCCCTATCAATAATGATGCCCAGAAACCAGTGCGTTTTGGTGTAAGAAGTCGGTCGCCCGCAGATTGAGATGACATAAGTGGTCATTGCTTTGCGAGTGAAGGCCACCAGCGCGTATTTTTCTTGTGATATGCTGAGACCTTGTTTTAACAAGTAGTTGGCAATCATAGTTGCTGCTTTTTGAAGCCGGGAACGTATCTGAGGACGTGTGACTGCCGAAGTCCAGACACAGATGTCGTCATCGTATATTGAGATTTTAATGGTGCTTGGCAAGTATTCAGCAAGGCCAATTAGTGCAAGATTTAATAGCGTCGGGCTAAGAACTCCACCTTGAGGAACACCCCTAGAAGTCCAGCGTCGCGTAGTTGGGCCATCTTCTGTTAACACAAAGAATGATCTTGCAGCCAGGTAACTCGAAATCCACCGAAAGACTCGACCACCAAGGCCAACCACCGCAAGAGCACCCAAAATGGCTTCCTGTAGTACATTATCATAAGCGCCTTTCACATCTAGACACAGAGCTTCAGATAGTCGCTCACGGGATCTTTCGTGCTGAACGTACGAAACTAGATCAATGACATTGTCAATAGGAGAGCGGTCGCGTCGGAAACCAGCCATTGAATTCGGATAAATCTTGTAGTATTCAAGATACCACTCCAGGCGGCCTAGTATCATCGGTTTCATTATCTTCCCTACGCAGCTGGCCAGTGCTATTGGGCGGTATGAGATGAGTTCGAGTGGGGATTTGCCCTCCTTCAAGATGCGTAACAAGCGGCTTACTTTCCAGTCATCAGGAACATTGCCATCCTTCCACGAGATGTTGTAGAGGCTCAACAGTTCTCTCCTTGCACCTTCCCCAGGGTTGCACAAGGCTCGGTACGGAATACCATCTGGGCCCGGAGAAGTTGAACACCTGCAGAGAGCTAGTGCCGCCTCGAGCTCCTCCATTGTAAAAGGGAGGTCCATGTGGTAGTCACGGCAATGGGGGACGTCACCTCTCACTGGAGAATTTGGACGAGTGCCTTGGTTGGCGATCTGCGCACAGAAATCTTCTGCGACATCGATGTCTTGCCTCCTTTGAAATAGCGCGAGCGCTTTGAATAGAAAGCGCTGTTCCGTAGGGTGACGCAGACCTTGCACCGTTTTCCAAATGTGTGAGAGTGGCTTGCGAGGGTCTAGTGACTGGCAAAACGTTGGCAAAACGTTCGGCGTGGACTCCCAGGCGCAACAGCTCCTAGAAAGGCATGGCGGGAGAACACGCTCATGAATATTCGCACGAATGCTCGTGTGCTTCATGTGCGTGCTTTGCTGTGGCATTTTTTTCTTCTACGTACTCAGAAGCCAGGGAGTTTTAGGGAGTAGCTATGGGGTAGCCAGCGGGTTTTACAGGGGTAGCTGTTATGCAATCACAACAGCCGATTTTCGCGCCGTAGTTCGCCATCGGTGCCCGCAACCACTACAGCGCGAAAAAAGCAATAGTAAACTCGGAAAGAAGCTCTCCAAAATCGTGCTGGATGTGATCCAGGCCCCTCGGTGAAGCGGTAGAGTGTACCAGAGACGTAAGTTGGTACTTAAAAGCCTTCTAAAAAATTATGGGCGTGCAATTTCAGCAGGGAGTCGGAACGCATGCAGCATTGATTCGAGGAAGAGTAACACCCAGCCACTGCACAAAGAAAGTTCACGGATATTTAGCGGGTACCACGGTTCCCCACATGAGCAATGGCACAGCAGGTACTTATTTCGTTCACGAAAACTGCTGCGCTTTGTGGCTCACCGGGTAGCTTGCATGTGTTCTTCTTTGATTGCCACGTGGGAGTCGGCAACGTGCTATGAAGAGGCCGCTGTTTCAGCGTTCGCTGTGATAGTGTCACGTGTTCCGCGCAGGCCCGAGGTTTTTGTTTTCTCAGTCTACTCTTGGAGCCAGCGAGGTACCATGGCGGCCAGGCATGCCCTCACCACCATTCCTCTGAGAATTTTTCGTCACTTGAATAAACTTGTTTCTCTCTTGCTCTACCATGATACAGTTCCTGCAGACATTGCATTTCGTTCCACTTCAGCGCCTCAAAAAGTGTCCCAATCAATGAGAATTATACAAAAGCATCTACATTAGGATAAGTGTTTTTATACGCAGGTAGTATGTTACTTATTAAAGGGACACTAAAAAGAAAAACGATTGTTCGCACAATCGCAATATACAATTTCACAATTTCGATTAGAAAGCGGTAGTTTCTGCGGCCCGTGGATACCAAGTGTTAGCAATATAACTGGGAACAGCTGAGGTCGTGTCAAATGTAGCCTAAAACTAAGTTTGACATGACGATTGTTGTAGCGCGAGAGTAGAACGGTGGCAAAGGGGCAAGAAAAAGACAAGCGCAAGAAACGCCGAGACGATGGTGATGATGCTGCTGCTGATGATGATGCCTTCACTATGGCTCTTGCGCACTCAGGGGAATCGGCCAAGAATTGAGGATATGAAATTCAAAGCTTTTCAAATGATACGTAATCCTAACAGAAGGAGGATGCAGGACTAGAAGAAGCGCTCGTCTTTTTCTTGTCCCTTTGTCGTAGTTCTGTTCTCGCGCTGCAACAATCGTCATGTCATACCAACAAGCCCACACCGCCACGCTTCCAAGTTCGACCTGTCACAAAAGTCTCACGGTCCCACACGGAATCGACTAACAAGACTTGAAAGCGAAGGTCATCTTCTAGTCAGTGTATTGATCCTCTCTCCTCGCCCTCTCTGAACGCTTTCTGCGCTAACGTTGTTTCCCACTTTAGGATCGAAGGCAATGGAAAGTTTCTGTAATTGGCTTGATTTAGCACTGCCTCTGTGATTGACCATCTCTGAATAAGCGACGACGTCACAAGATGACGTTGTAGCGATGCCATTATTACGTAACAAACTATGGTGACGGGTGGAATTAAGATCACGTCACACGAATACGTCATCGCGCGATCATGTTTTGCAATATTAAGTGTTGACACCGCCGTCACCGATGGTCAAAATTCGCGCTTGATGAGGCAAGTAGGCTTTCTTCCGTATACAGCGAAACCCGGAAATCACCCAGAGTCGGGTTTGGAGGCTACTTGACACCGGCTTGCGTGTTCCTGTTCTAACTACTTTCGATAGTGCTTCAGCTACCATCGACAGTAGCGTTCAACCCAAGGGGCTTAGTTTTTTTTTGACCAACGGAATATCCATTTTATTGCTCGTTTTACGCTCAAGGTGCACCGCCTCGTCACCGCTGACGTAAGTTGTGGTGACGGGCTGCGTCAGACCCGGACTCCGTTTTGTAGCATGGTGAGTTTCCGGGTTGAGGGAACGATGCTAGTGAGTTCGGAAAACGAAAAAAAAAGTTTAACTAACGCTTTTCTACAACTGTTAACATCATTAAAAGGTAAGAGTTCAGTAAGCCACGAGCGTGGTGGGCGAGCTTGTTTGTAGACTCAAGGACCAGAGCCACGAGCATGTTGAATGGACCGTTAAACCATAGTGCAGAGAATCTTATTGCACCTAGCAGCGTCGTTTTAACTCCCCAGGACACCAAGCGCGCCCCTCAGGACACCAAAAGCACGCACTCTGGTCTTAGCTATAGGTATTCAGTTGGTGCATGCCAAGGAAGATAATTATCATGAAATATTTTCATATATTGCCGCCGTTAACTTTAGGTATATTCCAGCAGTGGGAAGTAAGTCTATTATTCAATGGGTTACGCATAAAGCGAGGGCTAATAACATAACTCTGCAAAATTTGAATGGACTAGCGGAGAAAATGGGTAAGCTGTTGACTATTTTGAATGCCGCTTAGATGCGTTTTACTATTGCTTTTATGGCGAATGTATAACATTTATCTAGTGTAAAACACTTTGTAATCCCCATATGCGTAGGCGTGTGCACATTCAAGGCTGAGAATAGTGTTCAGCATTATATTAAATAATGATGACGAGGAAACTTGCCTTTGAGGAACACTTGTGTTTACTTTTACGTTGATACTCGTCGCCACTTATTCCGTATTGCACCACAGAAAGATGTGCGGCAACCAACAAGACACGGATCGCGAACTGTTCGTTTCAACGTTTCTGTCAAGACAGCCTTTATTAAAAGAATCTTAGTAAATCTACGCACTGTTGGTTACACAAACGATCATTCACGAATTTGTCAATCCGCAACAGAAGCAGGCTGCTTTTAGCCATTACAACACGCGTTTATTTCAGGCCCTAATGTGTTTATGTAAGTGTAGAGTGTTTTTACGGTTGAAAGTGGTCGTAGTGTTCCTTATTTAACGCTTGTGCATATTCCTTTCAATTAGATTGTTGTTGAATTTTTGGGCTCTTTTGAAAGTCGGAATCTTACCAGCCTAGGCCTACTTTGAAAATTATTGTTCAAAAGCTATTATAATAGCGCAATATTTGTGTTCGCATTCGATTCGGTTCTAAAATTCAATATTCGCACACTCTTACCAATATCCCGTAGGGGGTACGAGTTATTACGTATAAGGAAATGAAACCATCGCGTGCAGGGCGTTCCACCGCGCGCTCTACGCGTGCATTAAGAAGACGTAATCAGCAGTGCTTGACACGCCCGACGCACTTCCGACTGCAACCATGCCCAAGAAGCCCCCTGGACAAGGCTGTTCAAAGGGCAACAAGAAGGCTTCCGGGAAGGAACTTTGGCCTGCCGCCGCCAGCGACGTGAAGCCGGAAGGCGCTGGTCACGAAAGCGACAGGGACCGAGAGAAGACTTCGAAGTCGAGCGACTCCCTCCTAGCAACCCAGGACGTCGCCAAGCCTGCACGATCGCGGCGAAGGCGCCCAAGCACGGTCCCCGCCACGCTAAAGCCGAGCGAGTCCACCGACCAATCCACGGCATCGCGACGTCGTGGCGCCGCTAGAAGGAAGCGGCGCCCGTCGGAAGTCGTTTCTCCTTACTCACCAGGCGATCGGGGCACCCTGGCGGCAACGATCGTCCCCATCACGGCTACCCATGAGACAGGTCATATTTCCGAGCAGCCTGGTGAGCCGCGGTGGAGTGGCGTTGCAGGTCCCGCGACCCATGGTGAAACAGCGAGCCAAGCTTCATCCACGTCGAGGACGGTAAAGGAGGAACCAGCCGTTCTCACACCGGACGTGGACGAAGCCGCAGATGCCCCGGGGACGCCCGATGGGAGAACCAGGGGACCCGACGGAAGACCACTCGGTGAGAGTCGGGTGAATGGTGAGTGGGCTTCACACTGAAGATGTTGCATTGTTATCAAAGCGTAGCTTACGTTTGAGTAACACGAGGAAAGATACTGAAAGGCTCCTCGTTCTTTAGCCCGTCTTAGCACCGCCTTATTACGCTGAAGCTATCTTAGGCTATAGGCTGTGGCGTAATAGTAGTCGGCGTTCGCGAAACCCCACTGGCTGAGTCAGCGACTTGCGCGAACTCATTTGATCCGTCAAATTTAATGGTGCATATTACCACAGAGATTGCTCCTGTGAATCATTTTACGAAGAGAACCAACGAGACGCTATGCGGGCGTCTACATAGGGCCTCGTGCGTGCTCGCGCATCTTGGCGCAGGACAGCGCATGCCTCTCGACCAAGGGCCGGGGAGACTGACCTGGTGCTTGTTCTGTGGCTACTTTTCTGGGTCAAATTTGCCCTCAATAAATCATTGTGTGTTCCCGCTCTTGTATTACGTGAAAATATTTCGAATTCAGTGGCGGATAAGCGATATCACGTGCCGGTCATGTAAACTCACGCGCCTTACTTGAGCCTTCCTACTTATAACATTTCTCGTGATCCAATCGCGCCGATTCGAGCCTACGGACGCCCCGTCGCGGTGGTCTAGTGGCTAAGGTACTCGGCTGCTGCCCCGAAGATCGTTAAAGTTCCTAAAAAAAGGCACTATATCTGCGTGTTATACTGCAAATGTCGTCGAAAGACGATAGTCTTGCGTATCGAGAGAGTGAACAAAACGTTTATTTAATGTTCTGCGCAAGAAAATCGGTGAATGATATTCTGGAGGCGTTGCGTCAGAGTGCCTCGAGCGTGCAGCAGATGGCGAACGAGCGCATCACGTCATGTCACACGTGAGGCATGAGCGCTATCTGGTAGTTATCTTGGAGAACGAAGCGCGCGCGGCGTGCGCGCTCATCTCAGAAGTGATAAAGTGTAGAACGCAAGGCGACGGGTAGGTGCCACCACCATGCCGTCTTAGCAAAGCGTTGGAAACACTCGCCTTTTCGTGCAAGCGTTGCATCGTTAGCGCAGCATGATAAGTGCTACGGTCCTTAGAATTACTTATGTATGCCTTTTCTAGGAAAAATGCACACATAAAGACTATTTACGTGTTGTTATAGTGCCTCAGATATGCGCAATAATTGCTTTTTAATTGAGAATCGCAAAAGTATGAACGCTGAATCTTGAGCAATATTGATGGGCGCTGCGAATGGGGTCAGTGGTTTGATTTATCGTTAGGTGCCGGTGAGACTTTAGGGTATCGTCAAGGGTTGACAAATAGACAGACAGACCAAATTTTTTCGTCAAAAGATCTTAAGAAAGGCTATCGTCTTTAAAACTAAATTAGCATCAGCCGCGCTCCTTACCCGCGGCCTCCTCTCTCAGCAGCTGCAGCCACGCCTCTACAGTGTCAAGCAGGAAATTACGGAAAAATGCACACCTTCTCCCGGCCCACAAGGGAGGATAGGCTAGCGCAGCGCCTCATGCTGCTCCTCCTCGCCGGTGTCGTCGTGGAAACAAAAGAAAACATGTGAGCAATCATGTGAACGAGGGTGGACAAGATGGCACTTGCACTACCAAGACAACCAAGCATGGCGGAGAGGAGGAGACTACACGGTGACACGAATGGCGCTACTAGAGTTTTTCATAGGGACTCCAACAGGTCGCGGGACCGAATACCAGCAACGGCGGCTGCATTTTCGCGGGAGGCGAAAATGCTGTAGGGTACTGTGCTCAGATTTGGGTGCACTTTAAAAAGCCACAGGCGGTCGAAAGTTTCGGAGCCCTTCATTACGGCACCTCTCATAACTATATGGGGGTTTTGGGATGTTAAACCCCACACATTATTCAATCGCGCATACAGACAGTGCCGCACTGAAGATGCAGCTCTGCGGGCTTACGAAACGAAGGCCAAGTGGCAGTTGAAAGCTGAGAAATCCGAAACGCGATCGCATGAATCGGAGGCAAGAGGGCGGCACTACTGCGGCGGCCAGGGCCACTGCATGAATCGTATAGTTTTTAAATTCGAAGCATTTCTAAGTTAACTTCGCCAACATTGAGTCAGTCCTGTCGTCCGTCCGTCTGTCCATCCGTCCGTCCGTCCGTCCGTCCGTCCGTCCGTCCGTCCGTCCGTCCGTCCGTCCGTCCGTCCGTCCATCCATCCATCCATCCATCCATCCATCCATCCATCCATCCATCCATCCATCCATCCATCCATCCATCCGTCCATCCGTCCGTCCGTACATCGGTTCGTCCGTCCGTCCGTCCTAACAGGCTGCCCTATTTCGCCATTATACCGTTTGGGACGATCTTAACATTCGATCACGTTACCCAAATAACACCTTGTTGTCGATAATCATATGGTGGTTTTGGGACGTTGAACCCCACATATAAATCATCAACCTTGTTGTAGTCCAAGATGTGAGACTTGGAACCACCTTCAAGATGACGTTAGTGTTAAAAGCACCGAAAGTAATTATATGCATCTTAAGAAATCCAGCTTTACCTCCAATTTCCAAACATTGTCTACATGATGCAATTTTCATATTGCTATAGGCAGTCATAAAAAAAACAAGTACGTTGACGGAGCTATAGCGTGAAGTGCTCTAGTATTCTCTGCTAATAAACTTGCTTACAGACTCTCGTCTGCGTCTCTTCGCTTAACACATGGTCACAAGCAGTACATTGGCGAAGCAGGACAGTCTGTCAACGGGTAGCGTGTGGACACGGTGAAGCAATTACCGAAAGCTGTGGCACATCATTTTAATGTAGCGGGTCCCAACTTCGATGAACCCAACTTTAGATTTTCATGTCAAACTTCCGGTCACCAATAGACACAAAATATGCAGGGTCGTACCGTATACAAAAGTTTAATGTGCTTCAGCGAGCAGGTATGAACGTTGTGTCCATGCGCTATGGTACATAAACAACGGAAAGTGTTTAACCTTCCTTCTAGGAACTTCTCCCTTGCCATTGTTAAGCGATACTTTTTTTCGACACACGTAACTCGGCTCGACTACTGTGCCCATTCTGAATTCGACGCTATTGCTAGAAGCAGAGGCGGCGGTAACTGCCGCAGTCATTATTCATTCTTCCGCTGAGCATATTTTCTCCGTTTCTAAAAACTGGAAACCGCAATTTCGCGACTCTCAAAATTCACTCTCCGGCTGCCAGAATTCTGGAATTATATCCTACGCCTTCGCCTCATCACCCTCCTCTGGGTTGCTGGGCACAGTAGACACCCAGGCCACACGGCCACTAACACCCAAGCCTGAGCCCTCGTCAACCGGTCTCAAAACGACCCACATTCGCTTCAAGGTGCCCGGGATTGACTTCTCGGCTACCACGATGTCACACTACTTTACCGAAATTCCCGGCTAACGTATCTCCCCCATTACATAAATTTCCAGAAGAGACCAGGTTCCGTGGCGCAGACTTTAAAAAGCCACAGTCAGGACTCTTTTCCTTCTCTCCCTTTTTACGCATGGCGAAATCTCTCCTCATGCAACTTGTGTCCTAGCACCAGAGTGGTCTTCCGAGTTGCCTGAACAAACCCAAGCCCCCATGGCAAGCATCAGCACACCAGGAGCGATGGGAGGCTGTTTTGCGCAGCTCGCAGCCGGGGTTACAGCTCCGAACAGTAAGTTGGGCCAGAGGTGTCGCCGAGGCACAGAAGTCTCCGGCCACCTATAGTGGCCCGAGGGCCCGTAGTCATCCGGCTTCCACTTCTCGGTCGGCGGCTGCGGTCGCCGACGGAGAGGTTGTGGGTGCGGCTCCCGTTGACGCAACTTTTTTTTGGTCTTCTGATTGTGTGTATTTTTTTCGACATTATTTTTGTATTGAAAATACGTCACTGAAGTGTTGGTAGGCCCTGGCATAAAACAATTTCGTGTTAAAAGGATAGCAGGAAAAGTAGGTAGGCCAGGCACTCACACGACAAGCTTCATCGCTCCCCACTTCCAAGGCAAAATCGCTCGAGTTGTTTGTGATTGTCCATTTCGTGCAGCTCTTGGCAACAGCAGCGCCGCCCCCGTGACGAGTGACACTGCTCCACCCACCTCGAAGGAACCAGCGGGTACCGCAAGTATGCAAACGAGGCAGGCTGACGTCGCCGCTCGGCCTCGACGCTACACATTTACCCGCGCTGCACAGCGGTTCACATCGGGACGTGGCAGATTTGGCTCCAGCCGAGGCATGCTTACTGAGCTGGTGAGAGTGCAGACTTCATTGAAAACCTCCTGCGCCTCTTTATTTGATTCTTTAGCACACGTCATGTGTTTTCTGCAGCAGTCGTTGCTAAAGTTGCAATCATAAGAGAGAAAGGCTGAATGTAGCTCTTAAAACTATTGCCAGAGAGTGTTTCGAATGGAAGTAAAAAAAATATTTCTATTTTAGCGAACAGGAATACTACCAGCACGACATGCCAGCATGACTCTGCGCAAGGATTATTCTGAAACTCGGCATGCACATTCCTGCAGGCTTCCTGAGTGTAAAACTGTAGTGATCATTTATTTCATTAGGCTGCTCATTGCTGCAGATGACTTTGCATCAGGCCTTGCTGTACAATCGTCCGACGTGTTGAGTTCCAGGACCAAAGTTAAAAGTATTTTGTTTCTGCGCTCGCAACGAATAAATAAAAAAAATTCTGTAGGCATTTGAGGCCTGACAGTTGATTATTTTTGTGCGAGTACTGAAGCGAACTGGTAGCAAACTATTTAGATAATTAGTTACACGCTACCAAACTTTATTTACAAAAACTCGCACAAAACAACACATTCCTTCATATTCTTTCTCGGGATATAATACTGAGTGCCTTGGAAATACGCGATGCGAACTTCACGCGTTTTTTACTGTCCGTCTTAATTCGCGACTAAAGGGGATATAATTCAAACACTGGGCTAAAACCCCTATAGGGACGTCGAAACAGCAGCAACAGAGCCGAACGGCTGCGGGCAACGCAGCAGCAGCGAAATCGGCCAGGTAATTCTATAGCTCGTGTCGATGTGGCTGCAGCGCTGGGCATTCCTGTTCACTAAACTATATTTAAAGCGAGTTGTTGGTATCGGCTACGACGACGGCGTATAGACGCTTCAGTAGTGAAAGGTGTAATAGGAGGAGTGTGTTCACGCAGGTCTGCTGGTGATGGAAACAAGGGCGCCGGAAAATAACGCTGTGTATAATGCTTCATGGGACACTATAAACGGCGTATTTGACGGCATACCTCGTTTGCTCTATTGAGACATCGTGGCACGGTGTGCGTTCACAAGTGTTTCGCCATTGTGTGCGCGCCGCAGTAAGCATGGATGAGGAAGACACGACAATGAGCATGCATCGTGCACGGTCTGTATTTGACTTCAAATAAAACGAAGCACTCTGTGGTGACTGCTGAGCAGCTGAGCGGGTTTAAGACAACAAAACAAATGGTTGAAAATTCAAGACTGATTTAGGGTAGAACAACCGCCTGAACGTGCCTATTCTCAATGATGTTCGATCACAACAAAAAAAACTAGCTTCCGATGCCGAAATGCACTCGTGACGCTTCCAAGTTCATGTCTCTAGTGGTAGCGACGACATCTCTCATTCTACACGGCAGTGAATGCATGATGTGCAGCGATGTGTTCCGCCGCAGATGCCCCATTCATTGACAATGGGGGCGTGGCATCACAAGATCCAGATTGAGCTGAATTAAACAGGCTTTCACCTGCCGTGCGTTGTTTTACTTTTTCTTGTCTCAAAAGAGCAGTACTGTGTTGTTTGTCAGGCTTAGCATGTCCCGTATACCAGAAAAAGAGGATTGTTGAACTAATCTGTAAGAACTACACTACATTTTGGAGCGTGTTAGCGAGTCTTGTGGTAATTAAATGTCGTCGTAAAGAGACACGTTCAGGCTTTGTTCTCACCTAAAGCATTCCTGAATTCGTTCTCATTTGTTATATCGTGTTAAGACAGCGCAGCAGTGCGACTGTGAGTGCTTTTTTTATTCCAAGTCAAATGAAAACAACTCGTATTGCGTGCTAATTGTCCTGACTTCCTGGTCCAAGTGTACTGCTGTGCACACACAGTGAAGAAACATTCATGAAAGCACACAGCACCACGGAGTTTCGAGAAAGCAAACAAGGTATATGCTGTCAAATTCTGCTTGTAGCACCCCATTATCACAAATAAAGGCCGGCATCGCGCAACGTTTAGTGCAGCTTATCGACCCAGTTCTTGCACAATGATATCCACGTGGTGGCCACCAATGCGACAAGCAAGAGCCGCCCTAGCAGACGACGCGGTTCAAAACTACACCCCAGAATTTTCTGCGCACGCGCGAGCTGCTGATGGCGCGTGGTTGCAGCGCTGGCCGCATCACGATGCCATGCGCTCCGAGATTTCCCCTAAGTGTGAAACAGCCTGTACATTTCAGTGCAGCTCAAGGCTTGTTTGATGAAAGTGACGCGGTCCGTACGTCCGTACGTCCTATCTGTTCCCATGCTAACAAACGGGCCGACCCTCCTCCAGGCGCCATCTTGAATCGCACAACACGCCACTTATTGGCCTGGTGTGCGACTGACGGCGGTGCTGCGAACCGTGCTTGTATGACGTCCGTTCAAGAATTCGCGTGCTTTCGAAGCGCGGCGCCATATAGGCGAAAGCATGCCAATCTCGCAGCCAGGCGCCTTTGGCGGTACACCTTCGCTTCCAGAGACGCCGTACTTTGTTCATACTTTGTTTGGAACTGCGCAGGCGCGCCTTGCTAGCATGGCATGCAGTACCTCTGGGAGTTAAAAATGCGAAAAAGCACCTGTTTCCTCGGCGCCCGCTTATAAAATGTCATCTGGGTACCAATGCGATGCCATCTGACGCGACAACAATCAGCGCAAGAGGAAGAGATTGCTGAGCACTGCCTGTGAAGTTCACAGCGCATCCCGCGAATCGTGCCGGTGCGGTGTTTTGCGATTGCACAGATTTCCGTCCATAACAAAAAAAAAAAAACGCTGAGCTTGGCCGCCCTATAGAATATAATGGCAATCAAGAGAAAAAACTACGAGCCCAGTGAAATGTACGCGTAAGTATACTTATTGGGTTTATTTAAGCGCCATTTCAGCTGTGTCACTTTACAGCAGCGATTTGCATGCAGTATGCCTGTAGTATGTGGCACAAGACTATAGCCGCACTCTTTCGGAGGCCGCATGCCAATAATGGAATAATATACGCATTACGACTCACGCATGGATGCACGCGCCGCGCATGTTTAGTACAACTGTAACGGCCTACTGTCGCGATGAAAAGAGATGTGAACGGTGCGGAAAGCATGGCTCTCGACTCGGTCGAACTGAGACATGCCTTGACTGTAGATTTGTGGGGTTTAACGTCCCAAAACCACCTTATGATTATGAGAGACGCCGTAGTGGAGGGCTCCGGAAATTTCGACCACCTGGGGTTCTTTAACGTGCACGCAAATCTGAGTACACGGGCCTACAACATTTCCGCCTCCATCGGAAATGCAGCCGCCGCAGCCGGGATTTGATCCCGCGACCTGCGGGTCAGCAGCCGAGTACCTTAGCCACTAGACCACCGCGGCGGGGCATGCCTTGACTGTCACTACAGGCGAATCTACATGTGCTTTCGGCCGGCGTCACTGTAGCATTTTAAAATCTTGTTCTGGCTGGCACTTTTGCACCACGCGTGTGTTCCGAGTGCCCGGCAGGACTGGGAATTGAAACAAATGTGGTGCATGAGCGTAAGTTGAAAACCATGCGCAGAGAGTTCTAAGTTTCATCTGTCATCATCACTCGGCAAAGTACACGGACAACAGTGAACTTGTTGACACAGTAGCTGATGGCTTGGGGCAAAAAATCATAAAAAAACCGTGCACAGGCATAGGCTGGTGAATTAAAAATTGATACAGTAAAATCCCTGTACCTCGAACTCAGTTAATTCGAACTAACAGTTAGTATGAACTAATGCCCTGGACCAGGCACGGCCCTGAGTATATAGGGGGAGAAAACTCCGGATAATTCAAACGCGTTGGTATCAGGCCTTTGAGACGCGCAAGCAAATGCGATTTATTGATTACATATAATTTTAATTGCGTTAACTCTACCCCATTAGCGTGTACTAGAGCATAAATGAAAGGAATGAAGCACATAGACCCATTTTACGGAAGCTTCGTTTTGTTGTCCCGTCTTTGTGTGCTGTTTTATCCTCACAAATTCATCGTCAACGCCATCATCATCGAGATTATCAACGAAGTATGCTTCTACGTCAACGCCCACGCTGCTTTACAAAAGCATGGCCGGTGCTTTGCTACGGACTATTTTACGGATTGGTTTGAGTGCCGCCATATTCGGCTGTTCAGCTTTGTGCTTTGTGTCCTACACAACTAAACGAACAGTACATGCACAAGCATGAAAACGGTTCGGTTGGCGCATGCGTTGTTGTATGGCCTTAGTGATTAATGCCGCGATATACATAAACGAAAACAAGCACATTGGCCTAAGAGCCTGAGATGACGGCGTATAGAAGTCTTGCGAAAAATAGTCCATTCTGCGAAATGAATTGTCGTAGTAGGTGCGTAATAATGGCCGTTTCGCTGGGCTTCTAGCGTGCTCAAAATCCATTCCTGAAGCTTGCAGTGTGACGGTGGAGCGTATACAGCAGAGGTGTGGTACTTTCTTTTTCTTTTTTTTTGTTCCTGGCAAATTACTTTCGCGATCAATATTCTGGCGAACAAAACTCACGTTTAGAAATACAGGCATTGCCCTTCCGTCCTACTTTGAATTTCTGCGCTATACACAAAATTAAAGCATCGAGCAGCGTCCTCATACAACGCATTACTGACATTCAAAACGAGTGCGTGTTTCGAAGTCCGTAACTTTTATTGAAAATGTTCCGAAGATAACACTGAATAGCTAGCTGTGGCCATTCAACCTCGTGAAAGTGTTTGAAATGTAACCTTCCCTGCTTGTTTTGAAGCAGCGTCTCGTCATTAAAGGTTTGAAACATCAAATATATTTCTGTACAGACTGTTCGTTGAAAGCCGGTGTTTACGCAGAGATTCAACTCATGGGATTCGGAAGGGCGATGCTCCAACATTTGAGTACATGCAATGAGTCTGACCATATGTTACAATTGGATTATCTACTCTGTCCCTACGTCGCGAACAGCAGCCACGGCTTGAAGACCTGCTTCATGCATTTCCCAAGAAGGACGAACAGAGCATCACTCGTCCGTGGTTTGGAGGAAGAGAATTCGCAGGAGCTTCTGCAGTCCTGGCGGTCAGTCTGGCGCTGGTGCTGTTCGCTCTGTACCGTAGGCACAAGGTGAACAGCCGAGATGTTGACTTGTGCGGCACGGCAGACTGTATCGAGCACGTGCACACGCTTGGTATCAACACTGGCCATCGCCCGTCGCCTTGCGAATGTTTCGGTTGCTTCGTGTGCAGTGGCTGGTCAAACAACTTTCGACACGTCAACAGTTCGGTCATAGAGCAAGTCATTCTTCGCTGGTTCGCTACCGTCGAGAAGTTGAGCCTCGGTGACTACGACCGGCACGTGGTGACCAACAGGCCGCTCAGCATGATGCGCCAGTGCATGTCGAGCACTTCCAACGCAGAGAAGACTGTGAGAATGCTGACGGCCTTTGTAAGTGAACGAAGCTTTGCCTGGCCCACGTCTGGTGAACCGGAAGAAATCGTTGACTACGGCAGGGCCCTGGAGGTGGTTTTAGAACTGTCTGTCGTCTGGGCGCTACCGCTGTGGTTTCACGTGCACTTTCTCCCGGTGGCTGCTTCAGCGCGTCTTCAGCGAGATCGCGCCATTTTGGTGAGTCCATCGATACCGCCGCTCCTTGGTCAGTTCACGCACGACATGATATCTAGGTACCAAGATGGCTATTCTATTTACACGGGCTTCTTCCTCGACACGGTGTTCGCGTTCAGACCTCCGTCGGAAGCCTTCGTCACCTTCTTGACGAGAAGAAGTGGCAAAGTGCAGGGGCAGATATTTCACGAGCTGGCCTCAGCAATCAACAATCGCCTCCCTCAGCCGAGCCTTGTGGAGATCAGAAGCATTCCGAAGCTTGTCAGAAATTTGAGTGCGGAGGACTGGATCAAAGCACTTCGATCAGTATACAGCGCTCGTGCGGAGGACATTACCGCGGATGACCTCGTATTCGCTACGAACGGCGGCCTCATCAAAGCGATAGATTCCATATTCGTCTCGAACACACCGCAGGACGTCTTCTTTCACACCATCTGGTGGTTCGTGCAAGCCGTCGGTGCCACCATCAGCAGTGTACTGCGATTGTCTGCCAACAGCGTTCCGGAAGGCGTCTACTTTCAGCGGCTCATATGCTTCTACCACACGGACACTACATACAAAGTCCTTCTGGCGTCCATCAACAAGGCGATGTTGTCGACGAAAGCCCGACTTTCGATCACCAGTCGACTTGAGAATATACGGTCGGTTGTAGTGGAGAAACTCCGCGCGTATTCTAAGCTGAACGCCGAGATGAGACGCGCCCTCTCTGCATTTGTGGAAGGTATGTCCACTGTCATCTGGCCAGAGGACAACTTTGGAAGACCGGGAGGCTTCGAGGAGTATTTCGGGAAGCCGTACAATGGGAGCGACGGTAGCTTTTATGCCGAATGGGAATGGAGCCGGTTGCAGATGTACAACAAACATAATCGAGAAGCAGTGGCCATTGAGGACTACGTCGCTGCTTCGCAAGTCTTCACGTTTTCTGGGGACACTATGACCTTCTACAATCCTCTGTTGAACGTGATTTCTATATCCGTCGCTGCCCTTAGCCCTCCATTTTACTATGGCGAGTCGACGAGTGCGATGTTCTACGGTGGCCTGGGCTTCATCTACGCCAAAGGAATCTTCAGGGCTGTGGACATGATGGCGCACCTCCTCAAAGGAAGCACGGTGATGGCGTCATCGGAACCTGGGGCCACGTGGTCATTATGGAACGCCTCCTGGTGTTTAGATGTTCAGGAGGCCGAGAGAACGTTCCCGTTTCTCCCCGCATTGGATGTCGCGTACACGGCGTATCTGCGTTTTAAGGACGAGGCGTCCGACCTTCGCCTCAAAGGCTTGAGCGATTACAGTCCCGCGCAGGTCTTTTTTGCCACATTCTGCCACGGTACCTGTCATGCGGACTCTTTCAAGAGGAAGAATTCGGTGACGTGCAGTGAAGTGACAAGAAATTTTGGTCCTTTCGCTAGAGCGTTTTCTTGTCACAATGACGTGACGACCAAAAAGTGCGCGTACGTGTGAAAGGGTGGTTCATGTGACGAACTATTTCCAATTGTGAGTCCGCCGTCAAGGGATGAGAAGGTGTGCACAAGACAACGCCTACTTAAAGATGGGTTATTTCGCGCTTTTTTGCGTCCCTTAGTGAGACGCTGTTTAGTCGATACTCTTCATTAATCGGCTACTAGATTCTTGTTTTTGCCCCGCCGCGGTGGTCTAGTGGCTAAGGTACTCGGCTGCTGACCCGCAGGGCGCGGGTTCGAATCCCGGCTGCGGCGGCTGCATTTCCGATGGAGGCGGAAATGTTGTAGGCCCGTGTGCTCAGATTTGGGTGCACGTTAAAGAACCCCAGGTGGTCTAAATTTCCGGAGCCCTCCACTACGGCGTCTCTCATAATCATATAGTGGTTTTGGGACGTTAAACCCCACATATCAATCAATCAGATTCTTGTTTTTTCTTTGTTCAGAGCTTCAATTTACATTTACGGAAATGACCGAACTGAGGGTCTCTCTGGCCTATACGGTTGTTGTTATCGTTTCAAAGATGACCACCTGCATGAGATGCAACTGATTAGCTGACGTTTGTCTGAAGTTTGGTACGTGTCTTAGTAGCAGTAATCTTAGTTCAACGTCCACTTTTGAGATGGTCTTTCGCGAAAGCAAACTTTGTTTTGTTTGAATCGTATTCAGTATAAAATTTGTTCTGTATAATCTACTTCCATTTGTGTGCTATATAACTGCAACACGTGTGCTGCGTTAGAATGATGGTGTGGCACAATTAGACCAGCAGAGGTTTCAGGGATGGCGAGAAGTACTGGACTAACGTCATGAATGTAAGCGGCAGGCGTTCCTGTGTTCGGTTATGCCTGCAGGTCACCTGAAGTGACAGTGTCATAAGATATGAAAAGGGAGCATCGGGGAGGACAGTGGTCTCCATGCACCATTTACGGCTGAATAAAACACCTTGACGTAATGAATAGTCATTGCGTGTCGTTACATGGTTGAAATTGGTATGCAGGGAGTCTCAACTATCGGGCAGCATTATCTAATAACAGTGCTATTTTTAAAAGCGTAATAAATTTCTCCCCGTAAATTGTTTCACAAGATCTGAAGACTGATCCGAAAAGAAGTAGAAAATCACTAGCTCTAGAGATTAATTCCAAGGGTTGGAATCAAAATGTGTTTAGAAAAAAGTGTTAACGATTTAATTTGTACTATACTATCGTAAAACAAAAAGCCATCCCGTGGGCCTCATATTTGATGAGGCCCTGTCGACGAATATTACGCCGTGCACAATTTCACGGATTGCCGACTGCATGGAGAACATAACGATAACGGAATGGAAGTGTTTTTAGAAAAAAGTGCTGAACAATTTCGAATACATTGTGCGCAACTACAGGACAGCTGCAAGCCATGTGTTTAGAAAAAAATGGCAGCATATCCACGGATTCATTGATGGAGAGTGGGGCGAAGCATCCGTCCGTCCATTCGTTCTTGCTTCCGTCCGTCCTTGCGTCCGTCTATGTGACCGTCCGCGCATCCATTCACCATTCCGTGCGTGCGTCTGTTTGTGCGTCCACACGTCCATCTGTGCGTCCGCCCCTGCATCCGTCCATGCATCCGCCCCTGCATCCGTCCATGCGTCCATCCGTCGGTGCAGCCATCTGTGATTCCGTCCATGCATCTGTCTGTGTGTCCGTTCGTCCATCTATTCAACACTCCAAGTACAACCGTCTCGAATCTTTTTATGATATATTCCGCATATGTACCGCCATCCAGCGGACATTCCAAGGACTAAACGAGAGGTGGCACGCGCACACTTTCTTACGGCTTGCGCTTCGTGTCTACTTCCCAGCTTTAACCACCTCGAGTTCATGGTATATACTAGTTCACTGTATTCATGGCACTGCGGCCCAATGCTCACTAAACCTTTCTAAAACCAAGGGGGTTATGCCCAGCGAGTATAACGTAGCAACCCTTTCTTGTCAGATAGTGCTCAATGTCCATGCCAATGGCTGCTAAGGGGGAATGAGAGACAGGAGAAATCGGCTTTAAGTTAGCGTGCACGCTGCGAATTTTTTATTGTTCAACAACGCACAGAAGAAATCTCTCACCGGCACCACCTTGGAGGTCAAAATTTGTAAGACTGGTTACACACTACGACTACTACTACGACTACGAGGGACGAACGGGTGCCGCTATAAGGAGCTTCGCCCCTTAAAGTGGTTAACGATTAGAGTACGTGATACTCTACACTGGGAGAGAATAAAGCCGCCCTGTGGTGTCAACTGCTTATAAGAAGTGGCAACAATTTAGAGTACTTGGTACTCTATTATGGGAGAGCTTAAAGCCATGCCGTGAGCCTCGCACTCGTTACATGGTCAGTGCATGGATGGATTAAATTTATTTGGTCCTTCAGAACGTGCTTTAGCACGCTGCGGGCCGCTCCCACGTCGGAACAGAATTACCAAGTCTCTCTGCTGCGTCGCGAACTCGGTGGACTGCCCATAGCTGTTGTTCAAGTTCGGAGCTTTCAATAGCACTCTCCCATTTGGACGGCGTGATGACTTCCCCGCAGCGTAACGTGGGGCGCCGCCAGAGCTTATGCTCCAAGGTAGCTATATCGTGGCAGTAGAAACATGTATTAGTTGGCTGTATTTCGAAATAAGTTTTGTTCAATAGCGCGGGATCAGGGTACGCCCCGACCTGAAGAAATCTGAGACCCGGACGAAGAACGTACCCGGAAAAGCGAAAGGCAGACATTTATGAACGAGATGGTTTATGGTTCCAGTTATGGCCCACTGTCATTTTAGCCACATCAAAGCGCCTCCTACCTCCGTACTAGCTCTGGTTATATCTTTGAATTTGGTTGCCTATACAAAACAGCATTTATTTTAAGCTCCACGATAACTGTACACTAAAAGGAAACAGTTGTTTCCGTTTTACTCTTCAAACAGGCAACTACAAGGTCAATAAAATATTTTGAATGGTGCCACTTGAATGTCGGCTACGTCGTCTCCAACACGTGAGGGACAGTATTTACTAACCGAACCAGTGATAGCCCTGTCGAAGAAGCAATAAGATAATAATAAAAAAATCACAGCATATCCACGAGATGGAACGGTGACGTGTGGGGCGAAGTTAACGGACGGACGCACGCACGCGCGGACGAACGTACGTGCGGACGCAAGGATGAACGGACAGACGACGCATCGCCCCCCTCATCCTCATTCACTCCTTGGCTTAGCCGTGACACCGTTTTTATTGACATGCAACGGAACTGGCTATTACGATGACTACAACGACCCGGGACATACGACCCAGGGCGTAAGGGACTTGATCCCTAAAGAACCGCGTAAACGGGCGGCTGATCGGGCTCGTTGGTATTACGTTATATGCAGCGGCTTCATTGGTGTATTCACGTAGGAGGTAGTGGTCAAACTCTGCACCAGCGTGGCAAGTCCTGCTCTGGTGAGTGAGTGCATTACCTGCATTAGTCGCCGGCGAGGTCGCACCCAAGGCCTCTTTTACGCAGTTCCATCGTCACGCGGATTTATTTTTTGTAAACCTGGTTGGGAATTGTCCGGCACCGGGATTCAATTCTCAGGACTCTTGCATGCGACTCTGACGCGACTCTGACGCTCTAAGTAGGGCTTGTGTCGCAAATGATGGTAATGCTACCACGAAGTATTCACCCAGGTGGTATAAATTTCCGGAGCCCTCCACTACGGCGTCTCTCATAATCATATAGTGGTTTTGGGACGTTAAACCCCACATATCAATCAATCAACCACGAAGTATTAAAAAAAGAGGGATCATTAGCACTCTCCAACATTATGGAGATCACCATCGAGTATCGAATTAGTACTGATTGTCCTGCCTTGCTAGAACTGGTGTTACGAAAGACATCTCTAGGGCAAAAGAGATGTCTTTAGCAACAGGCATCGCCTTTTAAACAAGCCCTCAAAAACCTGCCCACACATAAGCTACGATATGCCTATCAGAAGTTTTAAAATTAGGGTGACATTATTTCACTTCCTTTCGCTGTATTTCTACGCTCTCAAAATGTTAATTGACAGCCAGTAAAACCCACGTAACCGCCTGAGCTGTTTCGGTGTCGAGGGAGCATGTTATTGTGTATGGTACAAACGTTCAGAGAGAATATACAGCTTCAGCTTTTTGCAGCGCAACGTACCTGAGTTGGCACACGAAAAAAGCGACAAGGTACTACGTCCGTGCTCTGGTGATTGCTGTCAAAATTACACAACACATCACGACATCACGGCTACGTTTCACTTTTCCTTATGCCCCAGATTTGGCTGTACACGTAGACAAAGTAAATAGCGAAACAAAATTTATAGCCCAACAGACTACACTCGAGCCTCTCATTACACGCAATTCACAGGCCTCCAGCAGATCTGATTTCATCAGTGAAGCTACTCTTTTGTCAATACGTTCTTGTTTGACACGAAACACTCCTGCCAAATGACGCGCTGCAGTTGTGTAGTGCATGATAATGACGCTGGATTGCTGAGCCGAAGGTCGCACGTTTGAATCCCGGCTTGACGGCCGCATTTTCTATGGAAGCACGAATGCTTCAGGCCCATATACTAAGATTAAGGCGCACATTGAAAAACCCCGGCCGGACGCAATTCACGGAACCCTCCACTATGCGGCTTCTCATAATCGTATCGCGCTTACCGGACGTTGGACCCCAACACTTATACGCCGCAGCCGCACAAGTGATGAAGCTATTTAGCGACACCCACGATGATCGCCTGGCGCTTTATTGAACCAGTTTCCTGCATATTCCGTTTACGCCATCAAGTTTTTCAAGTATTTTTAGATGCGGAAGCATCTTATACTCGCGCCTTGTAGTGCGCCGTCCGCGCCGACCGCGCCGTCCGCACCGCTTCTAGAACATTCGACAGCTGACGCGCGCGCATGCGCCGTCGCGCCGTCGCCCACTCTTCCACCATCTGTGCATCCCTTCCTCCTCTACACACCGCGCGCGCTTCACTCCTCCACCATCTGTGCACCCTTCCTCCTCTACACACCGCGTTCGACATCTACAATTCTCCTGATTCTCCAGTGGACGCGCATGTGGCGTCGCGCTTCGAGAACATTCAACAGCTGACAGTGCATGCGCCGTCGAGCTGTATATATACTCAAGGTCGGCGCTCGCTCGCTCAGTTGCCGCTCGTCGGTTGGTTTGTACGGCGCGTCGACGTCCAAGGTCGCGGTGAAATGAATTCCAACGAATCCACAAACACAATGATCGACGTCCCTTCGACCAGCGCCGCCCTTTCGCATACGTGTATACGTGTTCACTCATTTAACACCCCCTCCTACAACCACGTTAACCAATTTAGCCATCGACCCAAGTAAGTCGTAATTTAACACCCCATTTCACAACCACGTTAACCAATTTAGCCATCGACCCAAGTAAGTCGCACTTTAACACCCCGTTAACCAATTATATGCTCCGCATCCTCCTCAGTGTTCCCCCGAGGGAAGCTGCGGGCAATTTTTTTTTAATTTTTTCCATCTTTATGCGTGGCACTGTGGTAAGACCAGTGAAACCATGTGACTGCGTGCTGTCTCTTCTGTGATATCGATAAGCGAGTGGAAAGGGTTAACGGAGCCAAGCTCGTCGTACACACAACGTCATCAACTTTCCGCGCTCCGCCCGATTCGAAAGTCACAAAAAGATTTAATTGATTGATATGTGGGGTTTAACGTCTCAAAACCACCATATGATTATGAGAGACGCCGTAGTGAAGGGCTCCGGAAATTTAGACCACCTGGGGTTCTTTAACGTGCACCCAAATCTGAGCACACGGGCCTCCTTCATTTCCGCCTCCATCGGAAATGCAGCTGCCGCAGCCGGGATTTGAACCCGCGACCTGTGGGTCAGCAGCCGAGTACCTTAGCCACTAGACCACCGCGGCGGGGCCGAAAACTGAAACTAGTACTCATTTTCTGGGATCCGGTACAGCCGCTACTGCGAAAAGATTTGCACAAGTGACCGTCGACAGGAGTAAAAAAATCGGGAATATTGATAGAAACAGCAAATATTGATCGGGATGATGCTTCCGTGGCAGTTTTGCTAGACGCCGACCGGGTGAAATTATGTTTTAAGTTGGAGTTCCGGCTTCCGCATGAAGGCCTTGTTGGCAATTTCGATGGGGGGCCATTACCAAGGCATCGTGTGCGAGCCGAGACCTGGAATTCAATATCTATTTATTTTTTTTTCAACTCGGTCGACGTCTTTCAAAGTCTTTCACCAGTGCTTAGGTGCTGAGGCGAAGGTCGTGCGTTCGATACCGGCAGTCGCTATCCCATGGGGCACGTGTATTGTACGATGCCAGCGCACCGACAATGAACAGACAGTGCGAATTCCCGGCGGCCGCCCTATATGGGCCTGCTTCATACCGATAACGCCCCACAAATTATGTTTACGTTTGACCCATGCAACAAACTTATTCACGTAGTGCGTGTGACATGCACAGAGTGCTCATCTGCGAACTGTTCTGTCGTAAAGCAACATTCACATTGAAGATGGAAGAAAGAAACAAGGACTGAGTCGCCACGAGAGCACCGTGTGCGCGGCGATCAAGCTGGGGGCAGGTTTCGCTCGCTCTCCGAGCCTCGGGCAAAACGCGCAAGCGTGATCACTCCCGACGTTATACCGCGCAGCGTTTGCAAACGCTTTGCTTAATACCGTTTGATCACTTAACGTTGTTTCCTTTCCTCCTCCCTACCACGGGCGCCCGCTGCTATTCAGATCACGACCTTGCTCTCAGCAACCGTGGCGTGCTTTTGCCACCAGCGCTGATCACTTTTGCCGGAACGCTGATGGCAAACGGAGATGCGGGCATAAAGAGTCTCTGGCTAAGTTACAACTTTATTGCTTCCGATTCGGTAAAAGAAAAAAAAAATTAACAGGAGTGGGTGCTTGCGTCGTGTTGGTCTTCACTCACTAGCGCTGGCACAACATGCAAAATAGAAGAAAAGCTCGCTTGCGTCTTCGTCAAAGTTGCGCTGTTTTATTTTCCACCTCACAGACGAGCTTGGAACATACTGCAGGTAAAGGCAGCGCTGTCATGTTGGGAACAAAAAAAAAACAATAACACAAACAAAGCGCATCTAAAAATAAATAAATGAAGCAAAAAGACCCCCCTTCCACCAAAAAAAGGGGTGGGGTGGGATACCTGTCATCCAAGGTTAGCAAATTTCGAAAGCTGGCGATGTTAAAACAACGAGTACGCACTTAAGCAGCTCGTTTATATGCCAAATAGAACGTACACTTTTGCGTAATGGCCAACTTCTCCCATTTCAGCGGTATAAAGGTGGCTGCCTGCCTATTATTTTGGCAACAGTTACACGTATACATAGAGTTGACAGCGATAGTTTCATATGTCTGCGACTAATATTCTGAGTTGTATTATAATACCGCCTTTGCGCATTTGCGGTATCGCTTCGCGAACTATTCTTTGCCGAGGACGCGTTTGTTCTTTTTGAAAGGGCTGCGGCGATGGTTAGAAGCCTACACGCAATAAGAAAAGGTAAGCGTAAACCAATAAATGACGCAGGTGGGACCCTTATCCGCCGCTTTAGCTCAGAGAGCTCACCAGCCCAAGTCGATCCGTTCCACTTCTGTGGTCTTATTGCGTCATCTGAGCCGCACAGATAATCGTGCCAGCGCAATCTAGATGACGTTGCTTTTCTGAGAAAATAGCG
Source organism: Rhipicephalus microplus (assembly GCF_043290135.1). Classification (NCBI taxonomy): domain Eukaryota; kingdom Metazoa; phylum Arthropoda; class Arachnida; order Ixodida; family Ixodidae; genus Rhipicephalus; species Rhipicephalus microplus. The sequence goes on along the minus strand of NW_027464615.1, from coordinate 408,294 downwards.
AGATTTTTGACAAAAGGCAGCGTTTGGTACGGCTCTTCAAAAATATTGCTGGTTCGCTTTCGCGCTGTTGCTGACGTAAATTTGACCTCAGGTGGAACGGAAATGAAACAGGGTGGAATCTCGTCTTGGTAATAATATTACTGATAATACGTTATCTCGTGTTGGTAGTAATAGTACTAATATCTGGATTTTACCATCCCAACACCACGAAATGATCATGAGAGACGCCGTAGTGGAGGGCTCCGGAAATTTCAATCACCGGGGGTTTCTTAGGTGTTTTAACGTGCTCCTAAAAATAAGTATACGGGCCTGAAAATTTTGGCTCAATTGAGAACGCAGCTGCCGCCACCACGATTCCTTCCCACGAGTTATACCATCTTGGCATTCTGCTTATTATTCATAAAATAAAAGCAGGTCTCGAAGAACAAATCAACCGCTGGACATTCTTTTAGCGAATGCCTCCGCCCTCTGCAGCGAAGAGATGATCACTTAGAATGAAAAATATTGTGTGGTTGGTGCCTTAACTGTATACTTTATTGGTGGAGAGCTGAACGATTCAAACACTTGGAGGCTCTTTAAAAGCACACCGTTGACATTTAACCACACCCGAAATGGGGAGTCTTCAGTTTTGGCACTGTGAACTACCAGGGGTAATAGTGCGTTCTCCTAAACAGAACGAAACATCCGATCATGATCAAGCCGATGATCGGGTCTCAGGCTTTTGCAGTTCCATGAATTCTTTAATTCGCTCTTTCAAAGATGGTATGGGGAAAGCTTTTCAAGGAACGCTATATTAGCCTGATGTTATCTTTAAGTAACGTTATTGGACAGGTTTTTCTGGACGGCTGCGGCAAATGGGTTCCAAACACGATCACAAGTGGGGACAGCGTGTGACAAGAGCCGCTACAAAAATACAAATTAATCACGGGAGACAACCGCGAAGATGAGACTATGGGCAAGAAGAACAGCGTAGCGGCAAGAACGGCAACCGTATATACGGAGAGCGACATAAGGCCCGCAAAGGTAACGCAAGCTGCACATGTAGGCGGCGCATGTTGCAATCAGTGGCATCGCGTAGCGTGTTTAAATGAGAGACGTGAAACCGCTTCTCAGACAGAGTATACCTGAGTATACTCTGTCTGAGAAAAGTCAGGTGTGCAGTCGGCATCACAACTCTAGCGACCTCTTGAACGCTTGCTCCCAGAATTGTAACCTTCGTCCGAACGTGAATTATGTTTTGATACAGAAACTGCTCTAGATCACACTATCAAACTGCGAAGCAGCTCAGAAGAGAATCGCATTCACCTAGGATGAACTAAGGTGGTGGCGGAGAATCACGCCGTGCCTTGGTCAGATTGCCAGGAACTTGTTTAGGCGATCTAAGAAGCCGCAGGAGCTACCGACTTAAAGGGTATACTCTTACCACACCCGGCGTGATCTAAACCCATAGCCATCTATTTGCAAGACGTTTATTAATGTTGCCTCATTCACTCACTAAGTCTGAGGAAACATGAAATGAGCGTAGACTTGGACTTGCTCGTGATTCATTTCGATATTTGAGTGTACTCTATAGGAACAAAACAGAGGACAAATTAAACACGCGAAGACAGCCTTGACTTCAAAAACGGGATTTATTTCTGTAGGCGTGTCGCCAATACCTTGAGAAGCTGCGCGCACAGGCGCATTTGTACGTAAAAGAAATGAAAACATCAAGTTTTTAAAGACGATAGTCTTTCTTGGGGACCTTCGACACAAAAGTTTTGGTCTGTCTGTCTGTCTGTCTGTCTGTCTGTCTGTCTGTCTGTCTGTCTGTCTGTCTGTCTGTCTGCCTGCCTGCCTGCCTGCCTGCCTGCCTGCCTGCCTGCCTGCCTGTCTGTCTGTCTGTCTGTCTGTCTGTGTGTCTGTCTGTCCACCCTCAATGGTACTCTAAACGGCACCAAAGTGGCCAAGTAGTAGTAGTAATAGACTTTTATTCAGCCAAATTTACAGGCCGAGCATTTCGACCGCCTGTGCGATCAGTCGACGCTGTTCTTCTTCCCCTTCGGCGCCGATCCAGTCGAGCCAGGAGGTAATGGAAAGGGATGGGGGAGGGTAATAGCTGGATTGCTGAGCAGTTGGGCAGTAAAACAGGCAGTGTGACAGGTCAGCGTATGGGGAGGGACAATTAGGACAGCAGGGGTTAGACCTATATTTATAAAGGAAAAGGCGAGAGGGGGTTATCAAGCAGTTCATTTGGATGTGCCGTAGAGTTCGAGCCTCGAGCGCCGTGAGTGATGGATGAGGGGGAGGGTAAAGACGCTTGTCGAGCCGGAGCTGGAGATATACCTCCTTGATAGTGTGACGCAAGGAGATCTGCCCATCGTTATTCGCGGAGCTCTCACTGTCTTCCGAAGGTGTGGGCCAGGGAATGAACGGTGCCCGGTGCAATATATCGCGGGCAAGCTGATGAGCTAGCTCATTGCCGTTAATACCCGAATGCCCAGGAACCCAGCGGAGGAAGACAGTGGAGGGTTGAAGAGCAGAGGCCGCTCGCTCGACCTCCTGTTGAAGAGCAGGGGGCAACGTGTTGTTCTGTATGTGACGGATGGCGGCGTGAGAGTCACAGTAAATCGTGTACTCGGGGAGAGAAGGGAGGGAGGAAAATGACTGCATGGCGTGGACCATGGAAAGGACCTCGAGCGAAAGTACATTTGGCGGGTGTAAGTATGGCCCGCTGGTGTGCGTGTCAGGTGCCGAAAGGTGTGGATGGTAGATAACGTAGCCACACGAGCCCCGAGGAGCCATGTATGAGGCATCTGTGTAGGCAACTCCCTGTGTAGAGAGAGGAGGAGAATGATGCTGTGCTGCCGCATGACGCCGGCCGGCGTGAAGAACGGGAGACATATTGGATGGGATGGGAAGGATGCGAAGGTTAGAAGCAGCGGTGCTAGCGGCAGAAGGCAAGGTGGGAACGGAAACGGGAATGTGAGGGATACCAGCTTGGGCTAATAGCCATTGGCCTTGACGAGTGAGAGAAAGACGGGCAATCTGAGAGTCGTGGTGCAGAGAAATAAGAGAACGTAATGGATGGAAGAGGCCTGTGGCAAAGAGCTTAGTGGTAGAGGTAGTGAGAGGGAGGTTTAGAGCTGCCTTGTAGAGGCCTAATAGAGCTCTTTCGAGTGTGTTGAGTTGCGTTTCGGTGAAATGAACGTAGGGTACAAAGTACAAGAACTTGTTAAGGGCAAGCGCATGTGCAACCCGGCACGCATGAGCCTCGTGGAGCCCCGACTACCGAGTGACAACGCGTCGCAGGAGGTGGGTCACCGAATGGCAAGTTCTCACAGCGTGATGTAGGGCCTGCGCGTTCTTTGTCGCGTGCAAAGGGAAGCCAAGAACTTTGCATTGCTGAACAGTGGGGATGAGAGAGCTAGAAAGATGTAGGGAGATGAAGGTATTGTGGGAGCGCTGGTACGCAGACCGGTTTAGCAAAAGTAGTTCACATTTCTCCGGTGCAGGGGACAGGCCAGCAGTAGCGAGAAAGGAAGCGATAAGGTCCAGGCCACGTTGCAAAGTATCCTGCACGTGGCCGGGACATCCAGACGTACACCAGAGAGTGATGTCGTCTGCATAAAAAATATGGTGGAGGTCAGGTATTTTGGACAGTTGGGAGGCAAGGGGGGCCATAGCCATATTAAATAGAGTAGGAGATAGTACGGCACCTTGAGGAGTGCCGCGGGTGAAGGAGTGTGGGTTAGACAAATGAGTATCGACTCTGAAGCGAGCAACTCGATTGGAAAGAAATGATCGGATGTAAGAATACATGCGGGAGCCACATGACAGGGACGAGAGCTGAGCGAGTATGTGGTCATGACTCACGCCATCGAATGCCTTCCGTACATCGACGGTTACAAGCGCATGGATCTGACTACGAGAAGGTGAAAGAAAAGTATGCTGAAGAACAAGGAACTTGTCCTGCGCACAAACGTGGCGTCGGAAGCCAATAAGAGAAGGAGGGAAAAACTCTTTCGCCTCAATAAAATCAGACAGTCGAGTCAAGGCCATTCGTTCAAGAGTCTTGCCAACGCATGACGTCAAAGAGGTAGGGCGAAGGTTGGAGAGAGATGGAGGTTTGCCGGGCTTCGGAATCATGCAAATTAGAGATGATGTCCAAGAGCTTGGAAGACAGCCGCTGTTCCATGCTTCGTTGAATGTGTGTAAGAGAAATTCCTTCGCGTTGTCGGGGAGATTACGTAATGTAGTATATGTTATCTCATCCTCACCGGGTGCCGAGCGGGTAGATTGAGTGGCTAAGGCAGCTTCCAGCTCCCTGAGCGTGAATGGGCGGTCCAGGTCTGGGTTAGCTTCGCCACAGTAATCTGGGTAGGAAGGTGTGAGGGGGGGTGGGAGATACAGAGATTTTAAATTTTCAAACACATCAGATGGAGTCCCTTGAGTGAGAGCTTTAGCTAGGGTGGGAGCAACGGCAGGCTTGGTACCTAAGAGAGACCTAAACAGAGACCATGTAGAGCGCGAGTGCAGTGCGGAGTCAAGGCCGTCACACAGCGTGTTCCAACGAGAGTGTTCGAGAGAAGGGCCGTAAGCGATAATTTCAGCCCGCAGAGCATCAATTCGGAAGGAAAGTTGGAAGTTGTGTGGCTGCGAGCGGAGAGCGCGTTTCAAACGTTTATGACGTCGCCATAATCGGAGGAAGTGAGGATCAGGGTCAGGAATGGGGAGTTGAAAACGAGCGCGGCGACTACAGGATGTCATTGCTGCGGAGATCCGCGATTTCCAGTCGTCGTTAGTTTTAAATGAGTGAGACAAAAGGTTATTACGGAATGCTTCCCAGTCAGTGTGAGCGACTCGTTGTTTCCGCCTATTGTGGGAAAGAGGGGTGGTGATGTGTATGAGAAAGTGATCACTGAAAAAATTTTCAGCAGAGACCTGCCATTGAAAAGGAAGGGAACTCCGAGAGAACGTGAGATCGGGTGTAGTGGAACGCTGTGAAACAGTGCCCGCTCGAGTAGGGGTGTCAGGAGTATTAAGAAGGGTGAGATGGCGTTCCTGGGCGAGGCAGTGTAGAAGGCGACCTGGTTTGAGTGTTTGGGGGTAACCCCAGAACCTATGAGGAGCATTAAAGTCACCCCCAAGGAGGATATGGGTGGTCGATGGAAGGGAGTGCAGGAATTTGCCAAGAGCACTAAACAAAGAGGACGTGACAGGGGGGTTATAAAATGACATCAGAGCGAGAGAAATACGGGTAGATGGTTGGTAATAGACCACACCAACTAAATGTTTCAGGAGGGGGGAGGGTACGTCTAGTGGTTCAACGAGAACGTCATTGCGCACATAAATGGACGCAAGTGGCTTTCCCGTCGTAGCGTGATATGCACGGTAGCCTGGGACGGCAAGGGCCACCCGAGTCTCCTGTATAAGGAGAAAATGGGGTAATGTTTGGCGGGTGAGAAGATATTGGTGGAGAGGGGTCCTATTATGACGAAAGTTGCGGCAGTTCCACTGCAAAATATCGAGGTCCTTTTCACGCGCCATCTAGGTCTTTGGAGTAGAGGAAGCGCCTACGCGTGCGCGTTCCTTCTTTTTTGCCGGGGGAAGTGACTCCTGCAGGGAGTTAAGCATATAGGTGAAAGATTCCAGTTGCTTAGATTGGGTTTCGAGGGTCGTAAGAATCCGGACAATTGAATTTTCCAGCTGGACCAAACGAGTGTGATGCGCAGTGGTGGTGGATTCGACCATGTCGGCCAATTTGGTTACATGGGAGCTGGAGGTCGGGGCGGTGAGTGTGGTGAGTTGCTTATTTAGCTCTGTGAGTTGAGACGTAAGAGAGGAGGTGGTAGTTGCGAGTGTCTGTGTCAGTGCAAGTATTTTCTGTTGTAGCTCATCTGAGACGCGTTGTTGCTCGCGCTGGTTGCGCTCCAACATAGCCAGTCGCAGATCGAAGGAGCGGCTCTCGTTACTTGAAGATGGTGAAGGTGTGTTTGATGAAGAAGTGCACATGGGAGGTGTTCCCTTAACCTTAGCGGCGTATGAGCCCGGGGGGGGATGTTGCGGGAGGTGATAGGAGCTCATGCGCTGAAGAGGAGGGCGGCGAAGGCTGAGTGGCTCGGCGCATGGCTGTGCGACGGAGAAAAGCTGCTTTGGCGCAGTCGCGTTGCTTAGCTAGAAGGTAGGGGCAGGTGGAGTCGAGAGATGAGTGGGTGTTGACTTGGCAATGGATGCACCAGGGTTGGGCGCAAACGTGAGCATCGGAATCTGCCGGTAGAGGAGACGCACAGCGGCGGCACTTGGCCGGAACGCTGTGTTGGGGGCATTGATGAGCACGGTGCCCTATAGCAAGGCACCGAGTGCAAGTAGGGGGCTTGGGTTTATGTGGACGGCATCGGAAAGAGACGCGTTTGAAGTACACAAAGCGAGGGATGATGGTTCCAGCAAATGTTATGAGGACGGATTCAGTGGAGCCCATCATACGTGCAGCGAGTATATCTGAAGTAAAGGATTTGAGGTCATGCAAGAGCTGAGATGTTGTGAAGTGACCACCGACGTTGTGTATGACGCCGAGACATGATATTGGAGGACTGAGGGCATAGGGCTTAATGGTGATCGGCTTACCATTAAGTTCCAGACTTGTGAGGGAGAGTAGGAGGTGGGCAGTGAGAGGTGAGTGCGTTTTCAGAAACACAAGGCTCTGAGCAGGTTTGGCTTGAAGGGTGACCTCCGCACTGGTCTTGGGAGAGAGATTTGCGGCGGCTGTGATGGTAGAAAGCAGGTCACAGAGAGGCAGTTTCGGCGTGAGTGTTCCGGGTGGAAGTTGGATTCCGACGGTGATGAGCTCGGAGCGGGGGCGGGCGGTCGAGGCAGGTTTTCGATTGGCACTAACGGTGTTCCAGCTGCCTTCAGGGGATGGCGTATTGTCTTCGTTGACTTGCGATGCCACGAAGTCCATTTCCGTCGATAAGTCGTCAGCTGAATTGATGGAAGGCAAAACTTCGGCGATGGAAGGAACGACGCTCGTCGAAACGCGCTTGTCGACAGACTCGGAATTTTCAATGGGTAGGCCAGACGCAGATAAGGTGGGGAGAGCAGCCGGCGTGGTTGATTGCAATGCCAACGCTGCATTACGGCTCTCGGGCTCCGGCGTTTGCGTGGCTATCAAGCTGAGAGTAGCAGAGACGCCACCAGCGTTGCACGTTGCTGGACCGTGCGCGCTGTTGAGGAACGCTGCCTGTTGCTGTATTGTTGTCGGCGCGGGGCTGGTGACATTGCCAGATGGTGACAGCGGAGGCACGGCTGTATCAGGCGTACGACCGGAGGAGGAGGCTGGGCTTACCGACAGGGCGTAAGTTGTCGTTGGTGTCGAGTGCTGGGCGGGACTCTGCATCGTGGAGGTGCAGGCGCGGCGCGTTAGGGTTAGCGCGGCGCCGCGCCGCTTCGTACTTTTGAAGGGGCCTGGGGGGCCAGCCTGGGGTCGGACCGGGGCCCGGATGTTGTCGGCGTGTCCCGGAAGTCTTCCAGAAGGAATAGTGAGCTTGTCCAGACACGGGCGGGGCCCGGTAACGGGCCAAGAACACGTGAAAGTGGAGCACTGTATGCGGCCAGCCAAACAAAACGGCGCCACCTGGCGGTCTCCAAAGTGGCCAAACAATACTCCAAACGGCCGACCTCATCCGCAGCGCCCACCAATGTTTCTCGAAATTCAGCGTTCATACTTCAGCAATTGTCACTTAAGAGCAATTATTGCGCATATCTGAGGCACTATAGCAACACGTCAATATTCTGTATGTGTGTTTCTTACTAGAAAAGGCATACATACGTAATCATTTATCACGTTGCGCTTACCAGGCAACGCTGGGACGAAAAGGCAAGTGTTTCCAACGCTTTGCTAAGACGACACGGTGGTGGCACCTACCCGTCGCCTTGCGTTCTACACCTTATCACCTCCGAGGTGGGCGCGCAGGGTGCGTGCGCTTCGTGTTGCAAGATAACTGCCAGATAGCGCTCATGTCTCACGTGTGACGTGACTTGATGCGCTCGTTCGCCTCCGCTGCACGCTCGAGCCACTTTAACGCAGTGCCTTCAGATACCATTCACCGAGCTTCATAGATTTACCAAGTCCCAGATCACCCGCGGACGGCCCGCGGACTCCTCGGCTCACAGGTGGTTACGTCACATGCACGTGATCTGAAAGTCCCGAGCCAGCCCGAGCGGCCTCGGACCATCTGCGCGCTTGATGCTGACTGCATCCGCTGTGGCGTCTGCTATGCCTGGCTATGCCGCCTGCTCCCTCCATAGCTGAAACACAGGCCACAACGCTGACTCATTTGCAACCTAAACAGCAGTTACGTAGTAAATTATGCCCATTTTTGTTGTGATGCAACTTACTGTAAGTGAACTATATATACTCGAGCGCGTGCGCATCGTAAACCGGCACGGTCGTTCCACCGCTGTTTCTCCTAGCGAGTATAACGCGTGTTTGCCCGACCTTCGGGAATACGCACATGCTCGACGTGGCTCAGAACACCGATGACAAAAACTGGGTGCGCCAACAATGCGAAATCTAGAAACATGTGAGAAGCGGACAGAAAAGCAAAGAGAGAGCAAGAGAGCATCGAAAATTTCCCGTGTCTAACTTAAGATGGCCGCACAGCATGCGCACCGCGCTGTCGTCTGCCAGCTGCCCGAAAGAAATTGTTCGGGCGATCCCGGGCCGCCCGCAGGCCGCCAGGCACGCGAAAAACGAACTTGCGTCCGAGCGATCCCGGATCAGTGGGCGGAGCTTCCAGTTGGTCCCCGAGAAAAACGAATGCGGCGCCGGCGTCCGGGGCTGTCCGGAGCCGTCCGGGACGTGTAAATCGATGAAGCTGAGCGTATACCATTCACCAACATCAAATAAACGTTTTGTTCAGTTTCTCCAGACGCAAGACTAACGTCTTTTGACGACATTTGTAGCGTAACATGCAGATACGGGACCATTTTTTTTTTTCAAAAACACGTAACACAACTTAGTTTGCAGAATGAAAACAGTGAATATTAGATAACATATGTTAAACTGTGACATTACGAGGACTGACGTTGACACATCTCGAGTCGTCGTGATCTCACTGACTAGCATATTTACACAAATTTCACTGTAATCATTCTATAAACCAAGTTTCACACGTGTTTTAAAAGAAGAACAACCTTATGTTTCATGTTTATACTTACAAACGCGCCCACATTCCCGCCACGGTGGTCTAGTGGCTAAGGTATTCGGCTGCTGACCCGCAGCTTGCGGGATCAAATCCCGGCTGTGGCGGCTGCATTTCCGATGGAGGCAGAAATGTTGTAGGCCCGTGTACTCAGATTTGGGTGCACGCTAAAGAACCCCATGTGGTCAAAATTTTCGGAGCCCTCCACTACGGCGTCTCTCATAATCAAATAGTGATTTTGGGACGTTAAACCCCACAAATCAATCAATCAATCAATCAATCAATCAATCAATCAATCAATCAATCAATCAATCAATCAATCAATCAATCAATCAATCAATCAATCAAACGAGCCCACGCGTTGCCTTTCATCCTATTTATTGGCGTGACGCCTACTAAAATAAATCACATGTTGGAAGTTAGCTCTGTGTCCATGTGTTTTGTCCACTGTCTTGTGCCTACGGTGCACTAACAGTTCGAGAGTTGTCTTTGAATTTCCCGGTGATATGTGTCTGCAATCGGCCGAACTCCAAAACACATTTTTTTTGTTTACAGAAAATAGAACAGCCTTGGAAGTTAAATCCAATGCTGCCGGCTGAAGCAGCGCGAGGATTGTCAATTTTCGAGGTTTGTGGTGATATAGTAGTTTCGACAACGACTACATAGGTGTTCGGAAGAGGGAAACGTATAACACCAATAGCTTTTGGTGTTTGACGCGTGATAGCCACCACTTGGTTACGAGTTACACATCAGGGACGCTAGCGTATGTGACTGCGGATTTATTTGGCCACCTGGTGCTCTTTGGCATGCACCCAAGACTACGTACCTACACCGGTGTCATGGCACGGGGGTAGTCTCCGAAACGTAGTCGCTGTGGCAGAGAATCGAACCAGCGACCTCGAGCTTAGCAACGCCACATATCAGCCTGATAAGCGTAGTTTACAGGTGGAAAATTAGACAAACTGTAGCCCAAATAAATCGAGAAAAATTTTTTCATACAGTAGCGAATTTAACGAACGAGCAGTCCGCCGTGGTATAGCAGTGGTTATGGCGCTCGGCTGCTGGCCCTGAGGTCGCGGGTTCGATTCCAACCGTGGCAGTCTCACTTCAATGGAGGCGCAATGGGAGATGCCCTACTCTGTGAAGCCAGGGCGTGTTAAGGAACACCAGATTGTCGAAATTCCAGGAGACCTCCACAATGACATCTCGCATAGCCATATCGTGGTTTTTGGACCTAAAGCCTCACGTAATATTTCTACTAAAAGAAAGAGTAGTAAAAGCAGCCCACCGGCTAAATACAAGGGGATATTGTTGAAAGTTGACCTAAATAGGGGAAAAACCAACCAAGTAGCCACAACCAACTTAAAAAAAAAAAACGTTGCCAAGTTGGCACAATGTAGTCGAACCTGGCAATCTAGTAGTGTTCTAAGCTGCATAGGCCAGCATAGCAAGATAACATCGGTCATGACGTAAAAAGGGACGTGTTGTGGTGCAACCGCGTCTTTGAACGGATCGAGGCCAATAAAACATGTACGCGACTCTCAAAGATTGCCGACAATTTCCTGTTCTTCGCAACGTGTGAGATCGACCTCGTGAATGCTGGTAACGCAACAAGGACAGTTAACTATGCCCAACCTTGCGATCGATAATACCCAATAAATTTTTTTTACCTCCCTCTTATTTTCATATGATCAGGGGTTTCAGATTGAGAAATTCCTTTCACTCGCGTAGTCAGTACAAGCACCCCAGTTCACTTAGCAAGCTTTCACCAACCTCGCTATTTACCAGGGTTGCCGTTGCATAGATTTGAAAAGGAGCCAGAATTAAAGCGGAAAGTAGCCAAAGTTGACACGCCATTTCACTATTTTGCCAATTTCGAAGCCAAATAAAAAAGACATTATGGCTACAATATTAATAAAATGAAATTTTGATCACGCAGAAACATAAAAGTAGGACCATATTTATACTTGCTCTTCAAAAATAAATTTATTTATTTATTTGACGCAAGACATACCATTAGCATTGTAAGCGAGAGCGCATAAGACATGAAATATAAATTAACAAACTAACAAAACACTGCGAGTAAAAAATACTAATGAACACAGTAGCAACAAACTAGTAAGCTCAATGTTTTACAAAATAGAATGACCTCAGAGTGATAACCAAAGAGATGACCCATACTAAATGTTTTACAAAATAGAATGACCTCAGAGTGATAACCAAAGAGATGACCCATAGTACGGTGATAAAGTAAACGTGTCTTGGAGCAGGCTTCACGGCTATTTTCTATGAAACAAGCTCGAGGGGTGAAAACTTTGATGCGCTGCTAAAGAGCGAGCATAAACGCTCTTGTTCTTGTTTATTGCTCTCCGCGGCTTTTACGTTAGCAGTGTGGTTGTAGTCAGAAAAAAATTACACTCTCCTTGTTAATATTACATGATATATATGAGCACTTATATATTCATAGCAAGTCACAGGTTATAAAATGTATTGCTGTTCAAGAGGTAAGTAGGGAGAATGTTAGTGTTTCGGAAGACGAATAACCTTATAAATTTTATAGCATGTCTCATAAACGATATTTTGCACCAGGTGGCGCACAAACTATATCGTACTTGCATAAGTTCAGTCCGTCCGTATATATTTATTCAGGATGTAGGTCTTGCAATAGACAGAGTAGCTTTGGAGCGTTCCCGCCAACAAGTTAGTGTGAACGTCAAACATTAAAGCGATATTTTCTTGAAGTCTCATACCTGCATTGATAACTATACCTAACTATAATCACAGACTGGTTCTGTTTTGGTGCCGATAATAGTTTTTTCGGGGGTCTGGGGGAGGTTTTGGTGCGCTTGAGCCTGTTGGCTGGGGCCATGGCATGGGCGCATTAGCTTACTTGGCAGAAGAGGTTGAAAACAGTGGCTGACCTCTTCTTTGTTGTTTTCCCTGTAAATAAGTATAAAAATCGGCTACTAAATGAGCTTGAACAGAAGGTCAATATAGCCATAAAGTAGTCATGGTGCCACCTTCACAAGTTTTCCTAGCCAGGTGGGGTCCTATATAGAGTATATAAAGCCGGTCTGGCGACAAGTAACCACCAACGGCTACCCTGCTGTGTACATCAGAGCCATCATGAAATAGCACAGGCAGACGATGAAGAAACGTCCGCTGGCACGAATATGAAAGATAGCTATCCTGTCACATTGGCTTTTTTTTTTGCTTATTAGATGCATAAATACGGGAAGCTGGGTCACGTTACACCCGGAGGTCTAACGTGCTTCTCAGAACGACCTGACGTTGGTTCCTGTCATAAGAAAACAGCGCACGTTTGTGAAGAGGAGATAATAAAGAAAGAACCGACGTAGCGGGTAATACTTCTTATGTCTTCATGCGTGTATGTGCTGTTTCCTTATGATGAAGATCCAAAAACTCGCCCAAATGGCTACTTTGCTTTGCCTACCGCATTTACAGTGGTACTAGTACTTTACATGCAACGCCACGTGTACTGGGCCTCCTTTGTTTCACACCATTGCATGGCCGTAACGCAGCAATTCAAAAGACTGACGGAACAGTCTGAATCGACTAAAGTATGATGTATAAATTACGCCTATTTAGGTATTACCTCTCCCCCACGACAACCCATCACACGGTGTTTACGACGATAAGTACACTCAGAAGTGTTAGGAAGAATGCCGGTCAGAGCATCGCTTTTAACGACGCAGTATCCGTAATTTTGTGCGCGGTCTGTCGAGACACTGTCATGATCCTAAACGGGTATGCGGCACTGAAAGCGTGTAAAAAATACTACTTAACAGTGGTACACTAACAATAAAGAAGTCAGAAGTCGTCCCTACAGATGGCTGCGAGGCGTCGGCTGTAAGCCGTAGACCCCGACTACGTACGAGAGCATACGGTGGAACGGCAACATCGGCTGCAAGAAGACGTCGGTGCGATGGAAGGTATTCACCAACGATGACGTTCTCGTGGGTATTCCCGTGGGCGGTGCGAGTGCTCGATTTTGGTGCGAGTTGCTGTCTGTGAAGCTTGCACAACCGTGTCATGTCTGTCACTGCCTGTAGTTTAACTCGCATCTCTCTGCGCTGAGAATCAATGTAGAGAGAGCCTAACATCACCTAGCCATAGCTTAGAAACGGTGTAGAAACAAGCTAGAAACAACGCGCATCATCCGCCTTGAATTAACTTAGAAGAAACCAGATTAGTTTCATTTCATTTCATTTTATTTTATTTCCTTAAAGACCCCTTGCGGGGCATTACATAAGGGGTGGGTACATAAAATTGAGCAGAAAACAATCGTTTGTCCTAAAGTGAAAGATGATTAGTGATACTGGTTGTGAAGGTAGATAAACAAGTAATGGCAGGAATGTCGCCTGAAAGGCCATTCCAGGCAACTGCCGTGCGAGGAAAAATTGATGTTGAAAAGGTAACGGTGCGTGCACGTGGGCGTGCGACTTGAAGAGGATGATTAGTTCGTTGAGAGATGTACGCTGGGGGAACAAAATAAGGTGGCATGCGCATCGAGCTGTGAAAAAACTTATGAAATAACGAAAGACTGGCGATACGGCGGCGGAGGGAAAGGAGGGGCAGTTGAAGTTCTGCCTTTAGTGAAGATACGCTGACGCCACTGGAGTAAGAATTATTGATAAATCTAGCGGCACGGTTTTGAATACACTCAAGGGCGTCTTCAAGATAGGCCTGATGCGGGCTCCAGATTGGGGAAGCATATTCAAGTTTAGTTCTAACAAGGCTTTTGTAAGCTAATAATTTTACATTTCTAGGTGCGTTACGTAGATGACGTCGCAAGAATCCCAATGTTTTGTTTGCCGATGATATGACTTTCGTGATATTCAAACCCCATGAAAGATCGTTGCAGAGTGTGACCCCCAGATATTTAAAAGAATTAACAGTTTCAACTGGAATATTACTGATGGAATATGGAAAAACAAGTGGAGAACGGCGGCGGGTGAAGGATAAGGCTTTGCATTTGTGAGGGTTAAGTTCCATTAGCCAATCATCGCACCATTGTTTTACATTGTTAAGATCACTCTGTAGAGCTAATTGATCAGAAGCGTTACAAACAGTGTGGTAAATAATACAATTGTCGGCAAACATTCGGGTTTTACAGGATACATGAGATGGGAGATCGTTAATAAATATCAGGAATAAAATCGGGCCCAGAACCGACCCCTGCGGGACACCAGATGTTACCGGAAGTGAAGTAGAGGTAGCATTGTTAACAGAGACAGCTTGAGTGCGGTTACTTAAAAATTCACGGATCCACTTTAGGACGTCGGGGTGTAGGTTTAAGCGGGAAAGTTTCAACAGAAGGCGTTTATGTGGTACTTTATCGAATGCCTTCGCAAAGTCCAGGAATATGGCATCAGTCTGTACGTTAGAATCCAAGTTAATATGCAAGTCGTGCGAAAACATAGCCAGTTGAGTCTCGCACGACAAACCTTTACGAAAGCCATGCTGCGCGGAATGGAGAAAGTTATTTGAGTCTAGGAAGTCCATAATCCGGGTGTAGATGACATGTTCGATGATTTTGCAAGGAATGCTAGTTAATAAAATTGGTCGGTAATTGAGGGGTGACTCTCTAATACCTGATTTGAATACTGGGGTGATATTTCCGTGTTTCCAATCACTAGGAAGCTCACCCGTGGAAAGAGACTGCGAGTAAAGTAGACACAAAAGTCTTGAGAATCGCCCCGTTTCTCTCTTTTAACAGTTTTGCGGCCTAGTACAAGCTGGCTAATTGGGCGATATGGTGATTCATGATTGCTCGAAGTGACCCGTCACGGTCGTATAGTGGCTAAGGCAGTCGGCTGCTGACCCGCGGCTCGCGGAATTGAATCCTGGACGCAGAGGCCGCATTTGTGATTTAGGCGAGAATCCTTGAGGCTCATGTGCACATTAAAAGACCTCAGGTGGTCGAAATTTCCGAAGCCCTCCACTACGGCGCTTATCACCATCATATGGTGGTTTTGGGACGTTAAATCTCCACAATCATCGTTATGAATTCTCGAAGTACGAGCGCGCCACCTAGAAAAGGACCACTAAGACACGGACAAGCACTTATCCGTGCCGTAGCTGTCTTAGTACAAACTTCGCCAAAACTCTCTCATTTTCGCTCTAAAACGTCGCCTCTTAACTCGCGAGAACACATCTTGCTAGGAAGCGCAGCCACTATTACAAAGAACACACAACACAAGCGCTTGTGTTGTGTGTTCTTTGTAATAGTGGCTGCACTTCCTAGCAAGATGGATCCTTACCAACTGGTCCGATACAATTGTTCACGAGAACAGCTACAAAAACCTTGACCTGGATGAAGTCATGGAGCGAGCTACACCGTCGCACACTTGGGCTGTTTTGATTCAGGCAGTCAATTCAATCGCTTGTTCTACAAACGACAAGTAATTCGTTCGTGATTTACATTGGCTCAGGGCACACCAAAAGGCGATGGCCAACTCAAAGATTCGCAGATAATACTAAGTTGCGCTAAAGCCACTTCGCTGACTTCAACTGTTATCTGAATATTATTAATGACAAAAAGACACACGAGAAGTGGTAGGAGTGCTCATTTTAGCCCTTGATTGTATCGCTTCACCGCCTTCGTTCTTCGAAAGATCCTTATTGCTTGGGCATGAGTCCCAACTAGAAGGCAATTTAGCTCGGCTGCACCCCAGAACCATCGTTGATAGATTGGAGAAGTTCGGTTCACGACGCTGCAAGACTGAAAGTGACGAAGCGAGTTATTATTTGCACCTTGAATAAAATAAAAGACGCGATGCCCTTCTCCCAACCTTGTACATTTTTTTATATCAGCGGTGTGCGGGTGACTTTTTCTTTCCACGCAGCAGGGCCCGATGATGCCTGCTTAGACGCGGTAGAGGTTAGTCGCTGCGCGGAAGCGAGCATCGATGAAAACGCGTGAACGAAGATCCGAAGGCTCTGATAAGCAGATATGGGTCGCGAAGCAGCCAATTCGGGCAGCCGCTCTCCTTGGACGTCGAGCTTCTCGCACTCTGTCCTTGCACGCGCAAAGATGAGATCTCTCGGTGGAAGGGCGGAAGTGGAGAACGAAAAAAAAAGCGAGCTGGAGTCGAGGGCCAACCCAGTCCCTGTTACTTCACCCAAGGCGACTATTATCCAATCGTGTGACGGAGTTTTCTGGCAGGTGTCTCCTTGAAAAGATCGGCGGTTTCTTCGGGTGACCTGCCAAGACCCACAGTTGCTCGCGTGATCCTAACACCTGCGGACCGGAGGAGCGCAGGAGGACCAACAGACATGAAGTCCGTACTATTCTGTTTACTTGGGATTGCGCTGGTGGGGACTGGTAAGTGATTGTTGTTCGCAAATCGCGCTTGAAAAAAGAAAACGAGTACAATTAATTTGTCATAATTACAGTTGTTGGTTATGAATTTTTTAACGCGTTTACTGACGTCGTCATATATGCTGTAGCTGTTGTAGCCCAGCTGCAATTTGTAATTGTAATGGTTATATCATACCCCAAAGTTAAAGCGAAGAGGAGAGACTGGTGAGAGCGAGAAATTCGAGCACCTTTTCAAACCTCGCATGTTCAGTTCGGAGAGTGGTCGTTTTGATAAAATTACGGCAGAACGTTTTCCGCTTGCGTAGTTATAACTGTGGTTACGCGAAACATTCAAGGGACTCACAGATGGTGCCAACCAAAGACAGAAAGGGACGACCTCGTAGCCCTAGGCTTTGCATACAAAACTATCCTCGGGCACGCCTGATTACATCGATGGTGCAACTTTGCAGTGCCCTGCTTAGTTTTTCAGGTGCCGAACATACGAGGTTTACAAGGAGCACCAACAGTCATGTGAATATGATAAAAAATTGGAGCACAGAGTGTGATCGCGTAGACTACAGTCTTCAAAAGGGCTTGTCAGTCAAACGATAGTCCACTTAAAGGGTATGTATGGCGGCCATAACTGATAATCGTACTGGCACGTACTCTTGGTGACTGAAGTATACTTGTTGCTCTCGTCCTGTAATGTATGCATTCAAAAAAGAGAGAGAACACGTGACGTATGAACTGAACATAGCGTAGCAAGATTAACCATTCTGTTGTTTTCTCGACACTGGGCGTTTGATGGTGACGAGACAATAATATAACAAGGTATGAATATTATGAAACCATTATCAAAATATATTAATAACATATGCCCTCACTAACACGGGGAAAACACTTGCAGAACGACTGTAACTTTTCCGTTCACTGTAGACGCTGGAGCAGTTGGAGCTGGTCAAGGTCGGGATTAGGGTGCAGACAGTAATCTTCTGTGAGAGGATGGTTTTTGGCTGTTAATTCATAGCTGTGCAGAGCTCGTTGTGCACTGAAAGCAAGACGCAAATTTGCATCATGAGCGATTCGATGGAAATGGTGAAAAACGTTTAGAGATGCGACGTGACAGATATTGAGAAAGATTTTGTAGTGTGCTGTGACGTGAGAGTGAAAACGAATTCGAGAGGAAGGAATCCGTACTGATCCCATAACATCATTCTTCTTAAGTTTTGACATTTGTTAGTCACCTATTTGTTCGACAATGCCTTTAACTACGTCTTCACTTGACCAGAAGGTATTTCGTCAAGCTCTTGACTACTGAGAAAAGAAGGAAGTGCATAGTGGGTGCAGTAATAATTGCTCAGTACCTCAACGGCAGTTTGTGCTGAAAGAACCATCAAAGGTGAAATTACCATCCATTCATCTTTAGCACAAGTCTTCCGGAAAACCCGTACGGTTTCTTAGAAAGAAAGCTTCTTGCATGACGTGAAATTTCCCTTGTTCCGCGGTTCAAACTCGGTACCAGTGTCATGCTGGTGCAGTGACTGAAGCATTTGCTTCTTTGCTCTCCAATCACTCCTAAAAGGCACAAGCGTGCTTCGAGTTTATATACTTTTAAAGACATGCAAAGAGTGAAATACATTCCAACATGAAAGCAGCAGAATCGCCAGTTTTTACCATGGTTTAGAAAATCGGGCTGTGTTTTTTCTTTACACGTTCTGAATGGCGCATGGTCACCACAAGGTGTATTACTAGATCTTACTAAGAATACGAAGAACGGTTAAAATATGAGAAATGTGAAATCGGCAGCTGATCATCTCCTTTGTCAAATCTTCGTTATTGTTATCACTGGACTACTTTTGGTTGAAACCTCGGGACAATGTGAAATTAGCCGCATTGGTCACTGTAAGCAACGCCCCAATGTACTTAGCTCTTACAAGTGATTTTTATGTAGTTTGAAATTACTTTGCTTACTCAAGTTATCTTCACGTTGACGAAAAAACAAACAAGCAAAAAAGAAGACATAGAGACATAGAAACGAGAAAAAAGGAAGGCAGGGAGGTTAACCAGATGCTAGTATCCGGTATGCTACCCTACACTGGGGTTGGGGAATAGGGGGTTGAAAGAGAAAGAGAGAGTTAAAAAATAAATAAGAGAAAAAACACCGACACACACGCACGCACAAAATCAGTCCACTCAGAGGTGTTCCGATAGGCCAGTAGTTCGCAAGAAGCCCAGTAGCGTTTGCACGGCTTTCTTCTGTGGCGATGAGTCATGACGATGGCGCAGTATACTTTCTTCTGACAGCGGCTGGTCATCTAACCTGTTTAGTGTATTACAAAGGTGTTGTCTTTCTAGGTTATATTCCGGGCAGTCACATAGAATATGTCAAATTGTTTCTTCATATCGGCAGTGTGCACAGTCCGCGGTGTCGGCCATCCCTATGCGGAACGCGTACGCACGGGTAAACGTGACTCCCAACCATAGTCTGCACAGAGCAGTAGCGTCACCTCGTCGAATTTTCGTTGGAAGCTGTAAGCTTAACGTTGGATCAAGGGATCGTAATCTTGCATGCGTAAAGAGAGGCTCATTTCAAAGAGCCATGGAGTGTTGGCGAGCGAGCATGCGAAGCCTTCTAGCAGCGTCCGTTCTTGAGAGAGGTATTGACTGGTTGTTGTCTTCTGTATGGGCTAAACGTGCAGCTTGATTAGCTCGCTCGTTACCTATAATTCCACAGTGACTTGGCAACCACTGAAATATAACGTGGTGCCCTTTCTCTGTTATGTGGTGTAGCATTTCTACTGTTTCAAATACCAACTGCTCGTGTGGACCACGGCGTAGATTAGACAGAAGTGACTGCAGTGCCGCCTTGCAGTCGCAGAAAATCGTCCACCGTTGCGTGCTTTGGTCGTTAATGAAACGCAACGTAGCGCGAAGTGCTGCAAGCTCTGCTGCCGTTGTTGTGGTTGCATGAGCTGTCCTGAATTTGATGGTTGTGGCGTGCGTTGGAATAACGACCGCCGCAGTTGAGCTGTTTGGCAGGACGGGCCGTCGGTGTAGACGTGGATGCCGTCTTGGTACTTCTCGTACAGCAGAAGTAAGGCGAGCTGCTTGAGGGCTGGTATTGAGAAATCTCGTTTTTTCTGGATGCCTGGTATTGTCAGGTTGATGACTGGCTGTTTGAGGCACCATGGAGGAATTGAAGGTCTCGCCGCGGGCGTAAAACCAGTTGGTAGGGAGTCACCATGTGTAGTTATTGTTCGACAAAAGGAAGTATGATGTCTATCCGCTGGTAGAGAGGCTAGGTGGTGATGGCGTGTCCGGCCCACATGCCTTATGTGTTTCCTCAAAGCTTCAATTTTAGTATGGGTCTGCACGAGGTAGTCTTTGGCTAAAGCTATAGTCGCCACTGTTGAGGCACCCTGAGGCAGACCTAGACATATTCGAAGTGCTTGTGCCTGAACGCTTTGTATCATGCGTCGACTTGTTTTGCTGGCGTTTGACAATGCAGGCAGACTGTATCGTAAAAAGCCAAGGAAAAGCACTCTGTACAGTCGTAACATAGCATTAGGCTACATTCCTCAAGTCTTTCCAGCGAGAAACTTGAAAAGATGGCATATGCCTGTCAATCGATTTTTCAAATATGACACACGAGGGCTCCATTATATGTCTCTGTCGACTATTACTCCCAGAAATGTGTGATATCGACGATATGGTATATTTTGACCGTTAATTCACACTCTGTAATTCAACATGGGTTTGCGCGTAAATGCCAGGAGAGCGCACTTTTCGGAGGAAATTTCTAGGCCTCGATTGCGGAGATACAAAGCCGTTGCAGCAGCAGCTCTCTGTATTCTCGCTCGTAACTGCAGGCATGTTACCGCAGATGTCCAGATGCAGATGTCATCAGCGTATGTTTATAGATAAATATTGTTTGGTAGGTGCGTATGGAGAGCGATTAGTGCTATATTGAATAGCACGGGGCTCAGTACACCACCCCGAGGGACGCCACGACAACTGAAATGTGCAGACGTGTTCCCGGCCTCCGTACTCACAAAGGATCGCATTTGGAGATAACTGCGTATCCACTTAAACATTTGGCCACCCACTCAAATCTCTTCTAGTGTGGTAAGGACGGCTTAATGTGCAACGTTATCTTAGGCTCCTTTGACGTCAATGAACAGAGAGGCGCAAAGACGCTTATGGCCTTTCTCGTGTTCAACGTACGTGATTAGGTCGATGACGCTATCGATCGATGATCGACCACGTCGAAAGCCCGCCATGGCATCTGGGTAGATCTCATGATACTCCAAGTACCACTCGAGTCGGCCGAGAATCATTCTCTCCATCACTTTACCCACGCAACTAGCCAATGCGATCGGGTGATAGTAGGAGAGTTCCAATGGTGATTTGCCAGGTTTTAGCAGTGGTACTAGACGACTAGTTTTCCAACTTAAGGGGACAGTGCCCTCAAGCCAAAAATCATTATATAGCTGAAGTAGAGCTATTCTCGCGCGCTCACCCAGATGACACAGGGCTCTGTAGGAGATTCCGTCCGGTCTTGGTGCGGAGCTACGTTTGCATGAAGCGAGTGCTGCCTTGAGCTCCTGAATGGTGAACGGGAAGTCCATACAGTAATCACGTGGCAGCGGACAACTGCTCGAAAGTGGTGAGCTGCTAAGTGCTGTAGTTTGCCCTGATAGTCCGGCGCAGAACTCTTCAGCAACATCCACATCTGGTCGATTTTGGTAAAGGGCTAAGGCCTTGAAAGGTGATTTCTAAATGGGGGATGACCGCAAACCTCTCACTGTCCTCCATATCTGCGATAAAGGCTTACGAGGGTCGAGTGACTCGCAGAAAGTAATCCAGCGTTGGAATTCTAGCTTGTCCAACCAACGTTTGATCTTCTTCTGCATACGTCTAGCAGTCCGTAAAACTTCTATGTCCTTCATGCACCGGTACCTTTTTTCAGCTCGTCGTCGCAAGGCTCGAAGCCACTCTAACTCTATGTCGATGTCCATGATTCTTACAGGGCATAGGATCGTACACACAGTCCCTTTTACAGCGTTCTTGATGGCCTCTTGTAAATCGGATATGTGTTTTTGGCATTGGTCTTTCATACGAGACTGAAATTTTTTCCAGTCCACTCTTTTAACCATGTCGTGCACTTTAAGAGGCGACAATCCTCTGACCTTGACATATGTTGGAATGTGAGCACTCCCATGCGTTTCTATATCCGTAAACCATTCAGTAAGTTTCACTAGGCTTCACGAAACAAAAGCCGAGTCGAGACAGCTACTGTATGTGGAGCCACGTAAAAATGTAGGACTGCAATCGTTCAGTAACCAAAGTTTGTTGTCGGAGGCAAAAGACACCAAGTTTCTGCCCTTCATGTTGGTATGACAGAGAGACAGAGAGACAGAGAGAGATAATTTATTCTATAGGGTATAGCTGCAGCATTTTGAACACGCGGGAAAGGCGCCAAGATTTTGTAAATGTAGGAAAAGTGTGAGAACATTTGAAAGCAACTTCATTGAGAGGCTCTGCGTAGCTATTTCAGAGTGAGGAAGACTAGCGCTACTTAATTATTTTATTTATTTATTTACAAGAAACCTTACAGGCCCAGTCGGCCATTGATACAATGACAAGTTAATTACAATAGAAATAGCTCGAAAATACATTTAAAACAACTGTACAGTGAAAAAGAACACGGTGAACAAGATGAACAAACCATCGTGAACAAGCAGAACAAGAAAATAAATCGAGGCAGATTAAGTAAAAAGTGCATTCAAACGATCACGGAGTATCCTGTGATCGCTTATCGAAATAATTTCATCAGGAAGATCATTCCAGTATGATATGGCACAAGGTAAAGCTGATTATAAGAAAACAGTAGTTTTACAAAAAATTCGCTTGAAAATTGAGTGATTATGCATTCTGGAGAATGCGTGTGTGGGCGTTTCGAGCGGTAATATGCAAGGCTTATTGGAATGGGACATACTTACGAATCAGACAAAGCAAATCAATGTTGCGACGGATATCTAGGTGCTGCATAGAAACATTGCCTTTAATATGTGTCATGCTGGGGCACTAATGCAAATTTTGAGTGATATACCGGGCAGCCCTATTCTGCATGCGCTCAAGCATGGATATTAGATATTCTGGGTGTGGTGACCATATATCATATGCAAATTCTAGTTGAAAGCATACAAATGTCAGCTTATCTCACTTACGAACGTCACTAGTTGACGTTTGCAAGTGGCATTTCAAAAAAAAAAAAAACCCAAGTCTTTTCAATGCAGTAGTGCAAATATTGTTAATGTGCAAAGACCAAGAAAGGTTAGTAGGGAGGCTCACGCCAAGGTTCTTGGTAGATGACAAGGTCGTGTTATTTAGGCTGTATACAAAGAAGGAACTCGCGCGCTTGCGTGAGAACGATGCAGTTGTACAGTTAAAGGGTTCAGAGACATTTTATATTTGGTGCACTGGTCGGTAATAATGTGAAGGTCATTCTGCAGAGTATTATGATAGTCATTAAAATAACTGCTCTGTAAAGAATGCAATCGTCGGCAAGTAGTCATATGCCGGATGAAATGCTGAAGGGTAAGCCGTTAGTAAATCTTAGGAAATGTAGAGGCACCAAAACACTCCCCTGTGGTACAACAGACGTGACCTCATTAATGGAAGAAGGACCACTGTTAGCAACCGTAAATTGATGACGAAGTGAGAAAAAGCTTCCAAGACAGAAAAGGGTCAATGAGTAGATACCTAAATTAGATAATTAAGAAACGAGCCGATAATGTGTAACGCGATGGAAAGCTTTAGAGAAATCCAGAAAAATCGCATCTGTTTGTGGGCTGTTGTTCATGTTGGAGTGCAGATCAGTGGTGAATTCGGGCAACTGTGTTTCGCGGGAAAAACGTTTACTGAAAATATGCTATTTCTGAAAGAAAAAACTTTTTTTTCGAAATGGGCGTAAATTGACGAGGCAATTACATGTCACCAATGTTATCGATATTGGACGATAGTTTTCAGGGCGACGGTTGTCTCCGGTTTTCAAAATAGGGATGACTTTCGCAATCTTCCAGTCTGTGGGCAATACTCCACATGATAAGGACTGCTTAAAGATATGGTATAGAAGTACACTTTAAATAAGTACCGCGTTTTTTAATAGCTTATAGTAAATATCGTCGATACCACATGCGGATGTTCCTTTAATGTTTGTTAAAGAGATAAGCAATACCGTAAACTGAGATACCCATATGTGCTAATAAAGGGTAATCGTTTTCCCGTCCCACTGAGATATCGGGATGGTCTTCCCCTGTAAAATCAAAAGTAAAAATGTATTGAATGCATTCCGCGTCTGAAGGAGGCTGTTGTCTATTGTGTTGTAACAAAATATCGAAACTGTGATTAGGTGTAATACTTTGCCTTTTTTTTTTGCGAATTGGAGCTCAGGATCGAAAGTAGGTCCTCAGCGAAATACTTGTCATTAGCAGTGCGTAAGGCATCGGTGTACTTACTAAGGAAAGCTTTCTACTTGCTCCATGAAAACTCACTTGTTCAGTTTTTAGCGTGACAGCAGAGACAATTGTTCTTATTACGAAGTTGTCGCACGTTTTGTTCAACCATGGTTCAACAAAAAGCTAGCAGTTTCTGTTTGCTTAAAACTTAGTGTGCATTAATAGAGCGTTGGGAAAAAGCTGGCAGAAGTAAGTCATTTAAGAAATCATCTAGCTTGGTGTTAATGGCGACGTAGTTAGCTCTGTTGTAATCACGAATCTTGCTGTAATCGCTAATAATATCAACATCATCAGTAACAGTCGGTAAAGAGAGAAAAAAAATATAGAAGTTTATTTTGAAAAAGTTGTTCCGAGCAATGAGAGAAAAAAAGAAATCCTCATTGTCTAGAATTTGTTCTCTCCGCCAGCCGTTGCGCAGGTTGTGAGTTTGGGCAAAGGATGCAGTGACGCCGAAGCCGAGAAGTGCAACCTGGAGTTCCTCACGTTCGGTTTCAGCTCCAAGCTGCCGGACACCGCTTCAAAGCTCGCCGACTACTGCAAGTGAGTGACGTCGTAGAAACTCGTTTGTTCTCGCTCTCTCCTTTGCTCTGTTTTGTCTTCATTTCCGTTATTCCAAAAGAGTGAACTCACCCGTTGTTTATTGTTGCAAGAACTGCTGTTCAAAGGGAGTTGTCAGACCACAAAAAAAAAAAAAAAGATGGCATAGTCATGGACTGTCCGACTGCACGTTTAACAGAGTAAGAAGAACAAAGAAATAATCAGTTCTGAATGACAGGGTGTGGTGTGATAACTATAACCTCTGCGCACAGAAAGCTGACCACGACATGAAATGATTTGTAGCAAGACCGCTTACTGCATCGACAAAATCAACGAATCGGTCGCCTTTTTTATTGTTGTGCGTGATGCTATCTGCTAGCATACTGGGGGATGGTCAAATATTAGACAGAGCAATAAAAGCATTCATGCTTGATTGCTGTTCAGTTAAGGTAGCCCAATGTCTTTGATCATGTCGACACACACCACCAGAAACATGTCTTGACCTGTTTATCCTTGCGGATGGCCTTCCCGCTGTCTCAGGCTTACAAGGTGGACACACAAATCTCTCTATACATTTTACTGTATGACGAATTTATTGTGTGTCTTTCACTACATAACCGCAATGGTCATCTCACCTTTTTGAATTTCTTTTCCTAAAACATGGCACCAGCAACTTTTTCAATAATACTGTTTTGTCGCTACCCCATACACTCTAAAGAAAAAAAAAAGAGAAGTGTATGGGGCTCGCTTCAGGGAGTCCTGACTTGTCACTTATATGACTGTCTTTAGAGAGGCACGCTAACTCTCTTGCGAGTCATATGCGAGTCATATGAAGACAGTAAATGATTTCCACAATGTGTAGTACCAGGTAACTGTAGTATCGGGTAAGCGGCGATAGTGGAAGGAAAGGCATGTGCTGTATAGATCACAAGCGTCGTGGGAAAGAAATATGCCACAAATGGGAGGAACTCTCTTCAGATTGCGTTCAATTTTTCACCGAGCAACGAACGTACAAAAGGTGTATGCAGTCTTCCCACAACCACGTGATCTTCTCCTTGCAGGAAGCGGACGAAAGCTCTGCAGTGCGCGTTGAACTTCACCGACAAGTGCCTGATCGGCGTCTACCGAGGCACCGCCTTCACCGCCATCAACACCATGCGAGAGGAGAACGACCGCCGGTGCAACGCATCGCACGTCGAGCACACTGGTGAGTGCGCGAGAGTGCTATCGCATTCATTGCGCAGCTTAATGCACGGTGAAGCCGCTAGGTGGAACTATAGGGGCTTTTAGCTTGCACCTATACTTCTTTAGGTTACCGTCCCTTTTTACAGGATACTGGGTTGAATTTGAGCATGCGCGGGTCTTTACAGAACGTAAACCTTTACGTAACGTAAACTGACTTTTTTACTAGTAAAAGAAAAAAACCCTTCATAGTATAAAGACTGTTAATGTGTGTCACAGTGGTTTCACCAATTTGCCCTCATTCGGGATAGGAGGTAAGCTACGAGCACTGAAGTGAGGGGAGGGGGTGCTGACACGGACTTTGGGGGAGGGGGGTGATCGCTTTTACCACCCGCCTCTGGATCCGCCACTGCTCTCAGCCTTCATCCATGGTAGTATTGAGAGATAGTTTTGTTCGGGGCCAATGGAAGAAGCATACCCGTGAATACAGGTCCTAATGAACAGGGGAAAAAAGAATTTTGAGGGACACTTGAGATTGACCTTTAAATGTAAAATGTGACAGCGTAGTCGGCCCCCATTCGCGTCCCATTCTGAATTGCTAGACTCGTGTCACTTCACGGTGGACATCAAAGCCGTGCCGCAAAGAAACGAACAACAACGTGCCCAAAAACTGGCCCTCTTAAACCGCCCTAGAATGCCTACCGCAAGTACAGTTGCAAAGTGCCAGCAACAATCTATTTTTTTTCTTTTCGGAGTTATCGAAGTGCCGACTTCACGTCTGTAAGGCAACAGGTGCACATCTGCACTGCATCTCGAATTTTCGCTGACGGACAACGATGATTTCTAGCTCACAATCGATGACGCCCACGCTAACGTCGGCATTTTGGCGAAAGGAGGTCCTTTAACGAGCACTGACACAAAATTTAATCATTTTCCACTTGTCACTCCATAAATCGAATGTATGTGACCTTTATTCGAGGCATTGCCTGCTGCTGGCGGTGAGGTGCGGAATAGGTAGAGGAATGAAGAGTGAGTAGCAGTTTCATGTCACAGCTTCGCACGGGTCAGGTGACCTATGCTACACCACTCGAAACAGGTCACTTCGACACGGGTGTGGAGCATCCTAAAAAACGGTGTCGTAGTGCTTGGGAATGTCTTAATTATTCACTGTGAAGGAGCGGCTTCGCAGCGGCTTGTCAACACGAACCAGACGTCACGGAAAGACATGCAGCTAGCGAAATACAAGCACCAGTTGCGTAATTTACTGTCAGTCGCAGGCAGTTCACGCGAAAAATGATGAGTGAATTGTTGTCCAGCTACTCCGACATGGATATCTGCAATTTAAGCTGTGTGCGTGGCGCAGATTCCGCAAACCCAGTGAACCTTTTTGACTCACAGGTATAATGTTCACTGCGCTGTCACTGCTTTGCAGATGCTGGTTGACGAACACTTTAAAATAAAAGTACAGTAATATACGTGTTCTCTGGCTCCGTCGGGTGGAGATAGGATTGATAGTGCATACTATGGAAATGAAAAACAATAAATGTCCCTTTTTGGATGCTTCCAAACTGTGTCAGTGCTCCCTTAACGTTATCATGTTTAGAATATTTGTGAGATGGAGATGTCCTTATCCAGATACATTTTTTTAGGGGCGAAGCTCCTCAGTGTGGAGCCATGTCACCTTTCCGTCGGCGTGACACCGTATGGATATCCATATAGATATTCATATTCATATAGACATATGGATATTCATATAGACATATGGGTATCTGTATTTTATTTTTCATTTTATTCAAGTGCAAAAAAAGTACACTTCGGAAAGAGGGGACAAAAGGAATTCACGCCTGGCCTCCCAGTCCTCCCAACAGAAGTCCTCCCAACAGAAACAACAGTTTGCACATAAACAATGACAAAAAAACTAAAGCAACATAAAAAATTACAGAAAAGAAGTAGTATTTCACGAACAACTTTAAATATATATAAAAAGATAGAATAAGACTTTACAAGTGAATATATAATAAAACGTAGTATTGTTGACACCTAGCACAACGAACGCAAATAGCAGGCGATATGCAGTGAATGAAATAAAATAAATTGACTAAGAAAGAAGTAGTTGAATTATTGGGCACTGAATTATTTTTTCTGATTTGTGATTTCTTAGTTCTTCCATACCTTTGTTGTTCTTCAAGAGTGTTGTAATACGGCAGTGCAACGTTTGGAAACTGTAGTTTGTGCGTATCCTGTTATTCCTGCAGCTAGCATGTCGGAATGCATATGGCGGATATGTTTGAGGGTCGTGTAAAGTTGGACCTCTCAACACCATATGAGCATTGTGAATAACAAACAAACATGTAGATACTGTACACACATTTTTTCACGTCTTTGCATGATCGAGTGGGCAATGTACGGATGTTATTGATCCCCCGGAGCTTCGCCCACTCGTCGTCAATCACTTCATGAATATGTCATTTTTTTTTTTACACGGGGTGAGATGCCGTGGTCATCTAACAGTTTGTAATGGCGACCCACCGTGGTGGTCTAGTGGCTAAGGTGCTCGGCTGCTGACCCGCAGGTTGCGGGATCGAATCCCGGCTGCGGCGGCTGCATTTCCGATGGAGGCAGAAATGGTGTAGGCCCATGTGCTCAGATTTGGGTGCACGTTGAGGACCCCAGGTGGTCGAAATTTCCGGAGTCCTCCACTACGGCATCTCTCTTAATCATATGGTGGTTTTGGGACGTTAAACCCCACATATCAATCAATGAATCAGTTTGTAATGGTGTCTCCTATCACCAGAAAGATCGAATTTCAGGGATAAAACACTTAAGCAAAAATAGTTATGCCCTATAGCGTGCAGCTTAGCCACAACTCTTATACGTGCCAATAACAGGAGCACTATATAAATTTAAGCAAGTATCTTAGGTAGGAGGCAATGCATATCCCGGGGTGCAATCACTGAACTATTCTTTTACTTTTCTACACAATTTTCGGCCGCCATTAGCTGTCTGCGACTGGTCGAAGTGGTGCTTCGACCTATAGAATTGTTAGGCGATTTCACTTTCGCTTCACTTTCTCTCTCGGTGGAGATTCAATACGTTTGCATGAGTCAAAACAATAGTTTTGAATGTATACATAGCCTCGTAGACTGTGCAGCGAGTTCAAGAGACCGAGATTTTTTTTCTTTGTTCACCGCAGAATTCCTTCAGCACTCCAAGTGCCTGAACAAGGCCGGTGACCCAATTCACAAGTGCATCGTGAACTTCAAGAAGGAGTTCTACACCACCGCCGTCAATGCCGAGAGGAAGGACCGCATCCGTTACGGGTGCTGGTGAGTAGGCTTTTGTTTGACACTATTATCAAGCGCCGAGCTGGGTTGGCTTCGAAGACAAAAACAGATAACGTGAAGGCGAACAGTTTGCGTATTCCAGAGCTCATGCCAACCATCTCTCTCGTCTTGTCTCTTTTTTTTTTTCGCATTACAACAACCGCCTCCTCTATACGTTGCAGGGTAGAGAACCTTACGTGCCTTAAGGCGACTAACCACCCTGGCTAGCTGTCGTGAAAAAGTCTACAGATAACTTCATTTTCATTCGTTTTCTTGGTGAAATATTTTATTATTGTACCTATACGTCACAGGCATTAGGTAGTGCACGGCGTTACAAAGGAAAGAAAATCTGGTGGAGCGGGTTACCACCGTAAGCACAGCATTTATGATGTAATATAACTAATTTTAAACAACATATTTTTTCGCAGTAATTAGGTATTTGTTTGGAATGACATACACTTCAATTACGCTGCCTTAGTTTTATTAGGTTCGGCCTTCGCCTGGTGACCTCCCTTACGAAAAAAAAAACACAAAAAGGAATGGGAGCACCAACACACCCGGCAACAGGGACATACCACGTCTTTTTTATGAAAATATTGGATTCTGTGACTTTAGCTTGACGTACCGTCAATGTACTTACGCATATTTTAACCCAACGCAGCCATCCGGCATGCACAGTTCGATACACTGTTAAAGAGAACAATACAATGAGCACCGTTAATATTACCAGCCCTCTAACAGGAAGTGGATCAGTGAACACTACTGATGCACGGCACTAGTCGTTCAAAGGAAGTCAAATCTGTCAATTAGTGGTAGTCCTACACGAATCCAAGGGACCTTGCTTTTTCGAAGAGAGTGAAATCCAAACATAACGTGCACTCAAGTGTTCCCTTTAACAGTTAATCCGTCTTTGCATACTGAAAAATAAAAGTGAATTGAATTGAACTCAATTTATTGCTTAGACCAATATAGTTATTCATATTTCACGTGGTAGTTCGACGTCAGAACACCCGACGAGAAAACCAACGTCTTCTATCGACCCGAGTCCAATGACAAGTTTCCCGTCTCACTGCCAGGCCACGTGACGTCTTTCATCTGAGTCGTAGATTACGCGGCTATGGCGACAGTATCGTGGACACATTTGTCCCCTGCAGTGGACGGAACACAGCAGTCGCAACACGGTCATCAGTGGTCACTGAGCCGGAACGAAAGTAACCCTCGCGCCCTGATAACGGTGGCGGTCATGAGGTCAGGAAGGTCATTTGTTACGCGTTTCCGTCGTCTTCGTTCGCGGACAGCTTACTTGTCACATCGGACAGCGAATTGCGTAAACTCGGCGGAGAAAGGTACGCCCTGTTGGTTCCCCGGCCTGCTTACAGTGCACCTTTCCTGTAGAGCAGGAGTTTCCTGCTGCTTAACTTTTACTGTGGTTGTTCAGGTATACCTGCAAGCATTGCTTTATTGGCTGTAACGCCGTTATACTTATGTAATTTGAATTTCATCAGTGAACAGTAATCTAATTGTGTCCCCTGAGTCACCTTGTCGGGCGACGCGATGAATGAGTTGTTGCAGTGCTCGACTGCTCAACCGAAGGTCGCGGGTTCGATTCCGGCCATGGCGGTCACATTTCCATGGAGGCAGAATGGGGGAGGCCCGTGTACCACGCGACATGAGTGCTCGTTGAAAGAACACCACGTGGTCAAAATTTCCGGAGCCCTCCACCCCAGCGTCTCGAATAATCATATCGTCGTTTTGGGACGTACATCCCCAGATAGCGTTGATTGAGTCACCTCGTGACATGCTTATCTTCTTGAACGAAAGTCATCAACTTATCAATAAATTTAGCAGGAGAAATGTAACTATAATTTAATTAGGATTAAGAAAGTCAGGGAAAAAATAAGTGACAAAGCCAGTGTAGTGGTAAAGCAAGAGAGAGTTAAAATGCAGCAAGTAAAGTGAACTAATCAGGCACAGAGGCGCTCCGAAAGATCCCGAGTTACTGTCTCGTGTATTCTTATGGCAGCGTGGCCTGGGAATTTCCAACGGCCCCTGTACATTCAAGCACAGCTTCAACCTGCTGCATCTGTCAATACGCCGCATCTGTCAATACAATCTGCTGCACCTGTCATACAATCACTCAACGAGTAAATACGAATAAATTAAGTAAAATGTGCGTTAGTTAGTAGGCAGGATCAATCAAGTAAAGTATAAGCCTGGTTGGCGCCATTGGTGGCGGGTGGTTATCAAGGGGGGGGGGGGGACCGTAGCCCCTCATAATTTTTCCCTGCCTCTCCTCCCTATCCCCCAAATCAAATATAGTCAAGAGATAACGCATAACTCACCCGAGTTCCTTCACCCCTAAAAAAACTTACTTGGGTGCCCCCCCCCCCCTTTTCCTCCCCGCCCCGAGTAAATAAATCCTTGTGCCGCCCATGTGTAGTCAGGCGGATAAAAAAAAATCTACGCAGGTCAGTGATTAAGTATGGTAAGGTAACTTATTGATAAATTATATACGTATGAACTAATTAGGTGGGTCAATACACAACCCAAAACAGGGCGCCTTCGTAGCATTGAAACATTCTCTCCCCGCATTCTCTGCACAGCGACTACACGAAGATGTTCCATTGCCGCGAAAAGAACCTGCGTGACAAGTGCAACGACCCCCAAGCCATCCTGTTTGCCCGCAACGCCGGAGAGCACATCCTGGGAAACGCCCTGAAGATCTTCTGCGGAGGCTTCACCACCGAGTCCAAGTTCTGCAAGGCGCTGCCAAAGCTTCCCAGGCTGCCCGCCAACACCAAGGTCCCCAAGAGCGTCATGGTGCTGCTCAAGACCTTCGCCACGCTATAACGGGCCATCCAAGAAAACACATGTCACACGTCCGCCATTACATCATCACTGTGCCTTCTTTGCTTGTGGACAGATATAGAGCCCACAGGAAAACAAAGGGCCTTGCTTTCAGTAAAAACGTATCTATAGAGGAGAAAGTCGTGTGGGCCTGTTGATAGTCACTCTTTGATGCACACCTAAACTGCTCTGAAGTGATTTGACGAATTTTAGGTTCTTGGAGCTGCATGAACTCCAGGGATGAAAGTAGTTAGCCATAATAAACTATGGCCGCAGTTACGCCGAACAAGTCGTAGTGTACTATGACTGCGATATTTTTTTTAAACTTTGAACATTATACAGAGCGTCTAAGCTTGACCGGATGTTACCGGATGTATGATTGTCATCACCGCATGTTACCAGTGAATCACTCAAATGTTCCTATTATCTTTGTGATTTGTTGATTATCGGTAAAATTGAAGATGTCGAACGTAATTGTGCCGAATTTGTGGCCACTAATATGGGCTCCTAATGCGCAGTGCAATGTAAATGCGACTTCCGCACCATACTTGGCGTCTCCCGAGGCATTCGTTGTATAACGACTCATTTTTCGGACTTCCTCCAATGTATTTCGCAGTAATCGATAGAGTGCGTGTATCGAAAGTAGCCCCGTACTGAGTGATCACTCCATCGCGGCTGTATTCATCCGTACAAGCTGTCGAGCTAGTTTGATTGGATGTAGTTAGAATCATGGAATGATTATGAGCAGCGGATATATGCGTCTCGCCTTGACTTCAATCGCTTACGCCGTGTTACGCGATGACTGACTTCTCTCCTTACAACTCCTCGCCTGATCACTTTCCTCGCTGCGGTGATGCGGTCAAGGCGTCTTCCTTATCCCAATACGGCCGTAGGTTACGAGCACGGCAGATTTGTTTTCCCTCTACCACGTAACTGGGCATGCATCGTGAAGTATTGTGAACAACTGGGAGCGCGTCTTCGTTCATCGCTCGAAAGCGTTACTTGTAGTTGTACTACCGCTGTTACTGCTAGTACAACCAATTGTACAGCCAATAGTTCAGCGAATAGTTCAGCCAATAGTGCTGCAGTAGCAGCCAACAGTGCTGCTACTGCTGTTGCTGATACGACCCTTTATTTCTCGCCTTCTCTTATAACATCAACTACTACTACTACTACTACTACTACTACTACTACTACTACTACTACTACTACTACTACTACTACTACTACTAGTGCTCTGTCGCGCACTGCTAAGCTCGAAATCACGGGTTTGACTCCCGACCATGGGGGCTCCATCTTGATGGGCCAAAACGTAAGCGCAGCCGTGTACTTAGATTATTGTGCAAGTTAACATAGGTGCAGGTATTCAAACATAATGCAAACATAATGCACGTGAGGGTGTAAAAGTCAATAAATTGGTATTACAAGTGCTACCACTGCGACCACTATATTGCGACTGTTGCGTCTGATGCTATCGCTACACACACTACCATTGCTGGTGCAGCAGCTGAATATAAGAACCACTGCTATTAATGTTTTAGCCACTTTTGGTGAAACAGGCAAGGGTGAAGGAAGGAGTGCACACGGACGAGTACTCTTTGCTTCTTCCTTACTTGTTTCACCGAAAGTGGCTAAAAGATGAATTCGCTCCAGCTAGGATGGCTAGAAGTTTTGAGTTAACACTGCTCTTTTACAGCATACCACTGTTTACACTGGCAACGGATCGTGGCGCTGCCACAGCTACTGCCGTATTACTTTCTCCATCCCTCAAGTACGCCGACGACCACCAAGGAGAGAGATAGAGAGAGTGAGGGAGATAATAAGAGAGACGTAGCTCCATAAACGAAAAACATTTCGTTTCCCACGGGAAAGGTCATTTATTGTCGGTTCTTTAAAAACAAACACAGTTCTAACTTCTGGCGTGCGAAATTCCGCCGCTCGCATGTGTCGGCATGAAACGGGAGATAAAACGTCGCCGCGCGGACTCCGCCATGTAGGTTCCGTCCTTGCCGAGTCGTCGTTGGCAAGAGGGAGATGGCGAGACAAGAAAGGGCCCGGCGGCTCGAGGAGCTACCGCCGCGCACACTTCGCCCGTCTCGGAACGCTCGGCGCAGCGTTGCGTCGTAAGGGAGTCAAGGTAACCGTTCCCTCCAATCAAGGAAACTATCGCCTTCGCCGTGGCTCGCTGTTGAAAAAGCGCCCAACCACGACGACAACGACGTCGAACGAAGTGGCAACGTGGTGTGGGCTATAGCGGGCATTGAGTCGTCGCTTCTCGGGGTGGGCACACACAATTGAGTGCCGCGGCGTCGTCCAAGGATTTCTCCGCAGTTCCGGAAAGACACGGCGAAGATGCGGTACCTGCTCACCCTGATCGTCGGCGCTGTCGTGGGCCCGATCTTGAGCGCCGGTGAGTCACGATGCCGAGCGTTGATCAGTTTAATTAGCAAAGCATGGGAATTTCAACCACATCGGACGTATACCGAATAACCTCTAAGAAAAATTACGGGTGGAGACAGAAATGTTCACAGCGTACGCTTGCAGAAAAAAAAACAACGCACCTAGTCACCGGTCAGAAACGTAATGCACTTAGTCACAGGTCAGGAACGTCATGGTTCAGTGTAGCAAGCGTCGTAAAGATGCTAGCCTTCCCGAGGTATGAACGCGAGAGGCACACACTCACACTTTGGAAAACTACTCGGCATTTATGAATACTTGTTGCGTCAAGTCAGAGTAAACCTTTTACAGTCGTGAATTCACCCAGCTGTTGGAGCTGTCTTCAACGAAAGACGCGTGCTTGCAAGCCTAAACTAACGGTCAGAGCGTTCGGATGGGCGTTGTGGTCAAAGGCGTTCAATATTATTATCAGAGATAGTAATCGTGTGTTCAATCACATCATCACCTCTGTGTTTATTATGGTATTCTAGGCCAAATTTAGGCACTGCGAAGTTGTCTGACTGAAAATGCATTCTGTCTAGTGATGAAGTAACAGAGGGCGGAAAAGGGAAAGTTAATGAGCGATAAATGTTTTGATGAGGATGCGTAGCTGCCGAGAAGTCACATTCTATGTATCCCATCACAAACTATAGCGGGCGGCTGCTTCAAATCGCTTAGCTGGATATGATAAGAGAAATCATGTTAAGCAATACGCATAGCGCATAGAATTTAGTCATTGTTGTACTGTATATCAAACGCTGCTTATTCTGTTGATAAAGTAGCATGAGACGCTAGGTGCGCATAAGTGTTGACTTTTATTCATTGGACTTGAATAGGTGGGGCATAAAACATAGTTTTCGTAGTCACATACAAGTCACTACTACAACAACACTATACTAAAAAATCTAGGTGGCTTATGGAACACACAGATTCATTATGACATGAAGTGTAACACAGCACCTCATCTACAAGGGAAAATTGAGGAAATTCAAATAATATTGTGCTGTACTATAATTGCTGAAACATGGAAGCACTTTTGGCTAGATAACGAAGAGCTGCGGACGCTATGAGCATGCAGTGAATCACTGAAATTTTGGATGACTGCTTTTTTGGCTACACAGTCCTCAGGGTCCTGCTGGGCGCCCACAATCTACGCGTCAGTGGTCAGAAAGAAGTGCTTGCTAAGGCTTGGGTCATCGGACTCACGAGAGACAGCCTAACCGATGCGATGAAACTGCCTGTACGTATTAGGATTGCATGTTGCGAAAATACATACGCACACTCAGATACAAAGAGAAAATAATACACACATGCTAATTAAAAAAAGTCCGAAGAGCCAGTATGCTTAACTACGGTTCGATGTGTTCGTCATGCAGCTGGGACAATGTAACTATTAGTTGAGACGGGTAATGAGAGTATGGTTCCGGAGGAAGAGATCACGCCGGCGCACTGTCGTTGCTATGATTGTAGCATCGCCCAGCATGGCATTCAGTTGGACCATGCAGGTCCATACAGGACCATCGTGGCAGGGTTGAATGCATACATGTCCTTCCAGAGAGAAGCGCCTCCTTTATCTAAAGTAGGGGCTGGTCAGGCAAACGGTCATTTGCGCTATGTATGCATGGCGAAAAAAAATTCGGGGAGGGGGGGGGGTGAAGGGCACGGGCCCGGAGTGGTAGCCCTTCGCTATTCCACTGCCCGGTGGTGCTCTCTAGATGGGTGCCTTGTGGTGTTGCTCGCCCGGGATGAACCTTCAGGTCTCGCTAGTGACGCTGTCATGCTCAACAGGTGCGAACCTCCTGGCCATGACATTCGATGCAGTTTTTTTAAAGTAATATACTTTCTTAGTACGCATGGAACGTTTTCCGAAGGAAGATAGAGCCGAGAGATAGGACAGAGCGCACGTTCCCTGCGCACTAAAAAAGTATATTTCTTTCAACAATGCAATACCAACCAGCCCAAGTAGCCACTCCTTTTCATTCGATGCAGCACAGGCGAATTGAAACATATGGCGCAAAGCTTAACTTCTTGCTCATCTAGTCGTTCTCAGACTCTCGCGATTTGGATGTAGCCTGTATGGTGTTTGGTCACAACTGAATAGCCTCTGGACGACATTGAACGAAGGAACGTGATGGCATAAAGATACCACGAGCGAACATTGGTACATTGTTAGAAAGACGTTAGGCGTGAATGGTCACCGGAGTGACCAACCAGATACTCAAAGAAATTATACCACTCTCAAACATTCGTCGATCAACACACGTACATTGTTAGAAAGACGTTAGGTGTGAAGGACCACCGTAGTGACCAACCAGGTATTCAAAGGAATCGCACACGGACACTATGTTCGATCGGCTAGTAGAATACTGAAAACAAACTTGTTAATGCATTTAGCTGGGCTAGTTGGTATTGACTGAATGATTCACGTTTCTAGCGGACACGAACAAGGACCACAGAGAAAGACGCAGAGCAACATGTCTCCAGCGGCTGTCCTGTGTCTTTCTAGCTAGTTGTGCGTGTTCACTAGTGATATGAAGAATGAAAGGAAAGGCCGTCATTCAGAGTGTAGTGTAGGGTGAAGCTAAAATACAAAAGCTTAGTAGGTAAAGAAAAAAATTATGTTTCGGTAATATGTTTTAACTGACTTGTCGTGGAGAGTCTGAGGTTTGTACTACCTCGGCTACTGCATTTATTTGGATATGCCGCAACCATCCGTGCCAGCAACTAACACCTTTCACGGTAGGTTACTCTCTCATATTGTGTTGATCAAGAGGCTAGCTATAAGCACGAAGGTAAGTAACTCGAGAACTGGAAGCACATATGAAGTCATTTGCGCAAAATGCCGCAAGCTTAAGAAATGCTCGTGGGTCCACAATACTGCTGAATCAAGCGACCGCCTTCCTTCCTATGTTCTACTTACGAGAGATTGATCTGGCGCTTTCACGACTTGCTTCTGCACTCGTTTATGATGTATTAGCCGGATGACAAATGCAAAATGAATCTTCTGTCAAGTCTATGTTACGGCCAATAGGAGACATACGTCGGGCGATGAGGTTTGCAGAGAAGGCGGTAGTTGCACAAATATTTCATACAAGTGTTGCTGCTTGAAAATGCGGCATATTGCCACCTCGTTATCATCGATTCACTATATGCCTACTCTTTAGGTAAGTCCGCAATTCATTTATGACAAAGTAGTTGTGTCTGCGCCCCGTGTTACACGAAAAATCAGTCACAGAAGGAAGAGTTCTCGTACTTTAGCAAATGACTCTATAGCCGCCGTGGAGCCCTGTATTATCAACTCTGCGGATGCAAAGTACTTCTGACGACATTCATAAGCGTGCGATGGGGGGGGGGGGGATGTGGCGGCCACTCCCTAGTCACTTAAGAGGGGGGTTGCAAAATCAGCCCCATACATTGATAATAAAAAAGGGTGGGGGGCACTGCGACTCGGGGCTGGGGGGTGGTGCGCAGAGCCAGCTCAATACATTGACATCACAGGAAGGGGGATGCTGCGACGAACCTTTGCCCCCCCCCCCCCCCCCCCCGTCCCCTCTGAGAACGATCCCTACGCACGCCTATGACTACATTAGTTAATTTACGGTCTCCTGAGTGCAATCATAGACAAGATGTATTGCATGCGTCCGGGCATTTAACTCCATGCCTGTTCTGGCCGGCGGTCGAAATCGTCACCATTGTGCATAACTACAGAGTTATAGCTACTTAGTACCAAGGATGTGGGTGGCACTATGTGAGAAAGTATTGTCAAATGACAATTTGAAAGATGAAAAGTGGCCTTTTGAACGCATGCTGCGGAAACATTTTTTTTTAATTTCCTTAGAAAGACTTAGCACACCTTGTGTTAATTTTCGCAACACTGTGTCACGAGAAAGCTGGTGATAGCTAATCCTGTCTTAGCTAGGCGTTGAATCTCTGACCTCTCTCCTACGCTTTGATATAATATACCATAGCGGACTATTAGGGGACGCCGGCCTTTCTTGTTCACCATCTGTACGGAGAGCCTGGGCGCTGATTAAGCGCGTGCTGCTGTATAGTGATAGTTTTCTCTCTACGTCATGCGGACAACCTCGAAGCTAAAAAGCTCTGCTGGAAAAGATGTAAGGAATGTTTAGGCCTCTCTTCAAGACGTCGAAATAACGCAAACAACCACGCGAAGGAACCACCGGAGATTCGAAAGTATAGCATACAGGGATGAGATAGGCGTACGGCAACGTCGGTGGTAAGGTCGGTCATTGCCGGCGTGATACTTCATGGGACTTTTTACCGGCGAAAAGTGTTCGTACTTGTCAGCGCCCAGTATCATTAAACATTCAGTGGAAGTTCGCTACCGTTTTCAACAACAGCATCTCGCCGAGACAACAACAACAACAACAACAACAACAACAACAACAACAACAACAACAACAACAACAACAACAACAACAACAACAACAACAACAACAACAACAACAACAACAACAACAAACTGGCCAGTGGTCTCCCTGCAAAAGCTCAAATCGTGCCACGCGCAAACATTCGAGAGGCGGTGGAAAGACCGGTCACAACCCCTGTCATTGGCGGCGGATCACTGCGTGTGCCGAAGGTCACTTACGTGGTTGAGACATCCGCTGCTGCGTATGGTGTGTTGCGGGACGGAACAAGCCGAGACAAATAACGAAAAACAAAGACAACGCGCTGCGTGTCACGCTCTAGAAACAAGACGCAGTAAACAAAAGATCCATATCGTTCCCCGTAACTTTACTCCCGAGACGAAGACGTCGAGAGGAAATAAACATGGTCGCGCCCTTGAAGGGAATGAGTTTGGGCACTTAGTCCACTTAACTGACCGAGACGTACGCTCGCTTCCGAGGGGCAGCTAAGCGTGTGGTTCTGCCTAGTTACTTGGTTTGGTGAATGCCGTTGCGCGTGCGAGAGTTCAGCGTTGTGAAGCTGACCGCGATAGTTTGCCAAGCACGATACCCCGGACAAAATTAGGCGTAACAAAAGCAAGCTTTTATTGCGATGACAATTATATGGACAGTCTCGGCTGCTTTTCGCCGTTGCCGCTGCCGCCGCCGTCATGCACCGTGTATGTATACGTATTTATATATCAGGAAACTCAAAGAAAAAAAATGGGGGACCCTTAAGCTTCGTCTTTAAGAGTTGCACGCGATAGCGAGATCCAGCCTCTAGTGCGCCCCTCAACCGCTAAGTGCATACTTGTTAATATGTTTTTAAACACACACACACACACACACACACACACACACACACACACACACACACACACACACACACACACACACACACACACACACGCACACACACACACGCACGCACACACACACACACACACACGCACGCACGCACACACACACACACACACACACACACACACACACACACACACGCGCGCGCGCGCGCACGCACACGCACACACACGCACACACACACATGCACGCGCGCACGCACGAATAGACATTTATGATAGAGGTTTTTGATCTAAAGCAAGAGTCGCATGGCCTCCAAGATACACGCCGCGCACATGCTATTTTGGAGGCCACAAAGTGTCTTACGATGCCTCACAGATGGCAGCACATTATATAGCGTTTGCTGATAGCTTGATGAACCACCCCGATTTCGGGATGGGCATCTCCTAAAATGGCCATTTTTTGCTCTCTATGATATGGCTAAAAAATGTCGGGGGGGGGGGGGGGGGCACGTTCTCGGTGTGCCACCCTCTCGTGCTCGGCACCCTGCTCGTCGCGATGCGCCAACGCGCGCTTATCTCGCACGCGTACTTCGCTCCGCGGATGGACGCGGGGGGGGGGGGGGGGGCTAGGTGCTTGTGCGCGCGCGCTTATCCCTCGGTGGGGAGAATCGCGCGCTCTTCGGCTTTCACCGGAAAGATTGCGTTTAGATGCCGGGCGCACAAAGACCACTTCACTCGCCGGGCAGGCCCCGTTGCCGAAAAGAGCGCTCTTTTCAAGCATAGCATAGTAACAACTAGGACACTAGTTACTTCGCACTCATATCTATCACTGTGATTACGTTTCGTGTGTCGTTTTAGTTTAAACCGTGTGTTAAGCGTCGAGTGGTAGACGTTGTTAGTTAGCTTTCGTCCCGTGTGTGTCGTTTTCGTTGGTCATTTGTGCGTGAGGAGTGCGCTGCACGTTTCGATCTGCTAGCCGTTCTCAGTGTTACGTTCCAAGTTGTTGCTATCGCATTCATTGCTTCGCCCTTGCGGCGAAACTGTCACTTTCTAGTGGTGTGTTCACTTAAGCCGAATTGAAGCGAACTAAAGAGAAACGTTATATAATTTTCCTCTCATTGCGATTACTAAAACACCCTAATCTGCACACCCCTTAAACACTTTAAATTGTAGCACGGTCGACACTGGCTAATTGTTAATGTTACATTTTAGGCAGTTATTGTGTCCTCATAATTTCATTTTTGTTTGCAATGCTTCAATGTGAAATTGAAATGTAGGTTGTCCCATAAAAGTATTTCAACATTGCACGCGCATTTCAACAGTCAAACCTGTGATTCGGCCCCCTCGTAATGTTTCTTGTAATATTGATTTATTTTCGATACCGTCGACTCCAGTCTTGGAGTCATTACAGATAGCACAATGCAGATAATATTGATTCATAACGAATAACATTCAAAGTAACCTATCAAATCATGCAGTGTATTGTTAAACAAGAACAAAATACAAAGAATCATTACTACGTTAAACAGTTGAAAAGAACGAGGAAATATTCATACCAAGATTTGCATACTCTGTTACAAAAACGAATTCGGCGGATCCCCTGTTAATTGGGAATCGATGTTATACGAAGCAGGCAGATGCAAGGTGAATGTGTTTCAACTTTTGCATTGAACGAGTCGTTATGAAGTGGTGCTCAATATATGTGCAAATCCACGCACACACATACGTTAAACCAACACACATATTATACATTAGTTTATATTAGCAGTTGTTTGCAGTTGCATAACGATTCCAACATGAATATTAGCAACACCAGAAGCGGTAAGCTAATATGAAGCACTGGTGTTCGCGCTGGGGCTCACGAGGATGGTAGGTCTCAACACTTCTACACAAATCAACATCAGCGTATGACGCTCAACTGCAAACGTTAATTTAACATAACGGCTGCACCATAAAGTACATATGCAATGCTTATAAAATTTCATAGCCAGTACTGCAACCAGTTGAAGTTGTAAAAGACTATGTCTACTTAGGACAGGTAATAACCACGAAGCCGAACCACGAGATTAAAGTAACTAGAAGAATAAGAGTGGGGTGGAGCACGTGTGGAGTGGGGTAACAAGCACTCTCAAATCATGAAAGGTAGATTGCCACTATCCC
This sequence comes from Rhipicephalus microplus, assembly GCF_043290135.1. Lineage (NCBI taxonomy): Eukaryota > Metazoa > Arthropoda > Arachnida > Ixodida > Ixodidae > Rhipicephalus > Rhipicephalus microplus. The sequence continues at coordinate 366,574 of NW_027464615.1, read as the reverse complement.
TCAAAAGGAAGGTACATCTTGCCGGTACTTAGCTACGGAGCAGAAAACTGGAGAATTACAAAGAGGGTTCAGCTTAAATTGAAGACGACGCAGCGAGTAATGGAAAGAAAAATGGTAGGTGTCACCTTAAAAGACAAGAAGAGAGCAGAGTGGATTAGGAAACAAACCGGGGTTAAGGATATCAGAGTTGAAATCAAGAAGAGGAAATGGACATGGGCCGGGCATGTAGCGCTTAGACAGGATAACCACTGGTCATTAAGGGTAACTAACTGGATTCCTAGAGAGGGCAAGTGAGTTAGGGGGAGACCGAATGTTAGGTGGGCAGATGTGATTAAGAAGTTTGCGGATATAAATTGGCAGCAGCAAGCACAGGACCGAGTTGACTGGCGGAGCATGGGAGAGGTGTTTGTCCATCAGTAGACGTACTCAGGCTGATGATGATGATGATGATGATGATCATGATGATGATGACGACGACTGCAACCAGGATTGACGTTTTACGAACATTATGACCAATTTGCAAAGCATTTCCGAGATCTGACATGGCTTTGTGGTGAAATACGTGATTCCCTTGAAGAATGCGAGGGTTCGATTCCTGCTAGGACAATGAAATTTATTCTTCGCATTTGTCCGGTCAACGCATCCGATATATGCTTTTCCTTAAAGATCAAGCGCTAAGATTATCCATGTGTGTTCTAATTGTGTTCTAATGTGTGTTCTAACTCGGTCCATGTGTGTTCTATCCATGTGTGCCGTTCCTGGGTAGATATAAAATATCTATCACCTGTGGCACATACCCGCACACCAGGGGCGCATACCCGCACACCAGGGGCGCATACTCATACCCTGGTATGTGACACTGCTTTATTTTTCGAAAAGTGTTCGACGACCTACCCGACGAGATTGCGACAATATTCATGCCATGACCAGGGCGTCGTATTCGTCGAACCATCTTACCCTCCCGTACTAAATTAGGTGTACGTACTCCAAGTTAAGGGGGTGATCATGAGAACACCAAGATGTAGGCGGCTAGATAGATAGATAGATAGATAGATAGATAGATAGATAGATAGATAGATAGATAGATAGATAGACGCCAAAAGTGCTTGCAGTACGTAAACAAATGCTTCGCGTTTATTAAGTATTTAGCGCATCTTCCAATCAGCCCAGCCATCACGCATTATACACAACTGGCAAAGTAACGAAGGACTTTGGTGGTAATAGATCATTCATACGCAGATGCAAAGTACCTGCGTGACAATCCCGACTGTGGAGATGACGCCATCGATGCCTGCGGCACGGAGTTCATTTCCTTTGGGCACGGACCACGGCTGCCCGAGAACGAAACCCATCTCGCCGAGAGCTGCAAGTGAGTACGACATTGGTTGCCGTGACACGCTGGCGATGGACTTGCGTGTGATACCTCAATGACACGAGAGCTTCAATCAGTGAAGTGAAAATGCTGGTGGAAATGAAAGTGTGTGTCTTTCGAAGCTCACTTCGTTACTGGAAGCCTGCATGGACGCTTGAGTGTAAGCGAGCACACATGCACGCACGTATGCCACATGCACACCATGCACATGTAGGTGCGCCCACACTATATGATGAACCAATCACATGCACATAGACACATGCAGAAGCGTGCTCACAGGAGGAGCAGCCACCCACCCCTAATCATCAAATGAGGGTGCTAAGTATGCCCTCGTAGCTTTACTCAGTCGGACACCTTTTCTCATTGTTGAATGTTGATGTTTATGGCCATGCAGGTTTCTGTAGATAAGGCTGACGAACGCCCTTGATGTCGTATTTCAATAAGTGTTTTTTGTTTACTTCCTATTCGTACCATTACCACCAGAAGAAAGGGGACAAAAGGCAGGCAGGCCAGTGGTAAAGCGTCGGACACGTTATTTTAAAGTCGCACGTTCAGTCTCTGTCCACGGCAAGTTATCTATTCTTCCGCTTTACTTTTTTCACATTTATACTTGTAATAAAATGCCCTATACTTTCCTTGGCATAGTTGTCTGTTAGTCGGTTGGTTGATTCCTCCATATCTTGGCGCAATTCACACCGGGGGATAGATATTCATTTATGCAAATACATACGAGGCTATTTGATTCGAGTTGTTGTAGCGTCATGTATGTGTTAAGTTAGCCAACAGTGTTTGTACAGAGGCGGGCAGGGGGTTACAATTCCCAGCTTGTGCTGCCATACGACTGCAGGGGAAAGCGGCTTGGTAACCTTCGAACCTCTGCCCTTCGAGTGCTTTTTTGACGAACCTGACTTACTATCTTGCTTCCCTTGTGCATGCCGATCGCTTGCCCTTCGGTAGTTTTCCCAGAGTAGCAAGCGTGGTAGTTTGGAGGTTAGGTGTGTTCTTTGGTGGCGTAAAAGTCTGACTGTTATATGTTACTCGGCATTTTCATCCATTGCTACTGATGTGTATCTATCCCGAACCCTCGCAGGCGCCAGCTGAAGGGAATCGAGTGCGCCAACGAGTACTCAGAGCGCTGTCTTCTGGGCTTCTTTCGAGGTTCGGCCGTCACGGCATTGACAACGCTGCAAGAGGAGACGGAGCGGAAGTGCGACGCTACGCACCCGGACCACAGGCGTAATGTATATAGCGCACTAGACAGCACCCTGGCCGCAGCTTTGATACGCGGGTGCCCTTTTGCGCATACAGGTGTCACGTGTGATTTCATTATTCACTCCTTCTTATTTACGTCTGTTTCTTTAGTACATTACGCTGTCCGAAGACCACGCAAGAGGAGAGGCAGATGGACATAGCGAATAGAAGTGTATTAGTTATGTGAACTTGGAAGGTAGCTCTAGTGGACGTCGATGAAAGGAAGGCACATTGACACACCGAAGCACTTGCACACAGCCACACAGTTTGCCTTCCTTTCGTCCACGTTCTCTAGCGCTTGCTATCCAAGTATAAATTTCAAACTCGCTTCCCCCCCCCCCCCCCCAAAAAAAAAAAACAGCACTATCAGTTATGTGAGTGCGTAAAGTAAGTATTTGCGCATGAAGAAAATCGGCAGATCTCCGTGAACCTGATGGACACGAAAATATGTATCATCGTTCTGTTTTGTCGCGGATAATCTGTAGAAGATAGCAAAAGCGACACCTACTCGAAAAGAGAGCTTGCGGTGTCGCTGCGTAGGCACTGATAGAAATTAATTCAAGAAAACCATGAGAAAATTTTGATAGATTCAAGCCTGAAGTCAAAGCACTGGATACTTTAATCGCTATATATACCATCCCTCTCCCGTTAACGAAAAAAAAAGAGAAAAAGAGAAGCAACAGCCAGTTAACATGACATATAGAGTATGATTTTAGTAATTCGCGTGTACGCATACCACTCGCTTAATAATACTCATATGTCAATGGGTTATAAGAACAAACCAAGGTCAGTCAGTCACGCTTTTAATTTAGTCCTGGTGCTCTAGATCGCTTGATGTAGAACGTACATAGCTGCCTTTGTGTTCGTGTTTGGAAATTATTGTTCCACTACACAAACAATTGTTTCAAGACCTCGTTAAACTAGTCCCTCTGTTGTTCAAATAAAGTTCTTTGTATGTACGTACAAAGTTTCCCGTGTGTTCGTGTTTGGAAATTGTTGTTTTACTGCGTAAACATTTAGCTTGGAGAAGAAAAACACAATATCCGCGGAAGCACGCAAATACGTGCAGGTGATGCACGACTTCCCACACAACATTGTGAGGCATTTAAGCTGCACGACATGCATTCCATCTATGCACACCCACGGAGTTCCTTCTCTAATTGCTGTGAATGCGCGCAGGCTACCTGAAGAGCGCCCCCTGCCTCAACAAGGCGGGCGACCGGATCCACAAGTGCGTGCAGAACTTCAGGGAGGATCTGTACCGGGTCGCGCTCAAGGCGCCGCCCAAGGAGAAGATACGCTACGCGTGCTGGTACGTTAAACACGAGAAGATTGCAGCTTACGAGAAATGAAAATGTGGCAATCTTAACCACCTCACCTAACATGGGCGTATCCAGGCGGGGTGCAACGTTTATCCCCCCCCTCCACCGAAATTTTATAATTTTCGTGTGTGTGTTGGGAGGGGGGATCAAAAGTTTCCAGGTTGCGCTGCCACATAACTACAGGGGAAGGTGGCCTACGAACTTTGGAACCTCCGCCTTCCGTGTACCCCATTGTCCTCCCTGACTGACTCTTGCTTCTGTAGTGTATGCCGATCGTTTTCTCTCGGGTATTTTTTCTTAGTTAGCGAATATATACATGTAAAGCACGAACTTACATAAAACATTACTGAACATCACCCCCCCCCCCCAAAAAAAAAATTCTCGCTAGGCCTTTGTCAACTACGGTAGATACGAAATAGCAGTTTTGAGAGCCAACAATAAAAATGAATAAGATAAGACAGGGAAGTTTATTGCAAACTGGTAGCAACATTTCAGGTGAGTACAACTGTCTGGTGTAACGAATTTTTTTCAGCGGCCCATGGAAGTAGTTATTCTGGATATGCTCACAAAGGAGGGTTTACTTGCAGTGAGAAAGTACATCTCCAACTAATTGGACACTTTCTTTGAGATCACCCTTGATCACATTTACAGTAGTATATATAATGCATTCATTAGATATGTCTTATGTATGCATATATAATGTATTTATTAGATATGTCTGATGAATTCATGCATAAGGGTAATATATTTTATGCACCACTTATAGTCGTTTGTTTGGTCGTTTCTGATAATTGCAGTCTTAAATACACTGTTGCAGTTATAAAGTCTTTATTGGAGAATGTTTAATCAGACTGTACCGTACGAAGAACTTTAGTTAATCATCCTGAGAAGTGGCACTTCTCAGGAAGTTTTAAAATTTTAAAAAGGTAAATGCGTTAATCATAAAAAAATAATTAAAATTCTGACCGCAGCAGCGGAATTTTTGGTGGACGCGAAAATAGTTCAGGCCCGTGTACTTAGATTTATGGGCACGTGAAAGAACCCCAGGTGGTCAAGATTTCCGGAGTCCCCCTTTGTGGCATCTGTCATAATCGCATGGATGTTTTGGGACGTTATGCCCCAATAATTATTCGTCATAAAATCCATTCACCATGATGGAGTGTGGTAGGGTTCCTCTACAGCATTTCGCAGCATTTCCGTTTCCAAGAGCTGCTGCTTACCAAGCAGCTGGCTCGCCCTGAACACTCTCACGTGCTAATGAGGTACAAATGCAAGGAAGGCGTTTAATTGGCTGCACAAAGTTCCGCAACGAGGTATTTGTGTCTGCAAGCAGTAACCACGTACTGTCCAATAAAATTGTTTCGCAATGCGAAAGTGCATGTGGCAGACAGAGCAGCATGTTGGAGTCACGAAAGTACCAGCGCAATCAATTTTTTTTGCTGCCCAACCACAAACAGGGGACAGAAGAGATAAGACACAGCCATAGCTTCCGACTGTTTCTTTCTTTTAAAACGCTTGACGTTATGCTCATTAAGTTCTACATACTCACGACACTCATGCTCAATTCGCGTCTTATTAGAAATACGTAGGGATGTTCACGTATTCAACAGGTGACTAACCCTAAGTACTTCTTTCTATCGGTAACAGATCTGCATTCAGAGGAAAACAATTTCCTGCTTGGATTACTTCGTTTGCAGTTCGATATCAGCACGTCGCGATGATGCTGCAGCCTGAAAACAATTGGTTCAGAACAAGTGCTGCAATGAGCAGACCACCAGCATTGATTTGAATGCTCAAAGTTTTACAAACGCTCTTTCATCGCATACGCAGCGACCTCTTTTCCCAGAGTAAAGAGTAACTGGCATACCACATTGCAAGCACAACCTCTAAATTTATGCCTATGGTTGATGCCCCCCTTTTGACCTAGATACAAGGACGTACTTTTTGAACAACATGCTAAGTTTTTCTGGAGCATGAAAAAACTAAATTTAGGTTCACCAATTTGCTGCTTTATTAAAATGGCGTGCGATTGTATGCGTATACGAAATTACAGCGGTTGTTGCCTTTCCCTAGCTGGCTGGAATACGTTAGCGTTTATCGCTGTCATCGTTTATCGTTTAGCTCCGTCAACAGGAACCTGCACAATGTCAGGATAACCAGCCGAAGTAAGCTTTTAATCCAGAGGTCGCGGGTTCGATTCCTATCACTGCGGTCACATTTCGGTGGAAATAAAATGGTAAGAGGCCCGCATACTGTACGATGTCAGGGCACATTAAACAACACCAGATGGTCGAAATTTCAGGACCTTCCACTACGGCGTCTTTCATAACCAAATCACGGTTTGGGGATGTGAAACTCCAGATGATATTATCTATTAAACCTTTTCGGATGAAAGTGTGTGTTGAAATATGTTGAAGCATTGATATGCCTCTGTATGTATATATGCATGCGTGTCTTTGTGACTTTGTGTTTGTATATCTATGTAAACGTTCAGGAGTATATACCTGTGTGTATATATAACATTGCCTCACTGCCAAATATAAAGGGTTCTAGGCTAGTCAAGCTAACCAGGGACAGCTTCTTTTCTACAATCCCTCCATCTGTATTTAAAAAAGATGGCAAATAAACTTAGTAAAAAATACTGCTCCTGAGAGCTGTAACTCAATTTGTGCTCGTCGAAGTTTCCTAAATAATTCCTAAACAAATACCTAACAATGCCATGCTTAGCAAGTATTGAAGGCGCAGGCCAATAGGGCAGAATTGGCTTATTATTTATCAGATGCAACATGATCGACGAACATGCATAAATAATTTAACACCAAGAAACTTCACCCCAAGCTACGCACTTATGTAAGTGCGCAACACTTATTTTTGTTCTATTTTTACCTATGCAGCGAGTACAGCAAGATGTACAGCTGTAAGCAGGCCAGCCTGAGGGAGAACTGCAACGACCCCAAGGCGATCCAGTACGTCCGCGAGACGGCCGAGTACGTCCTGCACAACCTGGTCAAGGTCTTCTGCGGCCGATACGAGAGCGGCTCGGCCGAATGCGACGCCCTCGACAAGCTGCCGGCGCCCGACTCGAAAGAGGACGCACCCAAGAGCTTCATCCTGCTACTCAAGTCATTCGCCGCCGCCGTGCCTTAAAAACTTGAACACCGTTGATTGTATCTATAGCGCGAAGTCACCGGGATGGGTGACAGACTGGGTTATTGCGTACAAGCAGTTCAGTGATGTCGCGGTAGCAGACAATGCGGACTGGGAGCATATGGGAAATGTTGGTTTCGCTATGTGCAGTTCATTTAATGTTAAAGGGACACTGAAGAGCAAAACAATTTTTCGCGCACTAGCAAAGTTCAATTTCACAATCCCGAAAACACCACCGCGATACGACACTTGGTAAAACGAAAAAAAAAAGAATGCGCCAAAAAAAGAGAACGAGACACCACCTCGAGATTACCGGGCCACGCACCGTGAATTCAGAACATGCATCCACTGGGTTCTGCGTAGTGACTAATCAATAAAAATGAACTGCAATGTCATTCGTGGGTGTCAAAAACCTAGCGTACGAAATTTCGGAAAATTTCATGCAGCCGATGTCACAAAAAATACGGGAAATGCATTTTTAAATGTTTGACCTGACGCGCACAGATTTCCGCACGAAATTTAAAACTGAGACTTAAACCTCGATTTTCTCCCTTACTTATTCGACTTATGATAATGACTTGTCAAAATGGCTGATTGAGTGCGTTGGTGATTCATAACGTTTGAAATATGAGCGCGATACGTAGACAGGGACAAAAAACTCACGGACAAGGGTTTGCCACAAGCTGAAAGTTTAATAAGAGGGCTCTGAAGTATATACTGACAGATTAAACATTTCTTAAGCACATACGATGAGGTCAAACGGCAAAACAAAAGAACGAAACCGATATTACATAGATATTTTATCGATTTTGTTATGTTGATTTGCTATTTGGTCTCACCATGTATGTGCTTACGAAATGATGCAACATTTATTTATGAAAAAAAAGGGAGGTGCGAATGCCAAGGGTTGTTTCTCCCATTAAACCTTCAGTTGGTAGTAAGCGCTTGTTCTTGTCTTTCCTGTCTCTGTCTACATATCGCGCTCGTATTTTGAAGCATTATGATAGGGAAACATATGGCGTTACAGTATTCAGTGTGCAGCTGTTTAATCTAAACCAAGTCATTGTTCCTCTTTGGTGTCCCTTTAACTTGCTGTGGATGGCTGTAGACGTATTAGCGTGGTGTCCACGAGAAATTGTCGGCAGAAAACGCCCCTTTCTTTTTTCAATGCACATAATATGACAATAAGGAAAGCGAGGGCACTTCAGCCGCCTGGGCCGGGTGTTTGTAATTCCAGCTTGTACAATGTATAATGCGCTGATTCGCGGGCTGTATGTAGTATCGAGGCACCGTGGCCTGTAAACTTTTCATGCGGAACGTGAAATGTAACAAGCACAGCATACTGATCGACCCACCACACACACAAAAAAAAAAACAAAAACAAAAACAACATAGTTTCACAACCACCCAGCTCTAGGCTGCAAACACGTAATACATTGTTACTCTTAAAAAGTGTTTGCGCCTCTAGGCACCATCTTTATATATCTTATACTGTATATATCACAGAGATTACTTTTAACCACCATTCTTACTGCAAGCGGTACGTCGATGTTGTAGCTTTAAAGGGCTCACCTGGCTCTACTTGTGATAAAATGTCAAGTATAAAGCTGCAGCGAAAATCATTAAATTTAAGTTATCAACGATTGAAAGTTGGATACTCCGGATTACTCTTCCCTATTTACAATTTTAGATAACGAGTCTGCAATTGCAGGTCACTATCGTATACATGAATGATAAAGAAGAAGCTGTGAAGAAATTTGTCGGATTGGTTGAGTCTGGCGCTGGTGTATAGGTTTATTAGAAAGTAAAAAAAAATACTTGCTCAAAAAGAGGGCGTTAGAGTTTGTCTTAAGAAAAATACAAAAAAAACATCAGTGTTTCTATCGAAGTCAGTCAAGAATACTCATCATTTTCTTCTTAACTTCAAGCAAACTTCTTAGATGTCGCAATTACGCCTTCGCTTCATGACACAGATTGCGTTTTCGCTTGTGGAATTGGAAGTAAGGTCGAACATTTTTTACACTTCTTTACGTTTTTAATTTTATTACAACGAATGAGTGTACAAAAAGTATTTTGCTCGAGCCCGCTAATTATGATAACATTAGCAAGTTCTAGTGCGCAAAGAGGAGCCGCAATCTGAATCTCAAGATTACATAATGAAAGATATTATGTTGCGCTGACATTTTCCATAATAGTCAAGTATTACTTATTGTTCAGCCTGTAAAACCACGCGGGTTCTGAGAGCAACTTCAAACATGATAATTCCAACTTCAAAGATAATAATTGCGTGGCAGTTACATAACTTTTATCCTGATTAAGAAACACTGCAGTGTCTTACTTTAGTTGTATATGCTCAACTTGATTCATTTTCCGCTACTTCAATGACGTCAAGCAGAGAGAAATATAGCCGCCCAGGCATGTTTGTTTGTTGATGACAAAGCCAGCGAAATGGAATAAGATTCTCTGAGCAGAAGTCAGTCACAAAGTTAATAATCCTTATCGATATTCTTTTTATAGCATTTGTTGCAGACCAGCATTTTGGCTATTTCTTTCTGATACACTCAAGTTTTATTTATCACATACTGCGGACCAAGTATGGTCCATGCAGCCCCTATTTCTACAATATATCGTATTATACTCTTGATTGCTCCCGCTTCATCAATATATCTCCTTTTCTATTATTGCTTCAGATCACTGAATCCGAGCTCCTTAAAAGGTTGATGCCTTTTAGGGGTCCTGACAACTGTACACTCTGGTTTAATACCACAATGTGCTGAGTTTAGTGGTGATTTTGTTGCGACAGCCTAATGCTGTTAAGCATATTCACTCAGGCATGCTTTTAGCCTCATAAAGTCATGTCGATGCTCGAATACCAGAACACGACAATGTTGTTATTGAGAAAGTTCTTCTTTTTGAATTTTTTTGCCACGTTTGTGATCCTTAATTAAGTTCTTGTTTCCGTATATAGTGGACAATTTTCTGTGCCCGTATCTCTTATCCGCATTTCAGTCACCATGCAATTTTTAACAATTTCAATTGCACTGCACCTTGTTGCCAAGCTTCTTTCCCTCTTCCTTCATTCACTGTGGCCGCTTTTTTAGGCCGACATATTTGGCAAATCATGCATACATTTCTTCTCATCTGCATTTCTAAGTCCATTTGGAAAACTAACTTTTCTCTGCGCATCTCTTAACAGAAAGGAGCCCAGCCCACTACCACACTGCGCTAACTCATTTGCAATTTCACCATCTGCCTTCAAAGCTAATCTGCCAATTGACGCTCAAAAAATTTGAGCAGCGCTTGTCTCAGCTGTATATACTGAAATAAATTCAATTTGCGGTACCTAACAGCAGCAGCGCCGGTCGGACATGCAAACTTCCATGCAGAATTTCAGTTAGTCAATGAAGAAACAGTCCAGAGTTCGTCAGCAATCTTCAATCCCAGGTCAGCCTCCCAGAATTCATCTTTCTGCGCTGCACCGTAGACCTCGAAACCAACGTGTAGCAGACACAAAGGAGACTTGCCAGTAAGAAGATGAGAAAGCGGACGACGCTGTCTTTAAATCAATGGGGGCCTAATTGTTCTGGTATCATCTGGAACGAGCAAACAGATGCATCCGCTTCTTCTGCCCGTGACCGTGCGAAATACGTTGCTACTCCACTGTCAAAGTCAGGTGCAGCGCGAAATCTTCGCACGTGTGCACGGAAGCTTACCTTGGGGCAATGGAATTCGACATTTCTTTGAAATCAGTGCATTCATGGCTCCCCATATGAAGACTGTGGCTTCCTCACCGCCTGCCACGACTTGCCTCATCTGTCGTCTGTGCCTTGAAATAGCCTATACTAATCAACGCCTGTTTCAATGTCATGGGAAGCGCCACAAGCCAGATTGTGATGGTATGGAAGAAAATTGATGATTACTCACCTTCCAAGCAAGTGTCGTCGCTACGGCGCACAAAGAGAAATCGGCGATCAGCACTGCTCGAGAGGACCGACAGTTATCTCCTTTGAAGAACTTGACTTGCTGCGCAAGTAGAGGGAAGAAAGAGCGGGGAGACAGGGAAAACCGCAGTAGTTTCCAAATATGAACCAACCAGTCTGCAAAGAAGTACTGCCCTTTTGGACATCATCGTTACGGAAACCAGTTCCCTAACGTTGTCAACTTGAACTCCTATAATATCGCCAGTGCGTTCTCCTAGGCCTTCAAGTGGGAATGAACTGAATGCAGTGAGTGGGAACACTTTTTTTTTTAATTTCTCCTAGTCTTTCCAGCCTCTACCCAAACCACAATTGTAGAGTAGCAAAGCGAAGTGCACACCTGCCTAACCTATATGCTTTTGCTCTCATTTGCTCTCTGGCTTTTCTCTCTCTCTCTCTCTCTCTCTCTCTCTCTCTCTCTCTCTCTCTATTTCTCCTTCTTGCCCCAAAGCGATACAAAGTTCTGATTATAAGCGTAGTTCCGATAAGCGTATGCTCATCTTATGTGAATAAAGTTCTTCTTCCGAATGTAAGTGCTATAGTACCATCATTCACCTACTTGTACACACAAATCCTCATATTTCATTTATTCGCAATGCCTTTCACTGATTTCTTCAGCATTTCGCTTGGCCTTACCCTGAAATTAATTAGCTGAACTTCTACCTATGTCACTTCTTAGTAATTTTGGAATCAACGTGCCTGTATTTAGCTATGGGAATTCATGACTTGCTGTGGAAAAGAAATGAAAAAATTAGGAAACGCTAGAGCTTCGCCTTTAAGAGTTGAAGGCAATAGCGATGTCCTGTTCCTAGTGCGTATCCTTAAAAACACTTAATGCATGAAACCTTTTCGAACTTGCTATGCACCCATTACGTGGCCTTAAAAAGGAACAACAGGCGCAGTAGCGTGAGTGCCTTTTATAGTGAGTGCCCGGCTTTAAACCACCAAGTGATTATGATAATCCCGTGTTCCGACGCCCGCTGAGAATGTGTGCTTTTACCAAGCATTACTACTGCAGTATTTTATGTTGTATTTGAGAGCACGTATACAGGACAGATGTGTATGTACAACATGAAAGTTACTTTCACTGCATTTCCAAACAGAGGAAGTTATTTTCACTGTGTTACCAAGCAGACGCATGATCGTGTGGTAGAGCATCTGCTTGCCACGCAAAATAGGGGAAGGGGAGAATATATAAATGAAAATTGTTAGCAAGGTGGGACTCAAACCAGCAAACTCATGGTCTGAAGGCGAGCGTCGTAACTGTATCAAGCTTGCGCATGGCGCAGGAAACTACAAAGAGAAAAAGAAGGAAGGAAGGAAGGAAGGAAGGAAGGAAGGAAGGAAGGAAAGAAAGAAGGAAGGAAGGAAGGAAGGAAGGAAGGAAGGAAGGAAGGAAGGAAGGAAGGAAGGAAGGAAGGAAGGAAGGAAGGAAGGAAGGAAGTGCCTGGAAACTGTGGCACACATCCACACTGGGGGATAGGCCAAGAACCGGGTAGTTCTGACTAAATATTGTTAATTTGTCAGCTCGGGGTTTTTAAACTATACAAAAAAACAAAGATTAAATGAAGAATACACAATTAGAAATAACGAATAGAGAAAATGAAGCAGATGGTTTCACCAAGAAGATTAAGTAAATGAATGAATGAAGCAATTTCAAAAAAGGGGTAATTTAACAGTAATAATAGGTTCTACAGTCTGAATCTTTTTGAAGCTTTAATAAATTCCTGCAAGGCATCGGCAACTTTCCCGTCAGTGAACCCCAGGGACAAAGTCCCCAAAGAAAGTACATTTAGAAACGAGGGCAGCGGGGTGCTTGTTAGATAGTCGGTTCTTCGTATCCTCGTCTTTTCATGCACCGTATGCAAGTCCAATATCTCCACATCTACATCCCCACTGCCAATTGTTGTCTATTACAATGCAATACCATCTGGCACGCACCGACACCCTGCGTGGTAAGCATTCGAGTCGTCTTACATGCCGACAGAAGAAGCGTTTATGAAAACCATATGGTAGCGTTGCTATGGATGAGGGAACAAAAAACAAGATATAGAGAAAGAAAAAAAGACAAGCATAGAGAAAGAGAGACAGCGAAAGAAAGAGAAGGAAATATACAGATAGAGAAAGATAGGAAAACAAACCCTTGTATCTTATAGCAAAGTTAGAGGGAGAAAAAGGCAAGCTGGATAAGGAGAAGGGAAAGGAAGAGGGGGTTGAGTGAGGTATAGGATAGTTAGGCACCGTATAGTATAGTAAGTTAACGTTGTTTCTTGGGCAAGTTCTTACGACGTTATTCACATAAAAACATCGCCAATAAGGAGGGACAAGAAAAGAAAAAGACAGACAGCGCCACTGCCTGTCTCCTTCTTTTCTTGTCCCTCGTGTTTGGCGCTGTATTTATGTGAATAGTATAGTAAGGGTTGGGAATGTGAAGTAACGTCAATAAATGATGGAAGGAGGCGATGAGGAAAAGAAGGAGTTGAGAGGGAAAGCATATTATGGCCTAGTATATTAAAGGGAGGGATGAATAAGAATATGCGGCTGAAGACGGGGAGAAGAGGGAACCAGCTCCCTTGTTTCGTCTGTCTTCGCAGCGCAACTGCGTAGCTGCCCCAATACTTGTTTTACAGTGAAGCTGTTCTATGGGCGAAGCTCCTTAGGGTGTGGGTCTGTCCTTACTACGTTGTTGTCGTACGTACCCACCGGTGGTACATACCTGCTCTAGAGCGGGTATGTGCCACAGGGGATGCGAGATGGGAGATGGCGGTACTCAAAGTGTTCGCTAGATGGACGCATGGACGGACGCTTGGACAGACGGACAGACAGACTAAGAGACGGACAGACGGATGCGTGAAGTGGGTATGTGCTGCAGGGGATGCGAGATGGTGATACATGGAGTGTTCACGACATGGACGCACGGACGGACGGACAGATGGAGGGACGCATGAACGAACGGACAGACGGATGGACGCATAGACAGACGGACGGACGCATGGATGGACGCACGGATGGTCGTGCGAACAAACGGAAGCAAGAACGAATGGACGGATGGAAGCACGGATGGGCTGATGGACGCTTCGCCCCACTCATCATCATTCAATCCGTGGATATGCTGTGATTTTTTTCGGGGGCTTTTCCTGTGTTGTCGGGACTTCGGTGAAACAAGTCCTGAGTGAAAGGTCGAGGATGAGGTCGCGTGATCGACCGCGGAGAGGAGGTGGGGTTGGAAAACGCACTCTCACGGTCCGAATAATAGTGCCATAACCACGGAGCCATACACCAGCGCTTTCGCAACAATGCTTTATGGAAAGTATGCGAATGCATTGCACCGATGATTACGTGCTGAAAGAGAGCTGGGGTAATAGTTCAATATATTATTCAAAACCTTATTAGTTCTGACGTAAAAGTATTTATTCGTGCGAACATATAACTAGTTCAGGAGGTCTACATAGCTTCTACAGTGTTTTACCTTGTACCGAGGAGCGTTGCAAGCGGCGCTTAAATTCTGCTTAAACCTCAGCTGTAGCACTAATACGCGCTTTGAGCGAACGGCGGGCTAGAATGGGTCACGGCCGCTCTGGATCCTTACCGTACATTCATGTGCGGCCGTGCATAGGCCTATCGTCTAGCAGGATCCGCATGGCTTAACTTGACGAAAAACCGCAAAACAAAGGAAAAGAGATCCAATGCAATCATTAGCAAAAACTTAGCAAAACTTAAAAAAAAAATCACAGCATATCCACGAAGGGAATGATGAAGAGTGGGGCGAAGCGTTCATACGTGCATCCATGCTTCTGTTCATCTGTCCATACGTCCATCCGTGTGTTAGTCCTTGCGTCCATCGATGCCTCCATCCATCCGTCCGTGCATACGTCTGTCTTTGTGCCTGTCCATTTGTCCAGATGTTTGTCTGTCTGTTAGTCTATCTGTCAGACTCTGCGCCCATGCGAGCGTGCGTCCGTCCATCCGTACGTATGTCACTCCGTCTGTGCATGCGTTTATGCGTCTGATCGAGTTCGAGAATGCAGACGGCGCGTGGGTAACACCGACGAGACGCGAGCCAAGGAAGTCGAGTGCAAGCGTCTTCAACGCGCCCGCCGCTATGCTTCGTCCATGCCCCACCAACGATCCGCAATGTACGGCAATTATCCAGGAGACTGATGGAGGCACTCTTTCCTCGCGCACCCAGGCCCAACCTGCGCAGCAGCCAACCGGAGAGTAGCGGTACAGCGCCATCTAGAATATCCTCCCTCAACTGCAGTTTGTATGTACCTTTATAAGACAGCATCGTCTTATATACAGTTCGAGGCATAATGCCTTCCTTCTTTCTCATATCTTCTTCTTTCGGTTTCTTGTCTCTTTTTTTTTTCGGTTACGCGACACGCAGGTCAAGGTCAAACTAAGAGGAGCTTCACCCCTAAATTGAGCGTGAACGAACTATGATATACATGCCCCACCGCACTGGGCTAGTGGCTAAGGTACTCGGCTGCTGACCCGTACGTCGCGGGGTCGAATCCCGACTTCGGCAACTGCATTTACAATAGAGGCAGAAATGCTGTAGGTCCATGTGCTCAGATTTGGTTGCAGGTTAAGAACACCACGTGATCCAAATTTCTGGAGCCCTCCACTGTGGCGGCGTCTCATAATCATATGATGGCTTTGGGACGTTAAGCCCCACATATCAACAACTATAATATGGTGCCACAGTTGTTACTTCGTTGTGTTTGAAAAACACGCTCTCTTCGCTAACGCAAAGAGTGCAGCGAGCGAAGTGGCCGCTGCAGATTTGAAGGTAGCGCGGCGTAAGCACAGCAGTGTGTGCACAGCCGTGACGATGTACAGACACAGTGCGACTTTCTAGTCTGCAGCGGCCACATTGATCACTGCAGTTTTTCCGTTAGCGAAAAGAGCGTGCTTTTCAAACACAACGAAGTAACAACTGTGACACTATAATATAGTTAGCTCACCATCATTTTGTGTATACCTGTGCGTTGTTGGGACTCCGGGTCCTGCCGGTCTCGTTTTCGGTGGCTGGCCCCGTCGCAGGATCCATCGTCCGACAATTCAGCGAGAAGAAGCGCCCGAACGAACAACAGAGATGTATTTACATGTGGAGAAGTGATCAACTGATCCAAAGAGAGAAAGGTGAGAGTGATACAAAACGTCTTCGGCATTTTATAGCGCCACGTTGTTGACACTGGGCGCCTTGTCCGCATCGTCAGCCAATACGGTGTCCCCGGCACCTCGGCCACGAGGGAGGGGGAAACACCTCTCACAACACATGGAGTGGCACAACCTAACACGATGTCCATATATGGTCACGGCGCCCTAAAATGTTGCCAAACATGGTCACGAACGCACAGCAGATTCCGGAGTTCTCCCGGCGAGAGGAGGAGCCTGTATGGGGAGGTGGGGGTGGACGACACCGTCGGTCAAGAACCGGTTCTCCCCCAAACTCTTCTTGCTTGGTTCCCTAGGGCCGGTCGTAACAGTCTCTCGCGCGAGGGGGTGAAGATCTCGACGGGCTGAGGTTTGCAGCCACTGTCCGGAGAGATCAGCGCCGGCAGTCGGTTTGGTGACGACCATCTTTGATGAAGTAGAGGGCAACACCTGCTTCATTGTGGGCTCAACAGACATCACATACGCACATGAAAACACAACTACTCAGCCGGTGAGCGCCGGACAATTCCGCCAAACTCCACCAGGCAATTTTCCCCTTTAACTGATATTAAAGAAAATACACAATTTATTCAAAATGTTACTCACACTTTAAGGTGACACAAAACAACAACACTGGAAGCACACCGAACCCGAAATCCTGGATAGCCGTGTCTTCAACGTTTTCAAACAAGTACACCTAAAAGAGTAAAAAAAACAATCACTAGCTCTTGTCTAGGTCAGGAAAAAAATGCCAGAGTTCTCGAGACATCCTCTCGCGTCAGGGGCATCGACTTAAGCCATCAGCGTTGCCATGGAGTACACCCTTTTTGTAGCGTATTTCAAACGTATATTGTTGCAAAACGAGGCTCCAACGCAGCAGGCGGCCGTTCTTAGAGGACATGGTCTGTAGCCAGGTGAGAGGACAGTGGTCCACTTCCACAATGAACTTGCTTCCGGCAATATAACAAGCCAGTTTCTGGACTGCCCAAACCAAGCACGCACATTCCTTTTCGCTAGCGCTGTAAACCTGCTCGCGAAGGGTGAGTTTTCGGCTAACATAGAGGACGGGATGCTCTTGATCCCCCTCATCCCTTTGACTAAGAACTGCCCCCATGCCTCTATCACTAGCGTCGCATTGGACTATGAAAGGCCTCGAGTAGTCCGGTGAACTAAGCAAAGGTTGGCTCGACAAGGCCGCTTTCAAAACGCGGAAAGCCTTTTCTTTCTTCTCATCCCAGTCGACCATTTGGGGCTCGGTCTTGCGCAACGCGTCAGTAAGAGTGCTGGCAATGTCGGAATATCTAGGGATGTACTTACGATAGTAACCAGCTATTCCAAGAAAAGCCCGAATATCGGTTTTCGTTCGGGGCTGGGGAAAGTCTCGGATAGCTGCCACTTTCATTTCAGAGGGAAGGCGATGCCCTCGACCGATAACATGCCCGAGATAGAGTACCTCTGCTTGTGCTAGCTGACACTTGGGCGCCTTTACCGTTAAACCTGCTTCGCGTAGGCGTGTCAGTACTGCTCTCAAATGCGCCAAGTGTTCTGGCCAGGACGAGGAAAACACGGCGACGTCGTCCAAGTAAGGCAATGCGAAGTCCTCTTGACCCCGCAAAACCTTATCCATTAAGTTTGAAAAACAGTAAGGCGCGTTCTTTAGGCCGAAACTCAACACTTTAGGGCGGAATGTCCCCAATGGTGAAATAAATGCAGCATACCGGCTCGCCCTCTCGGTGAGCGGCACCTGCCAGTAACCTCTCACTAGGTCTAGCGTTGAGATAAATTGCGCGCTGCTTACCCTCTCGACGCGTTCCTCAATGCGGGGAATTGGGTATGTCTGATCCTTGGTGATGAGGTTTAACTTACGATAGTCTACGCAAGGACGCGGATCTTTGCCGGGTACCTCCACAAGAATTAACGGGGAAGTGTAATCACTTTCACACGGCTCAATCACGCCCAATTCCAGCATCCTGTTAACCTCTGCTTTTATTAGCTCAAGCCGGCGAGGTGACACCCGATACGTCTTAGATCTTACCGGTTCCGACGAGGTAAGCTCTATGTCATGAGTGAGGACGGATGTCCGGCCTGGCTCGCTTACAAATCTGTCCTAAAACTCGGTCAAAAGACCACGCAATTCCTGCTTCTGCTTCGTTGTCAGTTGTGACTTTGATACTAAATCCTCAACTCTTTTCTCGATCGGGACTTCGTCCGATTCGGGAGCTAATTCAGGGATTTCTGCCGGAACCTCTTCCGGAACATTTAAAGTCATGTTCACGATGGCTTCCCTCTCTTTGTAGGGTTTGAGTAAGTTGCTATGATACACCTGGTGTGCCTTACGACTTCCTGGTAATTTTACCACATAGTTGGTGTCAGACAATTTTCGAGTAATTTCGGCCGGGCCGACCCATTGCACTTCAAGCTTATTCTTTTGGGAGGACCTCAACAACATGACCCTGTCTCCTACAGCAAAGTGTCGTGCTTTAGCTGTCCGATCGTAGTAAAGCTTAGCCTTCTGCTGTGCTTTGGTCATCGCACTCTCGGTCAGTTCTTGGGCTTTTGTTAGACGATCCAATAAGGTGAGGACATATTCCACTACTACAGGATCATCACCCTGACCTTCCCACGACTCTCTCAGCATACGAAGAGGAGACCGCAGTCTGCGGCCGTAAACAAGTTCCGCTGGCGTAAACCCTGTTGTCTCACGTGGTGCAGTTCTTAGTGCAAACATCGTTGCAGGTAAGCACATTTCCCAGTCAGTTTTTCGTTCAAAACATAAGGCTCTTAACACTCGCTTCATCACGGAGTGAAGCTTTTCTATCGAGTTCGACTGCGGATGGTAGACTGAACTATGCAATAATTTCACGCCACACCACTCTAGAAAGGTTGTCGTTAAGGCACTCGTGAAAATGGTGCCCTGGTCTGATTGTATCTCAGCAGGAAAGCCTACCCGGGCAAACACGGACAGAAGTGCGTTCACTACTTCGACGGAACTTAGCTCTTTTAGCGGGACCGCCTCTGGAAATTTAGTAGCTGGGCAGATTAAGGTCAGGATGTGACGGTAGCCTGAAGTTGTCTTGGGCAAAGGACCTACTGTGTCAATTACCAACCGACGAAAGGGCTCTGTGATTACGGGTACCAGCTTCATTGGAAATTTCGCCTTATCTCTCGGCTTACCCACTCGCTGACACACATCGCAAGATTTTACAAACCTCTCTACATCTTTAAAGCATCCAGGCCAGTAGTATACCTGTAAAAGACGATTTTTCGTCTTCTTTACGCCTAAGTGGCCTGACCATGATGCTCCATGCACCAAACTAAGCAAATCCTGACGATACGCCTGAGGTACGACTACCTGGTCAAACTCTACTCCTCGCCTATCTAGATATTTTCGATAGAGTGTGCCGCTCCTCTCTTGGAATCTCACATTTCGTTTGGCGATTCCCTCTTTCGAACTGTCCTGGAATTGCTTAAGCGTCGGGTCCCCCTTTTGTTCGGTTATTATTGAAGCGGGGCTCACCTGCAGCAGCTGACTGAAATTATCCGAAGTTGGCATGACACACAACTCTTTTGTATTTCCTAGTACCTGGAATGTGTCACCCTCTGTGCTATCCTCTGTACTACCAGGAATCGTCTTGGGAGCAACGGCATTTTCTATTTGCTCGGTCAACGAGGCGTAATTGACCCCTTCCAATTCGGGAGGAGGTTCACCGTCATATTTAGGAATGGTTGCCTCCACGACTACGGCTTCTGCAGCCTGTTCTCGCACAAGTCGATTTGTCACCGCGGTGTCCAACTTGAAACCAGGCCCGTTGTCGATTTGAGGCTTGTTTGCCTCAGTGAATGTTGCTCTCGCAGCCAGCGCACGTGCCTTCGATCTAGTCAGTGCCTGCACTATGCCTTCTCCCAACGTTAGACCTTTCTCCTTCAGCATTTGATCTGACTTATTTGAAAATAAGTAAGGATACTGAGGGGGTAGATATGGCGATACCGCGGCTTCCGTTTCCGACGTACCAAATGCGTCTTTAAGGACAACTTTAGCTACGGGGAGGCACTGACTGTTTGCTTCTACGGCTTGTCTAATCCAGGCACAGTCAACTGAATACTGTCCGGGCTGAACAAAAGACGGATGAACTACGTCCATAGTGGCTGCGGAGTCTCTAAGAACCCGACACTGCTTGCCGTTCACGGTAAGGTCGTACATATAGGGCTCTAACAACTTCATGTTCTCGTCGGCTTCATTTATAGATAAAAAGGCCACCTTTTCTTTCGGGCAGTGTTTCGCGAAGTGCCCTGTTTTGTGGCAATTGAAACAAGCAGCCGGTTTTCTCGCCTCAAATTTCCTTTTGCTTGCCTCTGCCGACGCCCCATGGTTAGATGAATTGTTTTCCTCACCCTTTTGTGCGAGACTTGTCGGTTGTTTTCTAAACGGCGCCTTATTCGGTAGTAGGAATTTTTCCCTTTTAGGCTCGCTATTTGCCCCGAGGGCGCGACGCGTAACGAATTCTTCAGCGAGCTCTGCGGCTTTCGTTAAAATGTTCACGTCCGGTCTATCCTGCACCCAGAACCTCACCTTTTCTGGTAACCTTTGATAGAATTGTTCCAGACCAATACACTCGAGCACCTTGTCATGATTTCCATACGCTTTTGCCTCTTTGAGCCACTCCCCCATGTTGGCCATTAACTTGTAAGCAAACTCCGGGTATGAATCATTGTTCTCTTTTACGGCGTTGCAAAATTTTTGCCTGAAACCTTCCGCTGACAACCTGTATTTCTTGAGAAGGCTCGACTTTACCTCACTGTACTCGTCAGCCTCCTCTTTCGTGAGGCGCGCGATTACTTCTGAGGCCTCCCCCGGAAGTAGGGACAACAAGCATTGAGGCCATGTATCCTGGCTGAAACCTTGCCTTTCCCAAGTTCTCTCAAAGTTGACGAGGAACAGCCCAATGTCCTCCCCTAGCTTGTACGATCTTATTAGGTCCGTCATTTTGAACCTGACCCGCTCTGTGGTACCGGATGCCTCGCTGCCTCCTGCTCTACTATTATGGCTAATCTCTAGCTCGAGGCGCTTCATTTCAAGCTCGTGTTTTCGCATCTTATCTGCCTCGGCCGCTTTCCTTTCGGTCTCCGCCGCCTTTCCTTCGGCCTCGGCCGCTTGCCTCTCCTGAATCTCCTCGACACATTCTGACAGCTCGTCATCCTCCGCCCCCAATGCGAGAATCGCCTCTATCAGCTCTGGCTTTCTTTGAGAGTCCGACACCTCCAGATTCAACTCCCTTGCAAGTAGCAACAACATGGACTTTCGCAGGGATTTCAGATTCATGGCTGCCTCCAGTACCGCTGTCTCTGTTCCACAAAGATTCCTGTCCTGCAACTAATTAACCTTGACGGCAACGACAGCTCTAGGTTCCTGCCTTGCCTCAAGTTTTCCGTTAACTTAGTCTACAAATAAAGCTTCAAAAAGCTCTTATACGGAATCCTGCCCTGCCACTGTTAACCTTGACGCCACTGACAGAAAGAGCTTAACCAAGCTATCACACAATTTCTGCCTGACGCAAGTTACCTGTTAACCCAATGACCAAGACAGCCCCTCTCTACCAGCTTTTACTTAACACATAGAGTAAATGCCTGGTAAAATTTAACAGAGAAAGCCAGCACTCACCCAGTTCGCAGTCATGTCTCCGGCGTCGTGCCTCTCAGAAGTGCCGTTCGATTCCCTTTGGAAGTCGATGAGCTCGTGTCATCCTTCTCCTGTCATTCCGTTGTTGAACTTCGGGCTGACTCCGTCCAGTGGTCGCTTTCGGGGTTATCGGCATCCCACCGCTGCCATCCAGTTGTTGGGACTCCGGGTCCTGCCGGTCTCGTTTTCGGTAGCTGGCCCCGTCGCAGGATCCATCGTCCGACAATTCAGCGAGAAGAAGCGCCCGAACGAACAACAGAGATTTATTTACATGTGGAGAAGTGATCAACTGATTCAAAGAGAGAAGAGTGAGAGTGATACAAAACGTCTTCGGCATTTTATAGCGCCACGTTGTTGACACTGGGCGCCTTGTCCGCATCGTCAGCCAATACGGTGTCCCCGGCACCTCGGCCACGAGGGAGGGGGAAACACCTCTCACAACACATGGAGTGGCACAACCTAACACGATGTCCATATATGGTCACGGCGCCCTAAAATGTTGCCAAACATGGTCACGAACGAGCAGCAGATTCCGGAGTTCTCCCGGCGAGAGGAGGAGCCTGAATGGGGAGGTGGGGGTGGACGACACCGTCGGTCAAAAACCGGTTCTCCCCCAAACTCTTCTTGCTTGGTTCCCTAGGGCCGGTCGTAACAGCGTATACGTTTCGTGCATTATAGGGGCTTTAGCATTGTGTTGAATGTTGAGCTGCGAACATTTTCAGTTAGGACTTATCCTGTGTGTTTCCTAATCTGTTTGAGGGCTGCTTGTATTATTGTTATCAATTGTGTGGCATCTGCGAATACACCACGTAGCTTCAAGAAAGCTCGCTTCATTGGCGCTTTCTGACCACTTATGGCCTTTGCGCCACGAAGCATAATCATGAAAGTTCAGTTTTCATATAGCTCGTCTTTCTGGACGTTAATGCGACCCGAGCTGCCCAAAGTTTTTTTTTTTGAAATTCAGTTTGGTGAGGCACAAAGTTGACGCCTTCAACTGTGTGACCCCCCTGGCTATGGCCTACCGCAAAAACCAGCTCACCACCACCCCTCTCTTGCTACGGCCCTGGTTATTGCTTTGCGTGTACAGCAAGGTTTTGGCGATTTCGAGTACATAGTATTCAACTATGGGAGAGCAGTGAGCTGTCCCGATGGCAAGGTTGCGAGTGTATGGCCGAGATATTTTCAGTGGCAGTTCGGATAGTTAAACCCAGCTCCGTCAAGTGCACAGAAGTACGGCCTTTGAAGGTGCGCCAGTCTCATGAACATTTGTATGCACCACTTTCCAGTAATTGGTGCCCGTTCAGTCGTGTGATTATTGGCAATCAATCAGTTTTGATCTGTAGCGATCTGTTGTTTTATCGAGGTGACTTCTCACGTAGCGTTTCTACAGAAAACGCGCCGGCGATAAGAAAAAAAATGGCAGCATATCCACGGAGTGAATGATGGGAAGTGGGGCGAAGCATTCGTCTGTCCACTCGTTCTCGCTTCCGTCCGTTCCTGCGTACGTCTGTGTAACGGTCCATGCGTCCATCCACCCGTCTGTGCGTGCGTCTGTTCGTGCGTCCGTCCCTGCGTTCGTCAATGCATCCGCACCTGCGTCCGTTCATGCGTCCATCCATGCATCTGTCTGTGTGTCCGTTCGTCCATCTATTCAGCACTCCAAGTACCACCATCTAGCATCTTTTCATCATATATTCTCCATATAGAAGCACCGCCATCCAGCGGACATTTCAAAAACTAAACGGGAGGTGGCACATGCACACTTTCTTACGGCTTGCGCTTCGGGTTTACTTCCCACCTTTAACCACCTCGAGTTCATGGTATATACTAGTTCACTGTATTCATGGCTATGCGGCCCAACGCTCGCTAAACCTTTCTAAAACCAAGGAGCTTACACCCAGCGAGTATAACGTAGCAACCCTTTCTTGTCAGATCGTGCTCAATGTACATGCCAATAGCTGCTAATGGGGATCGCAGCGTGCGCGTTAACTAAAGGCCGAATGCTCCTGTCTCCCATTCCCCCTTAGCAGCCATTATCATGTGCATTGAGCACTATCTTTTATTGTTCAACAACGCACAGAAGAAATCTCTCACCGGAACCACCTTGGAGGTCAAAATCGTAAGGACCGCTATTTCGGGTATGTGCCACTGGTGTTTACGTGCTACGAGGGACGCACAGGCCACGCCATAAGGAGCGTCTCAGCGTCTCACGTCGTCGTTAGCGTCTCACGGCGTCCCTGGGCTGGCGGACGCCCGTCATGGCAAGCCAGCCCCCGAAGAAGGCGTTAGCCTTCGACGTAATCGTCCCCGAGGGGACTAGTCCCGAAGACGTCGTTGACGCGACGTCTTCAATAGTAGGAATCGAAGAAGTATACTGCGTTCAGCACTTTGGAGGCCAGAACTACCAAGTTACCGTCAACAGTGAGGCCGCACTGGCCCAAATCGTAGACGCGTCGCACCTCATCATCCGAGGAGAGCGCGTCGCCATCGTACCCCTGGGACCCCAAGTGACCGTCCTGTTCCTGCCGTGCCGCGTACCCAGCGAAGTCCTCGCACAAGCACTCTCTCCCTACGGGAAGGTGCTGCACATCACCAGAGGACTCATGGGATCGCGCCCAACCGTGACCACTGGGACGCGATACGTCCGCATGGAAATGAAGGCTTCGTCACCGGTGCCCAACTACCTCAAGGTCGCGGGCCATCGAGTAACCTGTGACTATAAAGGCATCCAGCGAGTGTGCCGTCGATGTGGAGACAGTGGGCTCTTCCGCATGAACTGCACAGCTCCGTTTTGTGGAAGGTGCGGCGTTTATGGCCACGACGGGAAAGGCTGCTCGCTGCCCTGTCGCCGTTGTGGGGACCCGCATGCCACCGTGGCCTGCACCATCAGGCCATCGTATTCCGAGGCGGCATCCAAGGATTTCCCTCCACTCCAACCAGGAACGCCATCTAAGAACAAGTGCGACGATTCGTTAACGCGAGCCGTGGTAACCGACCACGACCAAGGTGTGCCAATCGCGACGTTGCACCAGACGCCCACTGCGTCCCCAACGATTCCGGGCCTGGTACTCCCTCCAGGTGCTGAAAACTTAAGTTCCCCGCGTCCCGTGGCCATTTCTGAGGAATCGCAGGCCAAGCCCTTGTCAGACGAAGCGCCTCGTGAGGATGGCGTCTCGGATGGGAATATTGCATCTGAGGCTCCTCGCGTTGCTGCTCTGTCGACAAGTTCAGGTGTCATCGAGGAGTCTACATCTCAAGACGACGAGGACTCCAACAGCACCGCGAGTGAGGCGCCCCTACAAATTGACGAAGACACCAGCCCCAGTGACTTAAGCCAGGACAGTGGGGACGTCTTTGTACCATCCTCGCTCAAAAACCCGGACACCAAACACCACCGGATAACTACTCGTGACTTAGAAGCCCCCACCAGAGACAGAAGTCCCCTGCGGACTTCGACGCGATCCCGGAGGCCCCGAGCCTCCGGTGGATCGCCTGGCCGGAAAAAATGACTTAGCCACTTGCGGGGCATTGGTTCCCGCACCTGATAAAGGTACCCCTGCATTTGCGTGATTCTATACTATGTTTTCATTTTCCCCATGGCTCTTACTCTAAAAGTTATTACTTTTAACGTTCAAGGTTTCCGAAATCCACAAAAACAGGCTGAGGTATTGGCTTTTGCACGTTCAGTGCACTGTGATTTGCTGTTCCTGCAAGAAACAAATTTTTTCAAGCTTTCTGATGTACTCGCTTTCATGCGCGCGTTCAATTTTGATTGTTTCTTTTCGTACGCCAGCACGCATTCGACTGGCGTCGGAGTCGTTATTTTTAACCGAGGTCTTTTACGTGACCATCATGTTTCCTTCGATGCCTTCGGACGCGTGCTGGCGTTCGACTGCACCTTTTTTTCGCTAAGAATAAGATTTGTTGCCGTGTATGCCCCAGCGGCACGCGAGAACTCAAACGCGTTCTTCCAATCTCTTGATGCGTTTCTTTTAAATTCCAGACATGTGGTACTTTTAGGGGATTTCAATTGTGTCTTAGACTCACACGCAGACGTTCGAAGTCCGGGTCGCGGCCGGTCAAACTGGAATGCGAGAGAACTCGAACGTCTAGTGCAGCAATTGGCATTGAGTGACATTCATCAAAGTGTGCATGGCAGTAATTATGCCTATACTTGGCGTCGAGCAGCGTCGAGCAGCCGAATTGATCGTGTGTATGCATCCCCCAGTCTCATTACCTACGTTCATGACACCGGGGTAATGTCATTGCCACCGACACCAGTATACATTAGCGACCATCGGCCGGTTATGTTCTCTCTCCGCCTGCCAGCGGGGACGCCAACGGTTCACAGACCATGGCGTCTCGATTGCCGCGTCCTCCAGGACTCTCAGGCTACAGAGAAATTATCCCGAGCGTTACGTGCATCGCTCATTGGGGCCGATGTAGCTGATTGGGATCGCCTCAAAGAACAGTGGCGGCATCATTGCAGTGCGTTGGGCAGAGGACTTTGCACCCGTATGTCGAAAGATGCGTCATTGTTAATCCAGAAGATACGCATTGCCAATCGAGATCCCAGTCCTTCCACTGTAATGTTGGCATGGCAAGAGGAGCTCGTTGAATGGTACCAGCGTATTATGCGCGCTTCTTCACTCTCGGCTGCAACTTGGCGCTGTAGACGTGCACCCTGTGCGCACCCTGAGGTGCTAAGGTATGCACGCAGAGCTCTGCTTTGTCCACCAGGCTCGCCTGCCCACTCGCTGAACTCTATCACCCCAGTTGCTGCGGGTACGCGCGACTTTCAGGAATTCACTCAACACTTTGAGTCAATAGCTAAATCTGGTGCTAATGTCTGTTACCCAGGATCCATTTCTTCGCATCCTCTGCTAACAGATTTACCTCATGATTCCAACATGTCAAATGACGACCTCCTATCACCGCCATCCGATGACGAAATCAAAGGGGCATTAGACGCAATGAAAAAGGGATCGGCCCCAGGGCCTGACGGACTCCCTGCAGAGTTTTATGTACAATTCTGGCCTATCATTGGTCCAACTATGTCACGCGTCATTCGCAAGTGTTTCCAAGATATTACACTTCCAACTTCTTTCCACAAAGGCCGTATGACACTAGTTCCCAAGAAAGACCCAATGTCCACGCGACCAGAAGATTGGCGCCCTATTACCCTGCTCAATGTAGATTACAAGCTCTTGGCTAACATTTTGGTGCGCCGAATCAGTCCAATTCTTGCAACATTAATCGCTCCCCACCAGGTCTGTTCTGTTCCGGACCGAGAAATACACACCCATACGTGGTTAACGCGTGACATCATTCAATACACCATTAGCCGATGTGCGCAAGGACTGTTGGTTTCATTAGATCAAGAGAAAGCTTTTGATTTCATAGAACATGGCTACATACTAAGTGTTTTACATGCATACGGATTCCCGGATAAGTTCATTGACCTTATCAACGCGATGTACACTAATTTAAAAAGTACCCTTTACTTAGATTCCCGTGAGAGTCACGCATTTAGAGTCACGCGTGGGGTCCGTCAAGGGTGTCCCCTCTCTCCAGTGTTATTTATCCTTGCATCAGAGCCCTTCTTAAGGGCCGTTGAACATCACCCGCAGATTCGTGGCTTACCTCTACCCGGTAACACTCAAGTAAAGGTCGCTGCATATGCAGATGATATCACTCTATATGTACATAATGAACAGTCGCTGCAGCATGCTCTTGATACATTCCATGATTT
Organism: Rhipicephalus microplus; assembly: GCF_043290135.1. Lineage (NCBI taxonomy): Eukaryota > Metazoa > Arthropoda > Arachnida > Ixodida > Ixodidae > Rhipicephalus > Rhipicephalus microplus. The sequence goes on along the minus strand of NW_027464615.1, from coordinate 338,916 downwards.
CGGTATTATGTCCGGTGCAAAGTTAAACTTTTATAAAAGCAAGTATTTTTTCATTGGCAACCCCAGCGGTCGTATCAACATCACGTCGCCTTTACAGTGGTCTCCTGAGATTTCAATACTCGGAGTTACTTTTACTGTATTTGGTATACAGGATAGCATCTGGTCATCCGTTGTACAAACTCTTCTAAATGATATCAAAGCAGCCAGGCACTTCGAATTCCCCCTCTTGGAACGCCGATACTTTACTCAAACGGTGTACCTAGGAAAATTTTGGTACCTTTGCCATTCTGTTAAACCACCGCTCCACGTCTGCAGGAAAGTGCAAAGCTGCATCAGTTCATTTTTTTGGTCTGGTGGCACAGAATTGTTATCGCGTCCAGCGTTAGCTCAACCGCGAGATCAAGGCGGTTTTGCATTCCCTGACGTTTCCGTCGCGGCTTCTACATTGTGCCTCCGCACTCTATTGCGAATACTAAGCAATGATGACATGCCCGCTCAGACACTGGCTCGCTACCATCCGGGGCCATCACTACGTGACTTCTTGCCGGATAGCCAAACAAACAAAGGTCCCCAATCAACTGAATTACCACCTTTGTATCGAGCCCTTCTGGCATTTCACCGACGTTTGGAAGCTACGTGCCCAGAGATAGAGGTGGCCGATTCCAAAGTGGTGGACACAATGGCCGCCCTTCTACGGCCCTTGGTGCCCCAGCATCGTCAATCTGTATTGAACCGCGCTTGGAAACCAACAACTGCCGCAGTGTTGCCAGGGCATCTCAGAGACTTTGTCTGGAGGTTGGGCTGGGGCTTGCTCCCCACGCGAGATCGGTTGCAGCGATGGCAGGTAGTTCGCACTTCCACTTGCCCCAACTGCGTCATGGTAGAGACCAATCGACATGCGACGTTTGAATGTGTGGTTTCCCGCCTTTTTTGGCGTGCGGTTAATGCTGGTTTTCGGGGACAGGGTGTGCGAACTTTCGTGTCCAACGGCCGATTTCCGCGTAGCCGCTTCTCCGCTCTCTTAATAGTTGCGGGGCTGTTCAGCCTTTGGAGAAACCGATGTGAGGCCGTAGCTGCCAATTGCCGCCGGCGTGCTTTGTGGCCGAAACTGGGGAGAATGAGACGAGAGATCCTCGCGTTCCTCTCCGAAGAGCTTTTCTTCCTCGGGGAGCAAGAGTTTCTGCGGCATTGGTCGTGCCCTTTCGTCAAGGTGGAACACGAAAGGATACAACTAATTTTTCGACGACTTGGTGCTAAGCAGCGCCCGTTGAGTTGTTATATATGATTTCATTTGTTACAAATTGTGTTTCATTTGGATCTATTGTATCGTTATACCCCTGTATCGTGATATCACATTGAATTTTTGTGTACATGTATGCCAACATAATCATGTATATTAGAGCAAATGTCTTCACTGTAACGTAGTGATGTTAGTCGTGAAATATAGATGTGCCGAAGTGTATGTGCCCTGTTACTGGAATGGTATGAAGCCTTTGTGTTCTGTACATGCTGTAAATAAACTTTTTCTAAAGAAGGAGCTTCGCCCCTAAATGTGGTTAACGATTTCGAGTACTTGATACTCGACTATGGGAGAGCCTAAAGCCGTCCCGCGGACCTCATGAGAAGCGCTTTCCATAGTTTATGCAACAGAAGACAAAATGAGTACCCGCAACAGAGATTTCTAATTCTACACAGCCACCAACATTACTCTGGCTAATCATTCGTTTATCAACAGAAATTCGCTCTAGCGTGACAGCGAAACATTTGTTAATTTGTAGCGTTGTGATGACAACTGGCAATACAACTTATCCTTTTATCTAAACCGTTCTCTTTCTACAAGATCTGCAGCTCCACGTGACCAAAATTCACACTGCATTCACGTGAAAAGATGCCGCGGTACGTCTGCCTCCACAACAATGAAATAAGGCCATCTCGTGGGCCTCAAACCGTCACCCCTGGAAGCTTTTCAGGCCTGCGCGTCACGTGACGTGACGTCGACGACGTCACATCGCGCCGGCCGCCCTTCGCTGGGTGGCTGCGCCAGCCGCGAGCGCTTGCCGCGCGCGCCCTTCACGCCTACCGACTCAGGCGAGGTTCCTTGACACCGTGTCCGCACGATTTATCAAGGTATCGATTGATTGTATGGTTTAACGCGCCGACGCAACGCAGGCGATGAAGCGCGCCGTAGGGGAGGGCTCAGGATCAAGTTTGACTACCTGGGAATCTTTATTGTGTGCCGAAATCTCGTACACACGGGTGTTTTTGCTTTTCGCCTCCATCAGAAATGCGGCCGCCGCAGCCGGGTATCGAAACCGCGCCCTAGTGCTCAGCAGCGCTACGCCATGGCCACTGAGCCACCGCGGCGGGGGAACTTATCAAGGTATCAAGAAATAATGAATATCGTGAATGGAATAATGCATATTTATTTATCACAGCTAGACGCTGTCTGTACAAATATCACAGTGCGCATTGTTCTCGGTCCAGGCAGACGACAGGCAACACAAGATGTTGCCCTTAATGCTGAAAATATGCCAAAAGTACAAAACACAATATCTTGCCACATAAAACTCAGAAAAGACAACAGATTGTAACAGCAAAAACATCCCCGAGCTTTGGAACAGAAAAAGCACACTTTCATTTAAATTGTAGGTTAGAGGAAAACATACCATTCGTTTATCATAGTAGCAGTAGCAACACAAGGTATTAGGTTCAAACACTTGCCAAAAAATACAATACATAAGAACACTGGTGACTAAATTGTGGTCCACAGCATGATAAATACCAGAAAGAAAAGTAATTGTACTGCCACAGGTAGGTGCATGTCCTAGGGAAAAAATCAAACAAAAATCTAAGAAAAAACAAATCACAGTGCACAACATGTCTGTACACAGAGTGCACAAGGAAAGTGTACACAGCTTAGGTACCAAAACGGACTGTACAACTGCTACAGTAGGCACCGAGGCAGTTCGAGTTAAAAAAAAAGAAAAAAGTACAGCACTTTTAAAAGCTAACAACTTGTAAAGAGATACAAAACTGGAAACAAGGCTCATTTTACATAAGGCAGAAGTATACCAAGGAAATAAAGTCATGACATGCAATCAAATACACTCTGTGCAGTTTCACAAGAATAAATGTGAAGAGAAAGACGCGAAGCTTGGAAAATTACTTTCCAAGAAAAATTCGGGCCTTTCTATTTTTCGCCTTCTGATCTTTTTCAATGCGTAAAAGATCGTTCCTTTGCTTGCACAAGTTGTTGAGCATTATATTTGCTGCACAGTTTGCAACCAATGTGATGAGGAGCTCGTAGGTGTGCCCGTTTTCACACGTATCTATGTCCTCAAGCCTTGGCAGAGAGTCCAGTGTAAGTTGCCGAACGACATTCTTTTGGTTCGGCCCATGGAGAAACTGGGTAGAGGTACTTTCCGTCATGAGCTTTCTAACTACAACCTCCGTGTACATAACTACTGCGATTACAAGAGCAGAAGGAAATTTGAGGCCACCCCGATCCAGTTGTGCGATTAAAGAATGGGTGTCCTCTCCTGTTTCAGCCGTATTTCCGGTAACGACCAACTGCCTCTGGCAGTTTTCACACTTGAGAACTTTCATTGCAGCGTGTGCACAACACCCACCAACATAACCAATCACCGGCATTTGTGCTCTGAGCTCATCAAGGTCAGCATCGCTAACATGAACACTAAAAGAAGTGCCCGCATCCCTGACACTGTCCGTCTCTTCGATGCCTCTGAGATCATCGTTGCTCATCCTTGGAAGGGCATTTTGAAGGCGAATCCTTCCCTCGGTTTCGCAAAGCTGGCGAACAGATATGTGATACTGCCCACCAGCCATCTGCCTGTACTGTCCAAAGCGACTCTCGAGGGGATCCGTCTGGACTTTCCCTAGCAGAATATACTTAAAGTGAAGCGCACTAACGCAGTACTTCACCAATGCCAAAAGGGATTGAGCAGAGAGCCTCAAGGCACTCAATGTCTCCTGGGTAAGTACGCCGGTGTCGTGCCTATAAAATTCCCACACATTGAGCCATGTGATAAAAGCGCTTAGAAAGCTTGCCTTTGGGTCATCTGTGTGGTTTGACATGGGCTCTTCGTAAACATTACGGTGATGGAAGCCCTTACTAGGTGTCTTTACATTGACAATGCTCCACCAACGAAGAATTATTTTGATGAACTCGGCGGTTGCTGTAGCATGTTGAAAATCAGTATGACCTTTGCGAGCGGCCAGGGCTTCGGCTACGTGCGGATTAAAAACCTGCAGTACGAGTTTGACGTCCTGTCGTTCAAAGCTGCTTGGATTTAGAGCTTTTGACGTCAAGCCATACCCAGACTTCAGAAGCAGGGGTGACTCCTCTTTATGCAAATCTCTCAAATGCCTAAATGAAGCAGTCATCTTGCATTCGGGATGAACTTCATTGTTCGAAAGCTCGAAGCGTGGGTAGAAAAAAGCAAGTTCCAGCATTTTTCTGGTTGAGCCAGTTATTTCTTATGCATTTAAATAGATGTACAGCATCCACCACGTAATATAACGGCCGATCTGGGTCTGCCGGATGCGGGTAAACAGGGCTAAGCTTTGGTTCTGGCAGAAACATCTTCATTGCCTTCCTGTTCAGCGAGTTATTGTCACAGACAACGGCTATGACCCTGTATCCAATTTCTTCTAAGCCCAAGATCACCTTCTTCAGCATGCAATGAAAATCTTCACCCTGTAAGGTTTTTACCGGAAGAATGTGCGCCACCTCCTTGAATGTGCTCAGCAAACTTTGTATCATAAACACGTGCACCGATGTGGCCGCTTCGTTGGAGTTAACTGCTGCACCACATATGTTTCCACCTTTGTAATCTAAACAAGGTTTGATATGAATCTCGTCAAGCATCAGCGTCACAGCGTGTTCATGTGCCTGCAGATGTTTGAATCTCTGAGACACATACTGAAGGAAAGTGTGGTCAGAAGAATCAACTTGTGGGCACATTTGAATAGACGAGCACACATTTCTAATAGTGCTTGGGTGGGGCAAAGTTAGTGCACCTGTGCTTCTCAGGAATGTGGTGATATTGTACGCAAGATGCATGCAAAGACCATCACCTGTGCGCTATACTGAATGCGCTTTGCAGAAAGGAGTAGTAGCTGCTCCTTCATAAAGTTCACCGTCTCTTTCTTGCCTTCATCAATGCTGGCTTCCAATTTGTCCAGAAGGGAATGTATTGCTTGAGCCAGGTGGCGATAAGTGCAGCGCTCCTCAGACAGCATCGACAGGTTGTTCAAAATTTCCAACAAGGAACTTACTTTTTGAACTGAGTCTGGTACAACAGCGCTACGAAGGTTCTTGATTGGTGAACCTTGATAGCAGGCAAAGACTTCAAGGTTTGCAAACACGGTCAATGACGCATTCAAACAAGGTTCACGATAGTCGATAATGTTCAAAAACATGGAGCACTCTTCTTTATGAATCACAGTCCACTTCGGAGACACTGACACCCCTTGCAGGCGAGCCCTTAGTTCTTCGAGGGACGAAAACTGGTCTCGTTCTTGCTCCGCTTCTTATGACGCCAGCGACTCTTCTACAGCACGGGCGAGTTGGGAGGCTTCTTGTCGGCTCCTCTTGGCGTCAGGGGTTCTCTCGTGCTCTGGTCTTGTACTGATAGGTAGGACGGACAGCCGGGAAATACCGTTGGGACAGATCCAGGACGCAACCGTGGTACTGGGAGTGCAACTTCAATAACTCTCCCTGTCCTTGGATCCGTGTACGATGTCGTCTTCTCGATGCATGAACCGTCGAAATGATCCGCGCACACCTGCACAAACGTTTCAAGAACGTCTGAGACGCCACTTCTCAAAAGAAAAAAATGCGCTCCCGTTTGCATGACCGTGTTTAGAGTCCGTGTAACTAAAACAAAGTCTACCTACGTTTCGCAAGCATCTAAATAAAAGCGCTGCGCTAAGCGGTACAAGCAACATGAAAGGAAACACGGGAGCGTGATGTCACCGCACTCCACGAAGCGCTTCCACCGAGAGCTTGCAAGAATGGACGACACCACGGCACTGTTAGTGAACAAAGCGCAGCTGACCATCCTTGCTGCGAACGTGCCTTTCTGGGCGATTCTCATCAACTGCTGGCGTCAGCGCTTCGCGAGGCCCGGCGGTCACACGCTCAAGTATTTCCCATCATAGGTGATTTCTACCCGAACAAGCAACGACAAGCTAAGACCAGGAGCATCTCAAATTCTTACCTTAGTGCACGAAGTCGGCACGAAGTCCTTCCTAGGAATGGCGCGTAGCCATTGTTTGAGAGCGTCGGCGTCTTTAGGGAAGGAAAAATCTTCTTTCCTGTTTTGTACTTGCCGGTGCATTCGGGTACACAACACTTATTCGGCATTGTCGCATCACTCCAGCATCACGCACGGAAACGAAATTGCCGCAAAACAACAACGGAAAGCAACAAACGTGAAACACCGTCAACACCACGCCGCCGAACCGTCACCCCCGCCGCCCGCGGTGCGCTCGCTGCCGCTGCGGCTTCCCCGAGAGTCGGCCGGCCGGAAATGACGTCAGATTGCTGGGCGCAGGCCTGAAAAGATTTTCCGGGGGTGACGGTATAAGTCACGACAGAAAAGATTTTACGGGGGTGACGCTCAAACCAGCCCGTAGAAGTCTCACATTCGACTATGGGCACCGTTCAGTCGTGTTTCCCGGTCTGACTGCAGCGCCAAATACATGGCCAAGCGGTTAAAAATAAAGCAACCTTTAGACAGTCTCGGTGGAAATGGAACGCGACGAGTGCGTCTCGCACCCTGCATCTGTCAGCGGATTGTGCCCGGGATACATTGGCGACGCGAGCACGCGCCTATTTTCTGCGTTCCCCTAACGGCGAAAGTCAATTACTTCGAGACGAGGCAGTGTGAGAGCTCTGTGGCAGCTCTCTCAGGGGGCAGCAACTGCAGCACTGACTTTGGTCACGGCGTTTAGAAGCGACGTCGTGTTGAATGGAGAGAAATGTGGCCCGTAAAGGTGCGCTGGTATCACGCATATTTGTATCCGCCATTTTCCAATGACTGGTACGCTTTCAATTTTGGGCGTGGAAGCGATCAGCGGTTCAAAATGTGCCGATTCGATCTTCTTATTGAGGCCACACTTTATTTCACGTTGCCACATTTCATGGTTGTCTTAATATAATGAAATAGGCATAAGTTTCCAGCCGACGAACCGTGGTGCGGCTACGCATGTGTTTCAAGGTGCGATTCCGGGTACGCAAGAAGGAAACAGGAGGGAACATTGCGTAATGGGAAAGGAAGATGTAGAGTAAGAAAGAGAGAGAAGTTAGATAAAAAAAGGAAAATAGGAAACAAAGGAAGTGAGAAAGAACGAAAAATGGCAGCATATCCACGGAGTGAATGATGGAGAGTGGGGTGAAGAATTCGTCCGTCCATTCGTCCTTGCTTCCGTCCATCCATGCGTCCAAAAGTGTGACCGTTCATGTGTCCATCAACCCGTCCGTGCGTGCGTCTGTTCGTGCGTCCGTCCCTGCGTTCGTCCATGCAGCCGCCCCGGCGTCCGTTCACGCGTCCATCCATGCATCTGTCTATGTGTCCGTTCGTTCATCTATTCAACACTCCAAGTACCACCATCTCGCATCTTTTCATCATATATTCCCTATATAGAAGCACCGCCATCCAGTGGACATTCCAAGGACTAAACGAGAGGTGGCACAGGCACACTTTCTTACGGCTTGCGCTTCGGGTCCACTTCCCACCTTTAACCACATCGAGTTCACGGTATATACTAGTTCACTGTATTCATGGCACTGCTGCCGAACGCTCGCTAAACCTTTCGAAAACCAAGGAGGTTACGCCCAGCGAGTATGACGTAGCAAACTTTTTCAGTCAGATTGTGCTCAATGTACATGCCAATGGCTGCTAATGGGAAAGGAGAGGTGGAGAATTCGGCTTTTACTTTCTTACGGCTTGCGCTTCGTATCTACTTCCCATTTTTACCACGTGGGAGCTGCCCGCAACACAGTGATCTGTGTTTTGGAGGACCAAATAAAAGTTTATCCAAACCAATCCAATTTCATTTTTAACCACCTCCAGTTCATTCATGGTATATACAAGTTCATTGTATTCATGACACTGCGGCTCAACGTTTGCTAAACCTTTCTAAAGCTAAGGAGGTTACACCCAGCGAGTATAACGTAGCAACCCTTTCTTGTCAGATAGTGCTCAATGTACATGCCAATGTCTGCTAATGGTGATTGCAGCCTGCGCGTTAACTAAAAGCCGAATGCTCCTGTCTCTCATTCCCCATTAGCAGCTATTGACATGTACATCGAGCACTATTTTTTATTGTTCAACAACGCACAGAAGAAGTCTCTCACCGGCGCCACCTTTGAGGTCAAAATGTTATACTTGTTACATACTACGGGGGACGAACGGGTGCCGCTATAAGGAACTTTGCCCCTAAAAATCCGCCCGTATAATCGCACAGGGGCAACCCGAGTAGATGCGTCGCAGAGGGGGGAGGGGGTATCACGTGAATGCTGCATAATTGGGTATGCTTTGGGAATGCTGAATTGTTATTTCGTCTTTCTTATTCCTATTTATTCAATGAAGGAGAAGCAATGCCTTAACGAGTGGTGGGACGCTGATGTGTGATACAGTGCCTACATATAGGCACCATGCAGTCGAGTTTTACAGTGTGACTGCAGCGCCAGAACGCAACGCCTAGCAAAGAGAAAACGCAATAGGTTGGGGTGAGTCAAAAAGGAACGCTATGTCCGCGTCTCCCTGCCCGCATCAATGGGCGGATTACAACAGGGATACACGGGGACGAGTGCGCGCGTCTCTTTTTAGGGGCGAAACTTCTTAAAGCGGCACCCGTTCGTCCCTCATAGTAGTGCGTAACATGTTTTACGCTTTGACCTGCAATGTCCTACTGGTGGGAGATTCCTCTTGTGCGTCGTTGAAGAATGAAAAATTCGCTGCGTGCGCGTTAACTAAAAGCCAAATTCTCCTGTCTCTCATCCTGTCTCATTGCGTCCAGCAACTGCGCCATGGAGTCTTCGTCAACCTGACGTGCGCTTATCAGTTCCTGGAATCTTTAAGAAGGCACGCATGTCAACGCTGGCCCTGAAGCAATTGACTTTGCGTCTGTTGGACGAAAGGTACTTCGACCGCATACATGTTTACACCGATGGCTTCACTAATTCCAACAGCTCCACAGGAGCAGTGGTTGTTCCATCTGAAAATGTGTTGCTTCAGTACAAGTTTTCTCACACCACGACGTCGACAGCAGCAGAGCTCGCAGCACTTCAAGCTGCAGTAAAGTACATTCTTCGCCAGCAACCTAACCAATGGGCCATCTTTTGCGACTCCAGGTCAGCCTTACAGTCACTACGGTTTGTCATGCAGCACGGGTTACACGAACAATCAGTATATCAGATAAGGCACGACTTCCATGAAGCGCTCAAGGAAGGTCGTGATATTGTATTTCAGTGGCTGCCGAGTAATTGCGGAATCGTCGGCAATGACCGCGCGGATGAAGCTGCTCGATCGGCTCATGACCAAGAGCAGCGCACACCGATACCACTCTTGAGAACGGACGCTGCAAGGCTACTACAATCACTTGCTCGCCGTATATCTCTCCTACAATGGAATACGCAGGGTTTCGCCAACACGCACCTGCATTCGATCGACCCAAACTCGCAACTTCGTTTGCTATCCGGGCTGCCACGATGCGCTGAAACTTTACTGTGTCGCATGAGGTTGGGCGTGGCATTTACGAATTCGTACTCTAGTCTCCTTGGAATGGCGAGCACTTCGGCATGCAACATCTGCGCCTGCGAGGAAACCCTTGAGCAGATTCTATGTCATTGCCCAGCATGCCAGACCGAACGACGTATTATGAAAGCCAAGCTCTGTGAGCTGTATTCACGGCCGCTTACAGAAGAGAACATCCTGGGACCTTGGCCGACGGCTTCCCATACGCGCAAAGCCACGAAAGCCCTGTTGTACTTTTTAAGGACCACCAGACTTCACGACCGCTTGTGAAAGAACTCTGCGAGACCATGCTGTGTAGTCTCGAACTGACAATTCATGCTTCTCTTTCTTACTCCTCTTCTTTTTTATCTCTTTCCGTTCTATTATTTTTCCTTTCACCCACCCCAAGTGTAGGGTAGCCAACCGAGCCAAGCTTGGTTAACCTCCCTGCCTTTCCTCTCTCTCTCTCTCTCCTGTCTCTCATTCCCCATTAGCAGCCATTGGCATGTACATTGAGCACTATCTGACAAGAAAGGGCTGCTACGTTATACTCGCTGGGCGTAACCTCCTTGCTTTTAGAAATGTTTAGCGAGCGTTGAGCCGCAGTGCCATGAATACAGTGAACTAGTATATACCATGAACTCGAGGTGGTTAAAGGTCGGAAGTAGACCCGAAACGCAAACCGTAAGAAAGTGTGCGTGTGCCACCTCTCGTTGTGTCCTTGAAATGTCCGCTGCATGGCGGTGCTTCTATATGCGGAATATATGATGAAAAGATGCGAGATGATGGTACATGGAGTGTTGACTAGATGTACGAGCGGACACACAGACAGATGCATGGACAGACGCACGGATGGACGTGCGGATGGACGTGCGGACGCACGAACAGACGCACGGATGGACGTGCGGACGCACGGACGGTCACGCAGACGGACGCATGGACAGACGGATGCTTCGCTCCATTTTCCATCATTCACCCCGTGGATATGCTGCCATTTTTTCGCGTGCCCATAACGGCCAACGTCCGCGAACTTAGGTTGGGTATAGTGAACTAGAATATCATCCTATTCTAGATCACTATAAGTTAGGCTGGTGCCCCCCTCTGGTCAGCGCACTAGAATCTCTCTCTAATCAACGCACCTCCCTCTGGTCAGCGGATGGTGCCTACACGGGGTGGCTAGTGCTCAGTTGTGCATCTCGAGCAGTCGGTTTTACTATCGGACGCTGCCTTTGTCCGCCTTGCGAGGAGAGAGAGGGTAGCAAACAGTTTGCACGAGACGCAAGCGTACGGCACGATACGCGAGGCGTGAGCATGCGCAGTAAGGCTGTGGACATCACCACCGCCGCAAGACGCGTGACATCGTGCGGCCAACAAATTCTCCGAACTGAAAGCACCTTTATTGAGGCCAGGCTACGACTGATCTGTCTTCAACGGCAGGGCGAGCTCGAGTCCAAAGCCCCATCACGGCCAACCCACTAATCGGTCTCTTTCTTGTTCTCCTTCGCCAGTGCACCGATGCTACAAGGCCCACAACCTTCGAAGTATAATGCACTTCCAGCACATGCGGATCTCCTGCTGAGCCATTCTTTAATACAGTTCTCCAACATATTGGACGTACATCTGTAACAAACAAACAAACAAACAAACAAACAAACAAACAAACAAACAAACAAACAAACAAACAAACAAACAAACAAACAAACAAACAAACAAACAAACAAACAAACAAACAAACAAACAAACAAACAAACAAACAAACAAACAAACAAACAAACAAACAAGCTAACTAACTAAAACGTATGCGCATTTCAGTGTGGGTAGACCCAAAATACACTTTGTCTCTCGTACACCTTGACCGAATACTTCCAAGTCAATCGGAGGTTATATAAAAGCGCGAAACCACTTGCTTCTTCACCTGATGCCATAGAGTTTCTTAAAATTGACTAGAGGCGACTCTGGCGCTGTGATATTTCAACGGCCATGGGAATGATGGGTAGTACGCGGATTTGTCTAGTCTTAGCACTCGCGAGTGGCGAATAGCACCTGTGTCTTCGTTTATTGCTCTCTGCCAGTTTTGTTTTGAGGGAAAGAATCAAACTTTTTGAACTTCATCACCTGATTTAAAAAGGTAAGTCTCAAGAAATAATGTGGTGATTTGCTGAACATTTGCCGCTGAACATTTGCCGATTGTTGCTTCGGGACAGAACAGCTCGAAGCAACACGAACAGTCGCGGAGCCAGAAGTACGAAAATTAGACGAATCCGTGTACTACCCATCGTTCCCATGCTCGCTGAAGCTCCGTGCGTTGCAGAGCGCCAGAGTTCCCTAGTGTATACTTCCGAAACTCTATGCCTGATGCAAGCCAGGCCAACAGCGCGGCAACCTTTCCAACCCTCAGTGGCGAGCGCCGTGTTTCCGAGGAGGAGCAAACTCCTGTCACCTCTGAAATTGCGCCCTGTCCATGTGATTGGGACCAACGTTTATAGATACTCTCAAATGTTCTCTAACGCTGACAATACTTGCTTAAAGAGGACAACTGCAACGAAATTTTTACTTGAGCGAAAAGGGCCATAAATACGTAGTATATTTACGGTAAGTTACAGTAACGACAGTGAAAACTGCTGCAGTCACGCATTGAATATATAACTGGTGCTCTAATTGCCACGCAATCAGACGACGCGGAGCTCTCGTGTGTTCGCAGGAAAGTCGGACAGGACCAGATATGACGATTACTACAGAACGTCGTCGCGTCGCTCCTTCTGAGCTATCCTCCCTGCCGCCATAGTTCACTATACAGCTGCTGAATCGCCCTGTGCGTTTTTGCTGCCTTGCACCGCCTGAAGACAGTGCGTTCGAAACGCGTTCGTGCTGCTTGAAGGCTATGGCAAGTCGTAAGTCATACAGCACCGTAAGGCGAATGTGAAGAAAGAAAAGTGGATGGGAGGATAGCCACCGTGGTAGCTCAGTAGTAGAGCATCGAACGCGTTATTCAAAGGTCGCAGGTGTGGTTCCTGCCCCCGGCAAGTTATCTTTTCACCCACCTTTTATTTCTTCACATTTACGTTACGATTCGGTCTAATATCTTCTCCTATACTTTCCTTGTGTTTCATTATTGTCTGTTATGTTTCATTCATATTGTGTCAAAAACGCGTAAAAACGATCCCTTAAATATACACTTATTTCCTTCATTCATTAACGAGGGTCTCGTACTGGCAGACTTGGTGCCGTAGGTTGTATACGAGGGACTAGTGGTCAGCTGCCAGCTCGTAATAGTTCACGTACTACGTGACGCCACATAGGCTAATAAAGAGTGGGCCACGTTCGCCGCCATGACTATAGATGGCGCTGACTGACACTCTCACGTTTAAATTCACATATATGCCCAATAAAGTGGCTGGGAGGATACACGCTGTGGTAGCTCAGTGCTAGAGCATCGAATGCGTTTATTCGAAGGTCGCAGATTCGGTTCCTGCCCACGACAAGTTATGTTTTCACCCACTTTTCTTTCTTCACATTTACCTTACAATTCTATCCAATAACCTACACTATACTTTCCTTGGCATTATTGTCGGTTAGATTTCATTATATATATATATATATATATATATATATATATATATATATATATATATATATATATATATATATATATATATATATATATACATATATATATATATATATATATATATATATATATATATATATATATATATATATATATACATATATATATATATATATATATATATATATATATATATATATATATATATATAATATATATATATATATATAATATATATATATATATATATACATATATATATATATATATATATATATATATATATATATATATATAATATATTATATATATATATATATATATATATATATATATATATATATATATATTATATATATATTATATATATATATATATATATATATATATATACAGGCACTCACAGCACCCTCATTAACAGAGAAGTCTGCTTGGCGTCAGCAGTAAATCTGCGGGCCAGGTCTACAGAAAGGTGACTGAGAGGTGACTGAAAGCTGATGTTCATTTAATTAATGTTAACAAATGTGTCATGACCGAGAATGTAGAGATATATATGTATATACTATATGCATCTACACACGCCCTCAAAGGGTCCAGATTAACAGACAAGTCTACTCTCTCTCTGATCGGCATCTGCAGAAAATTTGCACACAAGGTCTGCATGGGGATGACTGTTGGGTGACTGATAGGTGACTAAAAGATGAAACCCACTAAATCGTTATCATCAAGTGTGCCGCCTTCCAGAATGTGTAGATACTTATATATATGTTACATACGTCTACGCGCACGCGTTCTGGATGCACATTATCAGAAAAGTTTGCTTGCCGTCTGCCTGGCGTCTGCAGAAAATCTGCAGACCAGGTCTACAGAAAGGTCGAATCTACAGGAAGGTGACTGGGGGTGATAGATGACTCCTGGGTGATAGGAATGTCATCCTCATTTTTGTAAGGGGACGCATGGATGGACGGAAGCACGGACGGACTGACGAACTTTTCGCCCCACCAATCATCCTTCGCTCCGTGGATATGCCGTGATTTTTCGTCTTTATTTGCGGTGACGCGTCATGCATTTCGCAGCAAAGGCGAAAAAGGAGTAACTGCACCGAATAAAGAAACGCGTCCCAGGACTCGCTGTTTCACACAAACACACCTAAAAAGCGGGGCACAACTTAACAACGCTGCGCGCAATATGGCAGCGAAAACGGACTGGCGATAACGGGCACGGGGAGCCAGCGCGGTGCTGTTGTCGAGAGTATGAGCTGTTCCAACATAACAAACGGCACAAATACCTTATTGGATAAGTTATAACGCCCACGCACGCTGCTTTCAAAACACTGAAACTTTCCTTTTTCTTATCGGGGATTCGAGCACACTAAGAACGAGAGTGCGCGTTGGCGCTGTTTCCGCATCTTTTGCTGAATAGCCATCGAAGTTTCAACGGAGGTGTGAGGTGCTCTGTTGACTCAATGGCCTTCTAAATCGCCCGTGCCGCTGCTCGTCCTTGTCAGTTGAGTCGATGGACCGTCAGTTCAATGGCCTTCGAAACACCCGTGTGACACAGTGTTAGAGTACTTGGTACTCTACAATGGGAGAGCAGGAGACATTCCCCTGGGATGCATATTTAAGAGGATTTTTTATTTCGGAAAGAAGCATACATAGACAAAATACATTCGTATGTTACACTTTTCGTTCTCAAAACATTGCTAATATATTCTAATATACATTCAAATAAACAATAGGGACCGTTTGTACCTGCAAACAGAACTTCTAGCGTGCACAAAGAAAACTATGTGCAAAGGTACGTACTTAGAAAAAAAGTGTTCAACGATTTCGAGTACACATACCTCACATGACATGGGGCCGCGCCCATAAATGAGACGCCAAAGAGACGGGTCCGTGAGTTTAGAAGAAGTGGTTAACGATTTAGAGTACTCGGTACTTTA
The DNA here is from genome assembly GCF_043290135.1 of Rhipicephalus microplus. Taxonomy (NCBI): domain Eukaryota; kingdom Metazoa; phylum Arthropoda; class Arachnida; order Ixodida; family Ixodidae; genus Rhipicephalus; species Rhipicephalus microplus. The sequence goes on along the minus strand of NW_027464615.1, from coordinate 323,642 downwards.
CTATGGGAGAGCTGAAAGCCATCCTTTGGAAAACAAACTTGGCCGTGAATGTTCCTAATCAACAAAAATAGGGACGACCAATGTTTGCGTGCATAGAAAAGGTGTTTAACGAATTCGAGCACTTCTTGCTCAACTATGGAAGAGCATTGAGTCGTCCCGACAACTGTGCAAAGTGAGGATTAAAAGACAGAATTGTTCACGGTCGGCGCCGTTCAGGTTCGTGTTTGGAAAAAAAATATTTACAATATGCTCAGAACACAAAGGCTTCATAACATTCCAGTAACAGGGCACGTACACTTCGGCACATCCATATATCGCGACAAACATCACGTCGTTGCAGTGAAGACATTTGCCCCAATATGCATGACAATGTTGGCATACGTGTACACAAGAACTCTATGCGATATCATGATACAATGGTTTAGTGATACAATAGATGCAATGAAATAGGTCTGTGTGTCTAGAAAAAGTTGGTAACAATTTAGAGTATACCGGGAACTCTACTATGGGAGAGCATAAAGCCGTCCTATGGAAATTATCAGTGCACACAGTTGTGTTTAGAAAAAAACAAGTAACAATTTAGAGTACTTGGTACTCTACTATGGGAGAGCTTGAAGCCGTCCCGTGGGACGGCTTCAAGCTCTCCCAAGTAGAGTACCAAGTACTCAAGCTTCAAGCTCTTCAAAAAGCAAATAAACACAAGCCACTTGTATTTCATAAAGAAGAGCGAATTCTTACATTTTGATTGCGTATTGGTTATGCCACATGCCCACAATAATGGCTCGGGCTACCTATCCCAGCGCTGCAATTTCAGTACGCCTAAACCTTAACGAAAATGCGTCAGATAGTTGCATTGCATTGACGTTCGCCAATGGCCTTTGTCTTTTAACATAATGTATGTCCATCAAAAAACTTGAGGCAGATATTTCGCCATCTTGTGTCTTCTATTCCGCAGTGATCTCTCAGAAACCTTAATAACACTGTATTCGATTTATGCACGACACGCTTTATCCCGCTCTCTCTATGTTCTCGGAATAATTGGTGGAAAAGAGCACTTTAGAAAAAAGCGTCAAATCGCCATTTCGAAGTCAAGTTAAAAATATGACAAAAAATAACAGCATATCCACGGAGTGAATGATGAATAGTGGGGCGAAGCATCCGTCCGTCCATTCGTTCTTGCTTCCGTCCATCTATGCGTGTGTCTGTGTGGCCGCCCATGCGTCCATCCGCCTGTCCGTGCGTGCGTCTGTTCGTGTGTCCGCACGATCATCTGTGCGTCTGTCCCTTCTTCCGTCCATGCATCCGCGCCTGCATCCGTCCATGCGTCCATCCATGCGTCTGTCTGTGTGTCTGTTCGTCCACCTGTTCAACACTCACCATCTTGCATCTTTTCATCATATATTCCTCATATAGAAGCACCGCCATCCAATGGACATTTCGAGGACTGAACGATCACGCGGATCTCGGAGGCGAATGGGCGAGGATGCCCAAATTAGGCAAGGACAGTGACCAATCTATAACTGCGAAGAAATTTCTCCGGCTAAGTGCCTACAGCTTGCAATTCAGCCTTTAGCTACTGAATGAGGCAGTTAAGTGTGCGGCAAGGACACACAGGCAGAAAGCGTAAACGGTCGTGAAGATGAAAAGAAAGACACACAAAAATGGCTGCAACTAGGTTTGAGAGCTTGTTACTTACAATGCAACGCATCGTACGCGCAATGCCACGCCTGAGGCAAAACAGGCGTCGTACATTTGACCCAATTTTCCGCTGCGCACCCAAACAGCAGCAAGAAAACTCAGCCGCTGCTTGAGAGCCTAAAAACGTTGCCTAGCTTGCCCGACGAAACAAGTAAGAAAGCGTGGGAAAAGAACGAACGAACGAAAGCAGTGTGATGGAGTGCGACGATAGCGGGAAGAAAGCGGAAATGCCGGAAAAGAGCCAACGCTAAGAAAGAAAGCGCGGGAAAGTGTGAAAAGGTTCGAGCGCTCTCGCCTAACGGGATTGACCTTGTACTCGCTCTTTCTCGCGTTTTCTCGCGCTTTCCGGATCGCTCGGCGGGCTTTTCGGTACGAGAGACAAGCCGGCGGCTCCGGGGTAAGACAGCAGCCGGTGAAAACCGCCGAGTGAAAGTTTCGCGCCCCACAAGTTTCGGTGTTTTGCGAAGCTTCGGCAAAACGCTTTCGGAACGAAGTCAAGGCGAGCCGAAAGTAAAAAAAAAAAGAAAAAAAAAACTCGAAAACAAACGCGCGCGCAGAAGGAGGGCGAAAGTTGCTGGTTGCGGCCGTGGCACGCCGGGAAGGAACTTTATCCAATGGGAGGTCGCCTGTCACCTAACTATGTCATCTCGTCTCGATTCTAGCGGCCCAATGAATTAAGAAATAAGCGACCCAATAAACACTTAGGCGCATGAGATTGAAAGTCAGTCGACCTGCTCTTCACGTCCTAGTGTGTGAGTGCGCTGGAGGCGTACAATAAGAGATATATTATTAGCCAGGCTGTTAGCCTGGTGTGAACAGGTAAAACGTCCCCCCAGGAAAAAAAAAAAAAAAACGTTGTGCGAGAACTTCCAAGTGGCCTCTGTCTCTTCCCCCGACATGGAATACCTGTCTCTCATTGCCGTCGTTTTCGTCGCATTACGGAGTCATGAGGGTGAGTTAAAACTGTGCCATCTTACTACCGACTGCGCTTGGATTGCGTTGACACGTATTGATTACAATATCTTGAGTATTATTCTAGGGTGCTTTAAAGGTCATTGTTAAATGAGTTGCAATGTGACAGGCATATCAAAGAAGCATCACAACTATATTAGAAAAGACAGCTGTGTTGCATGGCTGGTATCCAGCCGACCATTTGCGCCAGCGGCTGCTATATTAATAACAATTGTTGGTGTTCTGTGTTGCAAAAAAGATGACACCATTATGAGGGATGTCTTGGCGCAGGGCCCCGGAAATGTTGAGCACATGTCTAGGTAAATGTAAATCAAGTCCACGTAAATGCCACTGCACAGGCCTCTCACTCCATTCAAAGGCGGGGACCGCGGCTGCAATTCTATCGCGTGACCTTCAGTTCAGCAGTAGACCACCATAGCCATTAGACAAAAGTTCTAGTCTCACAGAAAGACTTTTGACAGTGTCGCCTAGTGTTATTTTTTTCTCTTAATTTTTTTTGTAACTTCTCTCTTCCATAATATTTTATTCGTCGTCATGGGTTAGACAGCCGGCCTGAGAACTAGCTAACCTTCCAGTCCTTCCGCTTATTCCTTTCTTCCTCCTCCTTCCCTAGCCCCGCCACGGTGGTCTAGTGGCTAAGGTACTCGGCTGCTGACCCGCAGGTCGCGGAATTGAATCCCGGCTGTGGCAGCTGCATTTCCGATGGAGGCGGAAATGTTGTAGGCCCATGTGCTCAGATTTGGGTGCACGTTAGAGAACCGCAGGTGGTCGAAATTTCCGGAGCCCTCCACTACGGCGTCTCTTATAATCATATGGTGGTTTTGGGACGTTAAACCCCACAAACCAATCAATCAAATCCTCCTTCCCTATTTCAAAATTCGCGCTGGCGTTCCAGCACCGGTAAACGTCACTGTGACGTCATGCATTTCTGTTATTTTTCGTTACTCCGGACATAGCGTCTTATTAGCTGTTTTTGAAGCTTGCTAAGTTGAGCCTTAGAAATTATAAGAATGCAAGGCAATGAATTTTCAGGTAGAAAAAAAATAAAAACTAGTTGTGTACAAAAGTCGTGAAAATTTATGTCAGGCTACTTTATGCCGAAGCAAATACAAAAAATGTAGTTATCATCTCCATGTACGCTATTTTCTTTTTTTTGTTTACGAAGTATCATGACACGGGAATAGTAGATTTAGATAAGAAAGATGTACATGGTTAGGTTCAGGTGTATTGTGCCCGATGAAGAAATACCTGCAGAACAAAAAGTTTTATCAAGCCGATAAGCTGAATCGATACAGTGCTCTTGCTCCTAAAAAGTAGACATTGCGTCGAATTAAATATAAAGGTGTATCATTTTGCCGATATACCAAAATGATATGAACGATATTGTCTCGGAAGATACTATTGTATGTATTATATCCATGTCTAAAAGAAAGGAAAAGCTGGAGCAAGTGATTCTCACGAAAAAAGCTCTATTAGATGGTACACGCACATCATCATTTTCAGTCTGTTACAGTCTATAGGGTAGGACAAAGGTATCAGCGTCGTAGAACGGGACGGCTTTAAGCTCTCCCATAGTAGAGTGCCTGTAGTACTCTAAATCGTTACCCACTTTTTCTAAACTCACGCAATCATCCCCTATTTACTCTATGCTACGCTAGCTGATTCCATTTTATTTCCACGAACTTCCTAAATTTCCTAATTATATCACACCACCTATAGAGAGAGAGAAATAAGTAAAAGGAAGAGACGGGGAGGTTACCTTGAAGAATTGGTTTGCTACCCTGCCACTTAATTTCCCCCCGTATTGTGAATTATATTGCTTTTAATGTCCACTGGTTGTATGTTTTATCTCTTAAATGGCCAGCTCAGGTCCTTATTTAAGGGGAAAAGCTCCTTAAGGCATGGCTCGTGCGTCCACGATGTATGTAGTAGTAGTAGTAGTAGTAGTAGTAGTAGTAGTAGTAGTAGTAGTAGTAGTAGTAGGTAGCCAAATCCATGGCCGGACTAGAAGAGCGGCACACGTGCACTCATTTGGATTGAGGAGGAAAACCGCGCACATTATTCATATATAAAAAGATAGTTGTTTCTAAATAAATAACCTACAGCGACGTTCATGATTGAAATTTTTGTTGAAGCGCACTGAAGACAGCCTTGTCAGCCTCTTCTGTGCGTCTTTCTTCAGTGCGCTTCAACAACAACAACAAAAAAAACTTCAATCATGAACGTTATCCAACTAGCCCAACTTGCCAGCTTGCTACAGAGACGACTTAATTTATAATAAAATTTGCCTTCAATTTGATGCTTATTAAAAAAATTGCAGCATTTACATGGTGTGCATGATGATGAGTAGGGCGAAGCGTCCGTCCGTCCGTGCATCTGTCTGTGCAACCGTCCGTGTATTCATCCGTCAGTCCGTCTGTGCTTCCGTCTGAAACAGATGCACGGACGGACGCATGGATGGATGCACAGACGGACGGACGCATGGATGGACGGACACATGGACGAACGCAGGGAAGGAAGCACTGATGGACGCGCAGTCGGATGGACGCATGGTCGTATGGATGAACGCGCAGATGGGCGCATGCACGAACGGATGCACGGTTGCACAGATGGACGCACAGATGGACGGAAACAAAAACGAACGAACGGACGCTTCGCCACACTAATCATAATGCACTCCGTAGACATGCCGTGATTTTTTTTTGAAATGAACTATAGAGACTTCCTGTGCGTCTGAGTGGCAGTCCCTTGTCCGGGACGCGACATTACATAGCAGCTTCGTTGCAGCCAGGTGACTGCAGCGCCACGGCGAGCGATGGCGCGAACTAATACAAGTGGCCGCGTCCTAGGTGCTTTTCTGGCGACCGCGTGCTGCCTATATAGGCACACAAATAGGGCACGCGGGAACATCCCTCGGCGCTTTAGTCTCAAGTGGTGCGCCTACGTCGACTGTAAGCGCTTCCTCTAGTTTAGTCAGCGTTGATTTTGGTGATGTTTGGTGGTGTGTATGGATTTCGGTATTATTCCTTGCGAATCTGGTGATGTGACAGTGATTCTCGGCCGACCCATCCTACAAAGGAAGGAGATCAAGCACCGTGGGTGTGTCGTGCAAGCGGTAGCATTGAGTGACCAACATCCCGCGTCGATGTGATGTGCTCAAGTGCTGGCTGTCTTGTGTGTGCTGTGCGGTGGTTTGTCTGGCAAATTTAGTTCCCGGTACATTTGATGATACGTTAGTGTTGGCTGGTTTATGCGAGCTGTAGCGTCGAATTACTCCCGCGTAGGCATGATCATGTTTGTGCAGAAATACTTCCGAATGAGGTTTAAGGTCTGACGCACTGTACTGACAACATCACTGTCACACGGGTTCTTGTTTGCTATGTCGTACCCTTTTATACCGCAGTTTGATGACGGCTGCAGCGTATTTGGTTCGATTAGTTGGGGCACTTAGCGGTGAATAATACTGGTGTCACTCGAATACTTTTGATCGAGATCGACAGGTCTTTCGCTGCTGCGCCGAATCGAGTTTGGCGCAGACGCCCTAGCTGATTGCAAAGTGCCCGTGTGACACCGTTCATGCGCAAACATGATCGCGTATGAAGCAATGTTAATGTCTAAAAATTGTAACGAACTTCACGTTCGCAGTTCGTGTGGTAAAACCAAAGCCTTTTCATTTAGCTGAACCACGTACAAAGTTCTACCAACACAAGACGTTATTGCCATATGAAGTATTTATTAGATGCATTCATGCTGAGCAGGCGTGTTTCTAAATGAAGATGTCCATCCAGTGCGTTCTACACCATAATTGTTATGAATGACTGCCGAAAGGCAATACCAAGTTTCTCCGAAGACCGACGCAAGCACCTCTAAATTTATGCGGTGAAACTGCGCTATGTTACTGGAACATACGTGCTTTCGCATAGTGCCAAGAAAGCAAAGCGAGGGTACTAAGCTTACCGGTGACCTAAATAAGCATCTGTGAAGGTCAGAAGCCAGATCGACCACATTGCAGCGATTAATTTTACAGTGTCAAGATCGCGAGTGAGACAAGACTCGTGCAAGGCTATGCTATCCTCGTTTAGCGAGCGATCGCCCCTTATCGACACTTGATGCATGTAGGGGCCCAGCTTGCCCCTCCGTTTAACGAAATCGACTACTCCGAGTAAGACGTTAAACCAGGGGCAATCCCTATATCGCTCGAAAAAATCACCAGAAGGAGAACTACAACTGGCAGCTGACTCAGAGTGAGAGCGCAGATGTGTTGCTGGAGTAGCGGCAAAAACAGCAGTGCATTCACGCGGAAAATGTCGTGCGCGCACAGACACACAACGAGACGTTACAGCGCCAAAGAATCATGGTGGCTGCCGTTAATAAAGAGACAACGCGTTGGGACACCGGGAGCTCTGAAGTAGCCGAATCGTATTCTCCCTGAACAGAATAAGCTGACAAAGCTTGTTCTCGAGAAATGCATAAGAATTCTCTGGTAGGTGGGTGAAAAGAAAGTACGGAATAACGGTATTACTTTAACAAACATTCTTCAATCGTGCAAATCTTTAAAGAATTGACGTTCACAATGAAAGGAACAGCACAACCAGCTATCTATACAAGTAAAAAAGAGTGCAAATGGGCGTACCAAGAGAGGTTTAAAAAATAGGAAGAAGACCATTGGGAAGAAAACCGTAGCGCTGTATCGCAGGGCATACGACTTGTGCGAAAAGGGAGCCACAGAAGGCTTCTATAAATGGTATTCCTGCCTCAGTGAATATAAACAGCATAATTTCGAAAACGCTTTAAAAAAGATTGTTTGGAGTAAATTTACGTGAAGGGTTCCTTCGTGGATAATACCTTTGGTTACACGTGCCAAAAAACCACGATACAATTGTGATGGACGCCGTAGACCTTTAATTTAAGAATTATGATGCATTGTCTCGAGATGCGTCGAAGTCCCATACAATAGTTCCAAAGAACTCAGTGTTACATCAAAAAAAAAAAAAGAAAATGACGGAATACGTTGTTTTAGGCCACCTTCAGTATTTAAAGTTAATTACCATGTAACTAACTGTATGATTATTATGCAATGAGTCAGCTACTATACTTGCATCAAAACATGAAGTATTAGGCCAGAAATGCATGAACAGGTTTTGTCGCATTCGTTGGTCCTGGACACGGCATGTCAAACAATCGTCAAACATGGTAGTGTATCCAACAAAGTGATATCTTACAGCGATACACAGCGTAAGGAAGACGAAAGAACGCTAAGTATATACAAGGAAGCCTGCATAAATGTTCAAAGTAAGTTTCAAGTCATTTGAAGAAACACGCGGCGCGAGAAGTGCCATCGAAGTTGTGTGCACACCATGATAGAAAGGGGTGAACGAAAGAAAGTTCACATTTCCCCTAAAGACATGGTACGGGACACAGTGCACGGCCGGGCTTCGTGATAATAGCTTTAGTGTAGCAATTTGTGTATTGGTACCTCTACCTTTGCTGCTACAGAGGTCTCGGTCAAGGCCGTGGGTCCGAGTCTTATTCACGCCAATGGCAGGCAGGATTTTCTCTAGCTCTCCTTCATTATATGTTAACGACTGTAAGACATCTTGCAGTGATGCGGCTGTGCCTGCATTGAATGGTGATCATACTCGGCGACACTCAATATCTCTCTATGTTTTATATAACGTACGAGAGTGAAAGCGCAATTTTCACGCAGAAAGTTGGAATGAAGTTCTCAGTCTCGTCACGAAAATACTATAACAGGTACGCGTATAAAGATACAGAGTGCCGCAATAATTAGGTTGTAGGCATTTTCTGCATTTGAAGAAAGCCGACCCCAATTCACGTCTGAGGGGTATAGCGGTGTTCCGAATGCAATTGCGCCATGGTCATTGTGATCAACTGTGCGCGTATCATATTCCACTGTGGGTTATGGGTGCATGCACAACTTAGAGAGGCATGGCGATCTCTGCAGATAAAACAGCGCAAACAAAGTGCAGACAAGCAGGCACCGCAGTAGCGCCGAGGTCTAGGTGCGTCATTGTCAAGTGCTTACGAATATGCGAAAAACTCCTCCGTGTCATTTTTTTGATGCCAGGAGCCGGCACATTGCCAATAACAACTGCATGCCTGTTGAGGCACAGCCATAACCTAGGCCGCTAAAGTGCTCGTACCAAACTTGAACGCGTAGAAGCTTGCTGTTTTGCATGTAGCGTGGAGAAGTCGATATCAAGACGACCTAAGCATCTGCAGGCTGTGTTCGTGCTCAGTTCAAGGACGACCTCAGCTGCAGCGATGACGTCATCGAGGCCTGCGACACTGACTTCATTGTGTTCGCCAAGGGCCCTCAGTTAGCCGACACGCCGGAGAAACTGGCTGAAAGCTGCAAGTGAGTTTTGGCGCCAATTGCCTAGGCAATCATTGTTTTTGTCTGAATAAACAGTGAATGAATGAATGATTGAATGGATCGACATGGCTGCAGAAAAGACAGTAGCTTGGTCTGAGTTAAATTTTTCTCGTATTTTTACGCAAATTTTCAGGGCTAATCTGCCCCAAAAGAGGCACCCGCATCATTTTCACAAGCCTACCCTGTGGCGAATCGAACGGCGTGAAATGAGATCACGACGAGACTCCCTTTTATGTAGTGCCCTTACTTCTGATTGCATAGCATCCTGTTGCAATATTAAACCATAAGTTGAAACAAACTAGTTAAACTACATGTCGTGATAGGCTTCGTTTGAAAAGTTCTGGTCTGTCGGAATCCCTTCCTCTGTTAATTTTAAAACATCTTGAATAAGAGATATTACTGTGGTTATGGTATAACGGTGATTATTTAGGCTGAAAACAACGAGTCTCTGGATGCTGATTGGTTTCTCATTTTCCACTTCGGGGAATCTCGACTCAATCGATTGGTGCTGAACCTGAGTAAATCACAGCCCAAGATTCTTTTGAAGACGAGGTTGGGCAATAGTTAAAGATAAATACATTGCAAAAAGAGTAGATTTAGCTTTATGCCCTCGTCATTGTGTTTGACGCAATGGAATTGTTGACAATACCTTGGATTATGGACGTTTTCATGGCAGCATTGGTCGCCGCTTCCATTACGCTTCCTGCAATACTTGCTTGTGTGATCTGGGGAGCTAGAATGCTTGAGGCAGTGGGAATGACCAGTAGTACATGCATTTGCCTAAGCTTCATGTTTGTGATGTGTGACGCACTTGCGTCTGCGAATGTTCTGGCGTCTTTGTTTATTGTTGTGTTTTGGTTTTGTGCGGATAAAAAAATGGCTCGGGTGAACTTCATAAGCTAGTTAGAAATTGTCAGTCTAAAAAGGTCATGGTGGTGAAGCATGTCTGTTATAACTTGGGCTGAATTTAGTTCTGCGATAAAGAGGCCGTAGGCTATACAAAGCAACATGGAGCCGAAAAAAAAAACTTCGGCAAATGCACCTCTTACCCAGCATTCTCATGCTTGCTGAAACAGCGTTGTCTGCTGCTTCCGGAGACATTAGCGCTACATTTACCTCTGGTGTGTTATTCTGAAGCTATTGTCACTTCAAAGCCTGGCCAATGTCACTCATACAATGATGGACCAGACATATGGTGCTCGTACTATTTCCGGTCTCGTCTGTGGCTAGGTGGGTCAGCAAGTGAGCGTAGGCCAGCGTCATTGAGTTGCTCTGAAAGTACCTGTCGAAAGTGCGAACCCGCTACAGATTGACCGCTGAAAGACGTCGTTCATTTTACCCATGGCGTTTAGGCGGGAGCTGAAAAGTGCCGAATGCACGAAGGACTACACGACGCGGTGCCTGGTGGGCTTCACGCGCGGCGCCGCCCTGGTGGCCATCAATGCAGTCGTGGAAGAGCTGGAAGCCAAGTGCGACACGACACACGCAGCAAACAAGCGTGAGTATATATTTATTTTATTTTATTTATTTATTCGTTCCATACTCACAACGCCAGAGGCATAAAGTGGGGGGGGGGTTACAATGAGATTGAATAGTTGAATACTTTTTTTAAGCACGAAAAACGAGGGGAAAAAGTAACAACACTAGCTACAGCAGATTCACAATATTGGCTATACAAACCATATGCAATATGGCGAAAAACACTTTTAAGAATGTAGTTTCCTCAACAAGCAATGAAATACTTGATTTGATACGAGAGTATAGCCAAATTTTTCGTCTACTCGTCTACAGAACGTGTGAAGAATGAAAAAAGAAGAAACTAAAAGACGAATAACTGATACAGTGATGTCAGAAACGTGATAACTACATATGAGTCATGCCCCGCCGCGGTGGTCTAGTGGCTAAGGCACTCGGCTGCTAACCCGCATGTCGCGGGATCAAATCCCGGCTGTGGCGGCTGCATTTCCGATGGAAGCGGAAATGTCGTTGGTCCGTGTGCTCAGACTTAGGTGCACGTTAAAGAACCCCAGGTGGTCTAAATTTCCGGAGCCCTCCACTACGGCGTCTCTCATAATCATATGGTGGTTTTGGGACGTTAAACCCCATAAATCAATCAATTACACATGGGTCATAAAAAAAGAGAAAGATCAATGATAAGCCATTTCAGCCCGTAAAAGAAAGACCCAATTTGAAACGACGTTGACGATGCGAACACGCAACATATTCCAGTCTATTTTGGGAAAAAAATGATTTCTTATGATGCTCTGTTCTGTACAGAACTTCTCGCGTTTTTCGCTCACGGTCCATATGCGTTGTGACAGATGGTATCTATATATCATATATGGTATATGGAACGACAATTTAATTTGGACTCTGGATTGATCACGACGGCTATCAAAAAAGACAGCCTGTGTTGAAGAGCGCCTAGCAAAGACAAAGGAAAACAGACCTAGTTACCAGGCGGCTATGCTTGCAATCTACTTTTGCTATTTGACATGATATAAGGGGATGTTGTTGTCCAAATACACAAATACCATTTCTCTGCTGTAAGAGGGATCAAACAAAATATAATGGGTTCAAAAGTTATAAATCGAGCAGCGTTCTCGCAGTATAAGACTATCAAGCAACAAAAACGCAGCGCACACAACATAAGCTTGAGTAACACCATGACACTACAACACGTCTCAAAAAAAGGAAGGAATAATGTCCCGTTCTGAAGCTTACAGTAACGCATACCGTATGCATATAGATGAATTATCAGTATAAAGATATAACATATCAGTTGAAACGACGTAGTCAACAATCATATATATGTATACACCAGAACCCAGCGAGGTTTCTGTGTGCCGTCATATTCAGTCTTTGCGTCATGCTATTTGTCGCAAGCGTGGTGAAGCAACACCCTGAGCTGCCATGTGAGCGGGCGCTCCAGGAATCAAACTAAAATCTTCCCAATTTGAGTCCGGTGGTATAAGCATGTCTCGCGCATTTATTATTCTAGAAACTTGTGCGCTTTTTCTTGTGGGACGTCGTAAAGATCTTCCTGAACAGACCATGAATGTCTAGAGCGTCTACAATACCGAGAGTGCGGAAGGAAGTACTTCAGGTACGAACGCAGTTGCATTTTTACTAAATGTGCGGGGCGTGTGCATGGAAGCGTGAGTCGTAATATATCTTACCGTTGAAATACAACCTGCGAATGAATACAACAATAATTCGGCGCCACGTACAAGTCACGCACGAAGTTTTTTGTGAGAACGTATTTCAACGATGGTCACGTATAATAATTGGCGTACGCTTGGTAGCAGAGACAGAGGCTTCAACTCGGCAAGCTTGTTCTCTAAAAAGTGCCATAAGAACATACTTGCATGTCAAGCTAATTATTGCTGCAAAACTTTACTGGGATCGTAGATATTCCTGTTCGTTGCAGTTAACCACTGACGACGAATCTCGGCGTTTTTTTTTCCAAATGGAGATTTGCGCGAACTTAAAACACCGCAGTGGCACGTTTCCCGTGCTGTGTTTTGACGTTCGCAAACAGTGATCTTTCCCTCTAGGACTGGTTGTTTTCACACCCTAAGACGGCGCAGTGGTGCATGTGCGGACGACTTCTTGTAAGTAGGAAGCGAGGGCGTCTTGAACAGCTGCTTCTTCGCAGAGTAAAGTCCCACAGCTGCCGCTTTCAATGTTATCTTCGCGCCGTACGTAGACGCTTTGGGGCCTTTCCCCACGCTGCCTGCACAGCCACAACGCTCATGCTAGCGCACCTTCCGCACCCACATGGGGGGAAAATGAGCGAATCGGCGAAACTCCTTCGCCCTCCGCTCGTGTACGGCAAGGGTCCCGGCACGTGCGTTGCGGCAGTGTGGGTAGCGCGTGGAAAGACCCACGGCAGTCCAGAACAATATGCTCTCTGGTTACGAGAGTATTCCGCCGGAAACCTAAGATCCGTTGTGCGAGATATGTGGGCTCTGATCAATGTACACGATTACGTTAAAATGATGGAGAAGTATGCACCTACGTACTATGGATTATTTTCATTAGAGCCTTCTCATATATTCAGCATCAAAAACACAAAAATCTATGACAGTTCCAAAATGATTGAAGCTGGGTGAACAGCGCAGCTGGAAAGCAAGCGCGAACATTTGGTAGGCAGACTGAATTTTTTTGTAATTTTTTGCTCGTTTCTTTATTCATTCTTTATCTCTCTACATGAGTGCTTTTTCTTTCTTTCATATTTATTTTATAGCTATAGAGGCCTTTTCTCTTCCTTTCCCACTTCATTCCCCTAACTTCTCTTTCCCACATTTCTTAAACTTCACTTTACATGGCTCCACTACAGTTTGCTTATTACCTCATCCTCCTCATGCTTTCCCCTCTTCACCTTTACATCAGTTATTCTTACCCTCATTTTTCAATAAACTGTTTCCTACTGAAGATAAAATTCTGTGCATGAAAGAGTTATGGGCTGTCAACGCTCCGCGGTGTTGGTCTAGTTAGTGTAGTGTGTTTACTTAGTACATTGTAAAAAACAAACTCGCAAGTTCTTGGTGCTTGAATTCACAGAAAAAAAAAAGAGTCAGACTGCGTCTCGGCAAATAGGTAACACGGTACGTGCATATTGAGGAGTTTTTGTCTTGAACATTTGTTTATAAGAGAACAATATTGATTTATGTAAGTGTAATTAGAGAGAGAGAGATAAAGAGAGAGAGAGATAAAGATGCAAGAAAAGACCGGGAGGTTAACCAGACGCACATTCGGTTTGCTACCCTGCACTGGGGAAGGGATAAAGGGGAGAAAAGAGGTTGCAGAGAGATGAGAAGGTACACACAATCACGAGCACACTCGGGGAGCACACACAGTCTACAGGCGGTCGCTCAGGTTTGTTGACTTGAGGTAAAGTAGCAGTGCTTTTGTTGCTTTCTGCGCAACTGAGGCAGATGCCCAAGGTCCTAGTATCTTCTGCACACAAAATGGCCCGGGGTCAAGTCGATTCAAAACCATCCGGAGCTGGCATCGCTGTGTGTCGTAGCAAGCGCAACTGCACAGGACGTGTTCGATGGTCTCTTCAGCTCCGCAGTAGTCGCATGTAGGAGTGTCTGCCATACCAATGCGAAAGGAGTACACCTTTGTAAATGCAACACCCAACCAAAGGCGGCATAACAGTGTCGCATCGGAGCGGGAAAGTTGTGATGGTAGCTTTAGCTCGAGCGAAGGGTCCAGTTCATAAAATTGACACTTTTGGAAGCTCGTAGACGACCAGAACGTGCGTGTGAGATCTCGAGCCAGCAGGTAAAGTTGTCTTGCTGCATCATTCCTTGATAGAGGAATCGGGAAAACACGGGTTCCTTCATGGGCTGAGCGGGATGCATCATCGGCTAATTGATTTCCGGTAATTACGATATGTCCAGGCAGCCATTGATATATAATATCATGCCCTCTTGCTAGAGCTTCATGATGGCAATGTCTTATTTCTTGTACCAATTGGTCATGACTCCTCCTACGCATGGCAGACTGCAAACTCTGGAGCGCTGCCTTCGAATCACAGAATATGACCCATTTTCCTGGACGTTCTTGAACGAGATATTGTAAAGCAGCCCTTATAGCCGCAAGCTCTGATGCCGTAGATGTAGTCATATGCGACAACTTAAACTTGATTGTCATTGCTGCAGCCGGAATTACAGCGGCACCTGATGAGCTGCTGGACGAGACGGACCCATCAGTGTATATCTGCGTTCGGTCTAAGTACAACTCATGTAATAATTGCAGTGTTGCTTGCTTCAATGCTACTCTGGAGTGATTGCTTTTATTTTTAATTCCCGGAATATCTAGACGTACTTGCGGCTGGTCGAGGCACCACAAAGGGCATGCCATTCTCGCAGCTGGCGTATATCCTGATGGAATACTGTTTAGGTGCTTGGCTATGACGTCTGAAAACGTAGCACGTGGTCTTCTGGAGGGTAGAAGGGCCAAGTGGTGGTCGGGGACACGGCTAGCATGTCGAATGTGTGCTCTGAGGCAATCCACAACTCTATATGTCCTGACCGGATGGTCTTTGGCAAGCATGATTGTGGCATAAGTAGAAGCGCATCGGGGCAGTCCTAGGCAGATACGCAGTGCCTGACCCTGCAAACTCTCCAATGAATGAGTATTGGATTTGCAAGTGTTAGTCAGTACCGGCAAGCTGTAGCGCAATAGACCCAAAAATAGGGCCCTGTACAGCTGTAGCATGGAGGCCACAGAAGTTCCCCATGCTTTCCCGCACATGAATTTCATTATATGCACAATAGATAGCAGTCTCTTCTTCAAGTACGCACAATGTGGGCTCCACATGAGACTTCTGTCGATTATTATGCCCAGGAAACGATGCGTCCGTGAATATTTGACACTTTTTCCATTGATGTAAACAGGGTATGGCGTCATTGGTTTGCGCGTAAACGCCATCAACGCGCACTTCACAGTTGATATAGTTAGGCCTTGTTTCTGAAGGTAGGCTGTTGTGAGGGTTGCTGCCCGCTCTATTGGTGCACGAACCTGAGGGCGAGTAACTGCAGCACTCCAGAGGCAAATATCATCGGCGTATATGGATAGGCACACCGAATTTGGCAGAACCTTCACCAGACCAATGAGGGCAACATTGAACAATTTGGGGCTTAAAACACCTCCCTGAGGTACTCCGCAGTAGGTGTAATGTTCAGCAGTTGTACCCTCATATGTTTGCACAAAGAAACACCTGCCAGTTGTATAATCTTTTATCCAATGAAACATTCGCCCACCAATGCCCATTGCTGCCAGGGAATTGAGGATGGCATCGTGAGCTACATTATCATATGCACCCTTCACGTCAAGAAAGAGTGCCACTGATATGCGCTTGCGGGTTTTTTCTTGTTGAACAAATGTCGATAAGTCAAGCACCAGTCGATGGAGGAGCGGCCCCGACGAAAGCCTGCCATGCATTTCATTTCATTCATTTCATTTATTTATACTGTTAGCCCAGAAGTGGGCCGTTACAGGGTGGAAGTACAAACAATTATTTGCAAAAAAGAAGTACCGTACAGGTCTCGAGATAATTTCTCGGTATTATTGTGACCAGCAACTCGAAGTTATACATAACATATATAAATGGAACACACATGCGATGCAATACATACGCGCAGAACAGCACATGACGCATTTGAGGCGGCACTTTTGCACCGCGCTGAAGATTTGAAAGACAACTACTGCAGAATCATGCAACCAACAAAAAGTACACACACACGCAAAAAAAAAAAACATATGTCACTGTTATTCGGAAAATAAACGTTTTAGATTCTGTTCAAATGATGTAAGCGAGGAACAACCAATTATAGACTCTGGCAGCATATTCCAATCTTCAATAACACGTGGAAAGTAACTGAACTTAAAGCAATCGTTACGTGGGACTAGGGGTGGTATATACATATTATGGCGATGTCTGGAGTGTTCTTGTGTGTTGACCTGGAAGTAATCTGAATAGTTTAGTTTAAAATGATGATGAATTAACTGGAAGAGGAATTTCAGACGCTCAATCCTCGTCCTAAGTTCAGGACTATCCAGTCCAGCTTTTTTACAGAGTTCAGTAGGAGAATGATGTCGGCGATATTTATTAAAAATAAATCTCGCACCAAGTCGCTGTATTTTTGTTATTTTATTGCAGTTTGTCTTTGTGTAAGGGTCCCAGACAATTTTAGAATATTCGATAATAGGTCTGACAAGAGTTTTGTAAGCAAGACACTTTATATCAGATGGGGCGGTATAAAGGTTACGTCTAAGGCTATACAATGCCTTGGTAGCCCTGAAGCATACATTATCAATATGAGTGTTCCACCGGAGGTCGGGCGTGAACCATAACCCAAGATATTTATAGTTTTGTACACGCTTGAGGAAAGCATGCAAGAAGGGTGTTTGGTGTATCGTTCCAAGTACCACTCGAGACGAAATAGAACCATTCTTTCCATCACTTTTCCGAGGCAACTTGCGAGGGCAATAGGGCGATACGCTGTCAAGTCCAATGGTGATTTTGCCGATTTCAAAAGGGGTATTATTCGACTTATTTTCCATTCTCGGGGAACACTGCCGCTGAGCTAGGAGTTGTTGAAGCATGTTAAAAGTTCTTTTCTGGCTTTTTGTCCAAGGTGTCCCAACGCACTATAAGTAATACCATCAGGACCTGGCGATGACATGCGCTTAGAAGCGACTAAAGCACCTTCCAGTTCTTCAATGGTGAATGGAATGTCCATTTCTGGTAATCGCGTCTCAGGAACCATCACGGAGTCGATGCTCTAGCTCGTTCATAATATTCCCGGCAACTCTTGTGCGAAGATTTCTTCAGCCACCTCGAGTTCTGTTTTTCCATGATGGAGTGCCAAAGCTTTAAAAGGGTGCCGTTGTTGCGGAGAGGAGCGAAGACCACGAACTGTTCTCCAGATATATGACAGCGGTTTATGAGGGTCTAGAGATTCGCAGAATGCTTTCCAGCGTTCGCTCTCCAGCTTGTAAATGCGTCGTTGAATCTTTTTCTGGAGCCGCCTAGCTTCCCTCAGATCGTAAATTGATCTTGTGCGTCTGTATCGTCATTCAGTACGCCTTCGTATAGCTCGTAATCTTTCCAGTTCGATGTCGAACTGTGTTATTTTAGACAAAAATGGTAATTTACATTTGGACGCTTGCATAGCTTCCGCTATGGTATTTTCCAGGCTGCAGGCGAGGCCTTCTTGGCAAGCGTCCTCAACACGCGATTTAAACATCGACCAGTCAGTGCCAATTACAACACCGGAAGAGAAATTTTTTATGATACCATCGATCGTCACGTAGGTGGGTATGTGATCACTCCCATGAGTCTCAATATCGCAAAACCATTTAACTTTGTGAGAGAAGCACCGTGACACCAATGTCAGGTCAAGGCAACTGCCATCAGTGAGACCCCGCAGATACGTGGGGGTCCCATCGTTCATAATGGAAAGGTCGTAATCGGAAGCGAATGTAACAATGTTCCGGCCCCTGGCATTCATCCTAGTGCTCCCCCAAAGCATGTGATGAGCGTTAAAGTCACCGGTGATGATCCAAGGCCCATCGGTCCTCATTAGGATGTCTTTTAATCTGTCGCAGTCAAATCGCGATGACGGAGATATATATCCACCAATAAGCGTGAATGAAACTGCATTCTTCTTTACACGAAGACACACGTACTGATTGTCATCATTTGAACTTATTGGATGTGAAAGATAAGTGAAGTCTGTGCTAGTGTAAACAATTACTTTGCTTCGTTCTTCGAAAGCGGCTGAACAAAAAGCTTCATAACCGGACAATCTATAAGGCGTTGATACGTTTGGTTCACATATGACAAGTAAAGGGAATTGATTGGCGCGGACAAATTGGCGAAAGTCCGAGATACGGGACTTCATGCCTCTGGCATTCCACTGAAAAATCGACGCACCTTTAACTTCAGTGCGGAAGATGAGATTTTGTTGAGCCATTGTGCTTATACGAAGTTAGCAAGAACTGGATTCAGTGCATCCAGTATTTGCAGTGCACTCTTAGCAGACGGAGATTGTATGCTGCTCAGTAGCGTGCGAATCGTGGCAATTAATGATTGCACGATTGCAGTCACTTGCCTGTCTTGGTTGGAAAGATCGTAATTAAACAAAAAAGAGCGTAACTAAACAACGTATAAGCAAACGACCTAAAAATCTATGGCATCTAAATGAGTTGGTGTGTGCACCGCCTTAAAGTGACACCAACGTGCCGGGTTTTAAGAATTAGAAAGTGGCACATTAATTAAGCAGGAGTTACGTTATCAGAGGTGTTCAACGGTAGTGTACTTTAGCAATAGTTCTTCTAAAAACAGCGAAGCCCTCCGCTCTCATTCACTGGCGTAATGTGGGTACCTGGAGAGAAGGATCTGCAAGGAAATGAAGTGGCCCCTATGCTCCGGACTCGCAAGATACCCGAACCATGGCTGTGGATAGGGACGTTCCACCGAACAGCTGTTCGCGACTACTCCAGCACTACAGATTCGAGCGATGGGTGTACCATCCACTGTCACCCCAAACTAAGGACAAAAAAAGCGTGACATTCAGACACCTCAAAAGCAGCCCATACTCACAGGAAGTATCAATGCAGCGCATTCATCTATTGAAACATAACTGCATCTGCCCTCCCCCTCCCCCGCAACGTACCGAACAACCTGGTACATTTGCTGCTTGATTGCCAGCGTCATGCAAGCGGCATTGTGCAAGCGCAGAGGAGGGGTGAAGCACGCCAAACGAACCACGACCAATCGACCGCAACGTGGTAGGATAAGCTCGACTTCGGGGACATGGAAGACCATCGACTACTTGTCTGCGGGGCCAAGAGGGCCGTCGAAGCCGGAGGGTTCCTGAACCAGGGAGTCGTACCACCTCAGGATGACGGGGCACGTTGGTTGGAACACTGTTTCAAAACTAAATGTTTATTTTATCCCTCTATCTGTTTTACTTTCCAGTGCTGACACCCAGGGCCCGCGATGTGGTTCGGCGCTCGCAATACTAATTAATTCTCACGCGTTTATTCGTTTGCTAGCACTTCATGCGTTTTGTGACACCTTGCACTTTCATTTTAATGCAGGCTACTTCAAGCACGTGAAGTGCATGAACATGGCTGGAGAGAAGGCCCACGGCTGCATGAAGAGGTTGCAGGAAGATCTGTATCGCGCCGCTCACGGTGCCCCTCGAAAGCTCAAGATCGCGTACGCGTGTTGGTAAGCTTTCTGCTTTGTTATAACAACACCAGACCACGTAATTTTTGAAATGATATGAAAGGGTTTGAGGGCTTCTAGTAAGGTAATCAAACACACAAAAAATTGAGCATTTGAAGGAACTTGAATGGGTGTCTATATATTACAGGAAAAGTTCGTCACCTCAAAAAAAAGAGGCACAAATTCTTCGAATTAAGTGGAGTTCTAAATAGTTGGTGGGCGCTCAAATAAACATAGCGCCACACTGTGTGGGCACAACCTGAATGTCTCGACTCATAATTGCGAACTAGGTGGTACTACACGTTTGCGGCAGGTGATTTCGACAATTGGGTTCATCATCATCATCATAATCATCATCATCATCATCACCATCATCATCATCACCATCATCATCATCATCATCATCATCATCACCATCATCATCATCCTGACTGCGTCCACTGCAGGACAAAGGCCTCTCCCATGTTCCGCCAGTTAATCCGGTCCTTGTAAATTATTGCGTTCTGTGAACTCCATGACAATTGGGTTCATGAAGCTTTAAACAGCAAATAGAATTAGTCATCAGTGAATGATACGCCACACACAAAAAACACCGGCTTGCATTGTGTCAGCATAGAGCCTTGATGTCCAAATATATGACGTTTTTTATGCTGAAAACACGTTCATTTTCATGATAAAGTTAATACAATGAAAATCAAACGTATACGGGTTCCCACAGCATAAATCAATGGCTTTCATTTACTTGCGTTTCTTTCATCACGAAACCATGAACATCGTTCGTAGCTTGCCCAAGAGCTCCAGCGCAGCATCTGACGTTTGATCTGCTGAAATCTCATCTGTTTTGTTATTTTGCATCTCTAAGAAGTTAAAGCAAACTTACGGTGCGGTAAACGACGTCAAAATGACAAAACACCAGGCCGATTCTGATTTGAAGGACTCGTACTTCACAGAGACTTCAACGTTCACATCACAGACAACGACTGGATGTACACTATAAGACGTCTCGATCTTCGACACTACCTAAAACCGCATGGGGGATAGTGCATAGACCTCCTCTTTGCCAAGTTCATGCTACATCCGATAAAATAACCATTGGCTCTACAGTTCACGGATCACAAAGCAGTAATAATGAAGACAAAATGAAGTCTACAACTGAACACAACATACCATTTATGACCAATAAACATTTTATTCTAGTACTACTGTACACCACATTGTCACTCATATACGTATATACGTGAGGCAGTAATGTGAGGGGTGATTTACGGTAACACCGAGCGACATCTCACTGCTTCGCCCACTCATCATCATCATTAACTCTGTGGAGATGCTGTGATTTTTAGGGGTGAAGCTTTTTATGGCCTAGCAGGGTCCGCCATTGTCCCTTGATGACGCCGACGATGCAACTGATGACGATGAAGAACAGGCGCGTTCCACACAGCACATTCTATTTCTGTCATCCCGCCACAACACATGCAAGGTGCCCACTGTACGTAATGACGATGACGATGACGCTGATCATGATGAAGATGATAATGATGATCACGCACAGAGACTGGCTTGTGCAGTATGTGATGTCTCGATATGCTTTACGATGCATACCGTGTGACTGGAAACAACCAACAACCACCAGAGCAACGTTCACAGACTACGTCTTAGCCAACTTGTGCTAAATCTAAAAGCAGCAACAATGAAGGCAAAACTAAATTCACAACTGAACACAACATACCAACTATCCCCAGTAATTATTGTATATAACCGCACACCGCTTTATCACTGATTGAGCGTGATTGGTTGGTGTCACGGGTGATTTAAGGCAATGCCTACGAATCCCACTGCTTCACCCACTCATCATCGTTCACTTCTTAGACACGCCATGATTTATTTCAATCCCCATTGGGTCCAACCAACGTTTTTGTGGTAGTTTTTAAGGTGCGCGGTTATGTGTCTACTAGCACGTAGCACGACAAAACTGCCCACCTCAGTATTCAGCTTCTGCCCAAGTATTTCTTCATTAAAATTTTTGTCTTTCTCACTTGGTAGTGTAACTTTATCAACGTCAAATCCGTGACCGAAATCATGATGCCCCCTCCTCCCATCTCCTCCCCCTGCTCTCTCGATAAAACGGATAAGTGTTAAAAAAAAGTCACAGTATCACCGAAACGGCGAAGCAATGAATGCGATAGCAACATGTTCGAATGTTTTACGAAGCAAGGCTAGCGTTTTAGGAGCAATAATAAGTGTAGTGAACGTGCGCTTGCTAAGTAACCAAGTTTCCTGCAGCGCAGCCAGAGTAGATGACCACGACAAGGCTTGTGTGCAGTGACGGAGTTCATATACGAAGTGAAGCTGGCAGTCAACTCATTTAGTTTCGATCTCACGTAACTCTGCAAAACGCTGGTGTGAGAGAACACGGCCGCTTCAGGTACACTTTTGGAACCGTTTTTTAGACCACAGTTCGTAGAAGCTCCAGCCTGCTGTGAGGGCACAATCCGTGCGTTCATCGTTGCGGCGATAGCGCGGCAGCCATCAGCGCCCCCTTCCGTTGTTCGCTCACGAGATAAGCGCGCACGCAGACGTCCGCAGCCGGAAAGTCAATGTTTGCTCCACAGAAAGAGGAGGCTATAACGCATCATTCCACGTATGTATATACATACATATACATATACGTGAAAGATGGCGTGACGATGATGGCAGAAACCAGCCGAGATTGTCCATACAATTGAATGAGGATCCAACCCAGTCCACCTGCGTGGCAAGTAGGTGTTCATCGGGTGAGCTAAGATATTGCTTGGAACTCGTTTTCATACAGCATAGTTGAGGCATGCACTGAGAGCCGAAGGAGGGCTAGCATTTGAGACGACGATGCACCCGGGCCCAATTACGCTATCGCGTTATACTCTTGAAGGCAAACCTCAAGCGTCCTCCAAGTTTTTACACAGTTTGGTGCAACAACAAGTGCAAATTCTGTATAAAAAATTGGCCCGAATGTACATGTTACACTGTAAATGTCGTCGAAAGACGATAGTCTTGAGTCTGGAGAGAGTGAACAAAACGTTTATTTGATGTTCTGCGCAAGAAAATCGCTTAATGGTATTCTGAAGGTGCTGCGTTAGAGTGCCTCGAGCGTGTAACGGAGGCGAACAAGCGCATCTAGGCACGTTAGACAAGAACGCCATCTGGCAGTTATCTTCAAAAACGAAGGCATGCGCAACTACGTAGAAAAATGCGCGCCAGTCACGGAGGTGATAAGGTGTAAAATGCAAAGCGACGGGCAGGTTCCACCTCCAGCCGTCATTGCAAAGCGCTGGAAACACTTTCTTGAGCATCACTTTGCACTGTCATCGCAGCGCGTTAAACGCTACAGTTCTTAGAGTAACTTGTGTGTGCCTCTTCTAGTACAAAGGCAGACATGCGAAACATAGACATGTTGGTATGGCGCCTCAGATATTCGCAATATTTGCTTTTTTAATTGACAATCGCACAACTACGAATGCTAAACCTTGAGCTTAATTGGTGGGCGCTGCGGATGGGGTTGGCTGTTTGGTGCCGTTTGAGGTATCGTTAGGGCGGATAAACAGACAAATGTACAGACAGACAGACCAAATTTTTTTCGTCGAAGGTTCCCAAGAAAGACTATCATCTTTAAAAAAGGGCTGACCTACCTAACATACTGTGGGCCCGTTCAAAGGTGACCCGACATGGTCGCATAATTACTCACAATGAGCAGTGGAAGACCGTGCTGCTCAGAAGAGGCCCAGAGGAACACCTTTGGACAGTCCCATGGACCAAGGACGCCGCCAGAGCCCAAGGACTCACGGCTGACGTCTAGGCATTAGATCAGCATCACCGAGGCTGCCGGATTCTTTCAATAAAATTGAATCTTCTTCCTTCATCTGCAGCAATGGGTTTCCACGGAAGCATGTTTCTCAATGTGTCAAGCATTCTTTGGCTACCCTTCAGCCCCCTGCACCTGAACACACACGCACTGACCGACTGACCGGCCGTCTCACTCACTCACTCACTCACTCACTCACTCACTCACTCACTCACTCACATGTTATGCTAGTCAAAGGATACATTCAAGACCAGTGTCTTACGAAAAACTGTTCTCCATCCTTCTTGTTAAATCTCTATAAGGAGATCGTGTCCACGTGTGGCGCAGCGCCAGCCACTTGTCCCTCTGTACGAAGTGACATCGCCTATGCCATGTGCTTATCACGTTCCACTGACGTTGTGTTCCTTTTTTTTCTGTCTCAGCCAGTACTATGACTTCTACAAGTGCGGCGAGGAAGCCCTGGCTGAGCACTGCCAGGACCCGGACGCCATCAAGCTGATGGAGGAGACGACCGACAACGTGTTCGGCAACATGCTCAGCATCATCTGCGGTGCCTACCAGAGGGACTCCACCCAGTGTCGTTCACTGGATGCGCTGCCACAGTACAACAACTTCACCGTGGTCAAGAACTTTATCTTGCCCCTGAAGGCCATCGTGAGGTCCCTCGGCTGAATCATTACAACCATGCAGTGATGAAATCAACGTGCACATTCTCCCTAAAAGTACTGTTCTTCGCGGAACACCGGTTTATTCCGTACGTTATTAGAAACAAGTAGCAATGTTACGCTTAGAGCTACCTGAAGCGTGATGGCAATTCCACCAGAGTTAGGGCTACAAGTTATAAACCCAATAAGAAAGCAATGCACCCGTCGGTCAACCCGTTTGTCTACTGTGACCGATATTCACGCTGAAACTTTGAATGTGTAATAAGAAACTTATGAGTTCAGTTCTCACATGATCAAATAGTTTTTTTCCTCCATTATCATTCCATCTTTATAACATAATCACGACTGTTTCAATAAACTGTGTAAACCCGTTCGTGCCTCCTTTGTCGACAGCACGTAATTGTGCCTAAAAGCACCAATACCATCACAACACAACAAAACGGGCCCCTCAATTCCGTCGTTATCTTCGGTAAGCCTCAGCAGTGTAACTTGAAGTTCCAGTTGGATGACAGGGCGCTTTTGACAAAGGATGATTTGATGATTGATATATGGGGTTTAACGTCCCAAAACCACCATATGATTATGAGAGACGCCGTAGTGGAGGGATCCGGAAATTTCGACCACCTGGGGCTCTTTAACGTGCACCCAAATCTGAGCACACGGGCCTACAACATTCCCGCCTCCATCAGAAATGCAGCCGCCACAGCCGGGATTCGATCCCGCGACCTTCGGGTCAGCAGCCGAGTACCTTAGTCACTACACTGTTGAGGCGGGGCCTTTTGACAAGGGATGACAAGGTGCCTTTGACAAAGAGAGACCCTCCTATCAAAACATCAGCCTGGGTGAGACACTTCCTCTGTTCCTTCTGCTTATCCTAAGATTGAGAGGAAGGAAAGAACAGTGCATGTTAGTTGATCGGTCAAGCATCGCGACCTAGACAGCTTTCTGGTGGATAATGCATACCCATTGTATAAAAAACGCGTACCTATTGAAAAGCCATGCAGCTGATTTATTTATTACACAGTCGTTTATTAGCAGTGCCAATCTATAAAGGATGTTGCGTTCAGGGTCACATACTAATCTCTCAATATTGTCCACGTTTCCATCAAATGATAATATTGCAAGTGTGTTCTTGCAAGTTTTACACACGTCATTCACTGAAACTGAGGTAGAAAGTAGTTCAGCGGGAGAGTGTATTGAAGATTAGACATTCACAAAGTGCAGTTTTCTCAATAAAATGTTGCTATATTACATTGGTTGCATCAGCAGCCCGAGCCTGACGAAAGTATACCTGACATGTCACAATAACAGAGAACTTCAATGTTAGGCATATAACCTTAAATTGGAAAAATCTCTTGTTCGAAAGGATAGAAGCAGCACAGGCTATATAAGTAGTGACCTTATTATTTGGAATATTCACTGTTAAATTATGATCCTCGTTCCTCTTTTATTCCTTGCAGCTCTCGCTCTTTTGAGCATAAAAGAATAAGATATATCCACTAAAGGATTATTTGATTCGCCAATAAAAATTGTTCAAAGACAAACCCGAAGATATTAACTTAAGAGGGCCCTGAAACACTTTTTTGGGTAACCATGGAATTATTTCACTGGAGAAGCGTATTGCCTCACAAATTCAGCGCCGCAAAAAATTAAAGAATCCGCCCAGTACGAGCGCAGTTACAAAGATTTGTCACACGCTGCAATCGCATTCTCTCTTATCTCGTACCGACGAAAGCGCTGGAAGCTAAGCAGGGAGGGATGGGAAGGGCAAACAAAAAAACGTCACGCACGTCTCGTCATCTTGCGCACTTTTTTTTCTTCGAATACGCGGCTTTTTCAGTGCGATCGCGTGCGCACGCGTGGGCATGTGACGTCCGCTCGTGGCATTCTCAGTAACAACCGAGCGCGCCATGTTCAAATCAGCCAATGGCTGATAGACGGGTATCTACGTGCAATTTTCGGACATCTTCCATCATTTCTGAAGGGAAGAGAAAGTAATTTTTAACTGTCTTTTAGCTGAAGCGCCTAATGCTCTAAACGCATAAGTGATGATTGACGGGTGAATGAACTAATGTTGAACCAACATAATAATAAATATTATTGGGGTTCGACACCCCAAACCACCATGTGCTTAGAGACGCCAGGGCTCCAGAAATTTAGGGCCACCTGGGGTGCTCTAATGTACACCTTAATCGAAGCATGTGGTCCTTATATATTTTTGCCTCCATCGAAACTGAGGCCGCCATGGCCGGTATCCAGTATTCCGACCTTCGGGTCAACAGCCGAATGCCTTAGCCACTAGACCATCAATGCGGGTAAAGTTGAACCAACAGAAAAGGTAAAGTTAATAAGACAATATTTAGGAACTAATCCTTGTATTTGGTTCAGTACGTTTAGAGTCATTTATCCTCTCCAAAGTACCCCTTTTCCTTTTTGTTTTCAAATATTGATGTAGCGGGTGATTCTTCAATAAAAAAAATGCGTCAAATCAATTTTGCGTCGTGGGAAACGTTGAGTGTTCTGCAGGGTTCCTTCGGCGCAGGTAATGTCGACTGAAAGGCTCCCACAAATGCCGCTTGACGATGGCGTGCGCAGTCTGTTTGTCATCACTGTTATTGTATGTTTAAGAAAGAAATTGGCCCCGTATCTGCATGTTAATCTGTAAATGTCATCGAAAGACGATAGTCTTGCACATGGAGAGAGTGAAGAAAACACTTATTTGATGTTCTGCGCAAAAAAATCAGTGAATGGTATTCTGGAGGCGCTGCTTTAGAGTGCCTCGAGCGTGCAGCGGAGGCCAACGAGCGGATCAAGTCACGTCACACATGAGAGATGAGCGCTATCTGGCAGTTATCTTGGAACACGAAGCACGCGTGCCCTGCAGGCCCATCTCGGAGATAATAAGGTGTAGAACGCAAGGCGATGGGCAGGTGCCACCACCGGGTCGGAAAGCATTGGAAACAATTGGTTGGTATGGGGGGTTTAACGTCCCAAAACCACTATATGATTATGAGAGACGCCGTAGTGGAGGGCTCCGGAAATTTAGACTACCTGGGGTTCTTTAACGTGCACCCAAATCTGAGTACACGGGCCTACAACATTTCCGCCTCCATCGGAAATGCAGCTGCCGCAGCCGGGATTCGAACCCGCGCCCTGCGGGGCATTGGAAACAATTGTTTTTTCGTGCAAGCGTTGCCTAGTCAGAGCAACGTGATGAACACTATGGTCTTTATAATTACTTATCTATGCTTTTTCTAGAAAAAGACGCACATGCAGAATATAAACGGGTTGTTATGATGCCCCAGAAATGCTCAATAAATGCTTTTTAATTGACAATTGCACAAGTATGAACGATAAATATTAAGC
Source organism: Rhipicephalus microplus (assembly GCF_043290135.1). Lineage (NCBI taxonomy): Eukaryota > Metazoa > Arthropoda > Arachnida > Ixodida > Ixodidae > Rhipicephalus > Rhipicephalus microplus. The sequence continues at coordinate 295,953 of NW_027464615.1, read as the reverse complement.
AACATTGGTGGGCGCTGCGGATGGGGTCGGCCGTTTCAACAGAAAGACAGACAGACAGACCAAAGTTTTTGCGACGAATGTCCCCAAGAAAGACTACCGTCTTTAAAATGTTCTGTTGAAATGTTATTGACGTCTGTGAAAATAAATGTTTCTAAACAAGTAGTCTAAATTGTAACGCTTTTTTTAAACACACAGACAGCTTATGGTTCTGCCATAGTAGAGACCGCGTAGTCACAGAGAAATCAGAAATCTGACATACAGTGACATATATGACCCAGTACCAACTAGGTAACCTTTCAGTTTTTGCTTCAATTCAAAGCTGTAACGTCCTTCCTTAAGTCGAAGCTGTAATGTTACTCCTGAAATTTGGACAACAAAACTGATAATATTATTGCCTTCAAAGACGTAACAATGATCCCGTAAGAGGTGTGGTGACCTATAGCAGGATACATTTACAACGCATTCATGCTGGCTTAAGTGATGATATGCACGCTTCTCGCACGGAACTCCGGGTTTTATTTCTACGGCGACAGTAAACAATCCTTTCTCGCGGGGATTGCTGTGAATATTAGAGATAGCAATGGTGTCTTTTGTGTTTCATAAAGTAGGTGCTGCTTTTCCTTAGCAGCTAGGGTTGTCCTGCTAAACTCGGGAGCGACGTTTCGGATGCCGGTCACGGTGACCGCATTTCGATGCCAATGAAGGGCCAGGCGTGCTTACATTTCGGTTAACATTGAACGTCGCCAGATTGATTAAATTAGGGGAGAGTGTCCTAATATTACGTTAACACTATTAATAACAGGCAGTTTTAAAATAAAAAAATTCTCCGCAAGACACCACAACCAACAAGTAAGGGGGACAGCGACCTCTAGCACGTCATTACAAGGCACCCGGGCTGGTTCAAGCATCGCACGCTTATTGGCAGGAAACGACGGGTATTAGTTGCCTGGTGCCGTAAGCGATCATGGCTTGCGTGATCTCGGTGATCATTGTAAGTGGCGAAAAACCACCCGAATTATTGCAGATATTCTCACTGTTACGGCCTCTGCAACTGCTGTGCGTGTGTAATAACTCCGCGAAGAAAATCGCACAGCCAGGGGCGCTTTTTTCCACGGGTAACCAGCGCACCTTTCCCTGTGTCACTGTTCTGTTCTGTTCTGTTTTAACTGTTTTGCTGTGGAGATGTTGAGGAGCCTATTGCCTCGGCTACTTCATATCACAAAGTTCAGCAGCGAAAAATAAAATAATAATACAGAACGGTACCCAAAAATTAACAATACGGAAAAGGAAAAAAAACACAAAATAGCACACTGAAACCCGTTCAAATAACATGCCAATACACAGTTTTCTTCACGCAGTTCACACAGTCATAAACTACTTACACGCACACCTTACTACTCTAATGCCAGTATATACATGACCACACTTTACATAATACCCATTTCTGGCTGTCAGTCATAGGCGCCTGTCCAGTCCGGTCTCCACTAAAAAGTCTGTCAGGAAGATTATTGCATTTTTCTGAAGATGCATCTCAGGCCATGGTCCAAGTAGTTTCTTTATTGTGAGGGGCCGTCTGTCCAAACTTGCTAATTTGTTCTTTAATTTTTCTCTTTCCTTCGCGTATTTAACGCACTCCAAAAGAATATGGCGAACATTTTCTTCTGCATGACCACAATGGCATTCCGGTGAGTTGGATCGATGCATCTTGTGCAGGAAGCTGTTTGTGTATGCTACTTTCAATCTAAGTCGGTGGATCAATGTCTCTAGGTGTCGTGGAAGGTCTGTCGCTATGGAAAATTTTCTGTGTGGATCAACTTCATAAAGTACCGTTTCCTTTGATTTAGGGCTCTCAAACCACTTCTTCATCGAACAATGGTTAGCTCCTTGCGATATAAAATGTCGAATATCCGTCCCAGATATAGGGATTGTGCAATCCCGTCCTTCCTTCAATGCTTTCTTCGCGAGATTATCAGCATCTTTATTTCCCTTTATTCCAATGTGGCTGGGTATCCATTGGAATACGATGTTGTGACCCTGCGATGAGGCATATTCCACAGTTTCTGCGATACATTGTGCTATTTCACCATTTCTGTAAGGTGATCTCACATTTCTGATTAGCTGAAGAGCAGGTTTGCTATTAGTGCATATCACCCATTTTCGTGGCTCGGGATTCTCGCAGATAAGCTTAACTGCTTCAAAGATAGCCACCAATTCTGCTGTCGTCGATGAAGATTTGTGCGATAATTTGTACATCTTCTTTTCCTGAATTTCGGGTATAAAGACCGCACAGGCTGACGCTTCTTCTGTGCATGATCCATCTGTATATATCTTCGTTTTTTCATTATGCATTACATGAAGCTGATGAAGTACCAACTGTGCCGCTACTAGAGGTGTCATGTCTGCTTTCTTCTCTATGCCGTCTATTTCACGGATAACGTTGAGAAGTGGCAGCGTCCAAGGTGGTTTTGAAGGTTTCCATTGTTTAAATTCTGGTACTACTGCTTGAAATGATGATATAGTATCCTGTAGTCTTGTTGCCGTTCTTTGTGTTAGTGCACCAGATAAAAAATGACTTTCATGTTGCGTGAAAATTCTAAATAAATTTCGAGATGTTTCTTTAGTTCGCAGTACTGTCAAAGGTGGCTCTCGAGCCTCCGCATACACTAAATCACTGGAAGCTGACCGTGGTAAACCCAGACATACCCTCAAGCTCCTTGCCAATAACAAGTGAAGTCTCCTTTCGGTGGAAGCTGGGAGTCCGTGCAGCAAGGGCAGTGAGTAAGTTACGATGGGGCGTATCCAGGCAACATGTAGGGCTAATAACGACTCACTAGTACCACCCCATTTGGCCCCGCAGAGATGCCGGAGGATTCGAATGGCCTGATTCACTTTTTGTTCCAGGGACTGGACATGAGGCGACCATGTTAGCCTCCGGTCTAAAATTACTCCCAAGAATTTATGAGTTTTAACCATTTTAATAGGCTGATTTTGCAGAATAATCCGGAAGTTTCCAGGTCTTTTTAATGTAAACGGAAGTATGGCTGTTTTGGCCAGACTCAGTGCCATACCTCTTTTTTTAGAAAATGGTCTACATTATCCAATCCTTCTTCTAGAGTTTGTTGTATATCCAAAAACGATGGACCAGGCGTCCATATACTTATATCATCAGCATATACTGAACATCTGATGTTTGGTGGAAGATTATACGGGAGCTGCGCCATGACTGCATTAAAGAGAGTAGGGCTTAGTACGCTGCCCTGTGGCACTCCTTGGTTGACAACGTGTTCTGACGTTGGGCCCTCCTGCGTAACTACAAAAATTTTCCGGTGCTTCAGGAAGTCAGCGATCCAACGCAGTATCTTGCCCTTGAATCCCTGTAACGCCAGGCCTTCCAGAACGTGAACGTGACTCACTGTGTCGTATGCTCGGTGGACATCAAGGAATACAGCGACAGTGATGTTTCCTTGCGTTCGTTGGTTTTCCACATCTGTGACCAAATCCAGAATGCAGTCCATTGTGCATCTACCTCTTCTGAAGCCGGCTATTCTTTCTGGTAGTAGTTTTTTCATGTCTTGCCACCATAAAATTCGTTCATTGATCATTTTTTTCCACCACTTTTGAAAAACAACTTGTCAAACTAACCGGCCCAAACGAGTCCAACTGCATAGGGCTCTTCCCTGGCTTTAGCAACGGTACTACTTTTGATATCTTCCAACTTTCCGGAACCTTTTCTTCTTGCCAACTTTTATTATAGATGTCCAACAGGTGTAGTTTTTCTTTTTTGCACAAATTAGCAAGAGCAGCGTATGTAACTCCATCTGTTCCTGGTGAACTTGTTCGTTTTACTGAAAACAACACATATTGGAGCTCCTCTGGTGCGAAGCTGTCATCCAGATCTGATGAACTGATCGCAGAGGACTTTGTTACAACCGCCGAAACTGATTCTGCTGAGGAGTTATTTTCGCTAGTTTGGGCGGTATCTCTATTTCTCAGTATAAGATCGCAAAATTCTTCGGCAATCACACGTTCGCTAACTACTCGAGACAGCGCTAGAGCCTGTAGTGGTCTCGAGTAGACTACTGGCTGTCGGAGGGCACGTACCATGTTCCACAGTTGAGTCGCCGAGGTAAATGGAGAAAGTGAGGCACATAAATCTTTCCACCTTTTGGTTGAAAGCTTCTGCAGTTGGTTACGCATTGTAGTGTGTACTTTCTGTGCAACCTTGAAATCTTCTAAATTACCCGACCTGCGATATCTTCTTTCAGATCGGCGTCGTATTGCCCGAAGCCTCTCATACTCAGCGTCAACACCCGAATACCCATCCGGAATGGGTACTGTACGAGTTGCTTTTGTAAGAAATTTTTTTATCTTCGTTGCATATGTTTCTGCGTCAGAACAGGGTTCAAGATTTTGTCTCTGTAGTTCTCGAAAGATTGCCCAGTTTGTAATTCTTGTTGTGCGGTTATTTCTCGTTTTCTTCAACTTTGGGTGATATATAAATACTGGCAAGTGGTCCCTTCCTCTTGTGTCAGCGTCTGCAGTCCAGTCTGCTCCAGCCGCTAATTCAGAGGAGCACACAGTAATGTCTCGTACGCTGCAGTAGTTATGCCCCCGTAGAAACGCTGGAGAACCATCATTTATTATAGTGTAACCATAATCTTCGCATATTTTTACTATAGCAGATCCCCTTACACTACAACGCTCACTACCCCACAATTCATGGTGCTCGTTAAAATCACCACATATAATTATGGGATCATGGTCAGATCTACACACTGCAGCTAACTCTGCGTATGAAACGTTTGCTTGAGGGTGCACGTAAACACTAACTACGGTTACAGTAACGTTACCAAACTTCACTTTGCATCTAACAAATTCCGGCGCATCCGTTTTTGAAGTAGCCACAAGTGTCGACGGAATATCGCGTCTCACACTCAACATCACTCTGCCTTTTGCAGCAGGACGGTCTGCTTGGTACACCACATAATTGGACAAGCGAAAGTTAGTGGATACTCTTGTTTCGGAAATACACAAAATCGGAAACCCGTGCTGAGCGACGAATTTCCGAAAATCTCCACTCTTATTCTGCAAACCGTTGCAGTTCCACTGGAATATTGCACTTCTTTTCTACCAGTTAGATAGTCCGGTAGCCATGATTACGACAAGAGAAGATGCTCAACATCTAGCAGCAATTTCACTTCTGGTAAAGGACCTGCTTGTGGCAGGGATCGTAGAATTGCTTTGAGAGCCGCAAAGATTATTGGCAAAGTGACTTGCTCGCTTCCGGCTGTCTCCGCCGAGATTGCATTTCTCGAAGAAGTTTTCCTCAGCAAGCTGCTGTGACCCTTCCCTTTGGTAGTCAGTGGCTCCTTGGCTGTGTCTGGCCCGGTAGAAAGTTCTACTTCAGCATGTTCCTGGGCCCGGACTTCTTTTCCAACGCGATGTTTTGGTGCTGAGCGCTTCAATACTTCTGAATAAGAGTCGTGGCGCCACTGTTTTGCCCTTCTTTGTGCCGCAGGAACATCTTCGACTATATCCGCATTGGGTGCTGGACCTTTTTGTATCTTATGGTACCCTTTTACAATTCTCTCTCTTTGTGCCGCTGATGCCAAACGGTTTCGAGAGCAGCCTGAGAACGACGCCCGATGTGGTCCAGCACAGTTGGCACACTTAGGTTGACGCTTCGAGGTGCATTCTTTGTACTCATGTGCGCCCACACATACCTTGCATCTCTTGGTTCCCCTGCAAGTCTTAGCCTTATGCCCATATCTCTCGCAGTTGTAACACCTTACCGCCGGCTCAATGTATTCCTCGACAGTGTGAACCGTAAAGCCGAGAGCAACTCTTTTTGGCAATGGCATGTCATGTCTAAACTGGAGTATTACATCACGTATGGGCTGCATTGTGGCACTTCTATCTTCGTTTCTTACCCATCTCTTTTGTCGTGTGACCGAGATTACTCCAGCATCTTTAAGATAATCCAGTAGGTCATAATCACTGTATTCGAGTGGAACATCTCTTATTTTTGCTAGGGTCTTCATGTAAGACTGAGGTATCATCACCTGCACAGGCAATCCAGCCAGACTCTTGATCAGCAGTAACTTGTTTGCCGAGTACAAAGACCGTACTCCAACACAAAAACTTCCGTCTCTGTTGATTCTTGATGATGTCACTTTCTCATTGATAGCAGAGATTATCTCAGATGCTATGCGATTGGGATTCACCTTCCAGAAGGATTCCTCGGCAGCGATTGGTCTGAATACCACCGGTATCCCCGTAGCTCTGTTCTTGTGATGGGTGACCACCGTGTAAGCTCCCTCGTCTTCCTTGGGTGCTTCTGTATCCATCTGTGTCATGTCATTAAAGGAGTACGTCGATGTAGCGTCATCGTTGTCAACCTCTTCCTCCTCTGTACGCCTCTTCTTGCACTGCGAGGCCTCGCTGCTCTCTGTATGGGACGTCGATATTGTTGCTGAGCCTGCAGCAACTTGAAGTCGAGCGGGATGGATAAGTGGTGCTCCTCTTGGCGCTAGCGGCATCTCGTTGTCCCCCATACCCGGGCTTTGCCAGGTAAGAATAAGAATAAGAATAAGAATAAGATTTATTTGATCTTGACAACTTCAAGAAAGGTACAGGAGCTAAAGGCGAACAACGCCTGACAGGGGCCCCGGTACCCGTAACATGTTACAACATCATATTACATGGTATAATAGTAGTTCATTGGCAGTAAACAAAAATATAAAAAAAAAATCGTTACACATTTGATATACAATGCGTTAGGAATACAAAGTCTTTCGCATTCGTACGTCCACATAGTTACTGTGCTATTTTTTTTTTTTTTTTTAATAGACAGAGGCATAAGATAACAAAAGGAGTATTGATATCAGCACACAATCAAGCTCAATCAAACGCATGGAATGCAATAGTATACATAGATACATACACATACATCCATATATATATACATATATATATATACATACATATATACATACACATATATATACACATACACACATATATACATACACACATATATATACATACACACACACATACACACACATATATACACACATATATACACCTACATACACATATATACACACATATATATACACACATATACATACACATATATACACATACACATATATACACACATACACACACATATACCCACACACACATGTGTTGCAATAGTCATTCTCTCAAAGCCTGTGCAAGTAACAGTTCCTTCACCTTATTTTTAAATGCATTTCTAGTCGTGAAGAATTCAATATGACCTTCTAGCTTATTCAGGATCATTAGTACTTGGTGGCTGGTTGTTTGTGTACCATAGTTAGTCCTGGTTTTTAATGTTCGTCTTCTCTTCAGTCTCATGTCGTATGGGACTTCATTACTGCTGCTGTCGTCTAGATATAGTGCATTGGAATGTATATACTGCAGTAGTTTGAAGTCATAAACTTTGTTTGCTTGAAGCATTTGATATTTTAAAAATAACGGTGACGTGCTTAATTGGTACCATGGCCCCTGATAACTTTCATAAATGCGCAGTATCATTTTTTGTAGACGAATAATCCTATTGTAGTTGGTTTTTGTAGTGGTACCCCAGACCAGTATTCCGTAGCATAGTCTAGAGTAGAACAATGAATTATATAGGTTTTGCTTCAACCAGATAGGTATCAAGGGTGCAATTTTATACAAGCAGCCAACAGCTCGGGAGAGTTCAACAACTAAATTATTAACATGAACGTTCCACGAAAGATGCTCTTGGAACCAGACACCAAGAAACTTTTGCTCTTTAACCCTGGTTAACTCATGCCCTTGGAAAGTTAGAACTATTTCCCGGCTAAGTTGTTTGTTCAGAGCACGAAATATGACATAGTTTGTCTTTGCTATATTAAGCTGCAGTCTATTTTGGCCTAGCCAAGTCGAGAGCAACGCAAGGTACTCGTTGGCCTTAGTTTCCAAATCAGTTAAGTCTGTGGATTTAAAAAAAACATTAGTGTCATCGGCATACATAATAATTTCAGGAGAGTTTGCTATAGTTACAATATCGTTAATATAAACAAGAAATAAAAATGGCCCCAGTATGGACCCCTGAGGAACTCCTTGTGTTAGCTTTAGTTTCGATGATTTTGCGTTTTGTATTTGCACAATTTGAGAACGGTGACTCAGATAGTTTTTAATGAGCTCTAATGCTACTCCCCGCACCCCATACCTAGATAGTTTGTCGTATAAAATATTATATTTTATGGAATCGAAAGCTTTCTTCAAATCTAGAAATAAACCAAGGTATGAGGCACGGGCCCGCTAAGGGGCAACTCTGATCGCGATGCGTAGTGAAACTCCGACTCACCGATGTTTAGCTGCCACTCTGGAGACAGTCCACCCACCGCACACACCGTAAAAAGATCCTGAACTGAACTGAAGGGTCACAGCGTGTGACCCTGTGTCACTGTTTTCTATTTTATTATAGAAAACAGTTTCTACTACAGTCTATCTTGGGGACCTTCGACGCAAATATGTTGGTCTGTCTGTCTGTCTGTCTGTCTGTCTGTCTGTCTGTCTGTCTGTCTGTCTGTCTGTCTGTCTGTCTGTCTGTCCATTTGTCTGTTTGTCAACTCTTACCGGCACCGGGTACTTGAAACGGTCGACCCCATCCGCAGCGCCCACCAATGTTGCTCAAGCTTCAGCGTTCATACTTGTGTACTTGTCAATTAAAATGCAATTATTGTGCATGTTTGGGCCACCATACCACTACGCATATATTCTGCATGTGCATCTTTTACTAGAAAATTTATACATAAGTAATTTTAAGGACCATAGCGCTTATCACACTGCGCTGACCATGCAACGCTTGCACGAAAAGGTGAGTCTTTCAAACGCTTTGCTAAGACGCGATGGTTGTGGCACCTACCCGTCGCCTTGCGTTCCTGACCTTATCACCTCTGAGACGGGCGCGCACACCCGTCTCAGAGCCAAGCGCTTCGTTTTGCAAGAAGACTGCCAGGTGGTGCTCATGTCTCACGTGTAACGTGACTCGTTGCGCTCGTACGCCACCGCTGCACGCTCGACGCACTCTAACTCAGCGCCTCCAAAATACCATTCAAATATGTTTTTTTGCGCAGAACATCAAATTAATTGTTCACTCTCTCCACATGCAAGACTATCATCTTTCGACGACATTTTCTGACGGGGCCAATTTTTTTTGGAATCATGCCATAGGTCTCGTTTCGTTTCTGCGCACACGTTCGCTGGAACGAAATAGAGGGCGAAATTGACGTTGTCGTTGTTATCTAGGAAGCAATGTCGTGGTATTGCGCGCGTCCCCTTAAACTCCGGGACGGACTCGTCGACGTCCCCTGCGGAGAACACCTAGCACGACTGTGTCTATCATACCTTATCATTGTAGGAACATAGAATGATGATGATGAAAACTTTGTTGTGGTCTATAGGATACGCAGGGTGACAAATAAATTTATGCGCGAGCTAAAAAGTAAGGAAACAGGGTAAGTTTCTCTATTGTGACTTTTCTTTCTCTCTACTCGTTCTCGCGCTTTCGTGACACGTGACACGTGTCACGAAAGCGCGAGAACTCACGCGTCGAAAGCTCACGTGTCACGTGTCACGTGCGAAAGCACGTGACACGTTAGCTTTCGCGGTGCTTTTTCTTTTCCTGGATTTCCTTTAGGCAGCCTGTGTGTTTCAGTGAACAAAAAATGAAGCCTCCAAAAACAGACGGTTTTCACCCGCTTTACGTGACGTTATCGCGCAAAGAATAACGTAGTAATAATTAGAGAGGAGATTGAATGGCCTTTCGGTGCCTCATTCATCATTGTCATGCGCGCAAGCTGCCATAGCATCTCCAATGTAACTGAAGCCCTGCAGAGCCGCATTAGTGCCCTCACGTGCGAATCGTAAGCGGAATCATCAAGGTTGTCTCCACTTAGCAACGCTGCTTGTTTGGACCTTGAAAGTTCGCCTGAACTGCTTATAGGAACGCTGTTGCCCACTTGGATTTTGAAGTCGCCGTTGACTACATTTGCGCTTTCGTTAATTCGTCATAGTCAAGTTAGAGGTGATCGGCACAAAAGTATTTCTGCCCCGTCTTTTTCTCGTGCCACGGAAGTTTCGAGAAATCTGTTGAAATGCTTGCACTGGACCCGTTCTTGTAACACAGTACATAGAGACCTCCTAAAGCTGACTTGTTCTTATACTCAAGTGGTAATCATACTGGCAAATAATTATTATCAACCTCGCAATTCTCCGAACGAAATCGTACCCATCTGCACAGATATTCAGTAAACTTAAGGACAAAATAAAGCAAAACTGAGTTAACTGCACGCAACGATGGTTAGATGCCCCACATGCTTTGACAATGTTGAGCACTGCACGAAGGCTCACTCAACTCTTCTGAAGCCTGGAAATCGGCCCTCACCAGCACGGAATACAACGTACAACTTCGGGCGGTCCAGAGGACACAGGAGCTGGCTGTGGGGCTCGGCCTGCCCCTACCCCCATGAGGGCGGCCGTCAGCTGAACTTCCCCTTTAAGGAGAATTGGCCACTGAAGACTTCAATAAAGTTCTTTAACTGACTGAGCAGTTCGAAGCTTGCTACAATGCTATTGACAGAGTCAACGATAAGCTCTGTCTATAGCCTCCGTGAAAATACGCTAGACAACGTAAGCCTTATCCGCAAGTACCGACTACAGTTTCGTATTTAACAACAGGCGTGACCCTCGCCAGTCAGTCAGTCAGTCAATGAACTTTATTTACAAATTGTCCTGAGGAGCCGATTCCCCTCAAGAGGGAGGGTCGGCTGCGGGCCGCACCCACGTGGGGACAGGAAGAGCGAGCTCCTCCGCCAAAGTGCGGGCCCTCTGGACAGCCCGGATTTGGACCTCTCGACCCTCGCCACCACTCTTTGCTTTTTGCGCCCAATATCTTTTCATAACTTAGATGTATGGCGCACAACGATGTTCTTCTCACTCACAACAGCAGTGAGACCGATAGACGCAATGCTGTAGGAATACAGATATATGAAGCAGTCATATTTACTACAACCAGAGACTCGAAACTTTGCGTAGGTATACACCAGAGCTGCCGTTGGGTAGACTTCTAATAGAGCCAGAACTCAAGGTAAATTAGACACTATAGCAATGTAGATAAAATACATGGGGCATGAGTAGATTTTTTAGTATTGAAAAAAAAAGATACCATTTTGAACTAACAAGAACATAGCAACGAACACAATATTTCCTCTCTTGCTTGGATCTTCCCCTAGATCACGGGATCAAATCCCGGCTGCGGCTGCTGAATTTCCGATGGAAGTGGAAATTTAGGCCCATGTGCTCAGATTTAGGTGCACCTTAAAGAACTTTAGGAGGTTGAAATTCCCAGAGCCCTCCACTACGGCGTCTCTTTTAATCACATAGTGGTTTTGGAATGTTATAATCCACATATCAATCAATCAATGCTTGGATTTTCAAGCCACAAGTGAATTGAAAAAAATATTTTATTATAAATTTAGTGTTCCCGTATATAGCTTTTACGTATTGATAGAAAGCTTGTCAAATGGAGTATTTTTGGTCCAAAGCTGTTAATAAGTCTGAAATATCAAAAGTGAAAGCAGATTGCCCTTTAAGCAACCGACCACATTTTAGTAGTGCAGTTGATATAATTCAGTACAGCTGCACATAGTCTGGACTGACTCAAGGTGCACAGTTCAGCTTCATTCTATAGTGAATCTCTCTTTTGGTGCACACGAGAACACGCACTGCATACCATTATTAGAAACATTTGCGTAACATCACCATAAATGGTGGGCAAAGTTAGTGGTGTGCTAGCCATGTGTTCACCAACACGCACGGAACTTTGCCACTCCGTATTTGCAAGCACTTCCCGCGCTGCGACTGCCTTGTTGCGTAAGCCCGAACCTACTGGCGGTAGAGCTTGGATACATGGATCTGAGAAGACAGAAAAGCTCCGATGCTGTGTGTTTTATCTACCAAAAAATCGTCGACGCTTACAATTTTGCCTGATGCTAAATCTCAGTGCAACTTCGTGTTATGGCAAGGCCAGAAGTTTTGGGTTTCCGCAAGGCATCAAATTCGAAGCCGTAAATAATATTTTTCGTGAAGTAGGACAGCAACAAATACGTCATTGTTTGCCTTTCCGGAGATGCCCTAGGTACCCACTACACGTTTGTAAAGTATTATGTCCACTTTAGATGGTACTTGTAGGCAATGACAATGAAGCACGTCTGCGCACTTCGGAGTAAGTAGGAGGCCACACTCAGGTTGTGCTATTGGCATTGTGTGATGACTGTTTGGGAGTGTAAATTTATGCCCCGTTATGTTACACAGGCTAACGCTGTTCCTTGCCATTCGTGGTGCCTGTATAGGGTCCCTTTGCAACATAAGTTTCCAGCACCACCGTGTTTTTATTGGCTGCTAGAGCGCAGTGTTTTACTGAGATGTTCTGCAAAGGGCACTGAAGAAAGAGCAGCCAATTGAGGCCTGCGGTATTTGTTTTCTAATTTATTTTCCGACAGACGAAGTCTTAAAAAATCCAATTTGTTGAAGGGGGGCCACTAATGGCAACCCTGATGAAGACCACTGTAGACATAGATATAACAAAGGTCAAACTAGAGGAGAGCAACTACACCACCAGTGAGCCAAATGTCATTCGTTCACGCGCTCCCACAAATTGTTACCCATAGTTTAATCGTATATAGTTTTGGTCAGAATGTTGAAACTATTGGGGAAGTTTAAAGTAACCCCACTCTTTGGACGTGTGAAGATGGCATGCTGCCTGTGACCTTAGACTAACGCAGACACACACCTTTCAAACGCTGGAATCAAAAGCGTGCCAAGCTCTACGTAGCTGTAGAGAAGGTGTCCATCAACCAAGTAAGCGCCATCATAGTGACTCTTTGTTTAGGAACGCGTACGGGTTCCTTGAAACTAAGTCTCCCAGGCAAGGTATTATATGTTTTGCAAGTACAACACGTGCTCTCAACTGCACGGCTAGACTTTGGCCACCGCCAGCCATATGAAAGCTACGTGTTTACGCCCCTCGTACGCCATTTGTAAGGCCTGAGGCTCGGCTTCAGGATGATCGTTTCTTAGCCTGACAAAAAAGCCGAAAACGCACCAGGAAAAACCCACGTTCTCGGACACAGCACGCGCAAGAAATGGGTGAGAGGTTTATCAGTGTTGTTTCATTCTTTTAGAAAATACTGCATGTATGACACATGCATTAGAATGCGTGTGCCAACAAGTCTGCGAGATATAGTTTTTTACCCTTAGAACTTGCGACTATTCCGTCACACTGAAAATACGTTGATGAGCCTCAGCTGTCAGCAGCCAAAATTGCGTGCATATGAGACCTTCTCAACCATTAATTGTTTTTTTTTTACTAAAGTGCAATAGTGGTTTTCATTGGCAGTCCGAAAAGGTAGCGATTGCAACAATGGAACAGAAACAACGGGAACGTTTCCTTATTTCCAACATTATGACTTTTTATTTCGTAAGTACAAGTATGATCAAAATGTAAGTGATAACCAATTGTAACATAATGTGCAAGCTTCAATAACACAATGTTAATCTGATTACGAATTTGGTGATTGTTAGTAGTTACGATGTCTTCAGAAAAGTGGTTCAATTGTAGGAATGTATGGGGTAAAAATAATCGGCAAAATATGGAGGAGTTACGAAAATTTGTTCCTGCAAGAAATGACAACTAACAGACAATGATGCTATGGAAAGTGTAGGGGATGCTATAAGCAGTAATTGTCATGTTTACATTACAATTAGTACTATTAAGATCTATACCTTTCTTGGTATAATTCTATGTTAGTTATCATTAATATCCTGTCTAACAAATAAAATGAGCCCCTTTGAATTTCCACTTTTTTTTTGCTACAAACATTTGGGTTTCAATATTGAGAAGCGGCATCCGCGATAAAGCCTGCCAATAATTTTGCTTTGCAAGTTTTTATTACAATGCCCAGAGCGCTTTCCGGCATTGCATGGGGAAGGGGGAAGGAAAGGACAACACTGACAAGTCCAATCAAAAGCTTGTAGTTGAACAACTGTACAGTAGTAAGTATCCAAATGCACAAAAAAATGCGGAACAGCACGACATATTTAGAACAAAAAACTCACAAGCAAATATCCCACAGAAAATCACGAGGACTATTCACAATGCAAATCCTGCAAAGGTGAAGCAGACACTTCAGGGGAGATAACAGAGACAATGTTTATTGATTGATTTGTGGGGTTTAACGTCTCAAAACCATCATATGAGTAGGAGAGACGCCGTAGTGGAGGGCTCCGGAAATTTCGACCACTTGGGGTTTTTTAACATGCGCCCAAGTCTGAGCACACGGGCCTACAACATTTTCGCCTCCATCGAAAATGCAGCCGCCGCAGTCGGGATTCAAACCCGCGACCTGCAGGTCAGCAGCCGAATACCTTAGCCACTAGACCAGCGCGACGAGGCAACAGAGATAATGTCATCAGGCAGTTTGTCCCACTCGTGAATTGTTCTGAAAAAAAAAAACACCATCCTGAAGTTGTTCGTCCTACATATTATCCTCTTGATCTTGTTGATCAGGACGGGGTGAGATGTAACCAAGATTGGACAAGAAAAGATACCGGTTAGTACGAGTGATGTTACAAAACATACTGTGAAAAAAAAATTGCATCTCTAACTCTTTTCGCTCATGCCGCTCACCAAGAATGTCTGGAAATTATTTTTACAAGCAACTGCTCCGAAAGCACTCGTGTAATAGTGACACTATTAGGCACAAAGATAAACTAGCAATGTAATCTTTGTGCTGCCTGAATCGACGTTTTCAAACACGATTCCTTGAGCAGGTTTCACAGCGGTTACACAACTGCTCATCGTCAATTTAAATTTGCGCCCTCGTCAGCCAGTGTATGGTTTACAGTTGATCCAAGGGTGAACAGCAGATATCAACTTTGGCGGCTGGTGTGCCGATAATAGTGAACGGCTCTGAGCACCTCGCGCAACACGCAATTTGCTAGGCCTAATTATACTTCAACTTTATAAGTTATATTTTTTTCTTTGCCCCGCCGCGGTGGTCTAGCGCCTAAGATACTCGGCTTCAGCCCCGCCACGGTGGTCTAGTGGCTAAGGTACTCGGCTGCTGACCCGCAGGTCGCGGGATCAAATCCCGGCTGTGGCGGCTGCATTTCCGATGGAGGCGGAAATGTTGTAGGCCCATGTGCTCAGATTTGCGTGAACGTTAAGGAACTCCAGGTGGTCAAAATTTCCGAAGCCCTCCACTACAGCGTATCTCATAATCATATATTGTTTTGGGACGTTAAACCCTACATATCAATCAAGAAGTTATTTTTTCATGTTACAAAGCAATGTGAGGAAATGATATTCCCCTTAAGAATCATTTTTTAAAATTTTTTGGTACACGTGAAGGTACAATTCGCAATCATTGCGTGTGTTTCTGCAATGTTCGCCACTAATGCCCTCGTTCGCGCAACCATTCTTGCTCTTCAACAATAATTTTTTTCGCAGTGTTTTTAATCGCACTTGTGGAACCACTTGAAAGAATACATTTTTTAAATGTGCCTCTTTTTGTTGCCTACTCTTTGTTCTCGTTGTGATGAGGTTGGAGCGCTAGTAATCACAACGTTATAATACTCCCATTCTATTGCGATCTCCTGCCGGCATTTCGGAAACAAGAAAATAAACAGCAATATTTTCAGTCGACCACTGAATTGTTTACACAATCTCACGGCGTTGAAAACGACGTCGGAAGCGATAGTTTTGCTGAAGCACTTGAAGGCTGTCACTTGGTCTCAACGACTGCTTGTTCTCAACGACTTGATCTCAACAATCACTTGGTCTCAACAACTGTACCTAGCGCAGCCTCGGGATTAGTTCGCCCGCGCTTCATGTAAGCGAGATTTCCTCACAGCCTAGCCAGCTTGGCATGGTTAACTATCATTCCAAAATACAAACGTTGAAAGCAGCGTTTTTTCGCCGTCGCCGTATGTATTGCTTTTTTTGTTCTATTTTGTATTCTGCAGGCTCTAGATGCCATACCGTTTTGAGCTCCTCTTGGAAACAGCGCAGCCATGCCGTTCCACGAAACTTGAGTCGAGATGACAGAAGTTGCACGAACAGGAGGAGAATGGTGCGTGTGCTTTTCACTTTCAGCAAGCGAGCACGTCCCGTGCTACACCGTTGAAAGCCCGCCCGCGTGAAATAGAAAGCGAAACTGAGGTACAGGAAATAAATAAAAATGAAATAATATCTGCCTTTCCGTGAATCGCACTGAGCGGCGTAAGGCGAAGCTCATTACACGTCCATTGGAAAAGTGAGAGCTTCCACGTTACCGACTTTCTTGGCTGGCTTTTTATTTGTCCGCCTTTGGTGACCATATATATAAACGCACCTGTAGTCGATCCTGACGATACGTCGACGCCAGTTCACCGTTCAGAGAAGAATTCGTGTCGAAGAATCACATTTGCCGTTCTCGTGGGAATCGAAAATGGCCGAGCGTCGAGCTATGATCCGCAGCTTGCTACTCATTGGTAAGCATCCTTCTTTTAAGTGTCTCTAAATATTCTCTTGAAAATGCTGCCTACATGGCCGGTATAAAACACGCACCCTCTGAGCGAACAACCGAGCATTGTAGCCAATGTGCCACAGCGGAGACGTGGAGACAGTGAAGTTGTGCTTGGAAAACAGTTCGAGAGTTTTTTAGCAGGAACCGCATTGCGACAAAAAAAAAAAAAAGAATCACATGCCTGCCATGATGGGAGTCAGAATAGAGTGTAATCAAGCAAGACCTCGCTAAGATGGCCCAAAACACCTTGTTAGAAGGCACGCTAGTGCCATTTACTCTGTGCGTTTTGCATAAACAGCGTCAGTCTAATACGAAAGCTTTAATATAACAGAATACTAGAGTGACCTCACATGACACGAGAAATCTTTAGTTAGTACTGGTCTGCTAGGGAAATTCAGAGCTTTATCGTATTTCTTGAAACTACATCTCCATCGTTGCTTGTTTCCGAATGGTGGTGCCAAGAACGGTTTTTATAGACCACACAGAATGCTATCGAATTTTCCTTGACCGACAGCGTAACTAAAAGTGGTTGAGTTTCATTAGTGTAAGTAGCTGATAATATTTTCGCATGTATATAGTCTACCTTTTATCACTGATTTTGTGGCACATAATGAAATTAACGAGATGTAACCTATAAACTTACACAAAAACCAATTTCCGTAATAATGCGTCAGGAATAATAGCGCAATTCACAACAACGTTTTGGTGTCCCACTCTTATATAAAAATAAACTATGTTCCACGCTCGCCTTCCTAGCTATTAGAGGCGCTGACTAACACTCCCAGACTTATATGCCTCATATATTCTCGATGAAGTCTACGGGAGGACGACTACCTCTGTAGCTCAGTAGATGCAGCGCCTCATTCGGAAACTGCAAGTTTGGCGCATGGCGGCTATTGCTTGTGTTTAAAAAAAATAAAAAAAACTTTAGTTTATTCATTTACATATGAGACCGTATAAATGCATTGAAAATACTCCTTTACTTGACAAGGTCTCATATGAAGGCGAATAAAATAAAATTGTGGAAGCACAACTTGTAGCCGTCATATACCAAACTTGCAACCTTCGAATGAGGCACTTTAGAAGGACTCATATGAAGGTGAAGAGATTAAAGTTTTTGACATTACAACTCACAGCCGTCATTGACCAAAACTGCAACTTCCGAATGAGGCGCTGCATCTACATCTACAGAAGTGGTCCTCCTCTCGTAGACTTCATCAATTAATGATGTGCATATATGTGAGGGAGCGTTAGTCAGCGCCACTGGCAGCTAAGATGGCGAGCGTGGAACACACTTTTTTTCAATACAAAGCTGTAACCACCAGAATATCGGTATGAATCGCACTATTATTCCGGACGCCTGATTACCAAAATAAGTTTTTGTGTAAGTTTGTATATTACACTTAGTTAATTGCATTGTGTCAAATCAAATCTTCTTTAAAAGAAATTGAAAAAAAAAAACAAGACCTTTCAGCAGAAGCGAAGATGTTTGGGGCCCTTTTTTTCAGATTTAGGTGCCTATTGGAAGAACCCAGGTGGTCGGAAATACGAAAGCCCTCCGTTGCGGCATCTCTCATAACAATATCTTGGTTTTAGGACAATAAATCTCAACAAAAAAAATTATTAGAGAAAGGGTCTTCAGCAGCTTCTGTTTTCTTTGTTGTCACTACATTATATTATACATGTTTTGTTCGATACCGTTTAAAAACATTTCACTAGATGATGCTGAAGCTGCAGTGCACTCAATACAATATTGCTGGTGAAGTTGGAGCTCTCCGAAAAAAATAATCCCCATACTATTGCGTTCATTGTCCTTGTTGTTTGCGTTCCTTGAAACCTAAATGGAATATTTGCAGATTTTAAGATGCTTTACTCAATGGATACAGAGAGAGAGAGAGAGAGAGAGAGAGAGAGAGAGAGAGGAAGGCTGGAAGGTTAATAAGAAAATAAGTTCCAGTTTGCTACCTTGTACTGGGGAAGTGCAGGGTAGCAGGGCGCAGGGAAGTCCACGGTGCAATTTACCTATCTGCCGATTCTTGGCTATTTCCGCATTGTCAAGAAAACACCTCAGAATCACTTGAAAAGCAATCAGCGTTGCTCAAATGTTACCCTCAGCGTAAATTGTGCTACTTTAAAAAACTAGCAATGTATAATGCACATCCCTATCGTATATCACCAGAAAAAAGCATGCTGGAGGCCTTCACTCGCATAGAAAGGACCACTTACGTCATCTCAATCAGTGGGCGACCAATTTCTTGCGCCAGAAGCCACCGGTTTCTAGGCATCATTAGTGATAGGGACCTCTGTTGGAGTCCGCATGTGGCCTTTATGAAGAAGCGCCTGACCACTATTTCTTGATTGTTCAAGTTCCCGGCAGGAAAGACGTGGGGGATGTCAGTAGGCGCAATTATGGAACTTCACCGAGCCCTGTTTCTCGGTTTCCTGAGATATAGCTTGCCCGTGCTAAGCAATACCTGCAAGACCAATGTTCGTGTTCTACAGGCAGTAGAAGCCCAAGCACTGAGAGTGTGCCTTAATCTGCCCAGATGTACGTCAACAAGGCAACAATTGCAATTGCTGGTGACTATCCACTTGCTAGGGACAGACGCTACACCACATCATGTGCATCTGTCCATTTTATGAAATCCAGAAACAGTCACTGGCGTCCGTTCTTGCGTGCACCGACAACAAAGCACTGTTGAAATTCCTACGCAACATGGGCTTGAACAAGCGGCTGTAACAGCACAGCAATGTCACACACCGTGAAAGACAAGACTGGACTATGACTGAGTGTGCGCGCGTGTGCTGCTTAATGTGCTGTGTCTATTTCTCTTCTCTCTCTCCTCTCTATTTTTTCTTCTCCCCATCCCCCTCCCATGCGCAGGGTAGCAAACCGGCTACCTATAGACTGGTTAACCTCCCTGCCATTTTTTTCCTCATATTTTCCCACCTTTTCCTATCGTAGATGATTTTTGATGGTACATTTTTGTTTTGAAAAATTCCGTACGCTGTGATGTACCAATGCATATGTTATGCGAACTATCTGGCTGCGGGTACCGACTTTTGCTTTAAGTTGTTTGTAAATGTCCCATGGCATTTCTTGCTGTGTTTGTTTGAACGGTATTGTATTCCTTAGTCGGCGTGCTCTGCCTCTCCTCGTTGAGATGACCTGCAGTGCCTACCTACTCCTTGCCTATAGGATAGAAGGCATGCAAAATATACGTATGCGTGCAAGTTCGCATTAACAAGTACCATAAAATGACCCACTCGAAGCGGTTTGGAAGATGAGTTCTTAAATAAAAAAATATTGATGGAGCCAAGGTTCTGGTTGGGGGGCTCGACGACAACAATCCCGGCGTTCGACGACAATCCCACTAAATTTTCATAGCACCCTGCGCTTGGTTGTTGTTTGTATATCAAGAAAAAATATGTCGCCATCATTTAAGATATCACAGAAACTTTCTTGTAAAAAAAACAGTAAATTAAATGAAAACTTAAACCTGTGATATATAAGGCAAATTAGCACGTCACAATCGAAGACGTATATTAAAGAAGTAGTGCTACACAAATGTCTCCGCGAGAAGACGACACTATTCAGTGGGTCATACCATTGCATAAACCTCAGTTCGGGCGAGCCGCGGGACACCTATATAGTTGGTCTCCTTGCATGCTCTCTTGCTAAATAGGAAGCACTTTGTGGGCCCAGACTGTAATGCACTGTCGCCACTTGGCGTAAAGCAGGCAGAAGTTCATATAAAAATGGCAAAAAAAAACTAGTCAAGCGAGAAATAAAAAAGGAGAGAAATAAAGAGAAAAGAATAGGCATTAAAGTAAGAGTGAATATAAAGAAATAGTGAACTAAAGACAGAAAGCTGGAGAAGTGAAAAAGAAAGAAAGAGCAAACCAAATTGAAAAAAAAAGAAGGCTGCCCACCTCCACACTTCCACAAGACTTGACACCATTAGTGCAGGGCTTACATAACTTTCCTTTACAATGTAAAAGAGCGCGAAAAACAAAAAAAAACAAACATGTGAACACACCAAGAGACAACACGTCGGGCGCTTGCTCCGTATAGATGTTTTTTTACGCGCTATTCTACAATACATTAGCAACTATAGCTCAGCTTGTTGCATTAATTTTTTGCTACTTTCGTTCTTTGATTGGGCGTATGCAGCGCTCGTCGCCAAGTGCACGGCATTACCCCCCTCGTGTGACAAGTGCTACATCCGTTCTTTGGACAACTGCGCCGCTGGCCTGTTTTTGTTCGCCACGGGAAACAAGGTACCGGAAACGGACGCTGACCGGGAAGATTTCTGCAGGTACGTATTTTTTTTTCATTATTTAAATGATCAAATAGAAGACCGTTGGTGCCATAACGGTAGCACCGGCTACTACTTCTCACTTAGCAGACAAAATATGTCGTAAGAAAAAACAATAAGGGCATAAATGCAAGACAGTAAAACTATGTGAAAATACAGGACAGTGAAACATCACATGACAGTTCAGATACGTCTAATAGGTTCATATGTACAAAGTTCCACACAGACAAGGTAAATTCGCACATAGACAAATGATTACACAAATCAGACATACTATCTCAATATTACACATTTTCTATGGTATGAAGGAAAAGGCGGCATTCCATACAGTAGATGAATGTTGCTATAAAATATTTCAATCTTCAAGAAACTTCTTGAAGGCGACAGCTGCTTATTTCTGAAGACCTGCAGTTGACCATGGGCCTAGTATTTTTTTCACTCTGAAGGACCCCCTATATAAAGGTTGCAAACTTGCTCGTAATACATTTTTTGTTCCATATTTTGGGCACTCCAGAAGCAGGTGATGTACACCTTCGTCAAGGTGGTGGCAGGAACAGTTTGTACTAGACGCACGCTGTATTCTGTGTAGGAAGTGTGGCGTAAACGCTGTACCAAGCCGTAAGCAGTCAACTAACATCTCAAATTTTCCAATTTACCGCAGCTCTGATAGAATCCTAAGTTTTAAGCAATGGTCAATAAGATATGAGTCCGTACTTTCCGACTTTTTACTGAACCTGTTGTCTTTGATGACGCTACAGGCTATCTGTCTCAGGAGTAGATGGATTTCAATGTGTGAAATTTTGAGGGCAATTGTTTCATCGTTATTGTGGGCCCTATTTGATGTGGTGTCGGCTGCAGTGTGTCCTGGAATACTGCAGTGGCTTTATATTTATTGAAATTCGATCACGTGGTTCATTGTTGTTACTTTTGACTGTTATCATAGGGTCTCATATAAAAGCGAAGCTTTTAAAGAAGTTTTTACATCACTTTCAAGCGACGCTGCAGCGGACTGTGAATCGATAAACATGACTGATTTTCGCGCCACGTTTACTGATGTTATAAAGAGTAACGCAGATAGAATCACAAACAGTACCGCAGCACCAGAGGACGTCACTCGACATAATTTAGATGTCTTCTGTACTGAAAGAGTGTAATGACAAACGCTGAAGAGAGGGATTTATCATCGTGTCATTTCTACCAATCACGTGACCTCAAGTACGGGGCGAATGCTTCTGTATGCACTTCAAAGCAGCGTAGATAGGAGCACTATTTATACGTATATACCAAGCCTTTTGAAAAGTGTTAAACCAGCGCCGCAACGCGGACATTGATGACACAGCGAAGCTGGCATCCTTTTCTTCAACAGGCTATCACATTCATATATCTTGTGAGCCTTTCAGATGCGTCTTGCCTAGCTCCTAATTGAAGATCCTTTGTTAAGCTTTGAGGTGGTAGTATAACCACAACTTATCATAACCACGAAGTATCACGCGATAGGG
The DNA here is from genome assembly GCF_043290135.1 of Rhipicephalus microplus. Lineage (NCBI taxonomy): Eukaryota > Metazoa > Arthropoda > Arachnida > Ixodida > Ixodidae > Rhipicephalus > Rhipicephalus microplus. The sequence continues at coordinate 273,510 of NW_027464615.1, read as the reverse complement.
GTGTGACTGTGGTAACGCACACGCCATTTGTTGGGCTGAGTTGTTCCTTTTCAGTGGAGGTGACGAAGACTCGCGCATGATTTTCGTAGCACATGTGCATCTATGATAATGACAGCTTTCGGACAGGCCACACAGATTTCTGTGGCAGATACCCGTTAGTTAAGCTCACTGCTGCCTTCATATTTAATGGAGCAGTTCTGAGTATTTGGTTTGACTCAATGTATGTAACACACACCTGTGTCACCATGGATCTCCGACATAAAACACTCGACGAAAGAGGATTAAATTTTTTTGTTTAGAAAAAGTTTATTCTCTCCTGGGACGCAACAAAGCTAAGGGACAAGCGTCTGTATAACAGGCACAATAACAAACAAAAGACAAAGCACAACATACATTACACATTTAAACAAATGTCCAAGTCCGTAGGATGTCCATCGTTCATAGTACTAATAACTATACATACACTACATAAATGCACTAATCACAATATGGAAAATGTACATGATGATATATGTGCAGAATTTACAAGACTTGGTGAAGATGTTAGAAAATATGTACAACAGGTATCAATATTCATAAAAGTTACATAACTTACAGCTTTAGAATGAAGTGCATATATAGAAGAGCTCACACCAATATGGGACATACACAAACACATAGAATAGTAAACACATACTGATTACATGCACCAATCAGACATTAACAGGTGACCTGGCTATAGGAACCAGGCCAAGTGGAAGACTAATCGAACGCGTCTGTCAACTACGGACAGAAAGCGGCACGACCATTGTCGCAGAAATTCTTCCTCCCCAAGGAAGAACAATTCCTCCGACAGAAACGATAAGAGTTCACAGTAGAGGCGTTCCAGAATCGGAAAAAGAGCACGACGACGATGACCTGCCGCAACAGCTTCGCACCTATTACGCCATAAACAAAAGGCTCCCGCAGCTATTAGAAGGCGTGCAAAGCGACTACGCGAGCAGCGACCAGATGTTACAAAGCGATTAACACCTAGGCCACGAAAACTAGCGTTAACTGACTTCCAAAACACCTTTGCGATGACACATTGCTTCAGCATATGCTGGTTAGACTCCTGTAACGGGCAGTTAGGACAAGTGGAAGATGGGACCATGCGCCACCTCTCCAATCTGTCCCGTGTTGGGATTACTCCCCATCCAAGACGCCACATAAAGTCACGGAGGTGACCAGGCAAAAACGATGCCGTTATCGCGCTCCACGAGACATGTCTCGATCGTGCTAGACGGGCTGGAGGAACCAGAGGAAGCAGAAGAGCCGCCGTTGTATCTACGATGCGGCTTTCAAGAATGTCCACATCGGGACAAACCTGCTGCGCGTGTCGATAAAACGCTACTGCCGTTGAGTAAAATGCAGGCACATTAAGTGTTTGCGGTGCAGAATTAAGCCGTGCATCAGGTAGTAAATAGCGTAGTTTGGTGCCCAAGAAATAACAGGCAAGATCACGCGCGGGGCACTGATCACCATGCAACAACCGAAGTAAGAATCGTAGGGCAAGCAGCCGGCAGCGAACAGAGACGGATGGGAATGCGAATCCACCGCAGTTTCTCGGTTGCCCAAGAGCTGCTCGGCAAACCAGCTCTGTTCCACCCGACCAGAAAAAGGAGCCAATGAGGGATTGCAACGACCTGGTGATTCGTAATGGGGGCTGTAAGACGTGAGATATGTACCATGCACGGCCGCAAAACACCGTCTGTGCTAAATACCTTCTTTCGAGCATCGGTAAATCATACTCCTGTGCTTCCCGGACGTGTCGTTTTACATCTTCGACTACTGAATTCCACAAGGAGCCTGATATGCCGTAGGAAGTATAATCAAGCCCCAGAATACCAATAGAGTCACTTTTCTGAAGACCGAAAAAGGAACTTAGACATGCGTCTGGGGAACCAATGAATAAATATCGACATTTGGAAAAATTTAAAGCGGCACCTGAAATCATGCCATACGTCGTAAAAAGTCGTAGGCTACGGGATAAACTGTCCTCATTCTTCAAATACAACGTGATGTCATCAGCAAATGCTGTCACTGTCACGGTACCACTACCTGGAAGAGGAAGGCCTCTAACGTAAGGGTCAGCGATTAGCGATTGAAGGAGTGGTTCGAGGCTGAATACAAAAAGCGCAGGGGATAGAGGACACCCCTGGCGAACACCACGGGTAACCGGAAATGGCGCACTCTCTAAACCATCAAGAAATAACGTGCTGCGTATATTTCGGTATGCGTTTCTGAGAAGCTCAACGAAGTTTTGTGAGAAGCCAAATGCTTCCATTACGCTAAATATAAAGCTATGTTCGAGGCGATCGAATGCCTTTTCTTGGTCAAGTGAAACCAAGAGTCCCTGAGCTGATCTTGTTAACGTGTACGCAACTATATCGCGCGTAACAAAGGAAAGACTGTGGATTTCTCTTCCAGGAATAGAGCACGCCTGATGATGACCTATTAAGGAGGGCATCAAGCTTCTCAAACGCCGAGTGATAATTGCCGCGAAAGTTTTATAATCAACGTTGAGGAGCGTTATTGGTCGCCACTCCTCTGGGCGAACTGACCATGGGTCATGTTTAGGTATTAAAACAATTCGACCATCGCGAAAGCTATCAGGAAAATCAAAGTTCTCGAAACAGCGGCAAATAACAGAGGTGAAAAGAGCACCAATGTCGTCCCAAAACGTTAAATAAAACTCAACAGGCAACCCATCTTCCCGGGGGCCGAGCCACGCTTCATGGAAGACAGTGCCTCTTTCACTTCGTCAGCTGACGGACTTGTGCACAGTTGTTCAGCGACTTCAGATGAAATTTGAGGTAGCCTACTTAACATTGTGGCTGTCTCGGTGGTACCGCGATGTGATGACATTGTCGTACGAGCCATCTTGGCAAAGTGAGCTAGGAAAATTGATTGATCACGTGTCGGCGGCAACGCAGTGTGTAAGAATCTGGCCGCCAGAGTTCCTAGTCGACTCGACGGGTTGAGAAGCGAGCTTTTCGCAAAGCGTAGAACCTCAGGGTGAGCACATGGATTACGTCTGCAACGCCAAGCAGCCGCCGTCAATGACGAAGCTGCAATGAGTCGTTGAAAACGACCCCTTAACTCTCGCTGCCATGCGCGCATCAAGGGAGTTAGTCGATCAACCCGAAGAGCAATACGCAGCTTTGTGGCAGTGTCCGCTAGTTCTTCGGACGTACGGCGTCTGAGGGCCCGCCCTGCTACTGAGCAGTGTAAACGCCACTGTGTCTTGAGCGCGTCCCACACCTCCGGAGCGCATCCCAAGAGAGAGGCCCGCAAGCTTCTAGATTAACTGGAGCGTGTAGGCGCGTCGTGCAGAATGCGGATGTCAAGACGCCAAGGTTTCGCTGATGATGAAAAGGGAAAGTGAGCCTCGAGCGTCACTGGTCGGTGGTCTGATATATAAACAGGCGATGATGGTAATGTTACTACATCAGAGTGCGATACGTAAGAAGCTAGCGCGCTCGGCACATAGAAACGATCCAAACGACTAGACGACGTGCTACGCCGCCAAGTCCAGCCATACTGTGGTCCATGCACTAGTCTGTACGTATCTATCAAAGAGAAATGTTGCACTAGGCGACGCAGCTCTCGCGCGTTCCAATCAGAGCGACCCCATCCTGGACCTTGCACGTCAGCTCGCGTGTCTAATACACAATTAAAGTCTCCAGTGAGTATAACATGACGACCGTCTAGAAAATACACGTCCAGGTCACGGAAAAAATCGTTAGACATCGCTGCTCTAGCTGGCCCATAAATACACAAAACACGCAGCTTGAAGGATGATAGGACGCAGTCAAAAGCCAATACCCGTCCGAACGCGTCATAGAAAACATGATGATTTCGCAGGAGAGCGCGGTTAAAAATAATAATTCCAACTCCAGAGAAGCGAGATGTCGCGAAGGAAAAATAACAGTCTAAATTAAATGCGCGTTTGAATGCACGAACGTGGCCAATGGTGAAAAAATTTGTTTCTTGTAAACACAGAATATCACAATGTTCTGCGCGGGCTATGCTGATAACCTCGGCTTGCTTTACTGGGTTACGGAACCCTTGAACATTTAAAGAAAGAATTTTCAGGGTGTCAGCCATATTGAAAAAAGATGTGTGACTGACCTGGTCGTGTTTTTCGATTCGGTATACCCCGGGGATTTGTCCGGGGGAACTGGAGTACGTACACTACACAGCACAATTCGACCCTCTAGAAGAGGGTCGAGGTTTCTTCGGTTGCTGGAATTCGGAGCGGCTGTCGTGGGTGCCGTCCGAGCTGGTGCCAGACTTGTGAGCACGCTTGACCTCTCGCGGGGCTTGCATTTCCACGTCACAACTGTCTGGGCTAGAAGGGAGTCCGATGCTACTGTCGACTTCGAGGCTGAAGCTGCTGTCTGACGAATCAGATGGTGGTAGGGCTGCAGCGTTAACGTTGTCGCCGCCTCCAACGACCTTGATCACGGATTGCTTGTCGAGACGCGTCAGTAAAGAACTCCCATGGCATCTTGCTACTTGTTCAAGGGAGTCACGAGCCTGGCTTTCGGAATGATCCAAAGGGCTTTGCTCATTCGGTTGTAATTCTGTTCCAGGCGAGACACCAGCGCCCGTAGATCTCGCGACGTCAGCTTCTTCTGGGCACTCAGCTGCTAGGTTTAACGATGATTCCGGTGCCTCGGTGCCTACCGGCGCTTCTTTCTCGGCTTGCGCCGACGTCGAACATGGCACGACATGTTTGTCTGGGACCGACGCGAGGTCAATCGCGGTGGCTGTTTCTATTGCTGAGATTTGCAGACGTGGCGCGCTCGGGTTGGCCAAGCTGCACACTTCCTCATCTTTTAATGGAGCTCTCAGAATCGGATTCTGGCGTTCTTCTAATACAGCTTCGGGTTCTCGTTCATCTGTTGCCGTTGGTGACACGGACGGTAGGGCAGGAAAGGTCCCCGCAGTAGCATCAGAATATGAACGACGCACAGGGCAGATGGTGGTAGGGTGGTTATCTCCACAACGTCGGCAGGGGCGGTCGCAACCTTCGCTTTCGTGTCCATGCACGCCACAGCGACCACAGAATGGTGCTGTGCACTGTGCTCGATAATGACCACTAGAGCCACACCGACGACAAACACGTTGCAGACCGCGGTAGTCGAAGGTGACTCGATGACCAGAAACGCGAAGATAGTTGGGGACGCGATTTGTGGGACTCATTTCCATCCGGACATAGCGTGTGCCTGTGAGAACTCCGCGCCTTGCGCTCATGACGCCAGCGGTCACAGTCAATACCTTGCCGTATGGGGACAAAGCCTGGACGAGTACCTCGTTGGAGACGAAGGCTGGTAAAAACAGGCAGGCGACGTTAGTTACCTGCGGGCCGACGGGAACGACAGGGATACGCTCGCCACCGATGGTCAGGTAGCCAGCGTCGACGATGAGAGTCATGGAAGCCATGCTCTTGACAGTTACTTGGAAGTTCATGCCTCCCATGTGCTGAACGCAGTGTACCTCTGAGAGGCCAACTATTGAGGCCGTCGCGTCGACGATGGTCTCCGGACTAGTCCCCGCAGGGACGGCAACGTCGAAGGCCTGCGCCTTCGAAGGCGTCCACGACGTCGATGGCGCCATGGCTAGATGAGGAGGACGTCCCTGACGTGGAACACGCAGGGACGTCAACAGGATTACTTCCTCTTCGTCTTCCTCTTCCTTGATTCAGGCTGAAAACGCAGTGTTTTTGGTGCTTCAAAAATTTTTTTAGGGGCGAAGCTCCTTATAGCAACACCCATTCGTCCCTCGTAGTAGTAGTACTAGTGTGTAACCAGTCTTACATTTTGACCTTCAAGGTGGTGCCGGTGGGAGATTTCTTCTGTGCGTTGTTGAACAATAAAAAAAAATCGCAGCGTGCGCGTTAACTAAAAGCCGAATTCTTCCGTCTCTCATTTTACATTTGCAGCCATTGGCATGTTCTAGTATGAAACGATAGTAGAAGTAGAAGTGTTAAAAGCTGACTTCTGCTGTCTCTCATTTCCAGTAGCAGCCATTTTTTACCTACAATGTAGTGCCTGGTGAGATTTCTCCTGTGCGTGATTAAACAATAAAAATTTTTTCTTCGAAACGCCGTTGATTGATGAAGTAAACCAACGGAAGACGTCAGATGTTTTCTAAAAGGACAACGAAAAGACGCCAGATGTTTCTTAAGCGAAACTAAAAAGAAGACGCCAGCTGCTTAACGAAAGACGCCAGGTGTTTTCTAAAGCAACGGTTTTATAATCAAAAGCATATCGATACAGGTTTGTAAGTGTCGATGCTCGTTGCCGTCGGTGTGTGCTCGTATGGATAAGGATGCCGAAAGGTGGGCGCGCCGGGCAGTGGCGGCGTGGGCTCTCAGACAGGACCCTGAAGTGAGAGCACGCGAGGCAGAAGCGCGCCGGGAAGCTGCGCGACGTCGCCGCCAAGATTCTGCTGTACGGCAACAAGAAGCCGCATCAGCAAGGCAGCGTCGGCAAGATTCCGCCGTACGTGAACAAGATGCTGCAGCGGCACGTCAGCGCCAGCAAGATACTCTCGTACGGGAACGAGAGGCCGAGGCAGCACGACAACGTCGCGAAGCGGATCTTGAAAACGTTCGTCAATAGAAAGCGGCGGGGCGAGGAAGCGCGCATATCGCCAGGCGAAAACAGACGAAAATTTCATGGTATTGCTTCCAGGAGCTTCGCCCAATCTCATCGTCATTCACCTCGTGGATTTGCCGTCAATTTTCTTAACCCTCCTTGCACTCGATCAAGAACAGGTTTGCTGTTAAAAAAATGTGCGAGCTGTTCCACCCTGTGAAAATCATGACCAGCGACGCTGCTTAGCATATGGCTCAGGGGTGGCACAAAATTTCAATCCATAGTTGACCACAGCTAGGAACTAAATTTTAAATGAGTCCTAAGAATGTCCATTCTGACTTTATCGTACGCACCTTTAAAGTGTTAGGCATTTCAGCAGCAATGCACTTTCTTTTTTAGATGCGGAAGCATCTTATACTCGCGCCTTGTAGTGCGCCGTCCGCGCCGTCCGCGCCGTCCGCACCGCTTTTCGAACATCCGACAGCTGACGCGCGCGCATGCGCCGTCGCGCCGTCGCCCACCATCTGTGCCGCGCGCGCTTCTCCTTCGAGAACATTCGACAGCTGACAGCGCATGCGCCGTCGCGCCGTCGCCATCTGTGCCGCGCGCGCGCTTCTCCTTCGAGAACATTCAACAGCTGACAGTGCATGCGCCGTAGCGCTGTATATATACTCAAGGTCGGCGCTCGCTCGCTCAGTTGCCGCTCGTCGGTTGGTTTGTACGGCGCGTCGACGTCCAAGGTCGCGGTGAAATGAATTCCAACGAATCCACAAACACAATGATCGACGTCCCTTCGACCAGCGCCGTCCTTTCGCATACGTGTGTACGTGTTCACTCATTTAACACCCCCTCCTACAACCACGTTAACCAATTTAGCCATCGACCCAAGTAAGTCGCAATTTAACACCCCATTTCACAACCACGTTAACCAATTTAGCCATCGACCCAAGTAAGTCGCACTTTAACACCCCGTTAACCAATTATATGCTCCGCATCCTCCTCAGTGTTCCCCCGAGGGAAGCTGCGGGCAATTTTTTTTCACGAATTCTCCTTCAGGCGAAAGGCAGTGTCTTGCCAATCTTGCCTATTGCCCTTGACGCTTCGAGCGTGGTCTTAACCGGTATTTACCGCACATGTTTTTAACAGGCCTGCTAGCAGTTGTGCTTTTCGTCTCATTATGTTGCCCTCAACTTTTTGTTGACACTGAACCCAGCCACATGCAGCTTCGCTGTAGAAATAAACGTTTATTTTCTCGTGATCATATTTGCGCAAGTGCGGTACACGGCGCACTGCGCATCACCCTTGGACACCAGCCATTTCACCTACCGAGAAAATGTAATAGAAGCGTTGTTCCGTGAATTCAACAGATATTGCCCATTCTTGTTGTGATCAAACAGGATTTTCAATAGACATGCTGGCGTCTAATCTATCCCGACGCATGACTGAAAATAGGGAAGCCATGGTCCCCCCCCCCCCCCCCTCGTTTGTCTAGGCAACTTTTCATTTGTCAACCTTAAAACAGTGATATTACTCTAAGGGCCCAGCCCTTGTGTTTACAGCTTACACCCAGCGAGCTTAACTTGGCCGTTTTCTGGTCAAATAGTCCTCAAAGCACGGTCCTGCTTTTACTATTTTTGCTTTAGTAGGCGTGAAGTTGAAGGAAAACTTTATTAGAGTATAAATTAACGATACTCACCTCTGTAGGTTATTTCACCAGAAACAACAATCTTCTTATTTATGATTACCTTGCGCGGGTTTTCTCCTATATTCAACAGAGTGCGTGCGTGCCTAGTCCGGCCATAGAGGTGGCTACCTACTACGACGACGATTACTATATACATCGCGAAAGCACGACTTACGGCTTAAAGGGGTACTGACACAAAATTTCGGGGCCGAGAAATCCTGTGGGGCCAATTCTCGTGAACATTCGCATACCATCTGCAAGATATCAACAGCGAATATAGCAATTGAAAGGTATTTTAAATTAATTTTGAAGTTTGCGTGAGCGACCGACTCCATAGCGCTATAGACACCCTCGGAGGTGACCCCGAGGGGACCCCCAACTTCCCTCACGTCACCATGCTGCGGTCAATAAAACAAATTATGATGACGTCATAGTCGCCATTTTTCTTTTGCCGAGTTAGTTCCCGAAGTATATATTTCTTGGTGGCACACGCTTAGAAAGTTTAGTGTTTGGCGACATTCCAGTACCGTTTACTATTCGAAAGTAATTCTAGTTGCGGATCGTGCGGAAGTGCGTCGCAGTTCCTCATGCTGACGTGGTCAAGAGTTGCCCACGCTAGGTGGTGACAGTTCACCTAGTTTTTGCAATTTTCTGAAACCGAAACTGAGTCGTGTCAAACACTGGGTCGTGTCAAGACTAACAGCCCTACAGCAACGCATTGCAGCAGAAAAACGCGAGGCCAAATTTTTTTGTGTCAGTACCCCTTTAAGGAGCTTTGCCCCTGAAACGTGACGTGCAGTGAACGGTGCCATTGACTGCTCGGTGTAACGGTCGAAAAACGTTCTTTTAACGCTGGGTTCTCACCATATAGTTTCATACAATAATACATAGAGGGGAATCTGGCGCTAGTGTCAACGCGGGATTCTTCAGTGGCGCTTGTACCCCTATAGGAATTATGGGAAGTACAGGCTTCGGATCTGCTTCGAATGGATCACGTTTTTGCGATTCGCAACGCTTGTTTGGTGAGTGTAAAGCAAAGTGATATGAAGGTATGTTTAATTGAAACTTGTTTCATTTCATTTTACGCAAAGTTTATTGCAAAACGTTTTTGTGTCTAGGCCGTAAATGTGAAACCTGGACAAATGTAACCATCAGAATATGCATTGCTCTGCCATTGTTTTTCTGATTTGGCATCAAGATATAATGAATTATTGTTTCCAATATTTCAAAATAAACATCGTTGTTTTGCCCTCAAAAGTATGCAATATCTATTTATAGAAATAACAGAACAGTATTAGGTGAGAAATGCTTGACGTTTTGTCGGCTGCGATGCCAGGTGCATCTGTTCAAGTGGTCTGCCCCCAGCGCACCTCTTGTGTTGTTGTAAAGTCGAGTAAAAAAAGCGTGGCGGTGCATCTACTTCACGTCAGCGTCGTTTTGCAGTTGATTTCACCGAGTTTTGGCAAGACGCCTTAACAACAATGTGAACTCAATGTAATATCCTGTACAAGCATGGGACCCTACATCTATGTGCAGCGGTGAGTAAGTGACGCATCTCTTAAACTGTCAAACACTACTTATACAGCTCCAGCGTTGCAGTAAATTGAGAGGACTTGCAGTTTTCAGCTTCTTTGAACAACAAAGGTGCAGCTACAGTCCTTTACACCCACCCCCTTGCCCACTCTACGCAAAGAACGAAACTGAAACTGTAGAAAAAGATCCGTAGAACGTTCACTGGTAAATGCGATCCAGTTCGAAGCCTGTACTTCCCATAATTACAATGTGGGTACACGAATGCGCCGCCAGATTCTCCTTTAGGCGCTATTGTATGAAACTCTACATTTATCACGCACGAAACGCCGTTAGGGATGCTACGCGATTCCTTCGCATTTCCTCACGATTCCCTTCGGAGAGGCGGAACTTTTTTTTTTCATTGGATATTAAATTAACCATCCAGCCCACTTGGTCCCTGGGTAGTCTCAATTTTGTGCCTTTGACGAATAAAACACCCAAGCACGCGGATTTCATCAGCTTCGGGTTGCTTTCAGATAAGAATTCACTGTCTTGGGGCGCCTCTCCGAACCATTTGCTTGAACTATACATCCCTTCAATTGTGAGATCATTCACAATTGTTGTTCTGACTCTAAATCGTGAACCACTTCGTCTACACACACACACACCCCTTGCCAAGTGTGAGACCCGAGTTACGGCTTTATTGATTCATTCGTGGGGTTTAACGGCCCAAAACCACCATATGATTATCAGAGACACCGTAGTGGAGGGCTCCGGAAATTTCGACCACCTGGGGTTCTTTAACGTGCAGCCAAATCTGAGTACACGGGCCTACAATATTTCCGCCTCTACCGGAAAAGCAGCCCCCACAGCTGGGATTTGATCCCGCGACCGGCTGGTCAGCAGCCGAGTACCTTAGTCACTAGACCACCGTGGCGGGGCCCGAGGGACGGCTTTCAGCCCTCCCATAGTGGACTACCTTGTACTTTAAGTCGTCGAACATTTCTTCTAAACACAGCATACCGATCAAGAAGATTTTACGGTATGGCTTTCTGCACTCTTATGGTAGAATAACAAGTACTCTTAATCGTCAAACACTTTTGCTATATACACAATTTAGAACGCGTGATGTACACCTAGAAGGGCCGGTGCGTGATAGCAAAATTTAAGGAAAGTATGATATTACAGAAATAAACGTGTTGAGAGGACTCGCCAATGTCAATGTTGTTACTGGACTGGACGTCACCTCTAGTGTCATCTTACCATATAAAAATTTCGCGGGAGAGCTTTTCCTGTTATTGCGACACACACACACACACACACACACACACACACACACACACACACACGCACACACACACATACACACACACGCACGCCCGCACGCACACGAACACGCACACACACACAGAGAGAGAGAGGCTTATTTACAGAAAAGCAGAGTGGTCGGCGGGAGCGATAACATGCTCTAGCCTGCTACTCTACACCGAGGGATGGCAGATGGGAGGAAAAAGTGTAATCAATGACAATGGTTAAATAGAAAGGTGAGTGTATAAAGTCCTTTCAAAATAAGAAAATTTTATGGCTATCGGCGTCAGTATCAGTGGTGGTGATTGTATCTTAAGAATTGACGTTGTCTACGAACAAAACATTTGAGAAAGATACAAATTAAAAATTGGCCGCGTATCTGCATGTTAATCTGCAAATGTCGTACGACAGTCTTGCGTGTGGAGAGAGTGAACAAAACATTTATTTGATGTTCTGCACAAAAAAATCGGTGGATGGTATTCTGGAGGCACTGCGTTAGAATGCCTCGAGCGTGCAGTGGAGGCGAACGAGCGCACCAAGTCACGTCGCAAGTGAGACATGAGCGCCATCTGGCTGTTTTCTCGGAAAGCGAAGCGCGTGGCTTTGGGACGGGTGTGTGCGCCCGTCTCCTAGGTGATAAGGTGTAGAACGCAAGGTGACCGGTAGGTGCCACCACCGTCTCGTCTTAGCAAAGCGCTAGAAAGACTCGCCTTTCCGTGCAAGCGTTGCATGGTCAGCGGCGCGTGATAAGCGCTACGGTATTTAAAATAACTTACGTATGGCTTTTCTAGTAAAATACGCACATGCAGAATATATACGTGTTGTTATGCTGCCCCAGATATGCGCAATAATTGCTTTTTAATTGACAATTGCACAAGTATGAACGCTAAACCTTAAGCAACATTGGTGGGTGCTGTGGATGGGATCGGCCGTTTCAAGTGCCTGGTGCCATTAAGAGTGGACAAACAGAAAAATGTTCAGACAGACATACTAAAACGTTTGCGCTGAAGGTCCTCAAGAAAGACTATCGTCTTTAAAAATGGCAGATCCCACGTACAGTGGGAATCGATGACATGCGAAACACTAATGAAGGTCGTTATGTCATTGAAATCAGCCCAACGTTACGAGGTGAACGTTGTACCTTACTTGACATACATGACATGATTATCATGTTTAGACATGCCAGTTACTTTCGTCGTCTATTCACGCACGTGATACCAAGTTTGGTATATGTGGAACTAGCAAAACGGCCGCAAGTGCGCTATGAGCATAGCATGTAGTAATGTTTTAAATCACATACATGTGATGATTAGCGTGTTTAGACGTCGTTCATTCGCGTCAAGTCATACCCCATTTCGTACATGTGAAGCTAGCGAAACGGCCATGAGCGCATCATAAGCGTGCTATGCTGTCATGCACTTACATGACACACATGTAATGATTATCATGTTTTAACTAGTCGTATACCTTCGTCATCTATTGACGACACGTAACACCAAATATGATATATGCGAAGCTCGCGAAACGACCGCGAGCGCATTATGAGCGTAGCATGTAATCATGCTTTACATGACACGCATGCCATGATTATCATGTTCGGACGTGCAATTTACCTTCGTCGTCCGTACGTGACACGTAATACCAAGTTTTGTATATGTGAAGCTAGCGAAACGGTCGCGAGAGCATGGCATGTAATGTTCATACATGACGTGCATATCATGATTATCATGTTTGCACCAGTTACCTTTGTCACCAATTTACGTCACGTAATACCAAATTTGGTATATATGAAGCCAGCGAAGTAACCGCGACAGCGCCATGAGCGTGGCGTCTAGTCGTGACTTATATAACAGGCATGTCATGATTTCCATGTTTGGGTCTGTCACTAATTTTCGCCATGCAGCCATGTCATACCATACCAGTTTCGCAGTATGTCATGGGAACGAAACCACTGTAAGAGCAGCAAGACAATGAAATGTAAGCCACGACATTCATGACATACGTGTCATAATTTTCATGTTATGACCAGTCACTTATGCTCGCCCTACCGTCATGTTTTTGCATACCAATTTTGGTAACTTTACCATTGTCGAAACGGCCAGGAAAGCTAGAAGTCATAGGCGGCTAGATAAATAGATAGATAGGTACGCTCTTAGTCGCCGAAGTTCGCTGAGCAGTGCATAACTTAAAAGCATTTCACTCGAGTTGGAACCTAGTGCAGGCTCGCTGCGTCATAATAAGACATCTATGCTATTGCTTGAAGCTGCTTCGAAGAAAAAAAAATTAGCAGCTCCCACGTACAGGGGGAATCGAGGATATGCGAAGCACAAATGAGGAAGGGTGATAGGTTTCCTTAAAATCAGCACACCGTTAAGAGGTGGAGGTATATTATGCCGTACATAACTTCCATGGCATGATTATCATGTTTGGGCGTTTCATTCACGTTCGTCATTTATTAACGTCACCTGATGACCAACTTTGGTATAGCTAGCGTAACGGCCGTGAGCGTGCTATGAGCGTAGCATGAAGCCATGTTTTACATGAAATCCATATTATGATGATCATATTTGGACGTGTCATTTACCTTCGTCGTCTATTCACTTCCCGTGACACCAAATTTGGTACGTGTGGCGCGACGGCGGCGAGTGTGTCATGAAGGGCCCAATATACTTCGACGCAACGTTGACGCACGCGCAGGTTGGGCGCAGCGACGCCACGCTAGCAAAATGCGAGCACTCTCTAGTGTGACGCCAGGCGCGACCGGCGCGACCAGCGTCTGTCAGCGCGGCCCGTTGGCAACCAGCGTGAAATGCGACATGCTACATTTTACGCCGACGACGTTACTTAGACAGCGTCTGCCTCTCTTCGTGACGGAGGGACGTCGTGTGCGCTCAAACGCGCATGCGTCAATAGAGAGTTTTAGTACTGCGGAAAAGTGCTACGTACGCATCACGCAAGCGCCTCGCGTTACGTGGAGTCGTTTGCCACTAATCGCCTTTTAGTACGCCGTAGTACCCGCGTACGTAACGAGCATGAAGCGTGTTGCGCCATCTGGTATATCAGAATAGAAGCACGTGTTGTTGACAGCCAAGGTGAGCCAATGCAAGTGTTATAGCCAGATTATGGCCATATTTTAAGCCACAGAGACGGTCGGTGCTTGCCTTCGATGTCACCATTTTGCAAAACGAAGTCTCGCGCTGTCGCGAACTTGTTCGAGAGCGTCGCGATCACCTCATACGTACGCACGCACGCATCTCATGCGTGCGTACGTAGCGGCTGCGTACGTAATGCGATACATGTGCGTTGCGGTCTGCGCATGCGCACTACGCAGAATGTGGCGTCCTTACGTACGCAACGCCGCCACGTACGCAGCGTACGCAGTACTAAAACTCTCTAATGCAACGCAGCGTGGCGCGTACCTGCAAGTATACGGCATACAGATCCACAATGAAGGTCAGTGGGCAGATCCACCGATCTCTACTAGGGGGATATCGGCACCTGGCCTGGCATCGCCGGCGTGACGCGATAAAACGAACGCCAGCGCTTACGCGCGCCGGCTCACGTCGAAGTGCATAGGCGCCTTGAGTGTGGCGTGTGTTAATGTTCTTACATGACACCCTTCTCAAGATTATCATGTTTCCACCAGTCACATGCCTTCGTCATTCATTCACGTGACGTAATTCCAAATTTTGGCATATGTGAAGGTAGCGAAACAGCCGCGAGTGCATCATGAGTGTGAGACGTAGTCATGTTGTTACATGACATGCATCTCATGATTATCATGTTTGCACCAGTCACATACCTTCGTCACCCATTTACGTACCGTAACACGAAATTCGGTATATGTGACGCTAGCGAAACGGCCGTGAGCGCATAATGAGTGTGGCATGTACTCATGTTGTTACATGACACGCATGTCATGATTTCCATGTTTGCGTCTGTCTATTGTGATGGCCATGCGATTATGCGATACCATGCCAGTTTTGCAACATGAATGCATGTGAACGAAACCACCGCATGAGCTGCAGAACCTTGAAATGTAAATCATGACATTAATGACATACATGTCATGATTTTCATGTTATGACTAGTCAAATATGTTCTCCATGCAGTCATGTTGTGCCATGCCAAGTGTCGTATTGATACAGTTATCGAAAGGACCAGGAGAGCTAAAAGTCTTAGGCGGATAGATAGATAGATAGATAGATAGATAGATAGATAGATAGATAGATAGGCTCAACATCACCGAAGTTCGCTAAGAAATGCTTCGCAATAAAAAATCATGGTGGAGTGGGAACCTTACAGTAGGCATTCCCGAATAGTGTGAAACGGGCAAGGTTGCGAGCACAAGTTCGTTTTCTTGCGTCATCGTGAGCATTATGGGCATGACCTGAAAGCGAAGACAGGCCAGCAATAGACGAGCTGATGGACACGGGGCTTGGGTACGCTATCACGTACCACTTTTGAAACAGGAGCTCAAGTGTACTCTAAGTATAGTTTGTGTGTGCGTGCGTGTGTTGTTTTAACGCAATAGGCACCGTTCAGTCTAGTTTTCCAGTATGACTACAGTGCCAGAATACATAGCCTAGCGAATAAAAAAAAAAGAACTTTGAGACGGCGTTGACGAAGATGGAACGTTACGCGCGCGCCCCGCGCCCTGCATTGGATTGGATTGGATTGTGGCCGGGATACACGGGGGATGAGCGCACGCGTCTGTTTCCTGCGTGCACCAAATGGCGAATGTCGTAGACTTTGAGACGGGGCAGTGTGAGTGACGCAGCTACCTCTGGTCAGTACGCGGTGGCTAAGGCGTTAAAGAGCTCGTTTAGCAGGAATTCTGGCGTTGGTGTCAGCGTGGGCATCGTTGGCTGATAGCGAAAAAGAACCTTGTTTGGAACCGAGATGTTGAGAAAAATGCAAATAAAGTAATAAAATGTTTCGGGTTTGATAGAGGATTTAACTCAGGCCGTTTGCGTGGTAAGCTGTTGTTCTAACACACAGCTACGCGACTCCTTTAAAACAGTGTGAAATTGACTCCATCTTCTCAGAAATGCAGCAAAAAGAACAACCATATCCGTTACAAACACACGTATCCTGTATACGGGTGTCATAAAACAAGTTGTAATATTGCATTAATATTGTGTGGTACAAGCATACATTACTATCGAGAATCAAAACATGGGATTAACATAACGACTTCGTGGTTTACAGCCGGCAACCCTTCAAAAAAGGTGCAGGCATTAGGGCGCCCTATTCCCTGGCGACCACGTAGTGGTCCCTGGCGTCCCTGTGTCCCTAGCGTCCATTGCAAGTTCGAAATCACCTCTCGCGTATAATTGCTCGAGCTTCAAACCATGCTATCTGTTACACTGAATGCAGCCATTTGCGAAAGTTTCTCTGACAAAAGCCACTTTAATCTTTATCGAGTCTATTGCATTAAGCCACAATTTAAACTTCTCGAGTAGCCTCATGCAATAAAGAATAACAACATATCCACGCAGTGCATGATGATGTGTGGCGAAGCGTTCGTCAGTCTGTCCGTTTGTTCTTGCTTCCGTCCGTCCATTCGACCATCCAACTGTGCGTCCGTCAGTGCGTCCATTCATGCGTTCACCCGTGTGTCCATCCGTCTGTCCGCGCGACTCTCCCTGCGTCCTTCCAAGCATCCATCCAAGCATCTGTCCGTGCGTGCACCCGTGCGTCCGTCCGTTCATCTACTAAACACTCCAAGCACCGCTATCTCGCATATTTTCATCATATATTGGTCATATAGAAGTAACGCAATCCAGTAGACATTACAAGGACTGAACCAGAGTTGGCTACCTCCTCATCCTCCTACTACTACTGCATACATCGTGGACACACAACTTATGGCTTAAGGAGCTTCACCCCTAAAAAGTGTGCATCAACTGCTTGAAGTACGCACTATGGAGAGGATTTTGCTATCGCGTTCAGATTTCAAAGGTCACGCTTAAGGATGCGCTATTGTTTTCATCTTCCTACTTGAGTGGACGATTTGTATGACTTCAATGATTAAATAAAATTTATGTTGGTTATCTTCTGTCAAAAATTATTTTCTCTGCTCTGATTTTAACGAATTTCAATATCTGTGAAAAGGAGGAGCAGGCCATATACAAAAACCCTAACATCTGCTTACGCAACGTATAAAAAAACGCCTTGTTTATTCCTTGGTCTATCTGTTGCATTTCGCGAGTAGTATTTTATTACAAAAAAGCAAGACTAGCACATTAAGTGACCTATCTTCATAGTAAGCCAATCAAAATATAAAGAAAGATGAAAACGAAAAATAGCAGTCAACAGATCTGTATTGTTCGTTAGCTATTGTGTGATAGCAAGTACGCTTGCTGTAAGGAGGACAGCTTTCCCTGATTGCAAAACAAAATTAGGGGATTCTAAAACTTCACCTTTAAGAGTTGAACGCAACAGCGATATCATGTTCTTAGTGCGTACTTAAAAAAATTGCTATGTACCCATTACATGGCCTTAAGGGAATAGCCGCCGTACGTGTGTGCCTTTTGTAATGGGTTGTCAGCTTTAAACCACGAAAGCATTAGAATAACGACATGTTTTGAAGCCAACGGACTTGGTGTTTGTGCGCTCTTTCCTTTCCTCAGTGCTGGATAGCACACCGGTCATTGTAGAGTGGTTAACATCCCCGCATTTCCTTTACCTCCTGTTTGTGTTCTTCTTTCAATGGCAATGGGCGCTTGTCCATGTATTACTACTGCAAAATTTTGTGTTGTATTGTGAAGCATGTATGCAAGACGTGTGTATTTGTAAAGCAAGAAAGTTACTTTCACTGCATCTCTAAGCAGAGGAAGTTATTTTAACTGTATTCACAAGTATATACGTGGTTGCGTCGTCAAATATTTGTTTGCCACGCAAACGACCTGGGTGCGATCACCAGTCGGAACAGAACGACCCGGCTTAGATCCCCAATCTGACCCAGGATTTTATTCACATTGTTCTCGATTTTTCACTCACGCATAAGATGGTAATTTCTCGCTGAAAACTGACGATGCCCACGACTAATTTATACGAAACAAGCTGTTTAACGCTTTCGCGTCGAAACAATCGTTGAAAGTCTTCGTACCACTTCAAACACACCGCACAACCACAGGCTTCCTGGTGGATCTTAGTTGCACTGCACGTGGACTACATTCTGTGATCGAAAACGCTTAAAAAAAACAAGATTGCCCGTAAAAACCACACTGCAATCGTCTTTTCAATCGTGTGGCGGGGTCGCGCAACGCAGGTCCCAGTCTGAGGCGCAGGTCTGGAGCCGTGATTACGTCCAGAGATGCACGAGAGGCATGACCCGGGGCTTTGCCGACGACTTTCTGGACGACATTAAGAAGGAGATCATGGAACGCTGCTTCAAGTCGAGCTCGTACCGTGACGGTGAGTGAACACCACCTTGAGAGGTGCGCTTTGCAAGTATACGGTGAACAAATAAATTGTACTGCGGCAGCAATGAATAGTGGGGGTGTGCCTTACGAAGAAGAAAACCTTTTCTACGGTGCTATCCTATGTGTTACTGCTCACTGCTCTGTCCTACCATCTGACGATTTCGTTACCTAGAACGTGTCTTCAGAAGGTTACTTTTTTACTTAATTAAATAAATAAATATTACTTGTTAGTTAATATTTTAAATGATGTCAACGAGCTAGCCCACTCCAAGGCACGATGCTTCACTTACCGCGCTGGGTCTTGTGCTTCTCAGACAGAGGAATCAGCCTCAACCTTCATTTTGGGGACATTTTGAATACCTTCAACGAGATCACAAAGCACTATAAATTAGGAGGTAGGTCCTTTCCATTGCCACACGAAAAGTTGTATAGGCCACAGGCAATCTTTCTTGGCATGCTTCAGACGGTAACATACCCAGCCTCGTAACCTATAGCCATTACTCCGACATTTCAGAACGTTGTCCAGACTGCCACAATCGCAGTGATTTTAGACACACCTACTACACACAACGAGATTACCAAGTATTTCTACATGGAGAGGCGGGCATTTCCAATGCCACATTCAAAACTCAATATAGCAGAGGCCGTCTCGTTGCGCTTACTTCAAACCCATTCGTACCCGTCGTTAGCATACCTAAATGCAATTTATCCTCACAAATTCCCCCGATGCCACCTGCGCCGCTTACGGGCAGACCGCTACGTTAGCACACATGCTCTGGGAGTGCTGGTCGCTTGGACCGACTTATAGCAAACCCGAGTGGGATGCGCTTCTGCACAGCCCAGAACTTCATGACCAAATCCTGGCCGTCCAGTGTGCCCGCGACAGGGCCATCAGGCTAGACCTGCCGGCCCCCGCGTGGGAGTAGCCGGGTGACGCGTGGCAAACTCAGCGTCTGCACTAAACAATAATAAAGTTGTTCTCACTCACTTTAACCACATGCTCTGGAGGTGCCCCTCTTTACAAAAAAATTGAGAATTTTCTGAAAATTTCTTTTATGTATAGCTCACGACTGTTGTTTTCATACAAAAACTCAAGGCTGTCAAGAAGGCACACGATGCGGCGGTGAGGCTAGGCCTCCCCTTCCCAAAATGGAGCAACCCGCGACCCCTATAAAACGGGGGTGGAATTCTTCAGGACCCCAATAAAAGTTTTTCATCCATACATCATCCATTCGTAATCAATATAGCTTCCGGAGCCTCTTAAGCAATCGTCTGGGACAACTTTAAGGCGAAAGTAATCTTGTTTTGCTTCTGAGTCGATTCAGTGATCACCTACACCATCTTGTGAAAGTTTTGTGCGCCTAACCTCGTTTCCTGCTGCCTCCAAGATGGGATGAATTGGAGGCCTTCTGGCCTCACACTGTTTTTCGTGGCCTCCGTGATAGGTATACGTTTCACCAAGCGACCACTTAATGTGTCGACGTCATCAAGTGATGTCACGTTATGACATACTGACGTCACAAATTTTCGTAACATGACACGTCGTGATGATGTCATCACACGATGGCGGTATTTCGCATTACTCTTGTGAAGGCTGCTGACGTGAACCGCCGACTTTCGTATTTGGGGAAGTATCGAAGGCTTTCGCCTTGTTAAACGACTCACTGTATTCGTTGTGCGCTTGCTTGCAACGACTCAAAGGCGAGCACGATCTTTTCTTTTTTTAGCGCGATAGCATCACGCAGCTCTTTCCTTAGAAGTTTAGCTATCAGCGTAGTGTCAGCGGCGGCGTCCATGTCGTTGGTTGCTAGTGAAAAGTGGGTGTTGTCCGTGACCGAAAAATCTAGAAAGGCTTACGTGAATAAGAAGCAGTGAATCACGCGGAGAAGGGTGTTTCGGATACACTAACGCGTAACGCAAAGAAGTGTTTCGAAGGCACACAGAGCGCGCAGGCATATCTAATCATCATCAGCAAAAGCATCAACAACGTGAGCAGCTGTGTGGGCTCTCAGGCTGCCTTGCGTATGACTGTGCTCGCTTGTTCTCAAAAGGTAGAATTATGGCGTAATGAACTCTTCGCAGCTTTACATGCAAAATGCATTACAGGATAGCTTGAAACTGCTAATGTTACGCGCACAGGCATTCGTTTTCATGCGGATGATTCGGAAATGCACGTGAACCAAAGCTGGGCTTATATTGAAGTCAATGCGCAGAGGGATGGATTATGCTATCGCGTTTTACTCATCAAGACTAAGCTCAAGCACCCTCCGAGTTTTAAGTGAGAAGCCTTTTAGGAACTATGACTGTGGCATACCATCGTAGCTTGGCTTAACGCAGGCAAAACCATAAATAGCATGGTCACCTGCAACATATTGAGCACGTTCTCAAGCCAAAAAGGAGTCTTTTAGGTGCTTGCTCCTAATGCTCCAGCCTTGTTCATCCATCCCGCCATCGTAACCACGCTTCCTCTGGAGCAAATGACTGGCTCAGAATGGATGCGTGCATCTCTCTTCTTGCATGAGAGGACACGCAGTGCAAGACAGAGAGAGAGAGAGAGAGAGAGAAGCTTTTCAATTCAATCATAGATAAATGTTGGGTGGGGCTCTCAGTTCAGAGCTCCAACAGCCGCTGCTACGTCTCGCGCCCGCCGCACCAGCGCCCTCTGGCCACTCGGGCTTTCATCACGCAGCATGGCCTCCCAGTCTTGTAGGGTAGGAATAGGAGTGGAGTGGGCAGAGCGCCTGGCAGGCGCACGCTCACATTCCAGCGTTATGGGAAATAACGTTAGTACCGCTCCACAGCCCGGGCATTTGTCAGGGTAAGAAGTGGGATGGAGGATGTGGAGGAAATAGAGGTGTGGAAATTTGTTCGCTGCAGTTGACGCACCGCAGTTGCATCTTCTCGTGTGAGCGTGTGGTGTGGTGGAGGGTACCGAATGCCTTCTCGTCTATACTAATCCTAGAAGTTCCGTGTTTGTGTCCTCATCTGGGTTGGACAGCTCTTCCTCGGGATCCCGGTTAGTGAGTGCTCGGGTAGCTGCATGAGCGCAGGCATGACCGGGGAGAGAGGCGTTCCCAGGGGTCCAGACACGTCTGAACTTGTGTGGCGTGTGGAATGCGGTGTTCAAAATTCGGTGTGTGTGCTGTGAGACAATGCCCCGTGTGAAGGCACGGCAGGTATCCGTTGAATGCGTAAGCCTTAGAATAACATTTGTGTGAGGAAAGCTTATGGCAGCGTGGAAAATCGCCAGAGCGACGGCACACTCTTAGCCTTCAGATATGTTCTTTGTAGGTACACTGATTGAGGCTACTACGTCATGATCATTGGTCACCACTGCTTCAACTGTAAAACTGCGGCAGTGGTGTCTAGCGGCGTCGCAGTATAAGAGAGTGCTTGGAGGAGACTGATTGATGAGGCACGTGAGGTTTTTTACCCTTGCCCGCCGTCACTGAGCGTTGCGCTCAATGTGCATATTGCGTTGAAGTGGCGCGACTTTAATTCTTTCTCGAAAGTCAGTGGGTAGCTGTTTCCCTGATGTGCTGTATCCACCTCGATTCGGAGGGTACTCTAGCCTGACGAGTAGCCACTCTCCCACTTGGGTGCTGCGGAGTCTTCGCAGCTGACTATTAAGTTGTGCTTAGGTTAGTTCCCTCAGGTTGTTGTTTACACACATGGCTAGGAGACGGTTGGTGAATGCCTACGTATGTAGTCCAAGCGCCGCCTTGACGGCTCTACGGAGGAGAATGTCCAGTCTTCTCTCTTGCGCAGGCGTTAGGGTTTCATAAGGGACGTGGTAGGTGATGCGACTTACTATGCAGGCATTAATTGTACGTAGAATGTCTTGCTCCTGAAGTGCATGCCTTCGCTAGGTGATGCGGTGGATCATATGCGTGATTTGGGAAACTTGCTGTTGTAATATTTTCATGGTGTGCGTTGCCTTGAGATCAGCTTGCATGTGAAGGGCAAGGACGCGGAGTTTCTGTACGCTGTGCAAGCGACGCAACGCTCTCAGAACGCGAACTCCGACGGGACGGGCGTCCGTTGGCGCGCCCATTGTTGGCGCCATAGAGTTTCGTACAATAATTGTATGGAACTCTATGGTTGGCACCATTCAGAGGCTCGGGCGCTTGCGACTTCCGGTCGAATCCTCTGATTATCGCGGAATACGGGGAGTGAAGACGCCGCAAAAAGAAATAATAATAATAATAATAATAATAATAATAATAATATTAATAATAATAATAATAATAATAATAATAATAATAATAATAATAATAATAATAATAATAATAATAATAATAATAATAATGTTGTTTTGTTGTTGTTGGAGTTTAATGTCTTAAACCTTGCCTGCCCCTGATAGGGCAAGGAGGTTTGAAAAAAAAATGGATAGGACACGTCTTTGTATGATGGTGAAGCGGATGCATGTACGGGGGATTCACGGTTTACCAAATTCAACCTCTAGACGAGCCTTCTTCAGCATCACTTGCTTCGTAGATGCGGCTCAACTTGTTTCCTCTGTTTCTTTGAGTGCCTCGATGAGGATATGTGCGAGACACCTTAGGGACCGGGCTGCTTCATACTGTCATGGCTTGACGTAACGTAGGTGAGACCACATATAATAAAGATAGAGGCAAAACGGAAGCAAACATGAAATATAAAGGGAACAATAAAGGAAGGAAAGAATTGGAAAGGCAACAAAAAGAGAAAGAAAAATAAAGACAGAGATAAGAAGAGGGGACGAAATCAATAGAAATAAAGTGAGAGCAAAACAACAGCAAAATTTCCAAAAGGTAAGAAAAAGAGGGAAGAAAGAAAAAGAAAAAAAAAACAAATAAAGTTGAACGGTTCCGCAGTACATCCTCGAGGGACATCATAAAATAAAAAGCAGCTCTGAGTGGTTGAAGTGAGCACTAGGCAGAGGATGTTGCTGCCGTGTTTAACTCTTGAATGCGAAAACCCAGGGGCTTCCCAATTTTCTAGCACCGAACCCTGGATAATTGCCTGGATAATTGGTGCACCTGTCACCAAGCAACGATTTGATTTGCTTTCTTGTGACGATAACATCACATGGCGCAGCTATATAGGACGCCACGGCGACGTCGTGATGACGCCGTCTGTTGACATGCTCATTTATGATTTTCATCATCACTAGTGTTGACTTTTGAGGAGCGTTGTCAGTCAACTTTTCAACATTCACAAGGCATCTAATGGACCTAAGAAAACATCATTGTTTCAAGTTGCGCACCGACGTTGTCCTGCCCTATCGTGCGATTTCACAGAGATGTAATGTCAAAGTCGTGCGGCGATGGCGTAGTGGTTAGAGCATCCGTCTCGCATGCAAGAGGTCCGTGGTTCAAATCTCGGTGCCGCGCAGATCCCAACCGGATTAAAAAAATCAGCGTGTTGATAGAACTGCATTAAGAGGTCCGGGGTGCGGACTCACCGGTAACCACCGCCGGGAACGCACTCCCTCACCAGAGAAGGATTGGCCACCCTGGTGCAGTATCTGGCCACTACCTCCGACATGCATACGTCAAATAACTCACGGCCCTCAGTCCCCAGCAGCTGCGAAACAACTGACCATGGCGACGGTCAGATCTGCAACTCAGCAGAGGGTGCTAAGATTCTCTGGATCCGGACAGGCTGCCATTGGAACCTGAACTTGGCAACGTTTAACGCTAGAACCTTATCTAGTGAGGGAAGTCTAGCTGCACTATTCGAGGAGCTAGAAGGTGTAAAATGGGATATAATAGGGCTCAGTGAGGTTAGGAGGACAGATGAGGCCTATACGGTGCTACAGAATGGGCACGTCCTTTGCTATCGGGGATTGGCAGACAGAAGAGAACTGGGAATGGGGTTCTTTATTCACAGAAACATAGCTGGCAACATAGAGGAATACTATAGCAATAATGAAAGGGTGGTAGACATTGTAATTAAACTGAATAAAAGATACAAAATGAAGGTAGTACAGGCTTACGCGCCTACATCCAGCCATGATGACGCTTCAGTTGAAAGCTTCTATGAAGACGTGGAATCGGCAATGAGAAAGGTGAAAACACAGTATACTATAGTAATGGGTGACTTCAATGCAAAGGTAGGGAAGAAGCAGGCTGGAGACCAGGCAGTAGGAGATTATGGCATCGGTACTAGAAACGCCAGAGGAGAGCTACTAGTAGAATTCGCAGAACGCAATAATTTATGGATTTTGAATACCTTCTACCGAAAACGAGAAAACCGCAAGTGGACATGGAGGAGCCCTAATGGCAAAAATAAGAACGAAATAGACTTTACAATGAGTGCACACCCAGGAATCGTGCAGGATGTGGAAGTGGTTGGCAAGGTACGATGCAGTGACCCTAGAATGGTACGGTCTCGAATTCGCTTAGACTTGAAGAAGGAACGACAGAAACTGATACGCAAGAAGCAAATCAATGAGCTAGCACTGAGAGGGAAAGTACAGGAATTCAGATTGTCGTTGCAGAACAGGTACTCGGCTCTTAGTGAGGAAACTAACTAACCTCAGCGTAGATACAATGAATGATAATCTGACGAGTATCATTACGGAGTGTGCAGTGGAAGTTGGAGGCAGGGTAGTTAGACAGGACACTGGCAAGCTTTCCCAGGAAACGAAAAACCTAATGAAGAAGCGTCAAATCACGAAAGTGTCAAGTACAACAGACAAAATAGAACTGGCAGAGCTTTCGAAGTTGATTAATAGACGTAAGATATGCGATGTAAGAAGGCATAACATGGAGAGAATTGAACACGCTCTGAAAAACAGAGGAAGCGTCAAAGCAGTGAAGAGAAAACTTGGGATAGGCAAAAGTCGGATGTATGCACTAAGGGACAAAGAAGGCAAAATAACTACCAATATGAATAGGATAGTTAAAATAGTGGAGGAGTTTTACAGAGATCTGTACAGTAGCCGAGACAACCACGACTTTAATACTATAAGAACTAGCAGTAACCTGGATGACACCCCACCAGTAATGATAGAAGAAGTCAGAAAAGCTTTGGAGAGCATGCAAAGAGGCAAAGCTGCTGGTGAGGATCAGGTAACATCAGATCTGCTGAAAGATGGAGGACAGATTGTGTTAGAAAAACTAGCTACCCTGTTTACGAGGTGTCTCCTGACGGGAAGAGTAGTAGAGTCTTGAAAGAACGCTAACATAATCTTAATACATAAAAAAGGAGATTACAAGGACTTGAATTACAGGCCGATCAGCTTGCTCTCTGTAGTATACAAGCTATTTACAGAGGGAATTGCTAACAGAGTAAAGGAAACATTAGAATTCAATCAACCAAAGGAACAAGCAGGATTTTGAACAGACTACTCAGCAATCGACCACATTCACACTATCAATCAGGTAATAGAGAAATGCTCAGAATATAACCAACCAATATACATAGCCTTCATAGATTATGAGAAGGCGTTTGATTCAGTGGAATTATCAGCCATCATGCAGACACTGCGGAACCAGGGCGTCCAGGAAGTATATAGAAACATCCTGAAAGAAATCTACAGGGGATCAACTGCTACCATAGTGCTTCATAAAGAAAGCAACAGAATACCAATCAAGAAGGGTGTAAGGCAGGGGGACACAGTCGCCCCAATGCTATTGACAGCGTGCTTACAGGAAGTTTTCAGAAGCCTAGATTGGGAAAAGTTAGTGATAAGAGTTAATGGAGAGTACGTTAGTAACCTGCGCTTCGCCGATGACATTGAATTGCTGAGTAACTCAGGGGACGAATTGCAACTCATGATTACGGAGTTAGACAAGGAGAGCAGAAAGGTGGGTGTTAAAATGAATCTGCTGAAAACAAAAGTTATGTACAACAACCTCGGAAAAGAGCAGCGCTTCGAGATAGGTAATAGTGCACTTCAAGTTATAAAATACTATGTCTACTTAGGGCAGGTAATAACCGCAGAGCCGAACCACGAGATTGAAACTAGAAGAATAAGAATGGGGTGGAGCACATTCGGCAAGCACTCTCAAATTATGACAGGTAGATTGCCACTATCGCTCAAGAAGAAGGCATATAACAGCTGTATCTTGCCGGTACTTAGCTACGGAGCAGAAACCTGGAGACTTACAAAAAGGGTTCAGCTTAAATTGAGGACGACGCAGCGAGCAATGGAAAGAAAAATGGTAGGTGTAACCTTAAGAGAAAAGAAGAGAGCAGAGTGGATTAGGAGACAAACGGGGGTTAAGGGTATCATAGTTGAAATAAAGAAGAGGAAATGGACATGGGCCGGGCATGTAGCGCTTAGACGGGATAACCACTGGTCATTAAGGGTAACTAACTGGATTCCCAGAGAAGGGAAGCGGGTTAAGGGGAGACAGAAGGTTAGGTGGGCAGATGAGATTAAGAAGTTTGCGCGTATAAATTGGCAGCAGCAAGCACAGGACCGGGTTAACTGGCGGAACATGGGAGAGGCCTTTGTCCTGCAGTGGACGTAGTCAGGCTGATGATGATGATGATGATGATGATGATGGTGATGATGATGTAATGTCAAAGCCACAAAGTCAGATTCAAGCCGCTCTTAACGGGTTCCTGAAGGAATCGTTTCTTATCAAACTACGTGCCAGGACCCGACATTATGTAGGTGTTACAGAGCTACCTACCTCATTTGTGTATATCAGTGCGCTGAATTTACGAAAAACCAAAACGTGAATTTCACTGACCGACCTCTCTCTCAGAGACCACAAGGGAATCCATCCTGCACGCGGTTGAGCCTAATATTGAGTGCAAATTAGAGCCTCAGCTTTTAAGACGTATCGGTTCACTCAGACATCACCCAAGACTCGCATGTGCTTCCGCAAAGTACTTCTTACGATGTATTCAGCGTGCACCATCGTCAACATGTTTGTGTGGCCTCGTCGACGAGGATGTGTATCTTCTGTTGCTCGACTGCCCGAGCACGACACATACGCAGCGACTCCACCGGGTCAGCGCCATGCACACCGCCGCTGCTTCGCAATCCATCGCGGTTTCCTTCTGTGGGAGATGGTCTATTTTTTCCAGATTTTTTGAAGACATAAATATTAGTATAAAAACGAACTACACACACACACACACATATATATATATATATATATATATATAAATAAATAATATATATATATATATATATATATATATATATATATATATATATATATATATATATATATATATATATATATATATATATATATATATATATATATATATATGGCCGGCTATCGTCGAGGCAAGTACAAGGTGGCTCTTTGTTAACGGGATGGAATTTCATCCATCCGACGAGCTTACAGCCACTGAGTCCTGCGGCATATCACTTTTCACTTGGTGCGCTTTGTACACGTTTCCTCGTACGTGTGTGGTTTATTGGCAAATAGAATCTGCTCATGTCCTGAAGCTAAGGCTCTGATGACATAAGCGACGCTCACTAGAGTTTTCTCGATAACAATACTTTGAAGCGTGCGCTTCAGTGCACATGGCACCAGAAAGAAAGCCGAGACTTGCAAATAATGTGGCGCGGATCCAAGGCCGACACTGGAATGTACCAGAAATGTAGCTTTCGTGCAGTGCTGACAAGCAGGCATAAAATGTTTCACTTTAAAGAAGAGATTAGGGCTATAGAACATTTTTATTCTATATTATTTTTTTTTATTTTGCTCCCATGTTTATTGTCATTGTACTCAACAAGGGGTGTGCATACGCAGGCGGGAATTACAATATAGAATTTCTTTGACGAACGACATGAATTCCTATTTTTACGCTCTACAGAACAAAGCCAAGAACTATACTTGATGACAAGTTTTCTTGAAAGCACTGTGGAAGCTGCAAAACCAAAGTGCCTGCTTACTAATACCCCTTAACGTAGTATTCAAGTTGATTGAAAAAGTTCTCATTTGCCTTGTTTAAATAAATGGTGCTTTATATATTATGAGACTGAAATTGTTGCGGGAATTCGTCGGTAAAGAACAGCCATAGATGACTTTACAAGAATGCCCGCCTTTTCTCTCAATTTATTGGGCCACACCATCATTTCTATTTCGTCACGCCAGTTTCCTAAGGAAGACATTACTTCCGTGACAAACACGCTGACAAATATATATATATATATATAAGGGAAACAAGTGTATACCTAAGGGCTCGTTTTTCCGTGTTTTAACACAATAATAATGAGATATAACAGACAATAATGCCAAGGAATGTACAGGGGAAGTTATTAGAACCAATGGAATGTAAAAATAAGAAGAAAGAAAAGTGGATGAAAAAATTACCAGCTCACAGTTGGTAATTTATTCATCCACTTTTGTTTCTTCTTATTTTTACATTCCATTGGTATAATAACTTCCCCTGTACATTCCTTGGCATTACTGTCTGTTATATCTCATTAATATATATATATATATATATATATATATATATATATATATATATATATATATATACTAAAAACAAAAAAAACAAAAGTGATGCTGGGTCAGGGTAAGATTATCCGTAGGGAAGAAGACGCACGTAAGAATTGATTTTATTGACGTTTCGGCCGCGGGTCCGGCCTTCATCAGAACATGAGTAAATTCGTCGCAGAGTGGTGAGGATATGGCGTAAATGTTGCGTATTTGAGTATGTGTGGGACTGACTAATTGTTGTTTCCCCTTTATCATTCTCACTTATTGAACGAAAGAGAAGCGTTACCTTCAGCGTCAAACGAAAGCCAAGTAAAGACGGCCTTAGCTGAATTCGGGGACAGCGCTTCTTCTGTTAAACGTATATAAGGAGAGGTCGGTGCTACTGTCGATAACCATGGTCTTCTTCATTGTTGCGGTTTCCGTGCATTTCTTGCGCCCCATTTCGTGCCTGGTCGGTTCCCCTTTCTTTTCCACTGGGACACACGCTCGCTCCACAAATTATGTGAAAAGAGTCGCGGCAATGGCACTAACACCATTGAGCTGGCGAAACAGAGCATCAGTGTAAGCATTGCAGTGGTGTTTAAGTTCTTAGTGAGTGAAAATGTGTCATTGTACCGAAATACATCGTAGTCGTTTGATTCAAGCCCTGAAGATGACGAACGTTTTTTTGTTTTTTTATGCATGCAGACTTTACAAAGTACGCTCCATGCCTGAACAAGGTGGGCTCTAAGTTCCACACCTGCGTCAAAAACTTCATCATGGACCTGGATGTCGCCTCGAGGTTGGAGCCGAGACAGCGAATCACCGGTGGCTGCTGGTAAGTGGGTCACACCAGCGACCTAACTAAGCACGTGTGGATGTAAGTTCATTGTGCTCAGCTAGCATCGTTCCTGTCGCGAAGAATAAAAGTTGTGGTGGGTGTCATGCTGCTCGAGATGCTGGTAAACTGTGAAAATGGGTTTGATTGCGGGGACTTCGTGAAATTATATTAAATCACTTCAATCGATGACTCAATGAACCAATGAATGAATGACTGAATCAATCAATCCTGCTGGGAGACAATTCCTTCGTATTACACATGATCTTTCCTTAACTGACCATGTCTCTATCGCAGGTTGTCTATTCCTTGATTTCCAACAGCCGAACAGCTTAAACTTTTTGATCTGCGTGCGGCACTCGTGAAAACTCGACCTAGCTTTGTGTAATTCATATATTCAAGCTTAACAGAGCGCAGTCGAGTGTACATAAGCATAGTTAAAACTTGTTGAGCTAAGCTTAGCCATCGTTAAGGCGTTCATCACCCGACAACCAGCGATCATTCCCTATGACGACTGTCACGGCCAAGCACGGACTCGCAGCGCGAACGGCGTTTTTTCTGGGTGGACCCACAAGAAGGCACTCCAGAGTTCGACCCATTTCAGAGTTCGGAAGCTTCGCTACAATTACCCCTGGGTCCAAGAGGGAGCTGCCTGGCGACCTAACGGCTTGTCACTACGAGCGGGTCATAATAAGCCTTCAGGCGCTCCACGTTGACGATGTTGCGCCCGCGACGGCGCATGTCCGAAGACTGTTCAATTGGTTCGATCAGATAGTTGGCCGGAGATGTGCGCTCGATGACCACGGTAGGGGCCTTCGTATTTCGGAAGTAGTTTGGAAGAAAGGCCAGTTACAGAGGTTAGGATTGAGAGCTATACGAGGGAACCAGGAAAGAACGTGGGGTGGAGCCATCATGAATACTTTTCGGTCGCTCTTGCTCATGCGTCGTAAAAATCTTGGCAAGCTCGCGACACTCTTCAGCAAGCCTGGCGGTCTCGGAAATAGGTGTACGCCAGATGGATCCGGCGGGTACGGGAGTATCGCCATGAATATCTACACTAGGCGACATTATTTCTGGACAGAACTGTGGAAGATACAGAACGTAAACGCATACCTGCTATCACGCGAAAAATAGATAAGTTTACTGGAAAATTTTATCATTTGCTTTGCGGAAATATTGCTGCTTTCATATGAGACTCGAACAGTTGCAGGAAGTCATAGGTGAAAAACAATGATCTTTCGATTTGAAGAGTGGCTACCTTTTCTTTCCAGTTTTAGCGCCACCCTTTCCGCGGGCCCGTTTCTGAAATGAATCATGACGTACATGACGGTGTGGACTATACTTGCGGAGGAAGGCGAATGTGCAGAAGCCCTGCTGCCGTTGTCCTTTCGCTGTAATGTCAAGATAAGTTCTCGCCGAGTATAGTGGTAGTCCATCGATAACAAATCAACAGCTAATATATAATCCTTCAATTTTCGCTAAAGCGCATAAAATGTTCGTATGTGTTACGCTAAGTCCAAATACATGGCTAAAGCCTAATAATAGTCCGCCAATGCCAATAAATACTAAATCTCTAACTTAATTGTAACCAATAAACCTATTACAATGCTTGGAAGTCTTGACGATGGCCCAAATAGAAGGCCACACGATAGTAAAGGCCTATTATTTCAACTACAGCCTTTTATACAATACAAGGCCCAGGCATAGCCAATTGGGAACCTATCAAAAGATAAAAAATTACTGATCAATGACTAAATTCTGCAAGATGCTTGGATGAGCTTGGCCTGACTAAAGAAAATGTATCCCTGATACGTCCTGAAAATCAATTTATAGTCAAAAAGTTGATAGGCAATACGTAAATTACCTTGCGAAACTTGGAAAAACCGAACACCACCTCGCCAAGCCAGGACCAGAACGTGTTGACCAGCTCTGCTGTAACCCAGCTTTGCATCACTAGGACAAAGCAGCTTCATTGTTTTTAGAGCAGGGTTCGGAACATTGCGGCCATGGGGCGGTATTGTTAGTCCCTCAGCACGGCGTGAAAGCATTGCCCCTTCCATGATGACCTCTTATATGGAGGCCCACATGTCAGTTTTCACTTCAAATAAGGTTTTGACTTTCGGCCATACGTGCGGACATAACCTGTAGGCAGTTTCTATATTTCTGTCCCAGTTTTATAGTTTGGTTAGAGTTTAGCCCAATTTTTACCCTCTGACTGCCAAGCACGCGTCGCTTTGCCGTGCTGCCCCCCTTCCCCCGAAATGTCGTCGTCGGTTTCATGCAACTCACTGCCTCAAAAGCTTGCTCTTCGTTGTAGAACAATCGATTCGGAGAGTTTTGGCCATTGCCGTCATGTTCTGTATATATATATATATATATATATATATATATATATATATATATATATATATATATATATATATATATATATATATATATATATATATATATATATATGTAGTCAAGTAGATCCTCCGTGAGCGGTCACAACGTGGTTTATTTCGACGTTTCGGCCTAGAGTCTGGCCTTCATCAACTGTATCTTTATTCCTGATGAAGGCCAGACTCTAGGCCGAAACGTCGAAATAAACCACGTTGTGACCGCTCACGGAGGATGTACTAGACTATATGCAACGCTACGGCCACTCAACCACCATGCCTGCCTATATATATATATATATATATATATATATATATATATATATATATATATATATATATATATATATATATATATGCATGCCTCAAATGGTGACAGACAAAAGTCCCAAAAGAGTAGCGTATCAATAAATGTCCTTGACCGCTTCTCTGAGGAACCTGCTATTTGTGATCAGTACTCACCGGAACAAACCTCGTGTGCACGAATGCATACTTCTTCTGTGGGCTAAGACTAGTGTGTTCGGTGAAAAATGAAACTTCTTAGCTCATTGAGCAAAATACTTTTTTTGCTTCTTATGGCCCAGCAGCTAAGTGAAAAGAAGTAGTGGTAACCATGAAATCAACGATAGCTCAATCACTTGTTCTTGTTTCAACAATTAGTGCGGCTACAAGGATACAATGGTTCTGCATTGGTATAGTTTCATTCGCGTTGACAGAGTTGACACCTCTTGTCTGCCTTTTCTTGCGCAGTAAGTACAAGAAACTGGAGGTCTGCATGAGCGACGCCATCCGCGGCACCTGTGATAAGGGGGCGCACGACTACGTCAAGAGACTCCTGAAGCACTACGAGGGCAATATGCTGGGCATCTTGTGCGTGAACCACTGGGACAAGGCGAAGTGCGAGGCGATCAAGTACGACGACAAACCGGGGGACGCGAGCCTACGCTCCGTGATCGCGCCGCTAATCAAAGTGCTAGAGGCTATAGACGCCTGACAGCACGTTGCGACTGTCAACGTTTGGGGCAATTAGATGCCAATAAATCGAACTAATGATATTGACGACAGCGCGAGCTTCAGAATCACGGAACGAACAGTTTGCAAAATAGTTTGCAAATAGTTTGCAAAACATGCGAGCAAGTTTTGTTTTCAACCAAATAACCTATATCATAGACAAGACGGAAAATTGTTTCTACTATTCGTCATTGACTCCTGCCTTTCGTTTATTTCGTTTCTACTATTCTCTTCATCCACGTATGCACGTAGCGTACAAAGAGGCATGTCATTCCGGCAGTGTGCGTTGAAAAGCCTTTGAGGTTCCTTGCTCCCCACCTTCGCTGGAATGTGGAGCAGTCTACGTCGTCAGAACAGCAAAAGTTGTCTGGGAAAAAGGCTTCTACTTGGAAAACATTGCTGCGGAAAAGCCAACTCACAGGCGTTTTTCAAACGTAAACTCAAAAGGTTGCTAACTAATGCTAAATGTCTATTCATTGTCATCATATTCATTATGTGCTTAGTTAACTTTAGAAGTAGCATCTGATTGTGTGTGTTTATGCTATGTTTCATACGCAAGAGTCAACGCCGTGGAAGCTCCGCAAGATGTTTGCTCAGCAGTATCTATAACTGTACGCGTCTCACATCTGCATTGTGTCGTCGCGAAGGCCCAGCCACACGGGTGGGTTGCAG
This sequence comes from Rhipicephalus microplus, assembly GCF_043290135.1. Lineage (NCBI taxonomy): Eukaryota > Metazoa > Arthropoda > Arachnida > Ixodida > Ixodidae > Rhipicephalus > Rhipicephalus microplus. Next base: position 239,666 of record NW_027464615.1, on the reverse strand, counting down.
CGCACTTACTGGTGACCATATGAACCTGAAGTGCAGCTGCATTAACTTTAGAAATTTTGTAATTTCTTTAGAAATGAACGAAGGAATGAATTGAGTCTTTGTTTCATGAAAGGCGATGGTTCTCGGTCGTAGTTAGGGAAAAGTGTGGGAAGCGATTGTTGGGCGAACAGCGTAAATATATTAAAGTGGTATCTCTTTTCGTTGGTTCTTCGAATAGGTGCACTTGCATCCAGCATCCGCAGATGTTAAAGCCACTCTAGTACGAGGTAGTTTTGAAAGCCACTCTAAATGCTCACCACCGGAGCAGCTATAGTTGTTCTAACGGTGAGTATTTTAGAAGCGGGGACCGCGGAAAAATGATCAGTGTGCTCTTCATGTTCAGACATTTATATTTTAGCGATGTGATTCAAATGTAGTTACATGTTTGGCTTTGGCCGAAAGGGCCTGAAAAAGGCCTTCATTCCTAAAGGTTCGCCCAAACTCTGCATTTTAAAGGCCTCATGACCCCAGACTCGAGTTCCCTACACAGTGCTGAACCGCAAAATAGAGCATCTTGGCTGCTTGGGTTGTGGGCCACATAGTTTGGTTATGCATGGTTACACCAACGAAGTAGGTAATCGATGAGTGGGGAATAGTGTATAGAGATTTGGACGCAATGACGAAGTGCTCCTTATTTATGCAGTGCGCCATCGGGACCCCCGACATTTTGCTTTTGCGGTTGTAGACAGTATGACCCAGTACCCACTATAGTTAACCTTTCTGTTTTTGCTTCAATTTAAAGCTGTCACGTCCGTCCTTGAGTCGAAGCTGTAATGTTACTCCTGAAATTTGGACAACAAAAATTATAATAATATGGCCTTCAAAGACGTAACAATAATCTCGTAAGAGGTGCGGTGACCTTTAGCAGGATACATTTACAACGCACTATAGTGGCTTAAGTGATGATTGCACGCTTTTCGCACGGAACTCCGAGTATTATTTCTACGGCGACAGTAAACGATCCTTTCTCGCGGGATCGCTGTGATCATTAAAAATTGCCATGGTGTCTTTTATGTTTCATGAAGTAGGTGCTGCTTTTCCTTAGCAGGAAGGGTTGTCCTGCTAAACTCGGGAGCGACGTTTCGGATGCCGGCCATGGCGACCGCATTTCGATGCAAATGAAGGGCCAGGACACCCGCGAGCTTACATTTAGGTGAACGTTGAACATCGCCAGATTGATTAAAGTAGTGGAGAGTGTCCTGTTATTACGTGTATCATAATAGGCAGTTTTAAAATAAAAAAAAATTCTCCGCAAGACGCGACGACCAACAAGTAAGGGGGACAGCCACCTCTATAGCACGACATTACAGGGTACCCGAGCTGGTTCAAGCATCGCACGCTTATTGGCAGGGAACGACGGGTATCAGTTGCCTGGTGCGGTAAGCGATCATGGCTTGCGTGATCTCGGTGATCATTGTAAGTGGCGAAAAGCCACCTGAAGTATTGAGGACATTCTCAATTTTACGGCCAATGCAACCGCTGTGCATGTGTAATAACTCCGCGGAGAAAATCGCACAGCCAGGGGCGCTTTTTTCCACGGGTAACCAGCGCACCCCTTGTGTCACTAACTGTTTTCTTTTTTTTTTTTGAAGACGATAGTCTTTCTTTGGGACCTTTGACGCAAAAATTTTGGTCTGCCTGCCTGCCTGCCTGCCTGTCGTCTGTCTGTCTGTCTGTCTGTCTGTCTGTCTGTCTGTCTGTCTGTCTGTCTGTCTGTCTGTACATTTGTCTGTTTGTCCACATTAACGGCACCGGGTACTTGAAACGGCCGACCCCATCCGCAGCGCCCACCTATGTTGCTCAAAATTTAGCGTTCATACTTGTGCAATTGTCAATTAATAAGCTATCATTGCGCTAGTTTGGGGTACCATAACAACACGTATATATTCTGCATGTGCATCTTTTACTAGAGAAGGCATACATAAGTAATTCTAAGGACCGTAGCGCTTATCAAACTGCGCTGACCATGCAACGCTTGCACGAAAAGGTGAGCGTTTCCAACGCTTTGCTAGGACTCGATGGTGGTGGCACCTACCCGTCGCCTTGCGTTCCTGACCTCAGCTCTGAGACGGGCGCGCACACCCGTCTCAGAGCCACGCGCTTCGTTTTGCAAGAAGACTACCAGGTGGCGCGCATGTCTCACGTGTCCCGTGACTTGACGTGCTCGTTCGCCTCTGCTGCACGCTCGAGGCACTCTAACTCAGTGCCTCCAAAGTACCATTCACTGATTTTCTTGCGCACAACAATAAATTAACTGTTCACTCTCTCCACACGCAGGATTATCGTTTTTCGACGTCATTTGCTGACTACATGCAGATACGGGGCCATTTTTTTGGAATCATGCCATAGGTCTCGTTTCGTTTCGGCACGCACGTTCGCTGAACGAAATGTAGGGCGAAATTGACGTTGCCGTGGTTATCAGGAGGCAATGCCGTGGTTTGCACGCGTCCCTTGAAACTCCGGGATGAACTCGTCGACCTCACCTGCGGAGAACACCTAGCACGACTGTGTCTATCATTCCTTATCATTGCAGGAACATAGAATGATGATGATGAGAGCTTTGTTGTGGTCCAGAGAATACGCCGGGGTGACAAATATATTTATGGGCGAGCTAAAAAATAAAGAAAAAGCTTAATTTTCCGTATTGTGGCTTTCCTTTCTCTCTACTCGCTCTCACGCTTTCCTTATTATCGTAGCCACTCGTGAATCCCATGCCATGACATGAATAAGTTTTTATTGGGACTGTTTGCATTCTACGCGGCACATGCCCCCAGTCTGTGCTACGCTTTTATGAAATAATAGAATGAAGCAGGCTTTACTGAGGTACGGTGTCACACGCCGCTTTTTTTTATTGTCACGCATTGTAAGATTTCATACATCGTGCCCTTTTTTTTTACCACACAATCTCTGAATATTGTCCGCACGAAATGAGAGTAGAGGGCTTATTGTGACACAGGATTCAACAAGTACAACGTGAACAGCAATAAGCGTTGCCTTGCGATTGCGATGAGCAATCAATACCCTCTCGAAGGTTCTCTTCTCGCAATCCACACCGATTGTCAGAACTGTGGATGAAAGCCGCGTCTCTGCGAGGCGCCCGGCTCCTGTAATTGGTGTTAGCTGAAAATTGACACGGCACAATGGTTACGCAATACGGAAGCGTCTCGCCTTTTCCCGGTAATAGTCGGTCGCCGTAGACCGTGCATCAGAGGCCGGGTAACGGACGTACGTGACCATTGCTTTCGGTACGCTAAAGCACGTGACACGTGAGCTTTCGCAGTGCTTTTTTTTTCCTGGATTTCCTTTAGGCAGCCTGTGTGTTTCAGTGAACAAAAAATAAAACCTCCTAAAACAGACGGTTTTCAGCCGGTTTACGTGACGTTATTGCGCAAAGAATAATGTAGTAAAAATTAGAGAGGAGATTGAATGACCTTTCGGTGCCTTATTCATCATTATCATGCGCGCAAGCTGCCATAGCATCTCCGATGTAACCGAAGCCCTGCAGAGCCGCATTACTGCCCACACGTACGAATCGTAAGCGGAATCATCAAGGTTGTCTCCACTAGGCAACGCTGCTTGTTCGGATCTTGAAAGTTCGCCTGAACTGCTTATAGGAAAGCTGTTGCCCACTGGGATTTCGAAGTCGCCGTTGACTACATTTGCGCTTTCGTTAATTCGTCATAGTCAAGTTAGAGGTGATTGCCACAAAAGTATTTCTGCCTCGTCTTTTTCTCGTGCCACGGTTCTTTTAAGACAGACAGACATACGAAGAACTTTATTCAGGTGCTGAGGAACTGCGTTGTAACGGCCCCGTTTAGGGGGAATCCGTAGCAGTCGCGGGCCGCTCCCACGTAGGGACTTGAAGACCGTGGCCCTCCGCCCTCTCGCAGGCCCTCTGGACAGCCCGAAGTTGAACCAAGAGGTCACCGCTGTTAAGGGCTTCCTCCCAGTCCTCTTCTTTGTTGAACTCTGCGTCACGTAACGCAGGACATTGCCAGAGCATATGAGGTAATGAGCAATACGCCTCTCCGCAGTCCGGACAATGCGGCTCGATGTTGGGCGAAAAATGACTGAACCTGCCTCGCGAAGGAAAAGACCCCGTTTGGAGCATCCTGTAGGCCGATGATTGCGGTCGCGTAAGTTTAGGATGAGGAAGTGGAAAAGCCCTCCGAGATAGATGATATTGAGTCATGATCTCGTGGAAAGTGAGTAGCGAGTCCCTGTATCTTCCGGCGTCCCAGCCTGCGAATCCGCCGGGACCGCCGCGGTGAGCGATACCTCGCGCACGGTCATGGGCAAACTCATTGGCGTTGGGGACATCAGGATGTACGTTGGCCCCCATGTGGGCCGGGAACCATGTTATGGTGTGAAACCCGGCAGCCCCCTCACAGCCGAGGATGGCCGCTGCCTCACGCGAGATCGAGCCCGAGGCGAAAGCCCTAGCTGCGGAACGCGAATCTGTAAAGACATTAGGACGCGATGGGTCCTTCATTGCTATGGCGATGGCGATTTGCTCAGCCACCATTGCCGAAACCTTTCTAACCGAGGCAGAGCATAGGAGTGTGCCACTATGATCGACCGAAACCACTGCGAAGCGATCCGAACGCCCGTACTGGGCTGCATCGACAAAGGTCGCGAGATGTGGTCTGTTTGCAACTGATTTTACTAAGGAACGGGCCCGAGCTATGCGGCGCCCCAAATTGTATTGTGGGTGGACATTTCTTGGAAGTGGAGCTACCGAAAACGTGCCTCTGATCAAGGGTGGTAGTGTTACATTACGCTGGTTAGTCTCCGTAGGACCGCAGCCTATGGATTCCAGGATGCGCCTACCAGCCCTCGAGGACGATAGTCGCATGACCTGAGCCATCTGCTGGGCCTCGATCACCTCCGAGAGGGAGTTATGCATGCCCAATTGTAGGAGCTTCTCGGTGCTAGTGTGGATAGGCAAGCCTAGAACTCGCTTTATGCTTTTGCGCAGTAGTGTATCAATTCTTGCCTCTTCTTTTTTGGACCAGCGCAACGCCGAAGCGACATAATTAATGTTGCTCATGAGAAATGCGCGATAGAGCCGAAGGAGATTGCCCTCGCTCAGCCCACCCCTGCGGTTCGAGACCCTGAGTATGAGCCTAAGCATGTTTTCCGTCTTGGAGGTGATGCGGGCTATAGTTCGTGAGTTGCCCCCCTTGGACTCTAGCAGGAGTCCGAGGACCCTGATGGAGTCCACCCTGGGTATTTTCTGCCCATCCCGTGTGTATAAAACTATGGGAATCTGTTCTAAAAGAGTGAGGTTCCTCAGTCCTTGTCGGGTGGGTCTGTATAGTAGTAACTCAGACTTTGCCGATGACAGGCTCAGGCCCGAACCGACTAGAAAGTTCTCCGTGATGTCTAATGCCTCTTGAAGCGCCTGCTCTACTTCGGCGTCGGACCTTCCCATGCACCACACGGTGATATCGTCCGCGTAGAGAGCATGGTTAACCCCGCGCACCGTAGCGAGTCGCTCCGAGAGACCCTTCATGGCAATATTGAAGAGTAGAGGAGAGATAACTGCCCCCTGTGGGGTGCCTCTCGCTCCCAAGGTAAATTCTGTGGATTGGATTTGACCGATCCTAATGGTAGCCCTGCGGTCCCTGAGAAAAGACCTAACGTATGCGTGGAACCGTTGTCCTAGACCCATAACCGAAATTGCCTCAAGCACAAACTTGTGCGAGATATTATCAAAAGCTTTGGCTAGGTCTAGAGCTAGGATGCCTCTAGTATCCCTGGTGTTGTTGTCAATGATTTGTCTTTTAGTAAGGAGCATCACGTCCTGTGTGGTTAGTGCAGGTCTGAATCCTACCATATTGTGTGGAAATAGCTCTCTGCTTTCTATGTACTCGGATACCCGATGGTGAATCGCATGTTCGGCCACCTTGCCTACGCAGGACGTAAGCGAGATGGGTCGCATGTTCTCCAAAGCCAGAGGTTTGCCTGGCTTTGGGATAAGCGCTACCGAAGCTGTCTTCCAGGATTCGGGGACGTGCCCCGTCTCCCAGATTTTGTTGACTTCCTCGGTAAGCTTCTCGATGGATTTGCCATCCAAGTTACGTAAGAGCTTGTTTGAGATTCCATCCGGGCCCGGTGCAGAGCGCCCGTTGAGCTCGTGGAGGACCTTCCAGATTTCTGGTTCAGTGAAAGGTGCGTCCAGCTCCGCCACCATTCCACCCCTGTAATGCGGATAGTCCGCATCGCCGGAAGGACCCAGTGGAAGATAGCTGTCCGCTAACCTCTTCAGGAGGGCCTTTTCGGACACTCCCTTCGCTTTTTGGTTGTGAACGATTCTGTCAATAGCCAATCGCTGATTTCCCTTCGACTGTGACTCATCAAGTAATTGTTTGAGGAGGTTCCATTTGGCCCCCACTCTCATCTGTCCGTCGACCGAAGAACATACTTCATTTCACTGCTGTTTGGAGAGTTCAATAGAGTAGGCTTCAATCTCGCGATTGAGTTGCGCAATTTTCTTTCGAAGTCTGCGATTGAGCCTTTGCGTCCTCCACCGGGACAGGATGGAATTATTAGCCTCTAAAAGATGCGCGAGGCGTGCATCCATCCGATCAACCCTCAGGTTCGTTTTGACAACCTTGGTCGCAGCATTAGTATCCTCCTTGAGCCTTGCAAAGAGGCTGTCTAAGCTGTCGTATTCATCCTGGTCCTCCTTCCGCAATTTACGAAAGGCATCCCAGTCCGTTACTTTAAATTCCCTGGGGGGAGCTGCATTGACTGCTAGGGTAATAGCCACTATGAAGTGGTCGCTATCTAGATTCTCTTGCAAATTTCGCCACTTTGTTCCGGCGACGTTCTTGACGAACGCCAAGTCTGGAGTTGTGTCTCGGACCACCGATGTGCCAATTCTTGTCGGGTATTGCGGGTCCGTAATCAATTCAAGAGAACAGCTAGATACGGCCTTTAGGAGGTTGTTGCCTTTGGGGGACTGCCTGGCGTATCCCCAAGCGTCGTGTGGAGCATTAAAGTCTCCCGCTACCACGATGGGGGCCCCCCTGGCCAGAGCCACCGCTTTTGCCATGATCGAAGCGTACCCCGCCGCTTGTCCGACGGCGAGCTGTACACATTCAGGAGGAATACGCTGTTCTTGAGCCAGCTGTTGGGGATTATTTCGAGGATAATGACCTCAGCCTTGCTGTTGCCAAGCTGTAGTTTGTGTTCACGAAAGGAGCACTTTTTTGCGACCAAGGTTGCCAAACCGCGCTTCCCTTGCTCGCGCACCGAGACGACTCGATAGCCCGGGAAAGTTAGTGCATCACCGAGAGTTTCCTGTAACATAATTACGTGCGGTTTGACCGCCTGAGAAGCAATAAAGTGCAGCAGTGGAGCCCTGCGCCTTTTGAAACTGGCACAGTTCCACTGCCACACGACCAGTTCATTAGTGTTGACCGCCAGAATTACTGTTCTGAGACAGCCAATCTCCTGTCGGGTTGGCTGTTACCGCGCCTGCAGGCGACTGTGCCCTGTTCGGGCCTTTCGGACGCGAGCTACCCGTAGCTAGCGCTGCCTGTGTACCTTCAAGAGACGACACCCTTTTCAGTAGGGTAGTCATGCTATCAGCCAATTGTTTAATCGACTGCTGCATGCTTTCCAGAGCCTTGCTGTTGGATTCTGTCTCCATAGCATCCCACTCCCCTTGGGGGGTGAGGCCCTACGTTTTCCCGAGCGCGCCTGCACGTCCCCTGGTGGGGGAATCTGTTGTCTCTCACCCTACGAGGAGTAATGTTTGCGGAACGACTCAAGGTCAGCCCTCAGCTGTTGAATCTCTGCCTTAAGGCAAGCATTCTCTTGGATCAACTTAGCTACCCTGGGGTCTTCCCTATGCTCTGGCAATGGTACCTGCGTTACCTCTGATGGCGGCGCCGCTGTCTTCGGCTTGGCTCGATCCGCCCAGGTAGGTACTTCCTGGATTCGTACCCGGGAGCAAGAGCGCCCTTTGGTGCGAGCGCGGCCCCTGGAGCGGTCGCGCCGGCGGCCAGCCGGCGTGACGGAACGCCCCTGCCTGGGAGCACTTGCCACGCTGGAATCCCTTGACCGGTCCTCTTCGGCCAGCTGTTGCTGAGACTTTTTGACGCGCTTTCGGCGCCGTCGTCTTCTCCGTCGCACGAAGTAAGGAAATTGAAAGCGTTCTTTGCACGTTCTGTCCGCCGTCGGATGTGGGCCTCCGCAAAGGGCACATTTCGGCGAGCACTGGTGATCGTCGGGTGGAGACACAAGCCCACAGCCCCTGCACACCCTCTTGTTGGGGTTGGGGCAAACATCGGCCCTGTGACGAAGTCCTCCACACGCGTAGCACACGTCAGTTTGGCGCTTGTAGAGCGTGCAGCGCAGCATGCTGACGCCGCATATGACATAGTTTGGTACCTTCATGCCGTCGAAAAGCACTACCACAGTGGTGGTGTTCTTGATCCTTTTGGCTTCTAGGGCCTTCGGATTTCGCTGGTTGACGATCATCGTTTGGAGCTGGGCCTCGCTGATGTCAGTGTCCACTCCACGTATGACTCCTTTACAGGTGTTATCGGGGGCCGCGACATATGCCGCCACATGGTACATTCCTTCGCTTATCCGAATCTGTTGGATCGCGGCGTAGGCGTTTGCGTTCTTCTTCTCCGGTGTGGAAACTACGAGAATGTTCTGGGCGATGTTTGGGCAAACGATGTCACCTTCCGTCTCTGCCGGGGCAAGAGCAGCCGCCATGGCAATAGCCTGTGCGAGCCTAATTTGGCTTACTTTTCTGACGTCAAGTCCGTCCCTCGGCCTGACGATAATTCGTATGTGGTCCCTCGGCAGCCGGGGGAGCCTCGATGCAGCTGCGAGGCGCTTCATTGCACCTTGCGGGGCTGCCGTGCGGCGGCCTCCCTTCGAGCCCACATGTGATGCGTTGCCCGCGGAAACTGGCGTTTCTACACGAGCTTTCTTGTTCCTGCCCTGCGCTGTCGTCCAACCCGGGCGATTGGCTTCTTCGCGATAGATTTCCTCTCCTCCCACCATCTCTACTTCGGGCATGTTGCCCCTTTTCTCCCGCCCCTCGCCGTCGACGCTAGGCTGAGCCCGGTAGGGTTAGCCGAGCCGCGGCGCGTTCCACAAGAAAAGTTCAAATAATTCGGCAAAAAGACCACTCACAGAAAAAAGTCTGGTATCGACGTGATCCTCAGAAGAAACTGCGTCGAATGAAACGCAGCTCGAGCAGAGGCACCACAAAAATCTTAACGAAAACATTAACAGAAACGGGAGCCAATCTTCTCGCGTCCGCACTGGTCGGCACCTCCTGCGTCTCCCCCTTCTTTTAAGAAGTCTGTTAAAATGCTTGCGCTGGACCCGTTCTTGTAACACAGTACATAGAGACCTCCTAAGGCTGACTTGTTCTTATACTCAAGTGGTAATCATACTGGCAAATAATTATTATCAACCTCGCAATTCTCCAAACGAAATCGTACCCATCTGCACAGATATTCAGTAATGTTAAGGACAAAATAAAGCAAATCTGAGCTAACTGCATGCAACGATGGTTAGATGCCCCACATGCTTTGACAATGTTGAGCACTGCACGAAGGCTCAATCAACTCTTCTGAAACCTGGAAATCGGCACTCACCAGCACAGAATACAACGTACTACTTCGGGTGGTCCAGAGGACCCAGGAGCTGGCGGTGGGGCTCACCCTGCCCCTACCCCCGTAAGGGCGGCCCTCAGATGAACTTCCTCTTTAAGGAGAATTTGCCACTGAAGACTTCAATAAAGTTCTTTAACTGACTGAGCAGTTCGAAGCTTGCTACAATGCTATTGACAGAGTCAACGATAAGCTCTGTCTATAGCCTCCGTAAAAATACGCTAGACAACGTAAGCCTTATCCGCACGTACCGACTATTCTTTCCCATTTAACAACAGGAGTGACCCTCGCCATATCTCTTTGCATTTTGCGTCCAATATCTTTTCATAACTTAGATGTATGGCGCACAATGATGTCCTTCTCACTCACAATAGCAGTGAAACCGATAGAAGCAATGCCATAGGAATACAGATACACAGAGCAGTCATATTTACTACAGCGAGAGAAAAAAAATTGCGTAGGTATACACCTGGGCTGCCATTGAGTAGACTTTTAATGGAGCCAGAACTCAAGGTCAATTAGACTGTAGCAATGCAGATTTGTTTTGTTGTGAAACTAAAACACATGTGGCATCAGTAAACTTTTTGGTATTGAAAAAACAAACATAGTAGCATTTTGAATAAAGAAGAACATAGCAATGAACGCAATATTTCTTCTCTTGCTTGGATCTTCCCGCAGGTCACGGGATCAAATCCCGGCTGTGGCGGCTGCATTTCCGATAGAAATGGAAATGTTGTAGGCCCGTGTACTCAGATTTGGGTGCGCCTTAAAAAACCCTAGGTGGTTGAAATTTCCGGAGCCCTCCAATACGGCGTCTCTCTTAATCATGTGTTGGTTTTGGAACGTTAAACCCCACATATCAGTCAATCAATGCTTGGATCTTCAAGCCACACGTGAGTTGAAAAAAATAATTTATTATAAATTTAGTGTTCCCATATATAGCTTATAAGTATTGATAGAGAGCTTGTCAAATGGAGTATTTTTGGTACAAACCAGTCAATAAACCTGAAATATGAACAGTGAAAGCAGATTGCCCTTTAAGCAACCGACCACATTTTAGTAGTGCAGTTGATATAATTCAGTACAGGTGCACATAGTCTGGCCTGACTCAAGGTGCACAGTCCAGCTTCATTCTATAGCGAATCTCTCTTTTTTTTGACAGGTGCACACGAGAACACGCACTGCATACCATTATTAGAAACATTTGCGTAACATCACCATAAATGGTGGGCAAAGTTAGTGGTGTGCTAGCCATGTGTTCACCAACACGCACGGAACTTTGCCACTCCGTATTTGCAAGCACTTCCCGCGCTGCGACTGCCTTGTTGCGTAAGCCCGAACCTACTGGCGGTAGAGCTTGGATACATGGATCTGAGAAGACAGAAAAGCTCCGATGCTGTGTGTTTTATCTACCAAAAAATCGTCGACGCTTACGATTTCACCTGATGCTAAATGTCCGTGCAACTTCGTGTTATGGCAAGGCCAGAAGTTTTGAGTTTCCCAAAGGCACCGAGTACGAAGCCGTGAATATTATTTTTTCGTGAAGTAGGACAGCAACCAATACGCCATTATCTGCCTTTCCAGAAATGCGCTAGGTACCCACTACACGTTTGTAAAGTATTATGTCCACTTTAGATGGTACTTGTAGGCAATGACAATGAAGTACGTCTGCGCACTTCTGAGTAAGTAGGAGGCCACACTCAGGTTGTGCTATTGGCATTGTGTGATGACTGCTTGGGATTGCAAATTTATGCCCCGTTATGTTACACAGGCTAACGCTGTTCCTTGCCATTCGTGGTGCCTGTATACGGTCACTTTGCAAAATAAGTTTCCAGCGCCACCGTGTTTTTATTGGCTGCTAGAGCACAGTGTTTTACTGAGATGTTCTGCAAAGGGCACTGAAGAAAGAGCTGCCAATTGAGGCCTGTGGTATTTGTTTTCTAATTTATTTTCCGCCAGACGAAGTCTTAAAAAATCCAATTTGTTGAAGGGTGGCCACTAATGGCAACCCTGATGAAGACCACTGTAGACATAGATATAACAAAGGTCAAACTAGAGGAGAGCAACTACACCACCAGTGAGCCAAATGTCATTCGTTCACGCGCTCCCACAAATTGTTACCCATAGTTTAATCGTATATAGTTTTGGTCAGAATGTTGAAATTATTGGGGAAGTTTAAAGTAACCCCACTCTTTGGACGTGTGAAGATGGCATGCTGCCTGTGACCTTAGACTAACGCAGACACACACCTTTCAAACGCTGGAATCAAAAGCGTGCCAAGCTCTACGTAGCTGTAGAGAAGGTGTCCATCAACTAGGTAAGCGCCATCATAGTGACTCTCTGTTTAGGAAGGCATACGGGTTCCTTGAAAATAAGTCTCCCAGGCAAGGTAATATATGTTTCTCAAGTACAACACGTGCTGTCAACTGCACGGCTAGACTTTGGCCACTGCCAGCCGTATGAAAGCAATGTGTTTACGCCCTTCGTACGCCATTTGTAAGGCCTGAGGCTCGGCTTCAGGATGATCGTTTCTGAGGCTGACGAAAAAGCCGAAAACGCACCAGGAAAAACCCACGTTCTTGGACACAGCACGCGCAAGAAATGGGTGAGAGGTTTATCAGTGTTGTTCCATTCTTTTAGAAAATACTGCATGTATGACACATGCGTTAGAATGCGTGTGCCAACAAGTCTGCGAGAGATAGTTTTTTACCCTTAAAACTTGCGACGATTCTGTCACACTGAAAATACGTTGATGAGTCTCAGCTGTCAGCAGCGAAAATCGCGTGAATATGAGACCTTCTCAACCATAATGTGCTTTTTTTACTAACGCGCAATAGTGGTTGTCGTTGGGCGTCCGTAAAGGTAGCGATTGCAACAATGAAACATCAACGGGAACGTTTCCTTATTTCCAACATTATGACTTTTTATTTCGTAAGTACAAGTATGATCAAAATGTAAGTGATAAGCAATTGTAACATAACGTGCAAGCTTCAATAACACAATGTTAATCTGATTACAAATTTGTTGATTGTTAGTAGTTGCGATGTCTTCAGAAAAGTGGTCCAAATGTAGGAATGTATGGGGTAAAAATAATCGGCAAAATATGGAGGAGTTATGAAAATTAGTTCCTGCGAGAAATGACAACTAACAGACAATGATGCTAGGGAAAGTATAGGGGATGCTATAAGCAGTAATTGTCATGTTTATATTACAATTACTACTATTAAGATCTATACTTTTCTTGGAATCATTGTCTGTTAGTTATCATTTTTATCATGTCTAACAAATAAAATGAGCCCCCTTTGAATTTCAACTTTTTTTTCGGCTACAAACAAACATTCGGGTTTCATTGGTCAGAAGCGGCATCCGTGATAAAGCCTGCCAATAATTCTGCTTTGCAAGTTTTTATTACAATGCCCAGAGCGCTTTTTGGCATTGCATGGAAAAGGGGAGGGGGGTACAACACTCACAAGTCCAATCAAAAGCAAGTAGTTCAAATACTGTACAGCAGTAAGTAGCCAAATGCACAAAGAAAACGCGAAACAGCACAACATATTGAGCGCTAAAGCTCACGAGCAAACATCGCATAGAAAATCACGAGGACTATTCACAATGCAAGTTCTGCAAAGGTGAAGCAGACACTTCAGGGGAGATATCAGAGACAATGTTTATTGATTGAGTTGTGGGATTTAACGTCTCGAAACCCCCATATGGATAAGAGAGACGCCGAAGTGTAGGGCTCCGGGAATTTCGACCACCTGGGGTTCTTTAACGTGCACCCAAACCTGAGTACACGGGCCTACAACATTTCCGCCTCCATCGGAAATGCAGCCTCCAAAGCTGGGATTCAATCCTGCCACCTGCAGGTCAGCAGCCGAGTGCCTTAGCCACTAGACCACCGTGACAAGGCAACAGAGATAATGTTGCTAGGCAATTTGTCCCACTCACGAATTGTTCTGAAAGAAAAAAACTCCATGCTGAAGGTGTTCGTTCTACATCTCATCTTCTTGATCTTGTAGGCATAATCAGGACGGGGTGAGACGTAAGCAAGATTGGGCAAGAAAAGGTACCGGTTAGTACGAGTGATGTTACGAAATATACTTTGAAAAAACATGCATCTATACCTTTTTTTTTTTCGCTCATGATGGGGGCTCACCAAGAATGTCTGGAAATATTTTTACAAGCAACTGCTCCGAAAGCACTCGTGTAATAGTGACACTATTAGGCACAAAGACAAACTAGCAATGTAATCTTTGTGCGGCCTGCATCGACGTTTTCAAACATGATTCCTTGAGCAGGTTTCACAGCGGTTACAGAACTGCTCATCGTCAATTTAAATTTGCGCCCTCGTCAGCCAGTGTATGGTTCACACTTGATCCAAGGGTGAACAGCAGATATCAACTTTGGCGGCTGGTGTGCCGATAAGAGTGAACGGCTCTGAGCACCTCGCGCAACACGCGATTTGCTAGGCCTAATTATACTTCAACTTTACAAGTTAAACTTTTTTTCTTTGCCCCGCCGCGGTGGTCTAGCGCCTAAGATACTCGGCTGCAGCCCCGCCACGGTGGTCTAGTGGCTAAGGTACTCGGCTGCTGACCCGCAGGTCGCCGGATCAAATCCCGGCTGTGGCGGCTGCATTTCCGATGGAGGCGGGAATGTTGTAGGCCCGATTAGAAAAGATTTGTGGGGTTTAACGTCCCAAAACCACCATATGATTATGAGAGACGCCGTAGTGGAGGGCTCCGGAAATTTTGACCACCTGGGGTTCTTTAACGTGCACCCAAATCTGAGCACACGGGCCTACAACATTTCCGCCTCCATCGGAAATGCAGCCGCCACAGCCGGGATTTGAACCCGCGACCTGCGGATCAGCAGCCGAGTACCTTAGCCACTAGACCATGGCGGCGGGGCATGTTGTAGGCCCGCGTGCTCAGATTTGGGTGCACGTTAAAGAACCCCAGGTGGTCGAAATTTCCGGAGCCCTCCACAGCGGCGTCTCTCATAATCTTATGGTGGTTCAGGGACGTTAAACCCTACATATCAGTCAGATACTCGGCTGCTGACCCGCAGGTCGCGGAATCGAATCCCGGCTGCCTCGGCTGCACATCCGATGGAAGCGGAAATGTTGTAGGCCCGTGTGCTCAGATTTAGGTGCACGTTAAGAAACCCAAGGTGGTCAGAATTTCCGGAGCCCACCACTACAGCGCCTCTCATAATTGTATGGTGGTTTTCGGACGTTAAACCCTACATATCAATCAAGAAGTTATTTTTTTATGTTACAAAGCAATGTGAGCAAATAATATTCCCTTTAAGAATCATTTTTGAAAATATTTTAGTACACGAGAAGGTACAATTCGCAATCGTTGCGTGTGTTCCTGCAATGTTCGCCACTAATACCCTCGTTCGCGGAACCATTCTTGCTCTTCAACAACAATTTTTTCGCAGTGTTTTTAATCGCACTTGTGGAGCCACTTGAATTAATATATTTTTTAAATGTGTGGCTCTTATTGTTGCCTCTACTCTTTGTTCTCGTTGTGATGAGGTGAGAGCTCTAGTGATCACAGCGTTATAATACTCCCATTCTATTGCGATCTCCTGCCTTCGTTTCGGAAACAAGAAAACAAACAGCAATATTTTCATTCGGCCACTGTTTTGTTTACACAATCTCACGGTGTTGAAAACGACGTCGGAAGCGATAGTTTTGCCGAAGCACTTGAAGGCTGTCACTTGGTCTCAACGACTGCTTGGTCTCAACGACTTGATCTCAAGAATCACTTGGTCTCAACAACTGTACCCAGCGCAGCCTCGGGATTAGTTCGCCCGCGCTTCATGTAAGCGAGATTTCCTCACAGCCTAGCCAGCTTGGCATGGTTAACTATCATTCCAGAATACAAACGTTGAAAGCAGCGTTTTTTCGCCGTCGCCATATGTATTGCTTTTTTTGTTCTATTTTGTATTCTGCAGGCTCTAGATGCGATACCGTTTTGAGTTCCTCTTGGAAACAGCGCAGCGATGCCATTCTGCGAAACTTGAGTCGAGATGACAGAAGTTGCACGAACAGGAGGACAAAGGCGCGTGTGCTTTTCACTTTCAGCAAGCGAGCACGTCCCGTGCTACACCGTTGAAAGCACGCCCGCGTGAAATAGAAAGCGAAACTGAGGTACAGGATATAAATAAAAATGAAATAATATCTGCCTTTCCGTGAATCGCACTGAGCGGCGTAAGGCGAAGCTCATTACACGTCCATTCGAAAAGTGAGAGCTTCCACGTTACCGACTCTCTTGGCTGGCTTTTTATTGGTCCGCCTTTGGTGACCATATATATAAACGCACCTGTAGTCGATCCTGACGATACGTCGACGCCAGTTCACCGTTCAGAGAAGAATTCTTGTCGAAGAATCACATTTGCCGTTCTCGTGGGAATCGAAAATGGCCGAGCGTCGAGCTATGATCCGCAGCTTGCTACTCATTGGTAAGCATCCTTCTTTTAAGTGTCTCTAAATATTCTCTTGAAAATGCTGCCTACATGGCCGGTATAAAACACGCACCCTCTGAGCGAACAAACGAGCATTGTAGCCAATGTGCCACAGCGGAGACGTGGAGACAGTGAAGTTGTGCTTGGAAAACAGTTCGAGAGTTTTTTAGCAGGAACCGCATTGCGACAAAAAAAAAAAAAAAAAGAATCACATGTTTGCCATGATGGGAGTCAGAATAGAGTGTAATCAAGCAAAACCTCGCTAAGATGGCCCAAAGCGCCTTGTTAGAAGGCACGCTAGTGCCATTTACTCTGTGCGTTTTGCATAAACAGCGTCAGTCTAATACAAAAGCTTTAATATAACAGAATACTAGAGTGACCTCACATGACACGAGAAATCTTTAGTTAGTACTGGTCTGCTAGGGAAATTCAGAGCTTTATCGTATTTCTTGAAACTACATCTCCATCGTTGCTTGTTTCCGAATGGTGGTGCCAAGAACGGTTTTTATAGACCACACAGAATGCTATCGAATTTTCCTTGACCGACAGCGTAACTAAAGGTGGTTGAGTTTCATTAGTGTAAGTAGCTGATAATATTTTCGCAGGTATATAGTCTACCTTTTATCACTGATTTTGTGGCACATAATGAAATTAACGAGATGTAACCTATAAACTTACACAAAAACCAATTTCCGTAATAATGCGTCAGGAATAATAGCGCAACTCACAACAACCTTTTGGTGTCCCACTCTTATATAAAAATAAACTATGTTCCACGCTCGCCTTACTAGCTATTAGAGGCGCTGACTAACACTCCCAGACTTATATGCCCCATATATTCTCGTAACGTCTACGGGAGGACGACTACCTCTGTAGCTCAGTAGATGCAGCGCCTCATTCGGAAACTGCAAGTTTGGCTCATGGCGGCTATTGCTTGTGTTTAAAAAAATAAAAAAAAACTTTAGTTTATTCATTTACATATGAGACCGTATAAATGCATTGAAAATACTCCTTTACTTTACAAGGTCTCATATGAAGGCGAATAAAATAAAATTTTGAAAGCACAACTTGAGGCCGTCATATACCAAACTTGCAACCTTCGAATGAGGCACTTTAAAAGAACTCATATGAAGGTACAGAGATTAAAGTTTTTGAAATTACAACTCACAGCCGTAATTGACCAAAGCTGCAACTTCCGAATGAGGCGCTGCATCTACATCTACAGAAGTGGTCGTCCTCCTGTAGACTTCATCAATTATTAATGTGCATATATGTGAGGGAGCGTTAGTCAGCGCCACTGGCAGCTAAGATGGTGAGCGTGGAACACACTTTTTTTTAATACAAAGCTGTAGCCACCAGAATATCGGTATGAATCGCACTATTATTCCGGACGCCTGATTACGAAAATAAGTTTTTGTGTAAGTTTGTATATTACACTTAGTTAATTGCATTGTGTCAAATCAAATCTTCTTTAAAAAAATTGAAAAAAAAAAAACAAGACCTTTAAGCGGAAGCGAAGATGTTTGGGGCCCTTTTTTTCAGATTTAGGTGCCTACTGGAAGAACGCAGGTGGTCGGAAATACGAAATCCCTCCGTTGCGGCAACTTTCATAACAATATCTTGGTTTAGGACAATAAATCTCAAAAAATTATTAAGAAAGGGTCTTCAGCAGCTTCTGTTTTCTTTGTTGTCACTACATTATATTATACATGTTTTGTTCGATATCGTTTAACAACATTTCACTAGATGATGCTGAAGCTGCAGTGCGCTCAATACAATATTGCTGGTGAAGTTGGAGCTCTCCGAGAAAAATAATCCCCATACTATTGCGTTCATTGTCCTTGTTGTTTGCGTTCCTTGAAACCTAAATGGAATATTTGCAGATTTAAAGAGGCTTTACTCATTGGATACAGAGAAAGAGAGAGACATAGAGGAAGGCTGGAAGGTTCATAAGAAAATAAATTCCAGTTTGCTACCTTGTACTGGGGAAGTGCAGGGTAGCAGGGCGCAGGGAGGTCCACGGTGCAATTTACCTATCTACCGATTCTTGGCTATTTCTGCATTGTCAAGAAAACACCTCAGAATCACTTGAAAAGCAATCAGCGTTGCTCAAATGTTACCCTCAGCGTAAATTGTGCTTCTTTAAAAAACTAGCAATGTATAATGCACATACCTGTCGTGTATCACCAGAAAAAAGCATGCTGGAGGCCTTCATTCGCATAGAAAGGACCACTTACGTCATCTCAATCAGTGGGCGACCAATTTCTTACGCCAAAAGCCACCAGTTTCTAGGCATCATTAGTGATAGGGACCTCTGTTGGAGTCCGCATGTGGCCTTTATGAAGAAGCGCCTGACCACTATTTCCTGATTGTTCAAGTTCCCGGCAGGAAAGACGTGGGGGATGTCAGTAGGCGCAATTATGGAACTTCACCGAGCCCTGTTTCTCGGTTTCCTGACATATAGCTTGCCCGTGCTAAGCAATACCTGCAAGACCAATGTTCGTGTTCTACAGGCAGTAGAAGCCCAAGCACTGAGAGTGTGCCTTAATCTGCCCAGATGTACGTCAACAAGGCAACAATTGCAATTGCTGGTGACTATCCACTTGCTAGGGACAGACGCTACACCACATCATGTGCATCTCTCCATTTTATGAAATCCAGAAACAGTCACTGGCGTCTGTTCTTGCGTGCACCGACAACAAAGCACTGTTGAAATTCCTACGCAACATGGGCTTGAACAAGCGGCTGTAACAGCACAGCAATGTCACACACCGTGAAAGACAAGACTGGACTATGACTGAGTGTGCGCGCGTGTGCTGCTTAATGTGCTGTGTTTATTTCTCTTCTCTCTCTCCTCTCTATTTTTTCTTCTCCCCCATCCCCCTCCCATGCGCAGGGTAGCAAACCGGCTACCTATAGACTGGTTAACATCCCTGCCATTTTTTTCCTCATAATTTCCCACCTTTTCCTATCGTAGATGATTTTTGATGGTACATTTTTGTTTTGAAAAATTCCGTACGCTGTGACGTACCAATGCATATGTTATGCGAACTATCTGGCTGCGCGTACCGACTTTTGCTTTAAGTTGTTTGTAAATGTCCCATGGCATTTCTTGCTGTGTTTGTTTGAACGGTATTGCATTCCTTAGTCGGCGTGCTCTGCCTCTCCTCGTTGAGATGACCTGCAGTGCCTACCTACTCCTTGCCTATAGGATAGAAGGCATGCAAAATATACGTATGCGTGCAAGTTCGCATTAACAAGTACCATAAAATGACCCACTCGAAGCGGTTTGGAAGATGAGTTCTTAAATAAAAAAATATTGATGGAGCCAAGGTTCTGGTTGGGGGGCTCGACGACAACAATCCCGGCGTTCGACGACAATCCCACTAAATTTTCATAGCACCCTGCGCTTGGTTGTTGTTTGTATATCAAGAAAAAATATGTCGCCATCATTTAAGGTATCACAGAAACTTTCTTGTAAAAAAACAGTAAATTAAATGAAAACTTAAACCTGTGATATATAAGGCAAATTAGCACGTCACAATCGAAGACGTATAATAAAGAAGTAGTGCTACACAAATGTCTCCGCGAGAAGACGACACTATACAGTGGGTCATACCATTGCATAAACCTCAGTTCGGGCGAGCCGCGGGACACCTATATAGTTGGTCTCCTTGCATGCTCTCTTGCTAAATAGGGAGCAATTTGTGGGCCCAGACTGTAATGCACTGTCGCCACTTGGCGTAAAGCAGGCAGAAGTTCATATAAAAATGGCAAAAAAAACTAGTCAAGCGAGAAATAAAAAAGGAGAGAAATAAAGAGAAAAGAATAGGCATTAAAGTAAGAGTGAATAGAAAGAAATAGGGAAGAAAAGACAGAAAGCTGGAGAAGAGAAAAAGAAAGAAAGAGCAAACCAAATTGAAAAAAAAAGAAGGCTGCCCACCTCCACATTTCCACAAGACTTGGCACCATTAGTGCAGGGCTTACATAACTTTCCTTTACAATGTAAAAGAGCGCGAAAAAAAAAAAAACATGTGAACACACCAAGAGACAACACGTCGGGCGCTTGTTCCGTATAGATGTTTTTTTACGCGCTATTTTACAATACATTAGCAACTATAGCTCAGCTTGTTGCATTAATTTTTTGCTACTTTCGTTCTTTGATTGGGCGTATGCAGCGCTCGTCGCCAAGTGCACGGCATTACCCCCCTCGTGTGACAAGTGCTACATCCGTTCTTTGGACAACTGCGGCGCTGGCCTGTTTTTGTTCGCCACGGGAAACAAGGTACCGGAAACGGACGCTGACCAGGAAGATTTCTGCAGGTACGTAACTTTTTTTTTTCATTATTGAAATGATCAAATAGAAGACCGTTGGTGCCATAACGGTAGCACCGGCTACTGCTTCTCACTTAGCAGACAAAATATGTCGTAAGAAAAAACAATAAGGGCATAAATGCAAGACAGTAAAACTATGTGAAAATACAGGACAGTGAAACATCACATGACAGTTCAGATACGTCTAATAGGTTCATATGTACAAAGTTCCACACAGACAAGGTAAATTCACACATAGATAAATGATTACACAAATCAGACATACTATCTCAATATTACACATTTTCTATGGTATGAAGGAAAAGGCGGCATTCCATACAGTAGATGAATGTTGCTATAAAATATTTCAATCTTCAAGAAACTTCTTGAAGGCGACAGCTGCTTATTTCTGAAGACCTGCCGTTGACCATGGGCCTAGTATTTTTTTCACTCTGAAGGACCCCCTATATAAAGGTTGCAAACTTGCTCGTAATACATTTTTTTTGTCCCATATTTCGGGCACTCCAGAAGCAGGTGATGTACACCTTCGTCAAGGTGGTGGCAGGAACAGTTTGTACTAGACGCACGCTGTATTCTGTGTAGGAAGTGTGGTGTAAACGCTGTACCAAGCCGTAAGCAGTCAACTAACATCTCAAATTTTCCAATTTACCGCAGCTCTGATAGAATCCTAAGCTTTAAGCAATGGTCAATAAGATATGAGTCCGTACTTTCCGACTTTTTACTGAACCTGTTGTCTTTGATGACGCTACAGGCTATCTGTCTCAGGAGTAGATGGATTTCAATGTGTGAAATTTTGAGGGCAATTGTTTCGTCGTTATTGTGGGCCCTATTTGATGTGGTGTCGGCTGCAGTGTGTCCTGGAATACTGCAGTGGCTTTATATTTATTGAAATCGATCACGTGGTTCATTGTTGTTACTTTTGACTGTTATTATAGGGTCTCATATAAAAGTGTAAAGAAGTTTTTACATCACTTTGCAGCGACGCTGCAGCGGACTGTGAATCGATAAACATGACTGATTTTCGCGCCACGTTTACTGATGTTATAAAGAGTAACGCAGATAGAATCACAAACAGTACCGCAGCACCAGAAGACGTCACTCGACATAATTTAGATGTCTTCTGTACTGCAAAGTGTGTAATGACAAACGCTGAAGAGAGGGATTTATCATCGTGTCATTTCTACCAATCACGTGACCTCAAGCACGGGGCGAATGCTTCTGTATGCCATTCAAAGCAGCGTAGATAGGAGCACTATTTATGCGTATATACCAAGCCTTTTGAAAAGTGTTAAACCAGCCCTGCATCGCGGACATTGATGACACAGCGAAGCTGGCATCCTTTTCTTCAACAGGCTATCGCATTCATATATCTTGTGAGCCTTTCAGATGCGTCTTGCCTAGCTTGCCTAGCTCCTAATTGAAGATCCTTTGTTAAGCTTTGAGGTGGTAGAATAACTTATCATAACCACGAAGTATCACGTGATAGGGGTGTGACTGTGGTAACGCACACGCTATTTGTTGGGCTGAGTTGTTCCTTTTCAGTGGAGGTGACGAAGACTCGCGCATGATTTTCGTAGCACATGTGCATCTATGATAATGACAGCTTTCGGACAGGCCACACAGATTTCTGTGGCAGATACCCGTTAGTTAAGCTCACTGCTGCTTTCATATTTAGTGGAGCAGTTCTGAGTATTTGGTTTGACTCAATGTATGTAACACACACCTGTGTCACATGAAACACTCGACGAAAGAGGATTAAATTTTTTTAGGGGCGAAGCTCCTTATAGCAACACCCATTCGTCCCTCGTAGTAGTAGTACTAGTGTGTAACCAGTCTTACATTTTGACCTTCAAGGTGGTGCCGGAGGGAGATTTCTTCTGTGCGTTGTTGAACAATAAAAAAAATCGCAGCGTGCGCGTTAACTAAAAGCCGAATTCTTCCGTCTCTCATTTTCCATTAGCAGCCATTGGCATGTTCTACTATGAAACGATAGTAGAAGTAGAAGTGTTAAAAGCTGACTTCTGCTGTCTCTCATTTCCAGTAGCAGCCATTGTTTACCTAGAATGTAGTGCCTGGTGAGATTTCTCCTGTGCGTGATTAAACAGTAAAAATTTTTTCTTCGAAACGCCGTTGATTGATGAAGTAAACCAACGGAAGACGTCAGATGTTTTCTAAAAGGACAACGAAAAGACGCCAGATGTTTCTTAAGCGAAACTAAAAAGAAGACGCCAGCTGCTTAGCGAAAGACGCCAGGTGTTTTCTAAAGCAACGGTTTTATAATCAAAACCATATCGATACAGGTTTGTAAGTGTCGATGCTCGTTGCCGTCGGTGTGTGCTCGTATGGATAAGGATGCCGAAAGGTGGGCGCGCCGGGCAGTGGCGGCGTGGGCTCTCAGACAGGACCCTGAAGTGAGAGCACGCGAGGCAGAAGCGCGCCGGGAAGCTGCGCGACGTCGCCGCCAAGATTCTGCTGTACGGCAACAAGAAGCCGCATCAGCAAGGCAGCGTCGGCAAGATTCCGCCGTACGTGAACAAGATGCTGCAGCGGCACGTCAGCGTCAGCAAGATACTTTCGTACGGGAACGAGAGCCCGAGGCAGCCCGACAACGTCGCGAATCAGATCTTGAAAACGTTCGTCAATAGAAAGCGGCGAGGAAGCGCGCATATCGCCAGGCGAAAACAGACGAAAATTTCATGGTATTGCTTCCAGGAGCTTCGCCCAATCTCATCGTCATTCACCTCGTGGATTTGCCGTCAATTTTCTTAACCCTCCTTGCACTCGATCAAGAACAGGTTTGCTGTTAAAAAAATGTGCGAGCTGTTCAACCCTGTGAAAATCATGACCAGCGACGCTGCTTAGCATATGGCACAGGGGTGGCACAAAATTTCAATCCATAGCTGACCACAGCTAGGAACTAAATTTTAAATGAGTCCTAAGAATGTCCATTCTGACTTTATCGTACGCACCTTTAAAGTTAGGCTTTTCAGCAGCAATGCACTTTCCTTTTTTAGATGCGGAAGCATCTTATACTCGCGCCTTGTAGTGCGCCGTCCGCGCCGTCCGCACCGCTTCTCGAACATTCGACAGCTGACGCGCGCGCATGCGCCGTCGCGCCGTCGCCCACCATCTGTGCCGCGCGCACTTCTCCTTTGAGAACATTCGACAGCTGACAGCGCATGCGCCGTCGCGCCGTCGCCATCTGTGCCGCGCGCGCGCTTCTCCTTCGAGAACATTCGACAGCTGACAGCGCATGCGCCGTCGCGCTGTATATATACTCAAGGTCGGCGCTCGCTCGCTCAGTTGCCGCTCGTCCGTTGGTTTGTACTCACTCTTTACTTTACCGACCACAAAGCCATCGTCCTCAAAGTTCGTCGCAATAAATAAAACACCGCCCTTTCGCATACGTGCCGTACGTGTTCACTCATTTAACACCCCATTTCAGTACCACGTTAACCAATTTAGCCATCGACCCAAGTAAGTCGCAATTTAACACCCGTTAACCAATTACATGCTTCCGCATCCTCCTCAGTGTTCCCCCGAGGGAAGCTGCGGGCAATTTTTTTTAACGAATTCTCCTTCAGGCGAAATGCAGTGTCTTGCCAATCTTGCCTATTGCTCTTGACGCTTCGAGCGTGGTCTTAACCGGTATTTACCGCACATGTTTTTACCAGGCCTGCTAGCAGTTGTGCTTCTCGTCTCATTATGTTGCCCTCAACTTTTTGTTGACACTGAACCCAGCCACATGCAGCTTCGCTGTAGAAATAAACGTTTATTTTCTCATGATCATATTTGCGCAAATGCGGTTCACGCCGCACTGCGCATCACCCTTGGACACCAGGCATTTCCGAGAAAATGTAATAGAAGCGTTGTTCCGTGAATTCAACAGATATTGCCCATTCTTGTTGTGATCAAACAGGATTTTCAATAGACATGCTGGCGTCTAATCTATCCCGACGCATGACTGAAAATAGGGAAGCCATGGTCCCCCCCCCCCCCCCTCGTTTGTCTAGGCAACTTTTCATTTGTCAACCTTAAAACAGTGATATTACTCTAAGGGCCCAGCCCTTGTGTTTACAGCTTACACCCAGCGAGCTTAACTTGGCCGTTTTCTGGTCAAATAGTCCTCTAAGCATGGTCCTGCTTTTACTATTTTTTGCTTTAGTAGGCGTGAAGTTGAAGGAAACCTTTATTAGAGTATAAATTAACGATACTCACCTCTGTAGGTTATTTCACCAGAAACAACAATCTTCTTATTTATGATTACCTTGCGCGGGTTTTCTCCTAAATTCAACAGAGTGCGTGCGTGCCTAGTCCGGCCATAGAGGTGGCTACCTACTACGACGACGATTACTATATACATCGCGAAAGCGCGACTTACGGCTTAAAGGGGTACTGACACAAAATTTCGGGGCCGAGAAATCCTGTGGGGCCAATTCTCATGAACATTCGCATACCATCTGCAAGATATCAACAGCGAATATAGCAATTGAAAGGTATTTTAAATTAATTTTGAAGTTTGCGTGAGCGACCGACTCCATAGCGCTATGGACACCCTCGGAGGTGACCCCGAGGGGACCCCCAACTTCCCTCACGTCACCATGCTGCGGTCAATAAAACAAATTATGATGACGTCATAGTCGCCATTTTTCTTTTGCCGAGTTAGTTCCCGAAGTATATATTTCTTGGTGGCACACGCTTAGAAAGTTTAGTGTTTGGCGACATTCCAGTACCGTTTACTATTCGAAAGTAATTCTAGTTGCGGATCGTGCGGAAGTGCGTCACAGTTCCTTATGCTGACGTGGTCAAGAGTTGCCCACGCTAGGTGGTGACAGTTCACCTAGTTTTTGCAATTTTCTGAAACCGAAACTCAAACTGGTCGATAATGAGGGGTCTGTAATTATTTATCTTTTGCGTGCTGCAGCAAACACTGGGTCGTGTCAAGACTAACAGCCCTACAGCAACGCATTGCAGCAGAAAAACGCGAGGCCAAATTTTTTTGTGTCAGTACCCCTTTAAGGAGCTTCGCCCCTGAAACGCGACGTGCAGTGAACCGTGCCATTGACTGCTCGGTGTAACAGACAAAAAACGTTCTTTTAACGCTGGGTTCTCACCATATTGTTTCATACAATAATACATAGAGGGGAATCTGGCGCTAGTGTCAACGCGGGATACTTCAGTGGCGCTTGTACCCCTATAGGAATTATGGGAAGTACAGGCTTCGGATCTGCTTCGAATGAATCACGTTTTTGCGATTCACAACGCTTGTTTGGTGAGTGTAAAGCAAAGTGATATGAAGGTATGTTTAATTGAAACTTGTTTCATTTCATTTTATGCAAAGTTTATTGCAAAACGTTTTTGTGTCTAGGCCGTAAATGTGAAACCTGGACAAATGTAACCATCAGAATATGCATTGCTCTGCCATTGCGTTTCTGATTTGGCATCAAGGTATAATGAATTATTCTTTCCAATATTTCAAAATAAACATCGTTGTTTTGCCCTAAAAAGTATGCAATATCTATTTATAGAAATAACAGAACAGTATTAGGTGAGAAATGCTTGACGTTTTGTCGGCTGCGATGCCAGGTGCATCTGTTCAAGTGGTCTGCCCCCAGCGCACCTCTTGTGTTGTTGTAAAGTCGAGTAAAAAAAGCGTGGCGGTGCATCTACTTCACGTCAGCGTCGTTTTGCAGTTGATTTCACCGAGTTTTGGCAAGACGCCTTAACAACAATGTGAACTTAATGTAATATCCTGTACTAGCATGGGACCCTACATCTATGTGCAGCGGTGAGTAAGTGACGCATCTCTTAAACTGTCAAACACTACTTATACAGCTCCAGCATTGCAGTAAATTGAGAGGCCTAGCAGTTTTCAGCTTCTTTGAACAACAAAGGTGCAGCTACAGTCCTTTACACCCACCCCCTTGCCCACTCTACGCAAAGAACGAAACTGAAACTGTAGAAAAAGATCCGTAGAACGTTCACTGGTAAATGCGATCCAGTTCGAAGCCTGTACTTCCCATAATTACAATGTGGGTACACGAATGCGCCGCCAGATTCTCCTTTAGGCGCTATTGTATGAAACTCTACATTTATCACGCACGAAACGCCGTTAGGGATGCTACGCGATTCCTTCGCATTTCCTCACGATTCCCTTCAGAGAGGCGGAACTTTTTTTTTTCATTGGATATTAAATTAACCATCCAGCCCACTTGGTCCCTGGGTAGTCTCAATTTTGTGCCTTTGACGAATAAAACACCCAAGCACGCGGATTTCATCAGCTTCGGGTTGCTTTCAGATAAGAATTCACTGTCTTGGGGCGCCTCTCCGAACCATTTGCTTGAACTATACATCCCTTCAATTGTGAGATCATTCACAATTGTTGTTCTGACTCTAAATCGTGAACCACTTCGTCTACACACACACACATCCCTTGCTAAGTGTGAGACCCGAGTTACGGCTTTATTGATTGATTCGTGGGGTTTAACGGCCCAAAACCACCATATGATTATCAGAGACACCGTAGTGGAGGGCTCCGGAAATTTCGACCACCTGGGGTTCTTTAACGTGCAGCCAAATCTGAGTACACGGGCCTACAATATTTCCGCATGTACCGGAAAAGCAGCCCCCACAGCTGGAATTTGATCCCGCGACCGGCTGGTCAGCAGCCGAGTACCTTAGTCACTAGACCACCGTGGCCGGGCCCGAGGGACGGCTTTCAGCCCTCCCATAGTAGACTACCTTGTACTTTAAGTCGACGAACATTTCTTCTAAACACAGCATACCGATCAAGAAGATTTTACGGTATGGCTTTCTGCACTCCTATGGTAGAATAACAAGTACTCTTAATCGTCAAACACTTTTGCTATATACACAATTTAGAACGCGCGATGTACACCTAGAAGGGCCGGTGCGTGATAGCAAAATTTAAGGAAAGTATGATATTACAGAAACAAGCGTGTTGAGAGGACTCGCCAATGTCAATGTTGTTACTGGACTGGACGTCACCTCTAGTGTCATCTTACCATATAAAAATTTCGCGGGAGAGCTTTTCCTGTTATTGCGACACACACACACACACACGCGCACACACACACACACACACACACACACGTACACGCACACACACACACACACACACACACACACACACACACACACACACACACACACACACACACACACACACACACGCTCGCACGCACACGAACACGCACACACACAGATAGAGAGAGAGAGAGGCTTATTTACAGAAAAGCAGAGTGGTCGGCGGGAGCGATAACATGCTCTAGCCTGCTACTCTACACCGAGGGAGGGCAGATGGGAGGAAAAAGTGTAATCAATGACAGTGGTTAAATAGAAAGGTGAGTGTATAAAGTCCTTTCAAATTGAGAAAATTTTATGGCTATCGGCGTCAGTATCAGTGGTGGTGATTGTATCTTAAGAATTGACGTTGTCTGCGAACAAAACATTTGAGAAAGATACAACTTAAAAATTGGCCGCGTATCTGCATGTTAATCTGCAAATGTCGTACGACAGTCTTGCGTGTGGAGAGAGTGAACAAAACATTTATTTGATGTTCTGCGCAAAAAAATCGGTGAATGGTATTCTGGAGGCACTGCGTTAGAGTGCCTCGAGCGTGCAGTGGAGGCGAACGAGCGCACCAAGTCACGTCACAAGTGAGACATGAGCGCCATCTGGCTGTTTTCTCAGAAAACGAACCGCGTGACTTTGGGACGGGTGTGTGCGCCCGTCTCCTAGGTGATAAGGTGTAGAACGCAAGGTGACCGGTAGGTGCCACCACCGTCTCGTCTTAGCAAAGCGTTAGAAAGACTCGCCTTTCCGTGCAAGCGTTGCATGGTCAGCGGCGCGTGATAAGCGCTACGGTATTTAAAATAACTTACGTATGGCTTTTCTAGTAAAATACGCACATGCAGAATATATACGTGTTGTTATGCTGCCCCTGATATGCGCAATAATTGCTTTTTAATTGACAATTGCACAAGTATGAACGCTAAACCTTAAGCAACATTGGTGGGTGCTGTGGATGGGATCGGCCGTTTCAAGTGCCTGGTGCCATTAAGAGTGGACAAACAGAAAATTGTTCAGACAGACATACCAAAACGTTTGCGCTGAAGGTCCCCAAGAAAGACTATCGTCTTTAAAAATGGCAGATCCCGCGTACAGTGGGAATCGATGACATGCGAAACACTAATGAAGGTCGTTATGTCATTGAAATCAGCCCAACGTTACGAGGGGAACGTTGTACCTTACTTGACATACATGACATGATTATCATGTTTAGACATGCCAGTTACTTTCGCCGTCTATTCACGCACGTGATACCAAGTTTGGTATATGTGGAACTAGCAAAACGGCCGCAAGCGCGCTATGAGCATAGCATGTAGTAATGTTTTAAATTACATACATGTGATGATTAGCGTGTTTAGACGTCGTCCATTCGCGTCAAGTCATACCCCATTTCGTACATGTGAAGCTAGCGAAACGGCCATGAGCGCATCATAAGCGTGCTATGCTGTCATGCACTTACATGACACACATGTAATGATTATCATGTTTTAACTAGTCGTATACCTTCGTCATCTATTGATGACACGTAACACCAAATATGATATATGCGAAGCTCGCGAAACGACCGCGAGCGCATTATGAGCGTAGCATGTAATCATGCTTTACATGACACGCATGCCATGATTATCATGTTCGGACGTGCAATTTACCTTCGTCGTCCGTACGTGACACGTAATACCAAGTTTTGTATATGTGAAGCTAGCGAAACGGTCGCGAGAGCATGGCATGTAATGTTCATACATGACGTGCATATCATGATTATCATGTTTGCATCAGTCACCTTTGTCACCAATTTACGTCACGTAATAAAAAATTTGGTATATATGAAGCCAGCGAAGTGACCGCGACAGCGCCATGAGCGTGGCGTCTAGTCGTGACTTATATAACAGGCATGTCATGATTTCCATGTTTGGGTCTGTCACTAATTTTCGCCATGCAGCCATGTCATACCATACCAGTTTCGCAGTATGTCATGGGAACGAAACCACTGTAAGAGCAGCAAGACAATGAAATGTAAGCCACGATATTCATGACATACGTGTCATAATTTTCATGTTATGACCAGTCACTTATGCTCGCCCTACCGTCATGTTTTTGCATACCAATTTTGGTAACTTTACCATTGTCGAAACGGCCAGGAAATCTAGAAGTCATAGGCGGCTAGATAAATAGATAGATAGGTACGCTCTTAGTCGCCGAAGTTCGCTGAGCAGTGCATAACTTAAAAGCATTTCACTCGAGTTGGAACCTAGTGCAGGCTCGCTGCGTCATAATAAGACATCTATGCTATTGCTTGAAGCTGCTTCGAAGAAAAAAAAAATTAGCAGCTCCCACGTACAGGGGGAATCGAGGATATGCGAAGCACAAATGAGGAAGGGTGATAGGTTTCCTTAAAATCAGCACACCGTTAAGAGGTGGAGGTATATTATGCCGTACATAACTTCCATGGCATGATTATCATTGTAATAATACTGATTGTTGGCCTAGTTGGTATTTACTTAATGGCATGATTTGGCCGCAAAAGAGACACACACAAGAAAAGGAACACTCAAACGACAAGCACAGGCGGCACTTCCAACTAAAGCAGACTAGGTGCAGACCCAGACTTATGTACGAAAATATAGACATGCGCAGTCTTCAAACAGCCTTACGCTATCCAACAATCAAACAATCTTGTCTCCGAAGCATACAACGTCACCGACGGTTCGCTGATACACCTTTCACCTTTCTTTTTAATGTAATAGGCTTCCATCAGCTCACGCGCAGTTTTGTACCTGCTTCTACCCAGAATCTTAAACTCATTAAAACGTGGTACACACCCACAGGTTTTAATGGTACACACCCACAGGTGATTGTTGGATAGCGTAAGGCTGTTTGAAGACTGCGCATGTCTATATTTTCGTACATAAGTCTGGGTCTGCACCTAGTCTGCTTTAGTTGGAAGTGCCGCCTGTGCTTGTCGTTTGAGTGTTCCTTTTCTTGTGTGTGTCTCTTTTGCGGCCAAATCATGCCATTATGATTATCATGTTTGGGCGTTTCATTCACGTTCGTCATTTATTAACGTCACCTGATGACCAACTTTGGTATAGCTAGCGTAACGGCCGTGAGCGTGCTATGAGCGTAGCATGAAGCCATGTTTTACATGAAATCCATATTATGATGATCATATTTGGACGTGTCATTTACTTTCGTCGTCTATTCACTTCCCGTGACACCAAATTTGGTACGTGTGGCGCGATGGCGGCGAGTGTGTCATGAAGGGCCCAATATACTCCGACGCAACGTTGACGCACGCGCAGGTTGGGCGCAGCGACGCCACGCTAGCAAAATGCGAGCACTCTCTAGTGTGACGCCAGGCGCGACCGGCGCGACCAGCGTCTGTCAGCGCGGCCCGTTGGCAACCAGCGTGAAATGCGACATGCTACATTTCACGCCGACGACGTTACTTAGACAGCACCGCGTCTGCCTCTCTTCGTGACGGAGGGACGTCGTGTGCGCTCAAACGCGCATGCATCAATAGAGAGGTTTAGTACTGCGGAAAAGTGCTACGTACGCATCACGCAAGCGCCTTGCGTTACGTGGAGTCGTTTGCCACTAATCGCCTTTTAGTACGCCGTAGTACCCGCGTACGTAACGAGCGTGAAGCGTGTTGCGCCATCTGGTATATCAGAATAGAAGCACGTGTTGTTGACCGCCAACGTGAGCCAATGCAAGTGTTATAGCAAGATTATGGCCATATTTTAAGCCACAGAGACGGTCGGTGCTTGCCTTCGATGCCACCATTTTGCAAAACGAAGTCTCGCGCTGTCGCGAACTTGTTCGAGAGCGTCGCGATCACCTCATACGTACGCACGCACGCATCTCATGCGTGCGTACGTAGCGGCTGCGTACGTAATGCGATACGTGTGCGTTGCGGTCTGCGCATGCGCACTACGCAGAATGTGGCGTCCTTACGTACGCAACGCCGCCACGTACGCAGCGTACGCAGTACTAAAACTCTCTAATGCAACGCAGCGTGGCGCGTACCTGCAAGTATACGGCATACAGATCCACAATGAAGGTCAGTGGGCAGATCCACCTATCTCTACTAGGGGGATATCGGCACCTGGCCTGGCATCGCCGGCGTGACGCGATAAAACGAACGCCAGCGCGTACGCGCGCCGGCTCACGTCGAAGTGCATAGGCGCCTTGAGTGTGGCGTGTGTTAATGTTCGTACATGACACCCTTCTCATGATTATCATGTTTCCACCAGTCACATGCCTTCGTCATTCATTCACGTGACGTAATTCCAAATTTTGGCATATGTGAAGGTAGCGAAACAGCCGCGAGTGCATCATGAGTGTGAGACGTAGTCATGTTGTTACATGACATGCATCTCATGATTATCATGTTTGCACCAGTCACATACCTTCGTCACCCATTTACGTACCGTAACACGAAATTCGGTATATGTGACGCTAGCGAAACGGCCGTGAGCGCATAATGAGTGTGGCATGTACTCATGTTGTTACATGACACGCATGTCATGATTTCCATGTTTGCGTCTGTCTATTGTGATGGCCATGCGACTATGCGATACCATGCCAGTTTTGCAACATGCATGCATGTGAACGAAACCACCGCATGAGCTGCAGAACCTTGAAATGTAAATCATGACATTAATGACATACATGTCATGATTTTCATGTTATGACTAGTCAAATATGTTCTCCATGCAGTCATGTTGTGCCACGCCAAGTGTCGTATTGATACAGTTATCGAAAGGGCCAGGAGAGCTAAAAGTCTTAGATAGATAGATAGATAGATAGATAGATAGATAGATAGATAGATAGATAGATAGATAGATAGAAAGATACGCTCAACATCACCGAAGTTCGCTAAGAAATGCTTCGCATTAAAAAATCATGGTGGAGTGGGAACCTTACAGTAGGCATTCCCGAATAGTGTGAAACGGGCAAGGTGTCGAGCACAAGTTCGTTTTCTTGCGTCATCGTGAGCATCATGGGCATGACCTGAAAGCGAAGACAGGCCAGCAATAGACGAGCTGATGGACACGGGGCTTGGGTACGCTATCACGTACCACTTTTGAAACAG
Organism: Rhipicephalus microplus; assembly: GCF_043290135.1. NCBI lineage: Eukaryota > Metazoa > Arthropoda > Arachnida > Ixodida > Ixodidae > Rhipicephalus > Rhipicephalus microplus. The sequence goes on along the minus strand of NW_027464615.1, from coordinate 206,984 downwards.
GAGCTCAAGTGTACTCTAAGTATAGTTTGTGTGTGCGTGCGTGTGTTGTTTTAACGCAATAGGCACCGTTCAGTCTAGTTTTCCAGTATGACTACAGTGCCAGAATACATAGCCTAGCGAATAAAAAAAAAAAGAACTTGGAGACGGCGTTGACGAAGATGGAACGTTACGTGCGCGCCCCGCGCCCTGCATTGGATTGGATTGGATTGTGGCCGGGATACACGGGGGATGGGCGCACGCGTCTATTTCCTGCGTGCACCAAATGGCGAATGTCGTAGACTTTGAGACGGGGCAGTGTGAGTGACGCAGCTACCTCTGGTCAGTACGCGGTGGCTAAGGCGTTAAAGAGCTCGTTTAGCAGGAATTCTGGCGTTGGTGTCAGCGTAGGCGTCGTTGGCTGATAGCGAAAAAGTACCTTGTTTGGAACCGAGATGTTGAGAAAAATGCAAATAAAGTAATAAAATGTTTCGGGTTTGATAGAGGATTTAACTCAGGCCGTTTGCGTGGTAAGCTGTTGTTCTAACACACAGCTACGCGACTCCTTTAAAACAGTGTGAAATTGACTCCATCTTCTCAGAAATGCAGCAAAAAGAACAACCGTATCCGTTACAAACACACGTATCCTGTATACGGGTGTCATAAAACAAGTTGTAATATTACATTAATATTGTGTGGTACAAGCATACATTACTATCGAGAATCAAAACATGGGATTAACATAACGACTTCGTGGTTTACAGCCGGCAACCCTTCAGAAAAGGTGCAGGCATTAGGGCGCCTTATTCCCTGGCGACCACGTAGTGGTCCCTGGCGTCCCTGTGTCCCTAGCGTCCATTGCAAGTTCGAAATCACCTCTCGCGTATAATTGCTCGAGCTTCAAACCATGCTATCTGTTACACTGAATGCAGCCATTTGCGAAAGTTTCTCTGACAAAAGCCACTTTAATCTTTATCGAGTCCATTGCATTAAGCCACAATTTAAACTTCTCGAGTAGCCTCATGCAATAAAGAATCACAACATATCCACGCAGTGCATGATGATGTGTGGCGAAGCGTTCGTCAGTCTGTCCGTTTGTTCTTGCTTCCGTCCGTCCATTCGACCATCCAACTGTGCGTCCGTCAGTGCGTCCATTCATGCGTTCACCCGTGTGACCATCCGTCTGTCCGCGCGACTCTCCCTGCGTCCTTCCAAGCATCCATCCACGCATCTGTCCGTGCGTGCACCCGTGCGTCCGTCCGTTCATCTACTAAACACTCCAAGCACCGCTATCTCGCATATTTTCATCATATATTGGTCATATAGAAGTAACGCAATCCAGTAGACATTACAAGGACTGAACCAGAGTTGGCTACCTCCTCATCCTCCTACTACTACTGCATACATCGTTGACACACAACTTATGGCTTAAGGAGCTTCACCCCTAAAAAGTGTGCATCAACTGCTTGAAGTACGCACTATGGAGAGGATTTTGCTATCGCGTTCAGATTTCAAAGGTCACGCTTAAGGATGCGCTATTGTTTTCATCTTCCTACTTGAGTGGACGATTTGTATGACTTCAATGATTAAATAAAATTTCTGTTGGTTATCTTCTGTCAAAAATTATTTTCTCTGCTCTGATTTTAACGAATTTCAATATCTGTGAAAAGGAGGAGCAGGCCATATACAAAAACCCTAACATCTGCTTACGCAACGTATAAAAAAACGCCTTGTTTATTCCTTGGTCTATCTGTTGCATTTCGCGAGTAGTATTTTATTACAAAAAAGCAAGACTAGCACATTAAGTGACCTATCTTCATAGTAAGCCAATCAAAATATAAAGAAAGATGAAAACGAAAAATAGCAGTCAACAGATCTGTATTGTTCGTTAGCTATTGTGTGATAGCAAGTACGCTTGCTGTAAGGAGGACAGCTTTCCCTGATTGCAAAACAAAATTAGGGGATTCTAAAACTTCACCTTTAAGAGTTGAACGCACCAGCGATATCATGTTCTTAGTGCGTACTTAAAAAAATTGCTATGTACCCATTACATGGCCTTAAGGGAATAGCCGCCGTACGTGTGTGCCTTTTGTAATGGGTTGTCAGCTTTAAACCACGAAAGCATTAGAATAACGACATGTTTTGAAGCCAACGGACTTGGTGTTTGTGCGCTCTTTCCTTTCCTCAGTGCTGGATAGCACACCGGTCATTGTAGAGTGGTTAACATCCCCGCATTTCCTTTACCTCCTGTTTGTGTTCTTCTTTCAATGGCAATGGGCGCTTGTCCATGTATTACTACTGCAAAATTTGGTGTTGTATTGTGAAGCATGTATGCAAGACGTGTGTACTTGTAAAGCAAGAAAGTTACTTTCACTGCATCTCTAAGCAGAGGAAGTTATTTTAACTGTATTCACAAGTATATACGTGGTTGCGTCGTCAAATATTTGTTTGCCACGCAAACGACCTGGGTGCGATCACCAGTCGGAACAGAATGACCCGGCTTAGATCCCCAATCTGACCCAGGATTTTATTCACATTGTTCTCGATTTTTCACTCACGCATAAGATGGTAATTTCTCGCTGAAAACTGACGACGCCCACGACTAATTTATACGAAACAAGCTGTTTAACGCTTTCGCGTCGAAACAATCGTTGAAAGTCTTCGTACCACTTCAAACACACCGCACAACCACAGGCTTCCTGGTGGATCTTAGTTGCATTGTACGTGGACTACATTCTGTGATCGAAAACGCTTAAAAAAAAAAACAAGATTGCCCGTAAAAACCACACTGCAATCGTCTTTTCAATCGTGTGGCGGGTCGCGCAACGCAGGTCCCAGTCTGAGGCGCAGGTCTGGAGCCGTGATTACGTCCAGAGATGCACGAGAGGCATGACCCGGGGCCATGCCGACCACTTTCTGGACGACATTAAGAAGGAGATCATGGAACGCTGCTTCAAGTCGAGCTCGTACCGTGACGGTGAGTGAACACCACCTTGAGAGGTGCGCTTTGCAAGTATACGGTGAACAATAAATTGTACTGCGGCAGCAATGGATAGTGGGGGTGTGCCTTACGAAGAAGAAAACCTTTTCTACGGTGCTATCCTATGTGTTACTGCTCGCTGCTCTGTCCTACCATCTGACGATTTCGTTACCTAGAACGTGTCTTCAGAAGGTTACTTTGTTTACTTAATTAAATAAATAAATATTACTTGTTAGTTAATATTTTAAATGATGTCAACGAGCTAGCCCACTCCAAGGCACGATGCTTCACTTACCGCGCTGGGTCTTGTGCTTCTCAGACAGAGGAATCAGCCTCAACCTTCATTTTGGGGACATTTTGAATACCTTCAACGAGATCACAAAGCACTATAAATTAGGAGGTAGGTCCTTTCCATTGCCACACGAAAAGTTGTATAGGCCACAGGCAATCTTTCTTGGCATGCTTCAGACGGTAACATACCCAGCCTCGTAACCTATAGCCATTACTCCGACATTTCAGAACGTTGTCCAGACTGCCACAATCGCAGTGATTTTAGACACACCTACTACACACAACGAGATTACCAAGTATTACTACATGGAGAGGCGGGCATTCCCAATGCCACATTCAAAACTCAATATAGCAGAGGCCGTCTCGTTGCGCTTACTTCAAACCCATTCGTACCCGTCGTTAGCATACCTAAATGCAATTTATCCTCACAAATTCCCCCGATGCCACCTGCGCCGCTTACGGGCAGACCGCTACGTTAGCACACATGCTCTGGGAGTGCTGGTCGCTTGGACCGACTTATAGCAAACCCGAGTGGGATGCGCTTCTGCACAGCCCAGAACTTCATGACCAAATCCTGGCCGTCCAGTGTGCCCGCGACAGGGCCATCAGGCTAGACCTGCCGGCCCCCGCGTGGGAGTAGCCGGGTGACGCGTGGCAAACTCAGCGTCTGCACTAGACAATAATAAAGTTGTTCTCACTCACTTTAACCACATGCTCTGGAGGTGCCCCTCTTTACAAAAAAATTGAGAATTTTCTGAAAATTTCTTTTATGTATAGCTCACGACTGTTGTTTTCATACAAAAACTCAAGGCTGTCAAGAAGGCACACGATGCGGCGGTGAGGCTAGGCCTCCCCTTCCCAAGATGGAGCAACCCGCGACCCCTATAAAACGGGGGTGGAATCCTTCAGGACCCCAATAAAAGTTTTTCATCCATACATCATCCATTCGTAATCAATATAGCTTCCGGAGCCTCTTAAGCAATCGTCTGGGACAACTTTAAGGCGAAAGTAATCTTGTTTTGCTTCTGAGTCGATTCAGTGATCACCTACACCATCTTGTGAAAGTTTTGTGCGCCTAACCTCGTTTCCTGCTGCCTCCAAGATGGGATGAATTGGAGGCCTTCTGGCCTCACACTGTTTTTCGTGGCCTCCGTGATAGGTATACGTTTCACCAAGCGACCACTTAATGTGTCGACGTCATCAAGTGATGTCACGTTATGACATACTGACGTCACAAATTTTCGTAACATGACACGTCGTGATGATGTCATCACACGATGGCGGTATTTCGCATTACTCGTGTGAAGGCTGCTGACGTGAACCGCCGACTTTCGTATTTGGGGAAGTATCGAAGGCTTTCGCCTTATTAAACGACTCACTGTATTCGTTGTGCGCTTGGTTGCAACGACTCAAAGGCGAGCACGATCTTTTCTTTTTTAGCGCGATAGCATCACGCAGCTCTTTCCTTAGAAGTTTAGCTATCAGCGTAGTGTCAGCGGCGGCGTCCATGTCGTTGGTTGCTAGTGAAAAGTGGGTGTTGTCCGTGACCGAAAAATCTAGAAAGGCTTACGTGAATAAGAAGCAGTGAATCACGCGGAGAAGGGTGTTTCGGATACACTAACGCGTAACGCAAAGAAGTGTTTCGAAGGCACACAGAGCGCGCAGGCATATCTAATCATCATCAGCAAAAGCATCAACAACGTGAGCAGCTGTGTGGGCTCTCAGGCTGCCTTGCGTATGACTGTGCTCGCTTGTTCTCAAAAGGTAGAATTATGGCGTAATGAAGTCTTCGCAGCTTTACATGCAAAATGCATTACAGGATAGCTTGAAACTGCTAATGTTACGCGCACAGGCATTCGTTTTCATGCGGATGATTCGGAAATGCACGTGAACCAAAGCTGGGCTTATATTGAAGTCAATGCGCAGAGGGATGGATTATGCTATTGCGTTTTACTCGTCAAGACTAAGCTCAAGCACCCTCCGAGTTTTAAGTGAGAAGCATTTTGGGAACTATGACTGTGGCATACCATCGTAGCTTGGCTTAACGCAGGCAAAACCATAAATAGCATGGTCACCTGCCACATATTGAGCACGTTCTCAAGCCAAAAAGGAGTCTTTTAGGTGCTTGCTCCTAATGCTCCAGCCTTGTTCATCCATCCCGCCATCGTAACCACGCTCCCTCTGGAGCAAATGACTGGCTCAGAATGGATGCGTGCATCTCTCTTCTTGCATGAGAGGACACGCAGTGCAAGACAGAGAGAGAGAGAGAGAGAGAGAAGCTTTTCAATTCAATCATAGATAAATGTTGGGTGGGGCTCTCAGTTCAGAGCTCCAACAGCCGCTGTTACGTCTCGCGCCCGCCGCACCAGCGCCCTCTGGCTACTCGGGCTTTCATCACGCAGCATGGCCTCCCAGTCTTGTAGGGTAGGAATAGGAGTGGAGTGGGCAGAGCGCCTGGCAGGCGCACGCTCACATTCCAGCGTTATGGGAAATAACGTTAGTACCGCTCCACAGCCCGGGCATTTGTCAGGGTAAGAAGTGGGATGGAGGATGTGGAGGAAATAGAGGTGTGGAAATTTGTTCGCTGCAGTTGACGCACCGCAGTTGCATCTTCTCGTGTGAGCGTGTGGTGTGGTGGAGGGTACCGAATGCCTTCTCGTCTATACTAATTGAGCGTCTCGATATCCTAGAAGTTCCGTGTTTGTGTCCTCATCTGGGTTGGACAGCTCTTCCTCGGGATCCCGGTTAGTGAGTGCTCGGGTAGCTGCATGAGCGCAGGCATGACCGGGGAGAGAGGCGTTCCCAGGGGTCCAGACACGTCTGAACTTGTGTGGCGTGTGGAATGCGGTGTTCAAAATTCGGTGTGTGTGCTGTGAGACAATGCCCCGTGTGAAGGCACGGCAGGTATCCGTTGAATGCGTAAGCCTTAGAATAACATTTGTGTGAGGAAAGCTTATGGCAGCGTGGAAAATCGCCAGAGCGACGGCACACTCTTAGCCTTCAGATATGTTCTTTGTAGGTACACTGATTGAGGCTACTACGTCATGATCATTGGTCACCACTGCTTCAACTGTAAAACTGCGGCAGTGGTGTCTAGCGGCGTCGCAGTATAAGAGAGTGCTTGGAGGAGACTGATTGATGAGGCACGTGAGGTTTTTTACCCTTGCCCGCCGTCACTGAGCGTTGCGCTCAATGTGCATATTGCGTTGAAGTGGCGCGACTTTAATTCTTTCTCGAAAGTCAGTGGGTAGCTGTTTCCCTGATGTGCTGTATCCACCTCGATCCGGAGGGTACTCTAGCCTGACGAGTAGCCACTCTCCCACTTGGGTGCTGCGGAGTCTTCGCAGCTGACTATTAAGTTGTGCGTAGGTTAGTTCCCTCAGGTTGTTGTTTACACACATGGCTAGGAGACGGTTGGTGAATGCCTACGTATGTAGTCCAAGCGCCGCCTTGACGGCTCTACGGAGGAGAATGTCCAGTCTTCTCTCTTGCGCAGGCGTTAGGGTTTCATAAGGGACGTGGTAGGTGTTGCGACTTACTATGCAGGCATTAATTGTACGTAGAATGTCTTGCTCCTGAAGTCCATGCCTTCGGTAGGTGATGCGGTGGATCATATGCGTGATTTTAGAAACTTGCTGTTCTAATATTTTCATGGTGTGCGTTGCCTTGAGATCAGCTTGCATGTGAAGGGCAAGGACAGGGAGTTTCTGTACGCTGTGCAAGCGACGCAACGCTCTCAGAACGCGAACTCCGACGGGACGGGCGTCCGTTGGCGCGCCCATTGTTGGCGCCATAGAGTTTCGTACAATAATTGTATGAAACTCTATGGTTGGCACCATTCAGAGGCTCGGGGCGCTTGCGACTTCCGGTCGAATCCTCTGATTATCGCGGAATACGGGGAGTGAAGACGCCGCAAAAAGAAATAATAATAATAATAATAATAATAATAATAATAATAATAATAATAATAATAATAATAATAATAATAATAATAATAATAATAATAATAATATAATAATAATAATAATAATAATAATAATAATAATAATAATAATAATAATAATAATAATAATAATAATAATAACAATAATAATGTTGTTGTTTTGTTGTTGTTGGAGTTTAATGTCTTAAACCTTGCCTGCCCCTGATAGGGCAAGGAGGTTTGAAAAAAAAATGGATAGGACACGTCTTTGTATGACGGTGAAGCGGATGCATGTACGGGGGATTCACGGTTTACCAAATTCAACCTCTAGACGAGCCTTCTTCAGCATCACTTGCTTCGTAGATGCGGCTCAACTTGTTTCCTCTGTTTCTTTGAGTGCCTCGATGAGGATATGTGCGAGACACCTTAGGGATCGGGCTGCTTCATACTGTCATGGCTTGACGTAACGTAGGTGAGACCACATATAATAAAGATAGAGGCAAAACGGAAGCATACATGAAATATAAAGGGAACAATAAAGGAAAGAAAGAATTGGAAAGGCAACAAAAAGAGAAAGAAAAATAAAGACAGAGATAAGAAGAGGGGACGAAATCAATAGAAATAAAGTGAGAGCAAAACAACAGCAAAATTTCCAAAAGGTAAGAAAAAGAGGGAAGAAAGAAAAAGCAAAAAAAAAACCAAATAAAGTTGAACGGTTCCGCAGTACATCCTCGAGGGACATCATAAAATAAAAAGCAGCTCTGAGTGGTTGAAGTGAGCACTAGGCAGAGGATGTTGCTGCCGTGTTTAACTCTTGAATGCAAAAACCCAGGGGCTTCCCGATTTTCTAGCACCGAACCCTGGATAATTGCCTGGATAATTGGTGCACCTGTCACCAAGCAACGATTTGATTTGCTTTCTTGTGACGACAACATCACATGGCGCAGCTATATAGGACGCCACGGCGACGTCGTGATGACGCCATCTGTTGACATGCTCATTTATGATTTTCATCATCACTGGTGTTGACTTTTGAGGAGCGTTGTCAGTCAACTTTTCAACATTCACAAGGCATCTAATTGACCTAAGAAAACATCATTGTTTCAAGTTGCGCACCTACGTTGTCCTGCCCTATCGTGCGATTTCACAGAGATGTAATGTCAAAGTCGTGCGGCGATGGCGTAGTGGTTAGAGCATCCGTCTCGCATGCAAGAGGTCCGTGGTTCAAATCTCGGTGCCGCGCAGTTCCCAACCGGATTAAAAAAATCAGCGTGTTGATAGAACTGCATTAAGAGGTCCGGGGTGCGGACTCACCGGTAACCACCGCCGGGAACGCACTCCCTCACCAGAGAAGGATTGGCCACCCTGGTGCAGTATCTGGCCACTACCTCCGACATGCATACGTCAAATAACTCACGGCCCTCAGTCCCCAGCAGCTGCGAAACAACTGACCATGGCGACGGTCAGATCTGCAACTCAGCAGAGGGTGCTAAGATTCTCTGGATCCGGACAGGCTGCCATTGGAACCTGAACTTAGCAACGTTTAACGCTAGAACCTTATCTAGTGAGGGAAGTCTAGCTGCACTATTCGAGGAGCTAGAAGGTGTAAAATGGGATACAATAGGGCTCAGTGAGGTTAGGAGGACAGATGAGGCCTATACGGTGCTACAGAATGGGCACGTCCTTTGCTATCGGGGATTGGCAGACAGAAGAGAACTGGGAATGGGGTTCTTTATTCACAGAAACATAGCTGGCAACATAGAGGAATACTATAGCAATAATGAAAGGGTGGTAGGCATTGTAATTAAACTGAATAAAAGATACAAAATGAAGGTAGTACAGGCTTACGCGCCTACATCCAGCCATGATGACGCTTCAGTTGAAAGCTTGTATGAAGACGTGGAATCGGCAATGAGAAAGGTGAAAACACAGTATACTATAGTAATGGGTGACTTCAATGCAAAGGTAGGGAAGAAGCAGGCTGGAGACCAGGCAGTAGGAGATTATGGCATCGGTACTAGAAACGCCAGAGGAGAGCTACTAGTAGAATTCGCAGAACGCAATAATTTATGGATTTTGAATACCTTCTACCGAAAACGAGAAAACCGCAAGTGGACATGGAGGAGCCCTAATGGCAAAAATAAGAACGAAATAGACTTTACAATGAGTGCACACCCAGGAATCGTGCAGGATGTGGAAGTGGTTGGCAAGGTACGATGCAGTGACCCTTGTTGCGTAAGACGGCGACGCCAACACGGTGCCGAAGGCGCCACTGCTTCCGACTCCGCCGGGAAGGTCACCAGCCGTTTGGTAGCGTATGTTTCTCAGCTCGCGACTGCTTCTGCGCAGAGCTGATCAGACGAGCGGACGAGACGACGGTGAGTCAAACAAGGTTTATGTACAGCATATATACAGAGGTGTTACAATTTCGGCACTGGGGCCGACAGAGACTCGAAGAGCCGAGCTCTTCTCTCTAACACATAGTTCAGCCTTTCGCCTAAGACCGCTGACTCACACACATGTCGGCACTCCGACACGGGGACGCCTCTCACATAGGACCGCCGATCGCGACGCGCCGCAGGGCTTCTTTTATTTACACCGGGTCCAACCAAAATGTCCAATCAGAAGCGCCGCTGGTCGTCCGGGCAGATTCCGCCAATGGGGCCGCCGCGCCATGCGTCAGACCACCTGACACGAGGACGCCGGCTCGCTGTCACGTGCGCAACTGACTCACTGCACGTGGGCCAGAGGAGCGCCGCGCGTGTTCACGCCGTCGAGGTGATCGCGCCAGGCAGACTGCGGGCTGGCCTTGACCCAGATTGCCTTTTTCAGAGGCACGGTCGTTTGACGAGGACTCGCTGGCATAACAGCACCCCCGCCGCCAGACAATGCACCGGAAAGACGAGCTGCTTCCACGGGGCTCGGATGTCAGGTGCGCTCGTTCGCCAGGTCCCTCCAGGTTCGCCTCCAGGGCCATGGGGAGACTACAGCTCCAGACTGTTCCGGGAACACATCCCATTTTGAAGACGGATCCCAGCCCCACTGGCTTGTCGCCACAACTTGCTGACCAGCTTCACTCGTCTCTTCTGACCATCTTAGGTTTCAGCACTTGTCGATGGTTCTGCAACTTGCCAAGAACGGATCGACAACAGACAACACACGACACACGCAAGTGCCTTCGGTCACCCGACAGAACACCAGACAAAGTATAGTACAACATATACCTATCTACGTGTTTATGGGAATTTTGTTCCCTCTACATCAAGAGGCACATGTGGGACAAAAGACTCTTAAAATGACAACTCAATTTTTTTTTTCACGTACAACAACGTAACGAATTAGAATACCACAAAGTTGGCCCCTTGAGATCACTCTGAACGAGAGCGCTCAGCCCAGGTCGTGATGAGGTCAAAATTTTGCCCCGAATCGCCTGCCAGAAACCGAAAGGTTGAGAAGGTACTAACTAAACGCACTGCTTAATGCACCTGCATTAACGTTTACCTTTCCTTTTTTTTTTCTTTAGCGAACGTCAAAGTTGCGCTGTGGAGCAACATGCTCCACCTCAGTAACCGGCCACTTTTAGGCGACGATACCTATGCGGCACCAAGAGCGGCTCACACTTGCGACGTTGCACAGGGGAACAACGATACGACTTGCTACTGATTGACTCCTCACCGCTTAGCTCGATATCGTGTTCGATCACCGTCGTGTCTCCGGGACGGTCCGACAACACATACCCAAACTCGGAAACAATCTTTCTCAGGTCCTCTTTCTCAGGTCCTCCTTCACTTAAGCTAGGCGCTAGGTTTATCTGCTCCCGGATTACTTTCGATCCCCCTTCGATCACCTCACTAGAACTCAAATTTTCTGCTTCCTCTTCCTCTGAAGCCTTCAACAGCTGATTTACGACCGCTTGATGTTGAACATTGGGTTTCATCAAGTTGTAAATTTTGTTCTGCCGCCTTCCTACTTGCACCTCATAAGTTGTATCGCAAGGCTTCGATAATACTGTGGCGGGCCCTTCCCAATCAACCTCAAGCTTGTTCTTTTTGGGTGGCTGCAGCCGCATTACCTGATTATCAACTTCAAAAGCGCGCTTCTTCCCTGATTTCTCGTAGTGCTCCTTCGACAGCACTTTTGCCGCGTTTTTCTGGCTTTCCACGAGCGCTTCAATTTGGCTTTCCACTAGCGCTTCAATCGAGAGATCCTCACTCTGCCCTCGAATGAGCGTCTCTCGATCAACTCTCGGCAGCTCGCTCCAACTTTCCGCAACAGGCGAGAGCGTTGCAACCCTCTCGCTCTGACTCAATGGCGCCACGTCGTCTCCCCCAGCGCATACCGCGCCGGCCGCTCCCGCGACGGGCCGCTCGCGTGACTGCTCACATGACTCATGCGGAAAATTTCCTTTCTGGGGTTCCGTCGACCCGCCGACAAGGTCACTTGAGAGTTCACCGCATGGAACCAAGTCAAGCTTCCGCGAAAGCTTTCGCGCTTGCGATCGCGTGGGAGCCATGCACGCTAAGTTGGGGAAGAACGATTTGCCCTGCTCTTTGAGAAGCTGCTCCGAGTTGTTGGAGAAAAGATAAGAAAAACGACCATTCAGCGCGGCAGACACAGCCGCTTCGGTGCAAAGCTTACCGAACGGGCCTTCAATGACAACGGTGGCGATTGGTAAGCGAACACTCTGCTCCTCGGCGACTTGCCTGATCCACGCGCATTCTCCTGTGAAGTCATCCGGAGACACCAATGAAGGATGGACAACGTCCATGGTTGCCGCTGAGTCTCTAAGTGCTCGGCACGTTTTCTCATTGACCCTAATTTCTTGGAGATGCGGCTCCAACAACCGCATGTTTTTTTCTGATTCTCGGATCGTTGCGAAGGCAAACTTTTCCTGACAGTTTCTCGCGATGTGCCCTTCCTTTTTACAGTTGTAGCAGATTAGCGGCTTCCGTTTGTTTTCCGGTTCTAATGCCTGTGTGGTAGAAACCTCACTCGATTTCTCCGCTTCTGTTTGCCCTTCCCCTACACTGTCCTTCGTAAGAGACGGGTCCTTCTTGAAATTACGGTGCGGAGCGGGTTTCCGTTGATCAGGTTTCCTTGAAAAGCCCTCTTTCCTTTCATCCTTTTCTACGCGCGCTGCCCTGCTATGCAACTTTCGGCGAGTATAATACTCCTCAGCTAACTCAGCTGCCTTGTTTAACTGTACGTCCCCAAGTCTGTCCTGCAGCCAAAGTTTGACATCCTCCTCGATGCAGCGGTAGAATTGCTCCAATGCAACGCATTCCACCACTTTATCGCGGTCGTCATAAACACCTTCGCCCTTGAGCCATTCAATCAAATCGGCTTTAAGACGAAACGCGAAGTCAACGTGTGACTCATTCCCCTTTCTAGCATACCGGAACCTTTGCCTGAAAGCCTCGGGTGACAATTTATAACGTCTTAAGAGCACTTCCTTAACCTCGTCATAGCTCTCAAACGCTTCCCTCGACAAGCAAGTTATCGCGTCGGACACTTCGCCGGGAAGAAGAGCTAACAGGTTCCGCGCCCAAAGACACCGCTCCAAAGCGTTTCGCTCACAGACGTGTTCAAACTTGACGAGATACTTCGCCATGTCCTCGCCTACTACGAACGGTGGCAGTTGGTCCCGAATTCTAATACCGCTGACCTGAATCGTCGGAGAAGCTGCGCTAGGCGCCTGCGAACACTGTAGGATTGCCAATTCTATTCGTTTCATCTCGAGGCGCTCCTGTCTCTCGGCCTCCTCGCGCTCGCGACGTTCGCGCCTTTCAGCCTCTTCACGTTCGCGAGCTTCTACTTCTCGCCTTTCAGCCTCCTCACGGCGTGCTTTGATATCCACCCAGGCCTCATCGACTTCCTCAGCCGACACTCCCTCATCCTTCATGATCTCAAGGATCGCTTGCTTTCGTTTCGCACGGCCCAAAGTAATGCCGAGTTCCTCACAAATTTCGATGAGTTCCTTCACTTTAAGGTTCTCCATCGTTCACACTAGCCTCTTGCTGTTTGCCCCTGTTAAGAATCTACTTGCCGTACCCACTATAAGCCTACTAGCAAGACGCGCAAGCAATTTTTCACCCTCCCGTGTTTACCACCTCCGCATTAACTTTGGTTTCAAAGCACTTCAACTTGGCTTGAAACGATCAAAGCTCACTTCAATGCTTCACACAGCCCTTTCTCTAAACTACTACAACCTGAGCTAGAGTAGTCTGGTGAACTGAGGGGAAAACATCAGGCACTCACCGCATCGATGTCGCTGACGCCGGCCGATCCCGCAGCTGCCAACCACTGTTGCGAACGACGGACCAATCCCGCCGAAGCCACCACTGTTGCGAAAGACGGCGACGCCAACACGGTGCCGAAGGCGCCACTGCTTCCGACTCCGCCGGGAAGGTCACCAGCCGTTTGGTAGCGTATGTTTCTCAGCTCGCGACTGCTTCTGCGCAGAGCTGATCAGACGAGCGGACGAGACGACGGTGAGTCAAACAAGGTTTATGTACAGCATATATACAGAGGCGTTACAATTTCGGCACTGGGGCCGACAGAGACTCGAAGAGCCGAGCTCTTCTCTCTAACACATAGTTCAGCCTTTCGCCTAAGACCGCTGACTCACACACATGTCGGCACTCCGACACGGGGACGCCTCTCACATAGGACCGCCGATCGCGACGCGCCGCAGGGCTTCTTTTATTTACACCGGGTCCAACCAAAATGTCCAATCAGAAGCGCCGCTGGTCGTCCGGGCAGATTCCGCCAATGGGGCCGCCGCGCCATGCGTCAGACCACCTGACACGAGGACGCCGGCTCGCTGTCACGTGCGCAACTGACTCACTGCACGTGGGCCAGAGGAGCGCCGCGCGTGTTCACGCCGTCGAGGTGATCGCGCCAGGCAGACTGCGGGCTGGCCTTGACCCAGATTGCCTTTTTCAGAGGCACGGTCGTTTGACGAGGACTCGCTGGCATAACACCCTAGAATGGTACGGTCTCGAATTCGCCTAGACTTGAAGAAGGAACGACAGAAACTGATACGCAAGAAGCAAATCAATGAGCTAGCACTGAGAGGGAAAGTACAGGAATTCAGAGTGTCGTTGCAGAACAGGTACTCGGCTCTTAGTGAGGAAACTAACCTCAGCGTAGATACAATGAATGATAATCTGACGAGTATCATTACGGAGTGTGCAGTGGAAGTTGGAGGCAGGGTAGTTAGACAGGACACTGGCAAGCTTTCCCAGGAAACGAAAAACCTAATGAAGAAGCGTCAAATCATGAAAGTGTCAAGTACAATAGACAAAATAGAACTGGCAGAGCTTTCGAAGTTGATTAATAGACGTAAGATATGCGATGTAAGAAGGTATAACATAGAGAGAATTGAACACGCTCTGAAAAACAGAGGAAGCGTCAAAGCAGTGAAGAGAAAACTTGGGATAGGCAAAAGTCGGATGTATGCACTAAGGGACAAAGAAGGCAAAATAACTACCAATATGAATAGGATAGTTAAAATAGTGGAGGAGTTTTACAGAGATCTGTACAGTAGCCGAGACAACCACGACTTTAATACTATAAGAACTAGCAGTAACCTGGATGACACCCCACCAGTAATGATAGAAGAAGTCAGAAAAGCTTTGGAGAGCATGCAAAGAGGCAAAGCTGCTGGTGAGGATCAGGTAACATCAGATCTGCTGAAAGATGGAGGACAGATTGTGTTAGAAAAACTAGCTACCCTGTTTACGAGGTGTCTCCTGACGGGAAGAGTAGTAGAGTCTTGAAAGAACGCTAACATAATCTTAATACATAAAAAAGGAGATTACAAGGACTTGAATTACAGGCCGATCAGCTTGCTCTCTGTAGTATACAAGCTATTTACAGAGGGAATTGCTAACAGAGTAAAGGAAACATTAGAATTCAATCAACCAAAGGAACAAGCAGGATTTTGAACAGACTACTCAGCAATCGACCACATTCACACTATCAATCAGGTAATAGAGAAATGCTCAGATATAACCAACCAATATACATAGCCTTCATAGATTATGAGAAGGCGTTTGATTCAGTGGAATTATCAGCCATCATGCAGACACTGCGGAACCAGGGCGTCCAGGAAGTATATAGAAACATCCTGAAAGAAATCTACAGGGGATCAACTGCTACCATAGTGCTTCATAAAGAAAGCAACAGAATACCAATCAAGAAGGGTGTAAGGCAGGGGGACACAGTCGCCCCAATGCTATTGACAGCGTGCTTACAGGAAGTTTTCAGAAGCCTAGATTGGGAAAAATTAGTGATAAGAGTTAATGGAGAGTACGTTAGTAACCTGCGCTTCGCCGATGACATTGAATTGCTGAGTAACTCAGGGGACGAATTGCAACTCATGATTACGGAGTTAGACAAGGAGAGCAGAAAGGTGGGTGTTAAAATGAATTTGCTGAAAACAAAAGTTATGTACCACAACCTCGGAAAAGAGCAGCGCTTCGAGATAGGTAATAGTGCACTTCAAGTTATAAAATACTATGTCTACTTAGGGCAGGTAATAACCGCAGAGCCGAACCACGAGATTGAAACTAGAAGAATAAGAATGGGGTGGAGCACATTCGGCAAGCACTCTCAAATTATGACAGGTAGATTGCCACTATCGCTCAAGAAGAAGGCATATAACAGCTGTATCTTGCCGGTACTTAGCTACGGAGCAGAAACCTGGAGACTTACAAAAAGGGTTCAGCTTAAATTGAGGACGACGCAGCGAGCAATGGAAAGAAAAATGGTAGGTGTAACCTTAAGAGAAAAGAAGAGAGCAGAGTGGATTAGGAGACAAACGGGGGTTAAGGGTATCATAGTTGAAATAAAGAAGAGGAAATGGACATGGGCCGGGCATGTAGCGCTTAGACGGGATAACCACTGGTCATTAAGGGTAACTAACTGGATTCCCAGAGAAGGGAAGCGGGTTAAGGGGAGACAGAAGGTTAGGTGGGCAGATGAGATTAAGAAGTTTGCGCGTATAAATTGGCAGCAGCAAGCACAGGACCGGGTTAACTGGCGGAACATGGGAGAGGCCTTTGTCCTGCAGTGGACGTAGTCAGGCTGATGATGATGATGATGATGATGATGATGGTGATGATGATGTAATGTCAAAGCCACAAAGTCAGATTCAAGCCGCTCTTAACGGGTTCCTGAAGGAATCGTTTCTTATCAAACTACGTGCCAGGACCCGACATTATGTAGGTGTTACAGAGCTACCCACCTCATTTGTGTATATCAGTGCGCTGAATTTACGAAAAACCAAAACGTGAATTTCACTGACCGACCTCTCTCTCAGAGACCACAAGGGAATCCATCCTGCACGCGGTTGAGCCTAATATTGAGTGCAAATTAGAGCCTCAGCTTTTAAGACGTATCGGCTCACTCAGACATCACCCAAGACTCGCATGTGCTTCCGCAAAGTACTTCTTACGATGTATTCAGCGTGCACCATCGTCAACATGTTTGTGTGGCCTCGTCGACGAGGATGTGTATCTTCTGTTGCTCGACTGCCCGATCACGACACATACGCAGCGACTCCACCGGGTCAGCGCCATGCACACCGCCGCTGCTTCGCAATCCATCGCGGTTTCCTTCTGTGGGAGATGGTCTATTTTTTCCTGATTTTTCGAAGACATAAATATTAGTATAAAAACGAACTACACACACACACACACACATATATATATATATATATATATATATATATATATATATATATATATATATATATATATATATATATATATATATATATATATATATATATATATATATATATATATATATATATGGCCGGCTATCGTCGAGGCAAGTACAAGGTGGCTCTTTGTTAACGGGATGGAATTTCATCCATCCGACGAGCTTACAGCCACTGAGTCCTGCGGCATATCACTTTTCACTTGGTGCGCTTTGTACACGTTTCCTCGTACGTGTGTGGTTTATTGGCAAATAGAATCTGCTGATGTCCTGAAGCTAAGGCTCTGATGACATAAGCGACGCTCACTAGAGTTTTCTCGATAACATTACTTTGAAGCGTGCGCTTCAGTGCACATGGCACCAGAAAGAAAGCCGAGACTTGCAAATAATGTAGCGCGGATCCAAGGCCGACACTGGAATGTACCAGAAATGTAGCTTTCGTGCAGTGCTGACAAGCAGGCATAAAATGTTTCACTTTAAAGAAGAGATTAGGGCTATAGAACATTTTTATTCTATATTATTTATTTTTTTTATTTTGCTCCCATGTTTATTGTCATTGTACTCAACAAGGGGTGTGCATACGCAGGCGGGAATTACAATATAGAATTTCTTTGACGAACGACATGAATTCCTATTTTTACGCTCTACAGAACAAAGCCAAGAACTATACTTGATGACAAGTTTTCTTGAAAGCACTGTGGAAGCTGCAAAACCAAAGTGCCTGCTTACTAATACCCCTTAACGTAGTATTCAAGTTAATTGAAAAAGTTCTCATTTGCCTTGTTTAAATAAATGGTGCTTTATATATTATGAGACTGAAATTGTTGCGGGAATTCGTCGGTAAAGAACAGCCATAGATGACTTTACAAGAATGCCCGCCTTTTCTCTCAATTTATTGGGCCACACCATCATTTCTATTTCGTCACGCCAGTTTCCTAAGGAAGACATTACTTCCGTGACAAACACGCTGACAAATTTATATATATATATATAAGGGAAACAAGTGTATACCTAAGGGCTCGTTTTTCCGTGTTTTAACACAATAATAATGAGATATAACAGACAATAATGCCAAGGAATGTACAGGGGAAGTTATTAGAACCAATGGAATGTAAAAATAAGAAGAAAGAAAAGTGGATGAAAAAATTACCAGCTCACAGTTGGTAATTTATTCATCCACTTTTCTTTCTTCTTATTTTTACATTCCATTGGTATAATAACTTCCCCTGTACATTCCTTGGCATTACTGTCTGTTATATCTCATTAATATATATATATATATATATATATATATATATATATATATATATATATATATATATATATATATATATATATACTAAAAACAAAAAAAAACAAAAGTGATGCTGGGTCAGGGTAAGATTATCCGTAGGGAAGAAGACGCACGTACGAATTGATTTTATTGACGTTTCGGCCGCGGGTCCGGCCTTCATCAGAACATAAGTAAATTCGTCGCAGAGTGGTGAGGATATGGCGTAAATGTTGCGTATTTGAGTATGTGTGGGACTGACTAATTGTTGTTTCCCCTTTATCATTCTCACTTATTGAACGAAAGAGAAGCGTTACCTTCAGCGTCAAACGAAAGCCAAGTAAAGACGGCCTTAGCTGAATTCGGGGACAGCGCTTCTTCTGTTAAACGTATATAAGGAGAGGTCGGTGCTACTGTCGATAACCATGGTCTTCTTCATTGTTGCGGTTTCCGTGCATTTCTTGCGCCCCATTTCGTGCCTGGTCGGTTCCCCTTTCTTTTCCACTGGGACACACGCTCGCTCCACAAATTATGTGAAAAGAGTCGCGGCAATGGCACTAACACCATTGAGCTGGCGAAACGGAGCATCAGTGTAAGCATTGCAGTGGTGTTTAAGTTCTTAGTGAGTGAAAATGTGTCATTGTACCGAAATACATCGTAGTCGTTTGATTCAAGCCCTGAAGATGACGAACGTTTTTTTGTTTTTTTTATGCATGCAGACTTTACAAAGTACGCTCCATGCCTGAACAAGGTGGGCTCTAAGTTCCACACCTGCGTCAAAAACTTCATCATGGACCTGGATGTCGCCTCGAGGTTGGAGCCGAGACAGCGAATCACCGGTGGCTGCTGGTAAGTGGGTCACTCCAGCGACCTAACTAAGCACGTGTGGATGTAAGTTCATTGTGCTCAGCTAGCATCGTTCCTGTCGCGAAGAATAAAAGTTGTGGTGGGTGTCATGCTGCTCGAGATGCTGGTAAACTGTGAAAATGGGTTTGATTGCGGGGACTTCGTGAAATTATATTAAATCACTTCAATCGATGACTCAATGAACCAATGAATGAATGACTGAATCAATCAATCCTGCTGGGAGACAATTCCTTCGTATTACACATGATCTTTCCTTAACTGACCATGTCTCTATCGCAGGTTGTCTATTCCTTGATTTCCAACAGCCGAACAGCTTAAACTTTTTGATCTGCTTGCGGCACTCGTGAAAACTCGACCTAGCTTTGTGTAATTCATATATTCAAGCTTAACAGAGCGCAGTCGAGTGTACATAAGCATAGTTAAAACTTGTTGAGCTAAGCTTAGCCATCGTTAAGGCGTTCATCACCCGACAACCAGCGATCATTCCCTATGACGACTGTCACGGCCAAGCACGGACTCGCAGCGCGAACGGCGTTTTTTCTGGGTGGACCCACAAGAAGGCACTCCAGAGTTCGACCCATTTCAGAGTTCGGAAGCTTCGCTACAATTACCCCTGGGTCCAAGAGGGAGCTGCCTGGCGACCTAACGGCTTGTCACTACGAGCGGGTCATAATAAGCCTTCAGGCGCTCCACGTTGACGATGTTGCGCCCGCGACGGCGCATGTCCGAAGACTGTTCAATTGGTTCGATCAGATAGTTGGCCGGAGATGTGCGCTCGATGACCACGGTAGGGGCCTTCGTATTTCGGAAGTAGTTTGGAAGAAAGGCCAGTTACAGAGGTTAGGATTGAGAGCTATACGAGGGAACCAGGAAAGAACGTGGGGTGGAGCCATCATGAATACTTTTCGGTCGCTCTTGCTCATGCGTCGTAAAAATCTTGGCAAGCTCGCGACACTCTTCAGCAAGCCTGGCGGTCTCGGAAATAGGTGTACACTAGATGGATCCGGCGGGTACGGGAGTATCGCCATGAATATCTACATTAGGCGACATTATTTCTGGACAGAACTGTGGAAGATACAGAACGTAAACGCATACCTGCTATCACGCGAAAAATAGATAAGTTTACTGGAAAATTTTATCATTTGCTTTGCGGAAATATTGCTGCTTTCATATGAGACTCGAACAGTTGCAGGAAGTCATAGGTGAAAAACAATGATCTTTCGATTTGAAGAGTGGCTACCTTTTCTTTCCAGTTTTAGCGCCACCCTTTCCGCGGGCCCGTTTTTGAAATGAATCATGACGTACATGACGGTGTGGACTATACTTGCGGAGGAAGGCGAATGTGCAGAAGCCCTGCTGCCGTTGTCCTTTCGCTGTAATGTCAAGATAAGTTCTCGCCGAGTATAGTGGTAGTCCATCGATAACAAATCAACAGCTAATATATAATCCTTCAATTTTCGCTAAAGCGCATAAAATGTTCGTATGTGTTACGCTAAGTCCAAATACATGGCTAAAGCCTAATAATAGTCCGCCAATGCCAATAAATACTAAATCTCTAACTTAATTGTAACCAATAAACCTATTACAATGCTTGGAAGTCTTGACGATGGCCCAAATAGAAGGCCACACGATAGTAAAGGCCTAATATTTCAACTACAGCCTTTTATACAATACAAGGCCCAGGCATAGCCAATTGGGAACCTATCAAAAGATAAAAAATTACTGATCAATGACTAAATTCTGCAAGATGCTTGGATGAGCTTGGCCTGACTAAAGAAAATGTATCCCTGATACGTCCTGAAAATCAATTTATAGTCAAAAAGTTGATAGGCAATACGTAAATTACCTTGCGAAACTTGGAAAAACCGAACACCACCTCGCCAAGCCAGGACCAGAACGTGTTGACCAGCTCTGCTGTAACCCAGCTTTGCATCACTAGGACAAAGCAGCTTCATTGTTTTTAGAGCAGGGTTCGGAACATTGCGGCCATGGGGCGGTATTGTTAGTCCCTCAGCACGGCGCGAAAGCATTGCCCCTTCCATGGTGACCTCTTATATGGAGGCCCACATGTCAGTTTTCACTTCAAATAAGGTTTTGACTTTCGGCCATACGTGCGGACATAACCTGTAGGCAGTTTCTATATTTCTGTCCCAGTTTTATAGTTTGGTTAGAGTTTAGCCCAATTTTTACCCTCTGACTGCCAAGCACGCGTCGCTTTGCCGTGCTGCCCCCCTTCCCCCGAAATGTCGTCGTCGGTTTCATGCAACTCACTGCCTCAAAAGCTTGCTCTTCGTTGTAGAACAATCGATTCGGAGAGTTTTGGCCATTGCCGTCATGTTCTGTATATATATATATATATATATATATATATATATATATATATATATATATATATATATATATATGTAGTCTAGTAGATCCTCCGTGAGCGGTCACAACGTGGTTTATTTCGACGTTTCGGCCTAGAGTCTGGCCTTCATCAACTGTATCTTTATTCCTGATGAAGGCCAGACTCTAGGCCGAAACGTCGAAATAAACCACGTTATGACCGCTCACGGAGGATCTACTAGACTATATGCAACGCTACGGCCACTCAACCACCATGCCTGCATATATATATATATATATATATATATATATATATATATATGCATGCCTCAAATGGTGACAGACAAAAGTCCCAAAAGAGTAGCGTATCAATAAATGTCCTTGACCGCTTCTCTGAGGAACCTGCTATTTGTGATCAGTACTCACCGGAACAAACCTCGTGTGCACGAATGCATATTTCTTCTGCGGGCTAAGACTAGTGTGTTCGGTGAAAAATGAAACTTCTTAGCTCATTGAGCAAAATACTTTTTTTGCTTCTTATGGCCCAGCAGCTAAGTGAAAAGAAGTAGTGGTAACCACGAAATCAACGATAGCTCAATCACTTGTTCTTGTTTCAACAATTAGTGCGGCTACAAGGATACAATGGTTCTGCATTGGTATAGTTTCATTCGCGTTGACAGAGTTGACACCTCTTGTCTGCCTTTTCTTGCGCAGTAAGTACAAGAAACTGGAGGTCTGCATGAGCGACGCCATCCGCGGCACCTGTGATAAGGGGGCGCACGACTTCGTCAAGAGACTCCTGAAGCACTACGAGGGCAATATGCTGGGCATCTTGTGCGCGAACGACTGGGCAAACGCGAAGTGCAAGGCGATCAAGTACGACGACAAACCGGGGGACGCGAGCCTACGCTCCGTGATCGCGCCGCTAATCAAAGTGCTAGAGGCTATAGACGCCTGACAGCACGTTGCGACTGTCAACGTTTGGGGCAATTAGATGCCAATAAATCGAACTAATGATATTGACGACAGCGCGAGCTTCAGAATCACGGAACGGACAGTTCGCAAAATAGTTTGCAAATAGTTTGCAAAACATGCGAGCAAGTTTTGTTTTCAACCAAATAACCTATATCATAGACAAGACGGAAAATTGTTTCTACTATTCGTCATTGACTCCTGCCTTTCGTTTATTTCGTTTCTACTATTCTCTTCATCCACGTATGCACGTAGCGTACAAAGAGGCATGTCATTCCGGCAGTGTGCGTTGAAAAGCCTTTGAGGTTCCTTGCTCCCCACCTTCGCTGGAATGTGGAGCAGTCTACGTCGTCAGAACAGCAAAAGTTGTCTGGGAAAAAGGCTTCTACTTGGAAAACATTGCTGCGGAAAAGCCAACTCACAGGCGTTTTTCAAACGTAAACTCAAAAGGTTGCTAACTAATGCTAAATGTCTATTCATTGTCATCATATTCATTATGTGCTTAGTTAACTTTAGAAGTAGCATCTGATTGTGTGTGTCCATGCTATGTTTCATACGCAAGAGTCAACGCCGTGGAAGCTCCGCAAGATGTTTGCTCAGCAGTATCTATAACTGTACGCGTCTCACATCTGCATTGTGTCGTCGCGAAGGCCCAGCCACACGGGTGGGTTGCAGCGCACTTACTGGTGACCATATGAACCTGAAGTGCAGCTGCATTAACTTTAGAAATTTTGTAATTTCTTTAGAAATGAACGAAGGAATGAATTGAGTCTTTGTTTCATGAAAGGCGATGGTTCTCGGTCGTAGTTAGGGAAAAGTTGGGGAAGCGATTGTTGGGCGAACAGCGTAAATATATTAAAGTGGTATCTCTTTTCGTTGGTTCTTCGAATAGGTGCACTTGCATCCAGCATCCGCAGATGTTAAAGCCACTCTAGTACGAGGTAGTTTTGAAAGCCACTCTAAATGCTCACCACCGGAGCAGCTATAGTTGTTCTAACGGTGAGTATTTTAGAAGCGGGGACCGCGGAAAAATGATCAGTGTGCTCTTCATGTTCAGACATTTATATTTTAGCGATGTGATTCAAATGTAGTTACATGTTTGGCTTTGGCCGAAAGGGCCTGAAAAAGGCCTTCATTCCTAAAGGTTCGCCCAAACTCTGCATTTTAAAGGCCTCATGACCCCAGACTCGAGTTCCCTACACAGTGCTGAACCGCAAAATAGAGCATCTTGGCTGCTTGGGTTGTGGGCCACATAGTTTGGTTAGGCATGGTTACACCAACGAAGTAGGTAATCGATGAGTGGGGAATAGTGTATAGAGATTTGGACGCAATGACGAAGTGCTCCTTATTTATGCAGTGCGCCATCGGGACCCCCGACATTTTGCTTTTGCGGTTGTAGACAGTATGACCCAGTACCCACTATAGTTAACCTTTCTGTTTTTGCTTCAATTTAAAGCTGTCACGTCCGTCCTTAAGTCGAAGCTGTAATGTTACTCCTGAAATTTGGACAACAAAAATTATAATAATATGGCCTTCAAAGACGTAACAATAATCTCGTAAGAGGTGCGGTGACCTTTAGCAGGATACATTTACAACGCACTATAGTGGCTTAAGTGATGATTGCACGCTTTTCGCACGGAACTCCGAGTATTATTTCTACGGCGACAGTAAACGATCCTTTCTCGCGGGATCGCTGTGATCATTAAAAATTGCCATGGTGTCTTTTATGTTTCATGAAGTAGGTGCTGCTTTTCCTTAGCAGGAAGGGTTGTCGTGCTAAACTCGGGAGCGACGTTTCGGATGCCGGCCATGGCGACCGCATTTCGATGCAAATGAAGGGCCAGGACACCCGCGAGCTTACATTTAGGTGAACGTTGAACATCGCCAGATTGATTAAAGTAGTGGAGAGTGTCCTGTTATTACGTGTATCATAATAGGCAGTTTTAAAATAAAAAAAAATTCTCCGCAAGACGCGACGACCAACAAGTAAGGGGGACAGCCACCTCTATAGCACGACATTACAGGGTACCCGAGCTGGTTCAAGCATCGCACGCTTATTGGCAGGGAACGACGGGTATCAGTTGCCTGGTGCGGTAAGCGATCATGGCTTGCGTGATCTCGGTGATCATTGTAAGTGGCGAAAAGCCACCCGAAGTATTGAGGACATTCTCAATTTTACGGCCAATGCAACCGCTGTGCATGTGTAATAACTCCGCGGAGAAAATCGCACAGCCAGGGGCGCTTTTTTCCACGGGTAACCAGCGCACCCCTTGTGTCACTAACTGTTTTCTTTTTTTTTTTTGAAGACGATAGTCTTTCTTTGGGACCTTTGACGCAAAAATTTTGGTCTGCCTGCCTGCCTGCCTGCCTGCCTGTCTGTCTGTCTGTCTGTCTGTCTGTCTGTCTGTCTGTCTGTCTGTCTGTCTGTCTGTCTGTCTGTCTGTCTGTCTGTCTGTCTGTCTGTCTGTCTGTCTGTCTGTACATTTGTCTGTTTGTCCACATTAACGGCACCGGGTACTTGAAACGGCCGACCCCATCCGCAGCGCCCACCTATGTTGCTCAAAATTTAGCGTTCATACTTGTGCAATTGTCAATTAATAAGCTATCATTGCGCTAGTTTGGGGTACCATAACAACACGTATATATTCTGCATGTGCATCTTTTACTAGAAAAGGCATACATAAGTAATTCTAAGGACCATAGCGCTTATCAAACTGCGCTGACCATGCAACGCTTGCACGAAAAGGTGAGCGTTTCCAACGCTTTGCTAGGACTCGATGGTGGTGGCACCTACCCGTCGCCTTGCGTTCCTGACCTCAGCTCTGAGACGGGCGCGCACACCCGTCTCAGAGCCACGCGCTTCGTTTTGCAAGAAGACTACCAGGTGGCGCGCATGTCTCACGTGTCCCGTGACTTGACGTGCTCGTTCGCCTCTGCTGCACGCTCGAGGCACTCTAACTCAGTGCCTCCAAAGTACCATTCACTGATTTTCTTGCGCACAACAATAAATTAACTGTTCACTCTCTCCACACGCAGGATTATCGTTTTTCGACGTCATTTGCTGACTACATGCAGATACGGGGCCATTTTTTTGGAATCATGCCATAGGTCTCGTTTCGTTTCGGCACGCACGTTCGCTGAACGAAATGTAGGGCGAAATTGACGTTGCCGTGGTTATCAGGAGGCAATGCCGTGGTTTGCACGCGTCCCTTGAAACTCCGGGATGAACTCGTCGACCTCACCTGCGGAGAACACCTAGAACGACTGTGTCTATCATTCCTTATCATTGCAGGAACATAAAATGATGATGATGAGAGCTTTGTTGTGGTCCAGAGAATACGCAGGGGTGACAAATATATTTATGGGCGAGCTAAAAAATAAAGAAAAAGCTTAATTTTCCGTATTGTGGCTTTCCTTTCTCTCTAGCTGTTCTCGCGCTTTCCCGCGTTATTGTAGCCACTCGTGTATCCCATGCCATGACATGAATAAGTTTTTATTGGGACTGTTTGCATTCTACGCGGCACATGCCCCCAGTCTGTGCTACGCTTTTATGAAATAATAGAATGAAGCAGGCTTTACTGAGGTACGGTGTCACACGCCGCTTTTTTTTATTGTCACGCATTGTAAGATTTCATACATCGTGCCTTTTTTTTTACCACACAATCTCTGCATATTGTCCGCACGAAATGAGAGTAGAGGGCCTATTGTGACACAGGATTCTACAAGTACAACGTGAACAGCAATAAGCGTTGCCTTGCGATTGCGATGAGCAATCGATACCCTCTCGAAGGTTCTCTTCTCGCAATCCACACCGATTGTCAGAACTGTGGATGAAAGCCGCGTCTCTGCGAGGCGCCCGGCTCCTGTAATTGGTGTTAGCTGAAAATTGACACGGCACAATGGTTACGCAATACGGAAGCGTCTCGCCTTTTCGCGGTAATAGTCGGTCGCCGTAGACCGTGCATCAGAGGCCGGGTAACGGACGTACGTGACCATTGCTTTCGGTACGCTAAAGCACGTGACACGTGAGCTTTCGCAGTGCTTTTTCTTTTCCTGGATTTCCTTTAGGCAGCCTGTGTGTTTCAGTGAACAAAAAATAAAGCCTCCAAAAACAGACAGTTCTCAGCCGGTTTACGTGACGTTATCGCGCAAAGAATAATGTAGTAATAATTAGAGAGGAGATTGAATGACCTTTCGGTGCCTCATTCATCATTGTCATGCGCGCAAGCTGCCATAGCATCTCCGATGTAACCGAAGCCCTGCAGAGCCGCATTACTGCCCGCACGTACGAATCGTAAGCGGAATCATCAAGGTTGTCTCCACTAGGCAACGCTGCTTGTTCGGATCTTGAAAGTTCGCCTGAACTGCTTATAGGAAAGCTGTTGCCCACTAGGATTTCAAAGTCGCCGTTGACTACATTTGCGCTTTCGTTAATTCGTCATAGTCAAGTTAGAGGTGATTGCCACAAAAGTATTTCTGCCTCGTCTTTTTCTCGTGCCACGGTTCTTTTAAGACAGACAGACAGACGAAGAACTTTATTCAGGTCCTGAGGAACTGCGTTGTAACGGCCCCGTTTAGGGGGAATCCGTAGCAGTCGCGGGCCGCTCCCACGTAGGGACCGGAAGACCGTGGCCCTCCGCCCTCTCGCAGGCCCTCTGGACAGCCCGAAGTTGAACGAAGAGGTCGCCGCTGTTAAGGGCTTCCTCCCAGTCCTCTTCTTTGTTGAACTCTGCGTCACGTAACGCAGGACATTGCCAGAGCATATGAGGTAATGAGCAATACGCCTCTCCGCAGTCCGGACAATGCGGCTCGATGTTGGGCGAAAAATGACTGAACCTGCCTCGCGAAGGAAAAGACCCCGTTTGGAGCATCCTGTAGGCCGATGATTGCGGTCACGTACGTTTAGGATGAGGAAGTGGAAAAGCCCTCCGAGATAGATGATAATGAGTCATGATCTCGTGGAAAGTGAGTAGCGAGTCCCTGTATCTTCCGGCGTCCCCGCCTGCGAATCCGCCGGGACCGCCGCGGTGAGCGATACCTCGCGCACGGTCATGGGCAAACTCATTGGCGTTGGGGACATCAGGATGTACGTTGGCCTCCATGTGGGCCGGGAACCATGTTATGGTGTGAAACCCGGCAGCCCCCTCACAGCCGAGGATGGCCGCTGCCTCACGCGAGATCGAGCCCGAGGCGAAAGCCCTAGCTGCGGAACGCGAATCTGTAAAGACATTAGGACGCGATGGGTCCTTCATTGCTATGGCGATGGCGATTTGCTCAGCCACCATTGCCGAAACCTTTCTAACCGAGGCAGAGCATAGGAGTGTGCCACTATGATCGACCGAAACCACTGCGAAGCGATCCGAACGCCCGTACTGGGCTGCATCGACAAAGGTCGCGAGATGTGGTCTGTTTGCAACTGATTTTACTAAGGAACGGGCCCGAGCTATGCGGCGCCCCACATTGTATTGTGGGTGGACATTTCTTGGAAGTGGAGCTACCGAAAACGTGCCTCTGATCGAGGGTGGTAGTGTTACATTACGCTGGTTAGTCTCCGTAGGACCGCAGCCTATGGATTCCAGGATGCGCCTACCAGCCCTCGAGGACGATAGTCGCACGACCTGAGCCATCTGCTGGGCCTCGATCACCTCCGAGAGGGAGTTATGCATGCCCAATTGTAGGAGCTTCTCGGTGCTAGTGTGGATAGGCAAGCCTAGAACTCGCTTTATGCTTTTGCGCATTAGTGTATCAATTCTTGCCTCTTCTCTTTTGGACCAGCGCAACGCCGAAGCGACATAATTAATGTGGCTCATGAGAAATGCGCGATAGAGCCGAAGGAGATTGCTCTCGCTCAGCCCACCCCTGCGGTTCGAGACCCTGAGTATGAGCCTAAGCATGTTTTCCGTCTTGGAGGTGATGCGGGCTATAGTTCGTGAGTTGCCCCCCTTGGACTCTAGCAGGAGTCCGAGGACCCTGATGGAGTCCACCCTGGGTATTTTCTGCCCATCCCGTGTGTATAAAGCTATGGGAATCTGTTCTAAAGGAGTGAGGTTCCTCAGTCCTTGTCGGGTGGGTCTGTATAGTAGTAACTCAGACTTTGCCGATGACAGGCTCAGGCCCGAACCGACTAAAAAGTTCTCCGTGATGTCTAATGCCTCTTGAAGCGCCTGCTCTACTTCGGCGTCGGACCTTCCCATGCACCACACGGTGATATCGTCCGCGTAGAGAGCATGGTTAACCCCGCGCACCGTAGCGAGTCGCTCCGAGAGACCCTTCATGGCAATATTGAAGAGTAGAGGAGAGATAACTGCCCCCTGTGGGGTGCCTCTCGCTCCCAAGGTAAATTCTGTGGATTGGATTTGACCAATCCTAATGGTAGCCCTGCGGTCCCTGAGAAAAGACCTAACGTATGCGTGGAACCGTTGTCCTAGACCCATAACCGAAATTGCCTCAAGCACAAACTTGTGCGAGATATTATCAAAAGCTTTGGCTAGGTCTAGAGCTAGGATGCCTCTAGTATCCCTGGTGTTGTTGTCAATGATTTGTCTTTTAGTAAGGAGCATCACGTCCTGTGTGGATAGTGCAGGTCTGAATCCTACCATATTGTGTGGAAATAGCTCTCTGCTTTCTATGTACTCGGATACCCGATGGTGAATCGCATGTTCGGCCACCTTGCCTACGCAAGACGTAAGCGAGATGGGTCGTATGTTCTCCAAAGCCAGAGGTTTGCCTGGCTTTGGGATAAGCGCTACCGAAGCTGTCTTCCAGGATTCGGGGACGTGCCCCGTCTCCCAGATTTTGTTGACTTCCTCGGTAAGCTTCTCGATGGATTTGCCATCCAAGTTACGTAAGAGCTTGTTTGAGATTCCATCCGGGCCCGGTGCAGAGCGCCTGTTGAGCTCGTGGAGGACCTTCCAGATTTCTCGTTCAGTGAAAGGTGCGTCCAGCTCCGCCACCATTCCACCCCTGTAATGCGGATAGTCCGCATCGCCGGAAGGACCCAGCGGAAGATAGCTGTCCGCTAACCTCTTCAGGAGGGCCTTTTCGGACACTCCCTTCGCTTTTTGGTTGTGAACGATTCTGTCAATAGCCAATCGCTGATTTCCCTTCGACTGTGACTCATCAAGTAATTGTTTGAGGAGGTTCCATTTGGCCCCCACTCTCATCTGTCCGTCGACCGAAGAACATACTTCATTTCACTGCTGTTTGGAGAGTTCAATAGAGTAGGCTTCAATCTCGCGATTGAGTTGCGCAATTTTCGTTCGAAGTCTGCGATTGAGCCTTTGCGTCCTCCACCGGGACAGGATGGAATTATTAGCCTCTAAAAGATGCGCGAGGCGTGCATCCATCCGATCCACCCTCAGGTTCATTTTGACAACCTTGGTCGCAGCATTAGCATCCTCCTTGAGCCTTGCAAAGAGGCTGTCTAAGCTGTCGTATTCATCCTGGTCCTCCTTCCACAATTTACGAAAGGCATCCCAGTCCGTTACTTTAAATTCCCTGGGGGGAGCTGCATTGACTGCTAGGGTAATAGCCACTATGAAGTGGTCGCTACCTAGATTCTCTTGCAAATTTTGCCACTTTGTTCCGGCGACGTTCTTGACGAACGCCAAGTCTGGAGTTGTGTCTCGGACCACCGATGTGCCAATTCTTGTCGGGTACTGCGGGTCCGTAATCAATTCAAGAGAACAGCTAGATATGGCCTTTAGGAGGTTGTTGCCTTTGGGGGACTGCCTGGCGTATCCCCAAGCGTCGTGTGGAGCATTAAAGTCTCCCGCAACCACGATGGGGGCCCCCCTGGCCAGAGCCACCGCTTTTGCCATGATCGAAGCGTACCCTGCCGCTTGTCCGACGGCGAGCTGTACACATTCAGGAGGAATACGCTGTTCTTGAGCCAGCTGTTGGGGATTATTTCGAGGATAATGACTTCAGCCTTGCTGTTGCCAAGCTGTAGTTTGTGTTCACGAAAGGAGCACTTTTTTGCGACCAAGGTTGCCAAACCGCGCTTCCCTTGCTCGCGCACCGAGACGACTCGATAGCCCGGGAAAGTTAGCGCATCACCGAGAGTTTCCTGTAACATAATTACGTGCGGTTTGACCGCCTGAGAAGCAATAAAGTGCAGCAGTGGAGCCCTGCGCCTTTTGAAACTGGCACAGTTCCACTGCCACACGACCAGTTCATTAGTGTTGACCGCTAGAATTACTGTTCTGAGACAGCCAATCTCCTGTCGGGTTGGCTGTTACCGCGCCTGCAGGCGACTGTGCCCTGTTCGGGCCTTTCGGACGCGAGCTACCCGTAGCTAGCGCTGCCTGTGTACCTTCAAGAGACGACACCCTTTTCAGTAGGGTAGTCATGCTATCAGCCAATTGTTTAATCGACTGCTGCATGCTTTCCAGAGCCTTGCTGTTGGATTCTGTCTCCATAGCATCCCACTCCCCTTGGGGGGGTGAGGCCCTACGTTTTCCCGAGCGCGCCTGCACGTCCCCTGGTGGGGGAATCTGTTGTCTCTCACCCTGCGAGGAGTAATGTTTGCGGAACGACTCAAGGTCAGCCCTCAGCTGTTGAATCTCTGCCTTAAGGCAAGCATTCTCTTGGATCAACTTAGCTACCCTGGGGTCTTCCCTATGCTCTGGCAATGGTACCTGCGTTACCTCTGGTGGCGGCGCCGCTGGCTTCGGCTTGGCTCGATCCGCCCAGGTAGGTACTTCCTGGATTCGTACCCGGGAGCAAGAGCGCCCTTTGGTGCGAGCGCGGCCCCTGGAGCGGTCGCGCCGGCGGCCAGCCGGCGTGACGGAACGCCCCTGCCTGGGAGCACTTGCCACGCTGGAATCCCTTGACCGGTCCTCTTCGGCCAGCTGTTGCTGAGACTTTTTGACGCGCTTTCGGCGCCGTCGTCTTCTCCGTCGCACGACGTAAGGAACTTGAAAGCGTTCTTTGCACGTTCTGTCCGCCGTCGGATGTGGGCCTCCGCAAAGGGCACATTTCGGCGAGCACTGGTGATCGTCGGGTGGAGACACAAGCCCACAGCCCCTGCACACCCTCTTGTTGGGGTTGGGGCAAACATCGGCCCTGTGACGAAGTCCTCCACACGCGTAGCACACGTCAGTTTGGCGCTTGTAGAGCGTGCAGCGCAGCATGCTGACGCCGCATATGACATAGTTTGGTACCTTCATGCCGTCGAAAAGCACTACCACAGTGGTGGTGTTCTTGATCCTTTTGGCTTCTAGGGCCTTCGGATTTCGCTGGTTGACGATCATCGTTTGGAGCTGGGCCTCGCTGATGTCAGTGTCCACTCCACGTATGACTCCTTTACAGGTGTTATTGGGGGCCGCGACATATGCCGCCACATGGTACATTCCTTCGCTTATCCGAATCTGTTGGATCGCGGCGTAGGCGTTTGCGTTCTTCTTCTCCGGTGTGGAAACTACGACAATGTTCTGGGCGATGTTTGGGCAAACGATGTCCCCTTCCGTCTCTGCCGGGGCAAGAGCAGCCGCCATGGCAATAGCCTGTGCGAGCCTAATTTGGCTTACTTTTCTGACGTCAAGTCCGTCCCTCGGCCTGACGATAATTCGTATGTGGTCCCTCGGCAGCCGGGGGAGCCTCGATGCAGCTGCGAGGCGCTTCATTGCACCTTGCGGGGCTGCCGTGCGGCGGCCTCCCTTCGAGCCCACATGTGATGCGTTGCCCGCGGAAACTGGCGTTTCTACACGAGCTTTCTTGTTCCTGCCCAGCGCTGTCGTCCAACCCGGGCGATTGGCTTGTTCGTGAGAGATTTCCTCTCCTTCCACCATCTCTACTTCGGGCATGTTGCCCCTTTTCTCCCGCCCCTCGCCGTCGACGCTAGGCTGAGCCCGGTAGGGTTAGCCGAGCCGCGGCGCGTTCCACAAGAAAAGTTCAAATAATTCGGCAAAAGGACCACTCACCGAAAAAAGTCTGGTATCGACGTGATCCTCAGAAGAAACTGCGTCGAATGAAACGCAGCTCGAGCACAGGCACCACAAAAATCTTAACGAAAACATTAACAGAAACGGGAGCCGATCTTCTCGCGTCCGCACTGGTCGGCACCCCCTGCGTCTCCCCCTTCTTTTAAGAAGTCTGTTAAAATGCTTGCGCTGGACCCGTTCTTGTAACACAGTACATAGAGACCTCCTAAGGCTGACTTGTTCTTATACTCAAGTGGTAATCATACTGGCAAATAATTATTATCAACCTCGCAATTCTCCAAACGAAATCGTACCCATCTGCACAGATATTCAGTAATGTTAAGGACAAAATAAAGCAAATCTGAGCTAACTGCATGCAACGATGGTTAGATGCACCACATGCTTTGACAAAGTTGAGCACTGCACGAAGGCTCAATCAACTCTTCTGAAACCTGGAAATCGGCCCTCACCAGCACGGAATACAACGTACTACTTCGGGTGGTCCAGAGGACCCAGGAGCTGGCGGTGGGGCTCACCCTGCCCCTACCCCCGTAAGGGCGGCCCTCAGATGAACTTACTCTTTAAGGAGAATTTGCCACTGAAGACTTCAATAAAGTTCTTTAACTGACTGAGCAGTTCGAAGCTTGCTACAATGCTATTGACAGAGTCAACGATAAGCTCTGTCTATAGCCTCCGTAAAAATACGCTAGACAACGTAAGCCTTATCCGCACGTACCGACTATTCTTTCCCATTTAACAACAGGAGTGACCCTCGCCATCTCTCTTTGCATTTTGCGTCCAATATCTTTTCATAACTTAGATGTATGGCGCACAATGATGTCCTTCTCACTCACAATAGCAGTGAAACCGATAGATGCAATGCCATAGGAATACAGATACACAGAGCAGTCATATTTACTACAGCGAGAGAAAAAAAAATTGCGTAGGTATACACCTGGGCTGCCATTGAGTAGACTTTTAATGGAGCCAGAACTCAAGGTCAATTAGACTGTAGCAATGCAGATTTGTTTTGTTGTGAAACTAAAACACATGTGGCATCAGTAAACTTTTTGGTATTGAAAAAACAAACATAGTAGCATTTTGAATAAAGAAGAACATAGCAATGAACGCAATATTTCTTCTCTTGCTTGGATCTTCCAGCAGGTCACGGGATCAAATCCCGGCTGTGGCGGCTGCATTTCCGATAGAAATGGAAATGTTGTAGGCCCGTGTACTCAGATTTGGGTGCGCCTTAAAAAACCCTAGGTGGTTGAAATTTCCGGAGCCCTCCAATACGGCGTCTCTCTTAATCATGTATTGGTTTTGGAACGTTAAACCCCACATATCAGTCAATCAATGCTTGGATCTTCAAGCCACACGTGAGTTGAAAAAAATAATTTATTATAAATTTAGTGTTCCCATATATAGCTTATAAGTATTGATAGAGAGCTTGTCAAATGGAGTATTTTTGGTACAAACCAGTCAATAAACCTGAAATATGAACAGTGAAAGCAGATTGCCCTTTAAGCAACCGACCACATTTTAGTAGTGCAGTTGATATAATTCAGTACAGCTGCACATAGTCTGGCCTGACTCAAGGTGCACAGTCCAGCTTCATTCTATAGCGAATCTCTTTTTTTTTGACAGGTGCACACGAGAACACGCACTGCATACCATTATTAGAAACATTTGCGTAACATCACCATAAATGGTGTGCTAGCCATGTGTTCACCAACACGCACGGAACTTTGCCACTCCGTATTTGCAAGCACTTCCCGCGCTGCGACTGCCTTGTTGCGTAAGCACGAACCTACTGGCGGTGGGAGCTCGGACACACGCGTCTGACAAGACAGAAAAGCGCGAATTCTGTGTGTGTTATCTACGAAAACAATCGTGGACGCTTACGATTTCGCCTGATGCTAAATGTCCGTGCAACTTCGTGTTATGGCAAGGCCAGAAGTTTTGAGTTTCCCAAAGGCACCGAGTACGAAGCCGTGAATATTATTTTTTCGTGAAGTAGGACTGCAACCAATACGCCATTATCTGCCTTTCCAGAAATGCGCTAGGTACCCACTACACGTTTGTAAAGTATTATGTCCACTTTAGATGGTACTTGTAGGCAATGACAATGAAGTACGTCTGCGCACTTCTGAGTAAGTAGGAGGCCACACTCAGGTTGTGCTATTGGCATTGTGTGATGACTGCTTGGGATTGCTAATTTATGCCCCGTTATGTTACACAGGCTAACGCTGTTCCTTGCCATTCGTGGTGCCTGTATAGGGTCCCTTTGCAAAATAAGTTTCCAGCGCCACCGTGTTTTTATTGGCTGCTAGAGCGCAGTGTTTTACTGGGATGTTCTGCAAAGGGCACTGAAGAAAGAGCAGCCAATTGAGGCCTGCGGTATTTGTTTTCTAATTTCTTTTCCGACAGACAAAGTCTTAAAAATCCAATTTGTTGAAGGGTGGCCACTAATGGCAACCCTGATTAAGACCACTGTAGACATAGATATAACAAAGGTCAAACTAGATGAGAGCAACTACACCACCAGTGAGCCAAATGTCATTCGTTCACGCGCTCCCACAAATTGTTACCCATAGTTTAATCGTATATATTTTTGGTCAGAATGTTGAAACTATTGGGGAAGTTTAAAGTAACCCCACTCTTTGGACGTGTGAAGATGGCATGCTGCCTGTGACCTTAGACTAACGCAGAAACACGCCTTTCAAACGCTGGAATCAAAAGCGTGCCAAGCTCTACGTAGCTGTAGAGAAGGTGTCCATCAACTAGGTAAGCGCCATCATAGTGACTCTCTGTTTAGGAAGGCATACGGGTTCCTTGAAAATAAGTCTCCCAGGCAAGGTAATATATGTTTCTCAAGTACAACACGTGCTGTCAACTGCACGGCTAGACTTTGGCCACTGCCAGCCGTATGAAAGCAATGTGTTTACGCCCTTCGTACGCCATTTGTAAGGCCTGAGGCTCGGCTTCAGGATGATCGTTTCTGAGGCTGACGAAAAAGCCGAAAACGCACCAGGAAAAACCCACGTTCTTGGACACAGCACGCGCAAGAAATGGGTGAGAGGTTTATCAGTGTTGTTCCATTCTTTTAGAAAATACTGCATGTATGACACATGCGTTAGAATGCGTGTGCCAACAAGTCTGCGAGAGATAGTTTTTTACCCTTAAAACTTGCGACGATTCTGTCACACTGAAAATACGTTGATGAGTCTCAGCTGTCAGCAGCGAAAATCGCGTGAATATGAGACCTTCTCAACCATTATGTGCTTTTTTTACTAACGTGCAATAGTGTTTGTCGTTGGGCGTCCGTAAAGGTAGCGATTGCAACAATGAAACAACAACGGGAACGTTTCCTTATTTCCAACATTATGACTTTTTATTTCGTAAGTACAAGTATGATCAAAATGTAAGTGATAAGCAATTGTAACATAACGTGCAAGCTTCAATAACACAATGTTAATCTGATTACAAATTTGTTGATTGTTAGTAGTTGCGATGTCTTCAGAAAAGTGGTCCAAATGTAGGAATGTATGGGGTAAAAATAATCGGCAAAATATGGAGGAGTTATGAAAATTAGTTCCTGCGAGAAATGACAACTAACAGACAATGATGCTAGGGAAAGTATAGGGGATGCTATAAGCAGTAATTGTCATGTTTATATTACAATTACTACTATTAAGATCTATACTTTTCTTGGAATCATTGTCTGTTAGTTATCATTTTTATCATGTCTAACAAATAAAATGAGCCCCCTTTGAATTTCAACTTTTTTTTCGGCTACAAACAAACATTCGGGTTTCATTGGTCAGAAGCGGCATCCGTGATAAAGCCTGCCAATAATTCTGCTTTGCAAGTTTTTATTACAATGCCCAGAGCGCTTTTTGGCATTGCATGGAAAAGGGGAGGGGGGTACAACACTCACAAGTCCAATCAAAAGCAAGTTGTTCAAATACTGTACAGCAGTAAGTAGCCAAATGCACAAAGAAAACGCGAAACAGCACAACATATTGAGCGCTAAAGCTCACGAGCAAACATCGCATAGAAAATCACGAGGACTATTCACAATGCAAGTTCTGCAAAGGTGAAGCAGACACTTCAGGGGAGATAACAGAGACAATGTTTATTGATTGAGTTGTGGGATTTAACGTCTCGAAACCCCCATATGGATAAGAGAGACGCCGAAGTGTAGGGCTCCGGGAATTTCGACCACCTGGGGTTCTTTAACGTGCACCCAAACCTGAGCACACGGGCCTACAACATTTCCGCCTCCATCGGAAATGCAGCCTCCAAAGCTGGGATTCAATCCTGCCACCTGCAGGTCAGCAGCCGAGTGCCTTAGCCACTAGACCACCGTGACAAGGCAACAGAGATAATGTTGCTAGGCATTTTGTCCCACTCACGAATTGTTCTGAAAGAAAAAAAAACTCCATCCTGAAGGTGTTCGTTCTACATCTCATCTTCTTGATCTTGTAGGCATAATCAGGACGGGGTGAGACGTAAGCAAGATTGGGCAAGAAAAGGTACCGGTTAGTACGAGTGATGTTACGAAATATACTTTGAAAAAACATGCATCTATACCCTTTTTTTTTCGCTCATGATGGGGGCTCACCAAGAATGTCTGGAAATTATTTTTACAAGCAACTGCTCCGAAAGCACTCGTGTAATAGTGACACTATTAGGCACAAAGACAAACTAGCAATGTAATCTTTGTGCGGCCTGCATCGACGTTTTCAAACATGATTCCTTGAGCAGGTTTCACAGCGGTTACAGAACTGCTCATCGTCAATTTAAATTTGCGCCCTCGTCAGCCAGTGTATGGTTCACACTTGATCCAAGGGTGAACAGCAGATATCAACTTTGGCGGCTGGTGTGCCGATAAGAGTGAACGGCTCTGAGCACCTCGCGCAACACGCGATTTGCTAGGCCTAATTATACTTCAACTTTACAAGTTAAACTTTTTTTCTTTGCCCCGCCGCGGTGGTCTAGCGCCTAAGATACTCGGCTGCAGCCCCGCCACGGTGGTCTAGTGGCTAAGGTACTCGGCTGCTGACCCGCAGGTCGCCGGATCAAATCCCGGCTGTGGCGGCTGCATTTCCGATGGAGGCGGGAATGTTGTAGGCCCGATTAGAAAAGATTTGTGGGGTTTAACGTCCCAAAACCACCATATGATTATGAGAGACGCCGTAGAGGAGGGCTCCGGAAATTTTGACCACCTGGGGTTCTTTAACGTGCACCCAAATCTGAGCACACGGGCCTACAACATTTCCGCCTCCATCGGAAATGCAGCCGCCACAGCCGGGATTTGAACCCGCGACCTGCGGATCAGCAGCCGAGTACCTTAGCCACTAGACCACCGCGGCGGGGCATGTTGTAGGCCCGCGTGCTCAGATTTGGGTGCACGTTAAAGAACCCCAGGTGGTCGAAATTTCCGGAGCCCTCCACAACGGCGTCTCTCATAATCATATGGTGGTTCTGGGACGTTAAACCCTACATATCAGTCAGATACTCGGCTGCTGACCCGCAGGTCGCGGGATCGAATCCCGGCTGCCTCGGCTGCACATCCGATGGAAGCGGAAATGTTGTAGGCCCGTGTGCTCAGATTCAGGTGCACGTTAAGAAACCCAAGGTGGTCAGAATTTCCGGAGCCCTCCACTACAGCGCCTCTCATAATTGTATGGTGGTTTTCGGACGTTAAACCCTACATATCAATCAAGAAGTTATTTTTTTATGTTACAAAGCAATGTTAGCAAATAATATTTCCTTTAAGAATCATTTTTGAAAATATTTTAGTACACGAGAAGGTACAATTCGCAATCGTTGCGTGTGTTCCTGCAATGTTCGCCACTAATACCCTCGTTCGCGGAACCATTCTTGCTCTTCAACAACAATTTTTTCGCAGTGTTTTTAATCGCACTTGTGGAGCCACTTGAATTAATATATTTTTTAAATGTGTGGCTCTTATTGTTGCCTCTACTCTTTGTTCTCGTTGTGATGAGGTGAGAGCTCTAGTGATCACAGCGTTATAATACTCCCATTCTATTGCGATCTCCTGCCTTCGTTTCGGAAACAAGAAAACAAACAGCAATATTTTCATTCGGCCACTGTTTTGTTTACACAATCTCACGGCGTTGAAAACGACGTCGGAAGCGATAGTTTTGCCGAAGCACTTGAAGGCTGTCACTTGGTCTCAACGACTGCTTGGTCTCAACGACTTGATCTCAACAATCACTTGGTCTCAACAACTGTACCCAGCGCAGCCTCGGGATTAGTTCGCCCGCGCTTCATGTAAGCGAGATTTCCTCACAGCCTAGCCAGCTTGGCATGGTTAACTATTTTTCCAGAATACAAACGTTGAAAGCAGCGTTTTTTCGCCGTCGCCATATGTATTGCTTTTTTTGTTCTATTTTGTATTCTGCAGGCTCTAGATGCGATACCGTTTCGAGCTCCTCTTGGAAACAACGTAGCGATGCCATTCTACGAAACTTGAGTCGAGATGACAGAAGTTGCACGAACAGGAGGACAAAGGCGCGTGTGCTTTTCACTTTCAGCAAGCGAGCGCGTCCCGTGCTACACCGTTGAAAGCCCGCCCGCGTGAAATAGAAAGCGAAACTGAGGTACAGGAAATAAATAAAAATGAAATAATATCTGCCTTTCCGTGAATCGCACTGAGTGGCGTAAGGCGAAGCTCATTACACGTCCATTGGAAAAGTGAGAGCTTCCACGTTACCGACTCTCTTGGCTGGCTTTTTATTGGTCCGCCTTTGGTGACCATATATATAAACGCACCTGTAGTCGATCCTGACGATACGTCGACGCCAGTTCATCGTTCAGAGAAGAATTCGTGTCGAAGCATCACATTTGCCGTTCTCGTGGGAACCGAAAATGGCCGAGCGTCGAGCTATGACCCGCAGCTTGCTACTCATTGGTAAGCATCCTTCTTTTAAGTGTCTCTAAATATTCTCTTGAAAATGCTGCCTACATGGCCGGTATAAAACACGCACCCTCTGAGCGAACAAACGAGCATTGTAGCCAATGTGCCACAGCGGAGACGTGGAGACAGTGAAGTTGTGCTTGGAAAACAGTTCGAGAGTTTTTTAGCAGGAACCGCATTGCGACAAAAAAAAAAGAATCACATGCCTGCCATGATGGGAGTCAGAATAGAGTGTAATCAAGCAAGACCTCGCTAAGATGGCCCAAAGCGCCTTGCTAGAAGGCACGCTAGTGCCATTTACTCTGTGCGTTTTGCATAAACAGCGTCAGTCTAATACGAAAGCTTTAATATAACAGAATACTAGAGTGACCTCACATGACACGAGAAATCTTTAGTTAGTACTGGTCTGCTCGGGAAATTCAGAGCTTTATCGTATTTCTTGAAACTACATCTCCATCGTTGCTTGTTTCCGAATGGTGGTGCCAAGAACGGTTTTTATAGACCACACAGAATGCTATCGAATTTTCCTTGACCGACAGCGTAACTAAAGGTGGTTGAGTTTCATTAGTGTAAGTAGCTGATAATATTTTCGCAGGTATATAGTCTACCTTTTATCACTGATTTTGTGGCACATAATGAAATTAACGAGATGTAACCTATAAACTTACACAAAAACCAATTTCCGTAATAATGCGTCAGGAATAATAGCGCAATTCACAACAACGTTTTGGTGTCCCACTCTTATATAAAAATAAACTATGTTCCACGCTCGCCTTCCTAGCTATTAGAGGCGCTGACTAACACTCCCAGACTTATATGCCCCATATATTCTCGATGAAGTCTACGGGAGGACGACTACCTCTGTAGCTCAGTAGATGCAGCGCCTCATTCGGAAACTGCAAGTTTGGCGCATGGCGGCTATTGCTTGTGTTAAAAAAAATAAAAAAACTAGTTTATTCATTTACATATGAGACCGTATGAATGCATTGAAAATACTCCTTTACTTTACAAGGTCTCATATGAAGGCGAATAAAATAAAATTTTGAAAGCACAACTTGTAGCCGTCATATACCAAACTTGCAACCTTCGAATGAGGCACTTTAAAAGGACTCATATGAAGGTGAAGAGATTAAAGTTTTTGACATTACAACTCACAGCCGTCATTGACCAAAACTGCAACTTCCGAATGAGGCGCTGCATCTACATCTACAGAAGTGGTCGTCCTCTCGTAGACTTCATCAATTAATGATGTGCATATATGTGAGGGAGCGTTCGTCAGCGCCACTGGCAGCTAAGATGGCGAGCGTGGAACACACTTTTTTTTAATACAAAGCTGTAACCGCCAGAATATCGGTATGAATCGCACTATTATTCCGGACGCCTGATTACCAAAATAAGTTTTTGTGTAAGTTTGTATATTACACTTAGTTAATTGCATTGTGTCAAATCAAATCTTCTTTAAAAGAAATTGAAAAAAAAAACAAGACCTTTCAGCGGAAGCGAAGATGTTTGGGGCCCTTTTTTTCAGATTTAGGTGCCTATTGGAAGAACCCAGGTAGTCGGAAATACGAAATCCCTCCGTTGCGGCATCTCTCATAACAATATCTTGGTTTTAGGACAATAAATCTCAAAAAAAATTATTAGAGAAAGGGTCTTCAGCAGCTTCTGTTTTCTTTGTTGTCACTACATTATATTATACATGTTTTGTTCGATACCGTTTAAAAACATTTCACTAGATGATGCTGAAGCTGCAGTGCACTCAATACAATATTGCTGGTGAAGTTGGAGCTCTCCGAAAAAAATAATCCCCATACTATTGCGTTCATTGTCCTTGTTGTTTGCGTTCCTTGAAACCTAAATGAAATATTTGCAGATTTTAAGATGCTTTACTCAATGGATACAGAGAGAGAGAGAGAGACAGAGAGGAAGGCTGGAAGGTTAATAAGAAAATAAGTTCCAGTTTGCTACCTTGTACTGGGGAAGGGCAGGGTAGCAGGGCACAGGGAAGTCCATGGTGCAATTTACCTATCTGCCGATTCTTGGCTATTTCCGCATTGTCAAGAAAACACCTCAGAATCACTTGAAAAACAATCAGCGTTGCTCAAATGTTACCCTCAGCGTAAATTGTGCTACTTTAAAAAACTAGCAATGTATAATGCACATCCCTATCGTATATCACCAGAAAAAAGCATGCTGGAGGCCTTCACTCGCATAGAAAGGACCACTTACGTCATCTCAATCAGTGGGCGACCAATTTCGTACGCCAGAAGCCACCGGTTTCTAGGCATCATTAGTGATAGGGACCTCTGTTGGAGTCCGCATGTGGCCTTTATGAAGAAGCGCCTGACCACTATTTCCTGATTGTTCAAGTTCCCGGCAGGAAAGACGTGGGGGATGTCAGTAGGCGCAATTATGGAACTTCACCGAGCCCTGTTTCTCGGTTTCCTGAGATATAGCTTGCCCGTGCTAAGCAATACCTGCAAGACCAATGTTCGTGTTCTACAGGCAGTTCAAGCCCAAGCACTGAGAGTGTGCCTTAATCTGCCCAGTTGTACGTCAACAAGGCAACAATTGCAATTGCTGGTGACTATCCACTTGCTAGGGACAGACGCTACACCACATCATGTGCATCTGTCCGTTTTATGAAATCCAGAAACAGTCACTGGCGTCCGTTCTTGCGTGCACTGACAAAAAAGCACTGTTGAAATTCCTACGCAACATGGGCTTAAACAAGCGGCTGTAACAGCACAGCAATGTCACACACCGTGAAAGACAAGACTGGACTATGACTGAGTGTGCGCGCGTGTGCTGCTTAATGTGCTGTGTCTATTTCTCTTCTCTCTCTCCTCTCTATTTTTTCTTCTCCCCATTCCCCTCCCATGCGCAGGGTAGCAAACCGGCTACCTATAGACTGTTTAACCTCCCTGCCATTTTTTTCCTTATATTTTCCCACCTTTTCCTATCGTAGATGATTTTTGATGGTACATTTTTGTTTTGAAAAATTCCGTACGCTGTGACGTACCAATGCATATGTTATGCGAACTATCTGGCTGCGCGTACCGATTTTTGCTTTAAGTTGTTTGTAAATGTCCCATGGCATTTGTTGCTGTGTTTGTTTGAACGGTATTGTATTCCTTAGTCGGCGTGCTCTTCCTCTCCTCGTTGAGATGACCTGCAGTGCCTACCTACTCCTTGCCTATAGGATAGAAGGCATGCAAAATATACGTATGCGTGCAAGTTCGCATTAACAAGTACCATAAAATGACCCACTCGAAGCGGTTTGGAAGATGAGTTCTTAAATAAAAAAATATTGATGGAGCCAAGGTTCTGGTTGGGGGGCTCGACGACAACAATCCCGGCGTTCGACGACAATCCCACTAAATTTTCATAGCACCCTGCGCTTGGTTGTTGTTTGTATATCAAGAAAAAATATGTCGCCATCATTTAAGATATCACAGAAACTTTCTTGTAAAAAACAGTAAATTAAATGAAAACCTAAACCTGTGATATATAAGGCAAATTAGCACGTCACAATCGAAGACGTATATTAAAGAAGTAGTGCTACACAAATGTCTCCGCGAGAAGACGACACTATTCAGTGGGTCATATCATTGCATAAACCTCA
The DNA here is from genome assembly GCF_043290135.1 of Rhipicephalus microplus. NCBI lineage: Eukaryota > Metazoa > Arthropoda > Arachnida > Ixodida > Ixodidae > Rhipicephalus > Rhipicephalus microplus. Next base: position 164,155 of record NW_027464615.1, on the reverse strand, counting down.
GTTCGGGCGAGCCGCGGGACACCTATATAGTTGGTCTCCTTGCATGCTCTTTTGCTAAATAGGAAGCACTTTGTGGGCCCAGACTGTAATGCACTGTCGCCACTTGGCGTAAAGCAGGCAGAAGTTCATATAAAAATGGCAAAAAAAACTAGTCAAGCGAGAAATAAAAAAGGAGAGAAATAAAGAGAAAAGAATAGGCATTAAAGTAAGAGTGAATATAAAGAAATAGTGAACTAAAGACAGAAAGCTGGAGAAGAGTAAAAGAAAGAAAGAGCAAACCAAATGGAAAAAAAAAAGAAGGCTGCCCATCTCCACACTTCCACAAGACTTGACACCATTAGTGCAGGGCTTACATAACTTTCCTTTACAATGTAAAAGAGCGCGAAAAACAAAAACAAACAAACATGTGAACACACCAAGAGACAACACGTCGGGTGCTTGTTCCGTATAGATGTTTTTTTACGCGCTATTTTACAATACATTAGCAACTATAGCTCAGCTTGTTGCATTAATTTTTTGCTACTTTCGTTCTTTGATTGGGCGTATGCAGCGCTCGTCGCCAAGTGCACGGCATTACCCCCCTCGTGTGACAAGTGCTACATCCGTTCTTTGGACAACTGCGCCGCTGGCCTGTTTTTGTTCGCCACGGGAAACAAGGTACCGGAAACGGACGCTGACCGGGAAGATTTCTGCAGGTACGTAACTTTTTTTTTTCATTATTGAAATGATCAAATAGAAGACCGTTGGTGCCATAACGGTAGCACCGGCTACTGCTTCTCACTTAGCAGACAAAATATGTCGTAAGAAAAAACAATAAGGGCATAAATGCAAGACAGTAAAACTATGTGAAAATACAAGACAGTGAAACATCACATGACAGTTCAGATACGTCTAATAGGTTCATATGTACAAAGTTCCACACAGACAAGGTAAATTCGCACATAGACAAATGATTACACAAATCAGACATACTATCTCAATATTACACATTTTCTATGGTATGAAGGAAAAGGCGGCATTCCATACAGTAGATGAATGTTGCTATAAAATATTTCAATCTTCTAGAAACTTCTTGAAGGCGACAGCTGCTTATTTCTCAAGACGTGCAGTTGACCATGGGCCTAGTATTTTTTTTTCACTCGGAAGGACCCCCTATATAAAGGTTGCAAACTTGCTCGTAATACATTTTTTTGTCCCATATTTTGGGCACTCCAGAAGCAGGTGATGTACACCTTCGTCAAGGTGGTGGCAGGAACAGTTTGTACTAGACGCACGCTGTATTCTGTGTAGGAAGTGTGGCGTAAACGCTGTACCAAGCCGTAAGCAGTCAACTAACATCTCAAATTTTCCAATTTACCGCAGCTCTGATAGAATCCTAAGTTTTAAGCAATGGTCAATAAGATATGTGTCCGTACTTTCCGACTTTTCACTGAACCTGTTGTCTTTGCTGACGCTACAGGCTATCTGTCGCAGGAGTAGATGGATTTCAATGTGTGAAATTTTGAGGGCAATTGTTTCATCGTTATTGTGGGCCCTATTTGATGTGGTGTCGGCTGCAGTGTGTCCTGGAATACTGCAGTGGCTTTATATTTATTGAAATTCGATCACGTGGTTCATTGTTGTTACTTTTGACTGTTATCATAGGGTCTCATATAAAAGCGAAGCTTTTAAAGAAGTTTTTACATCACTTTCAAGCGACGCTGCAGCGGACTGTGAATCGATAAATATGACTGATTTTCGTGCCACGTTTACTGATGTTATAAAGAGTAACGCAGATAGAATCACAAACAGTACCGCAGCACCAGAGGACGTCACGCGACATAATTTAGATGTCTTCTGTACTGCAAAGAGTGTAATGACAAACGCTGAAGAGAGGGATTTATCATCGTGTAATTTCTACCAATCATGTTACCTCAAGTACGGGGCGAATGCTTCTGTATGCACTTCAAAGCAGCGTAGATAGGAGCACTATTTATACGTATATACCAAGCCTTTTGAAAAGTGTTAAACCAGCGCCGCAACGCGGATATTGATGACACAGCGAAGCTGGTATCCTTTTCTTCAACAGGCTATCGCATTCATATATCTTGTGAGCCTTTCAGATGCGTCTTGCCTAGCTCCTAATTGAAGATCCTTTGTTAAGCTTTGAGGTGGTAGTATAACCACCACTTATCATAACCACGAAGTATCACGCGATAGGGGTGTGACTGTGGTAACGCACACGCCATTTGTTGGGCTGAGTTGTTCCTTTTCAGTGGAGGTGACGAAGACTCGCGCATGATTTCGTAGCACATGTGCATCTATGATAATGACAGCTTTCGGACAGGCCACACAGATTTCTGTGGCAGATACCCGTTAGTTAAGCTCACTGCTGCCTTCATATTTAATGGAGCAGTTCTGAGTATTTGGTTTGACTCAATGTATGTAACACACACCTGTGTCACCATGGATCTCCGACATAAAACACTCGACGAAAGAAGATTAAATTTTTTTAGGGGCGAAGCTCCTTATAGCGACACCCAATCGTCCCTCGTAGTAGTAGTACTAGTGTGTAACCAGTCTTACATTTTGACCTTCAAGGTGGTGCCGGTGGGAGATATCTTCTGTGCGTTGTTGAACAATAAAAAAATCGCAGCGTGCGCGTTAACTAAAAGCCGAATTCTTCCATCTCTCATTTCCCATTTGCAGCCATTGGCATGTTCTAGTATGAAACGATAGTAGAAGTAGAAGTGTTAAAAGCTGACTCCTGCTGTCTCTCATTTCCAGTAGCAGCCATTGTTTAACTACAATGTAGTGCCTGGTGAGATTTCTCCTGTGCGTGATTAAACAAAAAATTGCCCGCAGCTTCCCTCGGGGGAACACTGAGGAGGATGCGGAGCATATAATTGGTTAACGGGGTGTTAAAGTGCGACTTACTTGGGTCGATGGATAAATTGGTTAACGTGGTTGTGAAATGGGGTGTTAAATTGCGACTTACTTGGGTCGATGGCTAAATTGGTTAACGTGGTTGTAGGAGGGGGTGTTAAATGAGTGAACACGTACACACGTATGCGAAAGGACGGCGCTGGTCGAAGGGACGTCGATCATTGTGTTTGTGGATTCGTTGGAATTCATGTCACCGCGACCTTGGACGTCGACGCGCCGTACAAACCAACCGACGAGCGGCAACTGAGCGAGCGAGCGCCGACCTTGAGTATATATACAGCGCTACGGCGCATGCACTGTCAGCTGTTGAATGTTCTCGAAGGAGAAGCGCGCGCGCGGCACAGATGGCGACGGCGCGACGGCGCATGCGCTGTCAGCTGTCGAATGTTCTCGAAGGAGAAGCGCGCGCGGCACAGATGGTGGGCGACGGCGCGACGGCGCATGCGCGCGCGTCAGCTGTCGGATGTTCGAAAAGCGGTGCGGACGGCGCGGACGGCGCACTACAAGGCGAGTGTATAAGATGCTTCCGCATCTAATAAAAATTTTTTGTTCGAAACGCCGTTGATTGATGAAGTAAACCAACGGAAGACGTCAGATGTTTTCTAAAAGGACAACGAAAAGACGCCAGATGTTTCTTAAGCGAAACTAAAAAGAAGACGCCAGCTGCTTAACGAAAGACGCCAGGGGTTTTCTAAAGCAATGGTTTTATAATCAAAAGCATATTGATACAGGTTTGTAAGTGTCGATGCTCGTTGCCGTCGGTGTGTGCTCGTATGGATAAGGATGCCGAAAGGTGGGCGCGCCGGGCAGTGGCGGCGTGGGCTCTCAGACAGGACCCTGAAGTGAGAGCACGCGAGGCCGAAGCGCGCCGGGAAGCTGCGCGACGTCGCCGCCAAGATTCTGCTGTACGGCAACAAGAAGCCGCATCAGCAAGGCAGCGTCGGCAAGATTCCGCCGTACGTGAACAAGATGCTGCAGCGGCACGTCAGCGTCAGCAGGATACTCTCGTACGGGAACGAGAGGCCGAGGCACACAAACGCGTCGCGAAGCAGATCTTGAAAACGTTCGTCAATAGAAAGCGGCGAGGCGAGGAAGCGCGCATATCGCCTGGCGAAAACAGACGAAAATTTCATGGTATTGCTTCCAGGAGCTTCGCCCAATCTCATCGTCATTCACCTCGTGGATTTGCCGTCAATTTGTTTAACCCTCCTTGCACTCGACCAAGAACAGGTTTGCTGTTAAAAAAATGTGCGAGCTGTTCCACCCTGTGAAAATCATGACCAGCGACGCTGCTTAGCATATGGCACAGGGGTGGCACAAAATTTCAATCCATAGCTGACCACAGCTAGGAACTAAATTTTAAATGAGTCCTAAGAATGTCCATTCTGACTTTATCGTACGCACCTTTAAAGTTAGGCATTTCAGCAGCAATGCACTTTCCTTTTTTAGATGCGGAAGCATCTTATACTCGCGCCTTGTAGTGCGCCGTCCGCGCCGTCCGCACCGCTTCTCGAACATTCGACAGCTGACGCGCGCGCATGCGCCGTCGCCCACCATCTGTGCCGCGCGCGCTTCTCCTTCGAGAACATTCGACAGCTGACAGCGCATGTGCTGTCGCGCCGTCGCCATCTGTGCCGCGCGCGCGCTTCTCCTTCGAGAACATTCGACAGCTGACAGCGCATGCGCCGTCGCGCTGTATATATACTCAAGGTCGGCGCTCGCTCGCTCAGTTGCCGCTCGTCCGTTGGTTTGTACTCACTCTTTACTTTACCGACCACAAAGCCATCGTCCTCAAAGTTCGTCGCAATAAATAAAACACCGCCCTTTCGCATACGTGCCGTACGTGTTCACTCATTTAACACCCCATTTCACAACCACGTTAACCAATTTAGCCATCGACCCAAGTAAGTCGCAATTTAACACCCGTTAACCAATTACATGCTTCCGCATCCTCCTCAGTGTTCCCCCGAGGGAAGCTGCGGGCAATTTTTTTTTTCACGAATTCTCCTTCAGGCGAAATGCAATGTCTTGCCAATCTTGCCTATTGCTCTTGACGCTTCGAGCGTGGTCTTAACCGGTATTTACCGCACATGTTTTTAACAAGCCTGCTAGCAGTTGTGCTTTTCGTCTCATTATGTTGCCCTCAACTTTTTGTTGACACTGAACCCAGCCACATGCAGCTTCGCTGTAGAAATAAACGTTTATTTTCTCATGATCATATTTGCGCAAATGCGGTTCACGCCGCACTGCGCATCACCCTTGGACACCAGCCATTTCCGAGAAAATGTAATAGAAGCGTTGTTCCGTGAATTCAACAGATATTCCCATTCTTGTTGTGATCAAACAGGATTTTCAATAGACATGCTGGCGTCTAATCTATCCCGACGCATGACTGAAAATAGGGAAGCCATGGTCCCCCCCCCCCCACCCCTCGTTTGTCTAGGCAACTTTTCATTTGTCAACCTTAAAACAGTGATATTACTCTAAGGGCCCAGCCCTTGTGTTTACAGCTTACACCCAGCGAGCTCAACTTGGCCGTTTCCTGGTCAAATAGTCCTCAAAGCACGGTCCTTCTTTTACTATTTTTCTTTTAGTAGGCATGAAGTTGAAGGAAAACTTTATTAGAGTATAAATTAACGATACTCACCTCTGTAGGTTATTTCACCAGAAACAACAATCTTCTTATTTATGATTACCTTGCGCGGGTTTTCTCCTAAATTCAACAGAGTGCGTGCGTGCCTAGTCCGGCGATAGAGGTGGCTACCTACAACGACGACGATTACTATATACATCGCGAAAGCACGACTTACGGCTTAAAGGGGTACTGACACAAAATTTCGGGGCCGAGAAATCCTGTGGGGCCAATTCTCGTGAACATTCGCATACCATCTGCAAGATATCAACAGCGAATATAGCAATTGAAAGGTATTTTAAATTAATTTTGAAGTTTGCGTGAGCGACCGACTCTATAGCGCTATAGACACCCTCGGAGGTGACCCCGAAAAGACCCCCAACTTCCCTCACGTCACCATGCTGCGGTCAATAAAACAAATTATGATGACGTCATAGTCGCCATTTTTCTTTTGCCGAGTTAGTTCCCGAAGTATATATTTCTTGGTGGCACACGCTTAGAAAGTTTAGTGTTTGGCGACATTCCAGTACCGTTTACTATTCGAAAGTAATTCTAGTTGCGGATCGTGCGGAAGTGCGTCGCAGTTCCTTATGCTGACGTGGTCAAGAGCTGCCCACGCTAGGTGGTGACAGTTCACCTAGTTTTTGCAATTTTCTGAAACCGAAACTCAAACTGGTCGATAATGAGGGGTCTGTAATTATTTATCTTTTGCGTGCTGCAGCAAACACTGGGTCGTGTCAAGACTAACAGCCCTACAGCAACGCATTGCAGCAGAAAAACGCGAGGCCAAATTTTTTTGTGTCAGTACCCCTTCAAGGAGCTTCGCCCCTGAAACGCGACGTGCAGTGAACCGTGCCATTTACTGCTCGGTGTAACAGACAAAAAACGTTCTTTTAACGCTGGGTTCTCACAATATAGTTTCATACAATAATACATAGAGGGGAATCTGGCACTAGTGTCAACGCGGGATTCTTCAGTGGCGCTTGTACCCCTATAGGAATTATGGGAAGTACAGGCTTCGGATCTGCTTCGAATGAATCACGTTTTTGCGATTCACAACGCTTTTGGTGAGTGTAAAGCAAAGTGATATGAAGGTATGTTTAATTGAAACTTGTTTCATTTCATTTTATGCAAAGTTTATTGCAAAACGTTTTTGTGTCTAGGCCGTAAATGTGAAACCTGGACAAATGTAACCATCAGAATATGCATTGCTCTGCCATTGCGTTTCTGATTTGGCATCAAGGTATAATGAATTATTCTTTCCAATATTTCAAAATAAACATCGTTGTTTTGCCCTAAAAAGTATGCAATATCTATTTATAGAAATAACAGAACAGTATTAGGTGAGAAATGCTTGACGTTTTGTCGGCTGCGATGCCAGGTGCATCTGTTCAAGTGGTCTGCCCCCAGCGCACCTCTTGTGTTGTTGTAAAGTCGAGTAAAAAAAGCGTGGCGGTGCAACTACTTCACGTCAGCGTCGTTTTGCAGTTGATTTCACCGAGTTTTGGCAAGACGCCTTAACAACAATGTGAACTCAATGTAATATCCTGTACTAGCATGGGACCCTACATCTATGTGCAGCGGTGAGTAAGTGACGCATCTCTTAAACTGTCAAACACTACTTATACAGCTCCAGCATTGCAGTAAATTGAGAGGCCTAGCAGTTTTCAGCTTCTTTGAACAACAAAGGTGCAGCTACAGTCCTTTACACCCACCCCCTTGCCCACTCTACGCAAAGAACGAAACTGAAACTGTAGAAAAAGATCCGTAGAACGTTCACTGGTAAATGCGATCCAGTTCGAAGCCTGTACTTCCCATAATTACAATGTGGGTACACGAATGCGCCGCCAGATTCTCCTTTAGGCGCTATTGTATGAAACTCTACATTTATCACGCACGAAACGCCGTTAGGGATGCTACGCGATTCCTTCGCATTTCCTCACGATTCCCTTCGGAGAGGCGGAACTTTTTTTTTCATTGGATATTAAATTAACCATCCAGCCCACTTGGTCCCTGGATAGTCTCAATTTTGTGCCTTTGACGAATAAAACACCCAAGCACGCGGATTTCATCAGCTTCGGGTTGCTTTCAGGTGCAGCCAAATCTGAGTACACGGGCCTACAATATTTCCGCCTCTACCGGAAAAACAGCCCCCACAGCTGGGATTTGATCCCGCGACCGGCTGGTCAGCAGCCGAGTACCTTAGTCACTAGACCACCGTGGCGGGGCCCGAGGGACGGCTTTCAGCCCTCCCATAGTAGACTACCTTGTACTTTAAGTCGTCGAACATTTTTCTAAACACAGCATACCGATCAAGAAGATTTTACGGTATGGCTTTTTGCACTCTTATGGTAGAATAACAAGTACTCTTAATCGTCAAACACTTTTGCTATATACACAATTTAGAACGCGTGATGTACACCTAGAAGGGCCGGTGCGTGATAGCAAAATTTAAGGAAAGTATGATATTACAGAAACAAGCGTGTTGAGAGGACTCGCCAATGTCAATGTTGTTACTGGACTGGACGTCACCTCTAGTGTCATCTTACCATATAAAAATTTCGTGGGAGAGCTTTTCCTGTTATTGCGACACACACACACACACACGCACACACACACACACACACACGCACGCACACACACACACACACACACACACACACACACACACACACACACACACACACACACACACACACACACACACACACACGCACGCACACGAACACGCACACACACAGATAGAGAGAGCGAGATGCTTATTTACAGAAAAGCAGAGTGGTCGGCGGGAGCGATAACATGCTCTAGCCTGCTACTCTACACCGAGGGAGGGCAGATGGGAGGAAAAAGTGTAATCAATGACAATGGTTAAGTAGAAAGGTGAGTGTATAAAGTCCTTTCAAATTGAGAAAATTTTATGGCTATCGGCGTCAGTATCAGTGGTGGTGATTGTATCTTAAGAATTGACGTTGTCTGCGAACAAAACATTTGAGAAAGATACAAATTAAAAGTTGGCCGCGTATCTGCATGTAAATCTGCAAATGTCGTACGACAGTCTTGCGTGTGGAGAGAGTGAACAAAACATTTATTTGATGTTCTGCGCAAAAAAATTGCCCGCAGCTTCCCTCGGGGGAACACTGAGGAGGATGCGGACCATATAATTGGTTAACGGGGTGTTAAAGTGCGACTTACTTGGGTCGATGGCTAAATTGGTTAACGTGGTTGTGAAATGGGGTGTTAAATTGCGACTTACTTGGGTCGATGGCTAAATTGGTTAACGTGGTTGTAGGAGGGGGTGTTAAATGAGTGAACACGTACACACGTATGCGAAAGGGCGGCGCTGGTCGAAGGGACGTCGATCATTGTGTTTGTGGATTCGTTGGAATTCATTTCACCGCGACCTTGGACGTCGACGCGCCGTACAAACCAACCGACGAGCGGCAACTGAGCGAGCGAGCACCGACCTTGAGTATATATACAGCGCGACGGCGCATGCACTGTCAGCTGTTGAATGTTCTCGAAGCGCGACGCCACATGCGCGTCCACTGGAGAATCAGGAGAATTGTAGATGTCGAACGCGGTGTGTAGAGGAGGAAGGGTGCACAGATGGTGGAGGAGTGAAGCGCGCGCGGTGTGTAGAGGATGAAGGGATGCACAGATGGTGGAAGAGTGGGCGACGGCGCATGCGCGCGCGTCAGCTGTCGAATGTTCGAGAAGCGGTGCGGACGGCGTGGACGGCACACTACAAGGCGCGAGTATAAGATGCTTCCGCATCTAAAAATCGGTGGATGGTATTCTGGAGGCACTGCGTTAGAGTGCCTCGAGCGTGCAGTGGAGGCGAACGAGCGCACCAAGTCACGTCACAAGTGAGACATGAGCGCCATCTGGCTGTTTTCTCGGAAAGCGAAGCGCGTGGCTTTGGGACGGGTGTGTGCGCCCGTCTCCTAGGTGATAAGGTGTAGAACGCAAGGTGACCGGTAGGTGCCACCACCGTCTCGTCTTAGCAAAGCGTTAGAAAGACTCGCCTTTCCGTGCAAGCTTTGCATGGTCAGCGGCGCGTGATAAGCGCTACGGTATTTAAAATCACTTACGTATGGCTTTTCTAGTAAAATACGCACATGCAGAATATATACGTGTTGTTATGCTGCCCCAGATATGCGCAATAATTGCTTTTTAATTAACAATTGCACAAGTATGAACGCTAAACCTTGAGCAACATTGGTGGGTGCTGTGGATGGGATCGGCCGTTTCAAGTGCCTGGTGCCATTAAGAGTGGACAAACAGAAAAATGTTCAGACAGACATACCAAAACGTTTGCGCTGAAGGTCCCCAAGAAAGACTATCGTCTTTAAAAATGGCAGATCCTGCGTACAGTGGGAATCGATGACATGCGAAACACTAATGAAGGTCGTTATGTCATTGAAATCAGCCCAACGTTACGAGGTGAACGTTGTACCTTACTTGACATACATGACATGATTATCATGTTTAGACATGCCAGTTACTTTCGTCGTCTATTCACGCACGTGATACCAAGTTTGGTATATGTGGAACTAGCAAAACGGCCGCAAGCGCGCTATGAGCATAGCATATAGTAATGTTTTAAATCACATACATGTGATGATTAGCGTGTTTAGACGTCGTCCATTCGCGTCAAGTCATACCCCATTTCGTACATGTGAAGCTAGCGAAACGGCCATGAGCGCATCATAAGCGTGCTATGCTGTCATGCACTTACATGACACACATGTAATGATTATCATGTTTTAACTAGTCGTATACCTTCGTCATCTATTGACGACACGTAACACCAAATATGATATATGCGAAGCTCGCGAAACGACCGCGAGCGCATTATGAGCGTAGCATGTAATCATGCTTTACATGACACGCATGCCATGATTATCATGTTCGGACGTGCAATTTACCTTCTTCGTCCGTACGTGACACGTAATACCAAGTTTTGTATATGTGAAGCTAGCGAAACGGTCGCGAGAGCATGGCATGTAATGTTCATACATGACGTGCATATCATGATTATCATGTTTGCACCAGTTACCTTTGTCACCAATTTACGTCACGTAATACCAAATTTGGTATATATGAAGCCAGCGAAGTGACCGCGACAGCGCCATGAGCGTGGCGTCTAGTCGTGACTTGTATAACAGGCATGTCATGATTTCCATGTTTGGGTCTGTCACTAATTTCCGCCATGCAGCCATGTCATACCATACCAGTTTCGCAGCATGTCATGGGAACGAAACCACTGTAAGAGCAGCAAGACAATGAAATGTAAGCCACGACATTCATGACATACGTGTCATAATTTTCATGTTATGACCAGTCACTTATGCTCGCCCTACCGTCATGTTTTTGCATACCAATTTTGGTAACTTTATCATTGTCGAAACGGCCAGGAAAGCTAGAAGTCATAGGCGGCTAGATAAATAGATAGATAGGTACGCTCTTAGTCGCCGAAGTTCGCTGAGCAGTGCATAACTTAAAAGCATTTCACTCGAGTTGGAACCTAGTGCAGGCTCGCTGCGTCATAATAAGACATCTATGCTATTGCTTGAAGCTGCTTCGAAGAAAAAAAAATTAGCAGCTCCCACGTACAGGGGGAATCGAGGATATGCGAAGCACAAATGAGGAAGGGTGATAGGTTTCTTTAAAATCAGCACACCGTTAAGAGGTGGAGGTATATTATGCCGTACATAACTTCCATGGCATGATTATCATGTTTGGGCGTTTCATTCACGTTCGTCGTTTATTAACGTCACCTGATGACCAACTTTGGTATAGCTAGCGTAACGGCCGTGAGCATGCTATGAGCGTAGCATGAAGCCAAGTTTTACATGAAATCCATATTATGATGATCATATTTGGACGTGTCATTTACCTTCGTAGTCTATTCACTTCCCGTGACACCAAATTTGGTACGTGTGGCGCGACGGCGGCGAGTGTGTCATGAAGGGCCCAATATACTCCGACGCAACGTTGACGCACGCGCAGGTTGGGCGCAGCGACGCCACGCTAGCAAAATGCGAGCACTCTCTAGTGTGACGCCAGGCGCGACCGGCGCGACCAGCGTCTGTCAGCGCGGCCCGTTGGCAACCAGCGTGAAATGCGACATGCTACATTTCACGCCGACGACGTTACTTAGACAGCACCGCGTCTGCCTCTCTTCGTGACGGAGGGACGTCGTGTGCGCTCAAACGCGCATGCGTCAATAGAGAGTTTTAGTACTGCGGAAAAGTGCTACGTACGCATCACGCAAGCGCCTTGCGTTACGTGGAGTCGTTTGCCACTAATCGCCTTTTAGTACGCCGTAGTACCCGCGTACGTAACGAGCGTGAAGCGTGTTGCGCCATCTGGTATATCAGAATAGAAGCACGTGTTGTTGACAGCCAACGTGAGCCAATGCAAGTGTTATAGCCAGATTATGGCCATATTTTAAGCCACAGAGACGGTCGGTGCTTGCCTTCGATGTCACCATTTTGCAAAACGAAGTCTCGCGCTGTCGCGAACTTGTTCGAGAGCGTCGCGATCACCTCATACGTACGCACGCACGCATCTCATGCGTGCGTACGTAGCGGCTGCGTACGTAATGCGATACGTGTGCGTTGCGGTCTGCGCATGCGCACTACGCAGAATGTGGCGTCCTTACGTACGCAACGCCGCCACGTACGCAACGTACGCAGTACTAAAACTCTCTAATGCAACGCAGCGTGGCGCGTACCTGCAAGTATACGGCATACAGATCCACAATGAAGGTCAGTGGGCAGATCCACCGATCTCTACTAGGGGGATATCGGCACCTGGCCTGGCATCGCCGGCGTGACGCGATAAAACGAACGCCAGCGCGTACGCGCGCCGGCTCACGTCGAAGTGCATAGGCGCCTTGAGTGTGGCGTGTGTTAATGTTCTTACATGACACCCTTCTCAAGATTATCATGTTTCCACCAGTCACATGCCTTCGTCATTCATTCACGTGACGTAATTCCAAATTTTGGCATATGTGAAGGTAGCGAAACAGCCGCGAGTGCATCATGAGTGTGAGACGTAGTCATGTTGTTACATGACATGCATCTCATGATTATCATGTTTGCACCAGTCACATACCTTCGTCACCCATTTACGTACCGTAACACGAAATTCGGTATATGTGACGCTAGCGAAACGGCCGTGAGCGCATAATGAGTGTGGCATGTACTCACGTTGTTACATGACACGCATGTCATGATTTCCATGTTTGCGTCTGTCTATTGTGATGGCCATGCGATTATGCGATACCATGCCAGTTTTGCAACATGCATGCATGTCAACGAAACCACCGCATGAGCTGCAGAACCTTGAAATGTAAATCATGACATTAATGACATACATGTCATGATTTTCATGTTATGACTAGTCAAATATGTTCTCCATGCAGTCATGTTGTGCCACGCCAAGTGTCGTATTGATACAGTTATCGAAAGGGCCAGGAGAGCTAAAAGTCTTAGGCGGATAGATAGATAGATAGATAGATAGATAGATAGATAGATAGATAGATAGATAGATAGATAGATAGATACGCTCAACATCACCGAAGTTCGCTAAGAAATGCTTCGCAATAAAAAATCATGGTGGAGTGGGAACCTTACAGTAGGCATTCCCGAATAGTGTGAAACGGGCAAGGTGTCGAGCACAAGTTCGTTTTCTTGCGTCATCGTGAGCATCATGGGCATGACCTGAAAGCGAAGACAGGCCAGCAATAGACGAGCTGATGGACACGGGGCTTGGGTACGCTATCACGTACCACTTTTGAAACAGGAGCTCAAGTGTACTCTAAGTATAGTTTGTGTGTGTGTGCGTGTGTTGTTTTAACGCAATAGGCACCGTTCAGTCTAGTTTTCCAGTATGACTACAGTGCCAGAATACATAGCCTAGCGAATAAAAAAAAAAAAAAAACTTTGAGACGGCGTTGACGAAGATGGAACGTTACGTGCGCGCCCCGCGCCCTGCATTGGATTGGATTGGATTGTGGCCGGGATACACGGGGGATGAGCGCACGCGTCTGTTTCCTGCGTGCACCAAATGGCGAATGTCGTAGACTTTGAGACGGAGCAGTGTGAGTGACGCAGCTACCTCTGGTCAGTACGCGGTGGCTAAGGCGTTAAAGAGCTCGTTTAGCAGGAATTCTGGCGTTGGTGTCAGCGTGGGCGTCGTTGGCTGATAGCGAAAAAGAACCTTGTTCGGAACCGAGATGTTGAGAAAAATGCAAATAAAGTAATAAAATGTTTCGGGTTTGATAGAGGATTTAACTCAGGCCGTTTGCGTGGTAAGCTGTTGTTCTAACACACAGCTACGCGACTCCTTTAAAACAGTGTGAAATTGACTCCATCTTCTCAGAAATGCAGCAAAAAGAACAACCATATCCGTTACAAACACACGTATTCTGTATACGGGTGTCATAAAACAAGTTGTAATATTGCATTAATATTGTGTGGTACAAGCATACATTACTATCGAGAATCAAAACATGGGATTAACATAACGACTTCGTGGTTTACAGCCGGCAACCCTTCAGAAAAGGTGCAGGCATTAGGGCGCCCTATTCCCTGGCGACCACGTAGTGGTCCCTGGCGTCCCTGTGTCCCTAGCGTCCATTGCAAGTTCGAAATCACCTCTCGCGTATAATTGCTCGAGCTTCAAACCATGCTATCTGTTACACTGAATGCAGCCATTTGCGAACGTTTCTCTGACAAAAGCCACTTTAATCTATATCGAGTCCATTGCATTAAGCCACAATTTAAACTTCTCGAGTAGCCTCATGCAATAAAGAATCACAACATATCCACGCAGTGCATGATGATGCGTGGCGAAGCGTTCGTCAGTCTGTCCGTTTGTTCTTGCTTCCGTCCATCCATTCGACCATCCAACTGTGCGTCCGTCAGTGCGTCCATTCATGCGTTCACCCGTGTGTCCATCCGTCTGTCCGCGCGACTCTCCCTGCGTCCTTCCAAGCATCCATCCACGCATCTGTCCGTGCGTGCACCCGTGCGTCCGTCCGTTCATCTACTAAACAATCCAAGCACCGCTATCTCGCATATTTTCATCATATATTGGTCATATAGAAGTAACGCAATCCAGTAGACATTACAAGGACTGAACCAGAGTTGGCTACCTCCTCATCCTCCTACTACTACTGCATACATCGTTGACACACAACTTATGGCTTAAGGAGCTTCACCCCTAAAAAGTGTGCATCAACTGCTTGAAGTCCGCACTATGGAGAGGATTTTGCTATCGCGTTCAGATTTCAAAGGTCACGCTTAAGGATGCGCTATTTTTTTCATCTTCCTACTTGAGTGGACGATTTGTATGACTTCAATAATTAAATAAAATTTCTGTTGGTTATCTTCTGTCAAAAATTATTTTCTCTGCTCTGATTTTAACGAATTTCAATATCTGTGAAAAGGAGGAGCAGGCCATATACAAAAACCCTAACATCTGCTTACGCAACGTATAAAAAAACGCCTTGTTTATTCCTTGGTCTATCTGTTGCATTTCGCGAGTAGTATTTTATTACAAAAAAGCAAGACTAGCACATTAAGTGACCTATCTTCACAGTAAGCCAATCAAAATATAAAGAAAGATGAAAACGAAAAATAGCAGTCAACAGATCTGTATTGTTCGTTAGCTATTGTGTGATAGCAAGTACGCTTGCTGTAAGGAGGACAGCTTTCCCTGATTGCAAAACAAAATTAGGGGATTCTAAAACTTCACCTTTAAGAGTTAAACGCAACAGCGATATCATGTTCTTAGTGCGTACTTAAAAAAATTGCTATGTACCCATTACATGGCCTTAAGGGAATCGCCGCCGTACGTGTGTGCCTTTTGTAATGGGTTGTCAGCTTTAAACCACGAAAGCATTAGAATAACGACATGTTTTGAAGCCAACGGACTTGGTGTTTGTGCGCTCTTTCCTTTCCTCAGTGCTGGATAGCACACCGGTCATTGTAGAGTGGTTAACATCCCCGCATTTCCTTTACCTCCTGTTTGTGTTCTTCTTTCAATGGCAATGGGCGCTTGTCCATGTATTACTACTGCAAAATTTTGTGTTGTATTGTGAAGCATGTATGCAAGACGTGTGTATTTGTAAAGCAAGAAAGTTACTTTCACTGCATCTCTAAGCAGAGGAAGTTATTTTAACTGTATTCACAAGTATATACGTGGTTGCGTCGTCAAATATTTGTTTGCCACGCAAACGACCTGGGTGCGATCACCAGTCGGAACAGAACGACCCGGCTTAGATCCCCAATCTGACCCAGGATTTTATTCACATTGTTCTCGATTTTTCACTCACGCATAAGATGGTAATTTCTCGCTGAAAACTGACGATGCCCACGACTAATTTATACGAAACAAGCTGTTTAACGCTTTCGCGTCGAAACAATCGTTGAAAGTCTTCGTACCTCTTCAAACACACCGCACAACCACAGGCTTCCTGGTGGATCTTAGTTGCACTGCACGTGGACTACATTCTGTGATCGAAAACGCTTAAAAAAAAAACAAGATTGCCCGTAAAAACCACACTGCAATCGTCTTTTCAATCGTGTGGCGGGGTCGCGCAACGCAGGTCCCAGTCTGAGGCGCAGGTCTGGAGCCGTGATTACGTCCAGAGATGCACGAAAGGCATGACCCGGGGCTTTGCCGACGACTTTCTGGACGACATTAAGAAGGAGATCATGGAACGCTGCTTCAAGTCGAGCTCGTACCGTGACGGTGAGTGAACACCACCTTGAGAGGTGCGCTTTGCAAGTATACGGTGAACAAATAAATTGTACTGCGGCAGCAATGGATAGTGGGGGTGTGCCTTACGAAGAAGAAAACCTTTTCTACGGTGCTATCCTATGTGTTACTGCTCACTGCTCTGTCCTACCATCTGACGATTTCGTTACCTAGAACGTGTCTTCAGAAGGTTACTTTTTTACTTAATTAAATAAATAAATATTACTTGTTAGTTAATATTTTAAATGATGTCAACGAGCTAGCCCACTCCAAGGCACGATGCTTCACTTACCGCGCTGGGTCTTGTGCTTCTCAGACAGAGGAATCAGCCTCAACCTTCATTTTGGGGACATTTTGAATACCTTCAACGAGATCACAAAGCACTATAAATTAGGAGGTAGGTCCTTTCCATTGCCACACGAAAAGTTGTATAGGCCACAGGCAATCTTTCTTGGCATGCTTCAGACGGTAACATACCCAGCCTCGTAACCTATAGCCATTACTCCGACATTTCAGAACGTTGTCCAGACTGCCACAATCGCAGTGATTTTAGACACACCTACTACACACAACGAGATTACCAAGTATTTCTACATGGAGAGGCAGGCATTCCCAATGCCACATTCAAAACTCAATATAGCAGAGGCCGTCTCGTTGCGCTTACTTCAAACCCATTCGTACCCGTCGTTAGCATACCTAAATGCAATTTATCCTCACAAATTCCCCCGATGCCACCTGCGCCGCTTACGGGCAGACCGCTACGTTAGCACACATGCTCTGGGAGTGCGGGTCGCTTGGACCGACTTATAGCAAACCCGAGTGGGATGCGCTTCTGCACAGCCCAGAACTTCATGACCAAATCCTGGCCGTCCAGTGTGCCCGCGACAGGGCCATCAGGCTAGACCTGCCGGCCCCCGCGTGGGAGTAGCCGGGTGACGCGTGGCAAACTCAGCGTCTGCACTAGACAATAATAAAGTTGTTCTCACTCACTTTAACCACATGCTCTGGAGGTGCCCCTCTTTACAAAAAAATTGAGAATTTTCTGAAAATTTCTTTTATGTATAGCTCACGACTGTTGTTTTCATACAAAAACTCAAGGCTGTCAAGAAGGCACACGATGCGGCGGTGAGGCTAGGCCTCCCCTTCCCAAGATGGAGCAACCCGCGACCCCTATAAAACGGGGGTGGAATCCTTCAGGACCCCAATAAAAGTTTTTCATCCATACATCATCCATTCGTAATCAATATAGCTTCCGGAGCCTCTTAAGCAATCGTCTGGGACAACTTTAAGGCGAAAGTAATCTTGTTTTGCTTCTGAGTCGATTCAGTGATCACCTACACCATCTTGTGAAAGTTTTGTGCGCCTAACCTCGTTTCCTGCTGCCTCCAAGATGGGATGAATTGGAGGCCTTCTGGCCTCACACTGTTTTTCGTGGCCTCCGTGATAGGTATACGTTTCACCAAGCGACCACTTAATGTGTCGACGTCATCAAGTGATGTCACGTTATGACATACTGACGTCACAAATTTTCGTAACATGACACGTCGTGATGATGTCATCACACGATGGCGGTATTTCGCATTACTCGTGTGAAGGCTGCTGACGTGAACCGCCGACTTTCGTATTTGGGGAAGTATCGAAGGCTTTCGCCTTATTAAACGACTCACTGTATTCGTTGTGCGCTTGCTTGCAACGACTCAAAGGCGAGCACGATCTTTTCTTTTTTTAGCGCGATAGCATCACGCAGCTCTTTCCTTAGAAGTTTAGCTATCAGCGTAGTGTCAGCGGCGGCGTCCATGTCGTTGGTTGCTAGTGAAAAGTGGGTGTTGTCCGTGACCGAAAAATCTAGAAAGGCTTACGTGAATAAGAAGCAGTGAATCACGCGGAGAAGGGTGTTTCGGATACACTAACGCGTAACGCAAAGAAGTGTTTCGAAGGCACACAGAGCGCGCAGGCATATCTAATCATCATCAGCAAAAGCATCAACAACGTGAGCAGCTGTGTGGGCTCTCAGGCTGCCTTGCGTATGACTGTGCTCGCTTGTTCTCAAAAGGTAGAATTATGGCGTAATGAACTCTTCGCAGCTTTACATGCAAAATGCATTACAGGATAGCTTGAAACTGCTAATGTTACGCGCACAGGCATTCGTTTTCATGCGGATGATTCGGAAATGCACGTGAACCAAAGCTGGGCTTATATTGAAGTCAATGCGCAGAGGGATGGATTATGCTATCGCGTTTTACTCATCAAGACTAAGCTCAAGCACCCTCCGAGTTTTAAGTGAGAAGCCTTTTAGGAACTATGACTGTGCCATACCATCGTAGCTTGGCTTAACGCAGGCAAAACCATAAATAGCATGGTCACCTGCAACATATTGAGCACGTTCTCAAGCCAAAAAGGAGTCTTTTAGGTGCTTGCTCCTAATGCTCCAGCCTTGTTCATCCATCCCGCCATCGTAACCACGCTCCCTCTGGAGCAAATGACTGGCTCAGAATGGATGCGTGCATCTCTCTTCTTGCATGAGAGGACACGCAGTGCAAGACAGAGAGAGAGAGAGAGAGAGAAGCTTTTCAATTCAATCATAGATAAATGTTGGGTGGGGCTCTCAGTTCAGAGCTCCAACAGCCGCTGCTACGTCTCGCGCCCGCCGCACCAGCGCCCTCTGGCCACTCGGGCTTTCATCACGCAGCATGGCCTCCCAGTCTTGTAGGGTAGGAATAGGAGTGGAGTGGGCAGAGCGCCTGGCAGGCGCACGCTCACATTCCAGCGTTATGGGAAATAACGTTAGTACCGCTCCACAGCCCGGGCATTTGTCAGGGTAAGAAGTGGGATGGAGGATGTGGAGGAAATAGAGGTGTGGAAATTTGTTCGCTGCAGTTGACGCACCGCAGTTGCATCTTCTCGTGTGAGCGTGTGGTGTGGTGGAGGGTACCGAATGCCTTCTCGTCTATACTAATCCTAGAAGTTCCGTGTTTGTGTCCTCATCTGGGTTGGACAGCTATTCCTCGGGATCCCGGTTAGTGAGTGCTCGGGTAGCTGCATGAGCGCAGGCATGACCGGGAAGAGAGGCGTTCCCAGGGGTCCAGACACGTCTGAACTTGTGTGGCGTGTGGAATGCGGTGTTCAAAATTCGGTGTGTGTGCTGTGAGACAATGCCCCGTGTGAAGGCACGGCAGGTATCCGTTGAATGCGTAAGCCTTAGAATAACATTTGTGTGAGGAAAGCTTATGGCAGCGTGGGAAATCGCCAGAGCGACGGCACACTCTTAGCCTTCAGATATGTTCTTTGTAGGTACGCTGATTGAGGCTACTACGTCATGATCATTGGTCACCACTGCTTCAACTGTAAAACTGCGGCAGTGGTGTCTAGCGGCGTCGTGGTATAAGAGAGTGTTTGGAGGAGACTGATTGATGAGGCACATGAGGTTTTTTACCCTTGCCCGCCGTCACTGAGCGTTGCGCTCAATGTGCATATTGCGTTGAAGTGGCGCGACTTTAATTCTTGCTCGAAAGTCAGTGGGTAGCTGTTTCCCTGATGTGCTGTATCCACATCGATTCGGAGGGTACTCTAGCCTGACGAGTAGCCGCTCTCCCACTTGGGTGCTGCGGAGTCTTCGCAGCTGACTATTAAGTTGTGCTTAGGTTAGTTCCCTCAGGTTGTTGTTTACACACATGGCTAGGAGACGGTTGGTGAATGCCTACGTAGGTAGTCCAAGCGCCGCCTTGACGGCTCTGCGGAGGAGAATGTCCAGTCTTCTCTCTTGCGCAGGCGTTAGGGTTTCATAAGGGACGTGGTAGGTGATGCGACTTACTATGCAGGCATTAATTGTACGTAGAATGTCTTGCTCCTGAAGTGCATGCCTTCGCTAGGTGATGCGGTGGATCATATGCGTGATTTGGGAAACTTGCTGTTGTAATATTTTCATGGTGTGCGTTGCCTTGAGATCAGCTTGCATGTGAAGGGCAAGGACGCGGAGTTTCTGTACGCTGTGCAAGCGACGCAACGCTCTCAGAACGCGAACTCCGACGGGACGGGCGTCCGTTGGCGCGCCCATTGTTGGCGCCATAGAGTTTCGTACAATAATTGTATGGAACTCTATGGTTGGCACCATTCAGAGGCTCGGGGCGCTTGCGACTTCCGGTCGAATCCTCTGATTATCGCGGAATACGGGGAGTGAAGACGCCGCAAAAAGAAATAATAATAATAATAATAATAATAATAATAATAATAATAATAATAATAATAATAATAATAATAATAATAATAATAATAATAATAATAATAATAATAATAATAATAATAATGTTGTTTTGTTGTTGTTGGAGTTTAATGTCTTAAACCTTGCCTGCCCCTGATAGGGCAAGGAGGTTTGAAAAAAAAATGGATAGGACACGTCTTTGTATGATGGTGAAGCGGATGCATGTACGGGGGATTCACGGTTTACCAAATTCAACCTCTAGACGAGCCTTCTTCAGCATCACTTGCTTCGAAGATGCGGCTCAACTTGTTTCCTCTGTTTCTTTGAGTGCCTCGATGAGGATATGTGCGAGACACCTTAGGGACCGGGCTGCTTCATACTGTCATGGCTTGACGTAACGTAGGTGAGACCACATATAATAAAGATAGAGGCAAAACGGAAGCAAACATGAAATATAAAGGGAACAATAAAGGAAGGAAAGAATTGGAAAGGCAACAAAAAGAGAAAGAAAAATAAAGACAGAGATAAGAAGAGGGGACGAAATCAATAGAAATAAAGTGAGAGCAAAACAACAGCAAAATTTCCAAAAGGTAAGAAAAAGAGGGAAGAAAGAAAAAGAAAAAAAAACAAAAAAAGTTGAACGGTTCCGCAGTACATCCTCGAGGGACATCATAAAATAAAAAGCAGCTATGAGTGGTTGAAGTGAGCACTAGGCAGAGGATGTTGCTGTCGTGTTTAACTCTTGAATGCGAAAACCCAGGGGCTTCCCAATTTTCTAGCACCGAACCCTGGATAATTGCCTGGATAATTGGTGCACCTGTCACCAAGCAACGATTTGATTTGCTTTCTTGTGACGACAACATCACATGGCGCAGCTATATAGGACGCCACGGCGACGTCGTGATGACGCCGTCTGTTGACATGCTCATTTATGATTTTCATCATCACTAGTGTTGACTTTTGAGGAGCGTTGTCAGTCAACTTTTCAACATTCACAAGGCATCTAATGGACCTAAGAAAACATCATTGTTTCAAGTTGCGCACCGACGTTGTCCTGCCCTATCGTGCGATTTCACAGAGATGTAATGTCAAAGTCGTGCGGCGATGGCGTAGTGGTTAGAGCATCCGTCTCGCATGCAAGAGGTCCGTGGTTCAAATCTCGGTGCCGCGCAGTTCCCAACCGGATTAAAAAAATCAGCGTGTTGATAGAACTGCATTAAGAGGTCCGGGGTGCGGACTCACCGGTAACCACCGCCGGGAACGCACTCCCTCACCAGAGAAGGATTGGCCACCCTGGTGCAGTATCTGGCCACTACCTCCGACATGCATACGTCAAATAACTCACGGCCCTCAGTCCCCAGCAGCTGCGAAACAACTGACCATGGCGACGGTCAGATCTGCAACTCAGCAGAGGGTGCTAAGATTCTCTGGATCCGGACAGGCTGCCATTGGAACCTGAACTTGGCAACGTTTAACGCTAGAACCTTATCTAGTGAGGGAAGTCTAGCTGCACTATTCGAGGAGCTAGAAGGTGTAAAATGGGATATAATAGGGCTCAGTGAGGTTAGGAGGACAGATGAGGCCTATACGGTGCTACAGAATGGGCACGTCCTTTGCTATCGGGGATTGGCAGACAGAAGAGAACTGGGAATGGGGTTCTTTATTCACAGAAACATAGCTGGCAACATAGAGGAATACTATAGCAATAATGAAAGGGTGGTAGGCATTGTAATTAAACTGAATAAAAGATACAAAATGAAGGTAGTACAGGCTTACGCGCCTACATCCAGCCATGATGACGCTTCAGTTGAAAGCTTCTATGAAGACGTGGAATCGGCAATGAGAAAGGTGAAAACACAGTATACTATAGTAATGGGTGACTTCAATGCAAAGGTAGGGAAGAAGCAGGCTGGAGACCAGGCAGTAGGAGATTATGGCATCGGTACTAGAAACGCCAGAGGAGAGCTACTAGTAGAATTCGCAGAACGCAATAATTTATGGATTTTGAATACCTTCTACCGAAAACGAGAAAACCGCAAGTGGACATGGAGGAGCCCTAATGGCAAAAATAAGAACGAAATAGACTTTACAATGAGTGCACACCCAGGAATCGTGCAGGATGTGGAAGTGGTTGGCAAGGTACGATGCAGTGACCCTAGAATGGTACGGTCTCGAATTCGCTTAGACTTGAAGAAGGAACGACAGAAACTGATACGCAAGAAGCAAATCAATGAGCTAGCACTGAGAGGGAAAGTACAGGAATTCAGAGTGTCGTTGCAGAACAGGTACTCGGCTCTTAGTGAGGAAACTAACCTCAGCGTAGATACAATGAATGATAATCTGACGAGTATCATTACGGAGTGTGCAGTGGAAGTTGGAGGCAGGGTAGTTAGACAGGACACTGGCAAGCTTTCCCAGGAAACGAAAAACCTAATGAAGAAGCGTCAAATCACGAAAGTGTCAAGTACAACAGACAAAATAGAACTGGCAGAGCTTTCGAAGTTGATTAATAGACGTAAGATATGCGATGTAAGAAGGCATAACATGGAGAGAATTGAACACGCTCTGAAAAACAGAGGAAGCGTCAAAGCAGTGAAGAGAAAACTTGGGATAGGCAAAAGTCGGATGTATGCACTAAGGGACAAAGAAGGCAAAATAACTACCAATATGAATAGGATAGTTAAAATAGTGGAGGAGTTTTACAGAGATCTGTACAGTAGCCGAGACAACCACGACTTTAATACTATAAGAACTAGCAGTAACCTGGATGACACCCCACCAGTAATGATAGAAGAAGTCAGAAAAGCTTTGGAGAGCATGCAAAGAGGTAAAGCTGCTGGTGAGGATCAGGTAACATCAGATCTGCTGAAAGATGGAGGACAGATTGTGTTAGAAAAACTAGCTACCCTGTTTACGAGGTGTCTCCTGACGGGAAGAGTAGTAGAGTCTTGAAAGAACGCTAACATAATCTTAATACATAAAAAAGGAGATTACAAGGACTTGAATTACAGGCCGATCAGCTTGCTCTCTGTAGTATACAAGCTATTTACAGAGGGAATTGCTAACAGAGTAAAGGAAACATTAGAATTCAATCAACCAAAGGAACAAGCAGGATTTTGAACAGACTACTCAGCAATCGACCACATTCACACTATCAATCAGGTAATAGAGAAATGCTCAGAATATAACCAACCAATATACATAGCCTTCATAGATTATGAGAAGGCGTTTGATTCAGTGGAATTATCAGCCATCATGCAGACACTGCGGAACCAGGGCGTCCAGGAAGTATATAGAAACATCCTGAAAGAAATCTACAGGGGATCAACTGCTACCATAGTGCTTCATAAAGAAAGCAACAGAATACCAATCAAGAAGGGTGTAAGGCAGGGGGACACAGTCGCCCCAATGCTATTGACAGCGTGCTTACAGGAAGTTTTCAGAAGCCTAGATTGGGAAAAGTTAGTGATAAGAGTTAATGGAGAGTACGTTAGTAACCTGCGCTTCGCCGATGACATTGAATTGCTGAGTAACTCAGGGGACGAATTGCAACTCATGATTACGGAGTTAGACAAGGAGAGCAGAAAGGTGGGTGTTAAAATGAATCTGCTGAAAACAAAAGTTATGTACAACAACCTCGGAAAAGAGCAGCGCTTCGAGATAGGTAATAGTGCACTTCAAGTTATAAAATACTATGTCTACTTAGGGCAGGTAATAACCGCAGAGCCGAACCACGAGATTGAAACTAGAAGAATAAGAATGGGGTGGAGCACATTCGGCAAGCACTCTCAAATTATGACAGGTAGATTGCCACTATCGCTCAAGAAGAAGGCATATAACAGCTGTATCTTGCCGGTACTTAGCTACGGAGCAGAAACCTGGAGACTTACAAAAAGGGTTCAGCTTAAATTGAGGACGACGCAGCGAGCAATGGAAAGAAAAATGGTAGGTGTAACCTTAAGAGAAAAGAAGAGAGCAGAGTGGATTAGGAGACAAACGGGGGTTAAGGGTATCATAGTTGAAATAAAGAAGAGGAAATGGACATGGGCCGGGCATGTAGCGCTTAGACGGGATAACCACTGGTCATTAAGGGTAACTAACTGGATTCCCAGAGAAGGGAAGCGGGTTAAGGGGAGACAGAAGGTTAGGTGGGCAGATGAGATTAAGAAGTTTGCGCGTATAAATTGGCAGCAGCAAGCACAGGACCGGGTTAACTGGCGGAACATGGGAGAGGCCTTTGTCCTGCAGTGGACGTAGTCAGGCTGATGATGATGATGATGATGATGGTGATGATGATGTAATGTCAAAGCCACAAAGTCAGATTCAAGCCGCTCTTAACGGGTTCCTGAAGGAATCGTTTCTTATCAAACTACGTGCCAGGACCCGACATTATGTAGGTGTTACAGAGCTACCCACCTCATTTGTGTATATCAGTGCGCTGAATTTACGAAAAACCAAAACGTGAATTTCACTGACCGACCTCTCTCTCAGAGACCACAAGGGAATCCATCCTGCACGCGGTTGAGCCTAATATTGAGTGCAAATTAGAGCCTCAGCTTTTAAGACGTATCGGCTCACTCAGACATTGCCCAAGACTCGCATGTGCTTCCGCAAAGTACTTCTTACGATGTATTCAGCGTGCACCATCGTCAACATGTTTGTGTGGCCTCGTCGACGAGGATGTGTATCTTCTGTTGCTCGACTGCCCGAGCACGACACATACGCAGCGACTCCACCGGGTCAGCGCCATGCACACCGCCGCTGCTTCGCAATCCATCGCGGTTTCCTTCTGTGGGAGATGGTCTATTTTTTCCTGATTTTTTGAAGACATAAATATTAGTATAAAAACGAACTACACACACACACACACACACACACATATATATATATATATATATATATATATATATATATATATATATATATATATCGCCGGCTATCGTCGAGGCAAGTACAAGGTGGCTCTTTGTTAACGGGATGGAATTTCATCCATCCGACGAGCTTACAGCCACTGAGTCCTGCGGCATATCACTTTTCACTTGGTGCGCTTTGTACACGTTTCCTCGTACGTGTGTGGTTTATTGGCAAATAGAATCTGCTCATGTCCTGAAGCTAAGGCTCTGATGACATAAGCGACGCTCACTAGAGTTTTCTCGATAACAATACTTTGAAGCGTGCGCTTCAGTGCACATGGCACCAGAAAGAAAGCCGAGACTTGCAAATAATGTGGCGCGGATCCAAGGCCGACACTGGAATGTACCAGAAATGTAGCTTTCGTGAAGTGCTGACAAGCAGGCATAAAATGTTTCACTTTAAAGAAGAGATTAGGGCTATAGAACATTTTTATTCTATATTATTTTTTTTTATTTTGCTCCCATGTTTATTGTCATTGTACTCAACAAGGGGTGTGCATACGCAGGCGGGAATTACAATATAGAATTTCTTTGACGAACGACATGAATTCCTATTTTTACGCTCTACAGAACAAAGCAAAGAACTATACTTGATGACAAGTTTTCTTGAAAGCACTGTGGAAGCTGCAAAACCAAAGTGCCTGCTTACTAATACCCCTTAACGTAGTATTCAAGTTAATTGAAAAAGTTCTCATTTGCCTTGTTTAAATAAATGGTGCTTTATATATTATGAGACTGAAATTGTTGCGGGAATTCGTCGGTAAAGAACAGCCATAGATGACTTTACAAGAATGCCCGCCTTTTCTCGCAATTTATTGGGCCACACCATCATTTCTATTTCGTCACGCCAGTTTCCTAAGGAAGACATCACTTCCGTGACAAACACGCTGACAAATATATATATATATATATATATATATATATATATATATATATATATATATATATATATATATATAAGGGAAACAAGTGTATACCTAAGGGCTCGTTTTTCCGTGTTTTAACACAATAATAATGAGTTATAACAGACAATAATGCCAAGGAATGTACAGGGGAAGTTATTAGAACCAATAGAATGTAAAAATAAGAAGAAAGAAAAGTGGATGAAAAAATTACCAGCTCACAGTTGGTAATTTATTCATCCACTTTTCTTTCTTCTTATTTTTACATTCCATTGGTCTAATAACTTCCCCTGTACATTCCTTGGCATTACTGTCTGTTATATCTCATTAATATATATATATATATATATATATATATGTATATATATATATATATATATATATATATATATATATATATATATATATATATATATATATATATATATATATATATATATACTAAAGACAAAAAAAACAAAAGTGATGCTGGGTCAGGGTAAGATTATCCGTAGGGAAGAAGACGCACGTACGAATTGATTTTATTGACGTTTCGGCCGCGGGTCCGGCCTTCATCAGAACATCAGTAAATTCGTCGCAGAGTGGTGAGGATATGGCGTAAATGTTGCGTATTTGAGTATGTGTGGGACTGACTAATTGTTGTTTCCCCTTTATCATTCTCACTTATTGAACGAAAGAGAAGCGTTACCTTCAGCGTCAAACGAAAGCCAAGTAAAGACGGCCTTAGCTGAATTCGGGGACAGCGCTTCTTCTGTTAAACGTATATAAGGAGAGGTCGGTGCTACTGTCGATAACCATGGTCTTCTTCATTGTTGCGGTTTCCGGGCATTTCTTGCGCCCCATTTCGTGCCTGGTCGGTTCCCCTTTCTTTTCCACTGGGACACACGCTCGCTCCACAAATTATGTGAAAAGAGTCGCGGCAATGGCACTAACACCATTGAGCTGGCGAAACAGAGCATCAGTGTAAGCATTGCAGTGGTGTTTAAGTTCTTAGTGAGTGAAAATGTGTCATTGTACCGAAATACATCGTAGTCGTTTGATTCAAGCCCTGAAGATGACGAACGTTTTTTTGTTTTTTTTATGCATGCAGACTTTACAAAGTACGCTCCATGCCTGAACAAGGTGGGCTCTAAGTTCCACACCTGCGTCAAAAACTTCATCATGGACCTGGATGTCGCCTCGAGGTTGGAGCCGAGACAGCGAATCACCGGTGGCTGCTGGTAAGTGGGTCACACCAGCGACCTAACTAAGCACGTGTGGATGTAAGTTCATTGTGCTCAGCTAGCATCGTTCCTGTCGCGAAGAATAAAAGTTGTGGTGGGTGTCATGCTGCTCGAGATGCTGGTAAACTGTGAAAATGGGTTTGATTGCGGGGACTTCGTGAAATTATATTAAATCACTTCAATCGATGACTCAATGAACCAATGAATGAATGACTGAATCAATCAATCCTGCTGGGAGACAATTCCTTCGTATTACACATGACCTTTCCTTAACTGACCATGTCTCTATCGCAGGTTGTCTATTCCTTGATTTCCAACAGCCGAACAGCTTAAACTTTTTGATCTGCGTGCGGCACTCGTGAAAACTCGACCTAGCTTTGTGTAATTCATATATTCAAGCTTAACAGAGCGCAGTCGAGTGTACATAAGCATAGTTAAAACTTGTTGAGCTAAGCTTAGCCATCGTTAAGGCGTTCATCACCCGACAACCAGCGATCATTCCCTATGACGACTGTCACGGCCAAGCACGGACTCGCAGCGCGAACGGCGTTTTTTCTGGGTGGACCCACAAGAAGGCACTCCAGAGTTCGACCCATTTCAGAGTTCGGAAGCTTCGCTACAATTACCCCTGGGTCCAAGAGGGAGCTGCCTGGCGACCTAACGGCTTGTCACTACGAGCGGGTCATAATAAGCCTTCAGGCGCTCCACGTTGACGATGTTGCGCCCGCGACGGCGCATGTCCGAAGACTGTTCAATTGGTTCGATCAGATAGTTGGCCGGAGATGTGCGCTCGATGACCACGGTAGGGGCCTTCGTATTTCGGAAGTAGTTTGGAAGAAAGGCCAGTTACAAAGGTTAGGATTGAGAGCTATACGAGGGAACCAGGAAAGAACGTGGGGTGGAGCCATCATGAATACTTTTCGGTCGCTCTTGCTCATGCGTCGTAAAAATCTTGGCAAGCTCGCGACACTCTTCAGCAAGCCTGGCGGTCTCGGAAATAGGTGTACGCCAGATGGATCCGGCGGGTACGGGAGTATCGCCATGAATATCTACACTAGGCGACATTATTTCTGGACAGAACTGTGGAAGATACAGAACGTAAACGCATACCTGCTATCACGCGAAAAATAGATAAGTTTACTGGAAAATTTTATCATTTGCTTTGCGGAAATATTGCTGCTTTCATATGAGACTCGAACAGTTGCAGGAAGTCATAGGTGAAAAACAATAATCTTTCAATTTGAAGAGTGGCTACCTTTTCTTTCCAGTTTTAGCGCCACCCTTTCCGCGGGCCCGTTTTTGAAATGAATCATGACGTACATGACGGTGTGGACTATACTTGCGGAGGAAGGCGAATGTGCAGAAGCCCTGCTGCCGTTGTCCTTTCGCTGTAATGTCAAGATAAGTTCTCGCCGAGTATAGTGGTAGTCCATCGATAACAAATCAACAGCTAATATATAATCCTTCAATTTTCGCTAAAGCGCATAAAATGTTCGTATGTGTTACGCTAAGTCCAAATACATGGCTAAAGCCTAATAATAGTCCGCCAATGCCAATAAATACTAAATCTCTAACTTAATTGTAACCAATAAACCTATTACAATGCTTGGAAGTCTTGACGATGGCCCAAATAGAAGGCCATACGATAGTAAATGCCTAATATTTCAACTACAGCCTTTTATACAATACAAGGCCCAGGCATAGCCAATTGGGAACCTATCAAAAGATAAAAAAATACTGATCAATGACTAAATTCTGCAAGATGCTTGGATGAGCTTGGCCTGACTAAAGAAAATGTATCCCTGATACGTCCTGAAGATCAATTTATAGTCAAAAAGTTGATAGGCAATACGTAAATTACCTTGCGAAACTTGGAAAAACCGAACACCACCTCGCCAAGCCAGGACCAGAACGTGTTGACCAGCTCTGCTGTAGCCCAGCTTTGCATCACTAGGACAAAGCAGCTTCATTGTTTTTAGAGCAGGGTTCGGAACATTGCGGCCATGGGGCGGTATTGTTACTCCCTCAGCACGGCGTGAAAGCATTGCCCCTTCCATGGTGACCTCTTATATGGAGGCCCACATGTCAGTTTTCACTTCAAATAAGGTTATGACTTTCGGCCATACGTGCGGACATAACCTGTAGGCAGTTTCTATATTTTTGTCCCAGTTTTATAGTTTGGTTAGAGTTTAGCCCAATTTTTTACCCTCTGACTGCCAAGCACGCGTCGCTTTGCCGTGCTGCCCCCCTTCCCCCGAAATGTCTTCGTCGGTTTCATGCAACTCACTGCCTCAAAAGCTTGCTCTTCGTTGTAGAACAATCGATTCGGAGAGTTTTGGCCATTGCCGTCATGTTCTGTATATATATATATATATATATATATGTAGTCTAGTAGATCCTCCGTGAGCGGTCACAACGTGGTTTATTTCGACGTTTCGGCCTAGAGTCTGGCCTTCATCAACTGTATCTTTATTCCTGATGAAGGCCAGACTCTAGGCCGAAACGTCGAAATAAACCACGTTGTGACCGCTCACGGAGGATCTACTAGACTATATGCAACGCTACGGCCACTCAACCACCATGCCTGCCTATATATATATATATATATATATATATATATATATATGCATGCCTCAAATGGTGACAGACAAAAGTCCCAAAAGAGTAGCGTATCAATAAATGTCCTTGACCGCTTCTCTGAGGAACCTGCTATTTGTGATCAGTACTCACCGGAACAAACCTCGTGTGCACGAATGCATATTTCTTCTGTGGGCTAAGACTAGTGTGTTCGGTGAAAAATGAAACTTCTTAGCTCATTGAGCAAAATACTTTTTTTGCTTCTTATGGCCCAGCAGCTAAGTGAAAAGAAGTAGTGGTAACCATGAAATCAACGATAGCTCAATCACTTGTTCTTGTTTCAACAATTAGTGCGGCTACAAGGATACAATGGTTCTGCATTGGTATAGTTTCATTCGCGTTGACAGAGTTGACACCTCTTGTCTGCCTTTTCTTGCGCAGTAAGTACAAGAAACTGGAGGTCTGCATGAGCGACGCCATCCGCGGCACCTGTGATAAGGGGGCGCACGACTTCGTCAAGAGACTCCTGAAGCACTACGAGGGCAATATGCTGGGCATCTTGTGCGTGAACCACTGGGACAAGGCGAAGTGCGAGGCGATCAAGTACGACGACAAACCGGGGGACGCGAGCCTACGCTCCGTGATCGCGCCGCTAATCAAAGTGCTAGAGGCTATAGACGCCTGACAGCACGTTGCGACTGTCAACGTTTGGGGCAATTAGATGCCAATAAATCGAACTAATGATATTGACGACATCGCGAGCTTCAGAATCACAGAATGAACAGTTTGCAAAATAGTTTGCAAAGAGTTTGCAAAACATGCGAGCAAGTTTTGTTTTCAACCAAATAACCTATATCATAGACAAGACGGAAAATTGTTTCTACTATTCGTCATTGACTCCTGCCTTTCGTTTATTTCGTTTCTACTATTCTCTTCATCCACGTATGCACGTAGCGTACAAAGAGGCATGTCATTCCGGCAGTGTGCGTTGAAAAGCCTTTGAGGTTCCTTGCTCCCCACCTTCGCTGGAATGTGGAGCAGTCTACGTCGTCAGAACAGCAAAAGTTGTCTGGGAAAAAGGCTTCTACTTGGAAAACATTGCTGCGGAAAAGCCAACTCACAGGCGTTTTTCAAACGTAAACTCAAAAGGTTGCTAACTAATGCTAAATGTCTATTCATTGTCATCATATTCATTATGTGCTTAGTTAACTTTAGAAGTAGCATCTGATTGTGTGTGTCCATGCTATGTTTCATACGCAAGAGTCAACGCCGTGGAAGCTCCGCAAGATGTTTGCTCAGCAGTATCTATAACTGTTCGCGTCTCACATCTGCATTGTGTCGTCGCGAAGGCCCAGCCACACGGGTGGGTTGCAGCGCACTTACTGGTGACCATATGAACCTGAAGTTCAGCTGCATTAACTTTAGAAATTTTGTAATTTCTTTAGAAATGAACGAAGGAATGAATTGAGTCTTTGTTTCATGAAAGGCGATGGTTCTCGGTCGTAGTTAGGGAAAAGTGTGGGAAGCGATTGTTGGGCGAACAGCGTAAATACATTAAAGTGGTATCTCTTTTCGTTGGTTCTTCGAATAGGTGCACTTGCATCCAGCATCCGCAGATGTTAAAGCCACTCTAGTACGAGGTAGTTTTGAAAGCCACTCTAAATGCTCACCACCGGAGCAGCTATAGTTGTTCTAACGGTGAGTATTTTAGAAGCGGGGACCGCGGAAAAATGATCAGTGTGCCCTTCATGTTCAGACATTTATATTTTAGCGATGTGATTCAAATGTAGTTACATGCTTGGCTTTGGCCGAAAGGGCCTGAAAAAGGCCTTCATTCCTAAAGTTTCGCCCAAACTCTGCATTTTAAAGGCCTCAGGACCCCAGATTAGAGTTCCCTACACAGTGCTGAACCGCAAAATAGAGCATCTTGGCTGCTTGGGTTGTGGGCCACATAGTTTGGTTATGCATGCTTACACCGACGAAGTAGGTAATCGATGAGTGGAGAATAGTGTATAGAGATTTGGACGCAATGACGAAGTGCTCCTTATTTATGCAGTGCGCCATCGGGACCACCGACATTTTGCTTTTGCGGTTGTAGACAGTATGAACGAATGAATAACCAATGCTTCTATCAATACTAGACACGTCGAAGCAGCGGAGGAGGTAGCTATTGCTCTCTGCATATAGCTCACACTAATGCCCCATTTGTCATCACAGACTCACAAATCGCAGTACGAAATTTCGCAAGAAATATGTTCTATCAGTTGCACGGAAGTTTTTGCTTGGGGCAAAGTGCGCTCTTACGAACAAAATACATACATCAACTTCTTTCACGCCAACGTACACATTCACTACACGGAAGTGAATTTCAACGAGTTGGCGCACATTTGCTCCTGTTGTTTTTAACACAACCCATTCTTTGATAGTGGTGTAGTTGCCCTGCGTGTGAAGCGTTATGTATACACCGCTCGTATGCCGTTTCTCTTCTTAGATTCAGTTTCGTGATGATTGTTGCCTAACTTGACATTAAAGCTGCAGACACATCAAGTCATTTCCATCTTGCACAGGACGCGTGCAATAGAGGTGCAATCGCAATTTTTTATCCAAGTATGGAGTTCAACTGCCACCATAGTTCTCCACAAAGAAAGCAAGAAAATAGCAATCAAAAAGGGTGTAAGGCAAGAGGATACAGTCTCGCCAACGCTATTTATCCCATGCTTGAATGAGGTTTTCAGAGGCCTTGAGTGGGAAGAGTTAGGAATGAGAGTTAATGGTGAGCACCTAGTTAAACCTGCGCTTTGCTGATGACATTGCATTGCAGATTAACTCAGGGGACGAATTTCACCTCATGATTTCAGAGTTGGACAAGAAGAGCAAAAAGGCCCCGCCGCGGTGGTCTAGTGGCTAAGGTACTCGGCTGCTGACCCGAAGGTCGCGGGTTCAAATCCCGGCTGCGGCGGCTGCATTTCCGATGGAGGCGGAAATGTTGTAGGCCCGTGTGCTCAGATTTGGGTGCACGTTAAAGAACCCCAGGTGGTCGAAATTTCCGGAGCCCTCCACTACGGCGTCTCTCATAATCATATCGTGGTTTTGGGACGTTAAACCACACATATCAATCAATCAAGAAGAGCAAAAAGGTAGGTTTTAAAACAATTCTGCAGAAAACGAAAGTAATGTACCACAACCTCAAAGAGAACAGCGCTTCGAGGTAGGCAGTAGTGTACTTGAAGTTGTGAAAGACTATGTCTACTTGGGACAGGTAATGACCGCGTAGCCGGACCACAATACTGAAGTAACTAGAAGAATAAGAATGGGATTGAGCTCATTTGGCAAGCAGTCTAAAATCATGACAGGTAGATTGCCACTATCCCTCAAGAGGAAGGTATATAACAGCTTTATCTTGCCGGTACTTAGCTATGGAACAGAAACCTGGAGACTTACAAAGAGGGTTCAGCTTGAATTGAGGACGACGCAGCGAGCGATGGAAAGGAAAATGACAGGTGAAACCTTAAGATATAAGAAAAGAGTAGAGTGGATCAGGAACAAACTGAGATTAAGCATATCATAGTTGAAACCAGGCAGATGAAATGGACATGGGCCGGGCATGTAGCGCGTAGGCAGGATAACCGCTGGTGATTAAGGGTAACTGACTAAATTCCTAGAGAAAGCAAGCGGGCTAGGGGGAGACAGAAAGTTAGGTGGGCTGATGAGACCAGGAAGTTTGCGGGTATAAAGTGGCAGCAGCAAGCAAAGTGGCGGAACATGGGAGAGGCCTTTATCCTGCAGTGGCCGTAGTCAGCCTGATGGTGATGATGATGATGATTCCCTGTATTGAACACGCACACAGCACACGCAGGTACACACAGGCACGCATGATATTTTTTTTCTTTATTATGTTACCGTCTTTATTTTTGGACGTCTTATACACCTGTGTCACACGGGCCGTCTTCAAAGGCCATCGAGTCGACGGCTGTCGAAAGGTCGCCTGCAGCACCATCTTCTGGATATAGTGGTCACACTGCAACACGGCAGTCTTTAACGGTCGTTGAGTGATTCAGGTATTTCTCGCAAAAACATGTGTGGTGCTAAAAATATCTATTTTCGTTCTGACGTTATCGCAATCAAGATAATGTAGAGAGATTTAACAATACACATGCGTCATTATTTGTGTTAAAATATTTCAAGAAATTATTTATTCGTAATTACGAATTAATGTTTGGGTTTTAAGATGTACAGCCGCCAAACTGGCCACGTTGTCACCACTTGTCAACACTGGCACGTTCCCGCTGTTTCCGCTTTCGTAGTTTCGACGGAGGTGTGGGGTGCTCCTTTGACTCGACAGGAAATTGACTGAATGGCCTTCGAAATTGCCCGTGTGAAATGTTAAATTCGAAAAATAAAACAAAGGGGAGAAACAAAAAAAAAACAAAGCTGAGTAGAGAGTGCCACCACGTTACCAACCATCTTCATGAGAACGAGTGAAGACTCGGTGATTTACAAGCTATGAAGCTTGTACAGTGTATCGCCCGTGCCTGACAGTTGCGTCAATTGAGAATTGGTTCAATGGACTTCCAAGCTCCCGTCTAACACTTGTATTAGACTTATGTGCTAGGCGACGAAATAACATAAACGGTGCTTTTTGCTTTACTTTTTTATCCAATAAATGGAGCTTAGTCTGATTAGACTAAGCTTTATTGAAAAAGTTGGTAATATTTAGAGTATTGGTACTGTACTTTGGCAGAGCAAGAATCCATTCCGTGGGCCTGACACTTCATGAGGTCGAGTATTTAGAAAAAAATTATTCTATCGTGGGACGTTACTAACTATTGCAACCAGTGTCTTTATCAAAAAGCCTCATAACAAACAAACAAACAAACAAACAAAAAAAACAAAAGTGTTCCAGTCCGTAGGGTATACCTAACACATGTTAATAATCGCTACATACACTACATATACACGGTAATCACAATGTGCATGGTTTAGTCATTATCTATATACAGAATTTACAGAAGATGTGGGCAACTATTTACAAAAGGTATCAAGATGCGTGTAATTTATAATTTACAGCGCTAGAATGGAGTGCATATATACACGAACCCACACGCATACGGGGCGTACACAAATACATAGAAATAGTGAACACATACAGATTACATGCACTAATCAGACTGACAGGCGATTTGGCTATAGGAACCAGGTCAGGTGAAAAACTAACCAAACACGTCCATCAACAACGGACAGAAAATGGCACTACCATTGTCGTAGAAATTCTTTCTCTCCGAGGAAGAACAATTCCTCCGACAAAAACATAGAAATTCAGAGTTAAAGCGTCTCAGAATTGAAAAGGGAGCACGACGACGATGAGCTACCGCTACAGCTTCGCACCTATTACGCCACAAACAAAAAGCTCCCGCAGCTATTGGAAGGTGCACAAAGCGACAACGCGAGCAGTGACCAGGTGTGACGAAGCGACTAACATTTAGGCCACGGAAACCAGTGTTAACAGCCTTCCAAAAGACTTTCGCAATGACACATTGCTGCAGCAATGATGGTCAGAATCCTGTAACGGGCAGTTAGGGCAAGTGGAAGAAGGAACCATGCTCCACATCTTCAGTCTGTCCGGTGTTGGGAGTACTCTCCATCCAAGACGCCACATGAAGTCATGGAGATCACCAGGCAAAAACGATGCCGTTATCGCGCTCCACGAGACATGCCTCAGAGTGCTAGACAAGCTGAAGGCTCCAGAGGAAGCAGAAGAGCCGCCGTCGTATCTACAATACGACTTTCTAGAATGTCAACATCGGAACAAACTTTCCGCGCGTGTCGATAAAATGGTATGGCCGTGGTGTAAAATGCAG
This sequence comes from Rhipicephalus microplus, assembly GCF_043290135.1. Classification (NCBI taxonomy): domain Eukaryota; kingdom Metazoa; phylum Arthropoda; class Arachnida; order Ixodida; family Ixodidae; genus Rhipicephalus; species Rhipicephalus microplus. The sequence goes on along the minus strand of NW_027464615.1, from coordinate 128,154 downwards.
GCACGTGAAGTGCTTGCGATGCAGAGTCAAGTCGTGCACCTGGCAGCAAATAGCGTATCTTGGTGCCTAAGAAATAGTAGGCAAGATCACGAGCGGGACACTGATCACCGTGCAACAAGCGAAGTAAGAATCGCTGGGCAAGCAGCCGGCAGCGAACAGACACGGATTGTGATGTGAATCCACCGCAGTTGTGCGATTGCCCAAGTGCTGCTCGGCAAACCAGCTCTGTTCCATCTGACCAGAAAAATGAAGCAATCAGGGATTGCAACGACCTAGTTATTCGTAATGGGGGCTGTATGACATGAGATATGCACCATGCACGACCGCAAAACACAGTCAGTGCTAAATACCTTCTTCCGACTGTCGGTAAATCATACTCATGTGCCTTCCGGATGTGTCGTTTTACGTCTCTGATTACTGGAACCTACAAGGAGGCTGACATGCCGTAGCAAATATAGCCAAGCCCCAGAATGCGAATGGAGTAGCTTTTTTGAAGACCGAAAAAGGGACTTAGGCAGGCGTCTGGCGAACCAATGAATATATATCAACATTTTGAAAAATTTAGCGTAGCACCTGTAATACTGCCATATTGAGCAAAAAGTTGTATATATGGGCTACGGGATAAACTGTCCTCATTCTTCAAAGACAATTTGATGTAATCAGCAAATGCAGTCACCTTCACGGTACCACTACCTGGTAGTGGAAGGCCTCAAATGTATGAATCAACAATTAGCGAGCGAAGAAATGGTTAAAGGCTGAGTACAAAAAGTACAGGGAAATAGAGGACAACCCTGGCGAACACCATGGGCAACAGGAAATGAAGCACTATCGAAACCATCAAGAAACAACATGCTGTGTATATTTCGGTATGCGTTTCTGAAAAACTCAATGAAGTTTTGGGAGAAGCCAGACGCTGCCATTAAGGTGAATATAAGTCTATGTTCGAGACGATCGAATGCCTTTTCTTGGACAAGTGAAACCAAGAGTCCCCGAGCTGATGTTGCGAACGTGTACGCAATTATATCACGCGTAACAAAGGAAACACTGTGGATTTTTTCAAGGAATAGAGCACACCTGATGACGACCTATTAAGAAAGGCATCAGGCTTCTCAAACGCCGAGTGATAACTGCTGCGAAAGTTTTATAATCAACGTTGAGGGGCGTAATTGGTCTCCACTCCTCTGGGCGAACTGACGATGGGTCATGTTTAGGTACTAAAACAATTCGATCATCGCGAAAGCTGTCGAGAAAATCAAAGGTCTCAAAACAGCGGCAAATAATAGAGGTAAAAAGAGCGCCAATGTCGTTCAAAAACGTTACATAAAACTTAACAGCCCACCAGTCCGGCCCGGGGGCCGAGCCACGCTTCATGGAAGACAGTGCCTCTTTCCCTTCCTCAGCTGACGGACTTGTGCAAATTTGTTCAGCTACTTGTGATGAAAGTTGGAGGAGCCTACTTAGCAATGTGGCTGCCTCGGCGGTACCGCGATGCGATGTTATGGTCGTATGAGCAGTGTCGGCAAAGTGAGTTATGAAAACTGATTGATCACGTGCCGGTGGCAACGCACGAGAGGATCTGGCGGCCTGAGTTCCCAGTGGACTCGACGGGTTGAGAAGGGAGCTTTTCGCAAAGCGCAGAACCTCATGGTGAGCACATAGATTACGTGTTTAGAAAACAATTATTTACATCATGTACAAAAACAAAGGTTTCATAACATTCCAGTAATAAGGCACATACACTTTGGCACATCTATGTACCACGACAAATATCACTACGTTGCTCTAATATACATGAGAATCTATGCATACGTGTACACAAGAATTCATGGGATATCATGACACAATGAATGGTACAACGATACAATAGATCCAATCAAACACAATTGGTTACAGACGAAATCATGAATAATGACCCAACGGGCGCTACTTAGCACCACGTCGGTCTAAAAATGAGTTTTACCCTTTCGTGTTCAACATTGACAAAATCGCACGACCAATGTCACCGAAACTCATGCTCCCCGAAGAAGAAAAGCTTCTCAGAGCAAAACGTGAGGATCTCTCGTCTGATTTGGCCCAGTATCGGCCACAAAGCACGCCGGTGGCAGCTTGCAGCCACGTCCTCGCATCGGTTTCGCCAAAGGCTGAACAGCCCCGCAACAATTAAAAGTGCCGAAAAGCGCCCGCAAGGGAATCGGCTGTTGGACACGAATGTTCGAACACCCTGAAACCGAAAAGCAGCATGGCCCGCACGCCAAAAAAGGCTCGAGACTGCACATTCAATTGTCACATGTCGATTGGTCTCGATCTTGACGCCATTGGGGCAAGTGGAAGTGCGAACCACCTGCCATCGCTGCAACCGATCTTAAGTGGGAAGCAAGCCCCAGCCCAACCAGATAATGCCCCGGAGATGTCCTGGCAACATTGCTGCATTTATTGGTCTCCGGAGGTGGTTCATTATAGATTGGCGATGCTGGGGCACCAAGGGCCACATCAGGGCGGCCATTGTGTCCACCACTTTAGATTTGGCCACCCCTATCTCTGAGCACGTAGCCTCTAAATATCAGTGAAATGCCAGAAGGACGTAAATGCCAGAAGGACGTACTCGATACAAAGATGGCAGTTCAGTTAATTGGACACCTTGGTTTATTTGGCAAACCAGCAGGAAGACGCGTAGTGATGGCCCAAGGTTGTAGCGAGCCAGTGTCTGAGCGGGCGTACCATTGTTGCTTAGTATTCGCAGTAAAGTGTGGAGACACAAGGTAGAAGGCATGACGAAAACGTCGGGGAATGCAAAACCACCTCGATCTCGTGGTTGAGCTAACGCCGGACGAGACAAAAATTCTGTGCCACCAGACCGACAAAATGAACTGATGAAGTTTTGCACTTTCTTGGACACGTGGAGCAGTGGTTTTACAGAATGGAAAAGGTACCAAAATTTTCCGAGGTAAACGGCTTGAGCTAAGTATTGGCGTTCCATGAGAGGGAGGGAAGTCGAGTGTCTGGGTTCTCTTATGTCACTTTGAAGAGTTCGCACATCAGATGACCACATGCTGTCCTGTACACAAAATGCAGGCAAAGTAACACCTAATATTGTAGGGCCAGGAGACCACTGTAAAAGCGAAGTGATGTTGATACGACCGTTGGGGTTACTAATAAAGAAATACTGGCTTTTAGAAAAGTTTAACATTGCACCGGAAATAATGCCGAAATGATGGAAAGTATCAAGATCATGCTGCAGCGACTGTTTATTATGAACATATACAGTAATATCATCTGCATATGTAGTGAGTGACTTCACTTCAGTGTTACCAGGTAGGGGCAAGCTTTGAATCTGCGGGTCACGTTCAACGGCCCTTAAGAAGGGTTCTGATACCGGGATGAATAGAACTGGGGAAAGAGGACACCCTTGACGAACCCCGCGCGCTACTTGAAAAGGGTGACTCTCCCTGGAATCTATGTAAATGGTACTTTCTGAATGAGTGTAGATCACGTGAATTAGGCCAATGAACTTATCTGGGTATCCGAATGCATGTAAAACAATTAGTGAGTAGCCATGTTCTATGAAATCGAAAGCCTTCTCCTGATCTAAGGAAAGCAACTGTCCTTGTGCACATCGGCTAGTGGTGTACTGAATGATGTCTCGCGTTAACCACGTATGTGTGTGTATTTCTCATCGTGGAACGGAACATACTTGGTGGGGATTGATTAATGGTGCAAGAGATGGTCTGATTCGGCGCATCAGAATGTTGACCTAGAGCTTGTAATTTACATTAAGCCGGGTAACAGGGAACCAATCTTCTCGTCGCATGGACATTTGGTCTTTCTTGGGGACTAGAGTTATACTGCCTCTGTGGAAAAAGGTTTGAAGGGTAATATTTCGGAACACTTGCGAATGACCCGTGACTTAAATGGGCCGATGATAAGCCAGAAGTGTACATAAAACTCTGCAGGGAGTCCGTCAGGCCCGGGGCCGAACCCTTCTTCATTGCGTCCAATGCACGCTTTATTTTGTCATTGGATGGTGGTGACAGCAGCACGCCGTATGACATATTCGTATCATGTGGTAAATTTTTCAACACGGGATGTGAAGAAAGAGATCTTGCGTAACTGACACCAGCAACAGACTGAGCCATTGTCTGAAAGTGTTGAGTGAACGCCTGAAAGTCACACGTACCCGCAGTAGCTGGCGCGGTTGAGTTTAGCGAGTGGGCAGGCGAGCCTGGTGTACGAAGCAGAGCTCTGCGTGCATACCTCAGCACCTCAGGGTGCGCACACGGTGCACTTGTACAGCGCCAAGCTGCAGCGGAGAGCGAAGAAGCGCGCATAGTACGTTGGTATCGTTCAACGAGCTCCGTTTGACATGCCCGCATGACGGGGGAAAGATTGGCATCACGGTAGGCTATGCGTTTTTTTTAATAACAATGAAGCCTCTTTGGACATACAGCGCGAGGTCCCCTGCCCGACGCACTGCGATGGTGACGCCATTGTTCTTTGAAGCGATCTAAATCAGCTATATCCGCACCAATCAGTGACGCGCGTAACGTTCTGGAAATTTTTCCGTAAACGGAGAGTCCTGGAGGATGCCGCAATTGAGACGCCATGGTGTGTGAATCGTCGGCGTCCACACTGGCAGGCGGACAGAAAGCGTAACACGGCTGTGGTCACTGATGTACCCTGGTGTCAGTAGCAATTACACTACCCCAGTGTCATGAACGTAGGCAGTGAGACCAGGGGATGCGTGTATGCGATCAACTCTGCTGCTCTACGCTGCTCGCCGCCAAGTGTAGGCGTTATTGCTAACATGTGCACTTTCATGTATGTCTGTCAATGCCAATTGCTGCAATAGATGCTCAAGTTCTCTGGCTTTCCAGTTTGGCCGGCCGCGACCCGGACCTCTAATGTCTGTGTACGAGTCTAAGACGCACTTGAAGTCCCCTATAAGTACCATACGTCGTGAATTTAAAAGGAATGCATCAAGAGAGCGAAAAAATGGCAGATCGAACGTAGAGTGGGAATCCATGATATGTGAAGCACGAATAAGAAATGTTAATATTGATACGTGTATCGAGCTGTCGCCCCGACACAGCTGAATTGGCACCCAAATGAAGAAGACGACAACGTGGTTGTTCTGGGTTGGACTTTCGAGTTTCTCCCGTTGGCCTGCATGACTGTGCGCTCTTCAAGCCGTTAGCAAGACCAGCTGTCAATGAATAAAGCTTCCACGTAATATCTTTTGGTGGAGGTGCGGAGTCTTCACACAACGCCGACTCGCTCCTTTAACAGGCACAGAGACGGTGCCATACAGACCGGGGTGATGATACGTGTATCGAACTGTCGCCCCGACACAGCTGAATTGCACCCAAATGAAGAAGAGGACAACGTGGTTGTTGTGGGTTGGACTTTCGAGTTTCTCCCGTTGGCCTGCATGACTGTGCGCTCTTCAAGCCGTTAGCAAGACCAGCTCTCAGTGAATAAAGCTTCCACCTAATATCTTTTGGTGGAGGTGCGGAGTCTTCACACAACGCCGACTCGCTCATTTAACAGGCACAGAGACGGTGCCATACAGACCGGGGTGATGATACGTGTATCGAACTGTCGCCCCGACACAGCTGAATTGGCACCCAAATGAAGAAGATGACAACGTGGTTGTTGTGGGTTGGACTTTCGAGTTTCTCCCGTTGGCCTGCATGACTGTGCGCTCTTCAAGCCGTTAGCAAGACCAGCTCTCAGTGAATAAAGCTTCCACGTAATATCTTTTGGTGGAGGTGCGTAGTCTTCACACAACGCCGACTCGCTCATTTAACAGGCACAGAGATGGTGCCATACAGACCGGGGTGATGATACGTGTATCGAACTGTCGCCCCGACACAGCTGAATTGGCACCCGAATGAAGAAGACGACAACGTGGTTGTTCTGGGTTGGACTTTCGAGTTTCTCCCGTTGGCCTGCATGACTGTGCGCTCTTCAAGCCGTTAGCAAGACCAGCTCTCAGTGAATAAAGCTGCCACGTAATATCTTTTGGTGGAGGTGCGGAGTCTTCACACAACGCCGACTCGCTCATTTAACAGGCACAGAGACGGTGCCATAGAGACCGGGGTGATGATACGTGTATCGAACTGTCGCCCCGACACAGCTGAATTGGCACCCAAATGAAGAAGACGACAACGTGGTTGTTCTGGGTTGGACTTTCGAGTTTCTCCCGTTGGCCTGCATGACTGTGCGCTCTTCAAGCCGTTAGCAAGACCAGCTCTCAGTGAATAAAGCTTCCACGTAATATCTTTTGGTGGAGGTGCGGAGTCTTCACACAACGCTGACTCGCTCATTTAACAGGCACAGAGACGGTGCCATACAGACCGGGGTGATGATACGTGTATCGAACTGTCGCCCCGACACAGCTGAATTGGCACCCAAATGAAGAAGACGACAACGTGGTTGTTCTGGGTTGGACTTTCGAGTTTCTCCCGTTGGCCTGCATGACTGTGCGCTCTTCAAGCCGTTAGCAAGACCAGCTCTCAGTGAATAAAGCTTCCACGTAATATCTTTTGGTGGAGGTGCGGAGTCTTCACACAACGCTGACTCGCTCATTTAACAGGCACAGAGACGGTGCCATACAGACCGGGGTGATGATACGTGTATCGAACTGTCGCCCCGACACAGCTGAATTGGCACCCAAATGAAGAAGACGACAACGTGGTTGTTCTGGGTTGGACTTTCGAGTTTCTCCCGTTGGCCTGCATGACTGTGCGCTCTTCAAGCCGTTAGCAAGACCAGCTCTCAGTGAATAAAGCTTCCACGTAATATCTTTTGGTGGAGGTGCGGAGTCTTCACACAACGCCGACTCGCTCATTTAACAGGCACAGAGACGGTGCCATAGAGACCGGGGTGATGATACGTGTATCGAACTGTCGCCCCGACACAGCTGAATTGGCACCCAAATGAAGAAGACGACAACGTGGTTGTTCTGGGTTGGACTTTCGAGTTTCTCCCGTTGGCCTGCATGACTGTGCGCTCTTCAAGCCGTTAGCAAGACCAGCTCTCAGTGAATAAAGCTTCCACGTAATATCTTTTGGTGGAGGCGCGGAGTCTTCACACAACGCCGACTCGCTCATTTAACAGGCACAGAGACGGTGCCATACAGACCGGGGTGATGATACGTGTATCGAACTGTCGCCCCGACACAGCTGAATTGGCACCCAAATGAAGAAGACGACAACGTGGTTGTTCTGGGTTGGACTTTCGAGTTTCTCCCGTTGGCCTGCATGACTGTGCGCTCTTCAAGCCGTTAGCAAGACCAGCTCTCAGTGAATAAAGCTTCCACGTAATATCTTTTGGTGGAGGCGCGGAGTCTTCACACAACGCCGACTCGCTCATTTAACAGGCACAGAGACGGTGCCATACAGACCGGGGTGATGATACGTGTATCGAACTGTCGCCCCGACACAGCTGAATTGGCACCCAAATGAAGAAGACGACAACGTGGTTGTTCTGGGTTGGACTTTCGAGTTTCTCCCGTTGGCCTGCATGACTGTGCGCTCTTCAAGCCGTTAGCAAGACCAGCTCTCAGTGAATAAAGCTTCCACGTAATATCTTTTGGTGGAGGCGCGGAGTCTTCACACAACGCCGACTCGCTCATTTAACAGGCACAGAGACGGTGCCATACAGACCGGGGTGATGATACGTGTATCGAACTGTCGCCCCGACACAGCTGAATTGGCACCCAAATGAAGAAGACGACAACGTGGTTGTTCTGGGTTGGACTTTCGAGTTTCTCCCGTTGGCCTGCATGACTGTGCGCTCTTCAAGCCGTTAGCAAGACCAGCTCTCAGTGAATAAAGCTGCCACGTAATATCTTTTGGTGGAGGCGCGGAGTCTTCACACAACGCCGACTCGCTCATTTAACAGGCACAGAGACGGTGCCATACAGACCGGGGTGATGATACGTGTATCGAACTGTCGCCCCGACACAGCTGAATTGGCACCCAAATGAAGAAGACGACAACGTGGTTGTTCTGGGTTGGACTTTCGAGTTTCTCCCGTTGGCCTGCATGACTGTGCGCTCTTCAAGCCGTTAGCAAGACCAGCTCTCAGTGAATAAAGCTTCCATGTAATATCTTTTGGTGGAGGTGCGGAGTCTTCACACAACGCCGACTCGCTCATTTAACAGGCACAGAGACGGTGCCATACAGACCGGGGTGATGATACGTGTATCGAACTGTCGCCCCGACACAGCTGAATTGGCGCCCAAATGAAGAAGACGACAACGTAATTGTTGTGGGTTGGACTTTCGAGTTTCTCCCGTTGGCCTGCATGACTGTGCACTCTTCAAGCCGTTAGCAAGACCACCTCTCAGTGAAAAAACTTCCCCGTAACAATATGTCACTTTAAAATCAACCCAACGTTACGAGGTGAACGTAAATGATGCCGTACATGACTTCCGTGCCATAATTATTATGTTTGGATGTGTCGTTTACCTTCGCCATCCATTCACATCGCGTGATACCCAATTTAGTTTATGTGAAGGTAGCGACACGCCCGCGAGCACGCTATGAGCGTCGTATGTTGTCATGTTCTTGCTTGACACGCTTGTCAGGATTATCATATTTGCACCAGTCACATATTTCGTCATCCATTGACGTCACGTAACACCAAATTTGGTATATGCGGAGCTAGCAAAACTTCCGCAAGCGCGTCATGAAGGGCCCATTATACTCTAATGTAGCGTTGACGCGCACGCAAGCTGGGCACAGCGACGTTACACGTTAGCAAAACGCGAGCACTCTCTAGTCTGACGCCAGGCGCGACCGGTGCGACAAGCGTCTGTCGGCGCGGGCCGACGGCAACCGGCATGAAATCCGACATGCTGCATTTCGTGCCGATGCGTTACCCAGACAACACTGCGTCTCCCTCTTTCGTGACGGGGGGGGGGGGGGGGGGGCGGACGCGCTGAAACGCGCACGCATCAAAGCAAAGCAGCGCGGAAAGCGCCTGCGAGTATATGGTAATACAGGCACCTGGCGTGGCAACGCCGGCGTGACACAACAAAATGAATGCCGCTGAGCACGCACACTGCGTCACGTCTAAATGTATGCGCCTTGACTGTGGCATGTAGTCACGTTCTCACATGACACGCATCTCATGATTATCATGTCTGCACCAGTCACATACCTTTGTCATCTATTGACGTCACGTAATACCAAATTTGGTACATGTGACTCTAGCAAAACAGCGATGAGCGCATCATGAGTGTGGCATGTAGTCATGTTGTTACTTGACACGCATGTAGTGATTATTATGTTTGAATGTGTCATTTACCTATGTCGTCCGATCGCGTCACGTAATCAGTTTGGTACATGTGAAGCTATAAAGCGGCCGCAAGCGCATCATGAGCGTAGCATGTAGTCATGTGGTTACGTGACACGCAACTCTTGTTTCTCATGTTTGCACCAATATCGTACCTTCGTCATCGATTCTTGTCCCGAAATGCCAAATTCGGTATAAGTGAAGCTAGCGAAATGGCCGCCAGCGCATCATGAACGTCGCATGTAGTCATGTTGTTACATGACATGGAATCTCCTGATTACCATGTTTGCACCAGTCACATACCTTCGTCATCAATTCAGGTACCGTAATACCAAATTTGGTATATGTGAGGCTGGCGAAATGGCTGGAGCGCATCATGAGCGTAGCATGTAGTCATGTTGTTACATGACACGCATGTCATGATTTTTGTCTTAGTGTCTGTCACTTGTGCTCGCCATGCAATCATGTCCTACCATACCAGTTTTCCAACATGCCATGGGAATGAACCCACCGCAAGAGCTGCAGGACCACGAAATGTAAATCATGACATTCATGACATACATGTCATGATTTTGATGTTATGAATAGTCGAATGTGTTCTTCGTACAGTCATGCTACAGTCATGCAAGTTTGGTATCGATACCATTGTCTAAACGGCCAGGAGCGCTAAATGTCATAGGCGGCTAGATAGATAGATAGATAGATAGATAGATAGATAGATAGATAGATAGATAGATACGCTCAAAGTCGCCGAAATTCGCTAAGAAAGGCTTGGCTTTTAGAAAGTTCGAGAATTCACAGACACCGCTGGGGCGTACACACCGACAAATCAAGAGGTGCAGTCGAACGCCAGCACGCGTCCGACTGCATCGAAAGAAACATGATGATCCCGCAAAAGAATTCGGTTAAATATAAAAACAGTAGAATGCGTGCTGGCGTACGAAAAGAAAGAATCCACACCAAATGCGCGTTTGAAAGCGAGTACATCAGAGAGCTTAAAAAATTATTTTCTTGCTTGAACAGTAAGTCACACGACACTGAACCCGCGAAATGCAATACTTCAGCCTGTTTCTGTGGGTTGCGGAAACCCTAAATGTTAAAGGCTAGAACTCTGAAAGTTAGAGCCATGGCGAGAAGTTATATCTAATATGAATACACTGAAAAACCGAGGTACCTTTAGCAGACGCGGGAGTGGGTGCCCCACGAGCAGCTCAGTAATTTTCTATGACCAGGCAACCCACCAGAGGCATGAAACTTCCGGGGCTACGATGAAGTCCGCAGGGGACTTCTGTCTCTGCAGGGGCCTTTCGAATCACTGCTAGATACTCTGTGGCGTATCGTGCCAGGGCTGTTTAGTGAGGACGGAGCAAAGGAATCTGAACTGTCCTGACTTACGTCTCTGAGGCTGGCGTCTTCATTGATCTGTAGTGGCGTCACACTCGTGATGGTGCTCGACTCCTCGATTATGGAGACTTCGTCACCATGGGATGAAGTCTCCTTGATGACGTGTTGACATCGGCTTGATTCCGCAGCTGTAGGATGAGCGAAAGATGTCGAATCACCTTCTGCGGTGAATTCCCCAAAAGGTGCCTTGTCTGGCGAAGGCTCGGCCTGTTCAGCGGTCATGATCACTGGACGCGGGGCACTGGAGGACTCCACCAAGCCTGTAGAAACTACCGGGTCCGGGCTGGCTGAGGACACAGTAGCCATCTGGTGCAGCGTTGTGATTTCCGCCTCTTGGTCTTTTTGGCCGTTGACAGGAGCTAGTAATGACGAACCCCCGCCCTTGTTCTTGGACAGCGTTCCTGGCTGAAGTGGTGGGAAGTCCTTGGATGCCACCTTAGAGTACGACTGTCGGATGGTGCAGGCGACGGTTGCATGTGGGTCACCGCAGTGGTGGCATGGCAGCGAACATCCCTTCCGGTCATTACCATAGACCATAGTTGTTGTTGTTGTTGTTGTTGTTGTTGTTGTTGTTGTTGTTGTTGTTGTTGTTGTTGTTGTTCTCCTATTGTTAGTGGCGCATACCCACTGTGGGGCATTGGCCAAGAATCGAGTGGTTTCGAAATTTACTGTTCAGATTTGGAATGATGGAGGTTTAACAGAAAGATTACCGATAGCCTAGGAAAGTGTGGTGCCTAATGTAATGCATACAAATATTTACATAAACAAATTTATTCTTAGTATAGTGCAATAATCTGATTTTATACGTGTATAATTATGTGGACCTGTTAGGATAATGAAACTGGTTAATTAGTCAACCTATTTGTTTCATCAATATAGTCCCGGACGGCCGCGCATACTGTCGCATTAGAGAAACCAGAAATGGACGCTCCAAGAGACAAAATGACAGGCAGAGATAAGTCCATACCAATACCACGTAAAGGTATTTCTAATAGGGTTTTTCGTAATGTGTTAAACTGCCTGCAGGTCAAAAAGAAGTGGTCTATTGTTTCCAGTTCATCACAGAATGCACACAGTGGCGAAGGTGTCTGAGCAGACCTGTGTTTATAGAAATTTAGATTTGGTACTCAGCAACGCAGCCTTGTGATAGCTACCCGTTGTTTTCGAGTGCGGCAAAAGTCTCTTCGCCAGGGATATAATAAATGGCGATATTCTGTAGAGTTTATTAGTGCTGAACCTATAAAGACTTGCATAAGCGTACATCTGCGGAACCGTGCAGCACTCACATTAGCGGATGATGGACAGCGCGGTAGAATTGGTTGGCTGATTGACGACTTGGCTAAGGAATCGGCTATTTCATTTAGAAACAATCGTTTATATCCAGGCACCCAAACTAATCGTACTTTTCTCAAATTGGCAGGTACTAGTGCACGGAACGCCTTTTTTACGTGATTATCAGCACCAACAGAAAGTGCCGCACAGAGAAATAGGGAATCTGTTATTATGACAGCTGATGTAATTGCTGTATCTAACTTGCGTAAGGCGAGCACTACTGCCAGAAACTCAGCCACAAAAATGGGCATGAAGTCGGGTAGTCGAAGGGAACAAATCCAATTTGAAATTGGGCTGAAAATACCAACCCCTGACTTTTCGTCGTATTGCGATGCGTCTGTAGCAATATTAACGTTCGTTGTAATATGGCGCAGGTGACCTTGTAGTAAACCATCCAAAGTGTTATGGGGAAGTAATTTGGCATCATTAGGAAAAATGTCATCGTATTGAATTTCCACCGGGGCTAAATTATCACGACTCGGCATGATGTCGCATATACGTACGTTCAGAGGCTCCAGTAAATTTTGCACAAATATAATTTTTGGCGCGTGAAATCGCGGCCATCTAGCAGAAAAAAATGATTCCGGGGTGGAAATAAAGGCTGTTTCTGAATGTCGTAATGGTGATTCATAAATTCTTAAGAATGTCTGAACAGTCAGAAGGCTAATTCTACAAGAAAGCGGAGGGACCCTCGATTCGAGATACAACACATTGTTGGCAACTGTTTTGGGAAGGCCAAGGCTTAGGCGCAAAGCTTCTCTTTCCAGAAGAATTAGAGGCCGCAACTTGTATGCTGGAACTCCAGAGAAAAGTGCACAACCAAATTCCAAAATGGGACGAACGTACATGCGATATATCATTACCAATGTGTCTCTTCTCATACCTATGCGGTAATTGCTTAGCCTACGTAATATGCCAATGGCCTGCACACATTTTCCGGCAATATCTTCGATATGAGGTCGTAAGTTAAGCGATGTGTGATAAATTACTCTAAGGTATTTAACAGATTCCACCTGTGATATATCCTCATGATGATAAGACAGAGAGATGTTCACAGGGTATTGCAGCGGGAAAACAAGGAGGGCCCATTTACTCGGATTAAGTAAAAAGCTGTTGCCATCGAGCCAGCTCTCCAATATATTAAGGTAAGTCTGCAGCTGTTCATATAAGGTCTGAATGTTATCTGCCATTGCAAAAAATGCGATATTATCTGCATAAACATAAGTTGTTATATCCTGTATACGTGGAATGGTGCTCATTAGTAAATTAAATAGCACCGGGGAAAGCACCGAGCCTTGCGGTTCTCCCCTCATTTGGGTATGAGTAGATGATGAAAACTCATCTTTAAAACAATAAAATTTCCTGTCTGCAAGAAAATTGTGAACCCACGCTACTATGTATGATGGAAAAGCAAGGTATTCTAATCGATCTATCAAAATACAGTGCTCCACGGTATCATATGCTTTAGCGATGTCTAAAGTAACTAAAGCTGCATATTTTTTATGTAGCCGAGCTAATTGAAGCCGACTCTCTAAATCAACGTGGGCATCCCAAATTGAACAACCAGCCCTGAACCGTCCACAAGAAGGGGCTGTGCAGTTCAAACGGAAGTGCCCACTATCACCACATCGACGGCACACCCGTTTATTCCTCTGTAGTCCCAGGTAACACGGTGGCCTGTGACTTTGAGGTAGTTGGGCACCGGTGACGAGGTGTTCATTTCCATACGGACGTATCGTGTTCTAGTGATCCCGGTCGGACGCGACCCCATAAGTTCTCTGCTGATGTGTAGCACCTTCCCGTAGGGGGACAGTGCCTGTGCGAGGACTTCGCAGGGTATGCGGCACGGCAGGAACAGGACGGTCACTTGGTCCACTTGGGGTCCCAGCGGTACGATGGCGACGCGCTCTCCTCGGATGATGAGGTGTGACGCGTGCACGATTTGGGCCAGTGCGGCCTCACTGTTGGTGGTAACTTGGTAGTTCTGGCCTCCAAAGTGCTGAATGAAGTACACTTCTTCGATTCCTACTATTGAAGACGTCGTGTCAACGATGTCTTCGGGACTAGTCCCCTCAGGGACGACAACTTGGTAGTTCTGGCCTCCAAAGTGCTGAATGAAGTGCACTTCTTCGATTCCTACTATTGAAGACGTCGTGTCAACGATGTCTTCGGGACTAGTCCCCTCAGGGACGACAACTTGGTAGTTCTGGCCTCCAAAGTGCTGAATGAAGTACACTTCTTCGATTCCTACTATTGAAGACGTCGTGTCAACGACGTCTTCGGGACTAGTCCCCTCAGGGACGACAACTTGGTAGTTCTGGCCTCCAAAGTGCTGAATGAAGTACACTTCTTCGATTCCTACTATTGAAGACGTCGTGTCAACGATGTCTTCGGGACTAGTCCCCTCAGGGACGACAACGTCGAAAGCTAAAGCCTTCTTTGGTGGCTGGCTTGCCATGATGGGGGCCCACCAGCCCAAGGACGCCCTGAACCATGCTGCTTAGCTCGTACAGACTTTTGGTAAGTCAAAAACAGATACAATATACGGCCCCAGCCAAGAGGCTGAGAATGGAGGTCAACTCTGAATCAATTTAGGCGCAAAGTTTATATTTGAAATTCAAACGTGCGCCTTGAAAGAGTAGTGAACGGTTTGTAGTACTTGGTGCTCTACTATGAGAGAGCTGAAACCTGTCCCGTGTCATTACACTTGATGAGGCCGTATCGACAAAAATTAGCAGTGTTACTAAACACGTCACTCCGGACTAACAGAGCGAGTGTGTTTAGAAAAAAAAGTTAAACGATTTCGAGTACTTGGTGCTCAACTATGGGAGAGCACTGAGCCGTCCCGCTAAAACCAATTTACACACTTACGCAATAGCAAAATATTGTGATCGAGTGTGCTAAAAAAAAGGGGGGGTAACGATTCAGAGAACTATTTACTCTACTATGGGAGAGATTAAAGCCGTCCCGTGGCTACTCTAAGACAAATTTCCCAAGAGTTGGCTGCACTTTAGCACCCTGTGTGTTTTGAAATAGTTGTTAACAATGTAGAGTACTAGGTACTCTACTATGGGAGAGCCTAAAGCCGTCCCTGCCGTGTAAAACTGCAAATACACGGTTAGAACCCTGCTGTACAAGGGGAAGTTTATTAACTTCAAACAAGAAAGAAACACAAGATACACAAGGTGGCATATCGCTTGGCATATACAGCACTTTAGAATTCATTCTGTGTATGCCTATATACATTCAAGAAATGGAACAGAGCAATAAGTAGAACAAACCACCTATGTACATTTATATCCAAGACAGCACACCGATAAACCAAGACGTGGCATATTTCCATCACTATATGTTTGCATCCCTACAATTACTGCCGGTCACAATGAAATAAAGAAACCCAATGCACATGTACATATATACCTTCCCAAGAAGTGTGCGTGCGCTCTGTGGTATCAATGGGCGAGACCTATAACAAATATAAAAATGAAGTGCACATTGTCGTGGCAGTGCCGGGAAGGAAAAGGGTGGCCACCTCAACATGTGTCACATTAAGATCTTAGAAGTTACAAATGACTGCTAATACTCATATGAGACACACGAGTTAGCAATGTGATCAGTGCACAAAACCCCAAAACATGCCCAAGTCAATTTACGGAGGTTCTTCCATGTTTTGTCCAGCAATGAGAGTTCTCAATTAACCTTTGCAGCAGCTTTTGAAGCATTTGTGGTGGCACATCTATCTTCTAGTCCATTAGTAACGTGGTGACATATGTTTCTTTACAATTTTGTGTTAGTTGCTCCTGCATTCTTAGCGAATCCAAGGTGAAAATTTGGCAGATCCCACACACAGTGGGAATCGATGATATGCGATGCACGAATGCGAAAGGTTGATATGTCAATTTATGATCAGCACAACGTTACAAGGTGAAGGTATATGATGCCGTACATGACTTCCGTGTCATGATAATCATGTTTGGTAATCATGATAATCATGCCAAATTCGGTATAAGTGAAACTAGCAAAACGGCCGCCAGCGCATCATGAACGTGGCATGTAGTCATGTTGTTACATGACATGGCATCTCCTGATTATCATGTTTGCACCAGTCACATACCTTCGTCATCCATTCACGTACCGTAATATCAAATTTGGTATATGTGAGGCTGGCGGAACGGCCGCGATTGCATCATGAGCGTGGCATGTAGTCATGTTGTTCCATGACAAGCATGTCATGATTATCATGTTAGCGTCTGTCGCTTGTGTTTGCCATGCAATCTTGTCATGCCAAACCGGTTTTGCAGCATGCCATGTGAACGAAACTACCGCAACAGCTGCAGGACCATGAAATATAAATCATGACATTCATGACATATATGTCATGATTTTCATGTTATCACTAGTCAAATATGTTCTTAATAGAGTAACGCGATGCCATACCAAGTTTGGTACCACTATCATTATCGTGAGGGCCAGGAGAGCTAAAAGTCGTAGCCGGCTAGATAGATAAAAACGCTTAAAGTCACCGAAGTTCGCTAAGAAATGCTTCGCATCTAAAAAAGCAGATCCCGCGTTCAGTGGGAATCGATGATATGCGAAGCATGAATGAGGAAGGTTGATATGACACTTTAAGATTAACACAGCATTACGAGGTGGACGTAAATTAGGCCGTTCACGACTTCCATTCTATGATTATCATGTTTGCGCCCGGCATTTTTGTTCGTCATCTATTCAAGTCACGCAATACCAAATTTGGTACATGTGAAGCTAGCAAAACTGCCACGAGCACGCTATGAGTGTAGCATGTGGTCATGCTCTTATATGACACGCATGTCGTGACTATCATGCTTGCACCATTCATATACCTTCGTCATCCATTCACGTCGCGAATTACCAAGTTTGATACAAGAGAAGCTAGCGAAACGGCCGCGAGCGCATCATAAGCGTGGTATGTTGTCATGTTCTTACATGACATGCATGTCATCGTTATCATGTTTGCACTAGTCAAATACCTTCGTCATCCACTCACTTCACGTAACATGAAATTCGGTGTGTGTGAAGCTAGCAAAACGACCGCGAGCCCATCATGAAGGGCACAATTTACTCCAATGTAGCGTTGACGCGCGCGCACGCTGGACACAGTGACGCTACGTTAACAAAACGCGAGCACTGAATAGTCTGACGCCAGGTGCGACCAGCGACGCGTGTCCGTCGACGCGCCCCGACGGCAACCGGTGCGAAATGCTGCATTTCACACACATGCTGCATTTCACACAGATGCGTTACCCAGGGAACACCGCGTCTCTTTTTCGTGACGGAGGGGCGCCGGGCGTGCTGAAACGCGCATGCGTCAAAGCAACGCAGCGCGGCGCGCGCCTGCGAGTATATGGCAGAGAAATAGGAACAACTTGATTGATTGATATGTGGGGTTTAACGTCCCAAAACCACCATATGATTATGAGTGACGCCGTAGTGGAGGGCTCCGGAAATTTCGACCACGTGGGGTTCTTTAACGTGCGCCCAAATCAGAGCACACGGACCTACAACATTTGCGCCTCCATCGGAAACGCAGCCGCCACAGCTGGGCTCGAACCCGTGACCTTTCTTTGCCCTGCGTCGCCTGCACGCCATACCGTAATTCAGATTATGAATGAGATAGCATAGCTACGAGTTTTCTTAAGCATATCAATACAAACCCTGACTCGGACATACGGAAAGTGGAGTCGGACTTTGCGTTGCCGAAAAAAAGTTCTGGCTATGCTGGCATAGGGCTCACCATGTATTAATATGTGACATAGTGGTCGTATTGCAGGAAAACATGGCACATACTGCAGAGTTTTGATCCCCTTGTCCATAATGAACTTTATTTGTTCTTCACGCAGGGTCCATTATGTACGCACCATACCTAAATAGCGTAGGCTCCTCTTTTACACACCTGCACGAAGTACACCGTCGCCAACATTGACGTCGCCTCGCAGTTGACAGGGAAATATCGAGTTGAAGGCGTTTACTGGTCAGTAGAACGCTTTGCGGGTGAGATTTTTGTGGGTGACCCGAATGAAAGTGTGCTTAACGTGAGGGTACATTCCCCACTCGCAGTGGTCATAGTATCTATCTATCTATCTATCTATCTATCTATCTATCTATCTATCTATCTATCTATCTATCTATCTATCTATCTATCTATCTATCTATCTATCTATCTATCTATCTATCTATCTATCTATCTATCTATCTATCTATCTATCTATCTATCTATCTATCTATCTATCTATCTATCTATCTATCTATCTATCTATCTATCTATCCAGCTATCTATCTATCTATCTATCTATCTATCTATCTATCTATCTATCTATCTATCTATCTATCTATCTATCTATCTATCTATCTATCTATCTATCTATCTATCCCTCTGTCCATCTCTGTCTAACAAGGCAACAATATGTGGAGGCGATGCGCAAATACACAAAGCACATTGAACTGTGTGCGCCGTGCACTGCTCTGTTTGCATCATACTTTTACGTAATCTATAAACAGGCATCTCGGTGGAACGAAGAACATCAGGGATGTAGTCAAGAACATGAGCATGCCTGTTATGCACAGCCAAGTGCAAGGTTTCTCAGCTAGGAGGATTCACTTTCGGCTTCCTTATGTGCTAATTTAATTGCGACAGCAATTATATAAACACTCTTGGCCAGTGTTCAGTGTCACTGTCATGTTCAATAGATATGTAGAAGCTACAAGGAAAAACAGTACTGGATATTTTTTGCAGCACGTGATCGGGTATTTGAACCTGCGATGCCTCCTATCGCAGCCCAAGGCGTTAAAACGACTCGGCCACAGAGTATCAATGCATCCGCACACTAACGGCAAGCTATTAGAGTTTTTTTTGGCAAGTTACGGAAATACAGCATGCGAATACGGCGCCGCACGCCGGAAATGCAGTACGGTATGACGGTAGTACTCCCTCTTTCCAAGTGTTTGTGCTTTGGAAGCCAACGCAGCCCAACACGAAAAATGTTTTTTTAAGTTACTGTGTGTTTGCCACGCGTCATTGTTGCCTGTCGGCAGCATTCTTAACGAGGAACACATTGTTCGGGTAAAGCGCTGTGACAGAACTGGGAGAAGCCTAAGCACAACTAGCGAGAAAAGAGGAGCACTGTCGTATTGTTTCACCGTATTTCCTTAACTTTCTAAGAGACACCATGTACAACATGTACCGCTGGCAGTACGCAAGGTTGGGGAGTCTGTATGTCTTGTGCTTTCACTGCAAGTTTCCGTTGAAGTTACAGAGCACACAAAGGTCATTCGCTCGCTGAAGAGCACTATCCCCGAAGACCAAATTCAGCCTCCGACATCGTTTAGCGTTTGTCGATAAAATATCGAGGGCTTTCTAAGTGAGCTTAAAGTTTTACTCCTAATTCCAAGCCATGTGCTGCAGTGTAATGTTCAGTATATTCAAGAAGGTCTGCTGCCGATTGGCAGATGTTTCTGATCATATTCAAAAAGTGTCGAAGGGTCTTATCTAAGGGGTTGTGAAACGCCGCACCTAAAACGACAATGCGGAACCACTGGAAGCCACACACACACTGACTAGATGACATCAGCCTACGAAGAGTGGACCCGTATGGACGCATATCGAGACTTCGCCTCGAAAAGCTATTGAGCATGGATGCTGCCCCGTGATATACAATCGCTCATATGCAGGATTACTCTTGTTACACTGACGTCATCGCTTACTTAGCGTGTGTCGCAGCCGGCGGTTATTGGATTGATTTAGGAGCGACCTTTTCACGACCCCTTTCAGGCTTGTCTTGCGTGCGTGTATTGCTTGTGGGCTTCAAAGCCAATTTCGAGAACGATTCGAAGTAATGTTTGTGCTGTCGCGTACGCATGGGCATAGTCGAAAGCCCGTTCAGTAGAAATGCGTCAGTGTGTGAAGCGTCGTACACACCTTCGACTACCACTGTTTGCGCGACAAAATAGCAAAGAATTGCAAATAACTGCCTTGGCTTCAGAGTCTTGGCTCAGTCACTCGCTGTTTGACTTTTCATTCGCTCGACTGCAGTCGCGAGCCTCTGAACCGATCAGATGCGAGCGACCAGGGTGATATCGTATTTTCCGTGGAGATAATAATGTGACTAAGGGGAACATGGTGGGTCGACGGGTTACTCTCATGAATGAACATTGGTCCCCTTCAGTTGCTGTTTCGCCGCCGGTTGCAAATAGTCGCATGATAAGTTTTAGTCTCTGGTGTGAGTGAGCCTTAAGAATGCAATATCGATCCACACTCGAAATGGTTGAGCGTGAAACAGCGCGCCAAGAAGGGACAGTACACGAAAAAAAAAAGAACACATAGACACCGCTGACTAAAAACAGACTTCAAGCAATAAATAGAAAAACTTATGCGACTTCATAAGCTATCAAAGCGAAGTGACTCCACTAAAAGGTTTTTCCCCACTGCACCTGTACTCTCGTTTCGGGCGCTTCGCTTTGATGGTGTTGTGCCGTCACATGTCTTTCTATTTGTTGCATATTCAGGGATAACAAACTGAGTTGTTAGTCAGTGCTGTAATGTCAGCATCATCAAGAGCAGCAGCATGACTACGCCCACTGCAGGTCAAGGGTTTCTCCCATGATTCGCCAATCAACCCGGCCTTGTGCTTTGTGCTGCCGCCTATAGCTGCAAACATTTATTTTCATCAGCCCACCTAACTTTCTGTCTCGCCCTCGTGCGTTTTCCCTCTCTGGGAATACACTCAGGTACTCCTAATGACCAGCGGTTATTCTGCTTACAGGCTACGTGCCCGGTGCATGTGCATTTCCGCTCCTTGGTTTCAACTATATAACATACTCAGCACCCGTTTGTTCGATAACTCACTCTGCTCTCTTCTTGGTTCTTGACGTTACACCCACCATTTTCTTTATACGTACCTTTTTTTTTTCTAACACGTCTCAGCACGTTGTTTTACTCTTAGTACGTACCAAACGGCCCACCAACAAGCGGTGTCTATATTGTTCAATTCGCATTCGTAGCGTTTACAAGAAGCTGCTCGGGCGCTGGCGCAAGAAGGCCGAGTCGAGCGGCCCGAAGGAAGCAGTCGAGTTCCTGCAGCAGTTGCTACAACGCTACGACGAGTTTCTGCTGGGCGACGTCTGCGGGGAATACAAATGCGACGCCTTGCCCCGCCGCGGTGGTCTAGTGGCTAAGGCTGCTGCTAGGCTGCTGACCCGCAGGTCGCGTTATCAAATTCCGGCTGCGCGGATGCATTTCCGATGGAGGCGGAAATGTTGTAGGCCCGTGTGCTCAGATTTGAGTGCACGTTAAAGAAATCCAGGTGGTCGAAATTTCCGGAGCCCTCCAGTACGGCGTCTCTTATAAACATAAGGTGGTTTTGGGACGTTAAACCCCACGTATCAATACAAATGCTACGCCATCCAGTATGATGACGAGCGTGGTGACGTCTGCCTGCGGTCCCTGCTCACTCCGCTCCAGAAAGTTTTCGCCGCTTTGCATGTATATTAAGAAAGCACGAAATAGTACGAAAGGAAAAAAAAAGGGTCCCGTATCTGCATACTAATCTGCCAATGTCGTCGAACGACGATAGGCTTGCGTGTGGAGAGAGTGAACAAAAGATTTATTTGATGTTCTGTGCAAGAAAATCGGTGAATTGTGTTCTGTAGGCACCGCGTTAAAGTGCCTCGAGCGTGCAGCGGAGGCTAACGAGCGCATCAAGTCACTTCACACGTGAAACACGAGCGCCATCTTGCAGTTTTCTTGGAAAGCGTAGCGCTGGCTCTGAGACGGGTGTGCCCGCCTCTCTCAGAGGTGATAAGGTGTAGAACGCAAGGCGACGGGTAGGTGCCACCACCGTGTCGTCTAAGCAAAGCGTTGGAAACACTCGCTTCTTCGTGCGAGCGTTGCATGGTCGGTGCAGCATGATAAACGCTACGTGCCTTAGAATTAATTATGTACTTTTCTAGTAAACGACGCATATACAGAATTTATACACTTGGTTATGGTGCCTCAGATATGCGCAATAATTGCTTTTTAGTTGACAATCGCACAAGTATGAACGCTGAATCTAGAGGAAGCACGAAATAATACGAAAAGAAAAAAAATTGACATCATGACTTTGACGTGATCAGAATGATCTGGCACGTCAAACGAGATAAAAGGGTGACTCTTGCGTTGTTCATTCCTAGGAGGATTCCTTAGGTCATGCCCGTAGTCATGAGGTGAAGGGAGAGGCGTAATACTCTTTGCTCGCACCCCACTCTCGATATCGTTTCGATATATATATATATATATATATATATATATATATATATATATATATATATATATATATATATATATATATATATATATATATATATATATATATATATATATATATATATATATATATATATATATATATATATATAATAAGGGAAAGAAGTGTATACCTAAGGGCTCGTTTTTCCGTGTTTTTAACACAATCATAATGAGATATAACAGACAGTAATGCCAAGGAATGTACAGGGGAAGTTATTAACATTAATGGAATGTAAATAAGAAGAAAGAAAAGTGGATGAAAAAATTACCAACTGTAAGCAGGAATCGAACCTACGACCTTCGAATTACGCGTTCGATGCTCGAACGCGTAATTCGAAGGTCGTAGGTTCGATTCCTGCTTACAGTTGGTAATTTTTTCATCCACTTTTCTTTCTTCTTATTTACATTCCATTAATGTTAATAACTTCCCCTGTACATTCCTTGGCATTACTGTCTGTTATATCTCATTATGATTGTACATATATATATATATATATATATATAAACTTCAAGAATAGTGCAGTATAGGAAACAAAACAATAAAATATTTATTTAATCCTAACAGTTTCGGCTGGTGGACCAGCCTTCTTCGGAGGATGTAAGTGAAATGATACAAGTTCCCGTAGCAGAGGGTCACCCTCACAGTTTAAAGATCCTCCAAAACAAAAAGAGAGAAAAAGACAAGCGGGCGAACGAGGTAGCAACAGACAACAAGAACCAGAAGAAGGAGAGGAACTAGAAAGGAGCGACGGAGAGCCGCCGGAAACGAGCGGGTAATTCTGGCATTGTTACTGGGTATAGGTAAGACGCGCCGCCAGCGGAGGCGACCAAGAAAAACGGAAAAATGTGGAACATGTTGCCGCTTACTCGCATCCCACACATGGATCGAGTTTAAGTTCACGTGGTTCGGCGGCTGGCTCGCGGCGTCGGGCCACACACACACACACATACACACAAGAAGCATACGACCCGCTCCAGCTTTCGGAATATAATGGCCACATTGGAAAGCTAATGTGCCCTCTCCCCCTCCCTCCACCTGCCCTCTCTTGCAGAAAAATGTACAACCAGTCATACTGAAAATAAATAAATGGGTATTCTTGTAAAGGATGAAAATATATAAAAATAAATAATACTAAAAAAGTACTCAGAAATGAAAATAAAGTCTAATAATACTAACACAATCCGTTTGGTTCACGTAGCGTCGAATTCGTTTAGTTTCGCTATATTGACCAACTTGCGTGTGCGACTTCACGTATGTATAAATAAATTAATTGAGTAATTCAATTTCTGTGTTTCACGAAACGTCGCGGAGACACGTCAGTCGCCCAGGGCTCTCGTTGATTCCGTGGGTAAGTGATCTGAATTTCTTTATAAAGTATGACTCCCGCTGTTCGCGCTCCCGTCTGTTCTGGAAGCCGGATTGTAGGAGTATGACACTTACGCGTTCGAAAGAGTGACCAGGAAGATTGATATGTTTGGAGAACGGCAAATTGGGGAGGCCCTTTACGTGTGCCCTGTGGTTGTTGAAACGCAAACGGAACGCGGTTTCCGTGTGTCCAATATATTCCTGTTTGCACACCTCACAGCGAATTTTGTATACCACATTGGCTGAGTCACAGTTAAGGTCGTCTTTAATTTTGTACACATAGTCTTAACAGGAGGCTTCGGCCGTATCTGTGGTCACCATGTGTGTGCACACCATGCAGCGAGGTTTCCCGCATGGTCTACAGTCCTGATGGTGGTCGGATTTGTGTGTTTTCGCCCTGACCAGTAAGTCTTTCAGGTTTTTATTTCTTTGGTAAACCACCTTGGGCGCAGTCTGAAAAATGGCAGAGAGGCGACTACTCTGTTTAAGTATGTTGAAGTGGCGGTTTAGTATAGAATTCACCCGAGGGGCGGCGGCGCAGTATGTGAGGATTAAATTTGCCCCTGAAGTTATATCATCTTTATTCCCACCTTTTTCTCCCATTGTTGATTCTCGGTCCAAAGAGCGAGCGCGCTCAATTGCATTGTCAATTATTTTTTCGGGGTACTTTTGACGCAAGAAGGCTGTTCTCAATTCCTGTGCGTGTGTGTCAAATTGCGTGATTTCAGAGCAAATTCTTCTGTATCTGTGGGCTTGAGAGTAAGGAACACCTGTTTTGCAGTGATGGGGGTCACTGCTATGGAAATGCAGATACTGTTGGCGGTCTGTTGGTTTTTTATACAGGGAAGTAGATATGGTGGTGCCACTGAGTGATACAGTGACATCCAGAAAGTGAACATTCTTCTGCGAATACGTGTACGTATCCGCCAACAGTATCTGCATTTCCATAGCAGTCACCCCCATCACTGCAAAACAGGTGTTCCTTACTCTCAAGCCCACAGATACAGAAGAATTTGCTCTGAAATCACGCAATTTGACACACACGCACAGGAATTGAGAACAGCCTTCTTGCGTCAAAAGTACCCCGAAAAAATAATTGACAATGCAATTGAGCGCGCTCGCTCTTTGGACCGAGAATCAACAATGGGAGAAAAAGGTGGGAATAAAGATGATATAACTTCAGGGGCAAATTTAATCCTCACATACTGCGCCGCCGCCCCTCGGGTGAATTCTATACTAAACCGCCACTTCAACATACTTAAACAGAGTAGTCGCCTCTCTGCCATTTTTCAGACTGCGCCCAAGGTGGTTTACCAAAGAAATAAAAACCTGAAAGACTTACTGGTCAGGGCGAAAACACACAAATCCGACCACCATCAGGACTGTAGACCATGCGGGAAACCTCGCTGCAGGGTGTGCACACACATGGTGACCACAGATACGGCCGAAGCCTCCTGTTAAGACTATGTGTACAAAATTAAAGACGACCTTAACTGTGACTCAGCCAATGCGGTATACAAAATTCGCTGTGAGGTGTGCAAACAGGAATATATTGGACACACGGAAACCGCGTTCCGTTTGCGTTTCAACAACCACAGGGCACACGTAAAGGGCCTCCCCAATTTGCCGTTCTCCAAACATATCAATCTTCCTGGTCACTCTTTCGAACGCGTAAGTGTCATACTCCTACAATCCGGCTTCCAGAACAGACGGGAGCGCGAACAGCGGGAGTCATACTTTATAAAGAAATTCAGATCACTTACCCACGGAATCAACGAGAGCCCTGGGCGACTGACGTGTCTCCGCGACGTTTCGTGAAACACAGAAATTGAATTACTCAATTAATTTATTTATACATACGTGAAGTCGCACACGCAAGTTGGTCAATATAGCGAAACTAAACGAATTCGACGCTACGTGAACCAAACGGATTGTGTTAGTATTATTAGACTTTATTTTCATTTCTGAGTACTTTTTTAGTATTATTTATTTTTATATATTTTCATCCTTTACAAGAATACCCATTTATTTATTTTCAGTATGACTGGTTGTACATTTTTCTGCAAGAGAGGGCAGGTGGAGGGAGGGGGAGAGGGCACATTAGCTTTCCAATGTGGCCATTATATTCCGAAAGCTGGAGCGGGTCGTATGCTTCTTGTGTGTATGTGTGTGTGTGTGTGGCCCGACGCCGCGAGCCAGCCACCAAACCACGTGAACTTAAACTCGATCCATGTGTGGGATGCGAGTAAGCGGCAACATGTTCCACATTTTTCCGTTTTTCTTGGTCGCCTCCGCTGGCGGCGCGTCTTACCTATACCCAGTAACAATGCCAGAATTACCCGCTCGTTTCCGGCGGCTCTCCGTCACTCCTTTCTAGTTCCTCTCCTTCTTCTGCTTCTTGTTGTCTGTTGCTACCTCGTTCGCCCGCTTGTCTTTTTCTCTCTCTCTTTTTTTTGGAGGGTCTTTAAACTGTGAGGGTGACCCTCTGCTACGGGAACTTGTATCATTTCACTTACATCCTCCGAAGAAGGCTGGTCCACCAGCCGAAACTGTTAGGATTAAATAAATATTTTATTGTTTTGTTTCCTATACTGCACTATTCTCGAAGTTTATATCTTTTATTACGGTAGCCGGAAGAAACTCTGATCATCTATTTCATCTATATATATATATATATATATATATATATATATATATATATATATATAGATATATATATACGGGATGTTAAAAGAGATTAGTCCAATATTCTTTAAAATCAGCAACAGGTGCTGTATGGTTGCTGTCTTCACAGTTACTTTTTCTGTAGCAGCAGGCATCCTAAGAGAGTTGAAGACATCATTTGTAACAGTAATTAGTATGGTAAATAGTTTACCTTTTTTTTTAATTTGTGGAGTTAGGCAGCTAACTCAAACAAAAGCATTGAAGTCCTTCATGCAAAGAACCCATCGCAGCTTTAAAATTTCCGAAAAGCGGCTTCTAGTAATAAATGCGAAATTTTTTGAAATTCTCCGAAATCTCTAGCTAGAGCGGAACTTTAGCCAGAGAGTGGGCGAAAATAATTTAGCAAGTAAATGCACGGATGCTCACGGTGTGGTCTGGTGACGGTTCAGAGCGAAAGGCATAAATATGGCGAGTATGTGCAAATACGGTGAGAACAATTATATTGATAAGTTCATCTACACGTTCGAACGCGAAATAAATTGTTCCAGCCTTGAAATTAGGACTCTCTTCAAAATAAAAAACTGTAAGATGACCTTAATTTTTCATTTCCTTCATGTCATATCTAGCCAAAATTGTCGTACTCTCAGGCTGCTTGGGTATTTATTAAAATTCTCGTTATAAATTAAATTCTAAACTAAACAAGTGGACATTTCACCAGCTTGTTTGTGAATACCCAAAGAATAAACCACATAACGCAGATTATCAGCGAAGATTCGGTATCATGGCTCGTTAGAGAGATCTACATGTTGTGCCGATACTCGTCAGAATAGGTCATGCCGAATAATGAAGAAGGTAAGTTCAATTGTGTGCCTGCGACGGGGTATTGAGTTCACAAGACGGTTGTGATTAACAATAAGACATGGATTGTAGCCTAGTGTCAGAATGTTAGGCATCATAACGAAGAAGTTATCAAAACAACTGAAAAACGAACTTGCCACAAGGAGACTATAAGGGTGAAAGTGGTAGCAAAGTGGTAGCACTTGATCCTCTCCTCTGCAAGGCCATAAGGATCCACCGAACCCTTAAGCCCCAACATCGGCCCCCCGTTATGACCACTCGCCGTCCCCCCAACCCAGTGACGTTCTCGGTGACTTATGTGCTGTCACTCCCCTTCGCCTTCCTCACGCTGTTTCTCCTCAAAAAACTGACCAGTGCAGCTCCCGGAGGTGATGCTGCATTAACCTGTCGACCCAGAAATCCTCTGTTAACTCTGGCAACTCGACAAAACGTTTTGCACGTAGAAATATGTGGCGTGCCTGTTTTACCGCTCATCGACACAGGTGCCCAATTATCAGTCATGAGCGCTCTTCTTTTTCGCCGTCTTCGGGAAGTCGTTACACCCACCGCATCACCTGTTGCTCACGTAGCCGATGGCCGAAAAACCTACCATCCTTCGAATGCGTTCAGCGCGTGTAAGCTTCGATAACCACAGGACCTCAATTCTCTTTGTGGTTCTGGACGGGTGCCCCCATGACCTAATCCTCAGCCACAACTTTCTGAGCACGGATTCTGCCCTCATCGATTGTTTTTCTGGTTTGTTTCAGTAAAAACTTACTGCTACACCTGACCTCACTATCGTCACCACCACGTTTATGTGTCATCTAGTTTGTTCACCTGCGCCCAGGTACCGCGACTTACACCCCATTTAACGCAAACCCGCCGGTACGTGATGGTGACTGCTTGATTACCCCCTCCTTGGACGCTGTTCTGACGTGACGTGTAGCTCTGCCTGACTCTCTTGTGACTCTTTCTGTGAAAGACATTTGCAAACCTGTCATTACCTTTGGACGCTCCGCACAACTGCTGCCTGAAGGTATTGCGCTGGGCACTGTATCACCTTTAGACTCAAATGACCCCGTTGCCATGGCTATTGACGCCCCACAGCCGCCTCCAGGCCACCACGCTGCTAGCCCGACACTCCGCGTTCGACCACATGATTGCCTCGGACCTTGACACTTATCATAGCCAGGATCTACGCCCTTTGTTGGCGTGATACCAGGACGTTTTTTTTTTTACTTCAATTCTCCCAAACCTGTCCAAACATCTCTGGTGACCCATAGAAGTGGCACCGCGGACTGACGACCCATTCATCGACGCCCTTACCATTTCTCGGTGACCAAGCGCAGCGTCAATCAAACGAAAGTTGACAAGATGCTCGCTCAGGATATCATCGAGTTATCTTCGACCCCTTGGGCGTCGCCCGTGGTACTTGTAAAAAGAAAGACAACACCTGGCCGCTCTGCGCCGACTACCGGCACCTCAACTATATTACCAAGAGAGACGTCTACCCTTTGCCGCGAATAGACGACGCCCCGAGAAATAGACGACGCGCACCTAGAGGATGATGAAGTGAAGGACTAGGTGGTGCCCGGCGTCCCTATGTTGGTTGCTTTTATCCGCATTACTGTGACTGCAATTATTGTAAATACAAGAATTTCCTTTTATGTTCCCGTAAAAACATGCTTCGTCCACGCCATGATTCCGCATTTTGTACGTAACTACAGATATCTTTACTGAATCAAATGCCTTCTCGTAATTTATGAATGCTATATATAGTGCTTGGATGCATTCTGAACATTTCTCTATCACCTCATTGATAGTATGAATCTAGCCGATTGTGTGTAGCCTGTTCGAAATCCTCCTTGATCCTTTGGTGTATGGAATTTCAATGCTGTACTAATTGTGTTCGCAATTACCTTTTTAAATAGCTTATATAGAATGGGGAGCAAGCTGATCGGCCTATAATTCTTCAATTTCCTGTCGTACCCTTTCTTCTGGATTAATATGATGTTAGTATCCTTCGAAGATTCTCGTACCCTCTCCGTCAGAAGACACTTCGTAAACACGGTGGCAAGTTTTTCTAACACAATCTGTCCTCCGTCTTCCAGTAGATATGATGTTACTTGATCCTCAACAGCAGCTTTGCCTCTTTGCATTCCCTTCAAGGCTTTCCTGATTTCTTCTGTAATTACTGGTGGGATGTCATCTGGATTACTGCTAGTTCTTACATTATGGTCGTGGTTGTCCCGGCTGTTGTAGAAAGCTTTGTAAAAGTCCTCCGCCGCTTGACTCTCCCATCCATATTCGTAGTTACTTTGCCTTCCTTGTCTCTCGGTGCATACATAGGGTTTTCGCCTATCCCAAGTTTCCTCTTCACCGCTTTCACACTTCTCTCCATGTTATACCTTCTTACATCAAATACCTAACACCTATTATTAAACTTCAAAAGCTCGGCCAGTTCTATTTTGCCTGTTGTGTTTGAAGCTTTATTGCTTCAACGTTTCTTAATAAGATTCTTCGTTTCCTGGAAGAGCTTGCTAGTGTCCTGTCTAAATACAATACCTATAACTTCCACTGCTCACAGCGCAATGATACTCGTCAGATTATCAATTATTGCGTCAAAGCTAAGGCTGGTTTCGTCGATAAGAGCCAACTATCTGTTCTGAAACGAGACTCTGAATTCCTGTACTTTGCCTCTAAGTACTAGCTCCTTGACTTGCTTTCGTCGGAAAAGTTTCTGTCATTCCTACTTCGACTGAATTTGAGACCTTAACATTCTATGGTCACTGCATTGTACCTTGCTAAGCATTTTCCACAACCTGCACGATGTCTGGGTGTGCGCTCAGTGTAAAGTCTATTTTATTTTTTCTTTCGTCATGAGAGCTCCTTTATGTCCAGTTACCATTCATAATAGTCAATAATTTGTGGTAGATGGTATTTAGGATCCTCAAATTATTGCGTTCAGTGTATTTTACTAATAGCTAGCCTCTGAAATTTCTAGTAAAGATGCCATAATTCCATTCTGCCTGGTCTCAAGCCTGCTGCTTCCCTACCTTGGCATTGATGTCACCCATCAATATAGTATGCTGTGTTTTTCCTTACTCATTGCTGATTTCACGTCTTCATAGAAGCTTTAAGCTGATACGCCATCATGGCTGGATGTAGGCGCGTAGGCCTGTACCACCTTGATCTTGTATCCCTTGTTTAGTTTACTTAAGATAAGTACCACTATTCCAATAATTTTTAGTATTGCTCTGTGTTACCAACTGCATTTCTGTGGACAAGGAACCCCACCCTTAGTTTCCTTTGGTCAGCCAAGACACGATAGCAAAGAACGCGCCCTTTTTGTAGCACTCTATTGGCCTCATCTGTATTACTAACCGCACTGAGGCCTGTTACGTCCCATTTACGACCTTCTAGTCCCTCGAATAGCACAGACAGAGTTGCCTCGCTAGATAAGCTTCTAGCGTTAAACGTTGTCATGTTCGGGTTCTTATAGCTTATAATAGTTTGAAACGGTTCCAATGGTTATAATACTATTTTATACGGTATCTCAGTGTCGACGGTGTGGTAAGTCTGGCGGAACAAAAATTACGTCGGGTACTGTAATCGACTCCTTGTGATGTGTTAAACTGAGTGACTGACTGGATATCTTTATTTCGTCCTGAGGAGGCGATGACCCCATGCTTGGGACATCCGCCGGAACATGCGGATGATAGCGAAAGTACAGGAAGACAGGGGTGGAACAGGGGTGAAGACAGGGGTGGCGGTCTGTTGGTTTTTTATACAGGGAAGTAGATATGGTGGTGCCACTGAGTGATACAGTGACATCCAGAAAGTGAACATTCTTCTGCGAATACGTGTACGTATCCGCCAACAGTATCTGCATTTCCATAGCAGTCACCCCCATCACTGCAAAACAGGTGTTCCTTACTCTCAAGCCCACAGATACAGAAGAATTTGCTCTGAAATCACGCAATTTGACACACACGCACAGGAATTGAGAACAGCCTTCTTGCGTCAAAAGTACCCCGAAAAAATAATTGACAATGCAATTGAGCGCGCTCGCTCTTTGGACCGAGAATCAACAATGGGAGAAAAAGGTGGGAATAAAGATGATATAACTTCAGGGGCAAATTTAATCCTCACATACTGCGCCGCCGCCCCTCGGGTGAATTCTATACTAAACCGCCACTTCAACATACTTAAACAGAGTAGTCGCCTCTCTGCCATTTTTCAGACTGCGCCCAAGGTGGTTTACCAAAGAAATAAAAACCTGAAAGACTTACTGGTCAGGGCGAAAACACACAAATCCGACCACCATCAGGACTGTAGACCATGCGGGAAACCTCGCTGCAGGGTGTGCACACACATGGTGACCACAGATACGGCCGAAGCCTCCTGTTAAGACTATGTGTACAAAATTAAAGACGACCTTAACTGTAACTCAGCCAATGCGGTATACAAAATTCGCTGTGAGGTGTGCAAACAGGAATATATTGGACACACGGAAACCGCGTTCCGTTTGCGTTTCAACAACCACAGGGCACACGTAAAGGGCCTCCCCAATTTGCCGTTCTCCAAACATATCAATCTTCCTGGTCACTCTTTCGAACGCGTAAGTGTCATACTCCTACAATCCGGCTTCCAGAACAGACGGGAGCGCGAACAGCGGGAGTCATACTTTATAAAGAAATTCAGATCACTTACCCACGGAATCAACGAGAGCCCTGGGCGACTGACGTGTCTCCGCGACGTTTCGTGAAACACAGAAATTGAATTACTCAATTAATTTATTTATACATACGTGAAGTCGCACACGCAAGTTGGTCAATATAGCGAAACTAAACGAATTCGATGCTACGTGAACCAAACGGATTGTGTTAGTATTATTAGACTTTATTTTCATTTCTGAGTACTTTTTTAGTATTATTTATTTTTATATATTTTCATCCTTTACAAGAATACCCATTTATTTATTTTCAGTATGACTGGTTGTACATTTTTCTGCAAGAGAGGGCATGTGGAGGGAGGGGGAGAGGGCACATTAGCTTTCCAATGTGGCCATTATATTCCGAAAGCTGGAGCGGGTCGTATGCTTCTTGTGTGTATGTGTGTGTGTGTGTGGCCCGACGCCGCGAGCCAGCCACCAAACCACGTGAACTTAAACTCGATCCATGTGTGGGATGCGAGTAAGCGGCAACATGTTCCACATTTTTCCGTTTTTCTTGGTCGCCTCCGCTGGCGGCGCGTCTTACCTATACCCAGTAACAATGCCAGAATTACCCGCTCGTTTCCGGCGGCTCTCCGTCACTCCTTTCTAGTTCCTCTCCTTCTTCTGCTTCTTGTTGTCTGTTGCTACCTCGTTCGCCCGCTTGTCATTTTCTCTCTCTCTTTTTTTTTGGAGGGTCTTTAAACTGTGAGGGTGACCCTCTGCTACGGGAACTTGTATCATTTCACTTACATCCTCCGAAGAAGGCTGGTCCACCAGCCGAAACTGTTAGGATTAAATAAATATTTTATTGTTTTGTTTCGTATACTGCACTATTCTCGAAGTTTATATCTTTTATTACGGTAGCCGGAAGAAACTCTGATCATCTATTTCATCTATATATATATATATATATATATATATATATATATATATATATATATATAGATATATATATACGGGATGTTAAAAGAGATTAGTCCAATATTCTTTAAAATCAGCAACAGGTGCTGTATGGTTGCTGTCTTCACAGTTACTTTTTCTGTAGCAGCAGGCATCCTAAGAGAGTTGAAGACATCATTTGTAACAGTAATTAGTATGGTAAATAGTTTACCTTTTTTTTTAATTTGTGGAGTTAGGCAGCTAACTCAAACAAAAGCATTGAAGTCCTTCATGCAAAGAACCCATCGCAGCTTTAAAATTTCCGAAAAGCGGCTTCTAGTAATAAATGCGAAATTTTTTGAAATTCTCCGAAATCTCTAGCTAGAGCGGAACTTTAGCCAGAGAGTGGGCGAAAATAATTTAGCAAGTAAATGCACGGATGCTCACGGTGTGGTCTGGTGACGGTTCAGAGCGAAAGGCATAAATATGGCGAGTATGTGCAAATACGGTGAGAACAATTATATTGATAAGTTCATCTACACGTTCGAACGCGAAATAAATTGTTCCAGCCTTGAAATTAGGACTCTCTTCAAAATAAAAAACTGTAAGATGACCTTAATTTTTCATTTCCTTCATGTCATATCTAGCCAAAATTGTCGTACTCTCAGGCTGCTTGGGTATTTATTAAAATTCTCGTTATAAATTAAATTCTAAACTAAACAAGTGGACATTTCACCAGCTTGTTTGTGAATACCCAAAGAATAAACCACATAACGCAGATTATCAGCGAAGATTCGGTATCATGGCTCGTTAGAGAGATCTACATGTTGTGCCGATACTCGTCAGAATAGGTCATGCCGAATAATGAAGAAGGTAAGTTCAATTGTGTGCCTGCGACGGGGTATTGAGTTCACAAGACGGTTGTGATTAACAATAAGACATGGATTGTAGCCTAGTGTCAGAATGTTAGGCATCATAACGAAGAAGTTATCAAAACAACTGAAAAACGAACTTGCCACAAGGAGACTATAAGGGTGAAAGTGGTAGCAAAATTATTATAATACTTGACTATTTGTAATAGATGCTGATGAACTTGGTGAGGTATCGAGCTATTGATTCGCAAAACGTACCCTCCCGCCTGACGTATGTTCTGACAAATAGTTCCGCACTAGCTCCAGAAGCTAAAGATTATTCCGTAATCATTGAAGCGCGAAATGCGTGCAATATTTAGAAGAATATCTCATTGCCAGAAGTAAATTGAGAAATTTCGGCTCTCTTTGTGAGGCAGAGATTTCTCGGTAGTAAGCTATAAATGTTCGCATGCTGCTCATAGGCGTTAGAAACAGCATCAGACCACTGCTAAGCGGATATTCTCCCCTAACGCTCGGTCATTCCGATCAGATGAACTTCATTCAATTTATGGAAAGGAACTCCAAGAACCCAACCGAGGGCCTCGCTTGCTTGAATTATAATCATGCGACTTCATTTTTTCTCTCAAGTATCAGCTGCTCTTAAAACCATCTGCTTGATTGCTTTCAAATGACTGTATCAATACACTGCGGGCGATGACGTCCTTGTCGCTTAGTACACTCGTGAATCAGTGCACCTACCATTTTCCGGCAGCGGACCAAGATTATTTCACGTGACATTCTCTCTTTCCAAGTCTCCTGCGTGCATGCTTCGACTGCTGATTCTGTCGGTGTGAGGAACGTTGCGCTAAACGTCGCGGGTGCTTAGCCTTCTGGCAAGCACTGCGTTGCACTCGAAAGCAATAATTCGAGCCTTGTCGTGCCGATTTCACCTTTTGACCATGAAATGCTTATCTTCCTGGGTCTCCTTTGAAGCAGGCTGAATCCGAACCGATCGAGACGAATCAAGGTGAACCCTTGCCAACTTCTTCAAAGTTTTCAATTCTCATGCAGGTTGTAAGTTGCTCTTATATCGGGGAGTTTTCTCCTTGAATGACCTTGGCTTTCACGTCCTGCAAATTATTTCTGACCAAACTTCGCTACGCCTACCGAATGTGAAAATCCGAAACAAACTGTCATGAATAGTGCTTATACAATATTCGTACCAAATAATGTTACGCTACCACCATTACCACAAATCATACGTTCCACCCCGAAGCATGGCTTCAGCGGCTATAGTGTTACACTATATTTGTTCTAATTGCCCTACTTGAAGTTCATTTAAAAATATTTCAGCAACTCTAATGAATGATTACATTAGTAACTGCGAGAATAATTAAGCACACGAAATTAACTTTCCGAAATTGACTGTTCTTCTTATTTAACACGGTTGCAACAGAAATCTCAGCCATTAGTATGTAAAGCGCTGCAAGTACCAATATTACTACGGTCACAGATTCTATTAATGGGCGTTCGTCCCTTCCTGGGTATTTCACCGTTGCCTCGAATATTTTTATTTTGTTACAACTGCGTCACAGTCTGTGGTTGCCTCTGACTTGCTGTTCCTTTGATCGCCTAAGCTAACCGGGCCACAAGGATTCGTTTATAAGTGAAACTGTAGGTTGAAAAACAGAGAAAGCACACGTATTGTGTTGCCTTCGTGTACCTTATAAACTACGTGTATACTTCACCAGCGGACTGTCACGCAAGCACGGTAACTCTGTTTTGACCTCGTTTCTCCATTTATGTACAAGGCGCACAATGCATCGAATGCATGACGGTGTGAATATTCATCAAGAAATTGTATTAGCCTGCATCAACTCTGGTTGGTGATACATGCAGAGGTTGTTATAAGCATTTGTTTAGCTCAATTTGGCGTAATATAAGTCAACAAAGGAGTGCTTTATTGTTTCGTTTTATGGGCAGAAAAATTGAGGAAACAACGTTGGAAATTTAGTACATCGAATAGAACCTGGGGCACTTTTGGCTATATATATCTTTTTATTTAAAGCTTAAACTTTGAGGAATGTTCAAGCCAGACATCGTTATTTATGTCAAGCACTTGTCCAATTAAATCTGTTTTTCATACTTATATTAATTTACTGTTATTCAAGTATTTTTCTTCTCCCTGTGATGCTCCAATTTGTACAGTGCAAGGGCAGGTTTCCAAGAGAAATGGAGGCACTCTCTGCTTTCATGAAACATTTTCCTGCTGAATAGCGGCCAATGCCACATATGATTAATACGAGTCACAGTTTCGAAGGCCGACAACGAAGAAGGGAATAATTATGATTATGATGAATATGATGATTACGACAACGATCACAAGAAACGACAGCTCCAAGACAGTTATGCATGCCCTGGCAACGATTAAAAAAAACGCTCCGACATTTCACTGGAAACGAACACACTCGAAGGACAAGGGCTCTGCTTGAATACTCGTCCTCTATCTGAGTGGCCCGCGTAAAGGGTACAAAAGTGAGTCAACAAACACGCTGGTGCCGCACACGATGACTCAAGTTGTGCATTCGGCCTCGCACCAACTGACACATGCTAAGTGACCAGCACTCGTATAATTGGCAAGACAGCCACAACATAGAGTTAGGATGCGCAAGGCGCAAAGCACAGGTGAGCAGCGCCGAGATGTCCTTATCAGTAACGGTGATTTCATTGCCGGGGTTCCGGAATTGGTTATTAGCAAATGATTCGTCTCTGCATTGGTGCTTTTCCGGCTCATGGACGCGGATACATATCACGCTTGTTGCGAGCTTCCGCTGACGTTATTTTTCGTTTTATCTTCTATAGTTGTGGCACGTGCCGATTTTACTTTGCGTGACGTGTTCGCTGTACGCTATACGGTTATACTGCAAACAGGCAAGAAAAAGTAAGGTCGGCGTGCGCAGATCTCTTTCTACTTACGCTTCTCTCAAGAATGGCACCTGATGGCTTTATTCTTATTTTTTTTTTGCCGCACAGTTTTGCCAGGTGTGAGAGTTCATGAACGGAGTGAAAAAGCATTCAACAAGATGGGACTAGCCCTGATGGTTGGGTGAACTCTCAAGGAAGCATCAAGGCTGGTGTTCGAGGTATATCATCCGCGTACATCAATGCTGGTAAAGCCTGTTCAATTAATTTTTCTTGTTTGACGAAAGAGAGGTTGAAGCCAAGTCCACTACCCTCTAATAATTGCCTCTAATCCTGATTGATTGATATGTGGGGTTTAACGTCCCAGAACCACCATATGATTATGAGAGACGCCGTAGTGGAGGGCTCCGGAAATTTTGACCACCTGGGGTTTCTAACGTGCACCCAAATCTGAGCACACGGGCCTACAGCATTCTCACCTCCATTAAAAATGCAGCCGCCACAGCCGGGATTCGATCCCGCGACCTGCGGGTCAGCAGCCGGGTACCTTAGCCACTAAACCACTACGGCGGGGCCAATAAAATATAATATATTTTCCGCAAAGTCACCGATCAAAGGCAAACTCTACTGCAAGCAAAAAAATAGATACCTTACGTACATCGATGGTAGGCATTGCGACGCGTTTTAATACCCCTTCTGTCTCCTATATTTTTTTTTGTGGCAGGAATACATTATGTACGGAGTTACGTGCTTTCAAGCTCATCGGTGGTGAACGTGGCGACGAGGTTTATTGATCTGTATCGGGAGCACTTGTACAGCGCGGAGAAGGAACAAACCGGCGCCGGGTCCTTGCGGGCGAACCAAGATACGAACTTCGTTAACGAAAAGGAAAAGGCATAGGCCTGCAGAGATGCCAAAAACAGATAGCAACGTATCGCTTGTCGGAGGTCACCGGAAGCTACAAATTATTCTGTAACGCTGTACACAGGACACAGATCCCTTTCGTTCGATTTGTTGACTGTCGCACCGTACAGAGAGGCAGACAGACATATTTAGAATGCACTGTGCTCAGTCCTTCAGTAACCATAGCGTTGATGCACTACCCTATTTTGTCACTAGCAGTTCCGTTTACCTCCTCAGGCATTGCGATGAACGAACCGATAAAGGTATTTATTGCATAATGAAGTCAACGGTCGTACCAATACGTGCGATAAAAAGCAGTCGTGATCACTTCTTTAATCAGGAATCGAGTAGTGAACAACTATTTACGTAAGCAGTGACGCAAGCTTGAATGCTCTGCAGGGCGTCTGAGGCATTGCTTCTTCGGGTTCCGTCGTCATTCGGTATCGGAGAACGTTCGTACACCTAGCGTTGTAATAACAATGTCTAGAGTTTCACGTCCCAAAACGCTCATCTTATTATGAGCAACAACGTGCGGTGGAGGGCCCCGCAAATTTCGACCATCTGGTGTTCTTTAACGGGCACTGACATCACACAGTGCATGCGACTCTACCATTTTACCTCCATCGAAATGAGACCGCCATGGTGGGGATCGAACCGGCGACTTTTGGCTCAGCAGCCGAGGACTATAACCACTGCTCTGATGGGGTGGACCATGTTTATTATTCTAGGAATGCTCTAGCTGATTCCTGATGTTTTAGCTGTACCCATACCGTCCTATATTCAATATCGATTTATTCGAGAAAGAAAACAGTCAGATAGCATAGACGAGTAATGTCATGATTGGAACCGCCTTCCCTCGAATGTCGCAACCATCACTGACTTCAAACTTTTTCAAGAAACATTAGCTAACATTGTATAACCAAGGAAACCTGTTACCTATGCTTATTGCTTCTGTTTTTGTATATTTGGAACTAACTATTTTTTATACATTCTGCAGAAGTGTTAATATTATCTGTATTTTATTGTATTGTTTTATTTGTGTTTATTGTATTGTTTATTTGTATTTATTGCACTGTTTTATTTGTACTTTTCATGTATTTACCCACTCCCCTCTTTAATGCCTTTTTGGCCCTGAGGGTATTATAAATAAATAAATAAATAAAAAAAATGTACAGGTCGGTCGAATGTCCCAGGAAACGCGAGAGCGCGATGTTCACGCTCCGCTCAGCGTCATGCAGCACAAGTTGCGAAAAACGAACCCACGCGCTAAACCAACGCAGAGGCCGTACACGTCCCGCTTTGTGTGCTACTGAGACACCACTTTGCATCATAGCTCGCGCGCGGTCACACTGTCATGGATGTGCAGCGGAGTCGCCCATCAAGAGTCGTGCGGTGGCATGGCAGCCCTTTCACGCACGAGCAATTCGAAGGAGTAGTGGGCCGTGGAAAAATTTTGGATGATGGATTCTCCTTTTTAACATGACCTGCAAAGTGGAGAACAGTATTTCTTTAGGGTTTGTAGGAGCACATATAATAATAATAATAATAATAATAATAATAATAATAATAATAATAATAATAATAATAATAATAATAATAATAATAATAATAATAATAATAATAATAATAATAATAATAATAATAATAATAATAATAATAATAAAATACACTCACACTGACGACCTTGTCTTCATTAACTTGCTACATATATTCTTCATAAATCAGGGAAAGGAAGGGTGCTCAAAATTTCACTGCACGCAACATGAGGAATGAATGACAACAGCGCTTAAGAGAAGAAATAGTGCTGTTGTCTCTTTTTTTTTTCTCTCGTGTCTCGTTGAACGCTTTACACTATTTCGTCACCTGTTGCAACAATGAACTAGCCCAGGAATGAAGCCGAGCAAGCCTTATCGTTGAGTGCATGGGTTCAAATAAGACCCTTTCACTGTTTAAGAACACAGACCCTTGATGACATCTTGTTTCGTCCACCGATGTGCCTTAATAGCGTTGGTGGGCAAGAAGAGCTTTCAAAAATAGCCCGCTCATTTTCTACAATTTTCTTCCTTTATTTGGCGAAGTTTATTCAAATAAATATTCTTTTGAGCTACATAAAAATAATAGCAGATTCCTTCGAACTTCACGCACGTTGCTTTCATCTGAAAAAAAAAAAGCTAAAGAGAGACTTTCCGTACCATTGAAAAGAACTTGAGAACGTGCTTTCACTTTCCAAGTTAGGAGCCTGGTAAATGAAGTAACCGGAAGTTTTTTTGGGTACAATGCTTGCAATCCTCAAACCGTGTATTCATAAATAGGAATTCCGCGCAATTCTTTCGCGGCGGTGTTGACGTGCGATATCGCGGCAGGCAGCGACAGCCCGGCTACGCTCAGGCGAAGGGGCGCTTCGCCATAAGATGATGCGCGGCATGTGCCGCCTCTGCGTCGTTTTGCGCATGTGCTTGGTGCTCACCGTTTTGCCGTGCATGGCGCTGCGCTGAGCGGGAACCACAAGTTCGCGTGTTTCCTGTAACAGTGGACCAACCATGCAGTACGTTGCGTTGCTTCGGCGACACTAGTAAGAGGTGCTCGATGTGGAAAACCCCTCAAGACAGGCCGGAGAACTCAAGCAGCCAGATCACGCCGTGCTTTTGTTACTTAATCACGGCTATCGCACCATTCAAAGATTGCGGTAATGAAGCTCATTAATCAATATGACCAATATAGTTGTAAGATAATGAATATGAATAGCTTGATGGTTAAAATAAATGGATAGTGCTGTTCGGTGAATTCAACGGCTACACAGCTCTTCCCTTGTTTGACAAAAGCTGCTCACTTTTGCGTGAAGAAACTAAATTAGCTGTTTTCTTAAGAAGTTAGTTTTTCATGAGCAGAATAGGGTTGAAAAGCTACTTCGTGCATCACAAAAATGTTAAAAAAAGAAACAAGTGTTTCCTTTTTTTTTTTAGTGCAAAATCAGTGGCCCAAAAAGGGCCGATGCAAGGCAGGACATAAGGACTACTACATACTGTGGAATTTCTTGCATGTTTATCCTCCTTATGAATATGTCTAAGTACGGGATACGAAGCGCGCTCTATATATAGGGCATGGTCGATGTTTTCACTCGGTTACTTCTGCTACGCGAGCTCCTTCGTAATGACGAAAAATTTCATCTCCGGCAAGCCGATGCTTTCGCGCTTAACCCTGTTCGCAAACTGACTAGATGCAACGACTCTTGATGGCTAAGTGATGTCGTAATAATGTTCCCTCTTTATGTTATACCTATGTTTACGGTGCAGTGGCCAGTTCAAACGAGATACTCTGAGCACGCGAATGCTTGTAGTGAGGGTGAGAGGATTTGTGGCAATGATTATAATCGTTCAGTCATAGGTACGGAAGCGCCGACAAAAAGCTTTTTTTCGAAGGGTGTGGGAGGGGAAGGAGCTCTTCTTGATCTTAAGGGGGGGGGGCAGGTAGATGCGATTCAGTGTCATTTTGTGATCTGCTTGATATTAAAGAAATCACGGGACGGGAAAGGGGAAAGGCACGGGCCTGGAATGCCCCCCCCCCCTCCCTGGCTACGCTATACTGCTATGGTAAAAAACAAGAGCTTACCCACGCACTGACACTTGTATGCCACAGAGCTTCTCATTGCTAGCGTATGGTTCCGTGAGCTTACGCATTAACGCAAACGCCTATGTTTAATGTTCCATGGAAATGCTCAGTCACGTTTGTGAAATCCTACGGTGGCCACGACTGCACATTTCATTAAGTGATCAGCGCTCACCTCCCGCCGTTTTTCTTTTCGCCGAACCGGAGCGTTCAGGAAGTTGACGCTTAGGAGGGTCGAGAATCGTGGGCGACGCATCAGGCTTCCGCTTCGATGCTCAGGACCTTCCACCTTGTGCTTCGGCGAAATCCACGAAAAGTCGCACGTTCCACTGGTACCACTCGTCTCTACAACGCACGGAACACAGCCTCGGGTGTTTCGATGCAGACCCGTGTGCGCTACGAATGGCAGTGGCCACTTCACCCACGAACTCCTGTCGCCGGCAAACTTGCGAGCGAGTCAGGCCGGGTGTATCCATAAGAAGAGTAGTCTTTGGGGTTCCACGTTCCAAAACAATGTTATGATTACGAGGGACGCTGTAGGCGAGGGCTAGGAGGTTTTGACCATCAAGGATTCTTTGACGTGTGCCTAATATAAGCACATGGGCCTCGACAGTTTGGCCTCCATCTCAATGCGGCCCGGATTCCATCCCACGACCTTCGCGTCAGCGCTCGAACAGCGGTAGCACTAGACCACTTTGACGGGTCAGGTGGGACCCTAACGCACACAAGATCATGACATGACGTTCGCATTACGCAGCTCGAATGAATGAACGGACCTGGAACCGAATTACACAAAGAAACGGCTGCACTCGGACATAGAACGATGCAACATGACACAACCCCTCGACATCGTGCTGTGTGACGTCACACTCACTGTTACCAACCCTTTTCTGTCGTTTACGCGGCGTTCTCTAAAAAACAAAAAGTTGAGGAGTATAGTATAGTGTTCAGGGCAGTATTTCGATGTGCTCTGGTTACAACCCTATTCTCTGTTGGCAACGCTCGGCGTAAACTACTCTGCAATTCTTGAGAAGCCTCACGATTGGTCGAGATTATTATGCTAAGTTTACGCAGAGCAAGTAAGTACTGAAGTTTATTCGAGACCTGAGGAGAGTACCACCGATAATTTCCAGATGTTCTGTACCACATCTATCTATCCAGACGTGCCTTACTGAAGTTAAAGCTTTACTGACGGCCGACGCTCTGTTCGGCGCTACCAGTGTACAATGTGAATCGCTTGTAGTTTGATTTTTCCTTTGTCTGGCAAAAGTTCACCTTCATGAAAAGTTACATTCTAAACCCACCGACGTTTGCCTTCTTTCTTTTTTTTTCGAGAGATTGCTCTTTGGCATAACAAGCATAGATAAACTCAGTTTCATCACGCTTAGATAAACAAGTTGCACACATAAAGCTTAACAGAGATCAATGGAACGGTCCTCTTAACCACTCTTCTAAGTCCGGGGGCGACCGCGACGGTGACCCGTTGTTGATTGAGTGATATGGGGGTTTAACGTCACAAAACCACCATATGATTATGAGAGACGCCGTAGTGAAGGGCTCCGGAAATTTCGACCACCTGGGGTTCTTTAACGTGCACCCAAATCTGAGCACACGGGCCTAAACATTTCCGCGTCCATCGGAAATGCAGCCGCCGCAGCCGGAACTAGATGACGCGACCTGCGGGTCAGCAGCCGAGTACCTTAGCCACTAGAGCACCGTGGCGGGGCCGGTGACCTGTTGTTTGAAGTTGACGAAGGCGCGCTTTCTCTAGGCCAGGGCATGACCACACAAATTGTGTCACGTCCAAGGCAGTTATAAGAGCGTCACTAAAGGAGCAGGTGGTTCCATAGCGTGCGCGGTATTGTTGCTGCCAGTGGGCGGTAACTGCCGACGTAAGAGCATCCCCCACTCGAAGTCTCCAAAGCGCTACCTCCTCTAAGCGGGTAAGCCCACCAGGGAGGTCGGAACCACACGGTGGTATGAGTGCTCGTATGGTGCGTCGGAAACATTCTCTTTGGCGCAGCAGATTTCCGCAGTTGTCTTCGGGAATTGTTGTACTGGTTAAAATAT
Organism: Rhipicephalus microplus; assembly: GCF_043290135.1. NCBI lineage: Eukaryota > Metazoa > Arthropoda > Arachnida > Ixodida > Ixodidae > Rhipicephalus > Rhipicephalus microplus. Next base: position 84,982 of record NW_027464615.1, on the reverse strand, counting down.
GGCTGGGGAGCGACTGGCAGAATCCGCCTCTAGCTGACCAGACATTGCCGCACGTTTGCCTTCTTCAATGTGACGACCCCCTGACAACATTTAATGTGGGACTAATTACACGCTAGCCTGCAAGCTTGCTAAGGACACAACGAGGTGCACACTTTTTCAGCAGACCATTTTCGTTTTTAAAATGGCCGAACAATCCTATTGCACACGATATGTATCAATATAATATGTTAAACTTTTTTGCCTTTACTATTCTTTAACCATGCTGTATGTCACGTTTGAAGAAACTGCGCGAATGTTGCTTTATGTGCATTTCTCATTTAAATTTGAATAACATTAGCAGGTTCAGTGTAACGTCCCAAATGCACCATATGAATATTAGAGACACCGTATAGAAGGCTACGGAATTTTCGACCACTTGGGGTTCTTCGAAGTGACACTAAATGTAGGCGCACGGGCCTCAATCGTTTTCGCCTTCATTGAAAATGCTCTGCACATTTGAAGTGTTATTTCAACATGTTATATTTGATGAAGTTGAAGGCTTTACTTTTGTGAGAATAAGAGCCAAAGTAAATTTTATTGGAATTAGTACAAAGGGTGCACGTTGATATAATATACATAAGAAGGTCCCAAAGTCAGGGACTGCAATCAGACCTCCTTATTCAGATTGAAATAAGAAATATGGGTTACAGTATTGATATGTGAGGTTTATTGTCCCAAAAACACTACATGATTATGAGAGACGCCGTAGTAGAGGGCTCCGGGAATTTCAACCACCTGGGGTTATTTAACGTGTACCCGAATCTGGGCACATGGGCCTACAGCATATTCGCCTCCATTGAAATTGCAGCAGTCGGAATTCGATCTCGCAACCGGCGGGTCAGCAGACGAGTACCTTAGCCACTAGACCACCACGGCAGGCCTGGGTTACCGCATAAAAGCACAGGTATTAATTCAACAGATATAAATTACACATTGAGGAATAAGAGCACATAGAGTAGCAAGAATGAGGCCATCAAATAACAATGCACAAAAATACCGTGAAGACAGATACAACTCGGAGATTGAGATAACATAATATTTTAAATTTTTTAATTCATGCGATCAGATTTATTTAAATTCAATTCTCTGTGATTGTCATGTAAAAGAACTGCCACTTTCTGTACATGTTTCTGACTACTTTCAAATTACCTGCGACATCTAATCCACTAAATATCTCTGACAAGATCTCGGATATGAACTGGCTTGACCTGACGTTTAAAGGGCATCTATAGTATGTCAGAAAACACAGCCCATTTACCTGGTTTTTCTTCCGAATTGATGAGTTCCAGTGCATTGCACAGAGCCTCGAGTTTTGCCGTCGTTGACGTTGTCACATGTGAAGTCTTGATCTCTAGAGTATTTACGGCGTGTTCCCATGCCGCGTGTACAGGTATAACTATTAAAACAACGTGGCGTCCGTAACAGCGTTTTTTTTATCTAAGTTCATGGCGCATTCAGCTACCGTATTCCGTCAGGGACTCCGTCTCCAAGGATGGCGATCGAAAACATGTCGCCATCGTCTCTGAGGGGGGCGCGAATTTCGCACGGTTCCCAAGGTCTATATGCACCCTTCTACGTTCCACGCGCGCCAACGTCGTTTCTCTGCGCGATCCACTCGTCCCAGCCGGCTGATCGCAGACGGAAGGTGATCTGCGGGTGATGTTTATTTATAAAGACGACGAGCTCGTGGCGGCCGTAATCATGAAAGGCTTGGCACGCACATGCGTCTTAATGGCTGCTCTTCAGATATTATGATTCTGTTGTTGACGTCTAGCAGAGAGAGACACATTGGAAATGTTGATTCACAAGCGGTGATTAGATGTTGTATTAAACACCGCAACTCAGCCGTCGTAAGCGTCGTAATGGATGTTGTCAAGGTGCCGCTTCCGGGGTCCCTGCGAGAAAGCATTATTTATGAAGGAGACCCCACTCCCTTCTCCCTGCTAGCACGTGCCGCACCACGGGCGATTGAGTGACGTCATTTGTCTTTCGAAAATGCCGCCATGCCTGAACTGAATGCGTCAGCCGCGGTGCTTGCCGTAAACAGTGCGATAACGTATGAATGAACAGATGAGCTGCGTTTATTGTACGGCTCGTTTCCGGGACAGTAATAATACGATTCAGCCGTGCGGCTTTCGTAAGTCGGCAGAGAACCGCAACGTTCGGTGATCGTTAATTACAGCAGCTCTCCGGTAAATAAGCAGGAAAGAAAATATACCCAGTAAGATACATTGTTTGGAATGAGAATTGTATATAGTACCATAGCACGCAACACCCATACCGATCTGGGCAACATCCATTGTTGCTCAGACCATGCGACGAAAATTCAAATATACAAGATGGCAAATAGGTGAATAATAAAGCTTTAAATGAAATTTGTTCGATCCTGAGCCGACGTTGCCAGGCAAAGGTCATTACTTAAATTAAACGCACAGAGATCAGCCTGAGCTTTCATGCACTGACTTGCCACTGTGAAAAGGAGGAAAAAAAGCATCAGGTCTGAAATTGGTAAGGATGACAACAAAACGTGCTCAGTCGAGCAATACATCAATTTACCAATCAATCAATCAATCAATCAATCAATCAATCAAACAATCTAGCAGTCCATTAACTAATCAATCAGTCAGTCAGATGACATCCTTTATCAGTCAGTCAGCAAAAAAGCAATCATTACACCAGCCACTCAACCAATCAATCAGTGAATTGATCAATCAATGCAATAAAAAAATTCCTTGCTTCGTGAGGAACTGGCCATCCAGCGAGCCGAGGAAGGTGCCTGAGCCCAAGGGCTTGCGGCCGATGCCTAAGCCGGGGTTCAAGCCCACCCCGATTAGTCATCGCCGGACTCTTAATAAATGTTGTTTCTCTCTCTCTCCGTGAGGAATATGCGATGAGCGGAAATAAAAAAAGCTTCAGATTGGAGTTTCTGTATACATGACGTTGATGCGATGCCGTTGATGCACGACGCTTGTGCATTGCAGAATTGTCACTACGCTGTGTCATAATTTACGCTTTTTCACAAAGCTGCAGCTCTAGCATACATTATGCACCTAAATTATAATTATTAAATAGATGGTTGTAAAAGGTATCATACAGGCGAAAACAGTTCACAGAGGTTCTAGAGCCAACGTTTTTACTGCCCCGTAAGCATTTGTCTACTGATAGTTTACAAAAACTAAGTAACACAGCGTTTTCTCTAATGTCTCGAATCTCGCGCGCTACTCTTTAAATGCTCAACAACAGCAGTTGTAAGGCCAATCGCTCGCTACTACCACTCTCGCAGTGCCAGTAAGCCAATATATTATCAAATGGTTCTTGACCCGAAAGTCGTGATTTCGAACCCGGCTGCGGCGTTCGCATTTCCGTGGAGGCAAAAAGGTAGAGCCCCATGTACTTTGCGATGTCAGAACACCAGATGTTCAAAACTTCAAGAGTCCTCCACTACGGCGTCTCTCATCATCATGAATGGTTTCGATGCATAAACCACAGACATCATTATGATCATTGCTGAACCATAAAAACAGTGATCCCCATCTAATGCCCGCCAACACAAGACCCAGCGACGTCCTTTCTGACACTGACTGGGGGGCTCTCTCAAAACAGCCATTGCAGTGTCTTGTACATTTAGCAGCAGTCGAAATCGTGGCACTCTGCGTGCCAGGTAACGTACTCGTTGCTTGGTGTGAAACCAAGACTTAGGTAAGTGCAGGCGAGCATATTGGCATCGCTTCAGTTGAGTCATAGTCGGGAGGCAGCTGCCTGCACCGACGGTCGCGCTGAGCTCAGCGAGTTCCTTTGCAAGGTCACTCAGGCAAAGTCAAGAAAGAGATTACATCGCTTCGTGAACACCGTATCTCTACATCGGTGATTCCCTAGAAACCGTAAGCTATGCTTCCGTCACACTAGTTGGTTGTAGGCCAGTACATTTTGTACAGTTGCCCATGGGAAAGTACCATACTTTCATCACTCTACCTCCCAACCCCCTCCCCCCCCCGGCTTATATTTTAACGCGCGGGAAATCTTGCACTATACGAAAAATGAAAAAAAAAACAAAAAAAAACAAAAGAAACTTGACACTGACTTCACGTTCAAGCCTGATTCTGACGCTCACACACATTTGAAGGTTACATACCAAAAGAAGGTGCTGCTTAGAATCGCGCAACTACGGCATTATTGGGGAACGTCTCCTGAACGATGTTTAACTGAACTACGTATGTGGATAACACGCTATACTTCCATCTTCTTAAAGAAGAATCACTGATCTGCATTGCTATAGGTAATGGAATTGTCACCTTACGCGATGTGTGATGTGAGGCGGAACGAATAGTTTTTTTGTTCGTTCAACGTTTGGCATCTGTTTGAACGATTGGTAATTCATTCTTTACAAAGGTGCCTTACTAGAGCGTTTCTTACATGATCTTTTTTTTTTCGTTTAGGGGAGGAGAGAGGGTGACTGTAGTTTGGCCATAGTAGATTATGAGAATTTGGCTAAGCTGATCACTGCTCATTCGTACCATAAATACGAATAGCTTTAGTGTACCAAAACGCCTAAGTCTAGTGACGTTCGTAACAGACCGTTTAAGTCAATGCTGATGCGGGCAAACGTCCTCAGGGAGGGTGGCAAAAAGAAAAAAAGGACTTACACTATAGAAGGTGTAAGGTTGAAGCTATAGCTGAGGGAGGGTTGAAGTTCCAAGTGCTAAAATATTACAAACTCTGATAGGGAGATGGATTCTCAAGCATAACGACGCAGTTACAGCCCGATTTGGAGATGCGTGTTTCATATTCAAACGAAGTGTGTATTCACTGACCATTAAATTTGTTCCAAAAAAAGCTCCCCTCACCCGCAGACGACGCTTAAAAGAGATATAATAAATTAAAGATCCTCAATTTCCGTTTCTGGGCTGGCGTTTGAAGCAATGCCCTCCTCTTCCTTTTTACATTTTCTTTTTATTAGAAAGAAAAAAATGAAAGAAATAAAAATATAGCAGAAGAGCACCATGTCTGCACACTTATACTGTACGTCTTTCACTTGCTCTGTGTCCTTCTCTGTATTAGTGCCGTTGAACAATAAACAGCTTCATTTAGAGGATGTATCAGGCATAGGCGCCGTCAATCCAGGACACCCTGAGTTCGGTTAGCGTACCGAACATTCACGACCAGTTTTAGCTGACAATCGATGTCGAACCAATAGCTAAAGCTTTCTTCCAAAAGCTCTTTGAGGTGGTGAGGGTAACGCCAACTTCGGAAAACTATATACTGGGCGAAATTTCACCCATCCTCTCCTACTTGTTCTAGGTTGAGCTTATAGCATGTCCGAATGGTTAAATATTGTTGTTGACTGAACTCCTGGTTCACATCCACCAGGAAATATGGCGTCTTGCCGGCCACTTTCTCCCTTTCTCCGAGCAATTATTTTTCATTGTTTTAGCGTGCTATATTTTGGCATGTTGTTTGGGAAAATTCCTTCACCTCGTGGACTGACGAAAATGACACCGCTAAGATTTATGGAATATAAGATATCAATGGTTCCATACATACCCCTTGATGTTTTGTAACCTCTGCGTGTACATATGCGCATATTTCGTTTGCCATTATGTTGTATTTTCTATGATTTGTGTCCCACTGCACTGCATTCATGATACTGCTCGTCACAGAAGCAATAAGTTAAAATCAACAAAAAGAAAACCAGATTTAGTATAGCTTGAACTTTTTGTTGGACTTTAGTATTTGTAGCACTTGTCATTAGATGCACGAAGACTCCAAAGTCATATAAAATAGCGTACTGGTACAGTTTTGGAGCTTTGGTAGTAACGCTCGTCATTAACACGTTTCAAGTAACAACTACACTTACTGATAACAAATACGCTTACTTATCAAACGAACGTCAGAGCTTGTGTGTAATTTTAGGTGTAAGGTCTGTTTTCTGCGAGCACCAGAACAAAATAGATTCAAAATTGCAAACCAGAAAAAAAAAATATCAGTGTACAAAGAGAAAGACTGGTCGGGTCTGCGTTTTTCTTTTATGTTTCTTTCCCTGTGCTGGCGTCGTTACGTGCTGGAACTTGGAACTTAGTGATCATGTGTCTACGGGCCCAGAAGTTCAGACAGTGTTCAACTTTTTTGTGGTATTATTTGGGCCAGCCCCGAAATATGATTACGAGTTGCACAATAGTAAGAGCTGTCAGATTAGTTTCGATTCCCTGTGTTTTTTAGCCCGGCACTAAAGGTAGACATTTTTTTTTCATGCCCTGCACCTCCATTGAGATACTGCCGCACTGGCCAGGAATCAAAGCAGCGCTTTCGGGCTCAGCAGAGAAACATTATAGCCGCAAAGCTACAGTGTACTATGCTACTACTGCTATTACTAATAATACTGCTGCTGCTGCTACTACTACTACTACTACTACTACTACTACTACTACTACTACTACTATAATATTATTATTGGTATTGTGATTATATTATTATTATTATTATTATTATTATTATTAATATTATTATTATTATTATTATTATTATTTATATTATTATTATTATTATTATTATTATTATTATTATTATTATTATTATTATTATTATTATTATTATTATTATTATTAATATTATTATTATTATTATTATTATTATTATTATTATTATTATTATTATTATTATTATTATTATTATTATTATATTGTGGTTTTAAGTGCACAAAATACGCTGTTGTCAAGAGGCATGCTGCAGCGTAGGGTATGCAAATTTATGCCACTTAGATTAAATACCGTGTACATAAATATAAGTGCGGAAACCTCTGGTATTTCGCCTCCGTAGAAATGCGATCACTGGGCCCGGGATCGAACGATTAACCGTCGTGTCAGCAGCCGAGTATCATAACCACTATACAACGCAGCGGCTAGCCTGAACAACCAGCAGAACAGGGGACCTAATAATAAGCATAACGTTGGTAGGACGAACAGGTGGTCATGTCCGCAGGCACGGAGTTGAGTACGCCTAATTGACACAATACGAGCGACTCAGAAGCACGCCGCGATTCGACGACATCAAGCCGATGTGCGCTGGGAGATTGTAATTTGGCGTACTTCGTACAGCACACCCGAGGAGACCTTGCCGACCGATTGTGTGTGCCAACGCCGCGTAAGATGTTGCGACGCTTCCAGGCAAGGGCATTTGCCGCTCGCGAGGAGTCAGGTTTCAGTGGCAATGGCTTTCACCTTCAACGTTCTCTCACCCTCTCACCGGACTTTCTCCTTCCTCTCGTAACACCTTCACCATCTCTCCGCCCTTCCGAGACAGCCGTGACAAAGTGGCCCTCGCCACTGGACTGTGAATTCCTATAAAAAGAACGCGGGTCGACGAGGACCTTTGAAGTACTCCAGATCCTCACAGGTGCTTTCACTTATTACGTGGTGCTTCAAAAGGGACGCAGCTGCGTACTTCTTCACTGCAGTCATGTCTCGGATTGGCTATTGTCTCATGCTTGTAGGTGCGTAAAGGGAACTTTATTCCACTCCAGCCCACTTTATCTTCCCAAACCCCGCCAAATGAATGGAATTGTGCCTCGTACGAGCCTCGCTTAACTCCACTGCTGAATGTTTTACAGGTGTGTGCTACGGTAACACCGTCGAGCTTTTTTTTTTCTTTGTTCAGACTAACTGCCTCGATGAGATCGGCTTTTATATTTATAGTCCAATTAATAGTTTATCATCATCGTCATCAGCCGCACTACGCCCCCTGCAGGACAAAGGCCTCTCCCACGTTCCACCAGTCAACTCGGTCCTCTGCTTGCTGCTGCCACTTTATACTCGCAAACTTCCTAATCTCATCTGCCCATCTAGCCTTCCGTCTCCCCCTCACACGCTGGCCTTCTCGTCAGTTACGCTTAATGACCAGCGGTTATCCTTCCTACGCGCTACGTGCCCGGCCCATTTCCGTTGCTTTTTCTTGATTTCCACAATAATATCCTTAACCCCGGTTTGTCCCCTGACCCACTATGCTCTCTTCTTGTCTCGTAAGGTTACACCTATCAATTTCCTTTCCATCGCTCGCTGAGTCATCCTCAATTTCAGCTGAACCCTCTTTGTAGGCCTCTAGGTTTCTGCTCCGTAATGAAGTATTGGCGAGATGCAGCTGGTATTTACCTCCCTATTGAAGGATAGTGGCGATCTAGCAGTCATGATTTGAGAATGCTTGCCAAATGTGATGCAACTCATTCTTATTGTTTTAGCTATTTCCCTATCATGGCTGGGCTCCGTGGTTACTACCTGTCCTAAGCAGACATACTCCTTTACAACTTCCAGCGCCTCTCGATCTCCTGCAAAGTGCTGTTTCCTACCGAGACTGTAACACTTTAGTTTTGTGCATATTATTTTCTGACCTACTTTTCTGTTTTCCTTGTCTAACTCATCAATCTCAAATTGCCATTTGTTCCTTGTGTTACCCAGCAATGCATTGTCATCGGCGAAGCGCAGGTTGTTAGGGTATTCTCTGTTAACTCTTATCCCTAGCTCTTCCAATTTTAGGCCTCTGGAAACCTCCTGTAAGCACGTGGTAAATAGCATTGGGGAGACCGCATCCCCTTGCCTTGCAGCAGTCTTTATCGGTAGTTTCTTGCCTTTTTTATGGAGCACTATGTTGGCAGTTGATCCTCAGTAGATTTCCTGCCTCGGTGGTCTAGTGGCTAAAGTACTCGGCCACTGACCCACAGGTCGGGGAATCAAATTCTGGCTGTGGCGGCTGCATTTTCAATGGAGGCAAAATGCTGTAGGCCGGTGTGCTTAAATTTGGGTGCCCGATAAAGAAATTTACAATGGTCGAAATTTCCAGAGCCCGTCACTATGGCGTCTCTCATAACCCTATGGTGGTTTTGGGACCTCAAGCCCCCCCCCCCCCCCCCCCATATCAACCAATCAATTTTCTGTAGATTTTTTCAGTATGCTTATATAGTGTTATGTGCCGCTTACCTAAAGGACGAAGAAGTGAAGGACTAGGTGGTGCCTGCTCTCGCCATCTTGGTTGTTTTTACCCGCATTACTCGGACAGTGAACATTGTAAATACACCCGTTTTCTGTCATCTCCCCGTGACATCTTTGATGGAGGTGCTAAGTACATCCGGAGCACATCACGGAACTTCGAAGTGGGCCTCATCTTGGACAGTCCATCATGTCAACCGGCAGTCCCGTTAGTCCAGCTCCCGCTATGCTGAATGCACCTAGCCATGTTGTTGTGACGCACATCCCAGTCCCTGGCCCCTTCTGCGAGATTGATATCGCGCACGTGGAGAAGTGGCTGGCCGTCTACGAGCGCGCCAGCAAGACCAATCGCTGGGATCCGACTTCGATGCTCGCAAATGTTAGCTACTACTGCAGGGGTACTGCGATGTGTGGTTCGACACGCACGAAGAGTAGCTGGCCAGCCAGGATGCATGTAAACAAAAAATGAAAGACGTTTTCGGAAAGCCCATCACACGCCAACGAGCCACCCAGAAATAACTCTCGTGCCATGCCCGAACCTCAGCGAATCCGCACATGATGTATATACAAGACGTTTTATCCTTATGCCGGCAAAATGATAGCCAAATGCCAGAAGCCAACAAAGTCAGTCACATTCTTGCAGGCATAGTTGACAACGCCTTTCACTCGCTTGTATTCAAAGACTGCTCCACTATTGACGACATCATCAGGGAGTGCTGACGGTTCGAAGAATAAAAGAGCCGACGAGTCACGCTGCAGTTTGCCCGTGTTTCCCTAAACTACGCCACGTCGTCGTGCGAAGACGTCCAGATCCAGCCGCCGCCTAGTACCAATAACTTCCTGTGTCTTGTGTGGCGAGAGATTGAGGCAGCAACTCCATCTACTCCCCACGCTCGTGCTCACCAGGAGGCCCGCCCGACAATGTCATTCATTCATCAAGCGCGAAGAACTGGTTAATGCACGTATCCAGCCCGTATGTGCCCTAAGTCGTCCCTTGGTGAGCCCTGTTTAATGCTACCGGCTACAACTGACTGATTCCAGGTACCGTTATCCGAACCAGTGGCGCACATGTGACGACAGGCCGATATGCTTAAACTGCAACGGCATCAGCCCGATTTTTCGCAATTATCGCTATCGTCAATCATCGTCTCCTCGTGCACCATGTCGTACAGACGACACTCGATCCTCTCCTGTGCAAGGCCATGAGGATCCACCGAACCCTTAGGCCCCAACATCGACCCCTCGTTATGACCACTTGCCGTCCCCCCAACCCAGTGACGTTCTTGGTGACTTATGTGCCGTCAATCCCCTTCGCCTCTCTCACGCTGTTTCTCCTCAAAAAACTGACCAGTGCAGCTCCCAGAGGTGATGCTGCATTGACCTATCGACCTGGAAATCCTCTGTTAGCTTTGGCAACTCGACAAAACGTTTTGGACGTAGAAATATATGACGCGCCTGTTTTACCGCTCATCGACACAGGTACTCACTTATCAGTCATGAGCGCTCATCTTTTTGGCCGTCTTCGTGAAGTCGTTACACCCACTGGATCACCTGTTCGCGTAGCCGATGGCTGAACACCTACCATCCTTCGAATGTGTTCAGCGCGTGTGAGCTTCGATGACCACAGGACTTCAGTTCTCTTTGCGGTTCTGGACGAGTGCCCCCATGACCTAATCCTCAGCCACAACTTTCTGAGCACGGATTCTGCCCTCATCGACTGTTTTTCTGGTTTGTTTCAGTAAAAACTTACTGCTACACCTGACCTCACTATCGTCACCACCACGTTTATGTGTCGTCTAGTTTGTTCACTTGCGCCCAGGTACCGCAACTTACACCCCATTTAACACAAACCCGCCGGTACGTGATGGTGACTGCTTGATTACCCCCTCCTTGGACGCTGTTCTGACGCGACGTGTAGCTCTGCCTGACTCTTTTGTGACTCTTTCTGTGAAAGAGATTTGCAAACCTGTCATTACCATTTAACGCTCCGCACAACTGCTGCCTGAAGGTATCGCGCTGGGCACTGTATCACCTTTAGACTCAAACGACCCCGTTGCCCTGGCCATTGACGCCCCACAGCCGCCTCCAGGCCGCCACGCTGCTAGCCCGACACTCCGCGTTCGACCGCATGATTGCCCCGGACCTTGACCCTTATCATAACCAGGACCTACGCCTTTAGTTGGCGTTATACCACGACATTTTTGATTTCAATTCACTCAAACCTGGCCAAACATCTCTGGTGACCCATCGAATCGGCACCACAGACGGAGGACCCATTCATTGACGCCCTTACCGTATCTCGGCGACCAAGCGCAGCGTCAATCAAACGGAAGTTGACAGGTTGCTCGCTCAGGATATGATCGAGTTATCTTCGTGCTCTCGGGTGTCACCCGTGGTACTTGTAAAAAAGAAAGACAACACCTGGCCATTATGCGTCGACTACCGGCACCTCAACTAAGTTACCAAGAGAGATGTCTGTCCTCTCCCGCGAATAGACGACGCCCCGAGAAATAGACGACGCTTACCTAGAGGACGAAGAAGTGAAGGACTAGGTGGTGCCTGCTGTCGCCATCTTGGTTGCTTTTATCCGCATTACTGTGACTGCAAATATTGTAAATACAAAAATTTCCTGTCATCTTCTCATAACAATGTGCTTCGTCCACGCCCTGATTGCGCATTTTGTGCGTAACTGCTGATATGTCTACTGAATCAAATGCCTTCGCGTAATCTATGAATGCTCTCTATAGTGGTTGAAAGCATTCTGAACATTTCTCTATCACTTCATTGAAAGTATGAATGTAGTCGATTGCTGTGTAGCCTGTTCGAAATACTCCTTGAGCCTTTGGTTGATGGAAATTTAATGCTGTATTATTGTGTTAGCAATTACCTTTGTAAATCGCTTATACAGAATGGGGAGCAAGTTGATCGGCCAGTAATTCTTCAATTTCTTGTCGTCTCCTTTCTTCTGGATTAAGATAATGTTAGCATTCTTCCAAGATTCTGGTGCCCTCCTCTTCAGAAGACACTTCGTAAACACTGTGGCAAGTTTTTCTAACACAATCTGTCCTCCATCTTTCAGTAGGTGTGATGTTACTTGATCCTAAACAGCAGCTTTGCCTCTTTGCATTCCCTTCAAGGCTTTGCTGGTTTCTTCTGTGATTACTGGTGGGATGTCACCTAGGTTACTGCTAGTTCTTGCATTATAGTCATGGTTGTTCCGGCTGCTGTACAGATCTTTGTGAAAGTACTACGCCACTTTACTATCCTATCCATATTCGTAGTTACTTTGCCTTCCTTGTCTCTCAGTGCATACATCTGGTTTTCGCATATCCCAAGTTTTCGGTTCACCGCTTTGACACTTCTTACGTTCTTACGAGCATGTTCAATTCTCTCCATGTTATACCTTCTTATATCGGATACCTTACGCCTATTATTAAACTGAGAAAGCTCTGCCATTTCTATTTTGTCTCTCGTGTTTGAAGCTTTCATGCTTCGACGTTTCTTAATGAGATTCTTCGTTTTTGGAACAGCTTGCCAGTGTCCTGTCTAAATACCATACCTCCAACTTTCACTTCTCACTGCGTAATGACACTCGTCAGATTATCATTCATTGCGTCAAAGCTAAGGCTGGTTTCCTCGATAAGAGCCAACTATCTGTTCTGAAGCGAGACTCTGAATTCCTGTACTTTGCCTCTAAGTACTAGCTCCTTGACTTGCTTTTGTCGGAACAGTTTCTGTCGTTCCTACTTCAAGTGAATTAGACACCTCAACATTCTATGGTCACTGCATTGTACCTTGCTAAGCATTTTCAACAACCTGCACGATGCCTGGCTGTGCGCTCAGTATAAAGTCTATTTCATTTTTACTTTCGTCATGAGGGCTCCTTCATGTCAAGTTACCGTTCATAATGGTCATTACTTTGCGGTAGACGGTATTGAGGAACCTTAAATTATTGCATTTGGTGTATTCTACTAATTGCTAGCCTTTGAAATTTCTAGTAAATATGCCATAGTTCGATTCTGCATGGTCTCAAGCCTGCTGCTTCCCTACCTTGGCATTGATGTCACCCATCAATATAGTATGCCGTGTTTTTCCTCACTCATTGCTGATTTCACGTCTTCATAGAAGTCTTAAGCTGATACGCCATCACGGCTGCATGTAGGCGCGTAGGCCTGCACCACCTTGATCTTGTATCCCTTGTTGTGTTTACTTAAGATAACAACCACTATTCCAATAATTTTTAGTATTGCTCTATGTTACCAACTACATTTCTGTGGACAAGAAACCCCACCCTTAGTTTCCTTTGGTCAACCAAGACACAATAGCAAAGAACGCGCCCTTTTCGTAGCCCTCTATAGGCCTCATCTGCCTTCCTAACCTCAATGAGGCCTGTTATGTCCCATTTACGACCCCCTAGTTCCTCAAATAGCACAGACAGATTTGCCTCGCTAGATAAGCTTCTAGCGTTAAACGTTGTAATGTTCGGTTCTAATAGCTTATAATAGTTTGAAACGGTTCCAATGGTTACAATACTATTTTTATACGGCATCTCAGTGTCGATGGTGTGGTAAGTCTGGCGGAACAAAAATTACGTCGGGTACTGTAATTGACTCCTGCTAATGTGTTAAACTGAGTAACTGATTCCATATCTTTATTTCATCCTGAGGAGGCGATAACCCCATGCTTGCGACATCCGCCGGAAAATGCAGATGATAGCGAAAGTACAGGAAGACAGGGGTGGAACATGAGTGTCCGTGGCTAGTTTTCTTTGCCTGAAGGAGACTAAACAAATACGACCTGGTTGTGTTCCTAATGGTTAATAAATAGTATGATAGGTCGGAGGGGCGGGAGTGAAGAGGAGTGCATCGAAGAGTTACTCTGGACTTATGATTACTACGTCGCCCTGGAGCTTCACCCCAGAAAATTGGGGTAGCTTATGTAATTAATATACAGAGATACAAATATAATGGTCATCGTGACAATTACCATACTGATGATGACATAAAAGATGTGTGTGCGGCACCAACAGTACACATGATACTACGGTAGTTTACCACTTTCACTTGAGGTTAAGGTATATAACAGCTGCGCTTTACTGGTTCTAACTTATGCTCCAGGAACCTGAAGTATTCTGAAAGGTGTTCAACTTAAACTGAGGATGATGCAGTTTTCGCAAGAATAAGTCCACAGAAGAGACACTGCTGACTGTCGAAGAGAAAATACTGTACAAGGTCTAAAAAATGCCATACACTGTAAGAGTTCTCCTTGGTTTCAAAAAAGCTTTTGATTCAATAAAGCATCACAATTTATCTCAAAAACTACCATTGTACGGAATCAGAAGCGCTGCCCTAAATCTAATAGTAAGTTATATTTAGGATGAATTTCAATTTGTAAGCCAGAACAGGGTGTGTTCAAAATGGAAGTAAATGAAGTACGGCGTGCCCCAGGGATTCGATCATGGTCCCCTATTCTTTAACATTGATATTAACGGCACTGTGAATATACTGCATTCACTTAAAATGGTCCTCTGCGCTGACGATATTAGTTTGTTTGTTTTATGGTGAAAATTTAGCTTACTTGGAAACAACGGCGAACCATTGGTTGCATGAACTGCCGATTTGGTTATCTCTCAACCAACCTCAGCTGAATGTTTCTAAAACTAATTACAGTGTTTTCAATAGTAGGAGAAAGCCTAATGATGCTTACATTTCTCTCTTTTTTTATGCTTGTGTTATTGACTGGATATCGGTATATAAATTTCTGCGAGTATTATTCGTATACTTTAACTGGATTCATCACGTAAACAAATTGTGCTCTAGCATTTCTAAATCTAACCAAATGAGTTTTTTGGCAACTGGTCTCGACTTGGCTAAAACGTCAGCTGTATTACTCAATGGTACATTCTCAGCTCTATTACTGCTTAATATTATGGGGCACTTCAAGCAAAACAAACTTAGGCTGACAATCCTTCAAAAGCGACCTATTAGACACAAAGAAAACCTTGAATGGTTTGACCACACCACATCATTTTTTTTTTCAAAAATTGGACATTAAAAGTTGATCAGCTATATAACCTCAGACGTCCTGTATACATACACAGAGAAATATGAAAAACAAAACCGAGATTTTCACAGATGTACCTAACCACACGTGAGCAATATAGTCCGAGATATAGCCACTTCGAACTTTCGGATTGTAAGACTACATACGAAACTGATCAACTAGAATACCTGACACTTTGTTTTCTAACTGAGCATCCGCAAGTTCTAAATACTGTCAGTGAAGCCATGTAGAAATGTGTGTTTAAGCGTGTCATTAGGTTTTATTTTTTGTCGTGTGTGCCTTCGCGGTGCGAGCATGTCCTAAAGCATCATGTGGTGCACGAAATTTGTACTGAAAAGTTTTTGTTTAAATCGCTTTCTGTGTGTCATGTACTGTTCCTGATAATGCGATATTATGTTCTGTTTTACAGCGAAAGCGGTTATGAGATCACAACTCGGGTCACGCGCAGTTGTCCACCGCCGCCACCGCCGGTGTCCGTATTCTCATCACGCGAAATTCCCTAGCACCAATGACACAGTTGGACTTGAATCCGAATCCGCTGGGTGCCAGATCATTATTCTATCACTGAGCTACACCGGGGCTCGGGACTTGTTAACAAACTTGCCTTAGGCAGGCTTGATGTCGGGAAAGCAATCGCGTTAATACGACTTACAAAGCGTTCTAAAACAGTGGAAGAACAGTGAGTGGTCGCACAATGCGAATAGCGTAACGAGTAGGTAGTCCAATGCTCCAACCTATTACAAAAGCTTGTTCTTCTTCCCCCATTAACTGTGGCGCACACCCACTTCAGTCATAATTCCTCATCGTCGTGAGCCACTGCATTGACAATTGGCACAAAATTCCTTGCAAGTTTTTAGCGTATACGACGCTTCTCACAAGAATGACGAAACATTTCATGGCGAATGCCAGCCTACAGCCCACAAGTTTTTATTTTAATGCCCTAGTGGGTATCAAGCAAGTGTACTTGCAGTAGTCTCCCAATGAGTGTCTTGAAAGACTCTCAGAGGTCACTCTTCTAGCTTTCGCTGTGACTGGGCTGCGCCTTCCTCGCAGGCCTGGCGCTTTTCTGCTAGTGCTTCCACTTCATATTCCATTGTATATTTCATATGTGTTCAAAATCCTGTTGAACAATACGTGGGTGGTAGGGCCATTGTCAGGCGGTGAATGTGCCTTCAGCGGTATCATACCTTGACATATGTCATGTTGAAATGCAACATAATAAAATGAACTTTATATTACATTATATTAACCAGAAACATAAAAATCATACGTGTAACCATGACTGACATAAAGAAAGCAGAGAGGGTCAGGTACAAATTGGGGTTGAGGACGTCTTCTTCGATATGAAGAATAAATTGGCCAAGAATGTAGCGCGAATTCCAGAATAACTGCTGACCTTTAAGAGTGACCCAATGGATTCCAAGAAAATGAAAGCGCGCGATGGGGAGAAAGAAAATCTGGTGGGCAGATGAGTTTTTAAATCTTGCTCGGATAATGAGACAACAGCTAGCCCTTGGACCTTAATTATTAACGATACGGGGGAGAGGCTTTTGCCCTGAAGTGGGCCAATTCCGGCTGATAATGATAATCATGATATCAGCGTCTGATGTCGAGCCGTATCGCGCGTTGAGATCGTCTTTTTTTGAGTTCTGGTAAATGCAAACGTCGACACCAGTAGCACGCAGTTAATAATTACACGTGTTGTCCATATTGTATGAAAAAACTTGCAAGATGGCGATACGTTATGCAAACAAGTATAGGCTCGGCGTGAGAGAGGGAAAGAGATAACCGGAAGGGAAGAGCTAACTCCGGAGTCATGTTATCAATGAGATCTTGCATAGAACATACCACGCGTTGACATCCAATTTTTATTGATTGTTACGTTCATTTCTAGGAAATTTTTGTTAATCTTTTTTTTACCTTTGTAGTTTCGTTCTATGCGCACTCGGGCAATTTACTGGAAAATTCGTTTCAGCACTACGCAACGAAGTTCTTTTCCAGGCTATCTTAGAGGATTGCCCTAGCAGTTCTTCTGTACGGTCCATGTTCCCTCTTACGGACACAAAGAGAGAGGAGGAGACAGTGAGTGAGTGAGAGAAGGGAGGAAAAATAAACATCTCGCAATGTCTTCGTGGTGTCTCTCTAGTTTTTCACATAGCTAATCAGAAACGCGCTCTTCTCATTTCTCTGGGGAAAGTAAAATGTATAGGGTACTTCAAAAGCTCCCAGGCCCCCAATATGAATACAACGTATTCATATTGCGGCGTGGCCAGGGAATTTTTGACGGCCTCTGAACTTAGTGACATGGTTAGGAGACGTCACGCTGAGTTTATGCGGCCCGTGTTCGGATACTGAAGAAGGCGTCTTCTCGCCGTTGTCCGGGTGTCCTCTTTGTTTTTTCATCATTCACAAGTCTTTCTCGGCATTTGACTGCAACAAAATGGTCTTTAAAACAAGCTATTGCGGTGACAATGACCACCAGCTGCACTTTGTAATCTAGTTACCAGACACTTTAAAAACGTCCAGAGTAGTAGCGAGAAATGTATTTACTGCCAAATCTACTACCAGAGATTTCACAGACAAAATGAGCTCAAAGGACCTGTTCTCTGCATACAGGCCTCGCCAGTCTTGCATCTGCCGCTCCCGACTGTGACGCCAAGAAGCTGGACGCCTGCGCGGCAGACTTGTTCATCTTCGGGTCTTCGGAGAAGATTCCGACCACTCCTGAGGAACTCGAGTCTTTCTGTGGGTGAGTCGTCACCTGCCTGAACGTGATTTAGACGAAGACGGGACACACAGCCCGACAGAGACGAGCGCCATCTGTATCTCGCCTTTGTCTTCTGTATTCGTTCAAGTATAGCGCTCGATTTTTCAGTGTATAAGCCAAATCGCCAAACGGCTGGTGAAACTGACAAATTTCTTTTTTTTTTGTTTCTGCAATATAGCTGCACAATGATTGTCTAGCGTCTCCAACTTGAAACACAGAAAACAGCGTAAAAAAAACTTAGTGGAATCGTACTTACACTAGCCTAAAATGTCGCACTGACCTCATTGCAAGTCTTTGTCGCAGTGATATTACTTTGCATTAGATACAGCATTGCTATCCTCGGCCGATATGCTTGTTACGAAATCAGTACAAAGCCCGTTTTAGCTTACGCACTCAACGCCCCAATAAAGGGCGCAACAAAAAGGTTTGGACCATGGGCGCCGTCACAGTAGACAGAAGTGAAGGAAAAAGCCAGCTCGAGGCTAAAAATACATAAAAAAAAGTTTGTGGAGGCATCGTGTGCTAAAAATTCTCGCTCAGGCCATCCATGCCTAAGCGATTGTTTCGTCTGATAAGTAGAACTAGATGTCTGCATTTGTAGAAAGCCCTCCATGCCTTGTAGCAATTTGTCGAATCAGACATGGGTTGTTGCTGTCATGTTATGCGCACTGGTGGCACGAATCCCTCTGACAAACGTGTATGTTGCTTTTTTTCCCCTCGGCGAGCAGCACGCAGAACAAAGCGGAGTCCTGCGCCCGCGACTACATCAAGCATTGCACAGAGAGCGTCTCCCAGGGTATTGGCGATGTCTTCCTCGACGACATCAAGAGCGAGATTGAGGACCGGTGCGATGAGTCCTCCGTTTATCGCGAAGGTGAGTGAAACTGCGGAAATATTGCGGATTTTGCGCCTTTGTAGTAGGATCTTTCGAAAAAATGTGTGCAGTTGCACTCAACGCAAACGCTGTAAGTGGTGGGAAGCCGTCATTCGCCTGCTCTTCAGGAACGCTAGCGTTCACGGGCTCCGTTTGACACATGCACATTTGGTTCCAAGCATGCACCTTACTCGGCGTCTCTGGCGGGAACGAAAACCTTAATTTATGATGCAGTGCTGCAAATCCTGATTATTTATGAAACAGCACACAACGACAGGTACTAAAGGAACGATAGGGACACCGCTCCTTTTGTGCCTGTCGTCGTGCGCTGCTTCATAAGTAATCATGAAGTATCACCAACTCACCCAACTTTCGACATTACTGCAAAGCCGTTCACGCCCTTAAGGGTGCTGGCCGCCTCTAAATTAACACTGTGCGATTGTAATAATCATAACTAACGGACAATACTACCAGGGAAAGTATGAGTTTTAGAAGTCACTATAATGCGAATGGGTAGAAAGAAAAGTGGACGAAAAGATGACTTGCCACCGGCAGGATCCTAACCTTATGAAAAGGTCTCAGGTTTGCAACCGGCCAGTGGCAAGTCAGCTTTTCGTTTCAGTTTCTTTCTGCCTATTTACATCAGTGACTTCTGATAACCGCCATCGTAAGTTCCCTGGCATCAGATAACAGCCACCGTAAGTCCGTTCGTTAGTATTGCATCCACGAAAAAAAATCGAGGCCTTAAAACTTACGATAAGGGTGTTTTGGTCTGTGAAAACACCCTCATCGTATACGCGTTATAGTGGTAGACAGGGAAGGCACCCTTAAGGGTGCAAACTGGTTCACCATGAGTGGTGTCCTCTACCCCCCTCCTTTGTGCTTCCTCGCCCTCACTTTCCTTTTTCAATCTCTTGTCATACAATACTACACATGGCTACGCTTTGCTTTAGCCACCCCCTTACTCCTTTTATTTCTCCTTTCCATGCTCATCCACCTCACTGCCCATGCATATGCTGTCTGTGCCTCCATACACGTCCGTGCTATGCATGTCCATACATTGTTCTGCCTGCGTAATGCCAAGCGACATGAGATGACTGCGTACGCGGTAGCCAAGGCACATAAGTGATCCACTTTTGGAAGAAACCTAAATAAAGCTACCCCTATAGAAAATCTGTAGGGGTCTAGATGTGACAGTCACGGCGGTTGCATCCCTTAATCATAGAGTCTTCTAATATACACTAGAGGAAACTCTGGCGCTAGTGTCTATGGGAGCTGCAATGCTCGGCGCTTCAGCGAGCATGGGAACGATGGGTAGTACACACATTTGTCTAATTTTCGTACTTCTGGCCTGCTTCTGGCTTCGTGTGTGTTCGTGTGGCTTATAGTTGTTTTTTTCACGAAGAAAATTTGCAAATGTTAAGCATTCGCACTTCACAACCTTATTCTTTTAGTCTTACCATTCCGAATCGGGTCACAAAGCTCAACTGGGTTCGTTCTTTTCTCCAAAACAAAACCGTAACCAGCAACAAACGAAGCCGCAAGTACGATTCGCCGCCCGCAAGTACGTAGACTAGGCAAATGTGCGTACTACCCATCATTCCCATTGTCGCTGAACGATCGCAGCGCTAGAGTACCCTCTAGTTAATTTTGGGAAACTCTATGCCCTTAATCTCATATACCTTATCGGTGCTCATGGTTTACACGCTGCCGAAGCCACGAAGAATGAAGCGCACGGTTGAGATCTGAACAGTCAGCTGCCGTTATGTGGTCGATATAATCACTTTTTGAAACTTAATTGCTATTTATGCTAGCTTATACAAATTATATGCCTGCCAAGTCAACTAATGACAAACATGGGGTGCACCATATTATATACAATCCCTGGTACAACCAATTCATAACTTTCATGTTTGCTTTTATTTCTTCCAGAGTTTCAGAAAATTTGCACTGTCTTTAGAAAGATTGATCTGAAATTTAGAAGGGTAAACAGGTGCTCAGGCTCCTAAAAATAAATAAGCCCATCTTCAACTGATGTCTACCATGTTATATATGTACAGAATAACTGAAAAATCCAGTTGGCACAAAAAAAATACGCTTTTGAGACATACCTATGAGTTGTGAAGCTAACGTATCGGCTTCATTCTAGCCTACAGAGAATTACGCCTAGTGATCCCATGCATGGTTACCTAATGCTCGCGCGCGTTCACCTCGACTGTGTATTACGTTCACACGAACAACCGGATGGAGAAACAAAATCATTAATGCGCAGCATTCAATGTCATTTTTTGCAATGAATCAAAGGCACTGTTAAAAGCATCTTCTGAAAAGCCAAACTTTCATACGCTGCATGCGGTTTTCAAGACATCTAATTTTCATGATTCTAGTAGTGTTACATGTGGCCGCCCAATATTCCTTTTATACACATTACCTGTGCGCTAATAGGCAAAATATAGGACTCGGACACCAGTTACCTAAAGCAGAGCCAAAGTGTGGTTCGACGAGCGGACATTTGTGTTAAACTTTTTTCGGCGGGGGGAGGGGGAGAGATTCAACATTAATGTGGTGCACATGAAGAAGAGATTCTGTATCGTGCCTTAACAGCGCTTCAAAGAGCAGGATTGCCTTTGGTTCTCCACGCTATATATTTCCTGGAAAGCATCGATTTCTAGAACAATCGCACGCGCATTTCAACGGAGGAGGATATGTACGCTGGCGCGAAACACGAGTAATTGAAAATTGGTGTGTGAAGGCCTCCGAGGAGTTGTCCTAAATGGTCAGCCAGAACATTATTTTATTAACCATATGTTTAGCTGGTGACACAAGCATTCGCAGTGTCCCGCGTAGCAAGATGCAAGTTTTGCGAAAGAGTAGCTTTATGCTTAGATATAATTTCTCTTCGCGTGTTCTCTTCACGTGTGGAACTTCTGCAATCAACAAGTGAAGAGCTATTTTGCTCACTACTGCTGATACCGAAAGTGTATACGAAATAATCAGGTGCTTCGATAGAAGTTGTGCGACTCGTTCAGCTGCTTTACACTGCAAGAAAAAAAAATTGTGTTTGACTTGGGAAATCCTTGCGTGCCACGTATTTGACGTATATAATTCGCTTTGAAAAGTGATGGACAGAAGGAAATATTTAAGGGCTTGTTTCTCTTTTGTTAGACGTAATATTATTGCGAACTCAATAACTTTAACGAAAATATAGGGGGTGTTACCAGTGGTGATATCAATGTAAATATGGAGAAAGCAAAGTGGATGAAAACATAACTTGCCGCTGCCAGGCACAAGGTATCTTCTCATCAGCTTTTCCTTCTTCACATTTACGTCACAATTACTGCTAATACCGCCCCCTATACTTTCCTCAATATAATCGAGTGTTATTTCTCACTACGCTGTCTCTTTAATGTATTCTAATGCGCTGCAAGCCAGAACTAAAAAAAGAGCCAGAGGAGTTTCTTCTTAGTGTGTACGATTCGCACATCTCTGCACTGATCTCGATTTCGAGAAATTTAATCCGTTTCTTTCTCCCAATGCGTTTATTACAGACTATCTCAGGAGCGCTCCGTGCCTAAACAAGGTTGGCGCTGGATTCCACAAGTGCCTCCGCGGTCTCGTTGCTGACCTCGACTTGGCTTCCAAGCTTCCCAACAAGCAAAGGATTGGCGGGGCATGCTGGTGCGTATATGAGCGATGGTTCTCTGTCAGCGAAAGCGATTGCTGAAGTGCACTGGGCTGCGCTGAAGCTTGGGGCTAATAGATCTGCTACATTTAAACACAGACTTTGGTGTTGCTCAGCAGGAAGCAGAATTATCTGCACTCAAGCTGTTTGTTTCACTATTGCTGAGGATTTTTAATAGCGTGCTGGAGGTTTGTGAAAGCTCCAATGAATAGGCTGTAGTGAGATAACTTTTCATGAAAAGGTACCTGTTGTTCAGCGAATCAAATGCATATATATATATATATATATATATATATATATATATATATATATATATATATATATATAATAATGAGATATAACAGACAGTAATGCCAAGGAATGTACAGGGGAAGTTATTAACATTAATGGAATGTAAATAAGAAGAAAGAAAAGTGGATGAAAAAATTACCAACTGTAAGCAGGAATCGAACCTACGACCTTCGAATTACGCGTTCGATGCTCTTACAGCGGCACTCCCTCCATCCACTTTTTTTGGGTTTATCTGTGAATTTAGAAGTAGGAGCGACAGTCAGCGCCATCTATAAGCCAAACAACGAGTGTGAAAACACTCTTATGCGCATGTTTGGCGTCACGTAGCACGTGAACCTATTATGAGCGGGCAGCTGATTAATTGTCCCTCTTATACAACCTAAACACACCAAGTCTGCCAGTACGAGACCCTCGTTCAATGAAATAAGGGAAAGAAGTGTATACCTAAGGGCTCGTTTTTCCGTGTTTTTAACACAATAATAATGAGATATAACAGACAGTAATGCCAAGGAATGTACAGGGGAAGTTATTAACATTAATGGAATGTAAATAAGAAGAAAGAAAAGTGGATGAAAAAATTACCAACTGTAAGCAGGAATCGAACCTACGACCTTCGAATTACGCGTTCGATGCTCTCGAACGCGTAATTCGAAGGTCGTAGGTTCGATTCCTGCTTACAGTTGGTAATTTTTTCATCCACTTTTCTTTCTTCTTATTTACATTCCATTAATGTTAATAACTTCCCCTGTACATTCCTTGGCATTACTGTCTGTTATATCTCATTATTATTGTGTTAAAAACACGGAAAAACGAGCCCTTAGGTATACACTTCTTTCCCTTATATATATATATATATATATATATATAGAACGCGTTATTCGAAGGTCGTGGATTTCATCCACTTTTCTTTCTTCTGTCTTCTTATTTACATTCCATTGGTTCTAATAACTTCCCCTGTACAATCCTTGGCATTACTGTCTGTTAGGTCTCATTAATATTGTGTTAAAACACGTGCGATGATGTTTATTAGAACAGAGGAGTCGCAACGAGGTCGCGACGGAAAAATGGGCGAACAGCAAGTCTGACAAAGGCGGCACAGGTTCTCGCGCAATCAGAGCACGGGCTTCTCGTTGTCTTCCGAAGGCGCATACGCGTTGGTGCGTATGCTCCACTACAATACCCCCG
Source organism: Rhipicephalus microplus (assembly GCF_043290135.1). Taxonomy (NCBI): domain Eukaryota; kingdom Metazoa; phylum Arthropoda; class Arachnida; order Ixodida; family Ixodidae; genus Rhipicephalus; species Rhipicephalus microplus. The sequence continues at coordinate 61,109 of NW_027464615.1, read as the reverse complement.
GGGTGAAGGGTAGCCATCCTGGCGACTCTGGGAGTAGGCACAATGAGGGGGTCGTAGTTGCAGTGGTTGGTGACCAGCATTACGGTTAAACCAGACGCAATTGTAAGAACAGCAAATGGGAGAACGATGCCCTTGCGTTCAGTAAAAACCGGAGATGGCGTAAACACCACCGTGCCGTCAGGTTGCGCCAGACATGAAAGGCTAATAGGGACCGAAGCTTCAGGAGGCAAGGTGATGTCGTCATCAGCGATGACTTTGCAGAGCAGAGGAGAGCGGTCGGGTGGTGGAAATTCACATGTTGGCACAAGGGACACTTCGGCACGGGAACAATCGATGATAGCTTCATGACGTGATAAGAAATCCCAACCCAGGATAAGGTCATGAGAGCAAGATGGTAGAACAAAAAACTGTACGACGTACAAAACGTCTCGGATGACGACACGCGCCGTACACACAGCCAAGGGATGAATGCGTTGCGCGCTAGCCGTGGACAGCACCAAGCCACTGAGAGATGTGGTCACTTTCTTCAGTTTCCTACAAAAGTTTGCGTTCATCACAGAAACGGCGGCCCCGGTATCAATTAACGCTAATGTGGCGACTCCCTTAACATCGACATCAACAACATTTTGCGGCGAAAATGGAGGCCTTGGGAATTGCGCACAAGTTGCAGTTCTTGCCTCCGGAACTGCACTGATTAGTTTCCCTCCTCGAGAGGTGGTCGACGACGCATAGGCGATGGCGATCGGCGACGAGGTGATGGGAAACGAGCAGTCGATGGGTGGCGATCCGAGTCGGAGTGCCTCTGTTCATATGCAGACGTGGTGGTCTGCTGCGGTGCGTAGGTAGGAGCTCCGAAGTATGCGTGCGCAGGCGTGGGACGGCGGCGGCAGAAGCGTGCAATGTGGCCAGCGATGTCACACGCGAAGCAGATGGGACGATTGTCTCGGGTGCGCCACTCATTAGATGGACGGAAAAAGCGAGGTGGGGGCCTGTAGACTGGAGGCGAGGCCGGAGGAGGTGGAGCCGATAAGGCGACTGGATGCGGTGGGGGCCGCGCGACCACAGCTGCGTAGCTGAGAGGTGAAGGCGGCGCAGTTGGTGCGTAGCCAGCAGTTGAGAGATCAGATGGCACCGAAGTGCACGGGTAAGAAGCCGGAACTGTAGGAAGTGCATTGAAAATTTCAGTGCGTATGGCCTGCTGCATATTCGAAGGGAGGCTTGTCGTGGGCGCGTCACTATGCGGCAGCAGGGAAAGCGGTCGGGCGACTTCCTCCCTGATGAAGTCTTTAATCTGGTTCGACAGAGTTCCTTGGTGAACGTTGCCATTGGCGAGTGCGACGGCCGAGATCGAATCTGGTGATGGAACACTCTGTCGGGCGATGGAACGCTGACGCCGCAATTCATCGAAGCTCTGGCACAGGCTTACGAGGACTGCCACCGTGGTCGGGCTCTTCGCCAGCAACATCTGGAATGCGCCATCCTCGATGCCTTTGAGAATATGTCGAATTTTCTCTTCTTCAGGCATGGATGAGTTAACACGCCTGCATAGGTCTAGCACATCCTCAATATAGCTAGTAAAGGTCTCACCAGGTTGCTGGGCTCGGTGGCGCAGACGCTGGTCAGCGCGGAGCTTGCGGACCTCTGGTCGGCCGAACGCTTCGGTCACGAGGGTCTTGAAGGTGGACCAGCTGGCGATGGCGGTTTCGCGGTTGGTGAACCATAGCTTGGCGACGTCAGCCAAGTAAAAGATGGCATAGGCAAGCTTGGAGTCGTTGTCCCATTTGTTGCTGGCACTCACGCGTTCGTACAAGGAGAGCCAGTCTTCGACGTCTTGCTCACCACTGCCGCTGAAGATTGGTGGGTCCCGCTGACGGGTAGCACCGGGGCAGGTCGACGGGGCAGCCGATGGTGCTGGCTGTGCTGGGATGGGCTGGTTGGCGACTGCGTCAGTCATGTTGTACGGTAGTCTTTTGGCCAACTTGCGAGAGCGGAGCTCCAGGTCTGCTTGGGGATCTCAGCAGCCTCCACCAAATGCGATGATGTTTATTAGAACAGAGGACTCGCAACGAGGTCGCGACGGAAAAATGGGCGAACAGCAAGTCTGGCAAAGGCGGCACAGGTTCTCGCGCAATCAGTTTTTTGTTTTGTTTTGTTTCCCTGGGAGGTTGGCTCATACCCACTTAGGGGGATTGGCCAAGAAAGTGTAGTGCAGTTTATCTATAATCATTTTAACTATGTGTAATGAATTGGTATTATAATAAGACTAATGTAAAAATAAAAACAACATAAAAAGAGCAAACGAAAAAAAAAATCAAGTTGAGCAATTTTGAGATTTGAGGTGTTATGTTTACCACTTAGCTGCGTTTACTTCACTCTGCCCTTGGGAGTAATAAATAATTTTTTTTTGTTTTTGATTGAAGATCACAAAGGTATACGCTTGGTTGCCTGAAATATAATCGCAAACGGCATTGAAAGCATCCCTGTGGCAATGTCCCAAAGCTGAGGCGCCAAAGCTTAGCGCCGTTTCCGCCGTCAATGTAAGACCTATTTTCCGAAATGGCATAACTAGTAACCTTTTTTTAAGTATTTCGTAGCGGCGACAATACAAAAAATAATGATCTAGTGATTCCATTTCTCCGCAGAATGCGCAGAGGGGTGATGTTGTCTGACCAGCTCTGTGTAGATATAGGTTTAGGGGGGGGACACGACATCGAAATTTAGTGATTAAGACTTCGATCTTTCTGGACTGACTCCAGTGGGGTTGCCATGGAAACATGAGGTGGTTATAGTCTGTCCATGTAATTACTTTTTCTATCGTATCAGTGGAGATTGCCGATTTTCGATATCTTATAGCCGTGATATATTCTACATCTGGCAGTATGGGCAAAACTGGCCCATCAAGTGCGGCTCGAGCTAAGGAATCGGCCAATTCATTTAATCTTAATCCACAGTGACCCGGAACCCATAGTAATCTCAGGAGTCTCAACTGCGGCGGTACTAATGTTTTGAATGTGCTTAGAATTCGAGAGTTCTCTGAAGCTGTCAGAGCTGCACAAACTGAAAGAGAATCCGTCATTATTACTGCATTGTTTTGATTTGATGGAAGTTTTCGAAGAGCTAAAATAATCGCCAAGAGCTCCGCTTCAAAAACTGGAGTAAAATCAGGCAGTCTCACTGAAAAGGACCAGTCAAGCAAATCAGAGGCAATGCCTACACCTGCCTTTTGATTATTCACGGAAGCATCTGTGGCTATTATATTTTTAGTTTTTGCATGCTCTAAGTAATCTAATAATATGCTATTTAAAAATTTGAGGGATTGTAATTTGGCGTTTTGCGGGAATATATCATCATACTCAATAATAACATGACAATTCGAGTCATTAGTCTCAATTACATTTCTAATGTTCACATTTATACTTTGTAGATTTTTTTGTACAAACATTATCTGAGGTGTGTGAAACCGTGGCCAATGAGCAAGGAAGAAGGCGTCTGGGTTTGCGATAAAAGCATATTGAGATCTTCTTGCCGGTAAGCTATAAAATTTTAAAAATGCTTGTACGGTCAAAATTCGAAATCGACAAAGTAGTGTAGGCAGGCGCGCTTCCTGGTACAGTACGTTGATAGCCACAAATCTAGGGAGTCCCAGACACATTCGCAGTGCTTCTCGCTCCAAGACAACTAGAGGTTTCGTTTTATAAGCAGGGCCACCCGAGAATAATATGCAGCCGAATTCCATGATGGGGCGCATGTACATCTTGTACAACGTTATCAAGGTGTGCCTCCGTAACCCATATTTCCGGTTACTTAGCTTGTGTAGTAAGCCTGAAGCCCGCTGTGCTTTGGTAGTTATATACTCTATGTGTGGACTCCAGTTAAGTTTGTCATTATAAATGATTCCCAAATATTTTATAGAGTCTACTTGCTGGATGGGTTCCTGTTTATATAGAATTGAAATTGAAAATGGTTCTGCAAGCGGAAACGCCATGAGCGCGCTTTTGTTGACATTTAACGATAACGAAATCGACTGCAACCAAATTTCCAACATGTTAATATATCTTTGTAATTTAAGTTGTAATGAGTAAATACCACAGTCAGCAGCAAAGAGTGCGATGTCATCAGCATAAATGTAGACAGTAACTTCTTGATCTGTTGGAATTGTGCTCATTAAAGCATTAAATAATACTGGAGATAAGACTGCTCCTTGGGGAACTCCGCGCGTTTGTTTAAATCTAGATGAGGAACATCCATCCTTGACGCAGTAGAATTCTCTTGATTTTAAGAATTCTGCCACCCACTCAATAAAATATTGTGGGAAGTTCAATCTCTCTAGCGTATTTAACAATATGAAGTGCTCCACACTGTCATACGCCTTGGCTATGTCAAGCGTTACTAAAGCAGCGTATTGCCTTCTTTTACGCGCGAGCTGTATTCGGCTCTCTAAATCAGCATGGGCACACCAAATTGAGAAATCACTACGAAAGCCGATTTGGTTCGGTTTTATTACTAAATTGTCTGCCATCCAGATACTTACTCGGCTATGTAGGACCCTCTCTACTAGTTTGACCATGTTAGATGTTAAAGAGATTGGCCTGATATTATCGACTGTTAATCCTCCACCCGACTTTTTTAGTATAGGAATCACCTTTGCTATCCTCCAATCCTGCGGCACCCATGAGTTTTTTAAGGAGTAGTTAATAACATTGGCGACGTCTCCAGGCGATAAATTGAACAGAATTTTAATCATGGGTACTGTGATTCCATCTGGGCCAGGAGATGCACAGGGTAAATGTTTAATCACGTTGGATACCTCAGTCTGTGTCACTTCTTCAAAGTCAGACTTTGTCGTAGACTTGTGCCAGTTGTTTGGCACTACTGAAGTGAATCTGCTTTCCAGACCTTTACCGATAGCCTCTAAGGTAGTGGTCATTTCTTGTGCCGTCAGATTATCAAAAGCTACATTAACTGGTGATGGCAAGATTTTCCGAGCTCTCATATATCGGAACAGTGCTTTCATATGTTTAGGCTTCGACAGGTATTCATAATGTCTTCTGTCATAATCTTGTTTAGCCTGAGCTACCGTTCTTTTAAAGCCCGCAGCAATGAATTTATAATCGGCCCAGTTTTGTGGGGATTGATTATGTAAGAGCTGCTTCCAAGCTGCCTGACGTCTTCGGTGCTCTCTTGTACATTCATCATTCCACCAACGGCTGTATACTCTTTTTGTGGATTCAACAGTAAATTCGGCTCTTTTGTAGGATCGTTTAATGACTGCGTTTATTTTCAGTGCTTTTTTATCATCGCTCTCTTCCGAGTGAAAAGCCAGTGCTGACTTCAGGTCATTCCTAAATTTAGTGTAATTTACAAATACTCTTACATTTGAACAAGATGGAATTATCGGACAAGAAATTTCAAAACTTATCGGTAAGTGGTCACTGTTGGTGCCACAGTCCAGCGCTTTCCAAGAAGAAGTACTAATGGCTGAACTGACAAAACTTAAATCTAAGGCCGACCTGGAGTGATTACGAATGAATGTGGGGGTTCTGACGTTGAGGCACGTCAGGTCATTGTCCATTGTCCACTCCCACAAGCGTTTCCCACTAAGATCAGTTCTAAAACCCCAACTCGTGTGTTGGGAATTAAAGTCTCCAACTAAAACTTTGTCTTTGCACCACGATTTTGTAGCTAGATCCAAACTTCGTGTGTCTTGAACTCCATCCGGAAAATACATATTAACTAAAGTGAAGGGAGAGCAGTTGGGCAGTGTAATGTCTACTGCCAAAATTTCGCATTCTGGCGACATATGTTTGTATGAGCATTTGACTTTCATACTAATTCTATTACTAATAAAGAGAGCTAGACCCCCACCTCTCGATGGACGGTCTAATCGAAAAGATTGGAAGTTATTTAAATGGAACAAATTATGTACAGATAGCCATGTCTCTTGTAATGCTATAATATCAGGAGCGAATTTAGAAGTCAAGTATATCAAATCCGTAGATGCAGAAAGGATTGATCGGCAATTCCAATGGAGAATCTTAAGCGACCCTATGGTTTCGAAAGAGCTGCTTCCGCTATAGCTTTCTCTAGAATGCTTTCTTTCAAGAAATCCCTCTTTGAAAGGCTCTCCTTTTCTTTCAGATACTTTTTGTTCTTTGTTTGTTTCGGTGAGTTAGTTTTCCTTGACACAGGGGATCTAGATCTCTTCAGGGACCTAGGGTCCAAATCCATGTCATCGGAATCTATTGTATATGCAGCTTTGTCTTCACTTACACTCTGTATATCTACTGCAGAGGGTGCTGTAGACGGAGAATACGATGGTGCGGTTTCAAATTTCTCATTTTGGCTGTGAACGCCTATTGCAGAGGCTCCTGCGGGCTGATAAGACGATGGCGCAGTTTCAGATTCACCGTCAGCTATTGGTCGTGAACTCTCAACATGTTGGGATACTAGGCCTGACTCTCCCGCTGTACCAAATATGCGAGTCATCTGGCTTCTCGTTGTCTTCCGAAGGCGCATACGCGTTGGTGCGTATGCTCCACTACACACGGAAAAACGAGCCCTTAGGTATACACTTTTCTCCCATATATATATATATATATATATATATATATATATATATATATATATAAGGGAAAGAAGTGTATACCTAAGGGCTCGTTTTTCCGTGTTTTAACACAATATTAATGAGATCTAACAGACAGTAATGCCAAGGATTGTACAGGGGAAGTTATTAGAACCAATGGAATGTAAATAAGAAGACAGAAGAAAGAAAAGTGGATGAAAAAATAACCAGCCGTGAGCAGGAATCGAATCCACGACCTTCGAATAACGCGTTCAATATATATATATATATATATATATATATATATATATATATATATATATATATATATATATATATATATAGTCTAGTAGATCCTCCGTGAGCGGTCACAACGTGGTTTATTTCGACGTTTCGGCCTAGAGTCTGGCCTTCATCAGGCCAGATGAAGGCCAGACTCCTGATGAAGGCTCCTGATGAAGATTCCTGATGAAGGCCAGACTCTAGGCCGAAACGTCGAAATAAACCACGTTGTGACCGCTCACGGAGGATCTACTAGACTATATGCAACGCTACGGCCACTCAACCACCATGCCTGCCTATATATATATATATATATATATATATATATATATATATATATATATATATATATATATATATATATATATATATATATATATATATATATATATATATATATATATATATATATATATATATATATATATATATATATATATAGTCGAGTCTGACTAACCACTCTACGTTGCCCGCTAGACCCATCGACCTTACCATCATTCTGGCAGAATTTATACAATAAGCGAAATTGCAGGTGTATTTTTGATAACACGGATCACTATGCCTAAGAACAGGCTTTCACTAAGTATTGTTTATTTATTCTTGATGTCAGGGGGAGGTAAAAATTTATCAATTCTCAATTCGCACGTGAGTGCAAAGAATGTGTTAAAGCGTACTCTAATAAGAAATTAAGATGAACCGACCTCCTATAAGGCGTTGCAATCAAAGAAAGCGTCTTGCTAAACTGCAGCTTTTTTTTTTGGAAGTTGATTAGAAGCTCTCGGTGGTTTACATAGCTAATTTTCACAGATATTAAAATTATGGCAAATAGCATCCATGAAAAGTAAAAAGACACTAAATGTGTCGAATTCGCTGGCACACTTGCAGCTCCAGTTTCTACTGGCTAACCTTATTAGTTGTGGCAGTTCACACTTCTAATACACTTATCCGTTCATGTTTATTCAGTTTCGATACGATGGTTTATTTGATTATCAAGTTATATTGTACGGCTATGATACACCCTTCTTTTTACAAAGAGCTTTCGTCGCGAAAGAACACGTGGTTTAAAAATATTTAATATTGCCGATCTCTTTCCAACTGACATATTCGTCATGAAGTTGCGCATGAACGTGACGAACGGTCATGCACAACTACACGTGAAGTTATGTGTTCAGTACACTGTGAGTGGAACTTTGACAAAATTGTGGGCGCGCGTACAATCAATTGCGAAGTGAACTGTTCATTACCGTGTTATATTTATTTATTTACTGCTTGCGATATGTTTTTCTGTACTTTATTTTATTTTTTAAACCATTTTTTATGCCGTGGAACGTATAGCAATGAAATAGCCACCGAGTACTGAGCAACCACTTCTCGCTTCAGATTAGAAATTCAGTTTCAATAACCATGGTGATAGCTTCATAGAGTTGCAGTGTGAAGGCTATCTCTGTCTCCTTTCTGAGCACTCTTTCTCTCTCTCTCTCTCCTCATATAGCAAGTACAACGTGTTCGAACAGTGCGTAAGCAAGGTGGTCCAGGGCCAGTGCGATTCGGACGTGATCGAGTTCGCCCAGGGACTCGTCGACAGGTACTCCGGCGAGCTACTCGGAACAGTGTGCACCGCCTACCGGTCGGGCCAGAAGTGCAAGAGCATCGACTTCAGTTCCACGTCTGGTGACAAGAACCTCCGCTCCGTCCTTACGCCCATCCTTCAGATCTCCGGAGCCCTCGGCTAAGATCATGGACATTGACGCCAAAAGAATTGGTGGACTTGTGTATGAATGGCGATAATTACCGAGTGACGTGGCTTGATGCCCAGAACGCCTGGCACGAAATCTAGCGATCAGACCTTCCCGTGCTGGCAATCAGAACAAAGCAGCATGCATGCACGATGACATCGAGTACGCTGAAGATAACAGAACGACGCGGATAATTCGTATTTCGGGAACGGCAGGTTTTTAAGTTGCACAATCACCACTGTTCACCAAACTTGAAGTGGGCTAGATTTGGTCTACGTGAAGACGTCATACAGCTTTAAGAGCCACATAGGTTAAAAATAAAAAGTCTGGCGGACGTTGGACTACATGGTCTTAGTGAACTTTTAGCTGGAATGGCTAAAATTTTAGTTAGAAGGCCAGTCGCTACTGCTTCTTGGGCTTGACGTGAGCTTATCTTGGTATACGTGAATACATAGCTGCAATAATACGGTAGTTAAAAAAGCCTTAAAGAAATTAGGGCACACAGCCTCAGCTAGTTCTTATCAAAGAGAATTAGCGTTGCGTTATATATAATGCATTGTGTGGTTAAGAGTCATTCCAGCCATGGACTTCAATACATTTTGAAAACGCTACCCTCAGGGGCTGTGGTCGACACTAGTGAACAATCTGATGCGTAAACCTACGCACAGTAGCAGCTCGGTTGTTCTTTGTCGACAATCCCAAGCGAGTTCTGCACGAGTAGTAGTGCTTAGCTGCAGTACAAGATCACGCGCTCTGCTTAGCCGTGGTGGTCTGGTGGCTACGGTACTTGGCTGCTGACCCGCAGGTCACGGGATCGAATCCCGGCTACGGCGGCTGCATTTCCGATGGAGGCGGAAATGTTGTAGGCCCGTGTGCTCAAATTTGGGTGCACGTTAAAAGATCCCCAGGTGGTCGAACTTTCCGGAGCCCTCCACCACGGCGTCTCTCATAATCATATGGTGGTTTTGGGACGTTTAACTCCACATATCAATCAAACTTACGCGCTATAATTGCTATGAAGGAACACATAATACAGTTTTCGATCACACGAACACACACTAAAGACAGAGCAATTAAGAAGACCAATAATGATGATGTTTCTGCTTAACGTCCCAAAAGAGGCTGAGAGTCAACATGAGCTTCACTATATATGCTAACATCTCGAAGATTCACACGTTGAGACATTCTTTTGTTAAATCACGCATGTTCCTCTTATCATTAAGAGTGCTGTGCCTGAAGATAATCTTGAGTGACGCTACTTATCGTGCAATGTATGGGCTGTATTTGGCTCTATTTTACCAGTACGTTCTCCGTGCCAAGCGTTCCGAGCCGTGCGCTTTATTGTGTAATACACGCGTTTGTTTTGTCGCAATGTGTCGTGCTTGAGTGTGACCGCAAGCGGAAATGCACTTGTGCAATCTTATACGCCATGATGCGCCTTTCATTGTGAACTGTGATCCTTGTACAGAAAAATACGCATATTCTTTTGTTTCACTCTACATTGTTGTCCCCGAGTGTGCTTTGTTCGGATTTTTGAGATGCTGCTCGTCGCATGGACTGTGAATTTTCGTTCAGCATGAATGCCTCATCTGTATCAATCCTCTGATTCATGAAAAAGTTTTATGCTTCAATCGTAGGCATTTGAATGGCTTGAATACTTGTAAATGTGCATATTTGTGCGCGGACAGATTTTGAATCAAGGACGTGGAACGAGTGTGCGAGGGCTGTATTATACACCTCTGTATAGCCTTGTGTTAGATTTTTACTTCGCGACGACAACACCGCGCAACAAAGAAGGCTTAGCCAGCCCCCCCCCCCCCCCCCTCTCGCATTAAAACCAATATTTTTTGCATACACTTATTTTAGTAAAAAAAGTTCATGTACATCTGTCATCAATGAGTTAAGACGCCCAATGGGACCGTCGATATATGTATTGCCCGGCCCCACACTTCGTAAAATACAAACAAACTGCTTTTTTTTTGCGGAGAATTGGCAAACTTCAATGAACTCATTGCTTTATTAAAGAACACAATATAACGTTCATGTATTGGTACTGCTGAAACGAAGCAGGCCTACACTTTCCGCATGTCAATGTTCATCACAGAGGTTGGCTGTTGGAGGCAGCACTCATGTGGTCAGTTGGGTGCAACAAGCACGGTACTAGCCGACCGGCAGCCATCGCATGTGTATTCAGTGCCGTAGAGCGTGGCGATGCTGTTTGGTCCGCAGGCCGGGTACTGGCTGCTCTCCTTCAGACCTGTGAATGGGGTATATGGGAAGGTTATTGTGACTTCTGAGAAATGTTTCATATTTGTGGCGCGCTATTAGGTAAAAACATCTAGTACTAAAAAGAGACAAACAAAGTTCTCTATGCAAAAAACAGCAAAGTCTGTAGGCGGACATAGAGGTACCTTCATGGTATTCTGAATATCGTAAAGAGAGAGAGAGAGAGATAAAGATACAAGGAAAGGCAGGGAGGTTAACCAGACGCACATCCGGTTTGCTACCCTGCACTGGGGAAGGGATAAAGGGGAGAAAAGAGGTTGCACAAAGATGAGAAGGTACACACAATCACGAGTACACTCGGTGAGCACACACAGTTCACAGGCGGTCGCTCAGGTTTGTTGACTTAAGGTAAAGAAGCAGTGCTTTAGTTGCTTTCTGCGCAACTGAGGCAGATGCCCAAGGTCCTAGTATCTTCCGCACACAAAATGGTCCGGGGTCAAGTCGATTCAAAACCATCCGTAGCTGGCATCGCTGTGCGTCGTAGCAAGCGCAGCTGCAGAGGACGTGTTCGATGGTTTCTTCATCTCCGCAGTAGCCGCATGTGGGAGTGTCTGCCATACCAATGCGAAAGGAGTACACCTTTGTGAATGCAACACCCAACCAAAGGCGGCATAACAGTGTCGCATCGGAGCGGGAAAGTTGTGATGGTAGCTTTAGCTTTAGCGAAGGATCCAGTTCATAAAATTGACACCTTTGGAAGCTGGTAGACGACCAGAACGTGCGTGTGAGATCTCGAGCCAGCAGGTAAAGTTGTCTTGCTGCATCATTCCTTGATAGAGGAATCGGGACTACACGGGTTTCTTCATGGGCTGAGCGGGCTGCATCATCGGCTAGTTCATTTCCGGTAATACCGATATGTCCAGGCAGCCATTGATATATAATATCATGCCCTCGTGCTAGAGCTTCATGATGGCAATGTCTTATTTCTTGTACCAGTTGGTCATGGCTCCTCCTACGCATGGCAGACTGCAAACTCTGAAGCGCTGCCTTCGAATCACAGAATATGACCCATTTTCCTGGACGTTCTTGAACGAGATATTGTAAAGCAGCCCTTATAGCTGCAAGCTCTGATGCCGTAGATGTAGTCATATGTGACAACTTAAATTTGATTGTAATTTCTGCAGCCGGAATTACAGCGGCACTTGATGAGCTGCTGGAATTGGAGAAAGAAAGGTCCTAGAAGGACAGGAAAGACAGCCAGCTTGACTTCACGAACACCGATGGAACAGTGAAGCTAGGAGTTGCGTGCAGCGGTGTTGAATGAAGTGTGCATGATGTGGCATGAAGTGGGTGACTGAAGTGGCAAGAGCATTAGTGGGCGTCGTGGTGAGTTATGGGAGTAGTGATCAGAGGGAGGAGTGGTACTTATTCATAGTGAAATTTTCCCATTTTCTGTGGGTAAATCCCACTACAATATACGTCTCTCCTGCACACGAAAGCGTTAACCGAGAACAGTTTCACTCTAAAAAAAGGAAAACAAATATATAGGACCACAATATTTGAAAGTGAGAACACACGGGCTAGGACGAATCTATATTTAGTTCGTGCCACCCTGGATGCTGAATAGAAATTTATAATGGTGAGGTTTCCGAGTAGAAGACACAGGTGCGAGCGTAGTGCAAAAGTCGATGCATAGTTTGAAAGCTGAGCATATTCATCGGAGGCAAGTTCTTCCTTCTGCGTATCTCTCACGGTGTGTTTAATATGTGCTTATACATGCGGCAGTGTTCACTGCTTTTCGGAAGAGCACCGCAAAGACGTGTACTCACAGGTGACGTTGAACTGTCCGTAGCAGGGGCACTTGTAGCAAAAAACTAGATTGAAGACGTAGGCGCAAGTCTCATCTCCTTTGCACACTGGAGCCTGCAAATATTTGTTTCATATCGGTGAAGTAAAACGAGTGTCACAGCGCAGCCGTGTATGAACAATGAATAAACCGATTTCTAAGAAAATTACCTTTACACTGATTAATTAAGGTTGAGGTATTCATAGTGAAAACAGGACGTTTTGTTTGAAGCTAGCGAGATAATCATGTTCTAATAACAGAAAGGCGGCGTATCGAGAAGCCTGCGTTGTATTCACTTTTCTGCGATTTCACATTGCACTGAGCTGGAAATTAAATTGCGTTGTGCTGTACCTCTCTAATAGACAAATGAACGTTCACTTACGTTTGATGCACCGCATCGGTGAGTGGTATCTTCTAAATAGAGACCTGAAGGAATTGAAAGAGTAGAAACACGATCACTTTACGTCTGTACGATACAGAGAGAATAATAATAATGTGGTGCTCTGCTAGGGAAAAATCATAAATTTACTTTTGGGGGTCTAACTGACACGCTGGGATTATAGGTACTTAGTGGGGTGTACAGTAGCGCAGCTCTGTTGTGGTCTAGGCTAATTTGGACCACCTGGAGTTCTTCAACGTGCCCGTGGATGGAAGCATAAGAAGATTATTGCCATCTGCCCCGTCAAAATACGCCCTGCTTGGTTAAAAACCAAACCGACGTCCTGAGGTTCCGCAGCAGTACATGTTAGCCACTAAGCTATCATAATAACATACGACCAATATCTTGTACTTTTTTTGTGCGTTGCCTCAATTTTCTATTGACGCGTACTTGTCACCAATCAGCAATTTAAATACGTTCTGCAGAAACTCTTGTGAATGTGTTTAACTATATGCAAGTGGGGTGCCGTTGCCATCGTTAGATTTTTTGCGTGCTGAAAAAATTCGGGACTCGTAGCGCTATATTCTTTGAAGGTCAGGACTTGCATATCCTTCGTACTGGAAAAGTCGAAAGTTCAAGTCTTCAGTCAAAACGTGTGCACTATACATAAAACCCCCTGTATATTAAAAAAAGGCTTACGAGATGAAGTTTTTTATTTGATCAAGTACCCCAAGCCAGGCTTTCAATGCTTGTCGAATTGAAAACCCGGTCTCATGCACACTACAACATTGTTCTCCCAGCACAAAGCAAGGCAAAGAGGCACACGCCCGGCGGACACATAGCAAAGCCTGTAGGTCGAGAATAGTGTCACAACGTGAAAAGAACAGGACACAAGGCTTCCTTTCGGCGTTAACAGCAAGGTTATATTCACATACAAAAACAAAGCGCAAGAGCAAACGCGCAACGTCGTCTTCCTCGAAAAACGCCAGAGACTGCCACTCGTGATGCTGGCTTCTTCGTCCTTTTGTGTTTACGGCTAATAACCGTGACATTAGCCTCCTTCTCGAGAAGGCATCGTCCCAATGCTTCATCATCATGGTGGAAGGGTTATTAGTCACTGGCAGCCCACGGGTTCATTGGGACAAATAAGGTTTCATCCAAACTACGTGCACAACTTCTGGTGCATGTCCTTGGCGTCTTGGACATGGTGGACTGTCGGGAATCACCTCATAGTTAACATCACTGAGACGACGGAGGACTTTATACAGCCCAAAGTACCGTAAACATAGCATCACGTAAACATAGGGCCGAAATTCACGGGGAATATAATGGTATGGAACATTGCGCTCATATTCGCGGCATGAGAAAGGCAGGCGTGTTTAGATGCTGGGAGCCAGGCTACCGTGGCTGAAACGTTCGGTTCGCGCGATGAAATAGACCTATAACCTTTCAGCTACGCAAAAGTACGCAAAAGCTAATGCCAGGATTACTTATGGAGCTACCAACAGCTATTTTGCGCCCCAACACCACGGTACCATCTTAGGAGACGCCGTCATGGAGAGCTCCAAAACTTTTGAGTATGGTATGTTGCTTAACGGGCACTGACGTCGGACAGTACTCGGGCGTCTACCATTGTGCCGCCATTGAAATCCAACCACCAAGGAGGGGATCAAACCCACGACCTTAGGGTCAGCAGCCAATCATTGTAACCGCTGTTGCACCGGGTCGGACAACACTACCCCTAATGTATGCAGATGAATGATTTCACGTATAATAAAAATTCATCTATTCATTTGTTGTACAACTAGAATGCTGAATTCTCCACAAAAAGTATAAAAAAATTTAATGTACTGAGAAACCCGAGCAAAGTTGTTGCCCAACTGCATCATTTCATTGCGACAAAATGAAACGCCATTTACAGCAGTAATGGGCGATTTAATTTACGCAACTCTACTTACTATTTAACAGCCCTAGCAGCACGTGCTTACGCTAATATAATCGGCGTGTTCATTACATTGAGTGCAATGGCCTATCGTATATGCTCCCGAAGAATAGTTCTCATTCGTAACACCAGTAAAATAAATAGCCTACTGCGCACAATCAGCGCCACAATACGTAAGGGCAACAAGTGAGCGCCAAATGAGTATTAGTGCTACAAGGCTGTGTTCATTATGTGGGAATAAGAAATAACTTCGTACAAAGTGCACAATCAGGGCACGTCGCCATAGGTAGCAAATCTTCCATCTAAATATGTCTTTCTACTCTGAAGCGAATGTGGATTAGAGTGACCGAATGCTGTTTAAACTGATTACAGCTCAATGGTAGTTTTTTTGCGTATTAGCAAGATCCATGACTCATGCAAAATGAATATTTTTTAGCATTTATAACCATGTCATTGGTATTCGCTAATCGGTGTGTTTGCTTCATTCACTGGTCCAGATAAGAATCTTTTTTCTATGAAGAACCCAATCTAGAACCGAGCACGAGAAATGACCTTGCCACTTACATTCATACGGAGAACGTGGACAATCCATCAGGCGGCAGGTGTAGCCATCAGAGCACTGGATACAAAGAGAGGTTAAGTTAAAACGCCAGTTTGAGTTTTCAAAAGTAGAGTAGTGAGGGAGCACGAGCATCGATGTAAGAATAAAAATGGGTGCCAGTCGCACACGCGAGTTCCCCTACAGGTGGACGAACACGCAGAGTCATGGACAAATGAAATACGAACAAGTCAAAGGGAAGAAAATCCCGTTATTTAGTTCGCATTATCACAACTACACAATGTCACTACGTGGGCTTCTAGATTTATTTTGTGGGCTAAGGAACATTCACTACCAACGCAATTAACATACAGAGAGTGCTATAGGGTTGTAACTTGCGAAAGTTGTTCTACTTAGCAAAAGGAAAGAATGATGAGCAGGGCGGGAAGGTGTGAGGCGAGGCTGCATGGATATCACAATGTGACTATATAGTAACGAAATTGGAATAATGAAGCCTATAATTCCTTTGCAATTACTCGTGACAAAGCTTGTACGTACAATGCATGGCTAACACACAAAAAAATAATCCGTGCATTTTTGTTTATTTTGTGGGTTTTGTTGGCAAGACTCAATACAGACGATTATGTCGCTTTAGACAACTCCCCACAATTTTGTAAGAAACAACATCGAACAAGATACTCACGGAGCAGGATGTATCCGACACGTCAATACCTGCGAAAGAAAATGAACAGTGCATGGTTTAAAGGATCTGCAAGTTGATCATGTAGCCAGCTAGTACAAACGGTTGAGATTGCAGAAACAAAGTAAGGAATTGCAGGTGGCAGGAAGTTGAGCGTGCTTTTAACCTACGGCGGACTCAATGCGCATTTTGATTTTCCAAATGCAAAATCTTTCACGAGCGAAATTCGAGGGAACACTAGGGATGGGCCGAGCCTATACAAAACTAACAGAAAACAGGCAACTAACCACGGTACTGCTGTGTCAAGCCGAGCAGCGCCCGGTGCTTCTGAATTGAAAATAAGCGGTTTCGAGGCGCTAGTCACGAAACCATCCATTCCTTTGCTATACGTGTTACCATCTGGTGACATAAATAAAAAGCTTTAAAAACGGCGCACTAGTACGCCGATAAAAAGCGCTACATTGCTGGAGAGAAGACCTTCGTGCAATAGTGAAGAAGCGGGATGGACCATATGCATGAAGTTACGAGAAAAACCTTCCCTTCGCTCTTTTTATTACTGAAAGAAAAAAAGTGCGACCATTAGAACGCTCAGAAATAAAAAGAAAACGCGCATTTACCGTAAACGTTCACTTAGCCGTGAGCGCCCTCCACCCAGCCTTCACAAAGGAAGTCACCGCGAAAAGATTACATGTAAGCATTTTGTGAGGGTCATGCATAAGACTGGCAATACACGCATCGAACTTAAGTTGAATGAAAGAGGTGCTTACAGTATTTGTAGCTGTCGCAGTTAGAGTTCACCGACATGTTGAAGTGCTCGACGCATCGCTGACCGCCGGAGCAGTCAGAATCCTGCATTCACACGCAATTAGTCAGGGTAAGTACAACCCAAGATACCGTGAAATGGCTTAACACTGTGACTGGCCACCCTAGCGAACGTATGCCAGGTCTGGTGAGCCGCGGCTGTTATGTCAAGTGGGACAACTGAAGCTGTTCATGCAAGCAACCCATCACAGCCATTTCGTTATTGATACTGAAAATGTGCCATTTCGTAATCACTGTGGCGAAATGCGATTCAACGGTGAAAACGGTGCACCGAAAAGCGCAACAAGCAGGCGACAAGGATGGCGTGGCTGCTGTTTACAAGGGCCACGCAGGTATGATTCTCTCGCATTCGTTCACGCATGCGAGTCATGCGTGCTATAATTGCAACTACTGGCCGGGCATTTACAATGCGATTTCTGTTTATAGTTGATATAACGAAGCTCATTCATTCTGGAAGTCTCGGAATAATACGTCAGTTGCGCTCTTCCAAGTTGCGGTTTCACCGCTGAATTCGGGTGAACCCCACTACTTCATGATTACTATATAGAGACCAGCCTTTCGAAATCTCGAAGCTGCAATGGGTTCTTCGCATGAAGGGCTTTAATTCACCGACTGCGCATAAACGCTGAAGTTCAATAAATAAAACTTAATTTAATTTTAAATACCTTCCCAATTAGCTTCTTTAGCCATCTTAACACGCATGCGACTACAGGAGAAATAACTGAAGGCTTCAAGATAACATCGGTTTTAGCAATTTCTTTAGGATTTCGGACACATTCCTTTGCAACGCACGGTATAAACTGACTACTTTTCCGCTAGCACTGCATGGACCTTTGTCACTTAGGTGCGGCAGTGCTACTCGATAAGAGAACACTATTGCGAACTAAAAGACAACTAACAGGGAGGAAGGCGGAGATAGCCCTGTACTGGTTATTAACATTCGGTGCCATGAAACCCGGGAGTGGTCATTCCGGGACCACGATGTCGTCGGACGAGCGTGTTCCGAAAGCGTGCGGTACTGTCAGGGTCAGCGTCTCACTAAATATATCACTCCCGACAGGACTAATGCAGGACTCCGACGCTGAGACGCGCGAAGTCAACAGGCAAGCCTATAAGTCGATCCACCGTTAGGGAGAGTTTGTTTACGATGCGGTGCAGTTGATGCGGCTGAATCACTGCTGGTGCATGCCGATTTGCAGCAAGCGTTATGCGTTACAAGAGGCAGCAGTGTTGAACTGCTAATTATGAAACTTGACGGAGGCACCCCAGTTTCCTTCTCTGCAGCTGATAACAGCCGACCAGTCTTGGTTCTACGTTGACAGGCCTTGTGATGACATATCTGAGTTAGCCCAGTTGGAGGAAGAAGGCAGGATGCTGTCCGTCTCTGTCTTTTACAAAGTTCTGAACAATGTTCTGTATAAAAAAAAGAAAATCAGCCCTTCAATTTGCACTTCTCTGTGATAAGAGAAGGTAGTTCTGGCCACTCCTTGTTTTTTAGTTGTCAAGTCCAGATGTAAGTACGCTATAAAAATACACCTCAAATGCCTTTGAACTACCGATGTATATAGATAAAACTATTTTTGGGAAATACAGAGTTAATAGGTTGGTTATTAAAAAATTGATACCAAAATTTTGTTTTCGAATTTAGAATAAGTGACAGTCAACGTGACGGAAGAGTTTAACGCTACTTTTCTGGTAGATCAAGCGTTCTAAGTCAAGAAAAGTTTAAATATTGCCTAGCCTAGGCCTTCTACTTTCGAGTTAGTGGAGCCCATCTGTACCAGATAAGTACAAAATTCACGAGAACGTTTACTAGAAACATGACGCTACGATGAGCCGTGTTGAGAGAACTTCGAGGCTGTGTTGATATCTGTTTAGTTCCTTGAGCCATTCTACAAGTCTTTTTCATTTGAAGAGACTTGGCGCCTTTTTCTCGTTCAGAAAAGAAACTTATTGATGCAATTTTCCTCTTATGTATGTGACAATTTAACAGCCAAACTGGCATTGTGCTGTATACATTCAATAGGGTGAATCGTGTAAGTAACAGGCGTACTCATGCAATAAGTATTTCCTTTGACTTGGAAGAGGCCACAAATAAACACAATTTAAAAACGCAGCCTATAAATATTTATAGCTTACCGAGGAGCAAGTAGGAGCGCCGGCGGCAGACAACTGTAGCACAGCCACTGAATATTTGGGAAAAATAAACGGTGCTTCAAATTAACTCGGCTCATTTCGCAAGCAGTGGTACAGAAAATGAAACAGTTCCCAGCGTCTCTATAAACTGCGCTGAAATGCAAGTGACACCATGCATTGGAGGAC
Organism: Rhipicephalus microplus; assembly: GCF_043290135.1. Classification (NCBI taxonomy): domain Eukaryota; kingdom Metazoa; phylum Arthropoda; class Arachnida; order Ixodida; family Ixodidae; genus Rhipicephalus; species Rhipicephalus microplus. Next base: position 41,754 of record NW_027464615.1, on the reverse strand, counting down.
TCAGTATAGATTTTAACAACCAATGGTTCACGACCAACTATCGCGCTCAGTTTGAGCTGAACACAGCCAAGCGTGCACTGGAAGGTGGTGCGGGGGCGCCGATCATGGCATAGTTTCGAGATAGCTGCTTGTGAGAGTGTGCACCACCTCCTGTTGCCTGCGTACACCCTCCAAGTTATCCTTTGGTAATATGAAAGCGCGGTAGGGCGAAACGAGGGTGAGCATCAAAGCACGTCGAAACGATGCGCACTCGCAGGAAAAGAGAAACTATTTCCCGATAACATGCCACGATCGGCGCCACTGTACAATTTAACAGTGCACTTAGCCACGCGATACCGCGGTGTAACTCAAACTATGTGCTATAGTGCAGTCAGTGGACGCGGTGCTCCAGCGTGTCTGTATCATATTCTCACCAGAATACTAGCGGGGCCGAAACAGCAACACTTTGATCGGCAGAGCAATTACTGCCACCACTCATCTCTATGCCATAGCTGCCGGTCAATGTTCACTCGTAGGCTACGACGTGTTTCGAGTATGCCAAATGTAATCAGATAGAGGGAGTCAGCTGGAATAAATCATCTTCATACGGCTATTTAATGTCCACTGCTGGATGGAGGACGATCATAAATGAAGCCTCTTTCACGAGCCGATGACATTTTGGGCCTGAAAATATTTTTCTAACACTAAAAAAAATGAGTGCACGTGTCTCTTTTTTGTGGCTCCTGACTTGCCGCGGGAATTACTCCTTAAAGAGGCACACTAACTCTCTTGTGAGTCACATAACTCTCAGAAGAGCGTACAGTTACACCCCAAAGAGAGTTTGCGTGCCTATTTAGAGGGTATCATACACGTGGCAAGTCAGAAATCGCAAAGAGAAGTTTTGATTCTTTTTTTTTTTTCGTAGAGTGTACATCGAACTTTCTGCCGTCGTCGGCTGAGTTGCTCGCCTCTTGGTATTCACCTCCACACGCTCACTGACCACTGGTTATCTATCGTACGCCTTACGTGTTGGTCATGTCAAACGTGTGACTGATAAACGATGGTCAGGAAGAGCGTGCGGGTATTCGCGACAGGACGAAAAATATTTTTCGAGTGCTTGAACATGCCTACGCGCTACAAGAAAACGGCCGATTTATGCGAGGTTGCAGGTGTGGTTGTACAGCGGAACAGCGAACTAGAAAAACATCTGGAATGGTTTAGCGAGTACAAAAAAAATATATATAATTTATGCAATATAACCGTTCATATAACGAAATATCAGGCCTTTCTCGCCAAAAGCATGGGCCGATTAGGAAGCATGCCGTAGGGCAATTCACGAAAAAGTTGTAGCACCCGTAAATAATTAACGTGCACGAAATCTAAGCGCAAGTGAGTTTCGCAACTACTACAAGTGTCGTCGATAGCCGGTATGCGATTTCGTGGCCTCGTGCTTTGCGCAGCTTTGGGAATAGCGGAACAAATATACGGAACCATTATTGCGCCTGGACAGGGCACCGGCGGTAGATCAGAGGCGGCTGCAGACGAGCCCTTTTATCAACCGCTACCATCTGCACCACCCTTGGCCCGCGCTGAAACCGTCGCTGGTCTGGTCGTGGTGCCAGTACCAATGGACATATAAGGCCCATCTGCTTTAGGAATGCGCATGAAACAAAGATAGGGCACGAGAAAGAACTACGCCAGCCATACGTCCACAAAAAATTCAGAATGCCCTCAAACTCACTCATACACTTCTGTTCAATTGTTATTGCGCTGACATATTAACACTACTGCATTGATATGCGAGTAGACCAAATATAAGCGAGTCGACTTAAGGGTGGTAGTAGTATATAGTGCCTAAGTTGAGTAGATAAAACGATAAGTGGGCAAAACCACGCTCAGTTCACTCGAACTAACTCGTCGAATATACCTCGCCGTTAGGGTTCGCTCGAGCTCACGCTCATGAGAGTTTTACTCAAGCGCACTCACTCGTATTCAGATTCACAGAAATGTTTCTCAATCGGACTCACCAAAACATTACTCAACCCAAGTCACTCAGGCTCATGGCTTGATCCGAGGCGGAGTGAGATGAACTATAACCATAAGTTGGTGACCTCACTCACGAGTCGATTCTCTCGTCTCACGTAGACTCCGAGCGAGCCGTGAGTGAGTTTGAGTCAGTAATAGTTTGGCGAGTTTGAGTCCGATTGAAGGAAAATTACCCGAGTATGAGCCCGAGTGAGTTCAGGAAACTTTTCGTGGGTGTGGGCGAGTGCAAAGCGCAAAATATATTTGTTGAGCGAGTTCTACTTATGATTGCCGACCTGTAATCCTATCTACTTGTCTCCAGCATTACTTATTGTCAGTCTGAACTGGATTTCATGGTCATACTTGCGTGTGCTCACGCGTATTTCAAGGCAGTATTGTTTATACACCATTTCAATATTGCTCAGAGGCGCGAATTGGTGGGAAGATGCATGCATTCATGCCTTGTACTCTCAACCACCAACACCGCCAACTTGTCCAAGAAAGTTCTCGAACAACATCTTTATATCTTTCAAGAAAAGTGTCCTTACTGGTTTTCAGCCACTCGGAACTCGTACTCGCAGGTACTAATCAAAAGCGGCCAAGAACACCGATAACGAGACATATTGATAGTAAAGGGCATTGACACCATAATCAAAAAAGTCAATTCCAGGCTAACTGACTCATGAGTCGACTCAGTCCGAGCCGCGAGCTTGAGCGAGTGGGTAATATTTTGGCAACTTTGAGTCCGAGTGAGCCCGGTTGATGAAAATCTTTGCGAGTCCAAGTGAGTGCCGCTCTGGAAACCTTTGGCGATTCCGGGTGAGGCCTAAGCGCAAAATATAGTTAATGAGCGAGTCTGAATGAGCTGCACAACCTTTGCTGTTCTATGCCTATAAGATCTGCTGAAGTACTTTCTTAAACTGCCTTGCGGGAGCTTCGTTCAGAAATGTCAAGCCACTCAGTGAGCGAGGCCCAGGAACACAAGATAGTGGGTAATCTAGTGGACCAGGGTTGTCACCGAGGATCTGGGATCTTTCCCCTAGCAGGGGATTCCTGGCACCCTAGCTTCTAGCACAGTAACTATCATTGCACAAATAAAGTTTCTTCAACTCGTCTTCAACCCCCCACAGCGCATAGTGGCTCTAACCGGAGACACGTATGACCGGCGACAGATTCCTCCAAGGAAAGAACATTGGTAGACCAGCATACAATTGTGTATTTGAATCCGGCAGCAGTTAAAGATAGCGCTGATTGAAACTTGATAGTTTTCAGAGGTCTTTACATAACTATTTCAAACGTTTCGATAAAAACTATTCGTAACTCTGCTTTACGAGGCCATTGTGCTTCCTGCAGGTGTGCGGTTGATGCGAAAGCAAATGACTAACATACTTTTACGTTGTTCAAGAGAGAAAGGGTTAAGCTATTCATGGTGAAAGAAACTACGTGGAAAGAGTCTCTCAGGCAAAGCAATTGCCGGACAGGTCTTCCAGGCTGACTCCGCCTGCGGCAAAATCAGTACCACCACCAACACCATCTGCCCTGTTTCAGCACAAAAAAAAAAAAAAAATTGCAGGTCATCAAATCCGGCACGAGTGTTAAGTGCGCAAGTTCATTGTTTGGGAATATATTGCTAGGACAGAGTAATAAAATAAAATAAAGTAGGTGAATGTAGAAACGAATGTGCGTATAACATCTTTTTTTTCTTAAAAGCGCACACATACGTTATTACAAGCGCCATCATCAATGAACAAAAAAACTGCAAAGCAGCAAAAAGCAGCAAACTCGGACGTCCCTTGAAATGCGTCATGCATCCGCTTTGCGACAGAATGAAATGTGTTTAAAGATATGCTGAAATTTACAAAAAGTTTCACTGTCATTCGCCAAATGCGAATCTTTAGAAACGCTGAACGCTAACCCAGTTCAAAAATTCTTTCCTCTCCATTATATACGATTCATGTTCACCTATGCTGCACCAAAGATATACCAACGATGGTTGATAACCGTTAACTCTTGGGGTTCTACGTCCCTAAAGCCGACTGCGATTATGAGGAACGCTGTTTTGGGGGCACCCAGAAATCCTGAGCACCATAAGCTCTTTAACATTCAACTAAGTAAATGGGTCTAACAATTCGCCACCACTGAAAGGCAGCCACCACAACTAATTGAGATTAGATCCTGCAAACTGTGGTTCCAGTAAGCCAGCAAGCACCATAACAATCAAACCATCGCGACTGGTGCAAACGACAATTTCTGGCGGAGTGTACAAACGGTTTGTCAGCATTGCCAGCTGTTTTGGGTGTAGCTCGTCAACCACGAAGGCCGACGTGCTTCTTGCTGTTCACGCTTACAGCCTGGTGCTACCCGTAAATGACATTTACCGCACTGACAGAGCAGCCATGGTCTTACGACATGGCCGCGCAAGAGCAAGTGGTGGGCCGGCCCTTCGTTTTAACCCTAAATAGCATCACTATTATTCCGAGGCCCCCGGCCGCTAGCACTACAATGAACCTCAAAATGATAAAGCCTGTTTGGTATTCGGTAAACACAAGTACCTATACTTATTGTTACCCCCCGCTCGCAGAACACAAGTAACAAGGGTAATTCACTGACAACGTACCTAAAGCAGCCGCGACGAAGGTGAGAGCGATTTCCTTTCTGAAGACCATGGTGCCACCGCTGAACAACAGATGCGTGAGACACACAACGTAAACTGATAGACTGCGGCAAACACCGACACACACGGGCTGTTACCCTTGTGGACTAAATATATACCTGGCGTGTGTGACACACGCGGAGGCCTACGTTGCCCCACCAGGTGGACGAAGCCACGTGCCAAACATTTCTATCACTGGTTCATGCAAGTTTGTTCTGAGTAATTCAGTGCGCAGCGTTTTCCAATGCCGGTATTGCACGCCTACGCGCTGACGCTTTCACAATGCCCCCTCTCAAAGACCAAAATAAATGTGTAATAAAAGTAGTTACGAAGAAAAGGCATACCGGTTTTAGATAAGCATAAACACAGTTCGCAATGGTATTTGCCGTTAACAAGTGGTTCAGACAAGGTTTAAAGCAAAAACATACGGAAGACGCTGATGTGAGCTGATGAGTTGTTCGAGTTGTTTCTACTCTCGCTTTCAGTGTTCCTGTAAAATAAATGACTTATTCTACACCATAATTTTTTTTATTCAAGCTCCTCTCTGCTTCACTAAATCACTCATATAATGCACGTAAAAATTATTGCAGCGAAGCTTCGCATAACAGCGCGTCTATGTTTTGTAAATTGTATACCTCAGTTATGCCGGAAGCATGATAGGTATACGGGAAAGGCCTAACGTGTATTCGGTTATCTTCAATGCATTAATAGGGATCTGTTGAATACTCTTGCACCGATAACTCGAGCAACCCATATGTTACCCGCAAGAAACAGAACTGCCCCCATGACTCTGTACCATTTACACCAATCAAAGCCTAAGGTGTCTACTTACAGCCATGTTCCGACGATCACTTTCGTTCTTACAGTGAGCGTTACCATCGGGCAAAAAGTTTTAAGACTTACGCTCTATAACGCCTATTACTTTTCTCGTACAGACGTCACCTTTGTGAACGGGAACGCGCGAGTGCAAAGCAAATAGCCTCGTATCCCACTTGTAAACAGTGAAGTGACGAATTGAGACAATAAAAGAAAATAGTCGTTCCATAGCATGCACAATGTGTTCATCTGATGCCCTCCTTCTTCTTGCAGCATTTCTTCTTACTTTATCACCTCATTTTGTTGTGGCATAGCAACTATCCTAATCGAACGCAACCGTTATTCACTGAAATGTCCCAGACAGATGGAGAGAATAGCGTAAAATAAATACACATTGGTGACGGGAGTGTAAGCCGTATATAGACACGGGACAACATCACCCTGCCTTTTTATTTCATATTTGGCCGCTGCACTGCGCCTCATTAAAAGTACAGAGGGAAGTTTTCCGCCACACGTTCCAGTGTTATTTTTCATAAAAAATAAGGCTGCTCTTTCCTACTACGTTTGCAATGATTTTTTCCCTACATCTGAAAAACTGGTTTGGTTTGCCGTCGCCCACACGTGATGCGTTACTAGGAAAGTGCGTGTAATGTAATTTTATTTTCAGAAATTATCTCTCAGAAACGGACAGCAAACGCCGTTTTCAGCCTCAAGCTGCAAGAATGAAAAAAGAAGCGAAACTCCGTCACCATGATAAGAAAGATGATTAGACAACATGAAGCCAGTGTTGTCTACTCAGCATTTTGCTGATAATCAGGGCACGTGTTAGATTTTTGGAACTCGACGACAAGTTTAGTACTATGGTGGGTGTCATTAGGTGACCAATAATATGGGCATTCGCAGGGAACTGTGGGATACGAAGGCTTCTGGTTCGACGCACCACGCAGGTTAGCAGCGGCACGCGCACAATTTCGTACTGCTTCGTTGAAAAAAAGCACCTCTCCGTGCAATGTCAGTGCCTTAGAAGTTGGTTTTCGGTTTACGCTAACCGTGACTGTGACGATGACAAGCTACGAAAGCCATGAATGGTAAGAAAACTTTTTTATCGCACTAAATTTATCTGCAATGTTTTTATGCTGCTCGGGGGTATACTGTCAGTTTGGCTAGCACATCAGTCGGTACAGAAAACAGTTTTCAATGTATGATACGTTACTGCAGATAAACATCACCATTTTAAAGATCTCGGGGAATGGGGATGACTGTAGCAGTGTGCTAAGAGTTCATAAGAGCCTTCAGCGCGCTATAAGATGCATTTCTTAGTCGAAGCGAGATGCTTATTTGAACGCTGATCTTGATCAGGTTGCGTGGCACGGCGGCACATAAACATTACAGTCAGACATAGACGGCGCCGAATATTTGAAACCCCATGCTTTTTCAACGCACTTCTTTCTTTGGGTGCCCCGCCGCGGTGGTCTAGTGGCTAAGGTACTCGGCTGCTGACCCGCAGGTCGTGGGTTCGAATCCCGGCTGCGGCGGCTGCATTTCCGATGGAGGCGGAAAAGTTGTAGGCCCGTGTGCTCAGATTTGGGTGCACGTTAAAGAACCCCAGGTGGTCGAAATTTCCGGAGCCCTCCACTACGGTGACTCTCATAATCATATGGTGGTTCTGGGACGTTAAACCCCACATATCATTTCTTTGGGTGCCATCCTGGCGCAGAGTTTGACTAAAATAAACGCAAATGAACTCGTGCAGCGCTTCGTGTAATATGGGTGCAATTGCCGGCACTCATCATATGGCAGGTAGATTTCGCCCGTGCGTTCCCATACTATCTTTCCTAGGTGCACCTGCGTGACGAGTTGTTTCTGAATATAATATTCGCAGCAAATTGATGCGCATGTACACACCTGGGATATACATGTACCAGTGACAAAATGGTTTTCGCACACTATGGCTTCCTCAAAGGCTACCTGTCACTGTGGCTCTCTTCACAGCCGTGGCCCACCTCATTTTTTTAAAGACGATAGTCTTGCTTCGGGACCTTCGACACAACAATTTTGGCCTGTCTGTCTGTCTGTCTGTCTGTCTGTCTGTACAAATGTCTGTTTGTACATTCTTAACGGCATCGGGTACTTGAAACGGCCTACCCCATCCGCAGCGCCCACCTATGTTGCTCAAGGTTGAGCGTTCATGCCTGTGCAATTGTCAATCAAAAAGGAAATATTGCGCCTGTAAGCGGCACCACAAAAACGCGTATATATTCTGCATGTTAGTCCTTTACAAGAAAAGGCATACATAAATAATTTTAAGGACCGTAGCATTTATCACGCTGCGCTGACCATGCAACGCTTGCACGAAAAAGCGACTGTTTCCAACGCTTTGCTAAGACGAGATGATGGTGGCACCTACCCATCGCCTTGCGTTCTACACCTTATCACCTCTGAGATAGGCGCGTACACCCGTCACAAAGCCACACGCTTTGTTTTCTAGGACAACTGCCAGATGGCGCTCATGTCTCACGTGTGACGTGACTTGATGCGCTCGTTCGCCTGAACTGCACGCTCGAGGCACTCTAACGCAGTGCCTCCAGAATACCATTCACCAAATTTCTTGTGCAGAACATGAAATAAATGTCTTGTTCACTCTCTCCACACGCCAGATTATCGACTTTCGACGACATTTGCAGATTACATGCAGATACGGGGCAAATTTTTTCTCCATTCCACGGGGATTGACACCTGCGTTTGCCCTTCACGCTCGAGTTGGAGCAGCCAATGGCTGATCAACTGATCATGGTTTACCAGGACGAAGATAAACGGGCGACCGCGCACGCGAATCCTGAATAATCTGAAGCTCGCGGCGAAGCGGTTCGCCGTCGTCTACTCTTCTCGAACCGGAAGCCGGCAGTGGACGGTGCATACCACAACCACAATCGCTCGCTCTTTTACTGGTCCCCTATTTGAGATACTATGCTTGACGCCCCATGTACGCAACTGGATGAGTAGGGACAGTTTTCTACAATGTAGTTTTCTGCAATATAGAAGAGTGGCTAGTCAGCCTAAGATGACGAAGGTGGTGAAGCGGAGCCTTGCTGAACATCTGCTGAAATTCGTACAACAAAGCGTTTCCAGGCTACATGGAGCTGAAAGAACGAAGCTCAGGCAGATCCACGTACTAATTACCACTCTCATCCCAGAGAAGCGCGGGAAACGCGTACGCAGGCGCAGTGTGCCTGTGCTCCTCTCTTTGTCCCCATTTTAGCGCAATTCATACGAGGACGGGGAAACAGCTCGCCTAGCAATCTGGACAAGCAGAAAAAAACAGCGCTGTAAGACGGGACTATGAAAGGACCCCACACTGCGGAGCCGTGGTCTGTGTCCATTCCAAGCCCCGTCTTTCAGCGCGGTTTTTTTTTTACTAGAGAGAATGAACCAACTAGCTCTTATGCGCACCCTCTTATCGTCCAGCAAGCTACTTTTCTGCAGGGCACCATTCCTATGATGGACGAAGCATTAGGCGTTGCAGATCCCGTAAACCGTGACTAGTGCAAGAGTTATCTTTGAAGCCGTATTATGACAACCTTTGGAGGAGGGGTGCTGTAGGGAAATACATCTACCTATAACTACAAACATCACATATGTGTTGTAACGGTGATGATTCAGGTTTATTTGCCTCTGCCAACTTCGCCATTTGTATATAAAGTGGTAACGCACACACTGAAAATAGGTTGGTTTCAACGGCACCTTATGCTCTGGACTTCAGTGGTTTGCCACTGCCTGCGGGATTGCCGGCAGCTTACCTTGTTGTGCAATGCATCCGCGATCAACCCACCCTTAACCATGCTATGATGTCGCATGATGACGACGTCAAGTGATATTACGTGACAAGATGCCACTGTGACACGACGGCGAGGTCATAATCATTTCACGAATTTCAGTGATCTGTGACGTCCTGAGAACGTCATGGGGTGACCTAACCAAGTAATGATTCCTTGCTGCCCTCATGCTCAGTTTCCGCACCACTCAATTTTTGTGTTTGATAAGGCATTTAAGGCATTCGCTTTGATAACCTCCATTCAAACCAGTGCCATTGCCCGAATGTGAAGTTGGCCTATGCAATGTTAAAAAGCTGGCTGCTCTAGTATACTTTTTCTGCTCTTATTTCTGGACTGATTACATATACACACGTGTATCAGCACAATTATTTTAAGAGGTGATAAAAAGTTCAGGGGCAATGACGTCGTTGCCCGCGTCGTGTGGTCTATGTGCAAGTGAAAGCCGGAGAGGGCCGCATGCCATGGTGAGAGGAAACGCGCGGGTGCTTTTCCTACAGAACTAAATTGCAATGGGCTCGACACATCACTGGGATCGCCCCACCGTGGTGGTCTAGTGGCTAAGGTACTCGACTGCACTCTAAGCCAAAAATGGCCAAAATGGGAGCAACGGCTGTTTTTACTCCTTCAGACCGACTGTTACTCTCCGAAAAGACCAAGCGGAACAAGATGGCCGACTTGTTCGAGAATGGGGGAGCAACTGTATTCATCTTAAGTTTGTAAGGGAGCAACGGAAGGAGGAACCGCTGTAAATGCTCTCGTCATGCAACGGTTACTCCCCGGCAGGACACCGCACACAAATATGCAAGCCACCCACATTGATATTCATGGGCCAGATTATTGTTTGTTCTGTGTGCCAAACTTCACCAAACCAAAACAGTGATTTATTTTAGCATCCGTAGATAATAAGATAGCAGCGCTGGCTGAACACAGAAGGCCTGAGAATACAGTACGGCAAATACCTAACACACGCAGCAGCAGAATGGAGAGTTGGCACGTCAAAGCGGACCGAACGCCGAAACACGTGCAAAACAACAATAAAAAAAGCCATGACACGCCGTTCGTCCGCGAAGTAAGGGCGTCAAAGTCGATCAAGCACCGAAACACGTGCATAAGGAGCCCCCCCCCCCCCCCCCCCGCCCAGATATATCGGAGAAAAAAAAAAAAGCGGACCCAGACGCGCTTCTCATCAGCCATACACTTAGTAGCACGCTTCACCGTGTAGTTTGAGGGCAGAATGACAAATCTGCGCCATCTGCGCCCACACGACAAGTGTGGCGCTAGTGTAGCAAACGATGTAAGTTACAAAGTAATTTTTATTCAGTGTTTATGTAGACTAGCACTAAATAAAAATTACACTCAACTTTTTATATTTATTATGAGTTTTAGTGTACCTCAGTTTTTTTTATAATTGTATTAGGAGAACACACTGAAATTATTGCGCTGACGCCTGTGCTGCCACTGCTCGACGTTTTTTTTTTTTTTCGGCGCAACTAGGTTCGCGTTCGCACTACTTACTCATCTTCATATGGTCTGTGGTTGGCGAGCACATGGACGTGCGAGCTTGTAAGCTATGTTTTGATCGTGTGTGTGTGTCGCAGATTTGCGTTTCTGCTTATTCGTGATGAAGGTTAGTGTATATTTATCTTTATGGAGCGCGAAGTAGTTGTGGATTTTGCTGCTGGGTGGAACAAACACATCGTAAACACGTCTTCAGCTATCTGCAAGCCTGTTCGCTCGTCGGACAAAGGACTGTGCATGCATCAGCGTGCAGGTGAGTGGCATTTCCAGCAACATTTAATGCTCTTACAATACATTGTTGAGTGGTTGCGCTATTGAAAGAGAAATGATTTGCTCTTATTCACCGTATCCATTGCTAGCCGTATCGGACTAAATTACCTCTATTACCGCCTGCATACCCTCTTGCTTCCCCTGTCACCACTGCAGTGCCAGTGTACTTTTGCAGTTAAAAGTTCATTTCCGCAACACTACCTTGCTTGAAAAAACATTGGGGCGGGGTTGTAGCTGCATTCATACTGGCACTTTTCTACCATTGGCTTTATGTAATGTTAACGGCTGAGTGTTGGGGCCTTGGGCCGCATTTTTTAGAGATGTAAAGTGTATGTAAATCAGTAAGTGAACAAATCATTGTCGCATCACTTCACTGGCATAGCCAGGCGGTTGCACAGAATTTTTTTAGGCCGGGCGTAGGGAGCCCAAATTGACGACCATATTCGCTTGCCCGGCCTATTCAGATAAGCGGACCCCCCCCCCCCCTCCCCGCACGCCTAAAAAAAAAAATCTGCCCACATCACTGCGTCACTTGCTTCACCTCTGCGCTGCACGTACTATTTTATAAGCGCACCATCAAGCGAGCAGTTTACATATTGACAGAACAATTGGAGGAGGAATGACCCAAATCTTTCAGATTTCTTTAGTGATGTAAAACCTTAGCAAAACTGAATATTGTAAAAGACAATCATAAATGCTGTATGTTCTCGTTAGTGCTGTAATTATTCTGCATCATGAAATCTTTGTGCGCTGTGAAAACTTGGCATGCCGTTGAAGTCACATATCGACGTTAATACCAATCAACGAAAATTTCGACAACCTCAATAACGCTGTTTGAGATTTGCCGCATGCACATAATTAGGCTGATTCCCACTTGGCTGTTCTTAACCTGACTTCACTGCTACCAAATAAAACAATATTTGATGCATGTCTTTTACTTTTTTTTCAGGGATATGACACAAATTTGGTTATACTGCAGATAAAGATGCTCCCAACGATGCTAAAGTACAGAAAGCAAGTGAATTTTGGTAAGTGCAGACTTTTTGTACTACGTATATGAAAGCATCGCTTTTTAGGGGCAAACTGTGCATGTGTTGGCCAGAGAATAGTTCATTATGCCACATGGTTACACTGGCACTGACAATTCGACATGGCTCCGCTGGCCCGTGTGTGTGCTCACACTGTTACCGTTAAGATAAAATGTTTATGTTTTTATTGCGGCGATTGCTATTTGTACTAAAAAGCCAACTGCCAAGATTTGTTTACGCTGGTACTCTTAAAAGTATGCTTTCCCTATTTACATGGATTTTGGCTTGCACAAAGCATAACACTTGGGCCTAGATTCACAAAACTGTCCATGCGCAGGCCTTCATAACAGCATTTCTTGACTTGCCTTTACCCTGTTTTCTGCAGATGTTTCGTGGGTTTAAAAGTGCCACAGCATGTTGACCTCCCCCACTCTGAAATATTCGCGTTCAAAGTTCCGCAAGAGTGGGCTTAACTTCCTTGTGCACCTCTTTGCTAGTCCAAGATACTGAAGTGTTATGCTCTTACTAGAGGTGGCAGTGTTTCTAACGTTTGTATTTCCATCACATTGACCAAGTATGCGATCTTGGCTTGACTGGTAGCACATCCTCAACAAATGTCTTTGTGGCACATGTAGAAGGCAGTACAAAATAAATAGGCAGACATTCACACCGGGAGCTAACTTCTAATAATGTTTTTTTTTTTTGGAAACCGTGGTGTGCTTATTCCAATTGGTCTAACAAGCAGTAACCTGTTTGGCTGTGAACCAACAAGACGTTGAAGTAATAAAAGCTTCACATCTTGTTGCTCTCAAATATATATGTATTGGCAAGCTATCTGTGACACTGTCAAACAAAGAATCAGAATATCTGTGCATGCCTTAAGATATGTTGCTTCGTTTACATATCTCGTGGCTGTGACTCGTCAACCGAGTGAACAAATGCACCCTAGTTTTCTAAATTTAAAGCAATTTTTGAACGTAGCACGGTCTACATTTATTTGTCTATAGTTTTGTCCAGCCGTTTGCGTCAGGTACAAAGAAATATACTGAAGATTATCATGTAGCCTCTGCAAATGGTTGCTTTCAAGCAGGCTTTGCATGCTTGGCTTGTGCCTACAGGTATTGCACAATTCAAGACGCAGCAGCGTACGATAGAACAGCAGAATCGAGAGCAACTATGTGCACGAGCTAAATAAGTATTTTAACATAAGAGGACAGTACGTGTTATTTGCCATACACATGACCTCATTTAGAATGCCCATTGGTGAATGGGCTCATAGAAATGTCACTCAGCTGTGTATAGGAAACAAGTTAACTGAACCTAAGGGTATCTTTAACTGCTACAAATATGCCTTGTTGAGGTGCTGCACATTTTCTTCCAGAATATTGCTGTCTGAGACATCATGTGAAGAGCGTCTACCACATCAGCATTTATATGGCTTGCCAAGGAACGTTTGGCCGAACCTTCCTTTTTTTTACATTTCGTTTTGCAGTAGACATCCTAGAATGTAAGCGCTGCTGCAGTGTGTGTGACTGATTGTTATGAATTGATTCTGGCATGTTTAACCTCACACTTCTATTTTTTTTCTTGCAGCAATGAGATGCTTCACATATGCCTGCGGTGACGTTCTGCTGCGCTAGCCGGATGGAAACACCAGCTGCGAAACTTGAGTTCTTCAGAATTGGAGAAGTTGCCCTTCTCTCACCAATGATGACACAGACTGCCCTATGCTAGAAATTCAAGATTGTTTTTCCACGGATGACGCAGAAAACCTTTAATGTATTATGGTGTTTGTTTAGTGCTGGCTGTGGTGTGGCGAAGTCTACTTTTACGTGTGGTCACACGTCGCCTCATAAAAAGAACAACAAAACATTTATTTTCCTTTCAATATTGTCCACTTTTTGTGTTAGAAGCACCCAAGCAGTGCTCTTCCAAGGAGCTCTCGCCATGTGTTAAGCGTGTGACAGCATACTCGAGATAAATACTCATTTCCCCAAGGAGTAACTGGAAGCATGTGCAGTTGGTTTTCAAAGAGTAACTGCGAACACGTGGGAGGAACGGTAAAGAGTAACTGTTGCTCTTAGAAGAGCAACTGGTGGGAGTAATGGTTGGTCGGCAGGGAGCAACTGGTGGGAGTAACTGTTGGTCTGCAGGGAGGAACTGGAGGGAGTAACTGTTCATCCCCCGAAGGAAGAACTGAAAGGAGAGCAACGGTTCCTCCCTCTGCAGTTACTCCTTTTAGGAGAGTAATGGGAGTGGCAATGCAATTGCTCCCTGAAAGGAGCAACCCCTATACCCCTGTTGCTCCGTTTTGGCTTAGAGTGTGCTGACCCGCAGGTCACGGGATCGAATCCTGGCTGCAGCGGCTGCATTTCCGGTGGAGGCGAAAATGTTGTAGGCCCGTGTGCTCAGATTTGGGTGCACGTTAAAGAACCCCGGGTGGCAAAATTTCCGGAGCCCTCCACTACGGCGTCTCTCAATCATATGGTGCTTTTGGGATGGTAAACCGCAAATATTAATCAATCAATCAATCAATCAATCAACATAACTGGGGTTATCTTAGGGACCCTAGACTGCGCTCTTCACTTCACGGAAATTGAATCAATACACAAAATTCTTTACCTCAGTATTTTGTCAAGTTGTGCAAAGGTAGATGCTGAAGTAGTTAGCGGCAAGAATCACTTCGTACAGCGCTTGAATTTATTGCTAAGGTATTGATTACTTCGCCCATATCTGGCGAAACGGGGACTTTTAATTCGATAACTCATTGTTACACTTTACAGTCACTCATACTTGTGATTTCCTTCTTTTTTTTTCAACCAGTAATAAATCCCCAACTGCTCAACTGAGCCACAATTATGAAGGTTTCCTTCGTTCGCAAGGGGTGTCCATCATAGGTCGCTCACCTTCCGCCGATATTATATCCCGCATAACATATCTTTGAAACATTCGCTTGCGAGCAGCTTTAGTTTGTAATCGTTTTTTGCCAATGATGACATAATGCATTTTGTGGAATCAAGAGTAATCCGCAACCAAAGGGTGCCAGCTACATAAAGGAGTACTGCACGATTTGAAATCAACGCAAAAAGGTCATTTTTCGTTTTCTTGGCACGCAGTGTCAACGCTGTCCACATACCAGAGTCAGACTGCAATGAACATTCTTCCGAGGAGTCAATACAGTTTCCGAGTTGATGAGCTCCACGTCCGGACGCACGTCTGCATGGTTGACCTCCCTGCCTTTCATTTGTTTCCTTCCACCTCCTTCTATGCGTCCTACATTTAGTATAAACTGCAGAAGTCACTCTGAGGGTCACTGGACGACAATTAACATGTGGTGGTGACGTGCACTACGAGGAGATGGCAGATTTGCCGTTAGTTTGTCGCCAGTTGATGTCTTCCCGTGGCGTCACACTGCTCTCACACTTCCTTGAGAAGCCCCTTAATCAATACTTAAACTGAAATTGCTGATTTATGGTAGCAGTTTTCAAAATATATCCAACATACTCAATGTATTCCAACATTACGACGCTCCTGTAAAGCTTCCCGACGCCAGTGCTTTTATTTGCAGCAACAGTCTGAATTTCTTTAAAATTCGTGTCGAGCACTCGCGCGCGTTCGTGTGTGAGTGTGAGATTGTGTTCATCACGATCAGTGCACAAAAAGCACAAAAACACAAGAAAGTGCACGACACACGTGTTGTTTCTGCGTGTGTGTTGTAATTATACAATGTAATATATTGTAAGCACGTAACCACTCTCCCTTTTTCCCAACTGGCATGAACGTTTCGCCGTCTGCACAACTATTCCTTCAAACAAATTTTCGAACGCACGAACGCAATCATCTTTCAGCATTCTCCAAAGATAAGAAAACAGCCCTGAATGTTAGACGATCACAAAAGAAGAAATGTCTTCCTTTGAATTCGTCTTAAATTCAGTGCTGTTTTCCCTTTTTTGCACACCGAACCAATTTGCCCAAGCCTTGATCCTAGTAATCATCAGCATTGCCCGTAGGACTTGAAATAATTAATGGTCTTTCTGATAATGTCCACATTAATGGCCCTACATTGTCTCGGCCCGAATGTACGGTTTGTTCATCACGGGTGGTATTTTGTGAGCGTTCTATCTAGAATGAGTGAAGGATTGGACAAAAGTACGAGAGCAAACGAACAGCCAATAGAATATCTGAGAAAGTTCAGAATGCTTTGAGTGCATGAGAAAATATAGAATACAGCTCAGCATCAATATTGACAGGCATTGTTTTTCAAAGCTTGAAATTGCAGAGCGGGGTGACTTCAAGAATTAATGTGTAATAATGTGCTGAGTGGATACTAGGTGGGCGTCGCAGTTTGATGAGCCATTCAGTAGTAATTTCGCGTGCGTGCTTAAGATAAGCCAGACGCAAAGCAGACTAATTTATTTCTCAGGGCTCAAAGCGCATAATTTCAATCCAATACACTATATCCGCCACCGTTTTGTATTCATTCTATTGATTGAACGGGGGGCTTCCGTCCATTCGATGCACATTCCACGACTATTCTCACGTCTCGACCGTCACTACAGCCTCGACCGATCCTGTGTGACTCCCTGCCGTCCTTTTGTTCGACCCTTTCCTTATTTTAAATGGAACGCTTAGAAAAAAAAACTCGTGGTATTTTTATGCCTTGTGGCTTCTGCCTACAATTAAATTCTATACATGCTCTTTGATAACTGTTGTATATATTGTTATAATACCCTTACAAATTAGCTTTCTATATTCTGTTTATAGAACGTTTGCTCTCGCTAAGACGTACGCTATTTTATCGTTTTACCTATTATAGCATGCATACCAGCGTTTTAGTGCTTCCACTTACCTTATCATATATCTACAGTGGAGTCCCTATCACACACAAGATACTTCTTCTGGAGCCTGTGGGGGTGTTGTGAATAAATAAATAAATATTCCTATTTGGTAACTATATGTCTGGGAATTTTGTGTAATTAGGGATATTTTAATTATTTCAGTTAGTTCTAGTAAGATGAATAAAGGTTGCCTAAATCTGCAGCCAGGTTATCGGGCCGAATTTCGCCTAAAGTATAGTCCTACCTGAGCGAAGATAGTGACGTTTATTTGACTTTGTACAATGGGCGATATCAACATCGGAGACATTCCAGAAGCGGACGCATGTTTTCGTTCGCTTCTCACGGAAGTCAAAAGTGACTTCAGGGTCCAGGACTGATTGTTGGCGGAGTAAGAACTGCAGTGGCCGACTTGCAGCCGTCGCAACTGTATTTCCGGTGGCCGCTGACTTCTGCAATGGCATTCGGCCCACACGCTCTATGTTGCTTGGTGATCTTGAGACCTGCAAGTGGCAGAAGTGTCATGTCAAAGCTAATGAGCAAACAAGGATTCACGCTCTTGTAGTAGCGTCATAACGCTTAGCCTAAATGTAGGAGGAATGATCTTTTGCTACGTCTGCGAGGAGAGTAGAAAAGAAAACACAAAAGGCCGAGAGGTTAACTAGACTATGCCCACTGTGCTACTCAATAAATGGGAAGCGTTATAATTGGAGACCGGAATTTATGTAAATGCCTATTTCGTTGCTTGTTTTCCCATTGTGGCGTTCTGATATATTATCATGAATCAGAGGTTAAGAAAGGCTTTTACAGTGCTTTTATAGTACCTACGATTGGCTGTTTTGGGAAATTCGGCCTAGAGATTTGTAAGCGCCTATAAATAGCTGTTTCCAAAAAACAGCGCCTACATGAGCACTATTTAAACTAATAGTTTCTTCTTGAGTACATTTTTAGAATGTAATTCGTGTAACTGGGCAAAATTGATCCTTCAGAACTGTATCAAGTGCAACAACGAAGTTCTCTAGTTTGAGACTCTTGCCGAAAGCAACCACTAGTCGCAGTGACATGGAACCTACCGTCCACCTTACCCTATTCCATTGACATGGCGTGAGCGGTTGGAGCAGGGAGTGAAGGGAAAGAAGCTATTCCTGCAACCATGAATAGCAGCACGTCCCAGCGTATACAGTGGAATGGAGAGAAGGAAATGAACGTGGGAAGAGGAAAGTGGCGTCCATAGCCGAGGATGTGGCGGGTGACATTTACAGCCAGCTTTGCAGTCCGTGTTCTTAAAGAATCCATGCACCTTGTAAAAAACCTGGGTGTGCTGGGTTGAAGGAAATAGGAGGTGCCTTTGTGTAGCGGCAGCAAGAAGATGGAGAACGAATGCAAGATCATAGAGTGCCGTCAGGGTGAAATACGCAGTGTATGTAAAAAAAATCATATGTACAGGTGGCTTTTCTTTCGTTAGTAATTCACTTCATAAAGGGCTCACACGAGAAAGTTTATGCCGAAATCAGTGCGACGGGATACCTATATTGGATGCTGTCCTCAAGAATACTAACTGAACACCTCGTGCATCATAGCGACAATTCGGTTTTGAGTACGTGGGCTCTCCTATAGCTTCCACAATAGACGTTTTTACATGCCCAGTGAAGAGCATTGCGCCGCAAGAACTTTTTAAGTGGTTCATTATGAGCCGCGAAAGCATAATGCACACAGGTAAGCTTTAAACATTTGCCACTCGCCCTTCTGGTTTTTCCAGGGACGAAGGTACAGTGTTGTACCGTCTGCGTCTGGGCGTAGCCTTCACCAAAGCCTGCTCATATAAGATTAGGATAGCCGACAGCGGGGACTGCAACGATTGCGCCATTGATCAGACTATTGAACACCTTATATGTTAATGGCCGACATACACAAACGAGAGGCTTCAGCTCCACAGTGTTGCAAATCAACTGGACAGAAGTGATTTTCCTGTCACGAAGGCATTGGGACAATGACGCTGCCCATCCCAGTTCCGAAAGCCAACGAAAGAGCTGCTGCGTTCCCTCAAAAACACCAGCCTGTTCCATCGTTTGCAATGTGAAACATGAAACTGTTACGCGTCTGCCCAGTTAGTTACTCTTTTCTCCTCCTATGTAACTTTGCTTTCCCTCTCCCCTTCCGCAGTGATGGATAGCCTACTGGGCTTAGCCCTGATTAACCTCCCAGCCTTCCTTTTTTTTTTCTTTGTCAGTCGCAAGCCATATTGCTTTCCTGTCGTCATCGGTATTGGAGCAACTCGAAGCCGAAGATGGCACGACGCTGACGCATCAACACGTCATGCGCACGCAAGGTTATATAGCGTGCGCACGACATGCCCAAGCTAGGGCTTGTACGCAAGGTTCATTGTATCGTTTCCGCATTTCCTGTAGTGTACTGCCTGTTTCTGCGGTAAGCATGTCTTTATGCGCGCGCGTTTGGAGCGACTGGCATGCATCATGTATTTTTGCCACGAAGGGGCGACGCGCCAAAAAGACCCCAAGCGCTCTCAGGGCTGGCGCCGGCATGACGCGGGAGCAGTGAGAACATGAACGCTAACAAAATTGAGGCAGCATAGTCTCGCAACATGCTCGAATGGAGGTAAAAATGAAAATCAAAGCGCGTAAAGATTCCGTTTCTACGTCTTCATAGTTGTGCCAAGTTCCATTCTTCTATTGAGGTAACAGGTTGAACATCCAGCACATGTCGCCTCGAATAGTTCTCGCATTCTCACTTACGACTATAGTGTACCAAGGACTATTCCTTGTTGTACGTCACCTCCTCCTTCATGGTGTGCGTGCCTATGAGATCAAGGGCAAGTGGTGTTCAGTCTGACATTACACTTCTTCCCGAGGTACGTATAGTATTAAAAATCTGAGCAGACGCGATCGGGAGCGCCCAGTGAATGCATTTCACTCGGTAGCTCCAAATGTTCAAACGTGGTCAAAGACACTTGAGAGTGTTCACTGGGGAAAATTGATCCTTCGTCATAAAACCCACGGCCCATGACCCTTTGGGCATTTTAGTGGTCTGGCTATTGGCTCCTCTGCTGTGCTCCTCAGCCATACCGGAAAAAAAAAGTGACCCAGGAGCATGTTTTTCGACGGTGGACACTTAACTCATCGTGCTGGACAATAACAAGAGAGATTATGTCCTGCAATGCGTGCAGGAAGTGAAAAAATTGTGTGGCTATCTTAAAAACCATGCAGGCCTTTGTGTCTTTATAAACTAGAACATCCTTTTTGCTTTTCTGTCGTAGACGAATGTCGTGCACGTGGTTGTTCAAAAACATAAATTTTTGTAAAAAAATTATTGTGCCTATATTTAAAATTGTGGGTGCCTAGAGCTGTGTTTAACTTGCCTACTTTTGGGGCCTAAAACGCGATTTCTAATGCCTAGAAATCTGGCATCTAGCTTATAGGGTGGTAAAAGAGAGACATCAGGGCGCACCTTTCCCAACCCACACGTGCTGTGCAGCGTACACAGATGATCACTCAGTTAATTCGTTATCGATAATCACATAAGGTTATCGCCTGCTTTCCTTGCCTCACGAGCTGGGAGGACAGGCTCCGAAGGACTTTCCTTCATGTAAAGATCAGTGCTCAAGTGGCCTCAAGGCACGCTTGAGTGGCCTGCGACGTTGGTCATATTGGAAACAGCACTGCACGGCGCGGTGGATTCAGTCATGTGCGCTAACTATAACTGTGTAGATCTTATACATCACCTTCTGTGGGATGTAACTGCGCTTTAAGAAACCCGGGTAGCTAAATTTATTCGCTGCCCTGCAGTACAGAGTCTACCATAGGCGGAGTTACTTTCGGACGTTAACGCCCACAGTGCACCAGCCTAAGGCAGATAAGCCGTGTGCTGTGACATTAAATGTTCCAACACGACGTTCACTTTGAAGTCTTTGTGTCGAACGTTTCACATTAACGAACACTGCCATAATAGGTTAATGAGCGCATGGCTATAAAGGGATCTTGGGTGAACGCATCAGGTTAATTACAATGTTCTCAAAGCTGAGCGCCAACATCATTTCTAAACCAAACCTTTCACATCGTGCCCTCAGTCAAAACAATGAAGGCCAAAAATGAAATATACAAAGAGAAAAACTTAAAAGATAAGGCGATCAATAAACAATATGTTGAATAACAGAGTCATTTCTCAAAAGTAAGATTAGATAAACTCAACATATCGAGATGCAGTTATCCACTCATGATCACTCGCTAGTCATAAAACTAAAGACTTTAATTCAGTAAAAGACAAGTCATTAAGTTGACGAATAAAAGCTCGAACCAAGAAACACCCTTATACTTCGTGCTGCACTCGTGTCGGCTTCTCATCTCGTTTCATTACAATGCAGCGCCTTCTTGTGCGCCAACAAACCTAAATCATGTATCGTTGACACACGAGTGAACATCGTTCGAGTGCCTATTTACATTATCTCTGTCATGAGGATATCACACAGTATGCTATTGAGACATGATGTAAGGGTCTGCACTCGACTCTATTTTTAAGTAACGGATCACGGCTGCATTATCCAAAAACAAAGAAAAAATGTGAATATCGACTCATCGGTGTATGCATCCTCACGTGGGCTTTCTTTTTATTTCTAATAGTATTTTTCTTGAAGGTCTTGATGAATATTTCAATGAAATCTCTGGTGCTGTGTATACGGCTACATCTGTTTCAGACAAAGTTCACTGAAGGAGACGGATTATAAGATGAGGGGTTTACACTGACCAGATTTGTGTGTTAAATAAATTTTATATCATTTATTTTATCTTATGACCTCTACATCTTACTTTCGCAAGGTGCAATTTTAACTTGACACCTGGCTTAGTTGCCTTAAGAGACATTGCAAAATGCGATTTTAGTGGCAAGTGTAAGCACGGAATTGTTTCACAGAATGAAAGTACACTCAGCCTCAGCATCACCATAATCAACGAGTTCTTGATATTAGTTCGGTCATTGTACGGTTGTGTTGACAGATGATATACTTTGTGCCCTTGACCGATGTTGATAGACACACAAGAACTGACAAGGATTTATAAGAACGAGAGGGAAATGAAGGATATACGAACACATGACACTGTGGGAGTAGTAGCAAGGACACTCGTAGCAGTGGACGTTCTGGAACGCGTAGGCGCACACTTCACCATCCTTGCACACGGGAGCCTGAAGTAAAAACGAAAATAATGCCTTTATCACTGATGCCTGCATATCACATCCTCCACGATAAAGGTCTTCTCAAGGCCTCACGAAGCGTACTAAGTAACCACGCTCCCGAAGAAGCCATTGACCCAGCGTTTACTAAATGTTTGAAGCAATTAGAACTTGTTTATCAGTGGTAGTAGCGAACAGGTGGCTTCGTGACATGAAATATTGCGCCACCTCACAAGTTTTTTTTCGCGTTGGAACTTGTCAGTTATATTTATTAGCAATGAGAGCAATAATACTGATAATATATTAATCAAATATTAATAATAATAATAATAATGATTGTGGTGATATGTGGTTTAACGTCCAAAAATCATAATGTGGTTATGAGAGACGCCGTATAGAGAGCTGCAGAAATTTAGACACCTAGGAATCTTCAACGTGCATCTATATCTAAGTAGACGGGCCTCAAATACTTTTGTCTCTGTTGAAAATGCCGATATTTAATGCCTAACAACGCCCCCAATATGCCCCGGTACCAACACTCGATTCTTCCAGTATTTGTGCACTTGAACGCAATTTCCCTTCGAAATAAGTATTTAAGAAATGAGATCTCAAACATTGTTGCAGATACTTCAGCTGACTCGAAAAACTGACAATAAAATTATTAAAAGGTAACAACGATACCATATAGTGTGAAAAATATATCCCCACAAACTTTGGTATTAAGGATTTGGGAAAAGTCGGAATATCCGAATAGAAATGCATTGATATACTCATGAGTTCAGGGTGCCCAGTTCACCTGTTGTCCACCTAGCGTTTTGTGGTGTGATAAAACCCACCAGAAGGCAAAAAGTACGCACCTACATCATTCATGTAGCATCCGACCACAATATTTATTGTTTATATTTAACGATTTGTTCGTTTATCTATTGTGCCCTCAGTGCTTAAAGCATTGTAGAGGGGAGGAAAATAAAACATACAATAAGGGATATTTAACACATATGTGCAGTATACACACAAAATCTAAAAGCACACAAAATCAATAATACTATTATTGGGAGTTTAACCTCTGAAAACAAAAATATACGATAATGAGGAACATCGTAGTGGAGGGCTGCCGGAATTTCGGCCACCTAGTCAAAAGTCCCGCAGCCCTGCACTAGGCGTGTGAGTTCAGTGCACTTTAACATGCACCTACATCACACAGTACGCGGGCCTCTGCCATTTCGCCTCCATCAAAATGCGACCGCCACGGCCGGCATTGAACCCGTGACCTCCGGGTCAGCAGCCGAGCCCCTTAACCGCTACATCACCGTGCGGACCACGCAAAATCAAAGACGCTGCGTCACGTGAGTTGCTGTGCAGCGGATATCCTGCAATCTTAGCATACCTAGGTCATCATTTGTAGTAGTACCTAAATAACAATCATGCCCTCGAACAGGTATTTAGAAGTGAGGGCATGTTACCCAAGCAATGTGGCATTTCAACATTACCCGAATTCTGCCTCCGGAAGTGCAAATTGAACCCAAAGCGCTGACGGCACCCTAATATCGCTGTGACGGTGCTATAATCGGGTAATGCACTGAATGGCGCCGCAATACTGTTACACATGAACGCTCAATTATGAGATTCAGTGAGTGAGCCTCGGGTCGATACAAATATATTCGCCTCATTTTACAGGAAGGGCGCAAAACCACGCGTGAATTGCCGGGAGAAAAGGTGAAGACATACGCACCTTCTCGCCACCGCACCTCGTTTCGTAGTTCTCAAGGATGACACCTGAAAAGAAAAAAGTGAAGTGAAATGGACGAACTTGCGGTTGTTAGGGGATGCAAATGTACAGGGGCAGATGTGTTAGTAAGGTGAGAGATGGAAGAAGAATAATGTGTGTGTGGGCAGGTGATGCTGACATTTCTGTACTGCCAATATTTCAGTATGAAAATGATAGTTAGTCCATAGATTCACATGATCTTGGACGTCCTGTCTACAAAATGTTACATTCGGTAATATGTTGAGATAAAGGGGCCATAATTTTTCAACAGTAATCATGTGGCTATTTTAATGTTGCGTCGAGTTTTCATGGACTCATAGTAAGTTAATAAATATATTCAAGCTACTGATGTACACTGTCTGTAAATATGTTACATCAAAGGCGTATTTGTAACCTCATACATACGTTCACTTTTGGCTTAGGTACAGGTTTGTCAACTGAAGTTCGTCCTGTTTGACCGGCCCGTCTTTCTCTCTCTCTCTCGCTCTCGTGCGTGCTTTGTGGCTGGCATGTAGTTTGAAAACTGTCGAGGATGACAAATGCATAGCACTATTTCTTACATTCGTAAGGGGATTTCGGGCAGTCCTTTTTTCGGCAGGTGTAACCTTCGAGGCACTGAAAGAAAGGTAGGTAGATTTTAGCACGTTTCCGGACATATAAGTAAAACTTCTTGCTATGAAAAAGAGGACGATTCAGAAAACATGATTCAAGGTTTTCGATAATTAGCCACCACGCTTTAAAATTGGGGATATGCGAAGAGCGCTTAGTAATAATTGAGCAAAACAATCTATATATACATAAGTTTTGATATTTCTATAACAATTTTAAAGAATATGTATAGCAATTCAGTTCAGCAGTTATTACACTCAGATGATGTGATAGATCCCCGTGTATAGATACAGCGAAGCTTGCATGGGCTTATAACGACTTCTACGGCAATGATTAAGGAATGAACAATTGGAAACTATAGACGATCTTTAGAGCACCTAAAGTTTTCCTTTCATAAAGTATGTGTATATATCCAGTCTTTTTACAAATCACATAAAATGTATAAAGCCTTTATTCTGTAGAATAATTTCTTGTTCAATTCCCTTCACTTTCTACACATTTCAACGAGTTCTTAGTACATTACACTTGACAATTGATGCACTCAACTAGTATGCCCAAGACTGCTTAGGCCAGTGCGTCGGAACAGGACATAAACCAAAAACGTAAAACAAAAAATAATATTTTCGATTGGAATGAAAACGTAACCGAAATGTTGAAATCTAAGGATTTGGTGACATCTCTACGTGGCGCCGTCTCTCGCTGGCAGCAAAGGCGTCCTGCCACAACTGAATGAGGAATTGGCAAAAAGTAAGTTATATTGAAACAATATATAATTTATTTATCCAAAACGACTCCAGGATCTATGCAACAGAGACCTACTGTAATATTTATGCTGACGTTTCAGTACCACACTACATAGTATGTGGCTTCCTAGGACTATTGAACACCACAAGTTGGAAATGCATGATGCTCCATTGTAATATATTTGGCACACTGGGGAGCCTCGCGGTTCGTAGTATGACACTGTCATACTACAAACACGGTTTGTAGTAAGACAAACACGGTTTGTAGTAAGAGAATGTTTGATTAGGTTTCTGTTGTGTAGAAACAGGAGTCGTTTTTACGCCTAGCTTTTTCCGCCAGGTATAATTTTTGTGTCAATTTGACATTGAGTTACAGTAGGGCTCTGCTGCCTCCGATAAAAGAAAGAGCTACCTTGCAAATGTCCACAATCGTGGTCCTGAGTCTATTATTTCGTTTCGGAGTGAAACCGTAGTATTTTCATTCGTTTTTCGGTTCACAGAAATCTTGACAGTCTAAAACTAACACGGTAATGCAATTCGGGCAACTATGGAAATCTCTGAATAGTCATCTCAAACAATAATTACAAAAAGCATACGTACGGAATTCGGGCCAAAAAAGAACTATGCCAACGAGAGATGTTTCTAATAACGAAGGGGTAGACTTTCGAGTGCCTGTCATGCTGGCAAGCGTAGAGAGGTCATTCTCGGCGCCGAAGTTTGTTTTATCAGAAAAGCGGGTCTTGCATGGTTCGTTCCCTGCCTGCGATTTGCTGGGTGTTCGTCCACTGCACTTTTTAGGGGCGAAGCTCCTCATAGCGGCACCCCGTTCGTCCCTCGTAGCCGTTGTAGTAGTGTGTAATAAGTATAACATTTTGACCTCCAAAGTGGTGCCAGTGAGAAATTGCTTCTGTGCGTTGTTGAATAATAAAAGATAGTGCTCAATGTGCATGCCAATGGCTGCTAAGGGGGAATGAGAGACAAGAGAATTCGGCTTTTAGTTAACGCGCACACCGCGAACTTTTTATTGTTCAACAACGCACAGAAGACAAGAAAGGGTTGCTAGGTTATACTCGCTGGGCGTGACCTCCGTGGTTTTAGAAAGGTTTAGCGAGCGTTGGGCCGCAGTGTCATGAATACAGTGAACTATATATACCGTGAACTCGATTTGGTTAAAGGTGGGAAGTAGACCCGAAGCGCAAGCCGTAAGAAAGTGTGCGTGTGCCACCTCTCGTTTAGTCCTTGGAATGTCCGCTGGACGGCGGTGCTTCTATATGGGGAATATATGGTGAAAAGATGCGAGATGGTGGTACTTGGAGTGTTGAATAGATGGATGAACGGACACACAGACAGATGCATGGATGGACGCATGAACGGACGCAGGGGCGGATGCATAATGATGATGATGTGTGGTGTTTTATGGCGCAAGGGCCAATTGATGGCCAAAGAGCGCCATTTCAATGAGTATAGAGATGCGGACAATGATATGTTGCGTGGCTGTATAGGGGCCTTAAAATTCCTCGCGATAATGCGGGTAAAAACATAAGCATTAAAGACATGACAGTGGCGTGATATGCATATTAAAAAGGGTGACAAAGGTTTTGATAATAAAAACGTAAAAATATTTGGCACTAGCACACTTGCCTCATCAGTGCCCTTGTGTCCAAGGGCTGCGAGGCAAGTGCTTTTAAATGTAATCACAGCAGCAGCGACCTCTCTTGAGAGGTCACGCTACGCAATGCCTGGGTATAATACATGGTAAAAATTAACATCTCTTAAAAAAGCTAACAATGATTTATGGGTGAAACGTGGTTCCCTACCGACAAACATTGCAGGGTGTAAAGGTATATGTTGTCGGTAGGGTAATGGGAAGTGTTGTCTTCTTAGAGTGTCTAACTGTTTACATTGGATTAAAACGTGAAGAACTGTTAAAGCCTCACCACATTTATCACACAATGGTGGATCACCACCGGATAAAAGATGTGTGTGTGTGTTTCGTGTATGTGTGCCCTATCCTGAGTCTTGTTAGTGTTACCTCTGTTAGACGCGATTTTGATACCGGTGGCCAATGGCCAAGGTGTGGCTTGATAACGTGTAGTTTGTTTTGTGTGTGTGTATCCCACTTGCTCTGCCAGTAGTCCCTGAGGTTTAGTTTGAGAGACGGCTTAAGATCAAAGGCCGGGATTGATATGGATGTAATGGCGGTGCTCTCATGGACGGATGCAGCGAGCTGATCCGCCCTCACGTTGCCTTGGATCTCACGGTGCCCTGGCACCCAGCACACTACAACATGTTGTTTCTGCGTGTAAAGTGTGCACAAACTGGAGTAAAGTGAGACAAGGACTGAGTTTTTTTGTTTTTTAAGACTGTGCAGAGCCGTTACCACACTGAGGAAGTCTGTATAAATTACTGCTTTTTGTATTTGTAATTGTTTGATGTGTTTAGCTGCCACCAGTATCGCGTAAGCTTCCGCTGTGAAGATACTTGTGCGTGGATGTAGAGGGCCAGCATCCGAAAAAGATGGGCCGACAGCAGCGTAGGACACAGAGGAGTTAGTCTTGGAGGCATCTGTGAAGAACTCAGGACATGTGTATTTGTGTTGAAGTTCCAGAAAGTATGTTCGGATATGGGCAATAGGAGCATGTTTTGTAACCTCTAGGAAAGACACATCGCAGTCTATATTCTGCCACTGCCACGGTGGCGGGTATGCTACAGGAGCCATTAAACTGTGTTCAAGTGACACTTCAGTTTCTTCAGCTAGACACTTCAGGCGAATTGAGAAGGGCTGCCTCATCGAAGGCCTGTTTTGAAACAGAGTTGAGCTCGACAAATCATTAATTGTAGAGTATGAGGGGTGCTTCTTGTCTGCTTTCACCTTAAGGAAATAAACAAAGGACATGTAAGTTCTCTGCAGATGAAGCGACCACTCATTTGACTCAACATAAAGGCTTTCTACGGGGCTGGTGCGAAAAGCACCCATAGAAAGGCGGATGCCCAAATGGTGCACGGGGTCAAGCATCTTCAAGGCACTTTGAGTGGCAGACTGATAGACAACGGCCCCATAATCTAAGCGGGTGCGGATGAGGCTTTTATAGAGGTTCATGAGGCATTGCCTATCACTACCCCACGTAGTACGTGACAACACTTTTATAACATTCATGGCTTTTAAACATTTTGTTTTTAAATACTTGATGTACGGTACGAAGGTCAACTTGTTGTTCAAGATTAAGCCTAAGAAATTATGCTCGGATTTGACGGACAGACGTTGCCCATTCAGTCAAATGTCAGGTTCCGAGTGCATGCCTCTCTTTCGAGAGAACAAGACACACGTGCTTTTTTGTGGGTTAAGTCGAAATCCGTTTTCATCTGCCCATTTGGAGACCTTATTTAAACCCAGCTGAACCTGCCGCTCACACATGGCCAAGTTGCATGACTTGAAGCCAAGCTGAACGTCGTCCACATATGTACAATAGAACATATTGCGGGGAATGGACAAGTGCAAAGAATTCATTTTGATAATAAAAAGTGTGCAACTAAGCACGCCACCTTGTGGCACGCCTGTTTCCTGGACAAATGTTTGAGAGAGCACACTGCCCAGACGGACACGGAATGTCCGGTTTGAGAGGTAACTTTCGATTATATGAAACATTCTTCCGCGCACACCAAGGTGGGACAGGTCTCTTAGAATTCCGAAACGCCATGTTGTATCATACGCCTTTTTGATATCGAGGAACACAGAGAGAAAATATTGTTTATGGACAAAGGCGTCTCTGATCTGTGCCTCGATACGAACAAGGTGGTCTGTGGTGGATCTACTTTCTCGAAACCCGCACTGAAATGGGTCGAGCAAATTGTTTGTTTCAAGGATATGTACAAGTCGGCAGTTTATCATTTTTTCGAATACTTTGCACAAGCAGCTTGTAAGTGCAATAGGCCTATAACTTGAAGCTAAAGAAGGGTCCTTGCCCTCTTTCAAAATGGGAATAATAATAGCCTCTTTCCAGGAGGTAGGGATAGTGCCAGAAAACCAGATAGCATTGTACAAACAAAGTAAGGTTTTTCGTGTTTCAGCTGGTAGGTTTTTTAGCATTTAGCTGGTAGGTTTTTTAAACACTCAAGGTATCACCCGGAGTGTTTACGAGTGGAAGTGTGTGTACTTGTTTCCCTGCTATCCTACCGACCATGTTCCAGACTTTTGCCTCCTATGTGTATGAATTGATCCCTGACAAAAACTTCTGCCAGTTTTCTCTTCTGGCCTGCCGACGCGTTCTCCTTCCTTGAGACTTTATTTTCTTGAACGTGTCAAGATTTTCCGCTGTTGGCGAGTTGCGCAGCAATCTCCATGCCCTGTTCTGTTCCTTTCGCGCATTACGACACTCCGTGTTCCACCATGGGACGTGTCGTTTGCCGGGCATTCCAGATGTTTGCTGTATGCACCTGGCTGCAGCGTCAGTTAGAAAAGCTGTGAAGTACTTCACAGCTTCATCTATGCCTAATCCGCATATTTCGGTCCAACTTAAGTGAGTAATTTTTTGAAATTGTTCCCAGTCAGCTTTGTTTATCAGCCATTTGGGAACATGTGGAGGACATTCATGTATTATTGGTGTACTCAAAACCAAAGGAAAATGGTCACTTCCGTATGGGTTATTTATGACTTTCCACTGAAGTAATGGTACAAGTGAAGAAGATGCGATACTGAGGTCTATGGAGGAGTAAGTATTGTTTGCAAGGTTATAATATGTTGCCTGTTTTCTATTCAACAGACAAGCACCTGATGAAAAGAGGAACTGTTCGATGAGACGACCTCGTGCATCACATCGACAGTCACCCCATAAACCACTGTGCGCATTCAGGTCCCCTAGAACCAGATAAGGTTCTGGTAACTCGGCTATTAAAGAGTAAAAATCGTGTTTTTCCAGGCGGTGTTGCGGCGGTATGTATAGAGAGCAGATGGTGACGAGCTTATTCAATAGAACTGCTCGAACAGCCACTGCCTCTAGGGATGTTAGTAGTGGTAGATGGCTACATGCTACTCCTCGATTAACAATAATGGCTACACCACCAGATGATGCCACAGCATCATCTCTGTCCTTTCGAAAGACAACATATTGACGCAAAAAAATTGTATTCTTGGATTTTAAGTGTGTTTCCTGTACACACAGCACTTTTGGAGAATGTTTGTTTAGAAGTTCTTGGACATCGTCGAGGTTTCGAAGTAGTCCTCTGACGTTCCATTGTATAATTTGTGTCTCCATTATGGGAGTGAAGAAGTGCTGTGTGTACGAAATGAGTGTGGCTGGTGTCTAAAGAGAGAAGTGACTTATCTTACAGAGCCTTTAGAAGGCCCTGTAATTACCGTTTTGTCTTTTTTAGAGCGGTCGAGGGAACCCCGCCGCTCTTTTGGCGCAGTCTGCGCCGGTGCAGTTGATGTGTCCATCGCCTCAGGAGAGGCGATAGATAATGTTTTCGTTGTAGGCTTCGTCGTGACAGACGGAGCCTTAAACCCCACCGGGCTGGAGGTCGAGGGGACCTCTTTAGTTTGTGTGGTGCCCTGGCTGCTGCCAAGGTTCACAGGCGCCTTCGGTGGGGCTGTATTCAAGGAGGGTGGGGCAGCCGAGGCTGCTCCCCCCATGGGGGCTTGTGGCGTTTGCCTCGGCACGCTGGGCGTGGTCCAAGGCATTGCCGAAAACCGAAGTGGTGCTGACCCCCCTCGCGCCACTTCGGCGTACGATGTGTTCCCAGAAAAATGCGGGGATACGCGCTGCCGCGCTTCACGGAAGCTTACGTTCAATTTAAACTTTGTACTAATAATTTCTTTTTCCATTTTCCAGGCCACGCATGACCTGGAATATGCAGGATGGTCACCCTCACAGTTTGCACAGTGCACTTGTAGCTGACAGTCATCGTCAACGGTATGACCTTTGGTGCCGTATTTTGCGCAGGTAATCTGTCCTCGGCAGCTCTGGGAGCCGTGCCCGAACCTCTGACACTTAAAGCAGCGCCTCGGGTTGGGTATGTATGGTCTAACTGGCAGTTTAAGATATCCTGTTGCTATTTCAGTTGGGAGGGTGCTAGATGCGAAAGTGAGTTTGATGTGCTTCGTTGGGATTTCCTTATTTTCTCTTCTGATTTTGATACGCTGCACCTGAATGACATTTTCCTCTTTCCAGCCTGTTAGAAGTTCATCATCAGAGAGGTCCATCAGGTCTCCATCTGATACAACACCCTTCACTGTGTTCATGGTTCGATGTGGTGTGATTGTGGTAGGCTGATCCCCAAATGCTGTGAGTTTATGTAGTCTCTGGTACTGTGCGTTGTCTTTTACTTCAAGTAACAGGTCCCCACTGGCGGTCTTTGTGGCCTTGTAGCCTGCGCCCAGCGTTTCTATAAGGCATTTCGATACAAGGAAAGGTGAAATGTTTCTAGCTTTCTTTTCTGTATTTTCACAATGGATAATGTGGTATTTTGGGAAGTTGTCTTTTTTGTTCGGGAGAAATTCAAGAACTACATCGGTGCGCCACCTCTTAGAGGGGCGATTAGTTGTGACAGGGCTAGGGGTTCCCGTAAATTTGATAACTTTTTCGGCGGCCATGCCAGCCACCCACCACCGAGCCCAACAAGGGGACGCTGCGAGACGCGAAGGAGGCGCAAGCGCCAGCCGTACATGGCCGCTATAACCTAATATATCTACCCAAGGTTGGATATTTACACTAGGTTAACCCTTGCTGCCAGGAAAAATTGGAAGTAAAAAAAAGTGAGGAGAATACAGGAAAGATGTAAAGTGAGAACAAAAGACGAAGATGTAGGGAGAGAGAGATAGGAAAAGGCGACTGCCGATTTCCCCTGGGTGGGTCAGCCCAGGGGTGCCGTCTACGTGAAGCCGGGGCCAAAGGGGTGTGTTGCCTCTGCCGGGGGGCCTTAAAGGTCCAATCACCCAGCGTCGGCTCAACCCCCAGGATCCCCTTTTCCCCGGACACGGCAAAGCCACGCACGGCTAGGCGTGAGAGGGAGTCGAAACTCCCCCGTTAGCTCGGGTCCGTGGTGTCGCTACACACCAAACGCCTACTTGCACAGGCGCCCCTGCGGGGGGCGGATGCATAATCGAACGCAGGGACGGAAGCACGAACAGACGCACGCACGGACGGGCGGATGGACGCATGGACCAACAGAAGCAAGAACGAATGAACGGACGAATGCTTCGCCCCACTCTCCATCATTCACTCCGTAGATATGCTGCCAATTTTTTTTCACATCCATATCCCAAGTATTGCAATATAATTGAAAAAGTACAATCAACGTTCCCTAGACATCTTGTGTCTTTATTATTTGCTGATTTTCACCAAGGAAAAGGTGGGAAGCATATCCAAACGAAACGCCGCTATTAAACAAGGAATAACAAGGTCGTTTTAGAAACGAAAATAAATCAGTTCGCAATGCATGCTGAATTTGCAAAGTTAAAGCTCGCCTGTGTTAACATCCTCACATTTCGCAGAAACTAGGCATATGCACTCACTTGTAGATGCTACACACAAACCATGCGCAAAATGTCGTTTGTCTTCTAGATACCATTTTTTAGCGATGTAGTTACTAGGCTTTATTGCGCAGAGTGAGAAAGATGCACGTAGAGCAAATACGTATTCATTTGCATACTTTACAAATGGTAGACGTCACAATTGGGCAGTTTGCAGCCCGTTAAGTGTGAGAAAAAACAGAACCTAATAAATAACAATGATCATGCCTGATGACGTACAATAGATGGTCAATCACCCTTCTTAGGTATTATTGCTCTTCGTCTGTCCTCAGTTATTTGCTTCTAATTTTCATTTATGTCATAATGCAGGAGCATTTAGACAGAAACTATAAAAAGCAGGCCGATTTCATTTCGAATATCACAGGCTCACTTATGAGCGAACCGAGTACACTGTGAAATTAGGTGGTATGCTTCACCAGCCTCGCTTGCGGATTCACACAGAATTTCGCAAGCTAAGCAAGAAAAACATTTGAAGCGCCTCGTATGACGGAGGCTTGGTATGAAGCTGAAGTACTCTCAATTATTAGCTTTCGATAAGCCATCTTAAATAGAAACGGCGAAACATAGTTCGTGTGAGCACGCACTATTTTTTGCTGCTGGATACTGAAACTGACATTTTTGCCCAAGCGCAGATCAAATAAGTGTTCATGTTGTTGTTTGTTCTTTTCGTCACCGCACTATCATTAACTTGAATGATGTAGCTAGAAAGTCCGGCCTGCTTCACTCTCTAGAGGTCGGTGTATTCGCAATTATCTTTTTGTCTTACGTGAATCGCGCTACATAGGCTAAACTTTTTGCCTTTCTACAGCGACTGCGCAACGTAGCTCAACGACCTATAATTTGCAAGCATTACGCTGTTGCTTTAGCATACCAAATCTATAGTTATGGAAATGGATATGTCAAGGCCGCGAGTGGCGTGCAGGTATCGCTATCCTACCTGTTGAGTAATAATAAATAGTTTGATAGCGCGACTAAAGTGAATTGCGTGCTCAAAACTGGAAGTCATGCAACTGTTTTTTTTTCGTGCTTCCTGCATGCCTGACCAACTGTAGAGACAGAGCCATTATTTCCATATTGATAAAATAATGTTTGTATTGAATACTTACGGAACATGTCTTGTCCGTGACAGCGACGCCTGCAGAAAGCAAGACAAGAGGGAAGTGGTGTGTAATTTCCGAGAACCATTCGTTATATTGCGAAAAATTATATGGTTGAAATGCACAATATCATATCAAGAAGTATTTGTGTACTAGATTTAGTGGCCTTTGAATACCATGTTTTGTTCATACAGCATTTTACAGGAAGTCTGTTATTTTATCGATGGAAATAGGGTTTCTTCTCAATAAGGCATCAATTAGGTTAAAAAATTTCTGGGATGTTTATGAATAATGTCATAGATAGCAGATTCTGCACTTTTGGGCGTTCAAAATGACTGGCCAACTACTCAAACAATTAAATCTTTCAAAATGCATTCAACCTTTCATTGGACCAGACCAAGGCGACAGGTCACAATCATCGAGGTTCGAAAATTTATCACAGACTAACAGCTTAGTATATGTATAGTGAATACGCGAAAGTGGAGATGCAAGGTCTCACCTCTACTTCAACCTCTACTTAAATGGGATGATAAGTTGCATAATATTTTTGGACGCTGGTATCGTGGTCAAAGTGGCTGTTGGTCTAAATCACCGAAACGTACACGCATACACATTCAACCAAGGACAATTTATCTTGCTATGCATGATACTCCACAATATTTTATAGCATTCATAATGATACCCATGTCAAACTCAACCTAATGATGTAATTGGGACGCTCGCATTATTTCATTGAATTGGGAAGTTTGTATGAACTAGGATGAGCTTTCGCAGCTATTCCAATTCTGAAGTATATAGTGACGTTACGACAACCAAAGGCCACCAGGTTCTCTTCGTCAGTCCTGCGCATGTGAAAAGTAAGCGAGGGTGACTCGAGGGCGGCCCTGACAAGGGGCCTCCCATCTCGCCCTAACATAGTGGGCATCATGTCAGGCCACTGCAGGCTAGTAAGAGGGCTCTGCGGAGATTTGCCAGTACCGCTGACAAATGAGTGAATTTCGCCTTCTTTTTTTTTTGCCGAGTCCATTGTAGAATTTTTCAATCGTTTGTCGCTTTTTCGAGCCTATAGCACTTTTCCAGCAAGTATAGTTACGTTCGTCTTCATCGCGTTCACCAATAGTGTGTCTGTCGATGACTTTAAGCAGCTGAGTGTAGAAATCAGACATGCGGTTAGGAAAACAAGAAGTTGAACGTATACCGTGCACTGGCTCACCTGCATTCAACAAAATGGACTACTGCGCTGGAGAAAATGTAAAAATAATATGCGATTTGGTTCGTAGTTGAGCACAATTTCGTGCCATGAAATAATGAGAGTGACTTTTTCAACTCTTTTTCGCATCTGAGCGACATTTATTTTTAACATGGAAATATGTAGATCATTTAAAAATTCATGAAATTTCAGCTTCTTTCCCGCTTTTTCCCGAAAGTGAAGTCGTTTTCTCGGGCTTCTTTTGAGATGGTTATTCACTTGTTAGCTCGGTAGCATGTGGGAACCCTGGCCGTACGTGACCCAATGGCGGGCTAATGATATGTAAAGATGCGGAAAACGTATGGGGTGCTTATGCGAGCAGGCAGAGGGAGAAAGTTGCGAAGAGGCGTGCGATGCGGGATAGAGTTTCACGGCTTTGTGTAACTCCATCCCGCATGAATCTATTCTAACCTCTACCCCGTGTAACTAGAACTATGGGACCATAAGTATGACGCCTATACCTTTAATTGTGATCGCGTTAGAGCCGATGCTTGAAAGAAAGTCCGTCTCTGCCAAATTAGAGGTAAATCACCACATTGGTAAATCACCACAGCTGCCGAACTGGATGTGTGTGACTACACTCAATGTACCTTTGCTAATGCTAGATCCACGCGCTCCGCTGTTCTCGTTTCATTCGACACCAATAGTACAGTCGCTAGCTCATTAGCTGAATCGTATTTTGGAGCTCATCTTTGAACGTCATTTTTGTAAAAGATATCATTTCGAATACAGCCGGTACGATATGTTATACTTACAATGACCCTGTGTCTTGCAGTATGACCCTGAGCTGTAGTTGTAATGAGTGACGCACATTTTTCCATCCGTGCACTCGTTGTTCTGAAAGGTTTGACACGAAAGCTGTTTATGTACACGTCACTTTTAAGCAATATTAGGCGGCTATAATTATATAGGAATGAAAGTTTAAAAACTACAACACCCGGATACCAGAATGCGGAGAAAGTTTCTTCGATTTCTTAAATATATGAACAATATATAACTTAATTTCAATGAGCATTCGACTCACAGAGGTGCAGGTCACGTTGTTGCATGCTGCGAAGCCACTGTGCAACAAGGCTGCACAAAAAAAAAAATAAAGAAGACCACAATTAGCATTGGCAGTAAAACTGAATCATACCCGCAAGCTTCAAATACGCATATGTACAAGCAAGAGCCGATGAAACATATTATAGTTACAACATAAGTGATGCAAATAAAAATAATATCCAAAATCTTACATCACTAAACCACGAGATGAATATGAGTGACCGTAGCGTAGATCTCCGGAAATTTTTACCATTTACCATCTGCTGTTTTTTAACGCACAGTACACAGGCCTATATCACATCGCCTCCATCAAAATGCGATTGCCGTGGCTGGGATTGGGCCCACCGCATCCTATGGGTGAGAAGGCAACCACCGCAGCCACTGTTTCACCGAGGCGGCCATGGGTGATACGAAGGCATCAATAATTTTACGAATAAATGCTGCGGAACTAAGTGATAGATTTACCGAAACATAAGTGCATGAACCTCTAGCATTGCGCCTGCGTAGAAATATGGCCGCCCCGGCGGGAATCACTACCACGCGCATCGCGTCAGCAGTCGAGCACGAAATACTGAGGCGCGCAGTGACTTAAGGTCAAGCGATAATTATAAAAAATTTCTTATATTGCTCGTAAGGCTGCTTTGTTCTTTCATTAAACCAGATTGGACTTTCCTATTTTCTTTTATTGCGATAGCAATTATATGACACCCTCGGCTGGATTTCGCTGCCAGCGTCGGCGCTGATGTCATCCACCGTATATGTATACGTATCTGTACATATGAAAACGCAAATGTAGAAAAAAATCCAGAAAAAAAGAATCTCGCACGCGGAATCACACGTGGGACCTCCGCGTCTTCAATGCGAGGCGTTAACCACTGAACCACCATAGGGTACCTCCTAGAACGTTTAAGAGGCAAGCTATTTATATCTACCACTTACCGCTGTTGGCAGGCATCTCGGGGGGGGGGGGGGGGAGACTATCGCGTTTTTAGCGTCATCAGCAAGATGGTGCAGTGAGCGCGCGGCGGCTCTCATCTCTCACGCGTACTTTGGCCCGCGTAGAGAATAAGGGGGTGTACGCTCGATAGCGTGCCCTTATCTTGCAGTGAGGAAAATCGTACGTCTTGGCTAGCCTTTGGGTTTCGTGGAACAATTCTGTTGTAGTTACCAGGCGCACAATGGTCACTGGAATCGTTGCACAGCCTCCGTTTGCGAAAAGGGCGCGCTTCTCAGACACTATGAAGTAACAACTGAGACGCGTATTCGCGTTCATCTCTACGTGTAAGTACGTTTGGTGCGTCATTTGAGCGTGAAAAACGTGGGGCACGTTTCGATCTGCTCGCCATTCTGTGCGTGAACTTACGATTTGTTGCTGTCACATTCATGGCTTCGCCTTAGCGGCAAAGCTGCGACTTTTTTCATCAGCAAGGCTGTTATTTACACTGTAGCGTTAAAAATGCTACAGTGCGTCATACGATACTCCTTCAAACTGTGCACTGAATCAGTACTTACGCAATTACTCCCGTACCCAGCTGGCTTGCTTATAATTTCTGCTGTCAGATATGTTGGCTTAAATGTGATCTAAGGGCAGGGCTAAATTTCTTCGGGAAACATATTTCGAGTATCTTGTTTGGTAATAACTTGATCTGCCTCATTTCCTACAGAACTGCTGTAGTTCGAGCAAATTAAGTAGTTTTGGGTGTATACGTACTCTTTAAAAACACGCGCCCTTGCGACAGACATGCAGGTAAAAAAAAACTAAACAAAAAGCACATAACATTTTGCAAACGTAACATATTGCAAAATACATATTTTCCCCTATGCAATAGCAGCTCGTGTTAAGTGCCGCTTTATGTAAGTGCTAAAAGTTCGCACGACGTAAATCACGTAATTTTGTTGTAGCCTATCATTTGAACGTGGAGATTCGTTAGCACCACATGCGATTTTAAGTGATTCGGGTCATCCATGACAGAAGTTTCGTATATACGACCATACCACAGAGGACGGAATCCACCGCTATTGGCAGTGAGTGTTAGGGTAGCTATTGCAAGGTACCCAAAGCTTCAATGCAATCAAAAGAACAAGATTTAGCGCTTCAGAAGAAGGCAAAACAATGTGTTTTATCTGAGAATAAAGCAACAGAAATAAAAACGCGCAATCTGACATGCCTGAAACAAGAAATAGGAACTACTTTCTCTCGCTGTTCTGTTTGTAAACATAAAATGCAACGTGACTTGCCTTTGGCTATTCATTGACTCAAAGATCCAAGTTCAATAAAATGAAGTCACTGTCCTAAACTTATCAGTATTCGGACACTGTTTTGGACAGGAACGCTGAAAAGAAGCTAAGCGAGCAATAAACCTTGCCCAATACCGAAGCTTATCAAAAATAGAAGGACCGTGCATTTCAGGGCACAAGAAATTCAAGCCGACACCTTACTCACCGGTGAGAACAGCCAGCATAACCGGGTGCATGACGACCGTGACGGAATTCACACTGGCCGAGCTGCGCAAAAGTTATGAGCCCGGTAAAAATGGCACCCTCGCTCAGTTTTTTGATGTCTATACGCGGGCGCTTTGTTTTCTCAGGCGGAGCCTTCCACTACGCACTCCCACGCGGCATCAAGTCAAACCATGTGGCCACCCCCCTCGAACTCCCGCTCCGCCCGACACTTGCGTAAGGCGCAGGCAAATCACTTCACGCGTTATTCACGCGTCAGAATTTAGTCCCGATTCGTGACTTCCGAGGGCTTCGGGGAGTATCACTGCTGGCAGCACTTATCTCTTGTTTCGTGGGTGGCCTTGCAGACGCTCGAACGTCCTCATCACTGTCTAGGTGGAAGGGAAACCAAACCGTCTCGCTAACAGAGTGCGGACTAATACACACACCATTTCAAAAGCTCTTTGAGACACCCCTGACAGGTTTTATTTTTGCATTTTCGACCACGCACGTTTGCTGCGCAGAAGATAAGCTCGCAGCGAGCGTTCGAATGCTCACTCACCTGACCAGGCCATGCACGTTGAATATGTCTGTTGCGCAGGGTTTTCCTTCTGGTGACGGTAACCGGTTTTCGCGTGACCAGCGTGCGAAGAACGCGGTTAACGACACGTCCTTGATGTTTAGATTATCTTGGCTATCATTCTCCTTTCTTTATAAATTTTTTAAGCAGTCTTACGGCACACGTCTTGAACGTAAAATGGATTTGTGCCGAGAGGCGAATACCGATGAAACAACAAGAGTAAGCGCCGGCTTGTGTTGTAATGACGACGCAGAGGTGGGTATACGCCATGGACGGATTAAACATAAGACGGATGAGATGTGTAGTCCTTAGTTTAAAGTTATAAAGCTCATTCGCTGCATCTTCGACAAATGGCAACAACGAGGCCCGAAGAAGCGGCAGTAGATATTGTGAAAATTACGACGTGACTCGCATCAAGTGCCGGCCGGTGCGCCTTCGCTTGGCCGTCAAAATACACAATCCGTCGGTTTTTGTGGCGTAAATGGAGGTGATAAAATTGATCAAGCGGGGGATTTTAGCAAGCGTGGCGATAGCGACCGCCGATAATAAACCCTTAGAGCTGAATCGAGTTGGACGTGCCAAACAGTCTCTTCTAGAGGCTGTCAGATTTCTCCACATTGCCAGCTTTCGCCGTTCTGGTACTTAGTTTGAATAAGGGAAGCAGCAATACGGCCCTTGTCAATCCAGTATGGGTGGTTTTGGTGATATGGCCATACATAAAAATAGAAAGAAAACAAAGAACGCTGAATCCAACATTGAGATTTTCTGGTAGCAAGCAGCACACACACACAAAAAAAAACAATATGGACGCACAGGAAGAAATGGCGAGAACAAGAGCTCACTTTCAACAAAGAATTATTATTCAGAAGTGAAACACATAAGCATACAGCTGTGACATAGTCGCGTCCAAATCAGTCGCTAAAAGTGTTTTGCTACTCACCTGAACGTCGCTGTGTCTATACCAGCCACGGCAATCGCATTTTGATGAAGGTGGAATGGTAGAGGCCTATGCAACTGCGCAACGTCAAAGCGTGTTAAAGAACACCACATGGTCCAAACTTTCGGAGCCTTCCTCTTGGGCGTCTCTCATAATCATACCGTGGTTTTGGGACGTGAACCTCAGATATTATTAGTTACATCGTCGAGAGGCCAACTGCTTCGACGGAGGCAACATATTAGATCCCTGTATAGACAAATTCTACCGGACTTCACGAAAATCAGGAGGCGCTGTCTTCTAAGGCAAAAGACGCTGTGCCTACTGCAGTGGGAGTGTTTTTAAATGAAAAGAAGAGAAAAGTGAGCTCCGTAACTGTCTCTCACGAGGAGGTCACCTCAACGGTAGCTCGCGAGGGGTGGGGTAAAGGAGGGATTAAAAGGATACGATTAAAATGTAAAGAGATAGATAGAAAAGAAGGAGAGAGCGAGGCGCAGGGACATCGAACGATGGAAGTAAAGAGAAGATAGGAAAGATGGACACGGTCGCAGGAGTCCGAGGACGGGTCACCATTCGGCGAGAGCTCTTGTCGGTGTCAGGAGATGACGTAGGGCGAGCCAGTCGGCCAGAGCTGCGCTGTCGTCGGAGATCGCGGTGGCACAACTGGCCGGCACGAAATCCAGCGAGCGAGTACGCCTACCGCAGTTTCTGCTGGGTTTTCAATGGTGCATGTGGTGTTCTCCGTCAAGCAACAAGAAAAAAAAGACGGTATGCCGACGAACTGCGTCGCAGTTGGATGTGAGTCGCGTCTCACGACTTAGTTTTGTTTGTTGGCGCACATCGAAGCCCTCAGCGCTTATGGCGGAAGTTACGAGCGGATGGTGCTATAATTTTTACCCTAATGTCGACATCGGCCCACCTGTGTTCACAAACATGGAATGGCTCTATACTGTGCGATGTCAGTGCACGGAAATTTATAAAAAAAAACTATCGTCTAGTGATTGAGACATCACATACCGATAATAGTGCTAGCGCATGCGTAATGCAGCCACTGATTAGCCTGCATAAATAAGAAATCAAATGTCTGGACAGTTTTCTCTCACGCAGACTTCCAAGTGTTTCGAATTGACAGGTATCGCATCTTGCCTGGATAGGCGCACATAAGTTTTCGTGCCCACTTTTTTTCCTGCGTCTTTTCAGTTGATAGGCGGCTTTTGTGGTGCCTTCGCCTTTGTGTCCGTGTTTGCATGCCCTGTCTTTTAACGTCAATATGAGCTCTCTATTATTGAATACTTTACGGACGTTCTTTCTGGCTGTCCATTTCTTCTGTCAGCTAGCAGCGACCACTTTTGAGCTCAGTTCAACGCTAAAAGCCTGAAACGCAGCCGCAGTCTCGACAGTGAGTGTTGAAGGGGCTTGGTGCTATCACAAAAACGCTATGGCGAGCTATTTTCGACAACACCGACCCGTTTGACCGATACGCATCATGCCTCGAGGCAAAGGTAGAGAGCCCTCAATAACGGCGTGGCTCATATTGTTAGGGTCAATTCGCAACGCAAGATCCCATGTATTTCTTCTTCTTCTTCTTCTTCTTCTTCTTCTTCTTCTTCTTCTTCTTCTTCTTC